>NW_027437181.1:27530000-29930000 GCF_033239565.1 Halichoeres trimaculatus
GTGAAACTGATGCAACAGTGGGGTGTGTGTTTGTGTTTGTTTATGATGGCTATAGCAATATGCTGAAAATACAGAAACTTAGGGCTGGGCGATATGAAAAAAAAAATGATATCACTGTATATTTTTAAGCCCTTGACTGTATCACGGTATTTTTGTTTGATTTTTTTACATTTGTGTGTTACCATTACTTTGGTAGTTTCATAATACCAAATAATCATCAAATAATTAGAGATTGGTATGAAAACTGCATGGGGGACCTCTGGTAATTTGGGGTGGCATGTTCATACGCCTGTAAATCTGATTGATTCTTCTCATGTATCTGACTGAACACACCACCTTTATAATAATTTTAAAACTTAAAGCTACGATGCAAAAGATGAGTTCTTATTGATACCCCCCTTTATTCAACTATTAGAAATATTGATGTTGAAGCTCTATGATCTTACTGTTGTTCTGAAGACTTAGAAAAGGAAAGGTAGTTCACTTTGTTTTTAGCTGCCAACATTAGCACAATGTGCGCTCTCTGTTAGCTCCATATGCAATGAACTTGTTCTTTACCGCAGTCTGCGGCAGAGCTTTTCAGCCTTCCTCCACATTTCTGCATTTAGAGAGCAACTATTGGACAAAAGCTCTAACTCGTCATACATGTCATGCCTAGACTTTTTTTTTATTATTTTGTTTGAAACCCACTGGTCATTTCCAGCAGACGAGGAAGTGCCACCTTAGAAATATTGTAACCAAGCGACAGCAAATACAGAAGTAGTAGTAGAAGCACAGTGACGTTAATACTGTGGGCACTACTAGCGCAAAACTGATCTCTACTTATCGTACTTGTTAAAAAAAAACAAAAAACAAAAAAAAAAAAAACTATGACATGACCAATCAAGTATTTCAGTACAGTAATATGAGTTTCTGCTGTTGGTGGTTTTAGTTGGTTTTTGTATTTATTTTACATACAGAATCCATTGAGCAGCTGGTGTTTTAGCTTTATTCCTCTTCTTTGTCACTTTGCTGCAGCCCTTACATCCTGTCCGGGAGCGGACTGTTCACACTTTATATAATGTTGCTGTTTGTGTAAACAGAGCCTCGCACTGTAGAGATTTTCAAACAACATGTTGGTTTTTGTAGAATTTGTCTTCAGGTTTAGTAAAAAAGGTCACTTTTTAGTTTTGCACTCTAGATTGTATCTGAAGCAACTATTGAAATGATGCTATTAAAAGAAGTTTTTGGCAACTGTCCTCCTAACTACATTTGAAGACACAACTATATGATGCTGAGTATCCAATCACATCTTTCCCATTTTTTTTATGTTGTTTTCTCATATGGATAAGCAAATTTGCCAAGAGCCCCTGTGTCTGGCTCACACCCATAACTAACATTCACAACTTTTAGCTCTTTATTTGTTTTTGTTCCAAGTGTCCCACTTTGCTGAGGGAAAAGAGCCAGTGTCAGGCTTTGGGCCAGTTTTCATTTTAGTTATCTGCCACTGCCATGTGCACCAGTGATTTGTGAAAATACCCAGTGAGAGTTTTAGAGAGACAGATTTTTTTTGTGTGCACTGAGAGACACTCAGATGACATCCGGCCACCTTTTTTGTTTAGCCTCAGATAGCGTACCACAGAGAGCTGACAGGACATGAGGGGAGAGAGTGTCCATGACATGCAACTAAAGTCCCTGGCCACACTTAAACCAGGGACATTACTCTAAAACGGACAGCAGCTCAAACCCCCAAGTCCCCGGGAAGCACTCGTGACAAACTGTTTGAAGCAAACGCTAACCTGAAACTGTTCTGTGCAGCTGATTCAGAAAAAGTAATGTAGTGGTGTTAACACATCTATTCAAATGTTAAAGTTCCCGAGGAAGATGAGTGATTTTTAACTTCAAAGTTGCATTTTAAGGTTTTTTTTCTTTCAGCATTATGAAAAGTGTTTGTGCTGTGATTATACACTGCTGACTGACAGATGCATCTTATGTAATCTGGTGTTTTGTGACAGTGCAACACTGCAGAATCTGAGGTTCTGGAGGTGGGAAATGTGTAGCCTGCATTTCTCTATAGACTTGAGAACAAAAGTGTGTGCATATGTGTGTGTGTGTGTGTGTGTGTGTGTGTGTGTGTGTGTGTGTGTGTGTGTGTGTGTGTGTGCGCGTGTGTGTGTTTGTGTGTGTGTGTGTGTGTGTGTGTGTGTGTGTGTGTGTGTGTGTGTGTGTGTGTGTGTGTGTGTGTGTGTGTGTGTGTGCGTGTGTCTGGATGTGTGTTTCAGAGACAGAGACAGAGAGTACTTTAGTCTGAAGGACCCAGAGTCTTGGCTAACAGCCAGCAGTCTGGATACCCACAAACCTTTGCTGATAATACTGTTGCTGCTGCTGCTAGGCAGAATGGGCTTTTTTAAAGTGCAGTTAAATCTTTGTTGCCACATTTTGACTCGCTGTGCATCCAGCTCACAATTAGCTCACATTCAAGCTTTTAGGCGATTTCGTGGGCTTTGGGTCCAGGCACCTGATGATGGCTTGCAGATAAATGACAGGAGTGAATGTTTCTGTGTCAGTGACTGGATAACATAAGTCACTCTGCTCTCCAGAAACAGAGCGGCTCACTTAATGGTGCGCTGACTAAATGTGCTCTCTTATCTTCTTCTAGGGGAAAATCAGTGCTTTTAACACATGGGACCTCTTCCTCAACCTCATTGTTTCAACCTGAGATTCCCACTCAATAAAACATCATCTTGTGAGGGCTCACTTGAAGCAGCCAGTGACCCATGTGAGGGGCTGAATCACAGATAGAAAAACACCAGTCTCTGACCCAGTGTGATGTGGCTCCATGCCAACCGCCGACACACAATATCCTGCCGTCTTGCTCCTGTTCCTCACCACAGCTTAGACAAATTGGTCCCTCTGGGATTTCGTCGAGCTTTTTTGTACCTATTGTGACCTAAAATTATGTCTGCTTCTCGCAGAAATTGCAAAGCAATTTGCATTTTTAATGCAGGCTATTTTTGCAATATGATTGTAATAATTGGTGCAAATTGCAAGTCAGGGTACTGAAAGATACTGAGGCAGCACTTATTTCATTCAGGGGGATGTGATTTGTTCCCAAACTGTTACTTATTAACACTGGGAATGAGACATACAGTAGATCACGATTTCCTCAGATAATTAGCATACTGCAAATCACAGAATGCTGCAGGAAATCTGTAGGTTTTAATCTGTTGAATTTTATTAAAAGACAATTCAAGCAAAGGAAAATGATTCTCTCAGGCCTTGTACTTGATAAATATCTAAACATTGGATCAAAAGCTAATTTAGGAAGCTTTCAAGATTCTGAACTCTTTGGATGTAAAATAAGCACAATTAATTTTTATACTGGTTCTTCTGAATACAGCTCAAGCCCCGGGATAAACAGGGGTACAATAGTGCAGATTAAGTAGAACACAGAATAGCCTGATTTCCTTATTTATTACAGCTAAAATAAAGCACAGTGACCTCTTAATCGTCAACTTCATTTCCTTCTCTTGTTAAAACAGGATTATGTTTTGTGTTTCTGAAATGTAAAGCGAAATGAGTGTCACATCTGTGTTGTGTCTCAGTATGAAGAAGACTAAAGCTGGGACTGATAAATGTCTTAACTTTGGGAAGTATTTCTGGTTTCACCGTGACACACACAGGCTGCTTTAGATCCCTCTGTGGCAGACACACACAGTTTGACAGACACTGGGGTGGCTGGGTGGATTCCTGGTTTATAGATCAGGGGATCTCACAACAGGCTATTCCTCAATGACACCAAGGAGTCAGCGGGATTCTGACTCTCATATCTCAAAAATCAAACGTCACCCACTGCCAAAGAGCCCTTAAGCAAGGCACCCATCCCCTCACAACACTGCAGCAGTCCTGCTATGTTGATCTCTATGTAAACCTCTCACTTCCTGTGTTCTCCATGTGTTTGTGAATCTGTGTGTTGAGCGGGAACAGATGCCTCCAGAGGTAAACGAGCTGTAATTCCCCTTCAGAATCAGATCTTCTTTTTGAAACACGCTTGTGTGAACACAACCAGCTCCAAAATAACTCCTCTCACTTCTCTTCTTCAGTTTTTTCTTACATTTCACTGCCTTTCCCTCCCAAAATATTTAAAGTAAACAGCATTAAATATCTCATTAACACTTTAAAATCTAAGCTTTTAAGTGTTATTTGAAAAAAAAGTTAGCTTAAGGCTACAGTAGCTAGCCTTAGGTAGACTGTCAAATAGTTCCACAGCCAGGGGACTGCAATTAAGCTGGAGAATTAATTATCTTTAAATAGATTTTGATATCCCCTGAATGTGCCGCACACTTGTGTGATTTAAAATTTGAGATTTACTCTGTTTTTGTTATGATAATGTGCTTAAAACCTCATATCTCCAAAGCACCAACTGTTTTGTTTGAGCCCCATGCATTTTTAAAAAGTCATCCAGCCGGGTTCAAAGTTGGAGTTACAAGGATTTCACATGACAACAGTAATATGTATTGAGTGTTAACACAGAGAGAAGCTAAAAAAGGAAAAATGCCCATCTTGCCTGAGGCCATTCTCTCTTTTTTTCTCTTTGACTTCGGCAGCACACAGAGAAGAGAAGCTCTGGGTGTTTTTGTGCGTCTCTATCTGGCTCCACAAATTTCCCAAAATCCACAGCCCTGCTGCCAGAGATTTATACCACACAGTTTCCCCAACATATTGTTTACAAGTTGAGCAGGAGACACTGCCAAGTACTCCCATCATTTAAAACAAATCTTCTTTACTTGATAACACTTCTCATGTCCTGATTCCCTTTTTTCATCATTTTCAGTATTTCTGTGGTAGCCAAAAGTCTTCAGCACTGAAAAATAAGTTTGGTAATTGTTTTTAGCATGTTTCTTAGGCTCCCTCCATCATCTCGCTGCTCCTGTGTCTTTTTTATGTGCTCCTCTCTCAGTCTCTGTCCCCTGCACAACAGGCGCTGCATGTCTATCCATTTACTCCTGTAGCTGTGTCGTGTCACTGATAGACTAGTGTTACAGCGGACAGACTGAAAAACTGGATTACACTCCCAGGATGACAGGTAGAAACAAATAGCCGCAGCCAGGCACATAGATCTACTGTACGAGTGGGAGGTGCATCAAGGGCTTGAAAGAAGCCAAACGCTCAACAAGATGGAGAATAGTAATATTTGTCTCATGAGCTTACATTGCTCTTCTTTCTTGTTTGTGAGAGGCAGATTATTTTTATGGATGTCACAGCCTGGAGATGTATGAAGAACCACAGGGATAAATTGCAGTCGTCTCTCAGTTGAAGTCATCTTTTGTGAAATGACTGAATGAGATTCTGTTTGTTTCCAAAGCCCCAAATGACCATGGATTATTTTGTCCAGTTCTATCTAAAAAGTTAAGCCAAGTTTTGCAGACGGATAATGCACAGAAATGCAGCAGGGTGGAGGTAGATTTGTATTCATGACAGATAGGGGCAGTATCTTGATCGTCTAGGATTCTATTTTGAGATATCTTAGAAAACAGGGAAGATTGAGCCTTTAAAAATCCTTAATCCAAATCTATAGTTGCATGGATACCAATCCATGAAATTTGCATATAATTTTCAAAATTTTAATCCACCAAAGATCTCTTCCCTGATCTCTTATTTTTTAGGGCATCTCTGATGTGCGTCTGTGATTAGAGGTCTGCAATATCCAGTTGGAGCCTCTCCTTGATTATTTTCATCTGCAACAAATCACACACACCAAGTTCTACTCGCATCTTTGACAAATCTATCGACAAACTTTTCATCTAATGAATTTCTGTGTTATACCCTGGATCTTTTCAGCCAAGTTGCTGCTGCAAACTCAGTGAGAATGAAATAATCTTACATAGTAATCTTTGTATCCCTCAACACTGGCGTGAAATGGAGTGATGCTCTTTGTAGGACCTGTGATTTGGAATAAAATAGAATAAAATAGAATAAAATAGAATAGAATAGAATAAAATAAAATAGAACTTTATGTCATTGTAACAAGTACAACAAAATTGAAGTCCTAGCAGCAATCAAGAAAACAAAAGTAAGAAAGTGTATAGAAAGTGGAAAAAAGGTCCATAAGAAAATAGATGAAGACAGTTTGTCCATCATCCTCCAGTTCAGCCAGCCTCCACCTCCACAGGGTCCAGGACTGAGCTTCTTCAGCAGTCTGTTCAGTCTCTGTCTCCTGGATCCTGTCTGCTCACAGCAGGTGAAGCTCTTCCAACATGGTGTCCTGTCTTTTTTTTTTTAAGTGTCTGAGATCAGATCTCCTACATCGTTATCCTAAACTTCTGGATATGTGATAACTCACAAAACTTGTTCTCAGATTATTATAGGTCTGTTTTGAAAGTGTCAGGGTTGTGAAGGTTTATCAGCAGGATGAATCGCTGAATTTCACACTGTTTTAAGCTACACAAGCAGAAAAACACAAGTGAAGTGACCACTGCTTTGGTATATTTGAGAAATATATCTATGAAAGTGACTCATAGTTTGCTTTAAGCCATCAAAACCACATAAAACTGTTTTCAGTCATTTTTCAGTCACGATTTGTTTTGAACATGGACTGACTCTATTACAAAAAACATCAACAAACAAGAAAGAGATAATATTTTTAGATATTGGGAGCCCCCTGCCTTGGCTCTGATGAGTCACTGGAAAGTAATACTTTGAAATCTGCTGTATTTTTTCCACTTCATTTCGCCCTCATATTGTACACCTCTGAGGCTCCCAGCACAGCAGTCTGTTGTTCCACCTTCATCAGAGCAGTCACAGGTCAAGTGCCTTGGTCAAAACCATTATCGTGTCATTCAATAAGTCTCTTTTTCACTTTTCCTTCTGGATCCGTCCTGATGTGTGGTGGATTTCACCGAACAACTGCCTGTACAGACGCATCTCTCTTACCTGTGAGGTGTTAAAATCCCAAAGCTGCTCACATCGCTCCTTATTTGCTCTTGTTAAAGTGTGATTGATGTGGGATGTCAAGGCCATTGCTAGAAAACAGCACATGAACCCTGTAGAAAGAGTCTTTGAAATACATGCAGTCAGAACTGGTCAATATGAGCATAAATCCTTAAAGAGAAAAGAGGAGGGATCAACATTTAAACATCGATACTTCAATAGCACATTACTTTACAGACAGAGGTATAATTAAAGTAATGAGACCCTCAACATGATGACCAGAAGCCTCTGAAGGCTCTTAAATACTGCATTTTATATGTCTGTCAGCAGTATTAATGTTAGACACAATCTATTTTACTGCTTCAAAATGGGGCAAATGGTGCTCTCCATACTTTACATGTACACTGAGCATACTGGCTCCACCCTAACCCCATGGACACCGCTCCTCCCTGCTGCCTCCATTATGAAATTTAAAGCCATAATTCTGTCTCAATAAGTGCTGAGTGGAGAAAATGCACTAAAGCATGTGCAGAAGCAATCTGGCTGGTGGAGCCACAGGACTGATGTCACACAACCCAAACTGCAAACCAAAACACACATTTAATGCCAAAGATCCCTCTGGTCAGGATGGTCCACAGCAGATCAGCGTGTTGATAAGAAGCAGACACTTTCCTTGGGAAGTGTTCACAACGTTTCCCCTTACCATTCCTCCTCTCCTCTGATGGAACATTGCTGGAGCCAGCGTATGTCAATAGGGCTGTTAATTAAACTTCATCTGAATATCAAATTACTGATTAAAAACATTTCTGAGGAAAATGAAAACTAAATAAGCTTGAGAAGAAATAAATGCATGACAGATGACATGTTGTTTTTTTGTTTGCTATTGCCCTTTTTTATTTTATTCATTTGCACCATAAATTATAAACAATTAGATTGGCATTGAAAAAAAAAATACAAGATAGTACTGGAGAGGTGAAAAATAAAACCAAAGAGGGCTTATCAAAGATAGCTCCCCAAATAGAGTTAACAATAAAAATATAAGAAGAAAAAAGAAACAAGATTCAATACAATGAAATAACTCAAAATAATTCAACAAGAGACAACAAGCAAATTAATGAATTCTGAATGAGAACAAAAAGAAGCTTTAGGATCTTGGTGGATTATATACGACTTTAGTCCCTTGCTGTAAAAATGGAGATGACAGAACTAAGACTTGTACCATTTCCAGTCAGTAGGGGGAGCTCTTGCAGTTCTGGCTACAGAAAGGATGACTCATTGTTTTAATCATGTTTAATGCAATCTTTGGTCAGAACCTTGTCAAAAATCATCCATGCAGTATCTGTGGCTTGTAGATGTTTATTCCACATGAGTTGGACTGTAACACAGGTAGCTGCACTTATTTAAACGTTCTGCTTGATGGACCTCTTAAATGCTAAATTAACCAGAAGACTGAGGGTCATAACAGTCATGGGATTTTGATGAGATTGTCAACATAGGGCAGAATTTAATAAATTAACTTTGTCTAGATTAATGAAATAAAGAGTGAGGAACAAATCTACAGCACATCTGGCACTGACAGACAATTTATATACTGCATTTATATCAGTTAGCTACATGCTACACACATGTGCATTACAAATGCTTCCAAAAACACCTGCTATTTTGGTTTATATATGTGCAGAAGCATTCTGCTCTCAGCCTGTCACTTAACTAAAGGAAGACTGTCGTTGAGGTGGAAACAAACCTCCCTCTGAGATATCTATTCTTAGCAAAACAGCCAATTTTCACCAAAATGCTAACAACCCAACTCATTTGAATAAAAGCTTCCATCTGTTTCTTATCTTTTCAGCGCTTTCTGACACCATTGGTTCCTTCCTCCATACCAGCTTTACCAGGTGTTATGTTTCAGAGGCTAATTTTAACACTGGAATAAAGTATGGTTGTGGTAGGACTAAAGGGAGAACATTACTGCTAAGTGGGTTGCATCATATGCTTTTCATACTTTCACGCAGCATGTCATGAGCTGTCATTGTTCCTTTCACTGTGAGCTCATTGAATCAAGACTTTTCTTTGTCTTTTAACGACATGAAACACACTAGTGTACCCTGTGGCTGTTTTTATCAGGTTTTCTTCTGCATCAGAGACTCTTTCCTTACTACAGTTACAGTGTAGACAAGTGGGTGCCACTCAGTTGTTATGTTTGGCCCCAATCTGTGTTTGATTCTGGTAAATGCAACACAACATTTCCCTTCAATAACAAGAGCGTCCTCAGTCTCTAGAGACATGTCAACTTTGAGAAATTTTCAAATGTTCTTGTCACTTTAGTAAATACAAACTGTTACTCTGATTTTCTGGGTATAAACTTTCAGTTAGTGTGCTGCTGGAATGCTGCCAAAAATCACCAGTTGAATTATTTAAAGTAGATAACTCATTTAATTTTACTGTTTTTCTTTTTTTACCCCGTGGACTGATGGAGTGACGGTAATCACATTAACAGTGATGCTGTTTTTCTATTACAAAGTATGGCAAGATTATCGTACCACAATCCAATTCAGACAGTAATCCTGTCTGAATGGTCATGTCAGCAGCAAACATGCCAGCAGTCTGATGGAGCGAGAGATGCATGTTTAACAGGCAGATAGGGATGGGCAGTCAGACAGATGGACCGGCTGAGCGGCTGATTACATAAGCTGGTTGACTGGTTGGACAGTTGACCAACTGGATAGACAGTCACACAGACTTAGCCCAGCAAGCTTATAATATACACTCACTGACCACTTTATTAGGTACACCTTGCAAGTGCCGGGTTGGACCCCCGTTTACCTTCAGAGCTGCCTTAATCCTTTGTTGCATAGATTCAACAAGGTACTGGAAACATTCCTCAGAGAGTTTGGTCCATATTGACATGACAGCATCACACAGTTGCTGCAGATTTGTCGGCTGAACATCCATGATGAGAATTTCCCGTTCCACCACATCCCAAAGGTGCTCTATTGGATTGAGATCTGGGGACTGTGGAGGACATTTGAGTACAGTGAACTCATTGTCATGTTGAAGAAACCAGTCTGAGATGATCCCCGCTTTATGACATGGAGCGTTATCCTGCTGGAAGTAGCCATCAGAAGATGGGTACACTGTGCTCATAAAGGAATGGACATGGTCAGCAACAATACTCAGGTAGGCTGTGGACTTTAGACCATGCTCAGTTGGTACTAAGGAGCCCAAAGTGAGCCAAGAAAATATCCCCCACACCATTACACCAGCAGCAGCAGCCTGAACTGTTGATACAAGACAGGATGGATCCATGCTTTCATGTTGTTGATGCCAAATTCTGACCCTACCATCTGAATGTGGAGCAGAAATCCAGACTCATCAGACCAGGCAACGTTTTTCCAATCTTCCATTCTCCAGTTTTGGTGAGCCTGTGTGAATTGTAGCCTCAGTTTCCTATTCTTAGCTGACAGGAGGGTCACCCGGTGTGGTCTTCTGCTGCTGTAACCCATCTGCCTTAAGGTTGGACGTGTTGTGTGTTCAGAGATGCTCTTCTGCAGACCTCGGTTGTAACCAGTGGTTATTTGAGTAACTGTTGCCTTTCTATCAGCTCCAACCAGTCTGTCCATTCTCCTCTGATCTCTGGCATCAACAAGGCATTTTGCCCCACAGAACTGTTGCTCACTGGATATTTTCTCTTTTTGGGACCATTCTCTGTAAACCCTAGAGATGGTTGTTGGTTAAAATCCCAGTAGATCAGCAGTTTCTGAAATACTCAGACCAGCCCGTCTGGCACCAACAACCATGCCACGTTCAAAGTCACTTAAATCACCTTTCTTCCCCATTCTGATGCTCAGTTTGAACTGCAGCAGATATATATGTATATATATATATATATATATATATATATATATATATATATATATATATATATATATATATATATATATATATATATATATATATATATGTACGTCAAACAGCTGTAGGATCAGAATGCTGGAGAGTGAAAGTGAGGAAGAAGAAAATAGTAGAAAAAAGGAAAAAAGACTACAGACAGAGAGAGAGAAAAAAATGGGTCAAGACAAGGGTATAGATCTGCGTCGGTCCATCAGTCTAGTGACAGCCAGACAATTACAGCTCATTATGTGACTGACTGACTGAGAGTGGGGTGTGCACATGCACATATATGTGAATACATTCCTATCCCCCTCCTGGTCTTCACAATGGCACAATAGACAGAGTAACTGGATCATAAATATGCACTGTTTTATATTTTTCATTAATTACAATGAATGCATACTCTTTGGATCGTTTTAACCTTTTAGTACACATAGTTGTCATGTTTTGATTATACCAAAGCTTATTTAAAAAGACACATACAGTTTGACCTCTGTAGTATACACTGTATGTTGTTGCACAAAAACGAAGTGGTAGGTATGTCTTTGATCACAGGATAGCCCGTACCTTACAGAAAACCTCTTCATGAATCTCTGTCAAGTGTCCAAAAGTCCTTGAAAGTTCATACGCCCATGAAATTAAAAATGAATGAGCACGGCACGCTCCCAATAATTAGTTATACCCATTTCCCTTTGTTCACATTTTATTTGTTGAGTGCTGAAATATTCATGTGAGAATGCAAGTGCTTTTCCCCTGTGGACACCCAAGGTGATTTATTACAGCCTGTGACCAGGCACTTTTCTTACTGTTTGAGAAAAAAAATGAAGCTGCACCAAAAACGCAGTTCACTGCATTATAAATTTGCACGATGGTCACACAGCCAAGCAAAAACGTGCTACTTACATGCAATCCCCAGAATTAAGGAAAATTATAGCAAAGAGGAATATGGTTCAGTGTCTACAAGTGATGAAAATGAGTGTATAAATACTTCTCAGCTGCAGCTAAGTCAACACTGCAAAAAACTAAAATCTTATCAATTTTTTTTGTCTTATTATCAGTAAAAAATGTCTTTTTTAGACTTACTATGAGCTGAATTCACTTAACCAGTCCAGAAAGAATGCCTCATTTCAAGTTATTTAAAGGCAAAAATGAGGTCTGAATTGCTTATAACAAGTACAGAAAAAATATGACAATGGAACAAGAGAAAAGTCTATTGTATTAAGACAATTTTGTAGTTTCAAGAAAATTGATGAGCACATTTTTCTTATTCCATTGGCCTAACCCTTTTTACTTGTTGCAAGCAGTTCAGACCTCATTTTTGTCTTGTCCTGTCAAAATAACTTGAAATAAGACATCTTGCTGGACTGGTCAGGTGAAAGTGGCTTATATCAAGTATGATAAGATTATTTTTTACTAAAAATAAGAGAAAAGGTTGATTTTTATTTTTCAGTGAAACCTCTCACACACCCAAGCCCTGAATGTGCCACAAATGTCCTGGCAAAATGAATGTGGCATATGTATATATTTTTTATTAATTAAAACATGTTTTAGTGATTGACACAATGTCTTGTTTTTGTTTTTTTTTGTTATGTCCTTTAAGTATAGGCATAATAAAGTGGGAAGTGTCTGCACAAGTAATCACAGTGATCAACACTGACAGATAAAACACAGTAAGAGCTGTGACTGATACTAGCAAACATATGATGTGAAAGGTGAACATTTGTCATCATCTGAAGTTTCATGTTGTGGTTTCAACTTCAACCCACTCACAGTATTTCATTATCCCAGTCACAGCCTAAAAATATCTTGAAAACAGCTGTTCGATAACTGGCTCAGTGTCTGCAGCTGAACACAGCGGTGCCAGACACCTCCGTGGTTAAGTAAAGTAATACTCTTATTTACATGTACGAGGGGCCAAGACACTTTCTCCTTCCCGTGGCTGTTCTTCTCTCCTCTTGTCTCATCTTAAAAAACTCACCTTGTGCCCTTCTCTGCTTTGTCGGTTCTCCGTATCCCCTGTCTCCTCGCTTCCCTCCATCTCTTTTTCTGTTTGTCGCTCTTCGTATGCTCCCTTCATCTGCTCCTGTCTGTCCTTTGTGTCCTTGCTTTGGGGCCAGTGAATTAGAATTATTCATTTTTCACCTTTCTCTGTTTTCACTGTCCTCTTTGTTGCCGCGTGGTTAAATGACTCACTCTCACTCTGCCTTTTTTTCCCATCAACCTTTCTTTCTCATTCTCAAAACCTTTTATTTCACATCGGCCTCTTTCCCACTTTCTAACTTTCATTCTTTTCTTTTGTGTGTCACCTCTGCGCACCTCTTTGTCGACCTAACTGACCTTTCAAAAATGAAAAATGACTTGTATCAAATGAATGCCACTGCCTACTTTGCTTTTTTTTTTTTTTTCCAGTATTAGCTTTCTTTTACCTTTCCTTTCACTTGACTCTTGTGTTTAGTGAACCAAAGAAATGCCCAGTGTCTTGTGTCCTTGTACCTGAATCATTGTCTCCTCATTTGGATACATCAAGAGCCACTTCACTGTGCACTTCAGCTTGCTGGCTTATATATACTCTCAAAAAATGAGCAGTGCAGTAAAGTTACTAAGATAGTTTATTTCTGCCTTAAAAAAGTCAACTTTGCCTGTAAAAAAATATGCATTGTTTAAGAAAATTAGTGACTGAAAAAATGCCTGAGTTCATAAAACTTCTTGTCAAATTTTTAAACAACCTAACCAAGGCTCATAAAGCTTCTTATCAATGATAATGTTTGTAGCTTCCAGGCTGGAGTGAATTTGTACTCTGAGGCATGAATTCTTGTTTTTGCCTCGAGCTTTGCTCCCAGTTTGGCATGGGGGAGGCATCCAATGCCATACCAATCAGATTGCCAAACAATCTTAACTGGCTGTTTTTAGGACCACAGAGCCGCCCAGTCAAAGCTCCTTGTGAATAACTGAACCTTTTACTCTTTTCCTAAGGGTCGGCTCAGACATCCAACGAAGATATGTGTTGACAAAATGCATTCTTCTTTCTTTTCACAGAGAGTCAGGGACCTGAACTCAGAACTCTACCTAAAATACCACAAAACAAACTCCCTCCTTCAGTCACCACCCTGCTCTGTATGGGGAACAATCCTCTGTTTGACCAAATTTAAGCAGAGCCAGAGTAATTAATTTTCAGTTTATCTTTTCCCTATCCTCAAAAATCGCCATTAACACCAGTATGAAATGTGACAGAGCAAATTTAGATTCTTTGTCTGATATATCAGGACCAATAACATGCTAGGATGTGTTGATCAACATTTTTACCATGTACTCATGACTGTGAAGGAACCCAGGGAACACCAAAGGTCATGGCATGCTTCAAAAAACAGAAGAGTATCATCTGTAAATGGCACATGCACTGCTGTTGATGTCACAGTGGACAGCCCACTCTGAGGCTCTGACTCAGGACGCATACATTAATCTCACACAACAGGAAACAGAGGGCAGCGGTGTGAGGTGTAACTTGACTTTATGATTGGCCATTCAGCTTTTCAGAGATATATGGATTTCATTTTTGTGCGTGTATTTTACGTTTTCTTTTAAAATAATCCTCTGTTTAAAGTGAGCCTTTGTGGAGCTTTAACAATGATTCTACATCTATGTCTGCAGAATCTTTTAAGTCCCATTTCCACCAAGCAGTCAGGTTTAGATCAGTACGGTTTAGTGCTGGTTGGCTCAGTCAAGACTGATCCTGTTTGCACAGCCAACCGTGCCCCCTTGTGGTGGGCGGCGTGCAGTAAGTAACGATTCTTTTGACCAATCAATGATCTGTAGTGTTTCTAGCTCCACCTTCTGGAATTGGATTGGTTTGGCT
This sequence comes from Halichoeres trimaculatus, assembly GCF_033239565.1. NCBI lineage: Eukaryota > Metazoa > Chordata > Actinopteri > Labriformes > Labridae > Halichoeres > Halichoeres trimaculatus. Next base: position 27,544,654 of record NW_027437181.1, read on the forward strand.
CCCCAACAAAGGGGTTCCAAAAAGAGGGACGGCTCATCTCAGTTATTTGGGGTTCTGTCCCAGGAAATAGTCTGTGGAAACGCAACAAAATGCATGCCGTACCAAGATGAAACAGGGCTTATGTGATTTCATCAAGGGTGCAGATGCCTAAGTTATGTATTATCACAATTAGGCTTGAAAAACACTGAGTCCTCTAAAGAACTTTTGACAGATAAATGTTTTAAACTTTTTTCCTTGGCGTATAAAAGTCCCCCATTGCAAACATTGTTTTCATCACAGTCATTTTCAGCTTAGTTTAAAGAATCAGCACATTATTCATCCCTTTTAATTTCACCTTTTTGTTATTTATTCCTTCAGAAACCTCCTCAAATCATTTAACCATCACCTCTCAATTAAACCTCAAGGGATTTTTCAGCACAGCCTCTACTTTAATCAAGAGCTCACCTAATTTATCAGTCACACAGAAGTACTGTGACGCACTGTTCTCTGGTAACTCTTGAGTCTCATAATGGTATTTTTGCCCTTAATTTTGAACTACACTGATAAATCATGTGCATTCCTTGATGGGTTTAATCTGATTAATGTATTGTGTTTAAGACGGAGGGAAAATCACGTCATTTAAGGTAATTTAACAGCACGGAAAAGATTGTGTTTGTTCTTGAGCTTTGGGCTAGAAAAGAGTCTTTCAGGTTAGTGTTAGTGTTAACAACATTAACACAATAAACATGAAACACAGCTGTCTTTTTCTTGCTTATATTCATTGAACGTGTCATGTTTGGGGTTTTCATCTTGGTTGTTGCCTTGGGTGTGAGAATGCATCTCTGAGATCAGCTTCCTTTAACGTTTGGTTTCTCTTTTTCAGGTTGTCAGGATTCATGCTGCCCTCCCCTATAGTCAGCAGTGGATCCATATTGGCCTTGTGGTTTACCACCGACTTTGCTGTCAGTGCCCAGGGCTTCAAAGCAGTATACGAAGGTAAGACAGTGTGTGGATGTGCAAAGTGATGGATGCGTGAACAGATGCTTTCAGGTGCATGACTGGTGGAGAAGTTCGCCTGCAACCTTCTTGATTAAACTACTGAATAGCCACTAAACATGAATAGCAGGAGGTATTTCTTTCTTCTGAAATTACATTTTGTGATTTTGAATAGTGTCCAAATGGCCAGATGATTGCATTACCAAGTAGGTTCATTAATGGCATTTAGGGACTGATGGGGGATAGCACTTCTTTGAACATTGTAGGAGCCGTTTAGCCCAACTTTTAAAATCATCACTGTTTGCCTGTGAATCAGATTCTTCCAAGAAAAGATCTCCTTCTAATAAAAATCTGTTCTTTGGAAAAATAGCACAGTTATCTTTGGGTGACCTCTCCCCTGTTGATTACAATGAATCTGGCACGCTTTGATAAACATGGAAAGATTTGTTTTGACCTCTGACCTCAACTGCACGGCTGAGCCTGACTTCTGATTCATGAAACTAACAGGTCATGTTAGTAGCTCTGTGTGGGCGACTCTTGGCTCGCCTCCCTGAGCTGCTGTCTTCGTCCTCCCTCCATCTGTTAGGGCTCTTTAATGGATGCGCTGAATGTATGCTTATTCTTAAGCTCTGGATTCATGTGCTCTGAAGGCATGCCATGGTACATTAACTAATAACATTACTTGCCCACTGCCACCAGTGTCATTTACTGTGGGTTTTTTTCTTCCTCTTTGAAAAGTGAGATGAACACTCATTGCTGTAATAACAGACTAGAAGCGTGTCCCTCTTACTGCTGCAGCTGGGTTTGCAGCTAAAGCAGCCAAAGTCAGATCCCACTGATGGTGTCACAAGAGTAAAGGGTGTTTATCTAAGGCTGCGCTTTTCTCTCTGAGTGAGGGGAGTGTGTAACATAGGATTTTAGTTTTATTGTAGAAGATGTTTGGCTGCTTAGCTTAGTTTCTACATGTGTCAGAGTTGGTATTCTCTGCCAGACCCACCTTACTGTTTTGTCCTGCTTCAGACCAATAAAATCATATATGGTATGCCTTCTGCCCTCTGTAAGAACCGATATGAAAGATGCAGTGCTGTACATTTTTTAGTGTTGTTTGTCTGTGTCAGTCTAAGATACAACGCTCTCTGCATGAAAAGTGGGATATCCGGCAGGAATTGTTTCTGTGAATTGCTGTGGAAGTTCAGATTCACAGGAATTCCCAGTCAGCACGGATAACTGCAGGTGTGTGTGTTAATGTGTGTGTGTGTATAGAGAAGATCCCTAAATAGAACATCTTAATTGATACAAAATTGTATTGTGGAGAAAATAATTTATTCACACCCACAGAGATCACATGTATGAACATTTATTATATATTACAAGCTGCTTACTTTAAGAAAGATGAATCATCTGTTGATAGTTTGCTATGCACAAAAAAATAATACAAGATAATAATTTTCTTTAATACTCAGTGGTAAAAAAAACACTTCAATAGTGTTCACATATCATTTTAAGGGTCATAATAACTTTATAATTCACACTATTACAAAATACAAGAAAACATACAGATACATCTGAGCATCTGAGAAGAATATTTGAACTAGAAAATCACTCAGAGAGGGCAGACCTCTGCCAAGCATATTGTTATTGTCACGCAACCCTTTTTTTTATATTTACCTCCACCAAGGAGGTTATGTTTTTTGGGAGAGTTTGTCTGTTTGTCTGTGAACAACATAACTCAAAAAATAACCAACAGATATTAATGAAATTTTCAGGAAATGTTCAAAATGGGAAAAGGAAGAAATGGTTAAAATTTGGAGGTGATCCGGATCACCGTCTAGATCCAGGATTGTTTTTAAAGATTCTTTACGTTTTCACCATATGTGTATATAACTCCTCCATAAATGGTTGGATTGCTTTGTAAAACAATACAGGACAAGGTCACCATAATTTCTGACAGATGTAAAAGTGTGATCCAGATCCTGGCAACATTCTGGATACTAAGATCTGGAATATGAAATATGTACTGGGTCATCATAATTTTCAACACTGTCAGAAAACAAATCATTGTACAAACCTGCAACTAACTCCAAACTGTAGCAGACAGTCTGCTGAAGGGAGTATAACATTAAAGTAGGACTAAAGTGTTGCGTGACAATCACAGTATGCTTGATGGAGGTCTGCGCTCTCTTAGTGCTTTTCTAGTTCAAATATTCTTCTCAGATAATCAGATGGTCTCTGTACTTTTTATATTTTTTGATAGTGTAAACTATAAAGTTATTATTACACTTAGAATTACATATGAACACTATTAAAGGTTTTTCACCACTGGATATTAAAGAAAATTAATTATCATCTTGTATTATCTTTTTGTGCATAGCAAACTATCAACAGACGATTCAGCTTTCTTCAAGTAAGCAGCTCGTAAAATATTATAAATGTTCATACATGTGATTATTTATGTAGTTTGAATTAAAAAAATAAAATAAAAAAAAAGGACAAACTCTCCCAAAAACATAACCTCATTGGTGGAGGTAAATATAAAAATACAATAATTGAAAATATTGTCGTTTTTTTATTTACATATTTAAGGAGACCTTTGTGCTTAAAAGCAGCTTTTTGCCAGCCTAGATGACTTCAAACAGGGTGTTTTTTCTGTATCATTTAATGGTCTGGGACACGAGACTCAGACCTCAACATGCTGAGCATCAGCCTGCGTGCAGAGTGCCGCGACAACAGCTGGAGGAGTATTCTCACTCAAATCAACCACAGGACTGGATTTCTCCATTTTAGCCTCTCTAGGTTAATGCATCCATATTTTATATGTTTATATGTTAAGAGGCTTGTTTTCACATTGGTGATTGTTGGGTCGGCTTCCTGTCTGCATTTTATTTCGCTGTATGTCTTTTGTGTGTGTTATGAGTTTGATATTCACAATTTTTTTTATGTCTGCTCGCCTGTTGGGGTACGACAAAAATGTTAAGCATGACCTTTTGAGGATGCACACACACACACACACACACACACACACACACACACACACACACACACACACACACACACACACACACACACACACACACACACACACACACACACACACACACACACACTGTTCAATCTAGCTTGCATAATAGTTCATCTATGAATCATGAACTCTAAATATCAAAGACAAACTGAAGAGACATATACACTCTGTGTGTGTGTGTGTGTGTGTGTGTGTGTGTGTGTGTGTGTGTGTGTGTGTGTTTGTTTGTGTGTGTGTGTGTGTGTGTGTGTGTGTGTGTGTGTGTTTGTTTGTGTGTGTGTGTGTGTGTGTATACGTGCACGTTGTATGTGTTTGTGCTGGATAGGGCTGTGACGATACACTGAGCTCACGAGACGAAATGATACACAATATTTGGTTCACGGGCTTGAGACGAGAACATCTTATGAAACTTTTTAGAAAACCAAAATGACAGACTTTTTCATTGAGCAGTCACAAAACAATGCAGGTGGGTTTCGAAATGTTTTATAACTTGCAAATATGCATGACTTAAGAATGAGCTTTTAACTGTTGCAACTTCTTTCCACAAATTAGGGCAAGCAAATTGTGCAAAAGCTGTAACTTAAGTCAACACAGAGTGTAAAAAGTGCAAACAGAGACTAACCTTTGTTTCACGTTTCTTGTTATTGTTGTGGCAGTTTTTATCACAGGTGCAATGGAGTGAAGTAGCGAGCTGCGGTGGTTCTGTATGTGCTTTAGCATATTGCTCGTATTGTATGGCCTTAAAGTATGGCACTGTTTTCTTATACTGCTGACATATTGTCCACGTCACTCCACTTATTATTTCTACCCAAAACGCTGCCACACAAACAATATAAGAAGTTGGTGGGGGCATCTTTCTGATATTTTTAGACTCTGACATCATTCTGGTTGCGCTCAACAGGCTGCTGCTCCTGATTTCTTCTTGTTAGTTTCTGGCAGACTAGATGTTGCAAAGGTGCATTACTGCCCCCACAGGTCACAAATAGAAAAGTGAGTAGCTCACAGGCTGATATGCATGTACATCTTTGCTGATAGCCTTCTGCCCTGTACCTGCAAGACAGCTCTTCACTGGAACAATGTCACAATTTAATCTTGTGAGATCTTGTCACGCCTCTGGTGCTAAGTGAGCAGCATTCAGCCAGCGACTTCCAAACCATGTTTGTAATGAAGGTCCCTGAACAGGAGAGGAAAGTCTGCAGCTATACGTACTTGGCTGCATACAGTCTGCCTCTTTCTCTCACAGACTGTTTGTGTGTGTGTTTTATCTGTGTGTTTGCAGTGACTGGACATGTTAAGTTGAGACTTTGATGATAATGTTTCACATTATCTCAGCTTTATGGAAGGGGTTGTAAGTCAGTAACGTTTGTCTCTAACATGGCGGCACAGGCACACTCCTGGCATTGGACATTAATCTCAGTAACTTATAACTAATTGGCCTTGTTAATTAGAGCAGTTGTCTTGTATTATTGGTCAGCATAGTTAATGGTTCTTGGTCAAACGTATTTTGTCTGGGAAATCATTACTTTTGTGTTCATTTGTTTACAAGCTTTGAATAACATTAATGAAGAATACATCTGTTAGTTAAATGAGACAAACCTGTCATTATTTTGTACACATCAATACTCATTACCAAGCCTGCTTTGTGTTGGTCTGTCTGCCCAAAAACAATCTGAACTCAGCATTTTTAGCATTCTTGGTGTGAACCCTTGAACTTGATAAACATATAGCAACTTTTATGATATAAGCAATCAGCACAACAGCTGCTTTCATGCAGGTTTCCTCACAATTTTCATCACAGGAAACACTTCCTTTTTTGTGTAAAACTCAGTTTAGTCATTTTACTGAGTCTAAAAAGAACCCGCCAGGAGACCACCTCTCATGTCTTTTTCATAAAAGTTACCTTTGTTTCGGGATGGCTTAGTCATACTGTGAACTAAAATGGAAGGCCTTGAAACCACCAGGTGTCTTCTTAAAGGTAGCAGCACTTAACAACAGCTCAGGGGAAGTGATCATTGTGCTTCTTGTTGCCAAGCGACCATTGCAAACTCATTTAAGGCTCCACTAAAAGTTTAAATATTTGAAACTTTCATTGTTTGGCACTATGGCTGCACGACATACGTTGGGCTCCCAGCAGGAGCAGCGGCAGACACATGCACCGAGGAGTCTTTTGCTTTTGGAAGACAGCAGCAGTGTGAGAGAGGCTCCTGGTGGACACACAACCTGCGGCTTAATCCATACGGTCTACAGCTAATCAAAAGCTCCTGCTGCTGGTTTCATGGAGGAGCTGAGGAGTTTGACTTTCCTGACTGATTCCTAAACACAGAGCTATTTTTAACTCAGTGACTGCTGTCTGTGATGGAGAGGGAGATGTGACAAAGGATCCTTTATGAGTGACTGGATCCGTTAATGATGACGATGTTTCACTTCCCTCTCGTAGGATTTGACAACAGAAATAAAAATGTATTTACGATTTCAAATCCATTCCTATTTATTGACTCTATTTTTCAAACCATCTTTTTCCACATCTGTCTTTCTCTTCAAGTCGCCTCCCCTCTGCCTGTCTGTCTCTCTTTTTGCTTCAGGGGAAATTAATTGATGATTATCTAGCCTCGCAGAGCTGGTTTGCAAACTTGCCTTTTTATCAACACAGCCTTGCCTCCCACCACTTATGGCTTCATTTGACCCCTCGAGCCATTTCTCTTTCTCTCTTTCTTCATCCATCCATCCCTCTCTGAGACGACCGAGGTCTTATCAGTTAGCAATTTGTAAAGACCCATAGTTCAATTTTATTTCCTTTAATAAAGGACAGAACAGAGCGGAGATTTGTTGGAGGGCTGGTTGTGTTAGCAGAGAGGGGCTTACGGGGAGACAGAGGAGGCACTTTAACCACAGAGAGCGGTCTTTGTTCATGTTAGTTCGTCTGAGTGAACAAAAAAAATAAGAAGGTGAAAATAGAGGGATGACAGGGGATGAATAGAAATATATATTTCACAGGCTTGTGTTTCTGATTCTTCAGATACATCACATTTTTAAATGGCCTGTTTGGACAGTTTTTTTACAGCTGCGTTTTAAACAAGACACAGCCTACCACCTGAATTTACCTTTTCTTTTATGTCAGGCTTAGGCCGAACAACTGTGCACACAGTAAAGTGTTCGGTGATTTACAAGTCATAGAGACATGCTAAGATTTGTGATGAAATCTCTTTGAAATAGCCAGTGAGTCTAAAAACACAGCATGTGTGTTTATCTGTTCTCATGTGTGTCTTATTACACATCCAATTACATGAGCAAAAGGAAAAAAAAGTTAATGAAAGCAATTTGTTTCTCATTGGAGAATAGCAGCCCTTTGAAAATGTGTCAGTGTTGAATATTGCACATTTAACAGGATCATTGTGTTCCACTTTATTTTCCCTCTGATACCCTCTATAAGACAATCACTCCACTGCCTTCCTGCATCAACAACAGATCAAATCAGCTTTAAACACTTTTTTTTTTATACTCAGTCTATCTTCTTTCTAGATTAGTTTTACCAAAGCTTACTCACATGTCTGTCATGGTTTCCAGTATCTTTTAGTTTATGAAAATACTGTGAGCTGTAAGATTCATGCTTGTTGTACTGGGTCTCTTTTGCACAGAGCTCCTCTCTGTACACTTTCCTGAGTTATCAGCTAAATGCTGCTGTTTGGCCCTGATGAAGGCTGGTTGCAAACAAAACCAGTTTTTAAGTTTTAAGGTTGAGGTTCACAAACAAGAAACAATACAATGTGTACAAATGAGGCTTAGCTTGCATAAGTAAATCGTATGATTTATTTTACACCCCGTTCAGAGCATATCAACAAGTGAAGGAATAATGTGAGTTTTCATTGAATCCACATTAAACCATTGAGTCGATGCTTGGAGATGTGCTGTAATTTATCCACATGGTGCATCAGCTTTTAGTTAAGTAATGCATAAATTATAACTTTGTTCAAATTAATTTCTTAATGTGTTTGAATACACACGTTACTGTTGTAGGAGTGTGTGCAGCCTCAGTCGAGATGCTGTTAACACCAATAACATCCCCGTAAACGTCTGAAAACAAGGAGCCAACTCACTCTCTCTGTCTCTTTCTCTCTAAGCTGTTAGTTTTTGTTTTTTCCAGGCTGAGCTGATTTTTGTGTTCCCAGCCTCTCCTTATTCTGTTATGAGTGTCCATGAATTCAAAGAAAACAGTGGTGTATGAAAAATATCTGAGTTGTTAAAGGTCCCATACTATGCAAAAATCCCTTTGTTAAGTCTTTTAGTGAAATTTGTGGGTCTTTGGCCTTCCTCCCAGCCAAGGTTATAATAGTTTTGGATTTTTCATTATAGTTTAGTTTTAGTTAGTTTTGACATTTTATTTTCCATTACAGTTTAGTTTTATTTAGTTTTAGAGCGGGCATTCTCGTTTTTATTTAGTTTTGATTTTTGCAACAAGGCTTAGTTTTAGTTTAGTTTTATGACTTGTGGACTACCAGTGAAGTCAGCATTTCAGTGTTTATAATTGAATTGTTTTTTTAAAGATTATTTTTGCGACGGCAACAAAGAGTCATTATAAATGTTCATTTTAACATCACTTGCCTCGTGTTTCTTTTGTTCTGCACCCTGCCCCTCAGCGCCGGATCACCCCAGAGAAAGGTTGAGTGTTAATATAATTGCAACCAACACATTTCTATGAATAGATCGACATGTGGAGGGATTTTACCATGAACAATGTCTGTCTGTAAAAACACAATGCTCTAATAATGAGAGATCAGATTACAGAGCATCAATTACTGAAATGATTTTCACACCTGGATTTCTCCAAGAGGTGAGTTTGTTTACCGCAGGGTGGAGTGTGAGATGATGGATGTGACATTAGCTACATCTAAGCATGAAGAGAGGTTAAAGATGAGATGTTACCTGTGGATTTCACCACAAACTCAAATAAAACAGCAGCTTGTTAGAATGTTTAAAGAGAGGGTGTTGTTAGTCAGAAACCTGTTGACCTCACTGAGACCAAATCCATGATTTATTCAGACACTTCACACACATTAGATAAACAGATACACACACTTGATGTGAAACTTCAGACTGTTTTGATCCTAACAACCCTTATTGTGTTAGTGTTACTCTGAAAGAATAAAGATTTATATCCCTTAATGACATTTTTTTTTCTTTTTTTTTGCTTTTTATTCAGGGTACATTTAGGAGGAGAATGTACAGAAGGAGACATGGGTCTCCAGTTTAAGCTCTGCTCTTTGGTTCAAAGGCACAACTTGGCAACGCCTGGAGGGAAACAGTCGTGCCCAGAAAGAGGGACCCTTGGTCTTCTTCTCTTCCTCCTTCTTCTCCTGTTTGACGACGTTTTCAGCTGAATCCGTCTTCTCTGCCCCCTTTGGCTTCTCCTCTTTATTTTTCTGAAAGCATGAAAACAGACATAACAGACATGAATATATGAAGCTCACAGTTCAGAAAACAAAAAAAGGACAGACCCCTTTATTGTTTCACAATAAAAAATAATATTAAAATGATGCAGCTGCAGCACAAAAGAATCTATACATCGAAAGTTGCTTCTTGAGCCGACAAAATGATTATTAGCTTGGATGTATATTCATCCTTACCTTTGAGAAGACTTTTCTGATGTGAATCAGGAGGGATGCCTTTTTCCTGGGTTTGGTTGCAGGCTCAGGGTCTTCAGTCACTTCACAGCGCTCCAGAGGCTCAGGATAGCTGGGCTGGTATTTGTCCATGTGTGAACTTGTCCCCTCAGCCACTGATGTGTCCTCTGGCACTTCACATGATGTAACCTGAGGGTCTGAGCCGGTCTGAGTCAAAAACGGCTCCACAGGTTCAGCTTCTGATTGTGCCTCGTCATCAGTCTCTGTGAAGTCCTCCAGGACTAAAGGAATGGACCCGTGGACTGCACCACTGCAGGAAGGTGGCTCTTGTGGACAAGCACAGTCCTGTTTGTCATCGTCAGACCAGCAAGCTGTGGACCCAGGACTGGCTGGATTAATTTCACCATCCACATTATTCTCTGGAGCTGGATTGATCTTTCTCCATGCTCTCCATTTTAAAAAGCTCCTCTTCCTCTTCCTCCTCTGTAAAAACCCTCCTTCCTCTGGTTTGTCTTTAAAGACCACAATGACCTTAAGGCTGAATGGGTCAGAGTTTAGGTCCTCAGTGACCCCTGTTTCTTCTTCGACAGCGTCCTCTTCAAATTCAAGGACAGCGTCCTCTTTGGGGGCAAGGACAGTGTCCTCTTTAAGGTCAAGGAAAGGATAGCCAAGGTTGTCACTGCTGGCGATTGACTCATTGTCCTTCATTTTCTGGTAAACCTCGGGCAATGTGTGGATGGAGGATGAGGAGGACCATCTGGAGGTAGCCCAAGATAACACAGACTTTACTGAGGCCCATGATGCCTCTGATCTTATGGAAAGTCTAGAGGCTGACTCTTCTTCCAAAGTTTGGTCTTCCTCTTTGCCTTTGTCTTCTGCCTCAGTCTCCAGGTCTTCTGGGAACAGGGTTTGGCAGGCCTTTGAAATCTCCTCATCGAGATTCTGATCGAGACATGAGATGGTTTCAGAGATCTCGTAGTCAGAGGAACACTCTGAATTGGTGTAACCATCCCAGCTATCTTCGCTGTCTGACCAGGAGTCCCCGTCCTGTTCAGTTGGTAAGGCAGCATGAGAGCTGGTGATGTCTTCCTCATTCAGGACAGCGTCTAGGTTCTTGGACTCATTGAGATCAGCTGTGGTTTCCTTCTGGACGGTGTTGTTTGTCTCGGCCATCTCAGAGGTTGTTGGACATGCAGTAGTGGCGCTGACTTTGTCCATTTTCTCTGTTTCTTTGTTGTTGGAGTCACGAGAAACAGGAATCTAAAGCAGAAAAACACAAACATCAGAAAACGTTAGACTGTGCTGAAGTGATGGAGAGGAACTCTTTGAAGGGGAGATATCATGTTCCTCTCAGGCTTCATTATGTTCCTCTGAAGCTTTACATGATTCACAGCTTAAAAACCTAATTTATTATCTGTTGTCTTTGTAAACCAACATTTTAGTTGCTTTTGTTTTTAGCTAAGGCCTTTTGAAAGACCCCTCCCTCCCCCTTCAAACCCACTTTCTCATCAGTAAATGTTTGCTGTGAGCAACACATTTTGATCAGATCTGATATATGTGTTTTTTTCTGTTGTAGCATCTACAGGACAAGACCAAGAAAGCAATATGATGTGAATCTTTGCCCACAAGTGATCCAAAAAAACAACAACACAGACTTCAAGTTTTTAACAGGAGACTGAAAATGATAACAAAGATTGGCTTCATTAATTTTGATATTCAATGCAAATATAGATGTCAGTGAAAAATATTTACAGGTAATATGGAAGACGGTTGTTGGGGAGAAATTAAGAAGCTGAAACAGAAAAAAATGTAGTTCAATTTGTGATACAGTGGGTTTATCCTTGTTCATTAAATCAGATTCGCTCATAAAAACACTGGGTATCCAGAAGTTAAAGCTCTTCAGTTTACACCTCATCCCCAAGTCAATCAGATTAACTAACTTATTAACAGCAGAGTAATCTCAATTTGTAAACTATTTACCTCTTTTGAATATATTTACTCAATAAAAAAACTTAAACAACATGACCTTAAAGTGTGGGCACAGCTCACTAACTTACCTGTCTAGGATCAGACGTCGTCAAATGAAGTATTTTTTGAATGAAGGTTGTTTCTCTTCCTCTGAGCTTTCTGGACTCAGTCAGTCAGTCTCAGTTTAGGTGGAAGGAAAATGTTTGAAGTTTCACTGTAAATCGTTCGTACTTCGTGCAGGTGAGCGCTCGATAGAGATCGTCTCTGTGAAGAAATGTGAGCTGAAATGCTGGTCTAGTCTGAAAACTGTGGAACATGTTCTGTGAGGTCACAGTGCTGTTGGAACTCCTCACTGTGACCGTGTTCTGACGGAACTCTGTGTTTACATTCAAATCTCTCAACTCAGTTTAATCTAATTCAACTCAACTCAACTCAGTTTAATCTAATTCAACTCAACTCAACTCAGTTTAATGTAATTCAACTCAACTCAACTCAGTTTAATGTAATTAAATTTTTTTCTGTTGCTAGGCGCTACCCAAGTAGCTGCCTGTTGCAGCAGCTCTCTCGTCTTTGTCCGTTTCTTGTAATTTCTTCGTCTCTTTTTCGTAATCTTTGTATTTGGAGTGGATCATCACTTTGTATGGTTCATTGTCGGTCACGGACACCAAACTTTTTGCGGCTTCGGCTGTATTTATTACTTTTCTCCTGTGTTTATCTGGAGATCCTACATGTAACCATGGCTGCATTGTTTACATGCGAAATTAGCTGTTAGCAGCCTGTAGCATGTCAATGCTAACTAGTGTAGGGCTTGATGATTTCCCTCGAGCTGAGGAGGAGGAGGTGAGGACGACGTGCTGGTTCTCGGATGTGAGCTGGGAGGTGACGACGTGGACCTGTCCTTCCATCCATCGTTGTTGGGAACGTGGGATCTCGCTCCGGGGGATGGATGAGCTAGCTGTGCTAACCCAGCGGCATCGTACTGTTCACGGACGTGGCTGATGGAGCTGACATCGGACGCTGCGACACATTGGAGGAGCTTCGCCTGCTGTGAGCAGACAGGATCCAGGAGACAGAGACTGAACAGAATGCTGGGGAGGCTCAGTCCTGGACCCTGTGGAGGTGGAGACTGGCTGGGCTGGAGAGTGGTGGACGAGTGGTGGACGGGATGTCGTCATCTAATTTCTTATGGACATTTTTGCACTTTCTATACTCTTTCTTACTTTTGTTTTCTTAAATGCTGCAGTGACTCCTGAATTTCCCCTCGGGGATAAATAAAGTATTTTCTATTCTATTCTATTCTATTCTATTCTATTCTATTCTATTCTATTCTATTCTATTCTATTCTATTCAACTCAACTCAACTCAGTTTAATGTAATTTAACTCAACTCAACTCAACTCAACTCAACTCAACTCAACTCAACTCATCACAGTTCAGCCCTAAAGGCATGAAAGTAAAAACAATGTTTTCAAAGCACCAGTTATATAAGACAATAATACACAATGATATACACAAGGAAAGCAAAGATGACAGACTTTTTCACACAGAAAGTAAAGCCCCTTTGAGAATAGAATAGAATAGAATAGAATAGAATAGAATAGAATAGAATAGAACTGTATTGTCATTGTAAAAACAAAATTGAAGTCACAGCAGCAATCAAGAAAACAAAAGTAAGAAAGTTTATAGGAGGTGCAAAAATGTCCATAAGAAAATAGATGATGACAGCTTGTCCATCATTCTCCAGTTCAGCCAGCCTCCACCTCCACAGGGTCCAGGACTGAGCTTCTTCAGCAGTCTGTTCAGTCTCTGTCTCCTGGATCCTGTCTGCTCACTGTAGGTGAAGCTCTTCCGATGAGTCGTTGGTGCCTGATGTTAGATTTGTTTGCCATGTCTGTGAATAGCATGATGCTACTCTGCTACTCTGCCCTCTGGTATTCCCTCTGTTGCTGGGTTAGCATGGCTAGCTCATCCATCTTATTGGAGATAGATCTTACGTTCCCAGTAATGATGGAGTGAAGGACAGGTCAATGTCGTCACTTCTTAGTTCACACCTGAGAACCAGCACGTCGTCCTCACCTCCTTCTCCTCACCTTGTGGGAAGACATCAGGCCTTACACCAGTTAGCATTGACATGCTACAGGCTGCCAACAGCTGAGTTCACATGTATACAATGCAGCCATGGTTACATGTAGGATCTCCAGACAAACACTGGAGAAAAAGTAGTAAAAATATCACTGAAGCCACAAAAAGTTTGGTGTCCATGACTAACAAATGAGCCATATAAAGTAATGATCCTCTCCAAATACAAAGATTACGAAAAAGACACTGTAGACAAGTATATTCTATTCTATTCTATTCTATTCTATTCTATTCTATTCTATTCTAATTTTTTTTCGTTGCTAGGCGCTGCCCAAGTAGCTGCCTCTTGCAGCAGCTCTCTCGTCTGTCTCGTCTTGTAATTTTTTTCGTCTTTTTTTCGAAATCCAATTACATCTTCTTAAATTTTTTCAGATTGTAGTTTGAAAGCAAAAGTCAGTCTTTCCATATTATAGATTTCATGAATACTTTCTTGCCAGTCCTCCAGTGTTGGTGCGTTGGGTTGTAGCCACTTCCTTGTAACGGCTCCTGGACACTATAACGGTAATGACTATTTAATGTTACTGTAGTACTGTATTTGTAAAAGAAATTCAGTGAGTTGTGTTTTTCATACCTTATTAACCAGGTGCAGGATTCAAAAAGGTCAGAGTACATTTTTTTGTAATGCTGTTTATTTTCAAGTCCAACATAGTGCTCACTGCTCAGTCAATGCTGATACCGAAATCTTGGCTGCTGCCTTAAACACATAAAAAAATAATATAAACTTAGTATAAAAAATACAAGCATAAATTATATAAAATATTGTTGACATAAATTACATAATATAATATTAACATAAATTATTAAAAAAACAATATAATATGAGCTTCAATAAGTAAAAACTTGGACTCTGTAACAGTTAAACTATTACAGATGCTCTGATTCATCGCTCCACCACGTTTCGTTGCAGCACAGCGCACAGCCAGTCGGTGCAGTAAACAAGCTCGTCCCTATACGACGCTATGATGGTGCTGTGCGGCACTGACAACTGCCTAAAACTGTCTAAAATTGGTTGGGAGAATGTGTCAGATTAATTTAAATCCTAAAGGCTATTAACATTGTCAGAAACTATAACTAAGGACATTTTCTCTATCATTTTAGTTAGTTTCAGTTGGTTTTGTGAACACAAGATTCAGTTTTAGTTTACTTATCGTTTTTGTTTTCTCTCCTAGTTTTTATTAGTTTGAGTTAACTGCAATGTATTTTAAATTTTAGTTTTCGTTTTTAGTTTAGTTTTAGTTAACTATTATAACCTTGCTCCCAGCCCACAAAATGTGATATTTAATGACAAAACCTGTACTTAGTAGTGCTTGTGAATGTAAAATCCAGACCTTAAACAAGCTGTTTGGATTTGGGGGATTTGCCGATGTCAGTGATTCCCTTTTTTGACCAATAAGGAACAATTCTGACCTGATTGGTCCATCGGAGCAGACCCTGGAAATGTGAGTATTTTAAATGCTGTGTGCTGTGGAGCAGATGTAAGAGCTTCTCCTCAGTGTCCCCCTGTCTCTGTGTTAGCTTCAGGATGCTAACTTTAGCTGTGGTTAGCCTGTTGTTTTAGCCTGTAATGTTACAGTAAACAAGCTTCGCTGTTTTCTAAACATTGTGCACTCAGAGCTTGTGCCGCTGCTCCTGCGAAAGAGCGGGATGGTATGAGCAGTGGCTCATTGACATATGAATGTCACGCCCTCTAAATCAGAGTGTTCTGAACAGAGGGGCTATGAGAGCCTGGAAACAATGCTGTTGTGCTTGATTTATTGGTATTTCGACCAAAACATGTTACTACCATTTCATGAAGACATCAATGATCCATATTAAACTGCAGAAAAGGAGCAGAATATGGGACCTTTAATTATTTGTGTTTACTATCATAGAGCAAGGCATCCTGATAAAAACTAAGACAACCTTTTAAAAAATAACATTGAAACACTCCTGTCCAAAGCCATTATGGGGATCAGTGAGGTTTGTTTGCCCTGATAGTTTATGAAAGTCGAGTTGATTTTACTTTACATATAGCCCCAAAACACAGCAGAAGTTTTTTAGAGTTACTTCTCCCATAAATCAGATCTATACTTTGTTTTGTTTTTTTTTTATTTAACAGACCAAACAGCCTTATGTTATCTATCTAATTCACGCGATGGGATGTTGTTTGTACATCGTCTAATTCACATTTCTCCTTGCGCTGTGTTGTGCACGGCGAAGTTCCACCCCAACAATTTCACAGGCACACAAACACGTGCACAGACAACACACAGACAAGCTCATTCGGTGTAGCGGAAAGAAAGCTGGGAACACCACCACCACCACAAGACACAATTCCAAGCATCTTCTCTGTGAAGATGCAACAGTCAGACGGGCACTCGTGGCTGTAGACAGTTCAGAAACTCTTTTGTTTGTCTTTACTTTTTACACGTTCTCTTGCCGTGTTTGTCAAGAGAGCTGTCAATCAAGCATTTCATTAACATCTATACTCATTAAAACTAACTTTTCTCTGAAAAATGAACCCCTGCACATGTATCAGAGTGATGGGTATAACTTCTTTGCAAAAAGCATGTTTCAGAAAAAAAAAGAAAAGAAAGAAAATTAGGTGTCTATAGTCTGACCCATGTTCCATCTGTTATAAAGGAGGATCCACACCTCATCACCAATACTGCAGCCAGTCACCAGGGGGAGCTCTAAAAGTTCAGGATTTGATATAATCAGTAGTTTGTAATACTCCAACATCGATTGCCTTTATTTGTTTTCGGTGTTTCTTCTTTATTGAACTGTTTTATTCACTTCATTCATTCGACTGTTTAAACTTCATGACTAGTGTCTGTGAAATTTGCTGGATAAATGGACTTTGTGTGATTGATAACATCGCTGATAACCAATGTTGCACACACAAAAATAAAGTAAATGTCACGCCTTGTTTTGATGCATGAATGACATTTTCTTTACCATTGCCATTTCATTTCTCTCCGTTCCTTCAAACATACTCTCATAAATACACAGGCGTTGTCATTTTGCACAAACACTCAAACCCACAGAGCCATGAATCAAAGTCTGGGACATCAATGCAAAACAAAGCAACTCAGAAAAACTGACATTAGCAAAAAGACCTGTCAGTTAGTGGCAGAAGCACACACTACATGAGACATTTGCTGACACAAATACACAAACACACAAAAACAAACACAACCTCCTCAGGCAGCAAACACACTTAGAGGTCCCCGCATAAGTGAAAAGACAGAATGGAAAGAAAAATTAAAGGCAAAGTAGTTCCTAGAAAAACTCTAATGGATGTTATGTTGGCTAAGAAAATGCAGCTCTGACATATTTCTAGAAATAAACATTCATCAACAACAAAGTTGAGACAGACACACACATTGTTTGACCAGATTTGGGTTGATTTAAGAACAAGTGGCACAAAGAGCAGAGACGTGGCTGTACAGACATATTACAGGGGTATGTTGGTTAGCAAACAAACCAGTAGCAAAGACACAGCATGGGGTAAATCTGTTGCATTTGAGGTGGGCTTAACTTTGTATTTTTTAATGATTGTGTGTATATATTCTATTACACAAATCCAACTAATAGCACAGTGACTTAACATAAGATATCTTAACATTTTCAAAACCCAAGTTAATGACACTTGAAAAGAGCATTTTTTATACATGAAAGGGTGAGGAGGATCTGCTTTTATTTGACCACAGCACCACCTCTTGGCCCGGAGTCTCACGCACACTGTCGTGAAGACATGACTTTTAACAGGGCATGTGTTTGTTTTGGAAATGGTGGATCGAAACAAGTTTTCTTTGTCAGAGACAAATTTTACCAGATACAACACAACGAGGTGAAATATTTATCAACAGTTACACAGCGCTGTTGTTTGAAACGTGGCATCAAGCAAATGTTGCAAGTTTGTAATATAGTTTAGTAGCTGTTTATATTTAGCACAGCTGGCAGGCCCGTGCTCTAAGCCATGTCTGTAATGTGCAACGTCAGTAAATCCTGGTTATGTCCTGCCAGTCATCTACCAAGCAGAGCTAATGTAACCTCACTCTTCATTTTATTGATAGACTCTCAAGTTTGAACAGACCACTGCAGAATAACTGCTGACTGTGTGTTGGAATGAACATTATCACAAACAGCTTAGCCTTTAGCTTGTGCCCTATCACTCTCCTGCTTAGCTTTCTTCTGCTCTTCTATTCTTTTTCTTTTGTCCTTCTCACTTCTAGACATGCCATAAATCAATCTGGTCCTGCTTGACCTGACTGGGAATCTAAGAGGTAGTATTCCGAAATATCTTATACTGGTGCTGATAATCTCATTTTAAAGTGCAGATGACGGTCAGGCATATAGAAGGAAGACTTTTTCAAGACCACCTTGAAACTCCTCACAGCCCCTTTAATGAGGAAACATTGAAGACAGAGGATGATGCTAAACCACAGGATAAGAGATAAAAACAACCAGCTGAAAAGAAATAAATAAGACAATAAGTACTAAAAGTCTTAAACTAAAAGCCTGAGGCAGTAATAGAGGACAAGATGCTATGCTAAAACTCAAAAGTACAGTAAAATAAAAGCTGATGAAAGTGGTAGAAAACAACTTAAATAATGATATAAAGATCAACAGCTAAGTTAACAGATAAGATTGTGTGTGTGTTCTGGTGCATAAGAATTGTTACATGCTTTATTTTAACAGCGTTACATGCCATATGTAAGCACCTGTGCACTTAATACACACACTAAATCTGTGTGCATTAGTGAAATCGCAGGAAGTTCATACCCTTTGGTGTTGGCATTGCACTCTCTTTCCCTCTCCCTCTCTGTCATCCGCTGAAGAATCCATTAGAAACACTTCTAGAAGCTTCTAAATCTCGCTGACTTGGTGCAAGGCTTTTCACAGACTGAAGCCAGAGCCCCGTAGCCACCAACCATTGGACCAGATGCAAAAAGATCGCAGCCTCCTGCTCTGGGACTCTGGGTGCTTAGACATGATGTTACACATAAGAAAGATTTATTCATCTAGAGCTTTTTTTTCCCGATGCCTCTAGCGAGATAGTTTTCTTAGCAGTGCCTTTATTTCACAGAGTTTCGCCTTACTAAATCTCAGAGGGCTGCAAATAGCCATTGCAGAAAATTGCACTGCCGTGGATGGGAGCTGTGACATAATCTGGAGCAGCATTTAGAGGGATTTTCAAGCTTTAGATCTTAAATTTAAAAATAAAGTCAGAAGGAAAATGCTCAATAGTTTGTTGAAGATACATTTTAGGATCCAGCAGCCACATGTTTTAATATTATCATGTGATCACAATGATTTTTCTTTTTCGTTCCCACTCTTGGATTCCCTTTATACATTTATACTTAAAAAGTTATGTATTTAATTTTCTCTGAAGATGGTTGCTGGGTTTTCTTTAACATGATTCACCAGCATCAAAGACATTTTTTTTTTCTGGAAATTCACGTCAGAAGCAAGATGTGATGTGTAAGCATCCATCTGTTCTTCCAACACAGACTCCAGACTCTGCTTGTCCATCACTGTCCTCAGAAGCAGCTGTCCTGTCAGCAGCAGCTCCTGATGAGCTGAGAGGACAGTGATGGGTCAAACTTTCTCACCAGCCTCCGGTGCTAAAATAATCCTCCAGTTTGCCAGTGAGGGGTCTACAAGAAGAACGCAGCTTCTTAAATATTTCTTTTCCTTGATTCTGTCCCTCCCACTATTTGATTGGTTTAAACTTGTCTGTTCTGAGTTAGCGACAAAGGAGTGCTTGATCAGTCATCACAGATACCAAAACAAGCAGCTTTTTTTGTGACTGATAGGGCGTCCTGTGGAGATCACCCCTCATTAGAGCGGAAGGAAAAAAAGGCTCAATAAACTTGGGAATAACAAAACGCAGGGGTCCTTTATTGTGCATTTGTAAGGAATCTGTTAAGATTTTACATTAGATGAAACGAAAAATGGTCTGTTTGAAGAAAAAGACAGAAATGCTTTTTGTGCAGATTTTGAATCGTTATTTAAATAACTGTCTTAAATCAGAACCTTAAAGCTGCTACTGCAAATTCCATTATAAATTCAACATTGATTAATTGCTTTTACTTTTTTAACCACATATAAGCTGTTGTAGGTTTTCTCTTAAAATGACAGTCATGCAGCTATTGGCTCCACATTAAACCCAGTTGGCCAGCTTGCTAAATTTAGAACGATCAACAGACGGCTTCAGGGGCTCAGATATCAGGGTTCAGAGATTGTGAATTAATGTGCTCAAGCTGTTTTTGTGTGTCCATCAAGAGGACTCTTTCATCAACGTCTCACACATACTCTTACCCTCTGATTCTAGGCATCAGGGGCTTTTGACTTTCAGGAGCAATTTTCATTGACTGGTTGTTGCCTTTACTTGTTATCACATATCACACTTGTCATTTTCCTGTGGGATCTGTGTAGATCGTTTAATCAGCAGTAATGATCAGCATATGTTCCCTCTGAATACACTGTAGATGCTGATGAAGGCAAACGCCTCTGTGTTCTTTGTTAAGCTTTTATAGATTCGCAATAATAACCGCTTTCATTAGGTCAGAGAATTATTGAGCTTGTAGATTTGGCAACAGCTACACAGACTCCATTTATCTGAGTGAAAGTTAGAGGGTAAACAAGTCTCAGTCATTCCAAAAGGAAAATAAATTCATTTGGATTTCCTTTTGATTAGCTTGTTGAGGAAATGCGCCGCGTGTACACTGATGAAATGGGTTGTATATACATGTAAAATATTAGCTGTTTGAAGTGGAAATGGTTGCCATGTCTGCAATTAATGGGCTTGCTGTAAACATAATGTGATGCTTATGAAAATTGCTTTGATGTATATAAGAAGATGTCTTTAAGGGGAGCATGCAGGCGCACATGCGTGTGTTAAATCACACGTGCTGGCACACATAAAAAGAACATTATATGGCTTAGATTCTCGTTCCAGGTGTTGATTGCATGCAGGGTAGATTTGTAAATATATCAACATACAAATCCCCTCACATCTGCAGGGAGATGGTGCTGCTAACACTTGTGACAAATGATAAATGAAACATAGAAAATGTCATTTCCTACGTCTTTTCCAGCAGGATATCAATGATTATGCTTATAGGAATGACATTTTGTGCGTTTTTGTGATACCAGTGCCTGGCCTGTTTTGGTTTGCTATCGACCTGTTACCCCCCTCTCCCATCAGTACCTGTGTGCCCTTCGTTGAGAATAATAGGTTTCTGAGTTTAGTCAAAGCCAATAGATTCAGCAGGGAAGCTTCTTAGCGCAAACACAGCAAATCATTAAACTAAAGGCAGAGCTTCCAGAGGATTTTTGACTTAGACAGTCAGGTGCGGCTGCATATTTAAGTATTAATGTGTGCCTGTGTGTGTGTTAATTTATATGTGTGTGTTTGTGTGCTGCCAACAGTGAAAGTGCGAGAGTGAGAGGCGGTGAGGGAGAGGCAGTCCGTTACACCATTAACCCATATTGACTGGAACACCATAGGAAGCTCTTCACTGTGGGAGTGTGTCATATAACGCTGTTGTTACTGACGCCAGCAGTAGTCAGCGACATCGATCCAAGCAGCAATGTCAACTACCCTGCTGCGTGTGTGTGTATGTGTGTGTGTGTGTCCATGTTTGGATAGCAGAGGAGCGTTCAAGGGTGATACCAACACCATCAAAGCGAGTCGTCAGAGCCAGACACACACACACAAACTTCAGTGAGTGTGTAATCAACTTCCCACCATGCAGTAAAGTCAATATGACATCTAAGTGGTTTGAACTTCGCACTCTTTATGTGCTATTCTCAGTCTGTTTTGGCT
Organism: Halichoeres trimaculatus; assembly: GCF_033239565.1. NCBI lineage: Eukaryota > Metazoa > Chordata > Actinopteri > Labriformes > Labridae > Halichoeres > Halichoeres trimaculatus. Next base: position 27,566,188 of record NW_027437181.1, read on the forward strand.
AACTGGACTCTCTGCACAGTAACTCAAGACAGAATGGGGGCTAGATCCCCACACTCACACCTGGGGAGTGTTTGGCACCTCCACAGTTTTGTTTTGTTGGCTCCTAGACCTGTCTCCATCCACAGTGAAAGATATAGGATCATATTCAGAGTAAGCTATGCATATTGAATCACTTCTGCAAGATGTGTGTACATCAGCTTTCACACCTCAGACAGCCGTGCAGACTTGTACCTTATATGGCCTCCTCTGCACATAATCCATCCAGGAAAAGTCTGTCTAACAATTGATGACTGTGGATAATGTAATGTAAGCTAGTGGACAGGAACACCCTCTAGTTTTGCTGTTAGTTGTTTCAGCCATTCGGCTCCCTTGCCTGACTATGCATCTATTCATGCTGCCGTGCAAAATGACAGTCATAAAATGTGCTGCATCAAATCAGACTCCTTTTTGAGGAAAGTTGAAACTGGCTTTTTTATGATTCATCCAATAACATCTTTCAAATTTAAACAACCGTACAACACGGTATGAAATACACACCAGACTTAAAGCAGGTCTAATGGATTGAATAATAACTATCAAAACAGGTAGCATTAGAGTAAAATCCAGAATATAGGTTGCATTAGTCATAACACACAATATACTTAGGGGATGTCTCTCAGAAGGAGGAAAGTCTCAGGTATCCTTCTGCATGGCAATTTTCATTACAATAAGCAAATTCTGCAATGTGCCATTTCTGTGCAGCTGTGTAGCTCATCTATTTTTCCCCAGGTTAAGTTTGCAATATGTCTTGATACAGTGGTCGAACTCAGGTAACTTTAAAGGTCCCATATTATGCAAAAATCACTTTATTAAGTCTTTTAGTGAAATTTGTGGGTCTTTGGCTTTCCTCCCAACCCACAAAATGTGATATTCAATGACAAAACCTGTACTTAGTAGTGCTTGTGAATGTAAAATCCTGCGATACCCTTTTGTGACCAATCAGGGGCAAGTCTGACCTGACTGGTCCACCAGAGCAGATACCCCCACACCCCCTCCCCGCCCACTCCCCGCTGCTGGGCAGAAATCTCAGTGAGGAGGAGAATGCTGAGGTTGGAGGGCCATCACTGCTTTGTTTTTGGCTGTAAACAGCCACATAGTTCCATGTACAAGCTTCCCATCTCGGAAGAAGACAAGTCTAAGTGGCTAGAGTTCATTTATGAGGGAAATGTGCCAGCTACACTCAGTAAAACTGTGCATGTGTGTGCTAGTCACTTCATGGCCGACTGCTTTTCCAACTTTGGACAGTACAACAGAGGGCTAGCAAATAGACTGGTCCTGAATCCAGGCTCATTACGAACCATCCACCAACAAACCTCAGACCCTGGAAATGTGAGTATTTTAAATGCTGTGTGCTGTGGAGCAGATGTAAGAGCTTTTCCTCAGTGTCCCCCCTGTCTCTGTGTTAGCTTCAGGATGCTAACTTTAGCTGTGGTTAGCCTGTTGTTTTAGCCTGTAATGTTACGGTTAACCAGCTTCGCTGTTTTCTAAATATTGTGCACTTGGGGCTTGTGCCGCCGCTCTTAGTGATGCGAAAGAGCGGGGTGGAATCAGCAGTGGCTCATTTACATATGAAGGTCACGCCCACTAAATCAGAGCGTTCTGAACAGAGGGGCTATGAGAGCCTGGAAACAATGCTGCTGTTCTTGATTTATTGACTTTTTGGACCAAAACATGTTACTACCATTTCATGAAGACATCAATGATCCATATTAAACTGCAGAAAAGGAGCATGATATGGGACCTTTAAGAACCCTCTGGATATAGAAAAATGGACCCATTGGCTAATTCACCCCCAATTTGGGACATGTCACCTCCCTCAGCTGGTCACTTCAATCAATCAATCAATCAATCTTTATTTATATAGCGCCAAATCATAACAAATGTTATTTCAAGACACTTTACAAAAACATTTACAGGTCTAGACCCGTAAATGTTAATAAAATTTTATTAGCAGAAACCCAACATCAAGACAAGATAAGAAGTCTTATCTTATCTTAATCCACCATGAGTACAGGACTTTGCAGCATTTAGCAAGTTACAATGGCAAGGAAAAACTTCCCTTTAACGGGCAGAAACCTCGGACAGAACCAGACTCATGTTAGACAGACATCTGTCTCGACTGTGTTGGGGTTAGAGAGAGACAGATAGAGGAGAGAGAGTGGGAGAGAGGGGAGGGGGGGGGGGGGGGGGGGGGGGGGGGGGAGAAAAAAGGAGGGGGGGGGGGTAGGGATACACACACACGCACACAGACACACACACAGACACACATACACACACACACACACACACACAGAAAGGGAGAGAGAGAGAAACAGACGGAGTCTGAAGTTTGGCGCTGTGGCGACAGTTAAGGTGAAACCAGCAGGCCAAATCCAAAGCTGTAGCAGCTGGTGTCGGACAGGAGCACAGCAGCAGGCCGTCTTCTTCACCGATCCCCAGGAACCTACAAGACAAACTCAGACCCTCCCAGAGAGGTGTATGGTCAGTAACTATAACAGGACAGTAAGACTAGAAGTTAGACTGACAGTAAAAGAGGGAAACAGGAGCCCTGTGTGTCAGTTCCCCCCAGCAGTCTAAACCTATAGCAGCATGACTAAGAGCTGGTTCAGATCTGATCCAGCTCTAACTGTAAGCTTTATCAAAAAGGAAAGTTTTAAGTCTACTCTTAAAGGTTGAGACCGTGTCTGCTCCCCGGACCTCAACCGGTAAGTTATTCCAAAGAAGAGGAGCCTGATAACTAAAGGCTCGACCTCCCATACTACTTTTAGAGACCCTAGGTACAACGAGCAGACCAGCATGTTGAGAACGCAAAGACCTAGACGGATTATACGGAACAATTAAGTCTTTAAGATACGATGGCCCGATGCCATTAAGCGCTTTGTAAGTCAAAAGAAGAATTTTAAACTCTATCCTAGATTTTATAGGTAACCAGTGTAGAGACGCTAACACTGGAGAGATGTGCTCTCTCCTCCCAGTCCAAGTCAGTACCCGAGCGGCAGCATTCTGAACCAGCTGAAGAGTCCTAATAGACTTATTAGGACAGCCGGATAAAAGAGACTTGTTTGGGACTGAGAGTTTTTTCTTCTGCTGAACCAAAACTCTGCAAGTTATTTACTATAGCATAACTGTTTTTAATGCTTGATTATAATGTAATGAAGGTGAGAACCTGAAGTGCTGCCAGCCTGGTTACAAATTTCCATTCACATTAAGTTGAGTGCAGTAGGTGGTGGTGACTGCATTGACAGTTATGACAGTGTTTTGGCAATCTAAGACCAAGCTTGTACAGTGCTATCCATAATATTTTAAAATACTGTTAAATAATATATCTTTTCTGTATTTCATGTTGTTGTCACATTGGTGCAGAGGACGCAGCCCACATTTTAGATAAAAAGACATTTCACATGGGTCTTAAAACATCATGTATCTTATTTATTTGAACAACCAGGTCCAACAACTGTTTTCTTTGTCTGAATACAAAATTATTTGGTAAATTGTCCAAAACTTTTGTATTAGCTTTTAAATCAGCGGTTGTTACACCTTTGTGAATCCAGCAATCAGCAATCAGAGCTAGTGCTAAAATTACTACACAACTCTGATGTCTGAGTCACTTATAACATGAAACAGAGGGTAGTTCACTTTTAACTCAAGGATCATCTTTTGATTTTCATTGTGAGCTCAAACCATGAAGAGCACTTGAAGAAGAGGTTAATTTAATCTCTGTAAGTATTCTCACCACCATTAAAAAAAACACAGCCACATCATCTGTCACCTCAACCATTTAACAATGCTCTATCAATTAGAAAAAAAATGACTGCAAAAGAAAAAAAAACATAATTACAAGTTTAATAGAAATTTCTTGAAAAATGAAGTTAATGAATTCACATAACAGAGAAGCCGTGATGTCTATCATTTCCTGTACCCGTGATGGATGAGTTAGATACTTCTGCCTTATTAACTTTAAATTATTATTCCTGCAAAAAAAAAAAGAAAGAAAAGAAATTAAACTCATTCAATCAGGCTTGTGCAAACTTTTGTTGTTAAGTGATCTATTTAGTGCATCTGGGGATTTGGAAGTGGTTTAAGATTTTAAAACACTGAATGTAAAGTCAGGCTTGATGTGAAGATTATTTCAAATCACTTTTCTTGTGTGGCAGTCAGGGTCTGGGTCAGTCCAAGTGCACTAACAGTTTCCCAACCAGCCTAATCTTTGGGAAGAAGAGAACTTGTGGATTTTTAACCCTAAAAAGATTTCTGATCAACTTTATATTTTATTATGCTTCTTTAGTCCACAGGCTCCTCATGATGCCCTTGAATATCTTGCCCCAGCCTACCCTGACATGACCCTTATCTAACACATTGTTAGCCATCCATTAAATTGTTGGAGAATTTCTGGAATTTAAAATGAGTTGTGCCAAAAAAGAAATATTTGACCTTACTGAACTTTAAGTCTCTTGGGGTGTCAGGAAACCTTTAGAGCTGGTGTTCTTTTGTTTCAACGTCCAATCGTCTGTTTCCAGCCAAACCCTCACGAACCATAAAGGCATCCAGCCAGGAGTGAGTGTGTGAACATACAAGGGCCATGCAAATGTTTGCCAGATGACCCATGTCACATTTCCCTCTATGTATAAGTCAAGAATTTGCTTTAAGTTAAGTTGAGACATCATCTTCATTAAGTCGTTTGCCATATCCATGTTTTATAAAGTGTGGTCAGTTACAAGTAAACTTAAAAAATTAACATGTTTCCCTACCATTGTAACGGTTGCTAGGCGCTACCCAAGTAGCTGCCTGTTGCAGCAGCTCTCTCGTCTTTGTCCGTTTCTTGTAATTTTTTCGTCTCTTTTTCGTCATCTTTGTATTTGGAGTGGATCATCACTTTGTATGGTTCATTGTCGGTCACGGACACCAAATTTTTTGTGGCTTCGGCGATATTTTTTACTACTTTTCTCGTGTGTTTGTCTGGAGATCCTACATGTAACCATGGCTGCATTGTTTACATGCGAAATTAGCTGTTAGCAGCCTGTAGCATGTCAATGCTAACTAGTGTAGGGCTTGATGATTTCCCTCGAGCTGAGGAGGAGGCGGTGAGGACGACGTGCTGGTTCTCGGATGTGAGCTGGGAGGTGACGACGTGGACCTGTCCTTCCATCCATCGTTGTTGGGAACGTGGGATCTAGCCCCGGGGGATGGATGAGCTAGCTGTGCTAATCCAGCGGCATCGTGCTGTTTACGGACGTGGCTGACGGAGCTGACATCGGACGCCGCGACACATCGGAGGAGCTTCGCCTGCTGTGAGCAGACAGGATCCAGGAGACAGAGACTGAACAGACTTCTGGGGAGGCTCAGTCCTGGACCCTGTGGAGGTGGAGACTGGCTGGGCTGGAGAGTGGTGGACGAGTGGTGGACGGGATGTCGTCATCTAATTTCTTATGGTCATTTTTGCACTTTCTATACTCTTTCTTACTTTTGTTTTCTTAAATGCTGCGGTGACTCCTGAATTTCCCCTCGGGGATAAATAAAGTATTTTCTATTCTATTCTATTCTACCACTTTCACACTTGGTAAGTCAACATTATGTTTTGAGAAAGCCTTGAATACTTCTTCAGTAAGCAAACACGTTTGCTTTGGTGGGGAGCTTAACAGTTCCCCCCTTTATTTACCAAGTTTGGTGTGAGTTTTTGATAAAGAATCTATAGAGAGATTATTTGTTTATCAACAATGGCAGCTGCGCACGCAACTTGGGTGCAGAAGCACTGCAGAGTATAATGGTTTATCAACCAATGTGGAGGAGTTAACCACCAAAAAACACATTTTTTAACTTAATGTCATCACTCTGACGGACGGCAAAATGCTCCGGGGTTTGTTAAATAGCAGTGGACAGAAGAGATCAGAAAGCGGACAGATACTAGGTGGACAGACGTTTTTAGCAGAGAAACCTAGTGTACCGAAACCGTGTACCCAGAGAGGAAACACAACTCTCACTCGATGCTTATGACTGCATTATCTGTGGACACTTGTCAGACTGTGACAGACCAGGATGTAAACATCGTTTCATAATATTCCCTAATTTTACTTTGGTCATAAAATCCATTTCTGTTAATCATAATTTATAGGTTCACTCATTACTTACTGTCTATATTGAGTCCATGTTTGGTCAGAACCTCAGCCTCAAACCAACTTTTTCATTAAATAAGTGAAGTCAATTCTGTATTTTGAGTATCAGTAGTTATTATTGCTTGTTTGCAGTCAAACCTGTTTAACTGAGGTTGGATAAAGAATACACATTTAATTACACACACACAGACGTTGCTGGTGTATCAGTGTAAAGTGTGACCCTGTTAACTGGTGACTCTTGGCCATTAATCATGGCTGCTGTAGATTGGAAGTCACCAGTTAGCATGGTCGCTATTAACGCTGAAACACCGGTTGAGTTGTAACGGTCGAAACTTGACAGAAGTTGCCTCTATTGTGTAGTATTGTTTTTGACAGCTGTCCACAAAAAAAAACGTACATTTTGATGCTTCTAACAGGTTTAATTCAGTGTTTAAAAAACTCTAACTCATCTGAATGAATGGAGATAAATGCTGCTTCTGCGGTTGAGATACTTGCGCATCTTTATGATGACTTGAACTGATAATCCCTCTTTCGATTGATGAACTTGTGGAAAATGTAAAATCTGGCAATGGAAAGTCTGCATTTTACTCTTTCACAGGTAGTGATTTGACAGAAGGACATCCCCCCCTAAGTGTTCCCACACCCTTAGCAGAATCATGCCCCAAATGTGGCCCATCCATCAAAAGAGGCCACTTCTGAATCAGAACACACTCACTGTTTCATTCATGGTCTGACATCCAGGCAGCTCCAATGATTCAACACGAAGAGCTCCTCTAACCGTCGGCCTTGTTCTGCCACTGGTGAAACTCTAAATTGAGTCCTAATTTTGGGAGGCATCTCATTCAGACAGTTGGGGTGGCACTCCTGCCGTTAAACACTTAAGTTGATGATTCATGGAGGAGATTATGCGCAGCTACAGTTGCTGTAGTGGTATTGATTTTCCTGCTCAATTTTCTACCAGAAAAGTGTTTTCAAAGTCAAACACACACACACACACACACACACACACACACACACACACACACACACACACACACACACACACACACATACACACACACACACACACACACACACACACACACTCACACACACACACACACACACACACACACACTCACATGATAGGTTATACATCTAAGCTAGGCCTGCCAGCTGGATAGAAGATGTAAATTATACAATAAAACATGTTTAATGGAATTCTTTATGATGCATGTTCATACTGAACCTTTTCCCTGAGCATTACAAACAGTGTAACCGCATCATGGTGCATTGCTGTATCAAATCAGAATATGTGTGATTTAATAACAACATTCCATGTATTTATATATTTTTAATGTATGGGATTTGTGTGATATGGGACCTCACAATTTTACATTTATGTCACATTCCCTCTTGTCCCACCAGTTACATTTCACTCTGGATCAACTGCACTGTAACAGCCTGATGGAAATTTGTGGGGATGGAGGAGGCAGAGATAAAAGATTGCAGTAACATTCTCATATCTGTGTGTCCTCATTTTATCCTCTGTGTTTGTCTCTCTGATGATAAGCAGAGCTTATAAAATCAGTGTGAGAATTTCCCAGTCAGACAGTGTATGCTGACTGTCATTTAAGCTCTGCTCTCTCTGACTCTGACATGCTCTCTGTTTCTGTCTGCCTTTCACTGTCTGAGTTTCTCACTCCGTCTCCGTCTAACACCTTAAATCTTTAACACATCGCTGCCGTCCAAGGAAGAGGCAGCTTATTATTATTAGATGTTCTGGTTTTGGCTTGTAACATGGATCAGGTGAAATCCAATGTTTAGCTTTTAGAATTTAAACATCCCCACCTTTGACAAATTGACTCCTTCTCTGTAAAATGTCTTGCAAATTCCATCCCAGTACCCCAAAGACCATCACAAATGACTAGGAAGGAAAGATTTCCTTTTTTACTCTCAAATCAAGTTAAGAAAAAAAAAAAAAAAACTTCTGGTGAAATTATTTGATCACCACCATAACAGTAAAACCCTCTCATTTTTCTAGGAGGGTAGTCAGAGGGTAAAACCATTAATATTAACAGGTTTTATAAATCCATGGTAAGAATTTTCAAATGAATCCTTTCAAGAGTTATCTCTATATACTGGGACCCCCCCCCCCCCCCCCCCCCAAAAAAAAAAAAAAAAAAAAAAATCTCAAACCTTTATTGTTATCACTGATTACCAAATGTTGCATTAATATTCACTCATTTTGAGAAAAGTAGAGTGTAAAATCTGTCCACATTGGGAAACCTAAGGTCATGTTTGACACATAAAATGATGCTACGAGCCAGTCCCAACTGTCACTATTTCCCCTTCCTTTTGTCTTACACTTTCATCTACCCCTTCCCTGTGGACCTCCGATTTGAGGGCCATGGAAAAGGGTAAAAACACATCTCTAAGAAATGAGACGCCTCTCGATTCCCGCTACGCCATTACCCCTAGATTCTCGAAGGCAGAGCAACTGTTTATTTACTTCTAAACAAAACACATTTTTATAAAGTGATGATGAACTAATGTCAGATTAGGGTGATTAATTCACAGCCAACAGACTATGATGTACTACATTACATGAGTAATGTTACAGCTCAGCTATGATAAGTGAATGTTAAGCTAACAGTACAGTATTTAGAAGCTATATTACATAGCTTCTGAATACTGTACCATTAGCATATTATAGCTTATGTAGCTAATGCAGTTCCTGAATGCAGCTTAGCTGTCTAATCATTCATGAAATGCAGTTCGATGTGGTAAAATCTGTTTGTTGTGAATTTGTTGCCCTGGTCTGACAACGGTGTAGTTTTTGTTAGCTAAAGCTGTAGCTGTCACTATAGCAGCGTTAGCTAGATCAATATAATGAAGCATTTCAAAATGCAACCAACAATTCAAAACATTGCTAATATTTACTTGGAGTAGCAAAGGATCAGATATCATGGGAAATTTGTCATACCCCTTGGTTTCAAGTGAGGTCCCGGTTTGTCTTCATTTTCAGGGCTGTGTAGTCCTTCCCCTTCATCTTACAGAGAATTGAGACACCCCTTCACTAGACATGTGCAGGCAAAACCAAGGGCTAAGAGGTACAACAAGGGCTAAGAGGTAGAATTGGGATTGGCCCTATGTTATACTATGACTGTAATATTCACCATTCTATAAGGATGGCTCTCTTCATATGTAAAGTTCCTCTGTTAAGTGAATGGAAGTGACACTGAAAGAACAATTCATTGCCATGCCATGCTCCATGAAAGTGCATTTCAGTGTTTACTTGAATCCATAGCTGTAACAGCTAGTAGTAACACAGCGTAATTTACTATCGATTTGCTCCGACCATGCAACATTCCTGAAGAGAAACTCCTGTTGATTTTTCCAGATTGCACTGATCCTCGGTTTCCCTTTTGTGTAATTTTTGGAGGTCTCTGAAAAGAAAGTTATGACTTCCTTTTGAATTTCTCCATCTCAGCACAGCTCTTTTCGATTTTTGGAAGTCTTTTAGTGTTTGCAGCTTTCAGGGTGAACTCTGTCGCTGCAACTCAGTATGTGCTTTCTGCCGCTCAGTGGGTGTCACTGCAGTGATTACCACCTACTGTGACGTCTGGTGCCTACCCTCTATGCACTGACAGGGAAGTTTGATATTATCATGTGTGACTGGTGACACATGCTAAGGACCATGTGTTATATTGATGATTTCCTCACAGTGGCAATCAATACAAAAGTTTCCATTCAAAGTGCTGAGAATTTACCCATGAGTCCAACAGTATATAGTTGTGTTTATAAATATCATATACACATACACACACACTCACCGGCCACTTTTTTAGGCACACCTGTCCAACTGCTCATAAGCGCGAGTTTCTCATCAGCCAATCACATGCCAGCAACTCAATGCATTTAGGCATGTGGACATGGTAAAGATGATCTGCTGCATTTCAAACCGACCATCAAAATGGGGAAGAAAGGTGATTTAAGTGACTTTGAACGTGGCATGGTTGTTGGTGCCAGACGGGCTGGTCTGCGTATTTCAGAAACAGCTGATCTACTGGGATTTTAACCCACAACCATCTCTAGGGTTTACAGAGAATGGTCCCAAAAAGAGAAAATATCCAGTGAGCAGCAGCCTACCTGAGTATTGTTGCTGACCATGTCCATCACTTTATGAGCACAGTGTACCCATCTTCTGATGGCTACTTCCAGCAGGATAACGCTCCATGTCATAAAGCTGGAATCATCTCAGACTGGTTTCTTCAGCATGACAATGAGTTCCCTGTACTCAAATGTCCTCCACAGTCCCCAGATCTCAATCCAATAGAGCTCCTTTGGGATGTGGTGGAACGGGAGATTCTCATCATGGATGTTCAGCCGACAAATCTGCAGCAACTGTGTGATGCTATCATGTCAATATGGACCAAACTCTCTGAGGAATGTTTCCAGTACCTTGTTGAATCAATCCCATGAAGGATTAAAGGATTAAGGCTGTTCTGAAGGCAAAAGGGGGTTCAACCCGGTACTAGCAAGGTGTACCTAATAAAGTGACCAGTGAGTGTATACATATATATGTATTTGTATCACTGGAAGAGATGATTTAGAAGACATTTAGAGCCTTGCCAAGATTCAATAAGTTTTAATTCAAAGGAGGTGTTTCACTGCTGCTAACTCCTCAATTGAAGTTTGGATCAATTTTCGGAGCTCTTGCAGCTTTACTGGTTTGCTGCTGTCACTGTAGTTACTCTTGTGCTTGTCTGGCTCCATGGCTCTCACCCTCCCATGTGCTGCATGTGGTCTTTGCTTATTTGTATGAGTGTCTGCAGCTCGATTTTATGGTGCTAAGAACAGATGGATCAGAAAATTGCTATGTGTGATGTGCATTTGTGGCCTGCATCATAGAATAACAACCAGAGACCAGTGCCCAGACTCTGACAGAAACATGTGGGAGAGAAATATTATTTATTTAATTAATTTGGAGAAATGGGAAGAGGAGGAGAGAGGAGGTAAATACCTAGAAGAAGGGAGAAGAGAAGGCGCAGCAAGAGGTGAGAAAGGAAAGGAGGAGTGAGAGAAAAAAGAAGAGGAGGAGAGTAGACTGGAGAGGAAAGAAGAGCAGACAATCCCTAGAATACCAAACACTCCTCTGGCCCAAAGAGAAAGAAGAGAGGAGAGGAGGGGTTGCAGTGAAAGATGGAGAGCGCTCACTGAATACCAAAGAGAGGATAAATGCTAGGAAGCTTTTCAAGTGATTCTTACATTAAAAGTCTTTGCTAGTAGTTAAAAATAGACACATATACTTGAATTCACTTACTTTGTTCTTGTAACTGTTTAATTCTGCAAGATCTCTGGGTGCCTTGAAAAAAGGTTTGATCGTGTATGTTTATTTAGATAATTTGGCAGATGATGGAAGTGTTGGGAAATTTCACAGATGGGGAATAGAGTGAGGAGGAAAAGAGAGGATGGGGGGATGAATGAGAGGAGGAAATAGGAAATGAAGAGAGAGATGATAGTAAAGAGGAAAAAGAGAGAAGAGAGAGAACTGACTCCAAGAATCATGCCCGCTTGGCTGAACTCAAACCTTTTCCCAAGATGCATTCTGGTTGAAATGTGCCTAAAAATAGAACACACACACACACACACACACACACACACACACACACACACACACACACACACACACACACACACACACACACACACACACACACACAACTATCCCTGGGGTGAACACTGAGACGTATACTCAGCAGACAAGCTGAGGACTCACACACATAAAGACTCAAGTCGACATGATGTTGTCTCACCTTAACTAGCCGCCACAAGTTGTTAACGTTTTCACAGAGATGGAGACGAAGCAGGAAGAAGAAAGTCTCTGACCCAAGAAACTTAAGACATGCTTTTAAATTAGCAGAGTGATTACATCCTCTGCTGAGAGTTAAGACATTTTTACCAGCCTCCAGGTGTAAAAAAAAATTAAAAAAAACTCAAATACCTGCAGCAAATTGCCGAAACTGCACCGTCATCCAACTAAAAACAAGGATGTTTCTTCTTAGTGCACAAGAGTTGACATTTCAGAGATACATGGGGTTCACCTGACAGCAGTGATATACTTGCTGTGATTATGTTTACTCCAGAGAAGAGCATAATTGCATCGCATAATCACTGCATGGCATTTACTGGAGTCCAGCTTTTACTTTCATTTTTGTCTTAATCACAGTACAATCACGTAGGCTTGTGCATGCAATTTTCAAATCAAAGCTGCCTCTGACACTTTTTAAGCAGCTTTTTTTCCCCGTTTAGTCTGATATTGCCCACCTCCTCCAAACCATGCGGTTAATAACATATATGCAGATAATAAAATGCCATACTGTGTGTGTCTAAAGCCCTCTTCTAAAGGATGCGTACCTTTTACATTTGGAACAATACGGTACTGATGGCCAGTACCTGGCAATCTTAATATATAAACTTGCAATGCTGTGCTCATGTGCAGCATGGAAAGTCGCCTACTCTTCCACTCCCCCACAGCCACAAGGATGTGTTTAGATACCAAAATATGGTACCTTTTGATTTTACTCAGTGCTACAGAAGGAATTCAGTCGGTATCAATGAAAGTATTTAATTCAGAACCAATCCCTTCCTCTTCTCAAACCCATCTGGAAATTCTGAGAATTTCATCTCATCCTTGTTTGAAACTTTCCAAAGATACTTATTCACATGAGTATATCCCGAATAGTATAGCCCGAAGGAACTGAAAGTTTGAGCCCAGCAGGGCAGCAGGGGTGCAACAAAACAACAACAGAGACAAGATATCTGTCAGTTTTAACAAAACTTATACTTTGAAGGAGATACTAGTAAGGAAAATGTCAAAATCTCAAATGGAAACTCAGTAAGCTCAAGTTACCATGTTAGAAGTAGTTTGCAGACCAATTTAGTGTTTGTAAACAGTTACAGCTATGCACCCATCTTCCAACAGAAGTGCAGTTGTGTTTAATGATTTTTCAAGAAACATGAGGGTGTTAACCACCAAAAAACACATTTTTGACCTAAGTAACACTAATCTGACAGATGGTAAACGACTCGAAAGATATCAGTGACTGACATCAACAAGTGGACGAACATTCAGTAAACAGATGTCTTTTGTGAAGGAATGCAGCGTATACCCCAGAGAGAGTTTAAACACACAAGTCACTGGATGCTCATGTCTGCATTATCCGTTGACACTGACCAGACTGTGAAATAAAAAGACATTAGCTTGTGTCAATAACCCAGAAACTGTTCCAAATCAAAACACGTATACCATAGTTTCACTTGGAACATAAAAGCTGTTTCTGTTAACATATAGGTTCGCGTACCCTCCATAGTGAGTCTATGTTAGGTCATAACCTTGGCCCAAAACCAACTTTTGCATGAAATTTAAATGATGATGTTTACAGACTATATTAAGAGCCATATTTTCCCATAAAATGCACATCACATGATTGAGAGAGATACATTCCACCCTCTGCTGGAGAAAAGTGGTAACTTTTTTACAATCCAGTCAAACAAAAAATCACGATATTGATTTTTGATTTTTTTTCTCCCACCCCCTATTTACAGTATTGGTGGAGAGTATTGGTGATTTGTGGTCAAACGTGGTTACCTGGGGTCTGATAAAGAAGACACATTTAACAACAGCCGCAGACTTCATTGGTGTTTCAGAGTAAAGTGTGACCCTGTTAACTGGTGACTAGGGATGGGTGATATTGGGAATTTTGGTATCAATCCGATACCAAGTAAATGCAGGGCTAGTATCGCAGATACTGATACCAATACTTTTTTACATGAAATTTAATGATCATTGAATAATTTTGTGTTTTTGCCTAGAGTTGGTTGTTTTTGTTTATGACTATGGTGAAACACAAAACAAATATTTTAGGCAATAAAAGGCTTTTTATCAACTAACCCCAACAAAAGAACAAAATTTAAACTGTATAAAAGTAATAAAATAATTATTCTACCACTACAATTGTTTTAGGAAAAAATAATCACAAGTGCAAAATAACAAAAAAGTTCCCTCCCATTTGACCAGGGAAGCAGCAGATGGAGGTAAGTAAAGTAAATTGCTGGACGACATAAGAGAAACTGCAGTATCGATTTCATCATGCTAGTATCGAACCAATACCAATACTCATCTTGGTATTGATACTATTAATACTTACATTGATACGCCCACCCCTACTGGTGACTCTCAGCAGAAAATCACATACACGTTAGGCTGAGAATCGACAGTTAGCACGGTCACTCTTTTGCTGCCGTTTCTGTTGCCAAAATGTGCTTGCATGTTTTTGATGACATCGACTATGAACTGGTCCATACAGTCAACATTGCATGCATGGAGATTCTACCACTCAGTCTTCAGAGAGATCATAGATGTCCCTCCTGTGCATAAAAGTCTCACATAAGCTCACCTTGACTCCACATTGAAGTTGGACTAGAGAACAAAGTCAAGTTACAAGTTCAACAGATCAAACGTGAAGCTCACCACAAAAGTCTTCTGAAATTTCAGGAGTTTGTTGAATGTTTGAATGCATCTTTTTAGTTGGCTTCAGATTACAGGGTAAAACTCATTGAAAGAGACACCACCATGACATGCATTTCTTTGCTCTTGAACAACAGCAAAATCCTCTAGGCTCTTTTCTCTCTGTTCTTTCCCCTCAACAATATTATCCACTTTGTTATTTCAGGTTAGCTGGCCTGTGCCGCTGTAGCTGAAGGCAGCCTTCTGCCCTTTGAGCTCCTGCTGAGTTTGTTAGTACAAAACAAGTAGCACAAAAGAATAAAGTGTTGCTGTGATCACAGCCAAACAGAGAGAAATCAGGACATTTATGTACTACAGTTGCAGCAAAAAGACTCATTGATGATCAAATTGTTCATGTGTTGTCTGCGTAGCTCATACAGCTGGGTCAGATGAGGACGACTGTATTTCTTTGTCATACTTGCAGAAAACAGACATCACATGTAGTCTACAGTAGCAGAAGGCTCCACTTCATAGAGCCCTGAAAATGGACTAATTTGAACTCACCATCTGATAATGATAGTCACGCAATGGTGCATAAGAGGTAATGAGAGTGAGAGAAAGTCTGCTTGTGTGTGCCTGCAGCCTTTTCACTCTGTCTTTTACCTTTCTCAAAGCTTTCAGAAGCACCTCCTCGTCCCTCTGTGCCTTTAACTCTTTCTCCAGCCCACTCTGCCTCTCTTCCTCTCCTCCATACTTCTTTTCACGAGCAGCTCTCGTGGGGTGAAGATTACTGGCTTGCTTTATTACAAGTGTGTCTTCATGCTGTCAGACCAGGGGCTGTTTACTCTCACATCATGACTCAGTTCATAAAGTGCATGTGCAGGACAAAGGTAGGAGAGGAGGGAAGTGAGTAGGTGAGGAACAGAGCAAGGACAGATGTGGAAAGTCTCCATCTCTGTGGCACAGGATGAAGTTTGATTTTAATTTAAAGAATTTATACGCTGATTAGATCATAACAGAAAATCCACACTGAGATCCAACAGAGCTTGCTCTGGGTACACGTTTTCATTAATGTTAATAAGGTACAGTATGGAGAGTGTGGAGCCAGAGACCACATGAAAAATCAAATCAAAATCAAAAAAAGCAAACCATGAATGACTATGAACTCATAACCACCTTAATCACAAAACATTATCCCCTTATTTCACAGTAAGCAAAGGAATAACTATGGGTCAGCTGTCTGAAAGCATGAAGAGCTCAGTCAACATTTTCAATCAAGCATCTAACACACACCAACCAAACACTTTTTTTGCACTGGATGTGCACTGCAGCAGTTTTAATTGATTGTTTCCAAATGATACTTTTTTGTTTGCCAGTTGTGTAAGCAACAAAAATACTTGCACCTATCTATTTGCCCTTTGGGTGTGTTGATGAGTAATATGCTTAATATTCAGGTGTTTCAAGGTGGATCCTTTTTGGTGGACAGATGTCTTGCAGTGAGCAGCAATGAAGCCATTAGTTGACAAAAGTCTTGTCTGTTACAGGGTTCCGCAGGTCCTTGAAAAGTCTTGAAATGTCTTAAATTAAAGTCTGGGTAATTAAGGTCCTAAATTGTCTTAAATTTACCCTAAAATTGCTGTAGGTATTAAATTTCAGGATGGTGGGTTTAATGCCGATGTCAAAGCACTATGACCTGCAGTAAAACTTCTAATGGTGTATTTGTTGCGATTTGTTTCACTGATTAAATTGCAGTAAATAGGAGAGTTAGCGATTAATGTTATACAGTTATACAGCTGACGTCAGCGACCTGTCTTCAGCGTCGGTCTGCATGACTAATGCCATTTGCGGTTGTCAAAGGGAAGGATGCAGACATAGGGAAATGTAAATTCAACCCAAAATGGATGGATTTTTTTTATTCTTGTGTATGGTTCTTAAGTGCAATGTAGTGTGTTGTTTACCATAGTGTAACTTGTGTATGTTATGTTGGCTCTTTTCTGCATCACAATGGAAAAAAAAAATGGAAAAAGAGAAAATGCCAACTGTGAGTTGTGATTGTGTTTACAGCAAATAAATTGACTTTTTTCGTCGACAGAATAAAATGTTGGGGTCTTACATTATATGTGTTTTGGTCTTAAAAATGTCTAAAAAAGCATTACATTTGACTTTTAAAATGGTGCAAAAACCCTGTAAAATCAAAGCTGCAGTATTTTCTGCTGTGTAAAAAAATATTCTTTCAGATACAAGGTGTGTCTGTATGTGGCAGGTTCACTACGCACCTTAATTTAGCTTTGTATGTACAAAAACAGGATGTTGAAAAGCCATTACCAGGATTGCACCATGCATGCAGACATCGCATATTTGCTTTTTTTTATTTTCAGCATTTTATTTTTTTTTTATTTTTTTTTCTAAATTTATATAAATATACAGGCATCAACAGATATCAAAGTGATTTGAAACTTTTGTATGACATGGATAAACTTTGATCTTTGGGTGCATGTTAGACCCTCAATAATCTCATATCATGTCTTACAGTTAAAATGTTTGTCTTAATTTTAAATTCATTTTAGATAGTTCGTCAGTCACTGTTCAAACCAAAAACCATACGTAAAGAGTGTTTATTTGCTTCTTTTCTGGTATTTAGTTATGAATAAAAAGGGGGGACACAATGAGCGAACAGTATTTCATTAAAATCATACAATTTACATAATGCCTCTTGCATAAAAAAAATGTATGTTGCGTTTGAGTTAAACTCATTTAATCATGTGATTTAGATTCATTCACTTTGTCCTCACCTAAACCCAAAGCAGGTCAATGAACATTTCTGCCAGCATGTTTTTCTGATACTTCTCACAACCGGAGGATGTAAAACACTGCAGAGACATGAACAAAGACGTACCTGACATAGAAAGTCAAGCTATTATTTTCAGCCATTCATCATATAATCAAGATAACTTTTCCTGAATTTTAGAACAGCTTTTTAAATTTGTATCTGCCTTCTGGCCATCTCCGGTATCACTATGAAACATCAAAGAAGTTTATACAATAAGTCTCGAGAAAGTGATTCAACAAGCAGACAGGGATAAATAAAGCTGTAACTTGGATATTACAGTTTTTGGCTTTTGATGTCAGACAATTGGTGTTTGAAATTAATTTAGTTAAAATGTTCATTTTTCAAGTGTTGAGAAGCCGCCCTGCCCCTGTCAGCACACGTTGTCCTAATGTGGAAGATAACTGAAGCTCTGCTGTCAAACCTCCAACATCATGCCTGCTTTGTAAACTTCCTCACTGTTACTCTTGGTTTTCAAAACAGATTTTTGTTCCTCTGAGAGGCTGCCCTCTCAATGTCACCAAGTTTGGCTATTTAACAGTAAAATCTATTTTATCTTTGTCACTGCCAGTGGGCCACTTCCTGCGCGGCAGCTGATATCAAGGACAGATGATTCTTGAGAAGTAGCCTCAACCTTGTCAGTATAATTTTAAATCTTGACATTTCTGTTAAGGCACTTAATGACAGCCTGACATATTGTAGAACAGTTGACATTGTTATTCTGACAGTGGCTCAGATGGTGGCAGACTGTAATATAATATTTAACTTTTCTGTGACGGCTGTGTCATGTTTTAAACCGCGCTAAGTTGACTGTGGGACAACACACACATCACTTCAGTGTAACAGGTGCTGGGAATCCAGGTGAAGGAGATATGAAACAGCTTTAAGGAGGCAAAGAAAGACATAAACACTTCCCTCTTAGAGTAAAACCAGGACAGCTTTAAAATAATGATAATTTTATTCCAGACTGTATCAAAGGCAAAGCAGCCACATGTACAAGTCATGTTCAATGATTGCATTTCAAAAAGTCAAATATTGACACAAGCTTCTCTGCTAAATAAATCCTGGATCACAGAATTAACACAGATTATAGACAGTATGTTCATCTTCTCTTCTCATAAAGAAAAAAAAGAAAAAGAGAAAGAGCAGAACAATGCTTCCCCAGCCATCATCCCAATGTTACATCTGAACAATCCCCTTTAGAGCAGCTTTAAACACCCAGCCAGTCAGTCAGCCAGGAGTCACATCCAGCTCTCACTGTGTCCTGTCATTTACCAATCAGAGCCAGAGCCATAATACAGATAGATCTGACAGACACTGCCAGCTACTGGGTTGGACACAGCAATCTCTGCGAGTTTGGCTCAACAACCTATTTAAGTATAGTGTGAGCTTCTCCAGTGCCAAAGCCATACGCTCGCAGTTATAAAACCATAGGTATCATCACTATTTAACCTTTTGAAACCTGCTCACACCTAAACAGCCTTCTGAATATTCAGGGGTTAGACTTCTAATACACACACACACACACACACACACACACACACACACACACACACACACACACACACACACACACACACACACACACACACACACACACACACACACACAAACACACACGCACACACACACACACACGAGTCCTGCATATACCACCCAGTTAAACCTAAACAGCGCTTTGCACTGATGTAAGGCAAACCTTAATGCAGCAGTATTAAAACTCAGTGATGTTGCAAACAGACCAACCATTTATGTTAATGATAGAGGTTCGGGGCAGTGGACTCAGAAAACTCTGGATGAAGTCCTGTAATATTCCAAAAACTGTCTGCTGGCTATTTTTTTCTTACAGGTACAGTTTAGTCTTGTTGCCTAAACATCACCAAACAGTTTGTCGTTAAAGAGGGGGAATAAGCTATTCTTTATTTTCAACATGGATATAAAGTATCAATGCTTGATGCCCATACTAAATGTGTGCGGGATAAAAATTGCTATAAAAACACGTTATAGAAAACCCCGGAATCTGTCAGTGAACTGCAGACAGGTAGTCCATTCTGAAAGTAGTATGGGAGCATCATGAGACGTGCTTAGATGAATATCTCCCAGGTTGTTTATGACAAATTAGAGGGGAGGGCCTCTAAGGTCTCTAAACACTAAGGTCTTTCCATAGCTCTGACCCTAACTTTTGGATGGCTGGCCAATTATAATTGGCTGTCAATACAGCAAATACCTAATTACCTAAAAACTATAAAAAGAATCCCAGCAGAAGAATTTAATGAAGCGTGGATTGGGTTAGGGTCAGGGGATTGTTGATGATTGTTTCATTTAGGGTGAATGACGTGTCATGTGACGTTTGAAGCCTCGCTGGTTCAGAAAGTGGTTTGAGTGTTAGTTTGATTTGCAAACATACCGCGATGGATCTGCTCATACTTTGTGGGTAAATGCTGGCGATTTAATGCCTTGTATGTGGGATTGAGGTTCATTTTGTTAACCTGCTAGTTTTATGGAGTCTGTGAGAAAGAGAAAGGTTCATATCTCCCTGGCATAAGATTTCCTTCAGAGCAGGAAAATTTGTTCCCAAAAGGAGGAATGGTCTGAAAGTTGCACAAGCACATTCACTGCCTTCATATGATAACATTCTCATTTAGTTCTCCTTTCTTTGTTAAAACACTGTAACAGTGAGAAAACAATTGCAGTCATGAGTTCCAACATTGGAAAAATCATTTATTGATCAAAGTATTTATTTTATTGAAAATTATTACATATTCCTTTTTATTGTCATGATTTTTTTTTTATCAATGAATACAGGAAAGAAACATGAAATACATTAAAAGGTTTTATTTGTATCTTTTACTTAGAAGTCATTATCATGGCTACACTGTTGCAGGACAGTCTTGAGTGTATTACACACTGATTGAACTCATGAAATATCTTTGGCCAGCAGTGGGGTTTTAAGCACATGAAGCTTTGAGAAATAAATCTTTTTGGTGAACCATTTGGCTGGAGCGCTTCAATGCTTCAGAAAGCTTCAGAAAGCTTCAGAAAGCTTCATCTCACCATCACTGGCTGCCACTTCCTGTTTGTAGAACGTTAAATTAATAGCTCTTCAAGGTTTCAGACATAGATTATTTCATAATAAAGTTAAATACTGTTTTCTTTATCCCTGCATCTGTTTGACGATAGAAAAGGAGGTTGAAACCCCTTGACTGACAGCCTTGAGAGCCACTAAAATTTGGGGTGGCACACATAGGGTGGCAATCAGATCCTAACTAGAAACACCCTCTACATAGAGTCAAAGCATCATAGCCAGGTGTGTTTGCATAGCCTTTTCTTTAGGTATGTTTGAGTTTCATTTTACTATTTGTATAATACATTCTGCTGATACATTCATACTGTATGGACAACATGCTTAGAGTTTTCCATCCTACCCATGCACCCTGCAAATAGACACAGTTCCTCTGTGACACAGTCCCTGCCCCTTTTCCTGTGATTTTAACTGATTAGACTAAAAGAAGTCACTTTCATGAAATCTGAACTCCCAGCTTCAACTCCTACCGGCCCATAATGCACTGGCAGTGTGACGCTCTGAATAAATGAACAGGATCTCTGATAGCACTCAGTCAGAGTGTACTTGGTGTTTGAAAACACATTTTAGAAGTTAAAACTGGAGCACCGCAGGCTGAAAATAGTTCCAGACCTCTCCAGCATCCTTGTGTTTAGCAGCGAGCTGATAGTGACTGTTTGATTTCAGATAACTTATTATTGTCCAGTCATATCAAGAGATGGTGTTTGATCAGCAGTCCTAATTGTCAGCACAGCTGGTGCGTCAGTGTGAGTGTGTGTGTGACAACATGAAAGGCTGTTGAGGGTCGAGTAAGGGCCAGATGGCGCAGCAGTTTTAGTTGAAAGTCTGAGAAAAGCTCTCCTGGAAGGACCCTGAAGAAAAACTGATTTCTTACTCCCTCCTCCACTGCTCTTTTTCTCCTTTTTTGCTTTCTTTTTCATCTCCCCTTTCCCCCCTTTCTCCCTCTTTCTGCCTCCCTAATGCATCTGTCCTTCCTCACGCCTAAAGGGTCGTTCTCAGTCAGACACATTAACAAGGCTGACTGCATGGACGCCTCGCTCATTGATCAAAACGCACCCCCACACACGCTCACAAGGTAGCGTTAGGCAAAGACATGCATAAGTATTCCTCCCTCCCTTCCTTACTTGCCTGGTGTCTTTCTCTCACTCTGTCTCCTTCATTTCAGTCCAGAGCTGTTTCTTCGAGCAGACAGGACAGAAGACAGTATGACAGCAGCGAGAGGGGAGCCATCAAAACTAGCTAAAGGTGACACATGGCTCTGCGATGATTCCTTTTGACCTATTCAGTCTTGTTCACATTAACAATGAGAGTGCACATCTCATACAGGTCAGAGGACAGGGGTACACTTCTATTTTAGTCATTTTCAAAAACTACAAAGGCTTATAATGACTCACTCCTCAGCTTTTACTCACCTGAGCTGCACCTGGCACATGCTCGCCTGCTTCAAATCTATTTTCACTCATAAAATGTTGTGATCTGCACACTGCTAAAAGCTGAGGTGACCTGCACTTAGAATAGTGCCTGAACCAACTAAGCATTAAACAGGCATAGCTTTTCCTGCTCTTTAATGTTCCTCACTAAACAACTGTCCCAGCTTATTTTTGAGGTATGGGCAATGATAAGTTATCTGAAATCAAATCCTCACAGTAACTAGGTTTTAACTTCTGTCTAGAATTTTGCTTGTGTTGTATGTTGCTTTGGAAAAGCTTCTGCTAAATGAAGCCGTAGAACTGTAGAACTGTATGTACGATTGCATGATCAACATTTTCCCAAGTGGCAACCTCCAATCTTGGAATCTTAAACCAATGTGGAAGTCTGAAAAACGTCATCTTTTCTCCATAAACATGCACCGATCGATCCTTAATTTTAGGGGATTGGTGATCAGTGATCGGCCCATCCTTACATATGAAACTGATCTTATATACCTCTGGGAAGGTCTGACAGTCAGCCATTGTTGCTTTTTGCTCTGAGATCTAAAACTTAGGACACTTTATTTGTTGTTTAAGTTAAAACATAAAGATTTTATTGTTTCACATGTATTGTTCAATGATTTTCAATAAAACAAGATCAGAACATTGATGGCATATTCTGTTAGTTATAAAAAATAAAAAATAAAGATTGGTATCAGAACCAAATCGGTATCGGCAGGTCAGGCTTTTTAAAGATCGGTGATGGGCCAGGAAATTGTGATTGGTTCACCCCTACTTCTTTATTTTCAGCTTAAAGCTGGCTGCAGAAGCACTAAAACCAATATACAGGGACATTCAATGGGCTGTTGTCTGAAAAGCTGTATCTGCTCACAATGTACACGGGGGCAGGTGGTCTGCATGTTTTGTAACTCATTTCTGAAGATATCAAACTTGCCTGCTTTGCATAATTTGAAGCAGGGCTGACTAGACTGACAGACGAGCACACTGTAGGTATCAGTGAGGAGAATAAAGGCCAGCCTCACCTCTTCGTCACTGCCTGTCGCTAGGTTAACAAAAAGTTTGGATGAGTCAGGATTTTCAATATGACGAACACAGATTGTTGGGTGGACTACTGTGCTCCAGAGAGAAATGTGTCAGATGTCATGACCATTTATAGGTAGTCTATGCTGGAGAGGCAAATGAAAGAGCTTTCTGGTATGTGGGACTCAATTCAGCACTGAGCCAAGCTGAAACATAAACACTTCTTATCACGTCATACATTCTTTGTGCTGTATGTCATAGGTTTGTCTTTAAAAACATATGAACCAACACAATGTTCAAAGAGTCTCTGTCCTCAAATACAAGGAGAGTTAGTCATTAGAGAGCTTATCATGTCACTGTGACATGATTGGTTTAGTTGTTTTGGGATCTTTCTGGACAGAAACATCACTATTAGAGCCTGTGGTTCAATACATCACCATCATCAGTTCCTATATTTTGGTTTTGCTTCATGTCTTTACACTAAGACATAGTTACTTAGTCACATGATGTTCAGTTTATGTAGACACACCACCAGCCAAACCATACTATAACTTTATAAGATATAGACAGATACATAGATATACATAAATAGATAGATAGATAGATAGATAGATAGATAGATAGATAGATAGATAGATAGATAGATAGATAGATAGATAGATAGATAGATAGATAGATAGATAGATAGAAGGGGTTTTAATCTCACATATGTCATTGTGCTAGTTTTTCAGGGGATGAAAGTCTAGGGATGGGAATCGAAAACCGGTTCCTGTTGAGAATTGATAAGAAATGTTCCAATCCATCGATAGTCTTGGTGCTCAACGATTCCCTTATCAGTTCGCGGGAGCCACTGGGCCTTATGTCAGCTAGTCTGCTGCAGCTATCTTAGCTTAGCAGTTACATAACATTTCCCAAGAAAACTCTGATTCAGGATTTTCAGCTTGAAGTTTTACTGAAGAACTGACTTCATAAAGAAAAGAACATTACTCTCTCTCAGGAGATTCATATTCAGTACATTCAAAATGGTATAAGTCACCTTATTTACCAAAATAACAAAATAGCACAAGCTTGATGCTAACATATATAAGAAACTGCATTGATATGCTAGCAGTTAGCATACATCAGTATAACTTCAGCTTCAGAATAGAATTTCAACTCTTATCACAGAAACAAATCACATCAACTCTTTGTAAAAAATACTGAGAATTTCAAATTTCAAAAGCTAACAGGCAACTGAAAGGCTCATGGCTGACTTCATAACTACAGAAAGCTTCCAAACAACTTAAACCATTGCTATAATCACTTAGAGACACTAGATGGCCTGCTTGAATTATTAATGTATTAATACACAGTACATCAACGTCACATTGTGTGCAATTTTTACCTGTTTCTGTATAATTATGCCCAGAAATATGCAGACTCAGGGATCAATTACATTTTATTCACTTACAGTACAAACTCAATTAAATGTTGTTGACACAGAAAACCTGTAAAGCTACTTTTCGTACCACGAAAATTCACAATAGGAATTGATAAGGGAATCGATAAAGAGTCAGATCGATAAGCAGAATCAATAAGGCCATTGGTATTGACAAAATCTGATCAATTCCCATCCCTACGAAAGTCAGGGCCTACTGTACAGACTGTTATAAAAGAAAAACATCCTGTAGTCTTGATCACACACTCATGCCCAGTTGTCTCACTTTTAAAAAGATTGGAGGAGTAATTTGAAAATCTATTATAACTAGTGCAGAGCTCTTGGCCCCTTTGCACAGCTACCTTCAATGGATTTACAAAGCCTGCCAGTACTGAAGGCAGTCTTCTGTTTGTTAAGTGACAAACATTAGAGCCAATTAAACAACATTAGTGGGTGGGAACAATCATTGTGTGGCAGAACTCATTGTGTCAAGTTAGATAGAAGAGCAGTGCTGCAATGATGAAAACAAATCACAACACTGTTTCACTCTCATCTCATTATTTATCATTCAGGCATTGCTTTTATAACTGCTCTCTGCTCACATATTATTTCCTTTAAGAGTCTTCTTGGTATCTTCCAGCTCAGATATTGTGCTTTAACCTTGTCACAAAGTCGTCATTGCACTAAACAGAGTAAAATTACATCAGGGGCTACTGATGACAGTAAACTGTGATACCTTGTGTTGGAAAAGTGATACACGGGGCTGTTTGCTTACTGCTAATCTACGCTAGCGTCGACGCATAGGTTTCATAGTATAGGGTGTAGTATAGTATAGGATCTTGCCAAGTGAAATAAGTGTTGTAGCTGGTATAAAAGCTTTTCTATAAAGGTTACAGACAGGCAGACTTCTTAATTTCCATCCATTGTGTTAAGCCCACAGGACTTGATTTCTAGGCTGGAGACTGTAAAGAGCTTTGCCATTTGTTTTTTTCCCTACCTTCATTTGGAGCAAAAAAAAGGCCCTTTTCTATTTAAAAAAAAGCCATATAGTGAAAAACACCTCATTGACAGAGTGAAATGTTTTCCACCAGCCGAGAACTGGTGGTAACTGTGCCACAGTGTTTATTTGCAAAGTTACACTCAGACTTTTCAAAGATCAAAACAAAGATTTCACCTCTAGAAGGTGTAAAAATAACATATCTGTACATTAAGTCTGGCGATATTACTTTAGCATTTATTATTTATTCATCATCTACCACTTAACCTGTTCAGGGTCGGGGGTGACTGGAGCCCAGCTGTCTTTGAGCAAGATATCGAGTACACCCTGGATATGTCGCCGTTCAACCACAATGCCTACTTTGGCATTTCTGTAACAAGAAACTTAGATTAAATCAAACTGGAGCTGTCTCAGGCTCAAATATGAGCTATGCTATTACACATGACATAATTATTTATTTTTTAATTTTAACAAGCTGCTTTTTGCTAGCTTGCCCCAGGAAGTAAGCCGAATATAAACTGTAAAAATTTGTGTCACATTTGTCATGAATCAACTCCTCGAATGGTAAGGTTTTATTCAGCTCATTAAATGCGTGGACAGAATTTAGCGCTATCAGGGTGACACTTCATTTTACAGCTGTACTGCACAGAGTTACGTAGTTTATCTCAGTCACAACCTAGTCCAATTGTAGAGAAAACTGCTCAGAGCTGCAGAACTTAGTCTGTGTTTTTGGTCTTGTGTATCACTGGAACTGTTTGCTTTATGAATTTAAACTTGAGAGGGAGCAGATAGTTGGGCAGCAATCTATTCACAGCGTTTCCACTGACTAATCCCAGGACAGATCCCTAAGTAACAGAGACGAACAGTCCCACTCAACTGATCTGATCCCAGAAGGTGGAGCTACAACACTGCAGACTAGGGCTGAACAATTAATTGAATTTAAACCGACATCGCAATTAAATAGGATGCAATTTCTAAATCGCAAAGGCTGTTGATTGGTTGAAAGAATAGTCACTTACTGTGTGACAGCAGCTGCATTTCTCCTTGCAGCAAACAGACTTCTCTGAAACAAAACTAGATTGTGCTTTGTAACTAAGAGCTACGTACCATTCACAAAGAAGATGAATTGCTGGATGTCTTCCATTGTTGCTCTTTGTTTACCATGTCAAGTTTTTCTTCTTCATTAGATTTATTAGCGGTGTACACTGTGTTGCGCTGCTATGACGTCACACTATTATGTAACTGATGCGGCTATCGGTGTCTGGTTTATGCACCACCTACCACAAGGGGAGTTAGCTGGCTGTGGAAACGCAAACAGGACCAGGCTTTACTGATCCAACCCTTGCCAAACTGTACTCATGTAAACTGCACTACTTGGTGGAAATGGGGCTTTTATTTTTTGCTTGTCTTTTACTCATAACTAGGATTAATACATTAAGGCACGCTGCGTTACGTGTTACCAGGTAAGATGCTTGTTTTTTAAAGAAGCCATAATGCACAATGAGTGGAAACAGTAGATCTTTACTCTATTATTGAAATATAACAGGGGTAAAAAAGACTGTTTAATTTGTACCTCAGTGCCTATGGCAACATTTACTGACAAATCTCTCCAAATGTCATCTTATCAGCAATATGTAATTCAATTATTTAGCTTTGATAAATAGATGGATCAATAAGTAGATAGTACAAAGAATCCATTATAGTGCCTCTTGTGTGTGTGTGTGTGTGTGTGTGTGTGTGTGTGTGTGTGTGTGTGTGTGTGTGTGTGTGTGTGTGTGTGTGTGTGTGCGTTTGTGTGTGTGTGACTTGGGTATTTGTGTGTGTGTGTGTGTGTGTGTGTGTGTGTGTGTGTGTGTGTGGTCACTAGTTGTGTTGCTTTTCGTTCAACATACAGGTCACTTCCTGCCCGCCCAAATGTCGCTTTCTCTCAACACCAATGACTCACACACACACACACACACACACACACACACACACACACACACACACACACACACACACACACACAGGGAAAGAGAGAGGACGCACAATCAGATGACTTGCCCTCGGCTGCAATGACCATATCACCGGTCAAATTCCCTACGCAACTGGAGTGCAACAAAATCACTGACCACAACATACTCATGTCCACAGTTATACACACACACACACACACACACACACACACACACACACACACACACACACACACACACACACACACACACACACAATCCACTGACACTCTCCTGCTAGTTAGGTTGAAGAGTTGTGGCCAGTGCTGACAGCTTTCACTGTGAGAACTGAAATCAGGCAAGGATTATTTCTGTGTGTACGTGTGTGTTTGTGTGTATGTGTGTGTCCTCTCTGAACATGTAGTAACCAAACCAACAGATTGCCAGCAGTGGCCTGCTTGTTTTCTGCCTGCTCATGCAACAAATCCAATTCCAGGCAGGCAGCAAACCAGAGATGTCTATCTAAAAGAATTTTGCCACGGCAGCCACTGAGGCCAAAATACAATCTTGGCCAGTAAGCAAAGCTTCAGCTATTATTGCTCTACAACTGAGTCAAAACTTGAGGAGGAGTAAAAGTAATTCAAACACCAGAGGGCTTAAACTTTGTCAAACCCCTCTGAGTGACAACTTCATGAGGTGAACTTGAGGCTAGAGAGGCAAGTTTGGAATCTGTGGCTGTAAAATGGTTGGACTATGCCCCTGCAACATACAAATGTGTGTGCACTGAGTGGAAATTGAAGAAAAATACCCTAACCTAAAAACTTGAGAAAATATGATGTTACTCCAGGGACACACTTAACACTAGAGCAGTGCATGGCAGCTGTAAATAACCCAGTGTATAACCCCATTTGAATATTTATGATCATTGTTTTGTTTAAAAAAAACCCAAGTGAATCCAGTATCTATGGAGTTCATCAAAAAGATGCATCTGTTGTCCGTGACACACAGAAATAGGCTTTAAACTGTAGCAGCAGAATCGTGTGAGAAGTGCCTGAGCCACTGTGTGGCTGCTCTGACCTGTTAACATGGGCACTGACATGAAAAGCATGAGGTTTCACAAGACACATCCACTGCTCAGGCATGCAGCGAGGATGAGGCACCAGAATATCGGTTGGCACGACATGTCTGTTTCTTCAAGCTGTTGGATCTACTTTCATCATGAGGCCATTGTACACAACCTGTTTGAAACAGGAGAGTTAGACCTTGCTGTTGAAGTTGTACGTACAAGGTGAAAAAAACAACAAAGAAATGGGGATGGAACAGCATCTCATTCCTGATGTGAAGCTTGCACTGTTCTTTGGCGTAGCAAGCCAGAGATGATGTCGGGCTGTGTAAAACCACACATTCAGGTAGAAATCTAACAGCACCCTTTGGTTTTTGTGGAAAAGTCTACAAGAGGTGTAACTACTGAGAATTGCTATGACATTGTTGAAACACTTTGTGAAGAAAAGGCTTCAAGCCCCTTTTACCTGTCCTTTTTAAACTGTTTGTTTTCATATCAATCTCCTATTGTTACCAGGTGTTGTAAAACACTTATAGGGTACCAGCACTAACTGGTATTAGTGCAAAGGCATCAAACTGGCTGACACCAAAACGTATGGTGTCAGCACAAACCCCTGTGAAAGAAAGGTGCAAAGTACAAGTACAAAACACATACTTACAATACAAACAGTGTATCACTGCTCTCTCTTTAAGGCAAGAATGATGAGGAGCTCTCTTGAAGGAAAGTGAATGAAAACCATGTTAGCACTTAGCTTAACAAGCCTTGCATCTGTAAGGTATTTGAGTGAACTGAGTGAGTTGACACAAAAATTTCTGGCATTCAGACATGCAAAAGAATAAATGAATTAGGGATCACCGATATCACCTTTTTTCAGACCAACACCTATACAAATATTTTCTCTCTATTACTCACTGATACCAAGTACAGATACCTCAAATACTTTTGGTACATAAAATTTCAATTAATGGTGACAGATCATTTTGAAAAAAAAAAAAAAAAGAACAGTTATTCTGCCATTGAGTCCAAAATATAACACAAACAACTCTCTTTGAGTTTACAGTTTCATCATCATCATCATAATCATCATCTTTTGCCGCTTATCTGGGGTCGGGTTGTGGGGGCAGCAGCCTAAGCAGGGAAACCCAGACTTCCCTCTCCCTAGCTACTTTGTCCAGCTCTTCCTGGGAGATCCCGAGTCGTTCCCAGACCAGCCAAGAGATGTAGTCCTGGGTCTGCCCCGGGGTCTCCTCCCGGTGGGACGTGCCCTGAACACCTCACCAGGGAGGCATCCAGGAGGCATCCTTGTCAGATGCCCAAGCCACCTCATCTGGCTCCTCTCATTGTGGAGGAGTAGCGGCTCTACTCCGAGCTCCTCCAGGATAGCCAAGCTTCTCACCCTATCTCTAAGGGAGAGCCCAGCCACCCTATGGAGGAAGCTCATTTCAGCTGCTTGTACCCGCAATCTCGTTCTTCCGGTCACTACCCAAAGCTCATGACCATAGGTTTGTTTTAAATAAATCAACAAAAGTGCAAAATATAATTAAAAACTGTCAGGGTTTCAGTAATGTTTAAAAGTAAACTGTAGTGCAAAGTAAAATAGTTGAACTGTTAACTCTCCCTGTTCATTTGTGTTGTCTGAACTGGACCTTACGCACATCTGCTGTGATGCCAAACCACAGCAATTTAGCACCAACAACTGGCAGGGAGGACTTACTAACGTAAGATCTTTTCACCTTGAGTATCGGCTGCTGGTATTGGCAGCTGAGACCAGCCTAATACCAACACTCACCCATCCCCAAAATAAATATCTGTGTCTTGTGTGAACATCAACCTCACCTTTGTTGCAGTGTGAAAAGGACGACAGTTGTTGTGTCTAACATAGTCTTGATGTTGGATTTCACTCTCTGTATTAATAAGTTAAAGTAAGTGCCATGAGTTTGTTCACTTTTTGTCCTGCTCTATTTCTGCCCCTCAGCTAAACATGCTTTAAATGAAGCATGTACTGTACATGTGAGCGTATTCAAGTGGTTAAAAGTCCAGACAGAGCAGCCGGCTGAAGCCAAGTAGAGCTCTGCTCTTAGCTACTCTCCACTCCACTGTCATTGCCGGCTCTTGTCTGAACACTTGAGTGTAACAGTGCTTCACTTTTTTTAACCATGTCTGTCCACTGTGGGAAAGAAATAAGCTGCAGGTGGTGGTTGGGGGGAACAAAATGTGAAAGTTAGCATGGCGTGTAAAAATGAGCTTCCATGAAATGCTGATAATTTATCTCCTGTTGGGGCAGCCAGTAAGGACACGTAACAAACCCAACATGTCATTTTATAAATGGCTGGTAGCATTATTAATGACTCAGTGGTGAGGCTGCGTGGCAGAGTAATGCCTAGGATTTATCCAGACTTAAATCTGGAAGGTTGAAGAGGTCACCTATCAAGTGCTTCACTGCAAACGTCGACTCTATTTTAACAGAGACTCAACGCACCCGCCGCTTCAATTATTTAACTCAACGACTCCCTGAAAAGCAGGACAGGTGGAGAGCAGGAAGGGGTAGAGGGAGGACAGAGAGAAATGTAAAGAGTTTGGTTTGCTGCTCAAGATGTCTATCAAACCATGATGATGCTAATTATACATTGAATGAGTTTGGAAACCTCTGCCTCGCAATACAGCAGCTGTGTGGTGAGCAAAGAATATTTTCATTGTTCAGAGGTCTCGGCATCCCTTCAGAGGAAGTGCTGAATCCATTATGACTAAATGTCATTACATATGCATGGAGAGTGTTAATATTAATGGCCACATAGCTGTCAGCTCTTTAATATTCGGAGAGAGAAAGACAGAGAGTGGAAGGCTAGAGAGGTCAAGTACTGTGTAGAACAAAGATCAATGCAGAGTGAACCTGTACTCTACATCACTCTTTATGCTAAACCTGGGGTGTGTGGTGCTTTCCATCGAGCAGTTAGCACAGCACTAATTTTAGAGACATTAACATACCACAGGTCTTTAAAAACGACCTCAGCCCTCTGTGAAGTGAACAAACAGTGTGATGCTTCAGACATGCATGGGTTAATTGTACAGCAGGTGCAATGGCCAGGTGATTAACACAGTTCATCCATGTGTTTCATTAAGTCTATGGGTATTTTTTACCCAGTGGTTGCTACTGCAAAAGTGCAGGAAAGTCTTAGCTGTAAGTTTGCTGTGGATGAGGTTTTTGACCCTGTAAGACTACCATAGTTTGGTCAGTTAGCAGTGCACAAAGAAGCAGCAAGTAGTTAGCTTGATCACAATTAGCAGGTCAGTTCATTTTAAAGAGCATTGGAAATATATGGCTCTACATATTGATGTTAAATTAATTGCGTGATATAGCATAATTAATCAGTGGTTGTCTCTTTAATTAAAAATAGCTCACAGTTTATTCTGTGAGGCTGTGCAGAAAAAAAGTGTAATGTCAAAGTGTACTTTAGTGCCAGTAACCCGTCCTGAACTTTGCACTTCAGCTTTTGAATTATTGAACTGTATAAGAAGGAATGACGAGGCCTCCACTGAAAAATCTGCAGAGTGGCTCGATGCTGTTTCTGCATCAGCTAAAGCTTAAAAAGCCATGGGGTGTGTTGCAGCATGAAGTGGCTGAATACATGAGTAGTATGACATTATAGTCCAACTGAGGACAGTCGGAGTAACAGTATGCAACATACTGAGATCAGCCAAGCTCTCTGTGTGTGGGGATTTTGTTTTTTTTGTCCAAATCTCAAATATTTTGACAACTCACTGAACTTTTTTTTTTAATCTCCTTTAACTTGTTGTATCAGTGGAAACATTCATATCTGTCCTCAAAATTAAACTCTCTACCCTTAGCACAGTTTGCACAGCCTGCTCCTGCAGTACCTGTGGGGATCCCAATCCCAATTCAGTCCCATTCTCAGTTCAGCTTCTTTCTGAAATCACTTCTTTTTATTCAGAATATTCCCTCTCTGAACTCTGCCAGCTGCTACAGCCTCCTTTTCCTGCCATCCACTCATGTCTAAGATATCAGTCAGGGTCTTAACAAATCGCAGTGTGTGTCTTTAAGTGTGTGTGTGTGTGTTCTTCGTGGTGAAGCCAGCCTTGTGCTAATCTGACTTGCTTGGTTGACGTTCCTAGTTGAAACTTTGCATGACTCTGTGGCAATCTCTACTTAAGCTGAAAGAAAGGACAAACCTGTCTGTGTGTGCGCGTGTGTGTAAGAGAGAGACGGAGGCTGCAGAAGACACAGAATGAGAAATAATAAAAGAAGGCAGTAAAATGAGAAAAGGGGCAACAAGAAAATTAAGAATGTGCTCACAGAAAAAAAAAGGTGAGACAGTACGCCTTCAGTTTCTATTGAGGTTTGTGTGTGAGGGTTTAAACTAGGCCAATGTAGGATCAAATCTGTGAATGTGTGTGTGTGTGTGTGTGTGTGTGTGTGTGTGTGTGTGTGTGTGTGTGTGTGTGTGTGTGTGTGTGTGTGTGTGTGTGTGTGTGTGTGTGTGTGAGTGTCTGCTGTGCAGTGTGGGCATGCTTTTCTTTAAATCTATTTCTTTATGTTCCATTGCTGCCTGCGTGGGTCCAGACCTTTGAATTCTGACTACACAAAGCTGTCTGAGTCGCCTTCATGAACAGTTTGCTGTTTAAAAAATAACCGATTGAATGACTTCTGCCTTATCTTACTGTCAAAGCACTGTGAAGCACAAACAAAGAGCCATAACGGCAATGATGCTGGATCCTAGAAGCAAGATGTATACTGCTGCAATATAGGGATGGGTACTGAATTCGGTACTTTTACAGGTATTGACCGAATTCTGTCTGTATTCACATAAAATCAAAAGGTACCATGTTATGGTACCTAAACGCATCCCTTTGACTGTGAGGAAGTGGAAGAGAAGACAATTTTCCATGCTTGACATGAACACAGCATTGTGAGTTTATTTACTGAAAATTTAATATGTTTAATTGAGAAACTTTGAGAGTCTTTCATTAAACAAATTAATATTTATTACCTCATGAATACACAAAAAAAAAAAGTACAAAAAATTGGTGTAGTGGCACTAATTGCCAGGTACCAGGCATCAATAACGTGTCATTAAAATGTTAAGGGTACCCATCCCTATTAAAATATGTATATTTAGAAAAGCCTTTGTGTATTTTTCACATCACTCTGTGTCTTTAAACGCTCTGCTTCACTGTAAATCCAGCAACAAAAACAGAATGTCTACACTATGAATTCATTTTCAGTTTAGTGTTTTAAGAAGGTTCATTAGAAACCAGTTTGATTGCAGCGTCAGAGTGAATTTAAAAACCAGGTGGCAAGAAGTGACGACCCTGATCAGTACGGCTCTATAGCTTGTATTACATGTTACTTTTTAAGAACTCTTTGGTTTTGTCCTCTAAATTAAAAACCTGAATCATTTTAATTATATGATTTCCAAATGGGTGCTTACCAAAGCTGCATGAATCAAACCCTGAAAGAATACAAAGATGTGTCAGTTCATTATGCAAAAAAAAAAAAAAAAAAAACAGCATACAACACAACAGGTTGAGCACAGTAGGGATGGAGTTTTAAAGACTTCTTATGTTTGGACCAACAACTGCTGTAAAAGATGTTTGTGTTTGTTTTTAGTGAGATGTTTTAAGATGTTTCTTTTTCTTCTTTTTCTGTGGAAATCAACACATCTGAAGAAAAAGCCTCGATTGCCCAGTTACTACATCAAGAACACCAACAATAAAGTTACAGTGGTACCAATAATTAAAAAGTTCTTTGAAATATTAGCCAAAAATAAATAAAATGAGGTACTCCTTTAACCACAGGAGACACCAAAACAACAAAACAGAACGTTCCTCACAGGAGCTTTGGTGCACTTACACACTCAAAATGTTTTTATAATCTATTAGTTCACATATGATCTTTCAAGAGCACCACTGAGGTGTTCATCAAGGTGAAAATTAATCTGTAAAAGTGTAAAACAACATTAGAAGTATTTCCTGTTTTCTTTCTTCTTCTTTTTTATCCTGAAGAAAGTTGTTACAGTTTTTTTTTTTAAGTATTTTGCTTTATCTACCTTTAAAGCCAATTTAATATCTTACAAAAGTATTTAAGTTTTTGGTACATGCCAACACGTCACACTTTCATTTGAATGATTATTACACTGACTAGTTTTTATTAAAGAATTAAATCACTGATTGCAGGGAGGCTCTCAGGGGACAGTAAAACAGATTGGGTCTCATGTGGTTGTACATTTTTTTCAGTTTTAATCCACAATTTGTCTTTTTTAATACTATTTTAACTTTCTAATAAAGCTTGACCACATACAAAGCAAAAATAAATGTTTGTGTTTAAAGCAGCTGTGAGAACCTTGATAACAGAGTTTAACCATAAAAACTGACTGAAAGTGGTCTGTTTCTCTTCACTGTCAAAATGTTGTGCAAAATAAATGACATGAGTTTTCACATAGAATTTCTCACCACCCTTAGCTCTGGTCTAGCAATGAAAAAAAAGAAGAAGAAGAAGAAACTACAAAATCTCTTAGGACCATGATGCAACAGAATAAAGCAGTCAAACCAAATCAGAAGGAGGCTGCTAAGAATGTGGGATTGTGAGCTTGGCAGCAAAGCGCGTCTTAACACCTGGCTCCTGTGATGAGTTTTTGGGATCGGCGTGTCGGCGGGGTAATTATGGAGCCTCATTGCTCTCCCGCTGTGAGGGAGTCAGCATGCCTCTGTTTAATTGCCCTCCGACGCTTCTGACCTCAAGCGGGACGTCCCAGTTGTTAGCAAACATGCTTGATAATTGTCCATGGTGGTCTTCTGGTAAGAGCGGTCAAATGAGCACAACTGTCTCTCCCGTCAGCACAGGCATGGCAATTAAATTTAGGAGAACTTAGAGACGACCAGATCTGCTGCAGAGGAATCAGCCTTGTTATCATCCATTTTTTTATACTGTACAAGGGACTTTTTTCCTCCCACCACCTGTATTAGTGTCTCGAGTTTGAATATCCATGTGGATAAAACATTATCCTCTTTTTTCGGTTCAGGTTTTGACTGACAGAAAGGTGCTGTCGCTCTTACTGAGAACCAAGCACCCAGGGATTTCTCCAAATCCTCCATCATACACAAAAGCACACAAACACTGTCACACTCTGGTGCTTCCCTTAGCCTGATCTAACTGTGCCCACTGCATGACACACGTGCACACACACAGATGCACACACACATCACAACACAGATCTGCAGAGCCTGAACGGTTAGCAGCTTTATAAATCTTCCATGAATACAGACAGTGTTTTTCTTGCTGATGTGTCGCATATGTGACTGTGTGTGTTTGTGTGCATTCAAGCCTGTGTGTGTCTTGCTTTGGGCTTGATCAGATCAGAAATTGAAAAATAATTTAAAAACATCTGCAGTTGTTTTTTTTTACACTCATCGCTTTAAGCGGAGTGCATATGTGTCATACATGAGTCCGCAGGTCACTCCAGTGGAGATATTAAAATAAAAATATCTTTATTGTGTTGTCGCCTTCACAGGAGGTGAGTGGATGAGATAAGATAAGATGAGATGAAACTTTAATAAAGTGTGTGGGGAAATTAGGTCATCACAGCCACAAAAGCAGGAAGACAGACAAATGGGAGTGCATTCACACTCGCAATAACACTGTTCCAAATTAAACCTTAGAAAATATTAAATATGAGGAGTGCAGACTGTGCTGCTGAGTAACATAAAGGAGAAGTGGATGACTGAATATTGTGAACAAAGTTATTTCTGAATCTAATGTTATTAGCTAGCAACCTTATAAGCAAGTTACCTGGCTTTTGTGACAAAAATATTAGTTGCATCAGGATGAACAAGTCACATCAGTCCACACTGAGGCAAACAAATCTGAAATCCTCAAATGATGCTTGAACTTACCAAGTTTCTTGAATCAAGACATTTTTATTTCAGGAAACTTGTCAGGATTTTTTTTCTTACCTCATTAGCAGATTCTTTTTTTCTTACCTTATGAAACTCTGGCATCATTTTTTTGCGGTTAATGTTTTTAACAGTGGCATTGTCCTGTGCTCGTATGCATGACAGGCCATTAGCTGGGTAAACAGACTGTCTGTGCTAGGCCATGTCCACAAGTAGCCGGGTATTTTCAAAAACGTACCCTAGTTTGTTTTTAAAAATACTTTCGTCCACACGAGGCAGGTAAACCCGCCGGTGAGTGCGGCTCAAGGCATGCCAAACCCACAATGGGCAGAGTTTTCCTGACATAAAACCTGTGTCAGCCAACCAGAATGAGCCCCCGTCATTCAGCTGTGACGTTTAAAAAACTGAAAACTCTGTTTACCGGCGTCAACACGAAACCATGAAACCGGAGTTTTCCAAAATCTCCACTTTGGCCGAAGGTTTTAGAAAACATTGTTTTCGGTGACGAAAAACTACGGTTTCGTGTGGACAACAGGCATAAAGGTATAAAAATATGCATTTTCAATACATGTAATGACATGTTGGAGTTCATAAACTGCTTTAAAAGTTATTCATTGAGGTACTGGAGGTTTTCTACTGTGTGCTTGGAGACACCACATGCATTTATTCTGTTCAAGATTGCCAAACTTTCTCTTGGTTTACCTAATTGACTCACGGATAACAGCTGTCCATGTGTAGTCACAGTCACACTGCTACTGCTCGCCAGGTTTACTGCTGTTAATGAGTGGATGAGTGGAAGGCATGCGCAGTTCAAATTTTTTAATGGGGTTTTTCAGGAGGTTCATAATCTGCACTTGCATTGCTTTCATGGTGTAATTAGTTAACTGGCTGATTATTTTCAGTCATGTGGCTAACGCTGCAGCCAAACGGGCCGTTCTGTAACAGAACGTTAGGACTAATGGTCCCGTTTATTTAATGGCTGAACGTGCATACAAGACCTGAATTTTTCAGTTGAAAGTGGTAGGGGTGGGCAATACTGGGAATTTTATTATCGATTTTTTTGTGATTTTGCCTTGAGTTGGTTCATTGTGATTATGGTAAAACAGCACAAAGATTTTAGGCAATAAAAATGCTTTTTTTTTTTTCTTTTTTTTTTTTTTTTTTAACCAATCAGAACAATAGAACAACGTTTTAACTGTATAAAAGTAATAAAATAATTATTCGACCACCACAATTGTTTAGAAAAAAAAATCTCAGGTGTAAACTAACAAAAAGTTCCGTCCAATTAGCACAGAGAAGCGGCAGATGGCGAAAGTAATGTAAATTGCTGGACAACATAGGAGAAACTGCAGTATCAATCTCATCACGCTAGTATCGATACGATACCAATACTCATCTTGGTATTGATACTATCGATAGTTAGATTGATACACCCACCCCTGGAAAGTGGATCATATTGAGTCTGCAAAGACGTTTACACATGAAATAAGAAATAAACACTTTGAGTTTTTACAATGCATTCCTTGGCTCCACCAGAACAATGTGTCAGCACCCACTAAGGTGGTATTTTGGCTTCACTTCTTTCAATGGGAGGAGGAGGCTTGTTGTCCTTGTTAATATGTAGTCAGCAAATGGAATTAACCCTTCCAGAATAAGATTCACTCGTACTCACCCCTACCCTTTTTTTTTTTTTCTACCACTGTATCTGCCATGATGTCCAGACTGGCAATTTTGAGTCTTCAGGATTTTATGTACAACTGTTGCTTTGTTTTGCTTGTAAGAAAAAGTTTATCATCGTAGACTTGTATTCCAGCCTTGCACTCAAAAACGCTCAAGTATTAAACATTTCAGATATACTTGTTGCTAAGAGGCAGAAATCATATTTTTATGTAATTTCATGGCTAAGACTGCTGCTCAAAAGGATTCTAAATGTAATTCATGAATTTCAAAGATTTCAACACTAAGAGCACCACTTACCCATCAGGCCTTGTGTTCACATTTAATTCCTGATCCTGCATTTTCTTCCCTCATCTTTTTGGTGTCTCTAGCCTTAAGCCTTTCAAAAAACGCATTTACTGAGAAACATAATCTGGGAAACAAGATGGCACAGCATGCTCTCTTGCTGTATTTTGTTGTTTTCCTCCTTTTCTTTCAAACAAAGCCTGATGAGATATTGCTGCAGAGAAAAACACTTTTTTTACCTCAACATTGGAAGGCTGTTTTAAAACATTACACACAGTATTTGTTAAAGTGGGCACCTGTTAGGTTTCTGTTTGAGATAATGGTTTGGTGAATATTTGCTTGAGCACTTGACCTTACTGTATGCCATAGTTTGCAGAAGAGGAGCCATGCCCTATATCTGACTGTGGTTTGTGTCTGTCTGTTCTAATGGGCAATAAATTGCTGTGTATGCATCACCAGTTTAAGAGTACAGCTTCATTCCAGTTCACACAGGGTTAAGTACACTTGCTAAGGCCCTGAGGCTCAGCTCAGTGGGAATTGAACTGGCAACCTTCAGGGTCACACAGACTGAATCTCTTCCTGGCCGTTCTAAACGATCTAGATAACGAGCCCGTTGAGAGTCGATGAGCGTGTAGATTAGCATAAATTAGCATAAATTAGGAAGGCAATTAATATTCTGTTCAATCTGTTCAGAAGTCATCAGAAGATCTAGAGGGAGGG
This sequence comes from Halichoeres trimaculatus, assembly GCF_033239565.1. Lineage (NCBI taxonomy): Eukaryota > Metazoa > Chordata > Actinopteri > Labriformes > Labridae > Halichoeres > Halichoeres trimaculatus. Next base: position 27,605,188 of record NW_027437181.1, read on the forward strand.
AGAGAAGAGAGTGAACACAGAAAGATACAGGAGAGAGCCACAAGGTAGAAATCAGGCCCTAAATCTGATTACATGCTGCTCAAAACACTGATCGCTGTTCATGGCTCAATGTCAACAAAGACTTGTAGATAAGTTAGGAAAGGATATGAAAGAAATCCAATGTTTCCTTCCTCTAGTTGAAGACTAACCTTTATTTTAAAGATGCCATTGGTGACTGCTGAACACTGTTTTAAAAACCAGGATCTCCAGTGACACCAGCTCAGCTGTTAAATCCTGCACTCCATGTAGTCATCTGGGTCCCCACGTGTAATTTCCCCTCTTTCTCTGTTTCTCCTCATATTGTTCTTCTCTGTGAACTGTATTGTCTATAGTTAAGAGCACAAAGGTCGAAAAGAGCTACACCATGCACACTGAAAGTGCCATATTTTATATGCACAATTATAGATATGCTCTTCAGGTGCTCTGGCTTCCTCCCACAGTCCAAAAAAATGCTCATCAGGTTAATTGAACCCTCTAAATGCCCATAGATGTGAGTGTGTGCGTTAATGGTTGTCTGTCTGCGTCAGCCCTGTGATTGACTGGCGACCAGTCCAGGGTGTACCCCACCTCTCGCACGATGACAGCTGGGATAGGCTCCAGCCACCCGCGACCCTGCACAGGATAAGCAGTTCAGAAAAATGAATGAATGAATGAATTATAGATATGTTGGACAGACACGTCTGCGCACACATGGTTTTTGAGAGTGTCCTGCTGTTCGAGTGATCTGCAAATGTGTAGGAAAAAACAGCCAATTGGGAGGCTCGCCTCAGCTGTAACCAATGATTTGTGTTTATTTTCAGGTATTGTAGAAAAAAAAAAAACACTGAGACTTTTCAGCCATTGAAGATTACATATTTATTTGCAAATCAGTCCACATTTTTGTAGATCAGTTGACAAATTTGTGGATGCATTTACACACCCACAAAAATAATTTTGCTGTGTATTTGTAAATTAGGACTGATATGACTTAGCGTTTTTTTAATTTTTATTTTTGTTACCTTAACAAATAAAAGTCCCCCACTGTATCTGTTAGAATGGCTGTAATTCTTTAGAATTAAACTTTTAGTTTATATCGACTTCGGCACCCCCTGTGGCCAGACTGATATTTACTATCTTTTTCCCTGTTTTCCTTTTCAGCCACATGTTTTGCCTACTGTAAATCTTAATGATTGAAAGACTGACACCCACACCTGGCAGCAGTTGTTAGAGCTATAACTGACGTGACGTTGTCACTCACACTCTTTTTGTATTAGTTTCAGTCTTTATAATAACCAACCAAAATCTCCTTACAGGGGCTTTAACCTGAGAGCTTGCAGTCACCTATTGTTTTCTAGCTTTCCCTAGCTATGTTATCTCTATCAGCAGATGGTAAAGAATCCAGAGACGGACGAGAGGTGCATAGCCTCTATTAAGACTTATTGGGTCCTCAAAGTGATATGAATGAAACTGTGAGCTGTTAAGCCTCCGATAAAGCAAATAAGACGACACTGGGTTGGTTTTATTTTGTCAAACTTCTTGAAAGGTGTGTCCTTCAATCATTTTCATTTATTGCTGCTTTGGGCTACACATTTTGTTTTATCTGCATCATTTTAATTAACCTCATTGCTTCAGTGTCCTTTGGTGGATATCAGTCACTGGATTTATTTTCCCTCTCCATAAAAGTTAAACAAGGTTGTTCAAAATGGCTTCCACTCTGAAAGTACTATGTGTTGATAAATTATCTGGCTGTTCAGGAAGAAGACTTTTTAATAGTGTCGGTGTGAACCTGTCTCCGAGCCGCGTTTGATTGTAAACAACATACATTGTCTGGAGTGGTTGGATGCATATTAATCAATACAGGAATGAATGTGTAGTTTGATGTAAATGAATTCCCTGCAACCTAACACAGAATTCGTTGTAACAAAGGTCCCTCATCAGTTAATTACCTCAAAAGAACATTCATCCTAACAAATGTTGACATTTCATTCTTTAAAAAACAGGATTTCTCGACATGAGGTTTTTATTTCTGCCTAAAAAGACACAATCTGTTAAGACAAAGCAATACAATTGAGATACCAAAGCTGGGATTCTTCTGGCCTAAGGATGCATCTAATGCTGACTTTCCCCTGCTTTCATGATATGTGCTGTCATTTCAGACCTGCCTAACAGTAAGGCTGTATAGGGGAAAGGAGAAAATCAGAAAGAGGTGAAATAATGAGACAACTCTCAGAGGGATAATGACTTGCAGCTCTCATAGCATCGATACCCAAGGACTCATAAAATCCCAGCATTTCTTTACGGTATAATAAGAAAACACACAAATGGTTCTTACCTATTCATGCCTCCATGCTTCCCTCACTTGCATCGCTCTCTTGCTTCCCCACTCCCACCTCTTCTCACCCAGGGGAGACAGAGGCCTGGGATGAAATGCATGAACAGAATTATCAGCACATCATACATTCCCCCATTGGGACACCCTTGCCCAGTCAGGCTTCATTTGGAAACAATGCAATTTTACCCATGTTGCTTAGCTGGATCAGCTGACACAGGGCCTTTGATGGATTGTGCTGTTTGTTTGTTTGTTATTTTTTCACTTTAAAGCCTGATTTTATCCACATAACAAGATGTTATACTCTCAATGCCGCTTAACATAGTGCGGCCAATGCAACACTCTTTTTGTCACTGTTGAAAATGCAAATGTGTTGCTGCTGGTTAAGCAAAATGCTTTTTCAGTGATCAAATCTTATTGTATTGTATGTGTTTAACTGAGAAAAAAAATTAAGATGTTCTTCTGCGAAATATACAGCTAATCTTCAAAAATGTAAGACCCATCATTTCTATAATGATGAATTAATTATAACTTTTAAATCTCATTTTTAGTTTATATCTCATTAACTTTAGCCAAAATTCCACATTACATGTTTTTTTTCATCTTTTAAATTCATTATTTGCAATACAAGTGAAACTGAAGTTAAATTCCATTAGCAAGAGCTAATGCTGGCACAAAAACTCTTCAGACATTGTATAGAAACTTGAAAAACAGAAGTAACCCCAAAAAAGACACAAGTAACCCCAAGGAAAAAAAAATACTTTAAAGAATTCACAAGAGATTAAAAGCATGAATAAAGCTAAATGAATAAGACATGTGGACTCAAACTATGAAAAAGTAAGAATACAGTTAAAGAGGTCAGGTGTGTGGTGTGCAGGTGCTTTAATTTGTCTCTGGGCAGCACATTAAGATTATAATTAAGCATCAGAGAGCTCAGTCGAACAAACTCCTCTGGGGCAGCACACTTTCCCTGTGCTTGACACAGTGTGTGCCCAGTTCTTCTCTCTTAGCTGAGGTGATTCGCTGCATAGTGGTTACAGTTAATGCATTAAACAGAAGAGGGGACGCTATGTTTCAGTCAGCAAGTTTTCAAAAAATGAGCCCAATTTTAAGAGTAGTGGCTAAAATGACAAACTACAGCAACTTTTCTTCACTGCATTTGTTAACAATTGGTATTTATCTACAAAGTGTTAGCAGACTTGAACAATCATAAGAAAAATTTCACTCTTTCTTTTCTACTCAGCCTTGGTTGTAAAATTCCAAAAACAAACGTTAGAAACACTTGAGTCTCAGCCTTTCATTTTTATTACAACCCTTTTCTTTAGTGCCTTCCTTATGTCACTGGTACTCCCACAAGCACCACATCAAAACTGTTCCTCACTCAGGCTTTTTTCCAAACCACCTACTACCAACTACATGGGAATGTAGTTGTTAGTAGGCACTGCATACTGCCTACTGCTGTTGCTTGTAGTATGACTGTTTGATTAAGAGATGGTAAGTCACCTAAACCTGAGTGCCATGAGGTCTGTCGCCCACATAGACCAACAGCATCAGCACTGTGCATTGTGGGAAACAGTAAGCATAAGAGACTGACCCTTTGCTTGCTGAGAAATTTTTCCAGATCAGTAGGACATCCAGGATATTTTAGCATCCTGCAGATTTTACTCTTTCACATGCTACATACTACATTTCCAGTAGTAGTAGCAGTGGTATAGTAGCCACTCTGGAAAACAGTCTTTTCGTCCTCCAACCAGAAATGTACCTGAAGCAGCTACAAAACCAATTCTATTTAATTACCCTCTGTGTAATTACATTTAATACAATATAAAAGCTTTCAACCTGTTTCACAGCAAATATAAATCTGAAGCATCCACACTGAACGACACACAGCCAGCAGTCCCCCTGTACCCCCTCGGGGAAAAACACATCTTCTCAAGAAACCCACATTTCTCCTTCTCTATACATGTTCAAATTGGCTCATTTGCACTATTACATTTCCAAAGTGGTTTATTTAATGGATTTCATTTCCTTGTTCATTCCAAATGATGATTAAATGTGAAATTCATTATGGATTGTGTGCAACCACAGCTTTTTTCTCAGCACCACACTTTTAAAAAGAGGTGAATTGCGCAGTTTGCACTTGACTACGTTTTGCAACCTGAGCATTTATACCAATACAAAGGACCCCTTAATAATAACACACACACACATGCACACCAAATGATCATGCTGACATATAGAGTTATATCAGAAACCCTGTGGGTACAAAGCTTATTTCAATTGATCAGTGGAAACAGCAAAGCAATAATGATAATAATAATTCAGCAAATGCAGCATATATTAAGACATCAGAAAGCAGAAAACATCATACACAGACAAATTCATTGATAAGTTGGAACAAAAGCAGCAATATCGAAGAGACAACTGTGAAAAGATTTTGTTTCATTTAGGGATTCACATACATTTTTGTTGGATTTAGACTGACAGTAAGGAAATAAAGCAAAGAGGACAAAAAATAACTTGGGGTTTGTTTATTTAATCCTAAAAAACAATGCCTTTTGGATCTGTATTTTAAGATTTGAAAACCATGACTTTTTAAATCTTGCCGAAATATGTAACACTTGAGAATTTGTTTCATGATCATGGCAGCTTCTTCCACCAAAAAACACGACTGCAAATCATCACAGTAACCTAAAAAAAATATATAAAACAATTGAAAGACGACATCACAGAACGTACTCTTACTATACCAGCAATAAACAGCTACACTTAGATAAGCACGATTTGTCTATTACACTGGAGTCAGTGTCAAAACACTGCAGACTCATGTTATGCTGTTCCTCTTTTGAGGCAGGAAACATTTTGTCCATCCAAATCTACACATTGACATGTTCTGGTGAAAGCTGCCACCCTGGTCTGTTTACCAAATCTAGCAGCTGCATAAACCCTCTTAACCACTCAAGCAGATCTTCACTCAATGAGGTACAAATTTACATCCAGGAGCACTCCAGCTCATTTTCTCCTGGCCTTTGGTGGGTGGCTGCTGTGAAACCCCTCGGTCAGTTTAGTGGACTTAAGTCTTGTTCTAAAAGATGTTTAAAGGCTACAAGTGTTTGCACATGAGGTATGAGACTCAACATAATTTTCTGTATTAACTGGTAAGTTAAATGCAGCTCTGACAAGCTCAGTGTTTTTTAAAGTTTTTTTCAGCTATCATTAGCACGAGTCGCTAAGGATGTCTCTGGATAGCCGCAAATGAGGTGAGCTTCTGTGCGTTACATTCTTTTAGCATTTTGTTTTCCCCACCTTAGTTAGAAACAATTTAAATAAGTCCACTTCGTTAAAATTGGTAATAGACATTTTTGTATAGTGCCTCCATGTTAAGATTATTTACTTCATTGTTACTGTCACCTTAGCTGACATTACCAATGAAAGTAATAATTAAAAAGATGAATAGTAATAGTAACAAAAAAATAAATAAATAAATAAATTGATTAATTAATTAAAAAATAATGATAATGATAATGATGACGATGATGATGATGATGATAATAATAATAATAATAATAATAATAATAATAATAATAATAATAATAATAATAATAATTATTATTATTATTATTATTATTATTATTATTATTATTATTATTATTATTATTATTATAAAAACTAATAAAGATAATAATAATAATAATAATAATAATAATAATAATAATAATAATAATAATAATAAAAACAAATAAAATTAGAGTTGACTTTAGCATTTAGTTTTTGTTTTTTTCCCCAGTACCAAACCCTCCATGACATTTCACAATTACTGGTATTATGATAAAAACACCACACTTGATGGTGTTCAACCAATCAAACTACTATATCCCCCTGCAGAATATCAGAATACTTTGCTGTATCAGTGTGTTCCTCCACCTCCACTAAATGATGACATGGGTCTGTTATGATCAGGTTAATTGTTCTAGGCTTCAGGAGCTTTTGTGCGTCTGTGTGTGGGTGTGTGGCTGGGGGCAGGGGGATTTCATCCGTAGACCTCAGTTAGTGTGGGACCATGAAGAGGCAAAGCTTTCAGACAGGAACTGAAAGCAGAAAAAGATCCAGGTGTGCAGCACAGAGAGAAAAAAAGAGGGAGAGGCGGAGAGGCGACAAAACCACAGAAAGTGATGAGGGAAAAAAGGTGATGCACCAGGGCTGTGGAAATATTATGGAAATTAAACTGGGCGATGATTCCAACAGATGAGTATGGGAGCACTTAGTGATGGAGATAAGAAAAGAAGATGAAATGGTAGATGAGAGAATGAGGTGTGATGTATGGGGTCCATGGAGACGACACTCACAATCCTGTTGTGTAGAAGCGCTTTAAAGGTAATGAGAAGTGCGGGTGAGGTGATGTGAATGCAGAAGTGCTAAGTGCTAGCTAATACTTAGAGACAGTTTACAAAGGAGAGATGGGAAACACCAACCAATGGGGAGATAAAATAAAGCTTTCAAAGGTTAGAGTTGATTCAAATGAGAAAGGGGGATAAGAGACAATGAGTCTGTGAGAGTGTGGATGGAGGGGGAGAAAGGGTGAGGCATAGAAAATAATACAGGTAGAGAGAAAGGGAGTCAGGAGAATGGGCCAGTGTGCTGCCTCTCACCATCCATCTCCTGCCTTTTGTCTGCTGTCCCATTTAATTTTCAAAAGTCAAGGATGTGCATTATGTACGTTTTGGTATGTACTGTGTGTGTGTGTGTGTGTGTGTGTGTGTGTGTGTGTGTGTGTGTGTGTGTGTGTGTGTGTGTGTGTGTGTGTGTGTGTGTGTGTTATCTGCGTGGGTGTAGGTGTGTCTCTATCTGTTAGATGAAAGTGTTGTGTGGTGTTTACGCGAGCAGGAGTCGTGCCGTGAACAATAAGAATCCTTGATCATACATCAAAGACTTCACATTGACACACACGCACTTACATTCACTTTGACACACATACACATGCATTACACACACACACACACACACACACACACACACACACACACACACACACACACACACACACACACACACACACACACACACACACACACACACCTTTGCTGCCTCTGAAGTTGGGTGAGAAAGTTTAAACATCCTCTTGCTGTGTTGTGTACTTCTCATAAGAGCAGTATAGGTGGCACCACAACCAAACACACACAAACACTTACATACACCCTCCAACATACACACACACACACACATACCACAACATAATTCATAGATAGTGAAGTAGATTGTTTTATTTATAGATGCACACAGTCGATCAGATATGCATTGATTTATCTGCACGCACCAACAGGAAATCTCAGGGAACATTAGCTTTATCTTCTCAGCAGATAACAGGGACTTAATGCAATGACAGCTTTAAATATACACAGCAGGCTCCAATCTACCAATCTGTGCTGATAAATTTTCATACAGTATGCGGCAAAGGGGATCATTAAGGTGGAAGAAAGTTGTACAAAAAAAGAGGTCATAACTTAAAGAGGCATCTTTCAGAATCCACTCTTACATTAATGTATTACTGAGTATTTAATCCACCCATCGCTTATCAAGTCAGAAGTGTGATGGTACCAGGCTGAGCATCATTTGGAAGGCTTATCAAGGGGACTTTGAGGCTACCCAGAGCTCATGACCAAAGGTGAGGGTGGAGCCTTGGAGTGGCTGGTGAATTGAAAGCTTTTTCCTTCAGGCCTGTCCTCTTCCTCCTCTTCTTTGCCCTGACAGTTGGGCACAGCTGTTGATGGAACAACAACCCGTCTGTCTGTCACACAATCTATTTTCCTCTCACGTTCATGAACAAAACTTTTAAGATACTTAAAGCAGAGACTCACTTCCTTCCATTTTCTGGCTTGAGGTTGCTGACCCTCATCCCAGCTGCTTCACACTCAGCTGAAAACCGCCCCAAAGTCTGCTGGAGGTCCCAGCTTGATAAAGCCAACAGAAGCACATCATCTGCGGGAAGCAGAGATGAGATTTTGAGGCCCCCAAAACTGGAAATCATTCTCCACCTGGCTGTGCCTTTAGATCCTGTCCATGGGCATCAGAGCAGAGGAACAGCTTGTAGCATGACCTGCCAGGTTTAAAAAGTAATCTACTACCTTTTTTATTATTATTATTGTACCACAAAGTGAAACACAACAATTAATGATCACTTTATTTTGTTCATGATTGATCATCTACACACGTCCAGCTGGCACATCAGCATCCTTCACAGAGATCATATTGATGTAAACTCTGGGTTTGGTTTCCTTTCAAGATAGGGTCTGCAGGATTTTCCCAAAAACAGAAAGTCAACTTTTTCAGGAATAATCCAGCTCAATCATCACTTCTGGGCCTTTGTGTGTCAGTGTCTGCATCTGCCTTGAACCCTCTCCTCTGCCTGTATTTTAATGCTTTGGATGTTTCGGGATAGTTCTGGGCGAAGAGTAAGCATGGTTACATCAGCCTATCGCAGCACGACCAGTACCCAAGTGACTTTGTGTGTTACTTAGCAAGTGGTAGAAGCTAAACCCAGTGGCTATGATTTTACTGAACAAGGGTGACTGTTGGCTTGACTTTTACTTGCTTTGGACACTTGGAGTTGGCTTTCTGCTAACCAGGTATGTGTCAAATACTCGTGATAAGCTTGTGCCAACATGCTGAGTCAGGTGCACAGCTCTTGACTCTCTCTCATGTAAAAACACGACGCTGCAGGTGGTCGCTGGACTAGTGAGTGTGTTCATGTAGTCACGGTGGGAGGCTGTGGATGTGTGGTGCCGCTGGCACTGAGCCAAGAAGGGGGAGCCCAGTTTGAACTTTTTTTACTAACAAATAAGGAAAATTCCTGCAGACCCTAACTTTATGCTCAGTTTTGGTCTCCACCAACTCCTGCAGGGAACCACCAATATTTTGTTATTTCCTCTTTATCAGAATATCTCCTTTTTCAAAATCCTCTAACCTCTGCTGTTCAGCTTATAACTGTACCCAAAAAAAGCAGATTAACATTATACCATGCAAAGAGGAAGCCTTTCATTAATATGATCCTAAAATAACGGTAAAATTCTCTGGATTCATCCTGTTTAAGATCTGAGGCAGAGTGGAAAACATTAATGCTGGTGAAGATATACAGGTTTGTAGCGGCTTATGTTGCTGTCAAGACAATTTGGTCTTTTTTCAGTGTAGAACCACACTCTGTAGTCCTGACTTGTCACCTATCAGAAACATTGACATATCATGAAACAAAAACAAAAAAAAATACAACAAAGAAGATCCTGAGCTGTTGAGTGGTTTGAATTCCTAAAGTTGGTAAGAATGTGACTTTTCACGTCTGGGACTCCACAAACGAATCTTTCCGCCTCTAAACGTTAGCAAAGTCCTACTTTAGAAAGAAGAAACACTGATGGAAGTATGGATATAGATCTACTTTCATTTTCTCAAATAAGCTTTCCAGTCATATCATCTTCATATGTAGCACACATAAAAAGGCAAAACATGTTTTTCTAACAGATCAGAAAGTATTCTCAGAAGTCCATGAATACGCTGAGAGTTGATCCTTTCACTGCTACAGGTTATGACTTCTACTACTGCAACATAATCTGGTTGATAATTGTTGAAAGGATTAAATTCAAAAGCCACCTGCCTGAGGGTAGTTCGAGTTTTGTTGTGGCTGATAAGTCTTAGCCACGTTTGTAATCATCAGTATTTTTTTCTTTGGTGTGACAAATCCTCTGCTCTGAATTACACTGCCTGCTGAAATCTTCTGGCTGCTGTGACCTGCTGACAAATGAATTAGTTACATTCCCTGGACAGAAATGAGACACATTTCAGTCACCCTAACAAGGTCCAGTCAGTGTCGACACTGCCCACTGAGCCACTGACCCTTGGCTATGAAATTTAATTAACAGAAAAATGGGATGAGGCTTTCTCGACCTGTGCTCTGTCTGTGTTTTTCATGGCGATGTCACATACAGGGCTGCTCTGGCTGTACTGAAGTGCTTCTGGACAGACTCGACAACAGACAGATATGATTAAAACCTGCACCGTCTGAGCCACTAGGCTTTGGATTCACCTCAGCTATTTACCCCAGGTACACAATGAATTGTATGTGATTTGCAGTGCAGTGAGGCATTCTTGCAGCCTGGCTGCTGGTTAGTCTGGCAGAAATATAACCGGCAGAGGAAAAAAACAAAGCTACAAATCAAATGAAATACACATTCCATGAGTCAGACTCACATTTTATCGGTGTAACCTTCAAAAAGGCCACAAAAACAGCGATGGATCACAGGGAAAGTGAGAACAATTGAAACAGATTAGTTGTGAACATATAGGTGAACATGAACAGTTCTGTCCTTTTTTTTTTTTTTCACTTGAAGCCCTAAAAAAGAGACCGCGGGATTACTGGCCTTGATTCTCCGAGACGGACTCATTCATTTAAACCACATGTATACCAGTAGCTTGGAGCGCTCTTCCAAAGCGTATCACTTTTGAACAGCAAACACTCAGTGGGACAAAAACACCAACTGCTGGCCCTCAAAATGCATTTATGCACAAGAAAACACACACAATGAAGCACACAAACATTCACACTTTATGAAAGCTGAGTGCTGTCTGTATCCAGGGAGGAAAAAGACGAACCAGAAACTTGTTAGTGATGAAATGCACAAACCAGCCTATTGCTCATGGGGCAAAGGCTTGGTTTGTGTGAGTGTGTGTTTGTGCATGTTGCTTTAATCCTGGTGATTCAGTTGTCAGCGGCACATGCCAACAGCAGATGCTCGGGGGTAAATTTCTATTTTCCACCTACATATCAGGGTCCACCGAACATCATAAAGCACGAAAACTGGCACTGAAAAAAAAAGATAAATTTCTTTTTGGTGGTTGGCTTCATAAAGGTACACACCAGATCCATCAGTGCGTTACTTTACAATCAGCTTTCTACAAGAATAGCATTTTAATCAAACCTATGCTCATGAAAAACAAACCAAACAATAGATACTTGGTGCAGACCACAACCCACTTTACAGCAATGTGATGATACTGCACTTGGAAACAGCTGTGCTCATTCAGTATGCACCACACAGTCAGGGAGGAGGGCAATGAAACAGCTGAAATAAAAATATTCTATCAACTCAAATCCTGAATTTTTAAGGTTGCAAATTTTGAACCACAGGACAGCAAAACAGGGCTGGGGACAAAAAAAGTACAGACATCTGAGAACTGGTTTGAACCTAAAGCAAAAAAGCACAAGGTCTAAAGCACATGGCCAAAAGTGAATTCATCGCTTTGGTTAAAGGCAACATGCATAAGTCTAATTGATGTGTGCTGGCCTCATGAGTTCATGTCTCACGCTGGCATGAAAGCCTGCAGCCTTCCAGGATCACACAGGATGCTTGACTTAGCAGAATCTTCAGATCAAAATGTTCCCTCACCAAAACAGCGATAAAACAAATAGTCTTTCATCAGGATGTTGCGCTGGTCCCTGATGGCACCCAAGAATGAAGAAAGTGTCGTTAAATTTGTGGTGCCTCCACAGAAAACAGACACAAATACACAGTTTAAGAAAGGGTTTTATAAAAGCCATGGTTCAGTTAGGTGTCGATTAAAAATTTACTGCTGTATAAAACGTATTAATGGATATAAATACAAACAAAAATTGTCATTTTCGTCTACATCTGCAGATGAAAGAGCCAATGAAATAACCCCAGTCAATATTTAATAAAATTGAGCAATTCCTCTACTCCGTACTCTTCCTGAATTTATTGAATTCTTTCACTGCTGTTACTTTTTATAGGCAGTGGAAAGTTTTATTAGAAGGAGTATTGTGCTGAGACAATGTTGTTGCTTTAGAGTCACAGCAGGAGAACATTAGCAGGGTGGGCAGAATTAGTATGTCTATTTTTGTAGTGTTCCTGTTACTGTAGGTTGTGGCGTTTGAAATGTAATCGACAGAAGTAACATGGGACAGACTGTTTTCTCTGTGGGCTACGGCTGGTTTCATGTTCCTATTTTGGGAGTGTACATGTGGATGTTTGAATGAGCCAAGAAGCTGCTCACCTCTCCTGATGCTGTTTTTATGATATATTTTACACAGGAACATACAAAATTATCCTGAATTTACTTCAATGCAACATCTTCTTTGTTTGCATTTATCAGCATCACTTTCTTCGTCTTCTTCTTCTTCTTTCCTGCTCCGTATTCCTGTAGTTGTTCTGTCTGTCCTTCCTTTCCTCTCTCCTTCCTTTCCTCCAGCCGTCCTTCACCCTCTGCTGCGAGATGGATGGACGGAACAAAGTGGTTAATGAATCACTGAATGATTTGGTGTGTGTGTGTGTGTGTGTGTGTGTGTGTGTGTAAGTCAAAAAGAGAGCGATTGAAGGCGAGTGTGTGTGTTGTCTCCATGTGTCTCCTTGTATGTGTGTCAGTGTGACGCGAGCACGTGTTATAGAGCAGTGAATGATTGTGTCTGTCATTTAGCCCACTATGGCTTGTCACACTGTCAAACTTATTCCATTTAACAACCGTGCCAGTGCCTGTGGGTGCATGTGCGTGTATGTGTATGTGCTTGTGTGTGTGTGTGTGTGTGTGTGTGTGTGTGCAGGTATGCCTGTGTGAATCAGGATATGAGTTTCTCCAAGCGTAGAAATGGTTTTCTCTGGACTGAACACTATTTAAATGGAAACACTGTAAAAAGTTATAAAACGCTATAAAATACTGTGAAAGCAGAGTGCGTGCAACGTGACGTGGTCGTGCAGAGACATTCACCATCAATCTACTGAGATGACCACGACAGCTGCCAAATAGACACCACGGATGTGTACACACAGGCAAGAGGTTGCACATACTAATATGTAATTGGTATGATCTACGTCTTATCTGAGTGTTGACATGCACATTAGTTGACCTTTAATACACATTCATCACACACACTACAACTGAATGTTTTGATGCATAGAGCACACACACACACACACACACAAGAGCAAAAAACTTTGAATGATTCACACTGATCCTCCCTTTAATGATGTATGCACACACACATACACACACACACACACACACACACACACACACACAGCCATGCTGGTGTAGACATGATTAATTGTCCCTGCTCAATGAAATAATGAGCTATAATGTACATTATCATTTAACTATGGTTTATTGCTTCAAGTGTGTGTGTGTGTGTGTGTGTGTGTGTGTGTGTGTGTGTGTGTGTGTGTGTGTGTGTGTGTGTGTGTGTGTGTGTGTGTGTGTGTGTGTGTGTGTGTGTGTGTGTGTGTGTGCGTGCGTGTGTATGTGTGCTCTTAAAGGTCCAGAGGGCTAGTCTGGCCTAAGTGTAGTTCAATGATCTGTTCCAGTTCAGGTCCCTTGTTGAAGTGTAGGTGTTGATCTTTGAAATCCAGTGTGTGTCTTAGTGTGTGTGTCTTTCTGTTAACTGTTTGTCTAGTGTTCATAATATCATTAACTGTGACACCGTTGTATTTTCTGGGCTTCAGGCTGTGTTTTTCCACTCCAGAGCACCAGGACAGATTTTATTTTGAACCCCACCACAAAGGAAAAAACAAAACACTTGAATCAAAGATAAAGCAATGAACTGCTCGAAGGTCAATCACACTGAGATCTTTCAAAAACAGTTTTCTCTACTACACATGTATTTATGTGGTTTTGTCCATCTGGATTTAAGGGACTGCTTTTGAGAATTAGATGGTCAAAGGTCAGGGTGCTTTACATTTGTCTCATTCTCTTGAACACACAACCAAAACCATGCCTGGTGGAAACGTTATCACATTTAATGGAATCTTGCTCTACTGTTGTCGAGAGAATTGTTATGTTCAAGATTTAATCTACAACCAGACTCTTATGCAATTTGCTGTATCTTAATGGATCTTTACACTCTGCAGAAAAAAATAGATGTTTTGATTTTAAAGTATAAAGTTTATTCCAATATATTTAGTGTACAAAAATGTCTCCCATCATTGACACCTGATGCATTCTGTGTGTAGTTCATGCTAAATGGTGGAGTCCAACGAAGGTCAGTTTAAATGTTTACCAACACATATTAAGTATAGGGCAAAACAATCTGTACTGTACTCATCTGGCCAGTTTGTCGTCCAGCTTTAAGGTTTGAACTTACACAGAGGGATGGGTACCTGTCACATTTGAAACAATACAGTACCAATGCCTGGTACCTGGCAATTGGTACTGGTACCCAACGGTACCAATTTTCAGTACTTTTTTGTGTTTATGTGGTAAAAAATAACAATTTGTTTAATAATAAATATTATCTATCTATCTATCTATCTATCTATCTATCTATCTATCTATCTATCTATCTATCTATCTATCTATCTATCTATATATATATATATATATATATATATATATATATATATATATATATAACATATTTAACATATTTAACATATTTAACATATTTAACATATTTATTCTTCAATATATAAATATGCAACAGTGTGTTCATGTCCAGCGTAGAGAATTGCCTACTTTTTCACTCCCTCACAGTCACAAGGATGCCTTCAGGTACCTAAACATGGAACCTTTTGATTATATGTGAATCAGTAACCGGTACTTTTGACAGAATTTGGTCGGTACCTATAAAAGTACCTAATTCAGTTCCCATCACTACTTGCACATGAAGCTAGTGTAACTTATAACATCTATGGGCAAATAACATTTATTAACATGTTAAATGAAAGCTCCTTTTATTTGCCTTCCTTTCTGTTTTGTTTTTTTTCCCCCTTGTTCATCATGAAATTTGGTGTAGTGCACTTTGATTTCTCAGCAGGTTACTAAAAAAGGTCTAAAAGTTGAGTGAGGAATGTTGGACACTTCTCACCCTAAACATTCGCCAAGTGCAAAATCTGATGTGAGACACAGCGGAGGAGTTGAGGTGGGCCTGTTGCCTCCAAATGAACAGCTATAATGTTCCCACCTGTCTGTAAAGTCAGCTGCCATAAGAAATGCAAAACTTCAATTGATTTAAAACCACTCAATCATGACAGTATTGACTTCCTTTATAATGTGTGTTGTTTGGAAAATGAGCTATTCAAAATAGCATTTTTACTTTGCTGTTACTTTTTTTTTTTTTCTATGGGTGCTCCAAGAGCTTCCCTTAAGCCAAGACTCCAGAAACTGCACCCTTCAGCACGTCCCCAACAGTTTCATTTTTTAGGGCTTGAGTTGTACTTTGGTTTGATCCAGTGAGGAGCAGCTTGGTCTGAGGCATTCAGCTCTGAAGGTTGCTAAACCTCCTGCACTATTTAGGCTAGCACGCTCCATCACCCACCTGTTCATGCCTTTACAGCAGTCCCCCTGAGTGATTAGTGATTGGCTGGATATGCATTTAGATTAAGGTTTCTCTTACACCGCTTCCATGCTCAAGTTTTTCTGTGGTTAATAAAGAGAGCCACTCAGACCGCATGGACATCTCCCTCCTGTAATCACGCAGCACTGCCTGTGTTCTTTCCTGTGCAATTGCACGGTCTATAATCGAGCATATGATCAATGAGGCTGTATCCAGTATGATATCTGACCAGGCCTTTGTCTGCTGTGGAACATGCATTAAAAACATGATTCATCAGTGCTGTTACATTCACCTTTAATAATGATAACAGAGTACATGGCGAGACAGTATGAATGAGATCTGAATTCATGAAGAGAAGCTTTTTTATTTCATACAGATCTAAGGTAAGTAGAGCTGAGTGTGTTTTCAGTGAATGGTGTCATTGTATGTCCACATACAAACAAGAGGATGATGCGTGTTCACTGAAGTGGGATGGTGAACATGGTGTCTGGAACATGTGGTTGTTGTGACAAAGGTAAAATATGAATAGAACGTTTCTAACTATGAACACAACCGTTCTCCCTGTTGGTTCAATGGGTTTGTCATACCTTTGTTGTTTTCGTTGTTGCGATACAACCCGACAGGAACCTCTGAGTCAGTTATAAAACCAAAGACTCAGGGTTGGTCTTTATTGGCCGTGAGACATCAGTGCTGTAGGTAGGATCCACACATGGACACACACACACACAGAAACACTGTGGAGGCCGAGGGCTTATCTCAGGCACACATATGCGCACACACAAAGATTTACAAAGAACTGTGCTCTGTTCACCACAGTCTCCCATTTGTCTTGTAAATATGTTGAAGATATGGAGCACTTAAGCACAGAGGACTGTGTGCATATGAGTGTGTGTGTATGAGTGTGTGTTTGACTGTCTGATTGTGTGTTCAGCTACACAGAAAGCCCTAAAGGGGCTGTTTATTTCCCCAAACAAAACATGTATTGATCCAGAATACATGAAAAATCCACAAACCTACTGTGATTCAAATACGCACACACACACACGCACACACACAATGCTGTAGACAAGTCTACATGAAATATCTATCTTTCCCTTTATCTCTTCAACACACACTTGAAACACACAAATTGAGCTAGGATGAGAGTGTTAGAGCTGAAATATGTGGAGGTTTAACAGGGCTTACATTGTTTTTATGGTTAACTCCCACAGAGACACACACATATGCACACACACTGTCTCACACACACACGCACCAGACAGGTGGGCTGTAAGAGCAGGAAATCTGGGGATAAACTTAGTGCACGCAAACATGTGCGCGCACTTACTCATATACACACACACACACACACACACACGCACATTTACAGTCAAGCAGCTGTTCTACCAGTGACATCAAAGTACCTTCCTGCAGTTGTGCCTCAGACCAGGGCTGAACCTGAGTCGAAGATTAGGGTGGTTTGTTTTTTTTTCTTTTTGTTACCAACAGAACAAAACCTTTAATTTCTGTGCCTCGTGCCCGAGGATGTGCTCAGCTTGTAACTGGGACTGTTTCCCATCTACCCACAAAAACTGCTGTAGTACTTCATAAGATGTGTTGGACAGGAATCGTGTCTGAATGTGTGGCCAGGTCGTGTTTTTGGCCCCAGCTCTGTTGTTTTATTTGAGGCAAAAAAAAATGCAAGCTTGTGTTTTCTTGCCAAGTCATTCAGTTTCAAAGCAAAGTGTTTTGGTTCTCTTTTGAAGCAGGCCCTTAAAGGGGTCCCAGTGGGCGCAGAAAGACATCTGCAGCTGTTTCAAGTCAACCCAAACAACAGGTTAACCAACATGCACACTGTCACTACTGCCAGCAAATCAAAACTTAGATTTTACAACATCTAAAATGTAAAATCGCTTCATATGTTCAGACCATCACCTGAGTATTCAAGATTCAGAAAGCTGCATGTTTGTTTGTTTGTTTTTTCTTAAGTTGAATCAAAACACACTTTCCCTAAGGATGGAATAAGTCTGCAAGCAATACCCAGAAGTCTATTCTCACTCTCATCCAGCAGGCTATTTATCAGTCGGGTCATGTCCACATTGAGACCAGTTTGGATGGATTATTTGAGCCCTCAAGCATTTGGTCAATAATTCAGATTGTTTAGGTGAACATTATACCTCCTTGATCAATGCTTTTCCATCCTTTTGAAATTTATTGCACAAAAAAAGTGTGTTTTGATTGAAAAACTATCATGACAACCAGCTTAACTCTGTGACCTGAGGGGACAGGTTGAGAAACAATTACCAGGCAGTATTGACAGCAGTAAGATGAAGTAGGGAACAAGAGCTGTGTGCACAGGATAATCACAGCTGGTTGATACTTGTTTTTTAATGCGTTACCTGCAGGTTGGAGTTTTGCTTACTGAAAAAGTCAACCTGCAGTCCTGTTGTCCTTCAGGTATTTGATCCTCCAAGTTGGTTAATGAGCCACAGTTAGTCTCAGATACAAAAAGTGCGGCTCATTAACTTTCAGGGAACAAAAAACGGTAAGACATCTGCCCTTGACAAACAGGGCTTGACACCCTCTTAACAAGATTATTGGGCTTCACACCTGCATTTACATCATCATTTGTCATGTGAGGAGAAATTTAGATCACCGCAGCTCAGCTCATCAGTCAACATTATCCTTCTCAAACCTAATGGTTTGAAATTTTCTGAAACTACCACGTTTGATGGGTCTACACATCACACCCATGCAAAACTTTAACAAAACTCCTGTTTTTTAAAGTTGTCTTTATTTTCTATATTTTGAAAGACTTTTTTTATATATATATATTTTTGTTTTTATATCTTTATAAGGATGGATGTGTGATTTTTTTTTTTTTTTTTTTTTCAGTCCGCTCCTTTTGTAGGTTGACTGGTGTCGCTGGAGCTTTATCCCAAAGTTCTGGGATCAGCAAGTGCCAGTTGTGAGAGGAGACTGGAGGAAACTGCAACATTTTCTTTCACAGATTACTTGAAATTAACTCCTAATGCCTTCCTTTTAGAATCATGAATAGTTGATTTAGCTTAGTGTTTAACCAAACTAGCATGGAGGAAACTTTTTTATGTAGTTAGCTGAAGAAATAACAACGCTTATGATGACTTTCAATAGACCAATTCACAGTTGATGTGATCAAAAATGTGCAGGCACATTTTGGCAACAGAAGCAGCGATTAGCTCCATGCATTCAAATGAGTTAGCGTTCTTTGAATGCTAAATTAAAGCTGTAAGCAGCATAAAACAACTGGCCGTTCTATGGTCATTTGTTAGATTTTATACCATGGAGTCAAGTTCTGACTGTTATAGAACAACTGGTGTTCTGGAGCGAAGAGTGTCCGTGCTAACTGTTGACACTCCGCCGAACGTGTTGGCTGATAAGTCGCCAGTTAACAGAGTCACACTTTACCCTGAAACACCAGAGACATCTGTTTTCTTTAATCAACAAAGTTTGACAGCAAAGAAATAATTTTAACTGACGATATTCTGAATCCAGTTTTGACTTTCCCTCAATCATGATATAGTTTTCTGGCTCCTTTAGTATAATCCAGGTCTCATTCTAAGCTGTCTGTGTGCTCTTGCTGATTTGACAGGGTTTTTGGTTTATTGACACAAGTTTGTGTTTTAATATTTCAAAGCCTGGTGTCAACAGAGGATGCAGTCATAAGCATTAGCTGACTTGTGTGTTGAAACAGTTCTCTGGGGTACACGCCAGATTTCTCCACCAAAAATGTCCGTCCACTTGTTGATGTCTTCCATTCACTCACTGAAGTCTCACAAACCTTTGAGTTGTTTACTGTCCGTCAAATTGGTGTCATTTAGGTAAGAAATAGGATTATTGGTGGTTAACACCCTCACGTGGCTTGGCAAAATATTGTGCCCCGCAGCACCTCTGTTACCAAAGTACATGTGCAGCTGTAACTGTTAACAAACAGTAAATTGGTTTATAAGGGGTGGACAAGAGTCCAACTGAGCATGTGCGCAGCAAGTGTCATTAATCATACCTTGTTTCCTGTTGACTCTGTTTTCACTGCCCGGTTTCCCTTAGTTACAGCATGGTTGGAATAGATATTAAATCTGTTTGATTCCACGTTTCATTTTTCAGAAAAAAAAAAAAAATAATTTCAGCAACAAGAATACAATCAAAGATCTGATTTCTTCATAATCCATTGCAAGTTAGTGTTCAATCAGAGAATGAAGAGATTTCTTTAAACACTTTGCTTGATAACATTCCCGACTTTATTAAATGTTGTAGTTTTGCTCTATCAAAATAGTTTTAACACCTCTTCCATTAACAGCTGAGTATGTGGCACTAATTCTCTTCTTACTGCATGAAAAACTTAAACCAGT
The DNA here is from genome assembly GCF_033239565.1 of Halichoeres trimaculatus. NCBI lineage: Eukaryota > Metazoa > Chordata > Actinopteri > Labriformes > Labridae > Halichoeres > Halichoeres trimaculatus. Next base: position 27,625,226 of record NW_027437181.1, read on the forward strand.
CCACTGCTATCCATAACTCTCATGAAGTAAGTTTTATTCTCAATTTTTAGAACGATGTGGTTTGTAAAATGAAACACAAGTCTTCAATACATTGTTTTTATTTTTATTTTTTTGCCATTGCAGTTTTTCAAAGCGACTTCTCCACATTAGCTAACCTCAATAGCATTGTCAACTCTTTCTGCAGAGGTTCACAAGACCTACCGCTGCTTTCACATTTACTGTGGAGCTCACGCAGGACGTGTTGAGTTAGTATCAGCAGCCGCTTTCAACGGAGCAGAACAGAAAACAATGGCGCTCCCGCTGTGACAGTGTTGCTTGAGTGACAGAATGACTGCTGGAAAATAGTGATAAATAAAGCAATATTGTACACGGGGGGTTGCAGTGGAGCTGAACATTCAGGGACGGCATGTGAATGAATGCTGCAGAAACACCAGTTGGGTTTTAAACAGGTTGTCTGTGGTGGAGGATCTGATATTCATCCCAAGAGCGCACACGCCGATAGACGGCAACATTTCTGAGCTGTGAGGAAGAGTCAGCAAAACCTGGCTGCCCACCTCCATCGTCAGTTTGATGTCAAACAGTATCACAGGGGGCACTTGTGAGTTTGGAGGTCCTGACATAAGCTATTCATCAGGAGGAAGCAGTGGTATCTAAATTATGTCACACCATGCAGATTTGACTTCTTTGTGTAAGCACACTCTCAGCTGGCAGAAAAGACACCTGCAGTATACATCACACATAGTGAGCCTGAGTGACATTATCAAGATATGGGAGTTCAGCTTACATCCATCTTTTCATCCATTATCTATACTGCTCATCGTGTGAAGGGCTGCCGGCGGCTGGAGAAGATCCCAGCTGCCACTGGGCAAGAAGCCAGGTAGTCCCAGGACAGGTTGCCAGTCAATCACAAACACAGAGAAAGAGACAACCTGTTCTACTCACAAACACCTACTGGCAACTTGGAGAAGCACCAATTAATCTAGAGAGTCAATTAAACCCCTAAGCACGACACAAGGAAGCCAGAGTAGAGGGGTAACATGCAAACTCCACACAGGAAGAATTGGCGGCGCAGACCTTCTTCCTGCAACAGAGCGAAGCACTGCACCACCATAACATCCTGGTAGAGTTAACAGCCAGGCTTTATTAAAACACTTTAAAAGCTCTTACATCACATTTTATGGGGAATATTTCTTTTCTTTGGTCTTGCATCACACAGTTTCCGTCTCATGCTGTGCTGAGCCAACGTTGCCCATTAAACCCACTATGAAGATTTCTTTTCAGGTTATGAAACGGTTTCTATTCAAGTCTAATGTTCATGGATTATAAAATAAAACTAGATATGCAGTACGAATATTAATATATGAAGACATATTTTTAATGCTTGTCAACATGCAAATTCCATGTATGTGTGTTTTTTCCACATGTACTAATATATTGTCTTTTAGACTCTCTGGCCCCTTAACTAGAACCACTATGGCAGCAAATCAATGCATTTAGACATGCAGACATGCTCAAAACACCCACTGGAGCTCAAAACCAGCATCAGAATGGGGAAGTAAAGTAATTCAACTGACTTTGAACGTGGCATGGATATTGATGCCAGACAGACTGAGAGTGAGCAGCAGTTCTCTGAGTAAAAACGCCTTGTTGAAGCCAGAAGTTAGAGGCGAATGACCAGACTGGTTGGAGATGATAAAAAGGCAACAGTAACTCATATAACGACCTAATACAACCAAGTGTGCAGAAGACCATCCTTGAATGCACAACGTGTCCAACATTGAAATAGATGGGCTGCAGTAGCAGGCTGCACGGTGGCACAACGGGTAGTGCTGCAACAAGAAGGTCACGGGTTTCGATTCCCAGCTTGGTTGGTGAGCCTTTCTGTGTGGAGTTTGCATGTTCTTCCCGTGCATTTGTGGATTCTCTCCAGGTACTCCAGCTTCCTGCCACAGTCCAAAAACATGCTCATCAGGTTAATTGAACACTCTAAATTGTCTGTAGGTGTGAGTGTGCGTGTGAATGGTTGTCAGTCTCTGTGTCAGCCCTGTGATTGGCTAGCAACCAGTCCAGGGTGTACTCTGCCTCTCGCTAGCTGGGATAGGCGACCCTGAACAGGATAAGTGGTTCAGAAAATGGATGGATGGGCTACAGTAGCAGAAGACCACACTGGAGGGTACGCCTGTCAGCTAAGAACAGGAAACTGAGGCTACAATTCACACAGGCTCACCAAAACTGGACAATAGAAGATTGAAAAACATTGGTTTGATGAGTCCCAGATCTGGTGCCACATTCAAATGGTGGGATGGAAAGCATGAAACAATGCTGTCTTCTATCAATGTTTCAGGATGCTGCTCCTTCTGCTGCTGGTATTGTGCAGAGAATATTTTCTTGGCACTCTTTGGGCACCTGAGTACCAATTGAGCATGGTTTAAATGCCACAGCCTACCTGAGTGTTGCATTCTATAAGAGCTACTCCCCCGGCAACAATTAAACGTACATCTGTGCAGGGCTTTACATTAACTTTTTTGCTCACCAGCCACTGTGGCTAGTGGTTTCCTAGAGTTGATAGCCCTTCAGAATTTTCACTAGCCACAATTTTGTTGTTGGATAATTATGTTTACTACATGTTTACTACTCAACAGATGATGACATGGTAAAGTTTACTTATAACAGATTAAGAACTTTTTTAAATGTAAATGACCCCTGAACACACTCAAATAAAAACTACATAAATCAGGTATTCAGCTCTGAAATGGTTGTGCTCCTTTAAGATGAAAATATGCCGGCTATTGAAACAAAGTAATAGAAGGGAGAGTTTATGATTGCATTTAATGAAAGTTGTGAAGGTTGAAGATTATTTGAAAAGATGAAAACTAAACTGAAACATCTAGCTAGAAACACTGTCTGCTTAAATATTTATTTACATCAGTAATTTTTCAGTATTAAACTAAGTACCATACTTTCTGGACAATAAGTCACTCTAAACCCCAAAATCTGTTTGCAATAGAGAGCAAAAAAAGGCATAAGTAAACTTTTAAATCCCATTAGCAGGCGCTGAACACTGGAAGCTGTCACGGTGTCCAAGACAGAGGCTGGAGACGAGCGCGTCTGAGTGCCTGTCAGCAGAAGACTTTGCAAATGAACCAATGAGCTGGCACTTAGTGCAGACAGTGCTCATGGGAGTTGTAGTGTCGTAGCCTCATGCTGCAATGGGTTTAGTATTTCAGATGCCATTTCAGAAAACTACAATTAAATAATTCAACCTGCCAAAGTGGCTAGTAGAAGTGACTGTGACCCGTCACAGCTGAAATTCACCTGCATTTGACTGGTTGGCGGGTGTTAAAGTCAAGCCCTGCATCTGTGGAACAGGGTCAGCAAAACTGTCCAACGATAAAATGAAGGTATACATTTTTTTAAAGTCATCTTTTGGACTCTAGAGTGGTCAAAGGCAAGATGAGCTGTACTGGGCTTGACTGACTTCCTCATCGATCTCAGCTGTGCCCCTAATTATGGAAATCTTAGTATATTTCATGGACTTGACGTTACACCAACAGATGCATTAATGTATTAAAAAATCATCCCCTCCAGAACCAGTTTTAGAAAAGGTTGTCGACATGTCTATTTCTGCCGTAAAGTCTGGCATTTTCACAAACAAACGAAAATGGATCCTGGACTTTTGCAACCAGCCTGCTGAAACAGACATTTTTCATACTTCCACAATAGGTTCATATGTTTCAGTGCTTTACTGAATAGTACACTGAAATTCCCCATTGCATTGACAGATACCTCTGCTCAGAATTTCAGTTTATAGACCCAAAGAACGAACACACAGTGTGAAAGAAAGTACGGAACAAAGTCAAATTTACATCACCATTCTTCATTATTTCATCAAGGCAATTGGTGCTGAATCAATGATGCATATGTTTCATCCTTACAAGACTAAATTACCTGAACAATGTCTGTACTCTCCCCAGACGTTTCACTAAAAAGGAAGCTCTGTGGTAATAAAGCAGGGAAAGAACAAGGAAGACAGAATTTCCGACCATTATCCCATTGCATCTGCTGCTCCATTACAACCCACTTCTGCAAATCAGAGGAAGCTTTAGTGAGTCCCCACAACTGCCTGACAGATAATGTTCCTCCACGTCATCTGGCGCACAGTATAGAAACAATAGACTTTTTTCCCCATGGTTTTTGATTTCTTTCACAAAGTTCTTTTTGTGCAAAGCACTGTGTACTGAGAGTCAGATATCCTCTGTCATGGTGCATTTTGTTGGATAAAAAGATAAAATATCAAATCTTTTTTGTCGTTTAGCTGGCAGCGCATTATTTTAAACAGAGCAATAACTGCAAGTGTAGAAAGACTGCAGCAATTTAGGGACGCATAACGGCTAATTTATACATTTATACCGCCTATTGGTTTTCCCCATGAGCTCCCATGCATCCTCTCACACTTAAAAAACAGCAATCAAGCATTATACTGTGTGTTAGTGTTGGCGTGTGTGTGTCTCAGTGTCAGTCTGATGATATATGGGAATAGTTGTGACATCGAGTTTACCCGCGATTCTGTGGTGCCCAGGGGACCATGAACTGTCACCCACCAAGGAAATTGGCTATTTTGCTCACATGCACATCCACACACACAAATAACCTCCACACACCCATACAAACACACACATGGGCCTTGGTGTAGAAAGACTAAAACAAAAGCAAATATGCATCTGCTCACATGAGTGTGCAGACCACTGAAGACAAACTTGCTCTTTTAAGGGTACACAACGATAGATAAACAACTGGTATGCACACAAACACACAGGATGACGAATTGATCCCCACATATATGCAGCATTAAGAAAGAAACAAGCGTGCACGAACACACACACACAGGCCCATCCATCCATTTTGTAAAGCAAGTTGACAGATGTAAATGTGCCCAGAGGACAGGACGACTAAATGAAGATGCATTAGACCTTGTGTGTGTGTGTCTGTGTGTGTGTAAGGGAGAGATTGGTGCAACAAGCAACAGAGACAGCAATGATTTATGTCCATTTAAACATTCCAGCAATCAACACTTATGCTCCCCTTGTATTCAATTGTATTCTGTGGTATTGGTTTCTATTCTTGCACGTTTCATATTTACAGCGTGTTGGATGAAGCTCCTCCAAGCCTGTCCGTGATTCCCTTAATTCACTTTACTGTCATGTATGATCTGTGACCCATTCATTTAATTATATTTAATAGCACAGGCATAATAAAGGTGTATAATAAATCACATTTTCATCGTTATCGCAAGATGAGCTTTCATAATAAATCCAATGCAAAAACCTGAATTCATTGCCGTAATTAAAAACTGCTTTGAACGGACACCAAGGCTACCTCTGATAGTGTTTTATAATTTCTTTACAGGAAGGAGACCTGGGTCTAATGACCATGAGTTCACACCATTTTGATGAGGCTTAAGCTAGCTGGCTTCACAGTCATCAGTTCAAAACTAATGAAAAAAAAAAAAAAGGGCCTTTGGAATTTATTCAAGATTTATGATAAAACAAACAGCAAGCATGGCTAACTGGAGTGCTTGTGCTTGAGGAGTGAATTTTGTTAAACCTCCATTTTTTATTTGTTTGATATTTATTTCAAGGTTTCTTTTGGCAGATATGATGAGTGAAAGAATTTGACACTCTACTGTCAAGGTTTCTAACTTCTGAATATCTGGACACTTGTGATGGCAAGCTACTCAAGGGAACTGTGTTTGATCAACTAGGGCTGACCACACACTGGACCAAGCCAGATTCAGGGCCTGATTTTCACCTTAAATGATTAATGGTAGCGATCTAAGTATAGGCCTAAAAAATCTTCAAGTGTGTGTTGCCAATATGACTGTTTACCCCTCCTGACCACAGTAGATCTTCACTGAGCTGGAATCATAAATATTTAACAAGCATGATATGTAAGACTGCCTTTAAGGGATTACCTGCAACTAAAATTGAGAAAAGACTAAAATGAACAAATCTTAACCCAGAATTTTGAAAAAGATCTGGAGTTAAAAAATCCAGCTCTCCAGTCATTCCAGATGGGCAAAAAATAAAAAATAAAAAAATAATCCTCGTAGAAATGTTTCTCACGTCCGATTGCTGTGGTGATTTGAAGATATCATTTGGCTGTCTTGTAATCAAGTTCTCTTTTTTTCTGAAAAGTTTCGTTTTCATTAGTTAAACAAGGTTAAAAATTAGGCTTTACGTCACGTTTAATGATGATTGACAGCTGCTGTTCTTGTGTATTTTTGGGGGGGATAGTAAAATATGTCCGGAGGTAGAGTCAAGAAGAGATTAGACTCTCAAAAGAAAAAAAAGATTATTATTTTTGTCACCCAGCTTCACTCAGACTCCCCCAGAATCCCTCATCATCTTTACTGTACAGACTGCGGAGCCACGCTGTCCTCTCTACATACAGTCTATAGTTGTAATGAATTGTCAACGTTGTGTGTTGAGATGGTTGTAATGTTAAAAAAAAAGGTTTAAACTGTCCCTTTGTGTGTGGTGTCGGAGATTGCTGACCCCTGCTGTGGGAATAAAATTATAAGCCAATCCAAAAACAAAAAAATAAGGTAAAAAAAATATTATATATAAAGTTAGATTAGAATTAGATTTTCTATGTGTTAAATTAATCTGCAGCCAGTGATGGTGTTAGGTCTTGTGGCAACAAAGAAATGGGTAAAAGGTTTCCTGTTTTCATTGTTTAACTTGAAATCTAACCCCTAGTTTTGTATCATATTTTGTATTCATATCGCAATAACAATGGATGAAATACGCAACTTTAAATAGTTTTTGATTTTGGAAGTTATTCCCCCCCAAGAGGCTCCTGACCTAACTTTGGAAACAGTTAGTGCAGTGTGCCTGGCAGTGTGGTAGGACAACAACAAAAAAGGCAGAACTGTCTTTTCCTATTCATAAGTCATCATCTCAGTGGTCTGAACAAGCCTGCAACAACCTTTTGTCATCTCTCCTCTTCAGGAACAGAGGCCTCTTTGGGTTTAGTGTGTGTATTGACGATTGTTTTTTTTCCTGGTTTTTTATTTTTGTTTTTTTTTAATCACAGTATATTTAAACTAAATGTACACAATAGGATCCTAGAGATAAAACATTTTAATACCTTGTTTCTTAATTTCCTTAATTACATAAAAAGCTATTACTAAAAGGCTGAATTCACCACAGCTCATACTGTTATATTACAATACAATCACCTTTTGCAACCTGCTGTTATAACGTGCCCTCATACTGACATACGTTTTGATCTTTGCTCTACACATAAAGTGTTTAAGACAAAGAAGGGGTTTAGCTGTATTTGGGCTTACACAGCTGCATTAATGTGCATGTGAGTACTTATCAAACCAGGGTTGAGATATTTCCTGTGTTTTTGAAACCCCCTGACATGCAGCTGCCTCAGGGCTGGGCCCTCATACTACTGGGAGTCAGGTCCAGGTCAGGGTTGTCACAGCAATTATGACAGGAAGGAAAAGACAGAAAAGGATGTGTCTGTGGTGTTTGCGAAAGTGGAAGGAAGTTTAATAGAAAACGGTTTATGAACTGGGAATGTGGTTTCAAACTTTGACAATGAGATGCAAACTCATCAGCCGCCCCCTTTTACTCATGTCCCAGTGAGGGTACCTGCAGGGGTACTGTAGAGCCTGCCATCAGGTTTAATACAGAGCAAAATAAGCAACTGAACTGAAAGGCAGACAGGGCAGACGCTTTCTTTGCTGACTTTGTATTTCCTTTTAGTTGAAGTCATTTTTGTAATGCACTTAATACTATTTCATTTCAGTAATGCCTTTTTCAGAGAGTCGCACAATTAAACTGCTGCTTCACTGGTTGCTTTCATATTAACTGGATAGATCAAGGCCTCAAGTATGGTATGAATAAGTTAGGAGCTCAAGCATGAAGCTGTTTTTTGGCCTTATGAACTTTATTTCCGACACTAAAACTTTTTTATATCACACAGCTTTGCAAGCGTAATGTTATTTCCCCTTCACTCCTAATACCAAACGAAGTAGCAAGCCTTTTGCAACCCTACAATGAAGCTGCAGGGGGTCCCACTATCAGCCTTTTATGAACAGTTTAGTCACTTAGCCTGAAAGTAAAAACATGCTTTTAATGTGAAACCATGAAGAAGAGAGAAGAAAAACAGTGGGGCCATTGGTAAACATAAACAGAAAGTAAAGCCATTAGCCATTACTGATGTTGCATGGCTGTAAAAACAGTGTACTATATTCAAATTATGTTTTGGATCTTCAAAATAAAAACTGTGTCTCTGAAGTGTCAGAGATTAAAGTCTTGGGACTCCACATTATCATACTGGAAGCTACTTGCATGTATTTATGAATCCAGGCTGAACTGTCCCAGATCAAAAGATGTACATGTGTGAAGAATTCCTCTGCAGCGCAGATGTTCCTTTCAACACTAAATAACTGGATGTGCTCAGTGTTGTGTTATTCAGAGGTTGACTGATGTTTCCTCTGTTTGTCCCCCACAGTACTCTGTTGCCTCTGGCTAGGTCACTGTTTCCATAGCAACCACTGGCCGAGAGCACATTTCCCAAAAGTGTCATTGTGTTATTATTGTTGCACATGCCATTAAAAGAGCTCAGAGGAAATATACTGGTTCTCAAACCTCTTTTGGAAAGACATCAAGTTGGCTGAGGTGCAGCAACAGCTCCGAGGCTTTGGTAGGAAACGTGTAGCTGCTCCTGTGTAGTGCTCATAACCCATTTGATTAAAACATATGTAAAGAGCATGAACAGGCAAAATCACTTCATGTTTCTGGAGTTCTTTTGTGTTAATTAATATGCTGTTTACACAGATTTATATAGCTTTGCTGTCAACATAATAGAAATCCCTTTGATACATCTTCTTATTTAACAGTCACTTCAAAGAGAGTCTGCTATTATTTGCCATATTTCAAACATGGATATGATGTGACTAAGGTGGATGTCCAAAACTTAATTTGTGAAGTTTCAAACTGCGACACATTTAAATGTTGGAGAAATCCCTGGATCTGTCTCTGATTTGCTAAAAACAGTCTGTTTTAAACACAGCACAGGATTTTAACAAGACCTGCTGAAATGTGGAGGTCATCACATAAGGATCTCCTAACTGCGTCATGACACATCAGGGGGATCTGCTCATAGCTCTGCCTCTGATAGGCCGCAAGAGGACTGACCAATCAGAGAGAAGGGGGCTGTGAAGAGAGAGCCTTAAAAGACACAGCAGCAAGACAATATAGGCATCATTTCTTTTGAGCTGTAAAGCCTCAAGGGGGTGCCAGCAGTATTGGGCAAATTACTTCAAAAAGTAATTAGTTATAGTTACTTGATACTTTCCCCTTTTACATCACCATTCTTCAGCTCCTGTCCTGTGTCTGGCTGAGCGAGCTGGGTCAGATAGACCTGATGATACTTCAGGTTCAGGAAGCTTTTTAACCCTGTCTCCAGCTCCAATGGAGGCTTGTGATTTCTCCCGATTACCCCCTCATTCTTAAGTATGGTCCTGTCATCTCTAATACTTTTTCAAGTCAAAACAAGCCGCCTACTTGTGCCTCACATTCAAACCTCAAAAAGCGTCCACCCCTCCCCCTTAAGTTGGTTCGATCCAAAGTCGCTGCAAGTGCAGGAGATTCTCTCTGCAGGTTACACAGAGACACACACAGGTAACTGTGTGATATTTGTTGCTGGGAAGTTTACTTAAGCATTAACTCTTAGTTTAAAAAAGTGTCAACATGATTGTACTAATCTGTACACGTGTGTCCGCCCGCCTTTCCCCACATTTTATTTGCAGCTCCTCTCTTGTGCCTGGCTGAGCGAGCCAGGTCGAATAAATAGTAATGCGGCTCAAATGCACTGTCAGTAACGGGAATGGCGTTATATTGCCCATTATTAGAAAAGGTAACGCATTAGTTACACCGCTTTTTTTAATGCTCTTTTTCCCAACACTGGGTACCTGAAGGTCAATGCAGGGCCTAAAAAGATCAAACCAAACAGATTTCCCATTCTTTAATTTTTATTATAGAGAGCTGAAAAGCAGCATCTGCTGTCATTGTAGTTTAGAGTCTCTCTCATCTGTGACCATGTACAATAACCTCTTCGTGTGATAAGAAGGATGCTCTTCAATACTTATACCTGTATTAACAAACGTCATATGATAAATATACAACAATGAGACCAGAAAAGAAAATAATTTGCATCTTTTAAAAGTTTTGTATAGATCTTCTCCTCTCTGACTTTTTGCCTCGCACAAAGGTGAGTTCAGAGGTCCTGCCCCTCACCAATGTCCTCACAGTTTTAGTTATCCTCTGTGCTCCCTCTCCAGCAGGGAAATTTAATCTGCCCAGCAAAAACTGGGAAGACGTGGAGGTCTCCCCAAAGTCAGACTTGCCTGGAAAACACGTAGCTTTCTCACATTGTATTACCAAACAAATCATTAGCTTCCCTAACAGTTTCCAGGCTATTTTTTCACAATTTTCTTATAACATGAAGTTTTCTGTGATACTCAGTCATGGTTTTCCATTGTGATATGTTGATAAAATCTCACTATTTTGGTTACTGGTAACACCCTCTCCCTTCTGTGAGTGGAAAAGCACAGGACTACTTTAAAAAGTTTTACATAGAGAGAAAGTTAAGTGCAGGCTCACAGTAAGCTTAAAACAGAGTTGGTAACTCAGCTTACCTAAGATGTTTTGTCTGCACAATTGTGTAGCAGCAGCTGGATGTCAGTTAGTTTTTACAGCCTAATTGCAACAACACTAAAGCGGTAATGATAGGCCCTGAATGTGCTTATGGCGCTCTTCTGGCAGCCCTTAGCTCCCTACTGCTACCTACTGCTGAGAACCTTGAACTATTATTGATTTGACTCTTTATCCTGAGCCCCATTTTACAAGGCTTGTACAATTTGCATTTTTTCTCACCTTTTATACGTAAGTTGCACCTACTATTATCATTTTCCAGGCCTTCTTACTTCACTGTGAGCATTTTTCTGAGGCAAGAAATGTTAAGCACAGCATGACTCGAAGGCTTTCCAAATACTCCTGCTTAACTGCATTAAAAAACACAGACATATGGTTTTATTTTCACTCTTTTCTATTCAGATTTTGCTCTGATCTAATCGAGAACCATATTCAGTCTCCAGGACCTTGAAAGTCAAAGGAGTGTAGCACATATTGTGTTTGATGTTAACCTCATCTGAGTCTGGGAATTGTGGTTTAACAACAACTCTAATCCTTTGCCATCATTAATTAACAGCATTTAAACGGCCTGTAAGGACTCTGGCATATATAGTCACACAAGGGCTTCCAAGAGGCAGCTCAGCTGAAAAAGACAGTCTTAGTTATCTCCACAGGCAAAAAACGATCCCTGCCATTGCAGAATTTGGGTTCACTTTGCTTCTGATCCACCTTTTTGCCAACTCTCAAACTCGATTTACCTGAAGAGAGGTATTGATCAGGGACCACAATAATTAAAATAGAGCACTCAAGGCTGTGTCAGCCCTGGGAAAGAACAGTGATATTCCTCCATTGTGACTGAATAGGCAGATCTCAGAGCTCTTGACTTGAGAAAAAGTGAGGATCAAGACAGAACGGGATTGAGGTGGCAGCGCTGCTAAAGAGATAGGGGTGAAAAAGGAATGAGGTGAAGAAAAACTTTTCAAAGCCTCTAGCTCCAATTTAACACATTCTGTCCTGAAGTAATGATTTCTTTGCCACTTTATTGTTATTGCTGCTAGATAAACCTCCACGCTCCGGGTCTGAAGAGGATGAGAATCATTATTTGGTAACTAACTGCTCTCACTGTCCCAAAGAATGGCACCGAAAACTTCAGAGCTCTGGGTTGTCTGTTCTGAAGTGTAGCAAAATGTTATAACTCTGTCACGCTGGGACAGGAAAAATTACACTGAAACAATCTTTTCAAGCAAAAATGTAGTAACGCCTCACAGGATATAAACTATGAACTGTGTGCCAAAGGTTTGAGGAAGGGAATGGATTTTACTCCTACAGTACATTTGCCTTGAAGTAAACCTCAAGCTAACAGTGAATTGTTTTGTGGTTGGCATTGATGAGCTTTTGTGTCCTTTAGATTTGCTCACTCTGAATACATGGTATTCAACAGTGCTGACAGAACACACTGAATTATGGATACCTTAACTCTACACATGGAATACTAAAGTACTGTTATCTAATGGTGATACTTGGTATGAACATCTTTTAAATATTTCAAGTGAAATCATAGACATTGCCACTGCTACTCTGTGCTTCTCCTTCTATGTCGGCTGGTGAATGGCTGGTCCCTCTGTGGCTGTTGGTCTTCATAGTGTTAGCCATCACATTATTTCGATGTTTTCTGTTAGCAGCATATATTTTTTGCTTCCATAGTTGTGCTGAAAGGCCGAGGAGAGCTGGTGTTTAACAGAGTGTGGCTGCAACAGTGATTACTCTGTTTTGCAGGTGATTGATTAGAAGCACTGCTGGAAATGTCACTTGCCCTGCTAATATATTTCCACCAAGGGAACATAGGGAAGGCATTGTTAATACATTTTAATACGTATACACAGAGGGAGCAGAGCAGAAATGTTACTTTGGAGGGATTGTTTTTTTTTTTCATTTCTTAGCTTGGACTGCAGACTGCAGAGCTGTATGTAGACAGAATATGTTTCGTGATTGCGGTGTTTGGTTTTATCTGCACACACCCAAGTTCTCATCCATCAGCGTTGTTTACTACATAAGTTGTGATTCTACAAGCCGTGGTTCATTAGACTGTGGTTTATATTATGGCACGCTTACTGTGCTGTAGAGGAAAGTAGAGTCTGTACTCAGATTGCCCTCCTTCACCAGTGATCGCTGGGAATTAATGCTGGAAGCATCACTAGCTGGCGCACTTGAAAGAAAAATCCAGCACCCAGAATTGTCAGACAGAATTCAGATATGTTATTCTCATTATCTTGACAGTGCAGTCACTATTTGAGATAATAAACAGCCCTCTGTCCCAAAGCAATAAATAGAGAAATGAAAGCTCTGATCTGTTGTACAGCATCATCGGGGCATACAGTGTTGCTTTCAATATGAACCAAATGAACTGTAACTGCACCGATTGTGATTCACTGTGGTCAGCATCCTGTAGTTTTACATATGCACAAAAGGTAGATCATAGCATGAGTCAAAATAGCTCTAATTACTCTGACCAACAACACCATAGGTGCAAATCCTGTTTACATTCTCATTTGCTGATGCTCAATATACATGGTCTCGGTGGGCTTCAGTTGTTCCCCCTGCTCTAGACATTTTGGGGATAATACTGATAAATTGGTCCCTCACCCTTTACATAAATATTTTGTTTACACATTAGCCAATTTTTATTTTGACAAACAATATTTCATTAACAAGCTAGGATTTAGCATAGCAATCCTATGTGTTACACTCAACCAGTGGTGATTGCTCTAAGACTGCAAGGGAAGCTCAGCTTCCCCTAAAATGTCCCCAAAAAAGTGGTGATATGTTCTGCTGTGTGTACATTTCATTGACAAAATATGCGCTAGAATTCCTTCATCTTTTGTTCAGAATCAGCTACCTATCACAGGTAACTGGCTCCACCTCCTTCTCATTCATCCCCGCAGCGTCTCAGCGCTCAACTGACTTCAGCGGGGAAGGGTAGAGTGGGTTGTTCCACTGTGAAAACTGGACAGTAATTGGATAAACGCTGGGCTTTGTCCCACTCATCGGACACTCAGCGTCTCTGGGGGTCTATGAGGCAGTGGGCTGGCCTGGGCGCTGGGCTTCTGCATAATGATTGAATGATCTGTCTGAGGCCGAATCCCTTTTTGATTGACAGTGAAATGAGCCAGTCAGTGATCTTGAAGTATAACCCTCCACTGAAGCATCTTCTCAGTTTTACATTTACTTGTTTTGGAATGATCCGGAGGCTTTATTGATTCCCAGCGAGTTTACTTTTTAAAATTACGCCGAGCGTTGTGTTTAAAGATTCTCTCTTTTCACCAATAAGTAGCTACAGCTACAGCTGTGGAGCCTCTCCCTCTGTCACTTACACTTACAGCCTGTCGTAGTCTCACGTAGCAGCTCCAGCTGCTAACAAGCTGACACGGAGGGTAGAATTTACGTGTAAATAAATAAACACATTTATGATGTATGCTGGAAAAAAATGAGCTTCCCCTCCTTGACTGACCAGCAGTCGCTACTGTACTCAACCAACAGCAGGATGAAACATATAATAAACAGGCTGCTCTGCCCCTATGAACTTACTGATATATACCAAACTTTCTCTGTGCCTTTGTGAACATTACCACAGGAGGCTGCCAAAAGAAACACAACAGGTTATTTGTGAAAGTCTAGCATTGTGTTTCAGTGACCCATCTAGTTAGCCAGATAGTCTTGTATTAAATCGTTTTTTATGGCATTATTTTATGGCAACAGGATGCAATTTTACCAACTCATCATTTTGCTAGCATCCCATTTGATACCATCAGGCTAATCACTGAGTCACTTGTTCAGTGAGCTGTCTATAAATTTCTCCTGTTACTTTTGTAACTTTTTTTGTGAATTGAATACTGTAAGTCTCCACTGCCATAAAACGTCAGTTTGAGGTAATGTCCACCAACTTTTAGAATCTGCACCCATTATAAGGTAACAGAGTTCTAGTTGGGCAGAAATGAATGGAAGCAATATTGTTTGTATTTTTCATCTCGACTCCAAGCGTCATCACTCCTCATAGATTAACTTCGTTTGCAGATGTTGAGAAGCGATGAGATGGTACTTTAAACTACCAGTAGTTTAAACCTAAGCTTTGAGCAAACCACTGGTGATGTGACAAAGCAAAGGCATGGACCTATGTCTGTCAGCTTTCATAGACTGTCTAGTTGGGAGGTTAAGATGTCTGCTGATTGTAAGGATGTTACATAGCAAATATGAAATTCGTGCAGCTAAGTTGCCTGTTTGAACAATCTCAGGTCCACATGAATTAATTACTTGTTGAAATACATTAAATTTTGATACCAAAATGAATGACTACTATGTGATAAATGGACTGTACTCAATGGACTGTCTTCTGACCACTCAAAGCAATTCACTTTCATTATGTCACATTCACCCATTCAGAGTGCCCAGTCTAAACCAGTGCCTTTCACAGACTTCTGGCTTTGCCTTCTGACACAATTTTGGGTTCAGTTTCTGCCCAAGGACATGAGGGCCAACTACCAACCTTCAGACCGAGAGTTAACCAAGTCTGCCACTGAGCCACCACCACCCTGAAATCAAACATAAATTGATGGTCTGTTTGCTTTTCAAGTTGTCATAGTATAAGAACAAGGGTAAATGCTCTTTACAGTCTCCATTATCAGGAAGTTTTGGATATTACGGCCAGAGCCTACGCAGTGGTGGATTGTAGAGCCCAAGGACACTTTACTATTATTACACATTGTTTATTTGACATTATCCTTTATGTACATGATCTTGTATTATGGCACATCATCGCCAAAAGAAGCTACACTCTTGTTTTCAGGGCAAAACTGGCAGTAAGAATATCACAGCACACATTGTAACCTATTTAACCCCCTCTAAATGGATTTCTTTAAAAGGAATTAAACACAGGGAAAATTCCTGTTGGCAGCAATGTCATCTCCATATCCCCTCTGAAAAGCTATTCTTCAGTCATTTATTTCCACATTTAAGCTAACTGCATCAGCCGACAGCCAACCTTTACATTCATTCTCTATAAAAGGACATTATGCTGAAAATCAATTGTCCTCTCACACATTTCCCAAAGAAAACACTGAAAAATCAGTTTAGAAGTCCCCATTGGTTGAGCTAAAGGTGTGCTCAGAAGGTGTTATGTGGCTTTAATGCCTGTGATTAATGAGTTGGTGCTGGAAATGCCACGTTAGCTGTTGACACATTAAAATAAGGGGAGCACAGCGGGTGGTGAGGGGCCCATGTTCAGATCTGGCCCTGGGCCACAGTTGGCCAAAAGCCCCATCAGTGTTGGTTGGTTAGAGTTATTATGTACTACGTGTCAGTGAAGCTGTTAATACATTTACACCATGGGAGTACTAGCGGTGCTGGGGAGTCCATTTAGCTCAGGGGCTTTGGCATTTCTCCAACAGCAGCATCTCTACATCAAGAATCACAGATGAAAGTAGTATGGCTATTATTATTTGTTAATACATGTACACCACAGGGTGTGAGTAGAGGTGATAATGGATTATTGACTAAACCTATTGAGGGATGTTTTCTGTGTGAACCTCAGGTCCCAGCAGAGCTTTGGATGGAAGCAACGACTCATTCAGACTTAAAATGTTGAATGGGTGAATGATGTTTATTGCACCTTTACACTGCACCATGATTGTGCTGTTGATGCTAATGAAGGCTAATATGCAGCTGCAGCATGACACCACATAGTGAGTTGTTATGGTGACTTTGACATGCTAATCTGAAGATATATCCCCACCTACTTTCATGGGAACAGATGAGCTGATAGTGCTACAGAGAGTAAGTTGTGATTTATGAGATGCAGAACTCTACTTTTATTTCCCAACCTTGAATTTCAGTTTCAGTGAAACAGATTAAAAATCCTTTGCATTAAAAAAAGTTCACTAGTCTGCCAAAGTTTTAATCACTCTGAAAGATGAATGCTCCCAAACAAATTTCAAATGCTAACATCTGTCCAAGTCCCTGTTTGGCAATATGAGCACGAGGTCTGACATTTGTTCTGGTTCCGCATGGTTTTAACTTTACAGCCCCCTGGAAACCAAACAAGAAATTAGTGATTTTTGCCAGGTATGAGGAGCTAGATTTCACAAAACATCTGTTCCAACTTTGGCTTGTGGCAAGTTACATGCTGTGGATGCAGATATAGTTCACTGCAGTTGCTTTTGTTACAGTCAGGTAATTTGAGGTCATTTTCTCTTCGTGCCTTGTGTGCTGCTGGGGCGTGACACTTCTCAAATAGCATTACCCACATTAAAAAAAATGAAAGTATGCAAGGTGTGTATATTTAACCTCCATTCATTTATCCACAATTTGTATTTACTACACATCCTGTTCTAGGTCACATGTAGCTGGAGTCAGTCCAGGCTGACACAGGCTATCAGAAGGATACTTGGGACAGGTTGCTGGTCAATCACAGGGCTGACTGATAGAGACAAACAACCATTCCCACTCTCACTTACACCTAAGTGCAATATGAAGTCACTGATTAACCTAATAAGCAGTCTGAGAGGGTACAAGAGTGCCCTGAGAGTACTCTTGTGTACTGGGGGAAAAAGCACACTCACAGACGGAGAGGCCTCTTTTAGGCTCGGGCTACAATCCACATATCTCCCTGCAGTGCGGCCTCAGCCCTAACAACTGCACAGCTTTGTTGCTCCTGATCGACTTCTTGATTTTCGAGGTATCTTGATTTCATTAGTTTGATTCCATGACTCAGTCGAGAGCTTACATCTTCTTTGTCTGTGTTTTTTCTGGATATGCACTTGTCATTTTAGGAGCAGTAGCAGTTAGCAGTAGGATTGTGCTGCAGGAATTAATCATGTATTTTACAAAGCCTGAGGACATTTATGTGTTTTACCACAAAAAAATAAACAAAAAAAAAAAGAAAAACTTGCTGACTTTTATCAGCAAAACTGACTGTCATGTCAGTTCAAGCAATCTTATCTTATTTTGACTCTGTGTCTGGTGACTTTGATGAGATCTAGCTGCTAAATGTCATGCAGCGTATTGAGTTCTCCATGTTGAACTCAGTGATGCCGTCTGTACCTGCTGCACTGCATGTACACCACAGGGAGAAAGCAAGAGGTTATGGCAGTTGGCTTGAATCCAGCAGCAGTTGCTTTACTGCATCCATAACAACTGAATCAAGGGGCTGTTTGCTTTGCTATTTTTAGCCGGTGGCTAGCTAATATGCGTCACTATATTTATTCTGTGGGTGAGGGCATTGCTGAGGTAGTGCTGAGGACCTTACTTAGAATATTTAGCTTTTTTATTTTTTCAGCGGGAGCTGTTTTAAGCTTGACCTGATATCACACTGACAGATGGAGGCATGCAGTTCTCTGTTTCCTCAGATTTAATTTAAAAACAACTCAGAAAGATGAACCATGTCTGGAGTAAGGAAGCGTAAAGAGTTACCTTTGTGAGCAACTTCAGTCTCTGATGTTACATGTTTTAATTGGTATTATTTACTTAAAGTAGCACTCTGTAATGCAAAAACTAAAAATTTTAGCAAGTGTTTGTGACTTATTTCATTTGAAAATGTCTTATTAGAATTGTTATGAGCCTCATTCACTTAACAAGTCCAGGAAAATGTCTTTAGTTTCCTGTATTCATTTCAAGAAACTTAACAAGCAAATCTTTCTTACCCCACTGGCAGTTATTTTTCACTCTGTACAAGCAATTCCGAGTCATTTTTATCTTTTGATATCTTAAAATGAGATATCTTTCTAGAATTGCCAGGTGAATTTGGCTTGTCATTATTCTGATAAGACATTTTTTTTATACCAAAAACCAAAGACAAACTCTTTCATCATTTTTTGTTTAGAGTACTGCAGAATAATCTTGTAGTGGTTGCATGACAATGAAAGAGATGCAATATTTTCAAGATGATCACATTTTTCAAAAGGATCAAATACGATGCAGTTATTTAGAAGATAACAGTAAAGTATTAATCACTGATCAAAGACCTGTATGGGTTTTTTTCTTTCTCATCTCACTTTCTCTTTCCTCTTCTCTCATCCTTCGGTTCCACTTTTCAAATCTGTCACCATCTTTCACTTTTTTGTTCATTACCCCTGTAATCCAATTTTAAATGTTACTGTCAGTACTCTATCACCTTTTTTGTCTTAACTCACTTTTCTATCACTATCAAAATGTTGGTATAGCCCGGGGTTGCTATGGCAACACACTGACCTGCCCTCAGGCTGTTTAAGGCCGGAGGGGATGAAACACCAGAGGAGCATCATCAGTCACTCGCAGTGGACTCAACACACAAACACACAACCTTGAGTAGAGAGCTGCTCCAACACAAATGACTGGCACAGAAATAAGGGTTAAGACAGGACCTTGTGATTACTAAAGCATGCCAGAGAAAAGTTTGGGTAAGAAAACAATCCATAGAAGAAGAAAATTATTGGTGGATTTTATTGACTTAGCAATAACGAGCAGTGCCCGAGCAGGGGAGGTGGCTAGCATCAAGCTTATGATTTTGTCTAAGAATGTACCCTTGTTAGCAATAAAGGGGTTGTGTGTGTTGTCGTTTTGTTTTTAGAACATTTTATTCCCACAAAATCTGTTTTAATGAGATAATAAGAAGCCTGCATTGCCCTCAGGCCGAGTGCTCATGAAGAGGAGCTCTAGCAGTTTGCAACACTCATCAGACCATGTTTTGTTCTCTGATTGCTGCAGAATCACAATGCACATTTTTCTCTGATATAACCCCCAATGACCCCTGTGTGCAAATGGTCAGAATAAATAAAATTAAAAACAATGGGGTCAGTAAGTATGCAGTAATCTCTATCATTATGCCTCTGAATTCAATTGCTAGTGACTAATTTGAACTTTGCTCAGAATGAAGCTACAGCACAGCAATACTGATTAAAATGAGGCACACAAATAAAGGCACTGTGCACACAGCCAGTCCAGTTCTATAATGATAATACTTAAAAAAACAACCCAAAACCTTATTTTAATAATTACTTTTAACAAGCAATTCATTTGGTCAGTTTGCAAAATATGTCACGCATGACTCAAATATTGAAGACAAAAAGCTGAGCAGTCATAAATAAGACATAGTTTTTAAACATAGTTTATTGCATCTGTTTTAAAGTTAGGGTTTGCAAGAATCTGTGTTACTTGTTGGTAAACAAAACATTTAGACCATGCTCCTCCTCCTTGACTCAGTGCCAGCGGCAGTACACACCCACAGCCTCCGACCGTGACTACATTAACACAGTCACTAGCCCAGCAACCACCTGTAACACCTGTATCTGCATGGGAGAGACTCGATAGCCGTGCACCTTAGCATGTTAGCACAAGCTAATCACAGATATGTAACGCATACCTACTCAGTTAAAAGTCAACTTGCATCACTCTTTGACCAGAGCTGCTCTCCAAGTGCCCGCTGCGATTTAACAACACTGCAAATGTGCATCAGGTCCTGTTCAGACAACATGAATGAACCAGGAAGAGTTAATTGTCAAACTGTTTTATTATTTTTTTCTTTATAATACTTAAACTCTGTCAATTGCTAGTTTTACTGTGCACTTCTGATAATTTTCTTTTTCTTTTTATAAAAAAAAAACAAACATAACTCAGAGAGAGCTGTTTGTGTTTTATTTGGACTTAATGGCAGAGTGACTGTGCTGTCTTTGATCAAATTGATCTGTCACTGTTAATTTAAATTTTATGTATCAAAAGTACTAGTAGTTTTGGTACTCAGTATCGGTGACTACTCAAGAGGAAGTACTCGTACTGGTATTGGTCTGCATAAAAAGTGGCATCGAACATGCCAAGAAAAAGTTTTATTTTTTGGTGTTTTGTTCCACTCTGGTTGTGCCTTTCTTTCTCCATGTTATATCCACTTTTGTAGCTTCCTCCACTCACGATCATAAACATACAATGTCACTTGCATGCTCTCTCTGCCCCAAAATACCATGATACATCCAAAACATCAATATACAGGCATAGGAGAGGTTTGAAACGGACACAGAAACTGACACATGTGTAAAGAGGGGATCAAGCAGGGTTATTCCTGTAAAAGTTGACAATTTATCTCTTCAGGAAAATACTGCAGACTCTATCTTGAACTAACTTGGTAGCTTTTATGAAAAAATGATAAGTGTATGAAGGTTTATGTTAAATACGTCATTTAGTTCAAACCCTGACCTGCACATTAACCTGTCTGTTGAATTGTAGCCCCTGAACTCTTCTCATAAATCTGACATTGTCTGATCCACTCACTTCACCAGGTCTTAAACTACACAAATTTACTGACAGGTGACACTCATATATAGTTTAGTTTCAACATCTGTTTTCCTTGGGATCCAGGCATTTTTCAAGTGGATGAAATCAGACATTTCATGAAGCCAGAATTTAGACAGAGAAGAATTTGTTTTACACAGACGCTTTTCTTCCCTTTTGTTCACATACAGAGACATCATTTCAGCACCAGGAGCTGTCCACAGTGTAAACAATCTCACTGATCAACTAAATGCAGAGTGCAGAGTGCAGAGCTTGCAGTTACATCTGCTTTCCACAGATATATTGAGTTTAAGAGGCTAAATGAGTAACATTTTAAGCAGAAGTCACTATATATTACAATGTTGTACTAAAAAGTAGAGATAAAGAAAACAAGCTGGGCCTTTTGTGACCTACTGTTGTCTGGGCAGACTTAACGTGATTCTGCCTTTTTTTTAGGAAGATATGTGTTTACTTATTTACCGAGTTAAAGAAGCAGATCGATAGCACTCTTATGTCCGCAGAGTAAATGTGAAGTTACAGCCAGCAGCTTTTGGCAACTCTTGGAAAAAACAAGAGCAAGTTCATCTCCAAGATAAACAAATTAAGTTTTGAATGGATAAACTTAGTCCAACAAACATTTGCTTAATTTACCATGTTTTTAAAGCATCACCAGGAGTAAACATGTATATATTCCTCTTTAAGTTGGATAGAACAGCTGACAGAAATCAGCATTTTAGAGCTGCAGTGTCATCCAATTCCCAACACACACCCTGCATTAGCACTGCAGGAAACAACTGGTTTCCACATTAAACCAAAAGAGCCCGTTGTGATTCAAATTCTAATCTCAGCAAACTGGCTCCGTCTGACATTGGATGATTACAAAAAGAACAAAACTTTATTGCCAAATTTTAAACGGTTTCTCAAAATTGCAGCTTTGTTAAGTATGAGATTAGCTGGAAACTGACGATTCATGTGAACACTTTATCCCTCCAAAACACCCCTAATTCTCCCAGATTTCCATTTCAATGAGATAACATGTTTGTGCACAGAGGTGACAAGTTAAAACTTGCCAGCCAGGCAGACACAGGAGTGCGTGGCCGCGTAAGTATCACAGACAGCACAAACCTTTTCATTCCTCCGCTGTCGTCTTTCTGTCTGTCAGTCAGAGCTTTAGCTTCGTTTTTTGAAGTTGGTTGTGTGTCACCTTGTTAAAATGAAGCAGGCAGCATGTTTGCACAAAGAACGGCATGGGCAGCTGAGTGTGAGTAACTCGCCTCTGATGCACGACTTCATACAAACCAAATAATGAGTCAATTAGAGTAAATTATACATGTTTAAGGCTCACTGTAATTAGTTCACCTCTCTGACTGGAGTTTCCGTCTCTCCCCTATCCCCTTCCTCCTCTCCCGCTCTGCCTTCTTCTATTATTCTGTCTAGTTTTTCCTCTTCTTCTCTCCTGTCTTTCTCCTCATCATCCTTTCCTCTTCTCATCTCCTTCATGGTCTTTGTCTTCCTCTACCCCCGCCTTCCTCTCTGTCCTAGTTCTCAGGGTCTCTTGGTGAAGCTTTGTCTAATTACCATGCTAGCGTTTAATTGGAACAGCATACACAAACACACGGATTGACTGACTGAATACGCTCTTACTTGTAGACACACACTGCTTTGTGCACACGCAGGCACGCACAATCTAGCCATTTGGATACACATTTCATGGCCACATTACACACCCAGCAAGTTAACATGCTCCAGTTATACAAATACACAGCGTCCACCAGGGTTAGATACCGTGGACTTCTTCCAGGTTGTACTACAGCCACGGCGCTGATGCCCCTTCTGAAGAGCTAAGGCGTGTTGGCTACAGTCACACACTGATTTTGGCCTAGTTATACCACGAGCTGCATGAGACTGCTCTCAGTGCAGAGCTGTGTCATCTAAGAACCCACAACAACAGATGCACGTCGGAGGGAAAGGCGCGAGCCAAATATGTAAATACCAAACGGTCAATCTTACATATTTTTAAGGCTTCCAGAGACCAAACGTACACATCTTCGTTATTTTTTTTGTGTGGTTGTGTGTGTGTTGATTCTGATTTGTGGATGACCATTCGACCCTTTAAGGACTGTGAAGGAAATAATACAAAACAAATCTGTCAGATTTTTAGTACAATAAGATACAGTCTGCATGATTTTTCTTGTGGATCTTATTATGTAACTTATGTAACTTTTCAAAGAGATTTGATTTAAATACAGTTAAAAAAAAAAAAAAAAAAAAAAAAAAAGGTTTTTGAAAATTCATTTTTACCTCATTTTTTCCCAACCTGGGAAACCAGTAGCTGTAACAGTCCTCCTGAAAGTATACAAAGGATAAATTCATGGGGTCTTGAGGATTACATCTGATAATCAAATGAATCAATAAATACATGAATGAACAACAGGCTATGTCAGAGTTGTGGTCTCTCAACGGGCAGATCCCTGCTCCTGCAGCCATGCTCTCGCTGTTGCTCAGTTGTGTGTTTATAAGTGTGAATGGGTGAATGTGACTAGCAGTGTAAAGTGCTTAGGGTAGTCAGAAAGTCTAGAACATTCAAAGCTCATTAACATAAGCAACTAGTGACACTAGGTCACAGGTATGGATTGACTTTTAAAGATTTCAAGTAGGGCTTGGCAATCAATTGAAAAATAACCAAAACTGACATTAAAGCTACTAACCAACTTAAACTGCTCTGTCATTTATTTTGATTTTTTTCCCCCTTGTCATTGTCTAATAATACACTATCCCCTTAAATTACACTACTGGTTGTGTAGTTACACAACAAGCAGCCAGGTGCCACTAAGTGTGAAGACTGCAGGAAAACCAGCAGTAGAAGAAGTATCTATGTGACACAAGATTAGGCTTTTAAGATGCATGTTAACAGCTTAGTCAGACCTAAACTGAGAATGGGATATCCGTGCGTGAACTAAAACCGAGAAGGTTCAATTAATTTTGATTTTGATTTTTGCCATAATTACCCAGCTCTACTTGCAGGCCAAATTCAGCCATGGGTGTCAAATATGAGTGTGCTGTTGACCTAAACATTGCCCCGCTCACTTGTTGAAAACAGAGTTTTGAGACAGTTGAATTAAGAGATAGTTTTAGATATTCATTTGTGTAGTCATGAAACACTAAAACTTGTTGTGTCTTTTTTCACAGCAATCTGTCTCTAGCCAGGACTGTAACTGATTCATGTGTGTTTGTTTTTTCTTGGGTCCAAAACTAGACAGTGATCCAGAAACAAAAAAAAAGAAAGAAAGAAAGAAAACAAACTTTATTTTATGTTTTGGAGTTCAAGGCTTTGGGGGGCAGGACAAACAAAAAATCTGGGATGAGATGTGATCCTGAGACACAGAGTGAAACTGATTTCTAGCAAAGTTCAGAGAACAAAAATGCAATTTCCTCTCTTTTCCAAATATCTTGACCATGGTAAAGAACCACTGGAAGCTCAAAACACTCTGGTAGAGTCTGGGTCTGGGGCTGGGGTGTATACACTGCAAGCGCTTGATTGATGTATGAATCTTAGGTGTGGAGTAGATTGGCAGCCTGATAGTTAGGAAGTGTCACGCTCTGACAGACCAGGGGCATGCACGCGAAATAGGGAAAATAACTAGAACACTTTGAACAATGGAGGAACTATGACACAACAGCCATAATGCTGCAATGCTCTGCAACCTCAATGAAAACAAGTACCGATGATGGCTGGTACCATGTTGCCCAGCTCAGTGTTTTCAGCGTTTTTTTAGACGGAGGAGATAATGTTGTTGGCTGTGTCTGGTTAAACTGGCCTTTCATTACTAAACAGGTTGTTATTGATTTTATTTATTGTGGTCAGTAAGTTGTTTACTGCATTTTTGACATGAAATAGTAAATTTTTGTCAATTGTTTTCTCTGTGTTTCAGTCCTGCCCAGCCACACATGTGGTACCCCCGGCCTCATCCCCAATGGAGTCATCCACGGCTCGCGGTATAACATGGGGGACAAGATCCGGTACAGCTGTGAGTCAGGTTTTGTACTGGAGGGGCACAGTATCCTCACGTGCATCGTATCAGCTGGCAGTGGAGCACAGTGGGACTTCCCATCACCTTTTTGTAGAGGTAGGACACTCTTTCTGCCCATGTGTCTGTCCTTTCTTGGGTTTCATTGCATTGATTTTTCTGTGGCGAAAAGAACTCACAGTTCATTTATTTAAAGTCAGAACGACTGTGTCATTGGGAACTCAACTCATACTTTAAATAGATTAAAGAAGAATGTAGTTTCATAAGTATATATGACAACTTGTACAGACTCTTGTCCCAAAACAGTCAGTCACCACGGCAGGCACACAAAGGAAATGCAGCAAGAAAGAGCAAGAACGCCTAAAGACCAGCTCCAACAATAAAGTCAGAATAAAACATGAGTAAATATACCCTGTAATTGCTGAGGTCCTGAGAATTGAAGGACCTCAGCATGAGGTCACAGGCCGACAGGAAGATGAGAAAGCCCTGCCGCATTGATTACTGAACCTGATGGAGCCCAAAATCCTCAAGCAAAGCCCATCTGATGGTTCATTAGTCTACAAACAAGAACAGATCTGTCCGGGTTTTCACCTCAGAGCTGGCAGATGGCTGAACAGCTCATCTAACAGATTCAGTTTCATGTGACAAATCCGAGGAAAACTCCATCTATATATTTTAGGGTTTTTCCACAAGCTTCACTTTGGTGGATCTAATGATCAGCTGTCTTCTCTCAAGTCAATACGCTTTCGTTTTCCTTTTCAGCATTATTTACTTTTCTGAATTTTAAAAAAATATAGGGATTATTTATTAATTTTCGAAAATTTAACTGTGATAAAATAGTAGTTTTTATTATTTTTAGTCATTTCTTCCTAGTTTTTGTAAATAGTAAACCTGTCAATAAATGATGGGATTCTTAATTAACAAAGTTGAGACGGTAGACATCACAATATATACACTAACACTGAACTTATGAAGAAATCATTACAACACCCAGTGGGAGGGGCCACACAACTTCAGAGGGCCAGATTGAACTATTTAACCTCTTGTTGACAGTTATTATTCAGTCCATATAGATATCAAACCTTCCTGAAATCATTGTTTGGTAATTTACGTTTTTTACATCTATGAACCATATGAGACTGGGTTATTGCAGCTGAAATATTCTACATTTATTGTATTTATTTGAGCTTTATTTTCATAACTCTTGCCCTTTATTCTATGACTGAAAGTGATGTCCATCCAAACTGTGGCATAAAATCACACCTGAAGGCAAGAAACAGAGTTTGATGTTGAAAATTAACATAGCTTTTCCAGTTCCCCCCTTTCACTATGTTAAAAACCAAACCTGAGCCTGTCTCTGTCCTGAAACAGTGAAACTATTTAAGTCTAGTGCTCATGAGAAATAAAAATAACAAAACTTGTATAAAAAAAACTAATAAACACAAAAATAAAATAAAATTTTAAATAGAAAAACAAATAAACACCCAGATTCATATGTATGAAATGAAAAGAATACAGGTGCATGCTGGATAGTAACTATTTCTTCTTTTCGTCTTTCTCTCTTTTTGTCTCTCCAGCGGAGGGAGCATGTGGGGGTACGTTAAGAGGCACCGCAGGTTCAATAACCAGTCCTGGATACCCTGCAGAGTATGAAAACAACCTGGACTGTACGTGGTCAATCCTGTCTGAACCCGGGGACACCATCGCACTGGTCTTCAACGACTTCTTATTAGAGGACAAATACGACTTTCTTGAAATCAGCGGGACAGAAGCACCAAGCATATGGTGAGATACGTTTTGTGTATAGGCCACAGAGTGGAGCAGATATGTTGAGGGCACACGGGTGTTTGTGAAAAACAGCAGGGGTGAAGCACGCCCGGGGAGTAAGACCATAATGAAAGCAGACATGCACAATAACCACTCACATTGGAGAGGTGGGGAGCACTGACATACACACAAGCATACGAAAACAAAGTGGTCACCTAGCTTTGTTGTGTAAATCAGGTCGGTAGACCCTTTCTTTTCCTCCAAGAATAAGTAGCCAAGTCACTGCGGTGTCATTACTGTGTCAGCTGGCGTGTTCACGTTGAAGAGAACAGTCATTGTTTACACTGCAAATTTCTCTAACTTGCTTTCTTTGGAGGTGGGCGTTAATATTAAAGGAGGACTAATGATGTTGTCAGGGAGGACAGATACAGCAGATTGATTAGCTGCACAGGAGCCCTGTTGATTTCCTTGATTTATTCAAATCCCACAGGGACAGTGATAAATAGTTATTTTCACTCCCATTTTCCACAGTTGTGTTTGAAAATTGGCACTGTGTCGTACCAGAACACACTCTGGTTTATAAATGTAGACCTCTGTTTGGATTCACATGTTTTTTTTTCAGGATATCACACATCTCCATTCAAGGCTTGGATGCTTTTTTTTTGCAGCTGTGGGGGCAGCCTAATGGTTAAGTGCGCAGGTTTGTCACTGATTCAAGTTCCAATAACTGCTGTGAAAACGGAGAGTGGTGAGGAGAAAGTTGAAGAAGTAGTTTTACCTCCCTTAGTAATCACAGCATAGATGCCTGTGAGTCAGGTCTGCCCAGAAATTGACAGAAGTCCACTGTGAGTCGTTGAACAGCTCCTAGGGCTGGTATGCATCTTTGAAGCAGTATATGATTGGAAAATTATTGGATCCCTAGTGATCCTCTGATTTTAAACTTCCTCTTTTTAAAATTGAGCATTTTGTTGTGATAAAAAATGGAAAAACTAGTAAAAATTTGTGTTCTATTACTATTGTTCTTTTTAGTTTATCTGTGTAATCAGTTTAAAAAGATGGCTACATTTGGTCTTCTTCTTGATTCATTACCTCTGAAGCAAGATCTCCAAAATTCTGCAAGGTGACATGTCATTCACAACTCATTAAATATGCTTTGTTTGTTTCAGAAGAGATAATATGATAAGGTAACGTTGTGTAGCAGTGAAGATATGATTTTGGAATCCTTATCTTAAAAAATCTGTTCCAAATGTGGATTATTATTCCCCAAAACTCACTTATACACACCCAGTGGCATGCAGAGGCTGTCTGTTCTCCTTTTGCAACGTTACACAGACAACAGCTGATAAATGATCCAGTCCTTCATGTGTAGAAAATGGAAAATGGTTGGTGATTGTGGCGCGACCTGAAGAAGAGCAGAATGGGATGGTGGAGTTGACAGATAAATAAGAGGAATGAAGGAAGCAGAGAGGACAGCAGCAGATGGAAACAAACAATGGAGAATAATTGCATGTTTAGTCCCGTCAGCAGAAGAGCACGATGCATCAACCCTGGCATTCTCATGATGCTGCCAGTGTTAATGTGTGTGTGTGTGTGTGTGTGTGTGTGTGTGTGTGTGTGTGTGTGTGTGTGTGTGTGTGTGTGTGTGTGTGTGTGTGTGTGTGTGTGTACATGTGTCAAGTCTTAAGTGGCCCTCTGACTCTTAAAGCTGTTGATCATTCCTCCAGGCTTTGACAGATTACGTACACTCAAGTGCACACACACACACACACACGCACGCACACACACACACACACACACACACACACACACACACACACACACACACACACACACACACACACACAGGCACGCACACACACACACACACACACACACACACACACACACACACACACACACACACACACACACACACACACACACACACAGATTGTCTCTGACAGCGTTACATTGAGAGACCACTGTCAGCCCATCCTCAGCATTGCAGAAGCAGGGCAGGGAGTCAGTGAGTTGAAAATGATGACTGCTTTAATCGCAGCCATTTTGAAATCTTCTCTCTGATTTCAAACGGTTGATAGAAACATCCTTCAGCATTTGCATTGTAAGTTTTAGGATGTGTTTTCTGCATTGCACAAGAAGAAAAAAGTCAAAGATCCAAGCAACTTGCAGCTAAAAAGTATTATAGTCAAAGGTATCTCTTTATGGATAAACTGGACAGACTTTCCAAAAAAGCAAAATATTTCAGTATCTTCAAAAGACTCATCAACACCAACCTATTAGACAAATATAGGGAATCAAATATAGTCTAAACTTTGTTTTGTTTTTTATTTTTCTTTGTTTTGGTGGAAATCAGTTTTTTTTTTGTTTGTGGATCATTTTGCTTTTCATTTTGCTCCAAGAAAGACTCAATGGAAGGTTCAAAGGCATGCTGGCTAAATAGTATTTCCTTTTTTGTGTGTGTGTCTCGTCATGTGTTAAATTAATGTTTTGTGCGAGAAGGGGCAGATACAACAATATTTTTCTTCTTTCAGCTCCTTTTCATTCATTTCAGATTTTTCATTTTTTTTTGCAAACATATATTTTTATATTTATATTGTAGCCATATATGTTTTATATTTATATTGCAAACATATATTTTTTATAAATATTGCATACATACATTTTTTTATTTATATTGCAAACATATTTTTATATGTATTGCATACATACATTTTTTATATTTATATTGCAAACATATATTTTTATATTTATATTGCAAACATATATTTTTTATAGAACAACATGAATAAAATAAAGATCAATTAAAGACAAAAAGCATCATTTAAATGCTACTTTGAGCTGAAGAGGACATTTGACTACTACAGCTGGGACAATATGCCTTTTTCCCTATTTGATTCTTTTACAATTTTTTGGGTGCTAATTCGATATAAATTGATAAACAGTTCCAATTTTTAGTAATTTTTAGTCTTCATTTTACACTAGACAAAGTGAAAAGTTGAATGATGATGATGCCTACAAACTATATCTGGAGCCATATTTTCCAAAAACTGCACATCACATGTGAGTCAGTTTTTCAGGTTTATGCAGGGGATCTGACATCTCAGCTTTTTTCCAAATCAGCTTAGAAAAAAAGACCAAAATGAAGGACTTAAATTAAAAATAAAAATAAGAAGATTTAGGAACAAAAACATAAAAGAATCAACCATTTAAAATTATTAAACAAAAAACCACCAATATTATAATACACTGATATTTTACCCCACCTCTATCAATTTCTCTGACATAAATACTTACATTGTACACGACAGTTTGGCTTTATTACACTGATAGGCTGAAGTCAGCAAACACAGAGAGCAGAAAGAGAGACGACAAGCAGCAAAAGGTTGCTGATGGAAGTCTTTTGAGATAAGGATTGCTGTACCAGTGTAAAGGCCAACACAGAGACCATGTATAACAAATGTCACAATGTTACAATCAAACAGAGGTGATGCATTGACATGGCTCATTCATGGCTGTTAATGCCATCCAGATGCGCTGGAATGAAGCCCCTCTGATTCAGGCCTTAAACTGTCTATAATTGTATGAAAGCAAGCTATAATTGTCCTCTGCCAGTCAGAGTCTAATACAATCCTAAATACTCCCCTCCAGAGGTGGGATTAAGAAATGAGTGACATTTTCACTGAGCCATGTGGGCAGGTCATTGTGGAAATGACTGACACCTGACAGGTCCACTGTGACGGCTTCTTCCTGTTTACCGAGAGCTTTTTCTGATTGGCTGTCCCAAAAGCAATTTCCTGTTTCATGTTCCTGTCTGCGAGCTGGCAGGTTGAATGTCAGATTGACTAGCTGTTACGTACACCCGCAACCACCTTTGCACACTCAGACCCACACAATAACACACACACATATAATTTTTTACCTTTTTATTCAGTTATAAACAAAGTGAAAAATACGTTTCCAGTTTGACCGGGTTGAACTGTGGTCATATCATATTATGGCATGTCATTTATGCTTTTCTTTCCTGGCAGTAAAGCTTCATTTCTGCCAACAACCTTAGGTAAAAGAAAAAAAAAATGCTGTTTTGATAAGTAAACTTATAATATTTCAGTCTTAGCCCGATTGGAGGGATTGTCTCAGATAAAGGGACAGTCATGTCCAGTTTTCAGGCAAACAGCCAGCCAGGCCTCAATGTTTAAAAATGTTCCTGCTGAGTGAGGTCAGCCTGACAGAGAGTACAGTTACCAGCCAATGTGAACTTTATTTCCCCTGGATTATTTGCAGAATATAAAGAGGACTGCACAGGACCTGGAGTGGAGAATAAAGCCAGACATCCAGGGGACAAAATGAATGATAGAGATGGGGTCAGGAGGAGGAGATTTCCACCTGCAGGCATTAGTGTTCCTGGCACATCCTATAGTCCCGTGGCTTTATCCCAATGCATGGCTTATAGAATGTACTTCCTTTATATCCTGCTTTCTTGCATGTGCAGTGTCAACAGGTGACTCAGCTTCTTGTATAAGCTGCTGAGGTCATCTGTCCCTCTCAGTGCATTTATACTCTGTGTTTTCCACAAAGAATATGCTGTTGCATCATGCTTTGCCATCAGAATTCACTAAAAACACTAAAAATTCATGAAGAACAAATTTTAATCCAAGGAAAAGGAGCTGGCCTGTTTACGTCACATAACTTGGATTTGTCTGTATTATATCTTCTGCTGTTGGGCTGACTGCTGGAATGCTTCAACAGAGGTCTGATATGATTATCTGTTCATCAGATATTGCATGATCCAGCTACTAACTGCTGAGCCTTAATGAAGACTCTATAAAATAAATCTGTAACCTTAGTTAATAAATACTAGTCTTTCTTTATTGATTCAAGATGGAAACTGTCAGTTATCCACCTGACCACTTCCTGGAGCTTTCCCAACATTGAGTCTGTTAACCAATCAGAGGCTAAGTTGCAGACTTTCCACTAACCAGAGGCTCTTCAATAAACCATAGACTGTTTATAGTATGGACATAGTCTTTACGACCTCATTCAACTGTTCCTGATACAGTGATATGAAGCTTATCATTGGGCGAGGCCACTTTGGATATGACAGGGGCTTTAAACTTGCTTCTTAACAGCTATAGGGCGCCCAGTCGTTCACATGAGCTGTGTCTCTGATTAGACCTTTAGACGCTAATGATGTCTTTTGAACTGCTGTGTAAGAAAAAAATTCACTCTCCGTACAGTGTGTGCCGATAGTGAAATTATCGGTTCTTACAGAAGCTTGCATGGGCTTCATGTTTCCAAACCAGATGTTGCCCCTTGTTATGAACATGCATCTATGAGAGTGTTTTCAAAGAGAGAAAGTGATCTTTCTGTCTCTTATCAGTGGCTTTATAACAGTGTAAGATCTAAGACAAACCAACTGAACAGCCAAAATGTTATACATGATGTTGAGCTTGCTCCAAAGTGAGTAACCAGCAGTGCAAAACTTGTAGTAAACACTTAAATAGTGAAAAAAGGAAATAAGAACCAAGGTGATAACATCTAGACTTATCATGTCACAAGCTCCACTTTAATGTCATGAATAGCTGGTACCATAAGTAGATCCTAATTTCAGAGATGCCAATGTTCTGTGTCAACCTTTTTTGTTTGAAATATCCTGCAGAAGCTCTGAATGTGAGACAGTAGACAGGGCTGCACCAGCATTTGCAGACACAGTAACTCTTCAGGGTTTTCATAGTCTCCTTGATATGTTAAATGTATTTATTTGTATGCACCAGGATTTTGTTGAGCTGAATAAGAGGGAACACCTAAACCCTAAAAAACGGCTTAGCATGGAGTCAAGGCTGTTATCTGTGATGTTGTCACAGCTGTTATCTTCAAATCAGGGCAGATTTTCCTTCAGATTACTCGAAATAAGCTCCATTTATTTCATTAATATTTAGAGCAGGTTGTTCTCTTAAACCCCTCTGCTCTTAAACCACTCTTCTCCTCTACCCTTCCACCCTCTTCTTATCCCTCCTTTGTTTTTCTATCTCTTATTTTCCTCGTTCCTCAGCAGTCCCTCTGGCTATCCTTTCTTCTCTAACTCCTCCCTGGCCCCTTTCTGTCCTCCTCTGCTGCTTTATTCCAGTCTTTCAAAGCACAGGAACAACTTTAATGCTTAAAGCCTGCACTGTTAGTACTGTCATTTCTTCAACTGAATGAATTCTTGCTCTGCTGAAGGCCATTATATCCAAAGAGCATGACCAAGAGCGATTAATCATATTTTGTTCCTTATTGCTCACTGCATTATTCACATTGATTTTAACCCAGCTGCCTGTGCTGAAACTATAAGTTTTGGGTAATGTTTCATTACTGCATTAGACAGAGATTTCTAATAAGCAGTGGTTCGTTTTGCTGATTCAAAGAAGCTGCTGGAATTTCTGGATTTTTACATTAAATGAACCCCTGCCCACACTATCTCACACAGACTCCCGACCAAATGAAAGACTCTAATTGCCAATTATTCCATTAATTGAGTAGCAGGGTCACTACACATAATGTGAAGAAACTATTACCCGCCAACCAGGTCTCCTCCCTTAATCCACAAAGCTGGAAAAAAGTCACGTGTCACATCACATCATGTGGATTTGTGCATGTGTTGAAATCGTTTTAGCACAAGACGGGTCATAGTTTTCTAAAGATCTTTGCTGAGGTAGCAGAAAAATACAGTACTGATGGTTGCAGTCACTAATATTTGAGCGAAAGCAGAATGAGATTTCTTTATCCACAAAAATGCCTTGGAATATATTGGACATATTCACCCAAGAGAGAAAAGTTCCTTTTGTGTTGTTGTGAAAAAAAAAAAAAAAAAATAATAATAATAAAATATATATATATATATATATATATATATATATATATATATATATATATATATATATATATATATATATATATATATATATATATATATATTAAGAATAAAAACTAATGAAAATCCCATCATCCCAACTTGTTATTAATGCCACATAGTGATTAGCATGCTAACACTCCAAACGATGATTGAATTCAGTATACAAGCTAAATTCAGCCACTGCTAAATTCAGTTTAAGAAGCATTTCATTAGAAGTTTAGCATCTAAATGCTAACATTAGCATTAAGCTATGTTGACTGAGCCTCAAAGAGCTGCAGACAGTACTGCATACTTTTACTCTTATCAAAACTACTTATTCAAAAAGACTCTTGGTCTCTGTTCCTGGAAAGAAACAGAAGTTTCCAGACCTCCTTTTCTTACCGTTAGTCAAGTTGCCATTTGCTGGACCAATTTACCTTGCGTTGTGCTAGCCATCACTGCTGGTCACATGTTGTCTCAATACAGGATTAATACCAATGGAGTACAGCTGTTAATATGTGGCAGTGCCTGCTGATCTATGTTACTATATCTCCCAGTATGCTTTGTGCAGTGATGCAGCCTTTAGCTTGTTGTAGCACCATCTTCTGGTTTAAATTTTACAATAATGATAATATATCATTATCTATCATTTAAACTGGCATCTTGGTCTCCTTATTAACATATACACTGACAAGAGCTTGTGATAAAGTATCTGTTTTTACTAAGTATGCAAATACTAGGGGATACAACCATACAGAAAAATCTTGAAACTTAAATAGGATGCAGCTCACTCATTAGATAATCAAAACTATATTTTAAGTGAGTGTTTTGCATGGAAGTTTCAGATACCCCTCATATTTCTCTTCTTTCCACCACTCATTTCTCTCAGACTGTCTGCTCTTTTCTCCCTCTGTCTCTGTCTGTCTCTCACAGACACACTTTCATTTTTAATTACTTTATTGGCTGCAGTATAAAACTGCAGTGGCAAACTGATTTCCCTTCAGTCCATATTCTAGTTTCTTATCCAGGTCATTTTCTACTCATTTAACCAGGACACAGCCCATTCCTTCTGTGGCCCTGCAGCAGGAACAGCAGCCCAGATGTCATTGTTGTGAGAGCCTCTTTCACTCTGAGAGATCGAGAGTCCAGGCCAGGTGGGAGAAGTTGCTCCTCGAGCTTGGCCTGGCTTTCCCACTGAGCCCCTCTCAGTTGGCTGGCAGGGCATCATTACCTTTTGCCAGAGATGCCTCAACTGACTTCTCTCAACTTCAACTTCAAGTTGCTGCTGTTCTAGCAAAACTTCCAACATTCACACTCTTTCTAGCCAATCCAATTTCAACATGTGGTAGGATCTACTTTTTTCCCACTCATTTGCTCTAATGTACAGAGCTGGCTGTCAGTCTTGGGCTGATTTTGAGACTCATGACCTTGCCATCATGAGGCTCCTTGTACACAAATGTAGCTACAGCCGTTAAGCTGCATATATTTTTAGAATATATACAGGGAAAGCAGGAACAACAATCTGATAAGGACAAAATCGTCTGTAAACTGCTGAAAAACCAAGCAAACATCTCTTCTAACTTCATCTCCAACAAAACAAAACTGAATCCCACCCCTGCCAGGGTCCACTGATTCCTCAGTCAAACATTATGACTCAGACTCCAAACACCTCCACAGCTTCTCCCATAGGATATTCTAGCAATAAGGCACATAAGTACTTTAAAATGACAAAATTGGAAACCAAGATGACCTGTTTTTCCACTACCAAATCAGAGCCCACATATGTTCTCATAAGTGTGAGATTTAGCATAAGCCGCATATCTTTTTTTGCAGAAAGACCTCGGTAGGTGTTCCAAGGAAGGTTACTCCCGTTTGCCCTCACCTTGTGTCCCTCTGTTTCATCTGAGTTTGGTCGTCACTTTGAGTCTTTTTCTGGATCCTCCTCTGCAGCCTCCGCTTTTCCTCCTCCTCTCTGCCTCCCTCCCTCTTCTGCATCCACCAGTCCTCTCTGTTCTCCTCTCTGAAACACCTCTCTTGTCCTGTTATTACATTTACATTTTAAATTATGTTTACCAGCTCCCCATTTGTCTTTTTTCATGTGTGTGTGCGTGTGTCTGTATATGTGTGTCTCTCTGTGTGAGTGCGTGGGTGCCTTATGAGATTAAAAGTACCGGTGTACCAGGGTTTTGCACTAAGTACTTGGAATAAACAGCTATCTGTTGTGGATAATGCGCTTTGCAACTTTTCTGACTTGTATCCAATTTTTTTTACAGTGTGCTTTTTGTCGGCTTGCACATGCACACTTGCACGAGGGGCTTGCAGTGAGCAGCATTGAAGAAAAAAAACTAATGCTATAATGTAATGCCAGCTGCATAAGCATCCAGTAGGGAGGGCAAAGGCTCAATAAGCAGCAGAGTGGACAGTAGAACGTTGAATATGTGTCTTTGTTAAAGTCATGCATCACCAAAAAAGCTAGTGGTATAATTATGTGGAAGTGCTAGAGCAAGCACTGAGTTTCTTTATCACCATTTTCTCTCCGTTTTATGACTTGGCCCCTCTTCCCCTATTGTCTACTCCTTTCAGGTGTGTCAAACAGCCTCCCTCTTTTTTCTTTTCTTCTCTCTATTTTAGTCCTGCATCCTCTCCTCTCTCTGTTTCTCTCTCCTCTTTGTTTTGTCCCATTTCCTGTATCACTTGTCTCTTTCCAGCCTCACTTGTTTCCTCATTTATCTCCATCTTCTGAAACCTGGTGTTTGTTATGTCCAACCTCATTTAGACTTGACTCTTTGCCTGCCCATTTTTTAACTTCCAGCCCTTCTTCGCAGCTTGTTTAACCTTTCTGCTCTTGTTCACTGAAGTGAATTTCCAGTTCCCCAGTCCTCTCCCATGCCTCTTGTCCATCAGTCCATGCTTTCCTTCTCTAAGGGGTCTTGTGGGCTTTTCACCAATGCTGTATTCCACCTTATAAGTTATCTTTCTCTCACACGTTTGTTTTCCAACCTGTGCTCCATTACCTCCAGTCTCTCCTCTTTTCCTCCCTCATGTCCATCATTTTCTCCATCCTCTCTCATCTTTTAATTTCCTCCTTCCCTTTTCTTCCTCTTCCTCAGAGTTCAGTCTCATGCCTCATCTCTCGCTCCTCCTCTTCTCTGACCTCCTGCCTCTTCCTCATTCCAGTGTCAGGCAGCTGGCCAGTCCCCATGAATAATGGAGGAGATGCGGCTTGTCTCTCACTTTCTCTGTTATTTTTTTCCTCCCTAGTTTTCATATTTCCCTATCTTTGTGTCCTTTCCACTCATGACTCTATTTCTCTGATTTAGTTCAACTTCTATGCATATCAACGTATCTGCTTCTGGCCTTATCTTCAACTCAACCTATGAGCAGCTGAAAAAAAAGGCACTTAAAAAGGGTTGTTTTTCAGCCAGCACCGTGTACATTTGTTAAAGCAGTGATAACTGATTACTTACCTCTAGAGAGCTGGAAGGAGACACCAAAATATGCAGAGTAACACCTTTATTTGAATATAGAGGGCATATGAGAGCAAATCCTCCAAAGATCTCCTCTGGGAATGACTTATCACTGCTAATCTTTTTGAAATGCAGAATGGAGCATGGATTGCCCTGCTGAGGGAGACCACCAGTGCTGGCCATTAGTGTCTGGAAACTTGGCGTTCTGCTTGGAGTAATGCTTTTGTCATTTTAGCACTTACTGGGTCACACAACAGGGCCGACTTATCCTTATCTAAGCCTTTAAGCCAATCAGGCCAATAATAGTGCCAGCCTTTGTTTGTCATGTCATGGTTCGCAATGACATTTGAAAGCCTCTTCACGGAAAAGAGAAACTCAGTTTCTTTTATTTCTGTGAATCCCATTTGTTGGCACGAAATGTGAAGATATTTTTCAGTTCAAAATGACAGATTGAATTGCCAAAATAAAGAATGAGTGATCTTTTTTTTTTTTCTGATCCAAACTCTCATCACACACCAGCCAATCAGTATGGATGCCACCATCTTTGAACAGAATAGAACTTTATTGTCATTCTAACAAGTACAACAAAATTAAGGTCACGGCAGCAATCAAGAAAACAAAAGTGAGAAAGTGTAGAGAAAGTGCAAAAAGATCCATAAGAAAATAGATGATGACAGTTTGTCCATCATTGTCCAGTTCAGCCAGCCTCCACCTCCACAGGGTCCAGGACTGAGCTTCTTCACCAGTCTGTTCAGTCTCTGTCTCCTGGATCCTGTCTGCTTACAGCAGGTGAAGCTCTTCCAATGTGGCGTTGGTGTCTGATGTTAGCTCCGTTAGCCACGTCTGTGAATAGCATGATGCTACTCTGGTATTCCCTCTGTTGCTGGGTTAGCATGTCTAGCTCATCCATCTTATTGGAGATAGATCTTACGTTTCCAATAACGATGGATGGAAGGACAGGTCCATGTCGTCACTTTTTAGCTCACACCTGAGAACCAGCACACCATCCTCACCTCCTTCTTCTCACCTTGTGGGAAACATCAGGCCTTACACCAGTTAGCATTGACATGCTACAGGCTGCAAACAGCTGAGTTCAAATGTAAACAATGCAGCCATGGTTACATGTAAGATCAGACAAACACAGGAGAAAAAGTAGTAAAAATATCACTGAAGCCACAAAAAGTTTGGTGTCCATGACCAACAAATGAGCCAAACAAAGTAATGATCCACTTCAAATACAAAGATTATGAAAAGAGACAAAAATTACAAGAAACGGACAAAAAGAAAGAGCTGCTGCAAAAGGCAGCCATAGCCAACAGGACGGCGCCTAGTAACCTGTGTTGTATCAGCTTTAATTTTTTGTTTTTGAGTGTTTAGTGAAACTCAATGTAAACACAAAAATATTTACAATAAACAATAAAAAATGCTTTCAGATACAGCTCAATCTGTGGGTTTCTAAACAAGAAATGTGTCTACAGGGCGTTCTGAGAAACTGCTTGAGAGACTTTCATACATAGAAAACAAAATACAGATTTAATGTCAGTTCTATTTTTGGATGGTAAATAAAGTGCTAACTTTTGTGAATCTTGCACAAGTAAACAGCCTTTTTTTAATCTTATTTATTTATTTATTTTCACAGCATTTGTGTAGACTTGCCATCTTAAGCAGAAAAGACACCAGGACCGTCAGATGGTATCAGTGGGTAGCCAAGTCTCACAGTTCATCCAAGTTGAATGTTTTTTTAAGAACGAGCAGACGGATGTTTGTCAGGGGAAACTCCAATCTGAGTCACTTTTTTTCTGCCAGGGTTGTTTCTGAGAAATTCATTGGAAATCATCATATATCTGATGTAAAAAATACAAGTTTGGACTCCAGTGAAGCTCAGCAGAACTGTTTTGTATTCAGTCATTCATCAATACCCTCTAATTGCAGAAGACAATGCACATTTCTAAATATTCTGTAAAATACATTAGATTAGATTAGATTAGACATACTTTACATAGTTGTTCACTCAACATGAAGAACTGATTGCTTCTGTGGGTTTGTGCCCAGATGACATTTTGATTCTGGATCGCTCAATACATCAGTACGCTGACCAGCTGAGCCCTGTAGAGTCGATATGTAGGCTCTTGTTGAAAAATGTGGTCTAATGCACAACACTTTATTCCTGCTTTGGAATAAGGACATATCCAAAAATTTCTTCACACCACAGTTGCCTATGAATAGTACTTTCATTACATAACCACCAGATTGCAAATGCAGAGGACCCGAGGCAGCAGCAGTATGATACCAGCTTTTATTTCCCAATGTAATACTGAACAGGCATGATTATTTTCTTCTTTTCTTACCAGTGTGCTGGTTACAGCCCACCAACAGAAATGAGCCTGTGTTTTATAAGAAAACAAACACTGCCAAGTAACTTAATAAACAATTTTAAACGTACAATTTTACATTCAAGTAAAAAAAGCCTTGTAAACTAATGTCATACTTTGAAGAGTTACTAATGGACCAACCCCTTTAAGCACCAGTCTCTAAATTATGGTTAAATGTTAATGTTTTTGAACAAACTGTTTATTATGCATTAGCCAATGACAGCAAACCTTTGGTAAACTATCCCATAAACATGAATTTGTGTGATTTTAATAGAAGGAATAATTATGAAGCAGTATATCTGATGATGAATTATTAAGTTATGATAAACATACATGACTTCTGTCTTCGAAAATCATTAACTTCTTGATCTGCTTTTGCACTGACTCTAATATGACTTTTATTTAGTTTCGACCAGCCTCCAAGAATCTGTTGTTACATAACATTATTATTATTATTTGAAAAAAAAAAAAAAAAAAACTGTTTCATCATATAAATCCTGGTTATCTCAGACAGTTTGTCTAAGAACATCTTTTCTACAGGCTGATTTAGCAACAAAAGCTGAGATAAAATCACACACTTTCAAACACTCTGTAACCAAGCTGAAAGTGCACTGAGAGTTTAAAGAAAAAAAAGAGGGAAATTCTTCCCAGACTGAGAGTCCTGAATATGCAGAACAAATTAAAAGGTAGGTTACTGAGCGCTTGCCTTGGCAGTTTCAGTTCAGGATGAAAAACAAAACATTGATGTCCAAATTTACTGCTCGCTTATGACAGCAATCAGTGAGTCATTTAAGACTAGTTTGGCAAAGGACACAAGCGCAGGCCAACAGATGAAGAACTGGAGCAGGAAGAAGGAAAACAAACAGTCTCACTTTGATGACTTCAGTGAGATAAATGTGAGATAAAAAGTCCAACATATTAGGCTAGGAAACAAAAAAAAATGAAAGTGATGAGTAATTTTAAGGGAGTCTAAGATATAATGATGTATGACATAAATGAAGGAGCAGGGATGTATTAGACTCATGATAAAAACAATAAGGGTGGGGCACATAATCACAAAGGTTGGAAAATATACAAAGGTAGTTAATAAAACATCACACAATGGACAGAAAGTTAAATTAATCTAACCTTTATTTAACCAGGTAGGTCCCATTGAGATTGAAAACCTCTTTTTCAAGGCAGACCTGGCCAAGACAGGAAGCAGCAAAACACAAAGTTACAGACAGGCAGCAGAAAAGAGAAGAGACACAGTCAATAAAACACAAGAAAAGGATTAAAATCACATTCCAGGAAACAACAGAGCTAAAACACTGACATTTTATACAACCTTTCTCCATGTTTTTCAATTTTAATTTGCTTCTAAGGAACTTTTAATGTGCCCAACCCTAATTGTGTGGGTAAAGTAATGTGGGGGTCCATGAATATATATATATATATATATATATATATATATATATATATATATATATATATATATATATATATATATATATATATATATAAATATAAACAACCAGGAGCCAACATTTATCAGAGTCTACAAAATGATGTTGGAAACTATAAATGTAGCTTAATTCTGAAGTTGCAAAGTAAGACAGAGTTTATTACAGTTAATTTTACTGTTAATATCATGCTAATGTTATAATAATGAGGGGGTCCTTCGTAGGATGTCTCACTTGAAAGGGGTCTATGGGCTAAAAAATTTGCTGTAGAAAAAGTAAACAAAAGGCAGCCTCTAAAAAAATGTGATTTTTTTTTTTTTCAACAGACTTTTGTTTTTAACGTCCTACTGGAGAAAAGTCAACCTAATGATTTCTCTTTGGCCTTAAGTGCGACGTTATTTGAATATGTGGGGTAGTATCTGCTTTACACTGACACACACTTACTCAGTCACACCTAATGATAAAGAGCAATAACTGGGTCACTGATAAATGGCACCTCACTGTACTGTGGTGTCTATTCACTGTGTTTGTACCACTCTCACACACACACACACACACACACACACACACACACACACACACACACACACACACACACACACACACACATATATTTAGTGCTTTTAGTCTTCATACTCCTGTTTCCTAATTTTTCTGAGCCATGTCTTTTTGCAGATACAGATAATTGTCCCCTGTAATAAGCGCTCAATGTGTTTTAACAAGCAAATTCATATAATTTTACCCCTCCTCAGGTTTTGTAGCTGCCCTTTTCTTTATCTGTGGTCCCTCCCCCCTCACTGTGTGTTTCTCTATCTGCTCAGCACACCTGCAGCGTTTTTAAAGGCCAGTTACAGTGGTGCCTGTTGCTCTTGGGATGATGGTGTAACACTGACTTCAAGGCAGTCCATTACATCATTTCCTGTTTTGTCTCAGTGCACCATTTCCCCCCATATTTTTTTCATTATTGTTATCCTTTATTGTAGCATTGCCTTGGTTGCAGTTGGTATTGAAACATGAGAGCAGCGAAGGCTGATGTAACACTTCCACGGGCAACCAAGTCGATGTCTCAGCAGTGATGCTTTGGAAACTGTTTTTGAAGATTTTAACCCAGCTGGCTTCACTTCCTCCCTGTTTCCATTTACTCCTATTTCTGTACTACATCTCTTATCTTTCTTTATTCATTTGACAGCTGCTTTTGCTAATTCTATCATAAACTAAGCCCCAAATTCCCAGAAAATAGTAGATATATCCTTTTCTTAAATTCCCCAACCACTGCATCATAATTCAGACACTTTCACAACATGAACATCTCTCTTCCCTTTTCAATCAATCTGAGCTGATTCCCTTTATAAAGTAGAATATATCCAGGCAGTAAGAAAGACATTTGAGCGCAATCTGGATTGTATTTTCTTTCATTTGCTGACTATTCCCTCAGCTTAAAACACCCAGACGTTGGGGTTATATCGTGCCCGGTGCAGCCACAGTGCTGTGTTTCTGGTCAGTGGTGATCATTATGGAAGGGGGATAATATCACTCATTCAATTCCCACAGCCACATTTTCAAAGCCAGTGGAACAAATTGCCTTTCAGCTAAAACCGTCTTAAATTACAGCCAGCCTCTGCACCTCGGAGGACAATGCAAAGTGACATCAAAATCATACTTTGAAGTCTCTGGAAAGTTCTGCCAGCGAGACTTTCTCCAGTGTATCTACTGTCAGATGAAGCAATTTAGATGATGGAGTTTTTCACTCATCTATATATGCTCTCTCCTATTTTCTGTGCTGTTTGATATGTTGTATTCACGATTGTTTGAGACAAGTAATTTCACAGCTTTTTTCCAGAGCGGCGGTTGGATGTGCTGTAATCCACAATGCAGCAATCCGTAATTACATGGCAGCAATTTTGAAGCATTTTCCTCCCACAACTGTATTTTTTCTACCTCTGATTGAAACGTGTAAAATTCATACATGAGTGCATTTATGGGATATTGTGACAAACACTGTTCATCTCTGGAAAAAGGTGCTATTTTATTGTCAGCATCACGTTCACCAACAGTGCACACCCTATAGAAACACACACGCATTAGATGACAATGACATAACACAGTTTATACGCCGGAGAGGGGCTCAGCGTCTCAGGTGGATGCTGTGCAATAAAAACAGCTTGGGTTTGGTTACATCACATCATTTGTTCCCCACCTGCTTTTCCTTTTTCTCTGCTGTATTCTATAAAGTGTAGAACAATCCACCAAGGAACAAAAAAGTTAGAGCAGGGAAAGTCAAATTTATGAAAGTTGACACATTTCTGATAGTTATGAAATGTGAATATTAGCTTTCAGAATATGAGCCCTAAAGTTTGGGCTTTTCTCCTACACTTCTAAAACTGCTGTTTTTCTTTTTCTTTTTTTAATGTTTCTTTTGTATAAACATTTCCTTCTCGCTCTGTTCTAGGCTGACTGGTACAACGCTGCCCTCACCGGTGATTTCCAGCAAGAACTGGCTTCGGATTCATTTCACCTCAGACAGCAACCACAGAAGAAAAGGATTCAGCGCTCAGTACCAAGGTTAATCTCACCCTTTTGGTCTTATAACTTAATTACTCAGCCTTTTCACATAATGGATATGATATTTAAATGGGTCTTTGTATGACACATGTATGCACAGGGACATGGTAGATCTCTGGCTAAATGTGTTAGATACTGTAATAGAGAGAAGCAATTAGAAGGGAGGGGAGTCTGAGGCCACCTGGCTGACCCAACTTGACCTTTTCTGTCATCTAATTGACTGCATGTATGTATGACTTTATTGTCTTGTAAGAGAGAGCATTAATTTTCATGTGGAGGCTCAGGTATAATTGGTAGTTTGTTATCGAAGAAAAAAAAAAAAGCTGATCAAAGAGTAGCTTCTCCTGTAGAGCGACAGGACTTGGATCAGCACAGTGTGTCTGTCCACCTTTGTTTCCATGCACTTGATGCTGGCTCTGTCTGTCTGTCTCTTCCGTGTGAGATGTTTGTGTGTGAGAAAAAGAGACACACAGAGAAGGGGTGAGGACTGTGTTTTTCGTGCCAGGGCTGGTTCTCAGTGGACTATAGTTTGGTTGTAGCACAGATTTTTTTTCCTGTTATCCTCTGCAATGCTGCTACTTAGGATAAAATAGATGGAATACATTTTAACACCGCTCCACTGCTCTGCTCTTTCCCCTCCTCCCTAGCCCCCTTGTCTCTGTTTTTTTTTTTTTTTTTTTTTTTTTTTCCCAGCCTTCCTCCTTTTCCCTCTTCTAATTTTCAGTTTCTGTCAGAGTTGCATTTGTTTGAGCTTTATTAAGGGAGGGTGGGGGTGCAGAGGCATTTTCTGGATTGCACAAAGAGGTGAATTGTGCTGAATGGCAGCCATTAACATAATAAGTACTTAAATCAATGTGCAGTGTGTTCGTTTTAATAAAGCAGTGTTTATGATTAAATTAATACCCTCTCCTCTCTTCTCCCACAGTGAAAAAAGCGATAGAGCTGAAGTCCAGAGGGGTGAAGATGATGCCCAGCAAAGACTCCAGTCACAAAAATGCTGTCTGTAAGTTAACTGCTCCTGTCTGCTCACACATTTCTATGGTAGTTTCTTTAGAAAGACCATTTTCAAACCAACACTGAAACACATCTGGTCATGCTCTGTACACATCTACACACACACACACACACACACACACACACACACACACACACACACACACACACACACACACACACACACACACACACACACACACACACACACACACACACGTCTGGTCATGCACACACTCACACACACACACACATCTGTTTGTACACAAGGACATGCAGCCGGCATCTATCTTTGATGTGGCAGAAGCACTGATTTCAT
Source organism: Halichoeres trimaculatus (assembly GCF_033239565.1). Classification (NCBI taxonomy): domain Eukaryota; kingdom Metazoa; phylum Chordata; class Actinopteri; order Labriformes; family Labridae; genus Halichoeres; species Halichoeres trimaculatus. Next base: position 27,670,043 of record NW_027437181.1, read on the forward strand.
CTATTTTTCACAGGGGTTGCCCTTCCAGGAGATGAGACTTAGTACCACACTCAGCTTTTCTCTTTTTTTCTGTCTGTTTCTTCTTTCCTTCTGAGTGTCAGGGGTCCATATGAAAGATGTTCTATAAATAGAGCTTATTTGTGCTTACAAAGACAGAACTGCCTATTTATAGAAGCAAAGACTGTATGCATGTGAATTCAAGCCACTTTGAGTTACAGTCCAACTACAAATCAGCTCTATCCTCTGAGTTTTCTCCTTTTTGTTTTAAGAACACCAGAAGTGCACAGAATATTAAAACACCATTTCTGTTATAGAGTTTGAACTCTTTAAGTCCAGACAGGAGTTATGACTTCACTTCATCTTGAAAGAACATGAATTGTGGGTTGTACTTGGAGGACTATGGATCAGATTCTCACTCAATATCCAGTGCTTGTTAAATTGCCTGATACTATGATACAGTTTGCAAGAGAGTCCTGACCAAGAAAGCAGCCAGACAGAATCACAGACACATTAAAAACAATACAACAGAACAACACCAGATCATTTTTGAAGGCGTACAGCTGGCCTTCAGGTAAAACAATCACGTACCTTTTACCAAGTTTTTTTTTTTATTGTATGTACCTAACTTATTTCAGTGGTTACAGTGTGTCTGTTTTAGCATGGCTGTGTGTATAACCTCCTTTAAGTATTGACTTCACCTCTTGCTTTATTCTAGTTAAATGAATTGGAAAGCAAAGTGGAGTTAAAGGGACACTTCAGTTTTTTTTTAAGTGGGGTTGTATGAGCTCTATGTGACCACTAAGGACATTAGATACAGTAGAAAGTTGTCTCCTCTCCCTCAGTAAGACACAAACTTTAATCTATGGTGACAAGGAAATAGACGCTAACAGGGAAAGACCGTACCAAATTCAAAGGCTATTTTCTCTGCCTACAGGAACTAAAATCAAAAAAGTAATACCACAGTTTAAGAGTACACTACATAAAATATTTTTGAAGTGCATTAAGTCTTCGGAAATATTATCCGGACCTAACTAACTGATCATGTGTCCTTCCGCGCAGCGCTAGTGCGCACCGTCCACCCTCCTCCTTTCAGATGTAGGGAATCTAAACAAGCTATGCTTTGGGTGCCGGTTTTAGCCTTGTGTAAGTTTGATCAAGTATCGTAATTCTTTTGTTTGTACTCTAAGGATTGTGAGGCAGTGTAGGAAATTCAAAATGAGTGACTATGACAGCGACGATGAAGTTCCATTCACTTTGGAACCAAGAGGATACCTGTATGAACCGAAGTACACAGAAGAAGAGCTGCTATAGATGGCGACTGAAAGGAATACAGAGGAAACATCCACGGACACTGGAATCCTTGACTGAAAACAGTTTTTATGTTACACTCACTCCACTGGCCTATCCATAATAATCACAGAGTGTGTTTACAGTAAGGAACATCCTTGAAAGTTTCACATTTGATAAACAAAGTCTGTGTAACATCTTAATTTGTAAAAGTCCATATCTGGTCCGGAGCCTTTGTTTAATGGCTACTTTGGATTTCTGCTGCAAGGTCCTCCTGCCAGGCTTCTCTTAAAAATCCGAGTGTGGCTGTTCACTCCATTTGTGACAGATTGTTTTAAATGAATGGATCAGGTAGGAGCACTGAGTTCATGAAACACTCGAGGGGGCTGATCAAGAGAGGAAGGAAACCTTTCCTCAACAAAAAACTTCAAGTTTTACAATACTTGAAAGACTTTTCATTACATATGCTGATTTTTTTCCTGTAACTGATAGGATTGTGAAAAGAGATGATCCGTAAACAGTTCTTGTATGGATTGTATTTCTTTAAGGTGCCATAGGTGAAATGTAGAAGGTTAAAAGACTGATGTGTATAGCCACGTTTCCACCAAGCAGACCGGTTTGGTTCGTCTCGCTACTGTGTGCATTTTGTGGCATTTTCACTGACTAATCCCAGGACAGATCCCCAAATAACCAAGACGAGCCATTCCATTTTTTGGGACCCTTTCGTATGGGTGCCAGACTGAACCAATCTGCTTTCGGACTGTTGGAGCTACAACACTGCAGACTGTTGATTGGTCAAAAGAATCGTCACTTACCCCAAGTCAGTGGCTGCATTTCTCCTGGCGGCACACAGACTTCTCTGAAACAAAGCTTGATTGCACCTTGTAACAAAGAGCTACATGCCAATCACATAGAGGATAAAATGCTGCATGTCGTCCATCTGTGCTCTTTGTTCACTGTATCGCGTTTTTCTTCTTTGTTGGATTTATTAGAGGGGTACACTTTGTTGCGCTGCTACGGCGTCATGCTGATATTTAACTGTAGCTTTCAGCATCCAGCTTACATGCTGCCTACCACGAGAGGGCACAGTTTCGCAAACGGGATCAGGCTTAACTGTACCAATTCGCGCCAAAGCGTACTGAACCGAAATGGACTGCTTGGTGGAAACACGGCTTAAGATTGTTATGTACACTCCAAATCATCTGATTTCCTTTTGGAGGTTTAGCCAAGAACCCAGAGCGTGACCATACCTATCAGGTGGAGTTTTACTGAAGGAGTTTTTGACAATCTGACGCTAAAACTCAGTGAGAAGAGAAACAACCATAAATAAAATACCAGGTTAGAAATAAATCTTCATTATTGTTTGTCCTGCAGCTTTTCCTCCACCCTGCCCACTTTCCATTTGCTTAGCTCTGTACTAATTACTAATTACTGATTACTTATTCCATATTGCAAGAGGCAAACAATTCATATGCATAGTAGCCAACATGTCTTTCCAACAGAGTACAAATGGGTGTTTTGCCATTGATTAGTTTGTCTGAGGCATGATGAAAGCCACTTATTGTATTTTCAAAATTATGCAAAACAAGAGGAGAGATTTGAATACAAATTATGACTATATGTCAAAGCTTCTCCTGACATTAATTTGCATTTGGAGGCTGTAATTTGAGCACTGCATATTTAATATGATTTCTGCATGAATTTGTAATATTGTGGGCATAAATTCATTCTTACCGCAACTTAACAGCTTGTGTATCATTATCACTAGTTTTGTGAACATATCAGCCAGCCTTGTGGCATGAAGATGCTGTTTTCAGAAGAGATCAATGGACTGGTCGTGCCAGCCAGGAAAGATATGCTTCCAGAAAGACTTGACTTTAAGAAAAAAAGAAAAAGAAAAAAGAAAACAGCAGGTATTTGTAATGTGTACAGGTTCAAGTGACTGAGCCCTCCAGCAACCACAGAGCTGTCTGAGAAGGGCAAAACACAAAGTGATGTGACATTTTTATGGGGTCACGAGCCACAGTGGAGAGTCAAGAAGTCGGATGGTTCACACAATATTTTATAATGACACAGGATCAAACTGTCTTTGAGTTTTCCTGACAGTCATTATTAACTTCTTTTAAACTAAAGTGGCATGTTTCCCGACTGTAGCATGTTACACATAAATGTTTTGTTTTGTTTTTCTAGTATTGGCACATTTCAGAGATTTGACAGAGTAAAAAAAACAAAAGATTAATTTAGAGGTGGACCAAAAACGAGAGGAGACAGAGGTTTTTGATAAAATGTAGCAGTTTTGTAGGAGTGTTTTAGCTCAGCAAAATGACGGCAGCAAAGTTCTTCAACAAACACATATTATTGAACTCCTTTCCTTCAATGCAACCAAACCATAGCTGCAGTTCTGTGAAAGATGTTTCTTAATTTAGGTAGTTAAGTCCACGCTTAGCCTTTTTTTAATTATTATTTTATTCTGTCTTTTTTTGTGTGTGGCTTTAAGCTGCTGTGAGGAAACCTCTCTTATTGTTATTATCTCATTGTTTTTGGTGCCCCTTGTGGACGGAACAGCATGTCTTAATTCAGTACTGATATCATCTTGCACATGCCAAGGCAGAGTTTCTGGACAAAATGCTGCTACATTTTTAAGGACACATATTTCAGTAAATTGCAGACAAATTGAAAACTGGAGAAAGGCAGTGTGCTTTCAGTCGTCTGATCTGGCGCCAGTTCTCCTGCTGTATTAGAAGCTGGGATGTAAAAATTGTAAAAATGTAAAAATGGATGTTAAAACTTTTTGAATGATACATAGTCCAACACTTAATAAATAAATAAATAAATAAATAAACAGCCCCCCAAAGTATTTAATAGTAAGTAAAGTTTTACAAAATTTCAATACAACTAAAATGTTATTTTGTCTTTCACTCATCTTTGTTTAAAGGCACCAAAGGTATAGCATTGGTGCGGTCAATGCTTTAGACAGAGTAGTTACTGCAGACAGAGAGGCGCTGCTGAATCAGAGCCAAAGTAATACATTTTTAAATTGTTTCACATCGGCCGTTGGCTTAAAAAAAAAAGGCAGATGCCGATATGCCTCAAAATATCTTGGCGCCAATAACCTGCATGGCTGAAAATGTGCCTGGCAGGTAATCAACCTGAACTAGTAAAAATTGCTAAAGGTGTTGCAGACAGTTGAGGCTGTTTTTTGGGGTCACACAGAAGTGTCACTATTTTATTAAACCAGTTTCCCACACAATTAAAAAATCCTCACTTTCTTTGGAGAGATGATGAAAAGCACTTTTCCTAAAATGTTTTTTGTTTCTGTGACAGCTCCTCTACCTTAACGCCACAGAGCAGGTCAACAGCTGAAAGTAACTTTCATTAACTCAAATTAATTAACTAACAGGAACAAAAACTAATGTAAGATATGACAAAGACTAATGATGCGATTAGAAATAATCTACAGTTTAACAAAACAACAGTAACAGAGCTGTCGCCTGCAGCAGATGTCAGTATAATAATACTTGATTACTGTGCAGATGAAAAGCTTGTGTAAAACGAATGAATCAGAGAAATCAAAGACTCCATACATTCCAGATGGACATAATTCATTGCAGAGGAAACACGGCAGATGCAAAGACCCTCTGCTCACCCTCATCTTTAAAGCTATTCAATCTTTCAGAACTATGACTTCGTTTACATGTACCATATTCCTGTTAAGGTCCATAACCTTATCTCATCCCATCTCATCTCATCTTATCTCATCTCATCTCATCTCATCTCAAACCATTAACCAGCATATTATTCTGGTTAAGGCAATAGTCCAAAAAATGCTCTGCAGAGTGCTGAGCGGCTGGAATTTTTCCCATTTACATGTTAATCAGCATATTCTAAATAAACTCTAGGAGTAGTTATAGTGTCATGACAAGACGCCATCTAGGGGCGTTCTTTTGCACAGACTGTCTTGACTTCCATCAAATTGTCCGAGATACTTGCTTTGGCGCCTTACTGAGTAATATTAATTTCTCTTCTCTCGCACTCATTTACCTCCTCAACCGCAGCTTGTTGCACAGTATTTAAAAATTATCGCTGTTGTGTCACTTTCGCCCATTTATGCAGTCTATGATATTCAACTCTTTCACCATTTTGAATGAGTTTGTCCCCTCCTCATCACATAGATTTAAGTCTTTTGCTTTTTCACCATATTGAAGATGTGCAGAAGTAAAATAGAACTTTAAATAGCTTACTCAGAAGCATATTCCGGCTAACCCCTGAAGACTGGACCGGATATGTCCCCGGTGCGACTCTGTTGCACTGGGTCTTGACTGCATTTGTCAACTTACACCAGCTGTGTTCAGTTGGACAAGCAGTGTGACTGACAGATAGCTGGAATCACAAAACAGTGGAGTTCCCTTGCTTCCCTCTCCTTTGATAAGTCTCTCTTGATTCATGTTGGGCTGTAAAAACTCAAACCTGTTGACTTCTGGTCTGGCTCCGCTCATTATGTCTATTGATCATCATAGTCAAGCTAGATACCAACTGATTTTGACAGCATTTGTTTTATTTTGAAAGTCACTGGGTGTTTTTAGGTAGTTTCCGGTCACTACCTCCCATCCCTCTCATTCTTTCCTACGATGAATTTATGCGTCTCAGCTCTGCGTTCATCAAAAATAAGATGGCTGCGTACTATCTGCGACACGACGGACCGGCCACGCAGACGCACTGCAACAGAACGGGTCCTGTGTAAGTTGACAGATTGATTTGAATAAAACATATTTGATCTGTTTGCCGTAACGGAACGGAGACGCACTGTAGACGCATCCAGGGTATTATACAACTCATATATCAACGCATTTATCTATCCATCCATTTTCTGTACCACTTATCTTGTTCAGGGTCATGGGTGGCAGGAGCCTATCTCAGCTGTTTTAGGATGGAAGGCAGGGTACACCCTGGACTAGGCAACCACAGGGCTGACAGAGACAGACAACCTTCCACACACACACACTCATACCTGTGGACAATTTAGAGTGACCAATGTTTTTGGACTGCAGGAGGAAGCCGGAGGGAACTCACACATTCATGGGAAGACATGCAAACCAAAGACTGCATAAAACATGGACGTGGCCTCCGCGACGTCACCCGTCTTTTCCTGAAACTGTGAAATGAAGCCAATCCATGGACCCAACCACATTGGTTATGACACTATTTTGGTTGATTCAGGCATATGCTAGGGGTCTAATTTAGGTTATTTAATAATCAGAAAATGAGCTGAATTCAGTTATGACAATCAGAGTGAAGCTTTTACACAACCCCTACCCAATCAGGACATTGTCAGTATTTGGATTAATACAGGAATATGTTGTGCATGTAAATGTAGTCTGTTCTCCATTGCACCTGATGTTGTGTGGCAGACTTTACACCTACAAAGAGTAAAGTGTAAAACTAACTCATTAGTATGCCTTTGTTTGAACTTCAATGGAAGGAAATCTGTATTTTTATGTACCGAGGACATTTCCACTTAGTTTAAATAACTTGAAAATTTTTAATAACGGTAGTCTGGTAGATAGTGTGGAGGTGTCTGATGAAAAATATATAAAACTGACAAATGAATTCTGTGCACTTCAGTCTGATGCACAACCCCGTAATTATAAATCAGCCTTACAGTTTTAAAAAGTGGCACACCATCAAAGACGCTAGCACTTCTTCAACTGAATATTCAATATGAATATTTCTGCTGCTGTGTGTTGGACTGTGTCGTCGGAGGTCTCCAGATAGTATTAAAATCAGACCGTCTTTCATGATGGCTTCCGTGCACAGTGGGTGTGAATTTTGATGGTTTCTTTTGGCCTTGAGGTCTTTCTCAGAAAGCTCTCAGGTGGCTGTGAGTAAGTATTGACGTTTTAGCTTACCTTCAGCTATGCAGAAACTTTACACTTGATGAAACAGCTGTGCCGCTCACCACAGTTTGTATAAGAAGTGGAATGAATGTGTTGTTATTTAAAAAGCCGAAGCTTTTATTCATATACATTGTGCAGCCAAAGCGGAGTGTTTACAGGGTTTAATTAGTTGATTGAGATGTGAGGTCTGAAAGCGTGCATTGTTTTTATGTGGGCCTCAGGAAAAATTGCTATCACCTCTTAGGCAGCTAATGGGAAAACAAATAAAGTTAAACATTATATTGACCACATGGCAGTAAAACAATGATTTTAATGACAAAAGTGATAAATTTCTCTGCAGTCTGGAGCAAGAGAGACATATTTCTTGGCAGCCTGGCAACGCCTTTAAAACAGTATTCACATCATGTGACACGGGCTCTTAATTATCATGGAGGCCTGAGCTCATACCTCATCCATTCCTTAGCATTTAGCCTCATAATAAAACCCTCATCAATAATGCAGCTGATTTACACGCTCAGCCAAGCATGTGCTGCTGCAATTAGCATTAGTATGGTGTTTATTGTGTGTGTCTGTGCATGTGTGTAGATTTGGAAATGGAATCCTGTGTGCTCGTGGGCTTTTTTTTAATGTGTTGCAGTAATTTAGATTAAAACCAGGGTGCTACGTGTGGAGTGTTAAAGTACGTTGGTGAGCACTCCCCGAGGCAAATCAGCGTGTTTTATTTATCAATGATGTGGAGGTCAGTGAGGAGGTCAAAGCATGCACACAGACACACACACATAAATTAAGTACTTCCCTACACCAAGCATATGCATACATAAGTAGGCACACTGAGGTTCAAAGTTTTCTCTACTTCTTGACAGTTTTGTCTGAAGTAAGTCTTCTGAAGCCAGAGGGAAATCCAACAGAAACATTTTGTTGTGAAAGTTTTCTTTTACCACAGGGATCTTTGGTTGTTTCTCACCATCGCATACAGACATGAGTAAAAAGTTGTAATATAGCCTAAGACATGTGATCTAATAGAATAGAATAGATTAGAATAAAACACTTTATTAATCCCCAAAGGGAAATTCAGAGTACAACAGCAGTGTCAACCAAAAAAAAGTCCATCAGAGACAACAGCCATCATTCTCCAGTCAACCTCCACCTCCATAGGGTCCAGGACTGAGCTTCCCCAACTGTCTGTTCAGTCTCTGTCTCCTGTATCCTGTCTGCTCACAGAGGTGAACTCCTTCCAATGTGCTGTTCATACCCAGTGTTAGCTTTGTTAGCCATGTCTATGAATACCATGATGCTACTCTCTTTATCCCCTCTGGTGCAGGATTAGCACCAGTAGCTTCTCCATCTAATTGGAAATAGGTCTTACATTCCCCATAACGATGGATGGCAGGACAGGTTGATGTCGTCGCTGCTTAGCTCACCCTACAGCCCCAGCACGCTTCCCTCGCCTCGCCTCCCTCTCCTCAGTCCACAGAGAACACCAGTCCCTGCACCAGTTAGCATCAACCTGCTAAATACTGTTAACAGATGAAATCTTCTGTGTAAAAAGTGCAATTATTGTGACACATAGGATCCCTGGCACACACAAGAGCAAAAAAAAAATGTTCAAACTCCACGGCAAATACAACCAGTTTGGTGTCAGTGGCCAACAAATGAAGCATGAAAAGCAACAACCAGCTCCAAATACAAAGATAACCAAAAAGATCCCAAAGAAAAAGGGACAAAAGAACAACAAAGAGAGAGCTGCTGCAACAGGCTGGCACTCAGACACGCCTGGCCGTCCTCTGCATCCCTCTCAGACTAATACAAACTCAAAACCTCTGTGAGGACTGTCAGCTTGTTACGAAACTGACTTAAATTAAAACTGATGCCTATCAATGACTAAAATAAGCAAGCATGACCAGCAACAACACAGTTTACTTTACAAACTGAATTTTAAAGCTGCTACAAAGGAGTTAGTGTGAGAAAAAGAATTGCATAAAAAGAACACCAGGTCTGTAGGGGATATTTTACAGGTGAATAGGTGGTTATGCTTATTAGGATCCCGACAGGTAAGCAGGACCCAGACATGGCACCAAAAAGCATAGAGCCCCTCTTTAATGTGAATGAAGCAGTGGTTTGTTTAAAGAGAAAAAGAGAGAAGAAGACGGGACATGTCAATCCTCAAAAGAATCAAACACATTACTCAGAAGATAGAAAACTCAAGCAGATGCTGCTTTGATTTATGCAGTCATGTTCTCCTTCTTCTCCCTCGTCATAGTGAGCAGGATTCCTCTGCTCCACGCCAGGGTTCTGCTCGATGCCAATCGGGATTCCAGATTGCAGCATCATGATGCTTGAGTAATATCTCACAGCATCCACTGGTGGTTCTTGCACATGTGTTTAAATACCATCCAAAGCTGCTGTCCCTCTTGTGAAATTACCACTGCACTGTAGAGAACAGGCTCTGTTAAATGTTATCACAATGTGGAGCTAAATAATGATGATAATGACTGTTAACCGTGCAGGCCAGGGTTCCCTAAAGCTTTTGCAGCCCTGGACCTAAATGAGGAATTTAGTTTCCCCTCTCTCCATGGGACTCATGCTCATTAAAACAAACTGGCATTTTTCATCACAGGGACCAAAAATGAATAATTGTGGGCTTTTGCATTGGACTGAGAGCTCAGTGAGGTTATCCCAATGTGGTGCAGTAAGGCCATCAGGACTAGATCATTAAAACATTAAAAAAGTCAGGCCAAGGTCCACTTTTGGTCCCAAACCAGTCTTTGAACAACACTTCTTTACACAGTATGACTCCCAGTGGTGATATTAAAGCTGTATGGCAGATAATGTGCGGTCTTTGTGCAATATATAATCATTACAAAGAGCCAGAGACTGATGATAATGAGTTTCACCCATCTAGAGAACGGAGTGCTTATGAATCATAATCTAAAAGACTGTCTGTTACAGCCTGCAGCTTAAATTAAAGCTCCTTGTAATAGACAGAAACACATGGGAACAAGTTTGAATCAGTTTAGGATCAGTCAGTTTGAATTCCTGTTTATGACTTTTGATAAGAGTGTTACGTGAGGGCTATTAAAAGGATGGAACAAAGACAGCAGTTTGAAAGATAATTAAAGACAAATACATAAAGTAAGCGCGCTAACTGGAACAATGTGACGTGATTGAAATTAAAGCAGCCCATCCAGCAGTTAGCCTCTCTCAGTGGTAACATTAGCTTACCGCTGAGGATGTGTCATAATTATAGAGAAGCTGAAAGATTCTGTTTGAGGAGCTTTATTCCCCAGACAATGACCTAGAAATATAATGAATCATCATTGAGAGAGCGTGATTTATAATCAGTGTTTTCTTCAGGACTGTTAGGCAAAGTGGCGCTGGGCAGAAGTCTACTCAAATGAGAGTGATGTGACCACTTAAAACTTTGAAATTACACAACGTTGAGGCTTCACAGCTAATTAGATTTGGGCAAGCCACAGTGTAATGTGTTCTGTAGCCATCAGAATATTTCTTTTTTAACTCTGACTCAGCAGGTTGACTTTTTTGTGTTGGGACTCAGCAAAAATAATGCGTCTTTCTGTTTTAGATTGACCCCTGAAATTAAAGAGGGGGTATTGTTTTGTTTTGTTTTTTTTTCCTAAGGCTTTAGACTGTCCTGTACGCCTGTAGTTTCTTTATATGATTCAAAACTTAAAGATAAAACACAATTTTTCTCATACTGGTGAATTAAAATGAACTTTTTCAGCCTCTGTCTAAAACCCTTTGTTTTGGTTGCTGTCTCTTTATGGTTCCTCGCTCCTCACCCGCTTACCTCTGATTGGCTGGTCCTCTTGAGGCCTGTTTGGGGGCAGACCTCTATGTTTGAGCAGTTTATGGACACATTCAGGGATTTCTTCAACAGATATGGTGGTTTTTATACGTTCAGTAAGGACATCCAGCACAGTTACTCTGTATCCATTTTTAAAATATGGGAAAGCACTGTACCCCCTCTTTAAGAAGGTGGTGGAAAGAGAGAAAGAGGGAGATAAGAGGCCACGTGAGGAGAGGGAGGAGCACTGTGGAAGAGGTCATATCAACAAAGCTGCACTCTCCTCATCCAGCGTGCATCTGAAGAGCACCTCGAAAGCTCTTACCTGAAACGCACGTCAGCTGATTACACACACACCAATAGAAACACAAACACACACACAAACAAACATACTTTCCCACGCTCTCCCTTCCTCTCCTTTTTTCCCGTGCACTTCCTCTCATCAACTCTTCGAGCGTGTTTCTTTTTTTCTTTTTTTTTCATGGTTCATCCATCAGCTGGTATAATAACTTTGGGTTTGTGCTCCAACACTTTGTATTCTCAATGCAAATGTGTTTTGTGTTTATCCGTCTTTACATTGCCCTCTGAGCCAGACGTTTACCACATTTCTACAATTCCTCGAGCCAGTGGTTTGTAACTGTTTCTCCTGGGAAAGTCAACAACAGCATTCTTATAGCAGAGAAAAAATGAAACTGACAATAGGAAAGACATAAAGCTTTATGTGAATATTCAAAGTGGCTTTGTTTCAAGAGCCTGTGTGTTTTCTAAGACTACAGCAACTTAAAGTTCAGATATTTTTCACATTAAACAGTTCATTCCTCCGTAGCAGAGAAACACCTGAAAGTAGACTTTACCTTGAGTGTAGGTACTAAATATTTCAGCTCCAGGTACCAAATTGATTAAATAATGGGAATCATGATTTATTATGTACACAAAGACATGAAATCCCCACTTCCCTAACAGTGCACTTCCAAAGTAAAGCGAGATTAGTCAGACTCTATTTACAGTTACAGTTTGTTTATTCTGTGCCTTTGTGGGTTGGCTGCATGCATGAAAGAAAATGATAGTATTTTTCAAACATAAATTTTCTCAGGCTTTGTCCGGCCGGGCAACAAGTGAAATTTCCACAAGAGGTTTGGGTGAGCCAATGTTCAAACCCAGCAGGGTTGAGTTTGGACTGCAAACAAGTTGGTGGCTTGATGACGTAGAGTTCACTGTGAACGGAATTAAGCTGTTTTGCACTCGTTACAGCTCAACACCTGTCTGTAACCATAGACTGATTTTTTTTTTAAAAAAAGGGGTCATCTTGCTCGGTTCGAAGTGAGGTCACCACCATAGACTGTATATAGAGTGGACAACGTGGCTGAGACCATTTACCATTGTAAGGTTTTGAAGCCAAAATTCCCCCGTCACAGGCACAGCCATTGGTAGCAGTTGTGCAGCCAGAGTCTGCGCAGTAGAGACTGTGAGGGATTCTGGGAGAATCTGAGTGGAGCCGGGTGACAAAAATAATGATTTTTTTTTCTTTTGAGAGACTTATAACTTCTTGACTCTACCTCCTGACATATTTTACAATCCACGAAAAAATACACAAGAACAGCAACTGTCAATCATCAACTGTCATTTAACGTGACGTAAAACCTCATTTTTAACCTGGTATAGCTAATGAAAACGAAACTTTTCCAAAAAAAGAGGACTTGAACACAAGACAGCCAAATGATATTTTCAAATAATCACAATAATCGGATGTAAGAAACATTTCTACGAGGTGTATTTGTTTTTTAAAGTTTGACCACAGCTCATCTGGAATGACTGGGGAGATGTATTTTTTAACCTATACTGCAGCCAGCCACCAGGGGGAGCAGTTTTTGTGGCACCCTCACTTCAAGACCAGCAAGAGGACGTCTATTTTTTTTTTTACAGTCTATGGTTATCACAAAAACGGCTCCCCCTGGTGGCCGACCGCAGTATAGGTCAAAAAAATCCATCTCCTCAGCCATTCCAGATGGGCTGTGGTCAAACTTACAAAAATGTATGCACCACGTAGAAATGTTTCTCACATCTGAGTTTTATGGTGATATGAAGATATTATTGGGCTGTCTTGTACTCAAGCCCCCTTTTTTTCTGAAAATATTTGTTTTTATTTGTTATTAGAGGTTAAAAACAGTATTTTACGTCCTTTTTAACAATGATTGACAGCTGCCAGTCTGGTGTAGTTTCTCAGGAAAATTTGTAAGAAAATTCGGGAAGAAGAACAAAGAAGAGATTAAACTCTTGAAAGAAAAATAAATAATATTTTTGTCACCTGGCTCCACTCTGATTCTTTCTGAGTCTCTCACAGTCTCTACTGCGCAGACTCTGGTGGGGGATATTTTGGCTTCAAAACCTCACAATTGTAAATGGCGGAGTCACGTTGTCCACTCTATATACAGTCTTTGTAATGTGTAACCTACTGATGTGTTTGTATTGTGAAATATCATTTTACATGAAGTGTGAGTTTCCAACAGAATGACCTGTGGGACTTGTGGCACCGCTTAAGACAAATTATTTCAGTTTGTGTTGGTACATTTTCCCCGCTTACTTTTTCCCCCAAGTTCTGTTATCCACACAAACAAACGCTCACATCAGTAGCAGCCTCTTGCCTTTAACACCATTTTTCTCTGCCTCTATGTGTCTGTTTTTTTTTTGAGTTTTAGAATCGATCAGCAGCACTTTATCTCAAGACGCCCCAAAACCACAACACCCATTTTGGAATCTCTCATTTGATATTCAGTTATCACAGCAGGTGATCCACATGTGGAGCACGGCTTGTTGTTTATGATGCAACAATTCGCAAGAATCCAAAACTTAGAGGGCAGAATAACACTGGCAACAACCAGCTGCACATAACTTTTAAAACAGCAGAATGACATGGTTCACATTGAACATGAGATGTTGCATCTTAGTCACTGGGTGCATGAATTTCTGTTTCTCTCTCTATGTTTGTATCAGCTGCAGCAGAGAATATTGTCGGCAACACAGGGTACATTAAAAAATGTAGAGAGCAAGGGGAAATGGTCACTGAATGAAGGATAAACAGAAATGTGTTCGGTAACAGGGAGACCTGCCTGAGCATTATCTATGTGTAGAATAACCCAAACTTCTTCCCTTGCTCCTGCTTTGAATGCTACCCAAACCTACTCATCCCCACACCCCAGTCCCCTCACTTCTGCCATGTAGGAGCATGACGACACCGACAAATCTTCCACCTTGACGTGCACGTGTGAATATCAGGGCCTAACACTCTTGAAGTGATAATAAAGTTCATGTGTGAAAGGAACTCTAGCTTCTTTATTTATCTTGCATTGCACAGCTCATAGGGCTGTTACTTGCTCTCATAGGGATGAGTGTTTAGTGAATGTTTTCGGACAAATTGCTGGAAGAAGAGAGTTATTTACAGATCAGAAACTTGACTGTGCAGCTGAAGAGGAGTGAAGATCTGTTGAAGCTGTCAGAAAAAAAATGTCGAACAGACAGATGAACCAGCAACAAAATCAATCACTTTCTACAAATTCTCCAGAAGTTGAGTTGTAAAGATGAAAGGTTGGCTTGACGCTCTTTGATGGTATAGAAATGACATTTGCATCTTAAGCTTGTGTTTAAATTTTGTACGGCCTTTTAAGTGCAAATTCAGGATTAAGTCAGTCTGAACATTTTTGACATGAGCCCAGCAGAGAAATTTGACAGCTGTGTTTTTTTTTTCTCTTTCCTATAACAATCTCATGTTGTTTGCATGAGCTGGATTTGTTTCGGCAGTGTGAACCTTTGTATTTGATGCCAATGAAAGCCATTTGAACAAGAGTGTGTGTGTGTATGTGTGCAGATTTTTGGACAGAACATCAGAAACAGAGCGGAGCAAGGAGACAGCTTGTTCTGTTTGCATCATATCTCACGCAAACACGCATACACAGCCTCGATACACTCATAACACAATCACACAAACGCGGCAAATCAGTCATCCATCTTTTATGCCAGGATGCACAAAACTTCGGCAGCCTTTTATAAATTGCAGTTAATGCATGAGAGAGGGAGAAATAGTGGGCTGAGCAAGCCTGGAATACAAAAGTGGAGAGGAGTGGGTGGGAGCAGAGGCAGATGAAGAAGACGTGAAGAGAGATGTAGGAGAGAAATATACAGGGAAGATGGGCGGAAAGCAAAAGAGAGATGTTAAGAGGTCAGATTTGCTCTTTCTCCAGGTCATGTTCTGTTTCTTTCTAGGATATTCTCCTTTTTCTCTTTTTGCTTTTGTTGTCCCTTTTTAGCATCCCCATCATCGACATTTCCCTTCTTCTCCTCTAGTTTTTCCCTCTTTTTATGCTTACCACACTTATTCATCCACAGATCTCCATTAAGCCAGAGCCGGTCTGAACTGGTTCCTGTCATGTTGTCTTCTCTCATTTACATTTACATTACGTTTCAGGCCTGCAGCAGATGCTCCCAGCCACAGCAAAGTTTAACAAGATCCTGAACACAGGCTGGACAGAAAAAAGTCATGTGTTGTGCTTCATTTTTGGTAACAGATCACAGCGATAGATGAGAAAAGTAGAACAGGATGAGATAAGGAGTGTGAGGCTGAAGACAGTTCTCTTCATTAAAGTAACTCTAATCCTTTATCACTTACATTTCTCCCTGAAGCTTTTATTAAACTTTATGCACCTCATGTATGCTTTATATGTCAGGGTTAGCACTGATTCTTAACATTTTGGAAAATTTAACTTTAAGAGTGTGTATGAATCATCTTTATCGTGAAAGCAAGAACCTGGTTTTGAGGCATTCTTCTTGGAACAATTTGTACTAAACCATCTGATTGTGACTCTAAAGGAAAATGTTAAAAAACATCAAAAAGTAGTGGGAGGTTTTATTTTACAAGATTGTAGAGTTTTATTTATCCTGATGTTCTAAGTCTATAATATTGACACTTCTACAGGGAGGGGAAAATAAATTCTTACTTAAATCATCTTCCCCAACAAGACCATGTCATTTTACAGTCTATACCAGATCAATCTGATACATTTGAAAAGGGTATTGTGGCAGCTTCCATAATAGTGCCACTAGTAACACCACACCACACCATCACTTATTCTACATGCTGCATGTTAGCCAGGTAGCATGCAACTGTTAGTTTGGTGGGTGCACGCACCGAACAACATTTAACCTATCAGTTCATTTCCTGTGCTATTTTCTTCACAGTTTTACACAAACACAAACAGACACATTGATTTGGTTTGAGTTACTCCTTTATTATTTAAATATGGCATATCATGAGTTTCTTTGTATCTGAATTTGTTTTCTTGTCTTACTACACTGTTTCCTGGTGCTGGTCAGTGAAAGCATCTAAGCTTAGTTTCAGGCTGTCTTTTATCGTACCTGAGTGTGAACAGGGAGCACGCTCAAACCATTTTACCGCACCACACCAGTTGAAGAGAAAGTTAGATGAGGCTGTAACTTCATTCCTAGCTTGCAAGCTTTTAAATGCTATAAAGAATCCATAAATATGAGTTTAATAATTGCGAATAAACTGGATGATGCCTCCTGGTTTGAAAAATAGCCTTTTGGTTGCAATGATTGACTGAGTTGATACCAATTAAAGGTGGTATGGTCCAGTGGGAGGGGTTTAGCTTTTAAATGGAGGGGATCTACACTGCCCTTGGCAGGCAGAGGAGGACTGTGGTGTATACATAGAGTTGTAAATATTTTTTCTGCCACATTTCACTTTATTTTGCTTACAAATCCCTGGACTGTCAGTAGGAGGAACAAAAACACTTCATTTTTTGAATCAAGTCACCTTTGTCTTGCCACCTTTTGCTCTGTTTTGTGAATTAAACTGAACCTTTTCCCAGTCAGTCTTTTGACCCACTACTCTCATTCTAGGTCTGAGTGTGACAACTGTGTTGCAATATTTTAATCGGGGGTATTTTGTTATATCTTAATATGTCATGAGACTTATTTATAACTATTCTATCAACTATATTTAAATTTGTAGTCTCCATTTAATTTAGCATCCATTAGAATGCAAAAAGCACAAAAACAAATTTGTTTATACTTTTATAAATTAATTCAGGGAGTAAAGGGTTAATCAGGGTCATATCATAGACTGTATATAGAGTGGACAGCCTGGCATCATTGTACAGTTTTGGAACCAAAATACCCCCGTCACAAGCTCCACCATTGTAGCAGTTTGCAGCCAGAGAACAAAATTCACGAGAACGGCAGCTGTCAATCATAGTTTAACGTGACATAAAACTTAATTTTTAACCTTGTATAACCAATGAAAACAAAACTTTTCAGAAAAAAAGAGGACTTGAATACAAGACAGCCAAATGATATCTTCAGATCACCACAACAATCAAACGTGAGAAACATTTCTACGAGGTGTATTTATTTTTTAAAGTTTGACCACAGCCCATCTGGAATGACTGGAAAGCTGGATTTTTTAACCTATTCTGCAGCCAGCCACCAGGGGGAGCAGTTTTTGTGGAGACCTCACTTCGAGCTGAGCAAGCGGACGTCCATTTTTTTTAAACAGTCTATGGGTGATATTAGCGAGAGATAAAAGGACATCAAGGAGACCTGAACTGTCAGGAACTGCAATGTTGAGACTTAGGTTGCAAGAACTTCCTGAGATTAGGAGAAGAAGAGGGAAGAGAGGAGAGGATAAAAGAACCAGTTGTTGAGAAACAAAGTCAAGTACATCCCTTCAAATCCGTCTTTTTTTAGTTTTTTTTTTTTTTTTTATATATATTTTTTGTTCACAACATGTTCGTTGACTGGTCATGGTAGGGAAAGCACAGGTAAAATTGATGAAAAGAAAGAATGACTGTATTCTGTTGGATGTAGCATGCTCCAGGGTGTTTAGTGTGCATGCTGACTCTTAGCCACAGGCCACTGGGACACCTGATGGAGCTGAGCCACTGGTTTCTGTATCCGCTGATAAAAAGACAGTTTTTAATAGAGCAGCATAGAGCCATTTCTAATGAACCTATAACACCTGTGTGTTTCCTGATTTGATAAGTCTGAAATCTGCTTTTAAAAGGGCCTTCTCACACATAACATGGTAGAAATGTCCATCTCAGTGTCAAATCAAATCATAGCTGCTTCTTTTTTAACCTTCAAGGCCAGACACAAAACAGACGGGGTGGTGAGGATTTATTATCTAATGTTGGATCATAGACAGATATTTAAAAAATCATGATAAGAGTATCCATTGCTGCTCTTTGATAAAAAAAGACTTCATCTTTGAATCTTCCATATTTTTTATCATATCTGTAGAAAATAAACTCAAACCATGAAACACATTTTTGTACAGCATCTTGTATTTGTATCAAACATACTGGTGAGTCAGCTGAGGATAAATTTCACTGTGAAATTCATGTGAGCATGTTCTTTTTGTGAAATGTCGAGGATATTTCTCCCTACCAGAGTTTTAACCTGTACATCATTGGAAACATTGGTTTGACACTTAGTTAAAATGATTTATCTGTAATGCAACGTGAGGCTGCACAAGCCTCCAGCGATTACAAGATGTATCTTAAGTGTGTGTAAATGAAGCTATCAAATGTAGTCCCTGAAGAGACGGACTGCTCATCATATTCATTTCTCTCTTTTTCTTTTTTTTTGCAGTGAGTCAAAGCGGCCTCGCTGGTGACGTTTGTCCAGATCCTGGAGTGCCAGAAAACGGAAAGAGGATGGGCTCGGCTTTCCAGTAAGTTCTCTCTTTATGAACTCTTGCAGTCACTCCCTGTCAAATCAGCTATGTAAGGCTCCGATGTTATGTCCAGAGAGAGTTTTATTTATGAGCATCAAACAAATTATGTTACATACATGTCTAAATGTGTCCAAGATTGTATTCACAGACTTAGAAAAAATAATGCGCTCATTCTATTGACCGAGAAAAAGTAGGTTGCTTGCTCAATTTAAGAACAGCGTTCTCAGTTAAAGGGCTGTGCGCTTTAATTGTGAAGTCAAAACAGCTCAGTTGTTGCCAGCCCATGACATGTGGTATTCAGCAGGGGCCGATTACCGACAGTTGACTGTAAGTGCCAAGCCTTGCAGAGGTGGAGTTGTGCTGTGAAAACATGCACTCTTTTTACACAGTACAAGCAAGTTCACTTGTTCTTTTGGTTCCCCTCCAACCCTTCTTGGCTTTGCAGACTTTATGCAACGTGCCTGATGGAAAGTGGATGCAGTGGGAGACTGAAGCTTGATGGGGTTTTTCCTGATCTGATGACTCCTCACGTTTGAGCTTGGAGTGTGGGGGAAGAGGACTGACCACTCAGGGCACTTGCTGCCTGATTTGTTTTCTAAGTCAATCAGATTTTTTTCTCACATCTCTTCAACGTATTACTCAAACTGTAACTTTGTTAAATAAACAGATACTTATAGTTTCTTTCTGTAAATAGACTCTTTCTGAGGCCCCTCTAACCTCTACTAAATGAGCAAAATAGTTAATCTTCCACCAGGACTAATCTGACGTGGTCTGCAAAACCAAGTGATTGATGCTGCAGGCAGCTTGACAGTCCTCCAAACAAGGCAAATATATATTAATGGATTTTAAAATCGTATAGCTGGTGTTCAAAGTACCAAGTGGCAGTCTGAAAAATCAAGCCAGCGTGTGAATAATAGAAAAAATATCAGTTCCTCAAGTGCCTACTTGGGACTAGCTGCAGCAGCGAAAGAATCCCCTTTGCAGCCCCTTTTTAAACACTTGTTTGAACAGTAGTTTTTACAGCTTCTAATTGTCAAATATCACAGACTGATTAATCAAGGTATAAACTAAGGATGTGTAAAGTAAATGTTTCAAACTGAATCACTGCAACCAGTGATTTCCTAGCAAACAAGTTTTTTTCTGACTGGCTTTAACGCCACTTTTCCGGCTGCCAAACAACACAGTGTAATTTCTCTGTGCCTTGGTTGCTGTGGTGTTGTCAATCTCCAGCACAGAGAAGTCTCCTTTTTTTCTGTAATGCATCCCTCTATGTCTTAAATTCTATGGGTCCAGCCAGCTGAACCTAGAATATTTAGGGGTGTGTTGTTTACATTATGGTTGTTTTCAGCCGCAACATTTATCAACACCTGTGATTGGCCCTGATATGCAGGTTTCATGAATCACACATGAACGTTGTTGTAAGTGTCATGAAACCCCAGGAAAACAAGTGTGGAGGACCCAGATAACACAAAACTTTTATTTTTAACAACTTAAAATTCAAAAACTCAAAAAGGCTGACAAAAGAAACAAAACCAAAAACACAAGAAAACTCACAGAAACCAAGTAGCACTGGAAACACAGGAAGCACATGAGACAGCGACAGCATACAATGACCCAACCAAGAGCACATGGAACGCAGAGACTATGGCGGTTTCCACACGTAGCCGGGTATTTGGGAAACCGCATATATTTTAACACATTTACGGCTATTTATCCACATGAAACCGCAGCTTTATGTCACTAAAAACTATGTTTTCTGAAAACTCCGGCCAAAGTGAATTCTTGGCAAGAGTTTTCGGTTCTCAAACGTCACAGCTGAATGACGGAGGCTCATTTTGATAGGATGGGTTTTACATCAGGAAAACACTGCCCACTGGGTTTAGCGTGCTTGGAGCCGCACTCACTGGCCGATTTACCCGCTGCGTGTGGACAAAAGTATTTTGAAAACAAACGGGGAGGGGGGGTACTCGTTTTTGAAAATATCTGACCATGTGTGGACATGGCCTGTATAGACCGGGGAGTGATCAGCACAGGTGTGAAACAAGACACAGGTAAAACACATGAGGAGCAATCAACAAGAAGGGAAACACAAGGAGAACCAAACCAAACACAGGAAAACTCAAGACAGAGACTAAGGCGCCGTTTACACGACTACAGTTCATCTGAAAACGCTGAAATGCAGCGAAAAAGCGCAGTGAAAAAAATCTGCGTTTACACGGAAACGCTGACGGACTGAAAACGCTGCGGTAAGCGTGCCAGGCCTGTAGGTGGTGCTATAAATGTCTTGTCCAGAAGCTGCTTTTGGGAGATCTCCACCAAAGTAGAGTTGAGCCAATCATCTGGTGTATTGGGGAATGCTAAGTTAAAAAGTGGAGCAAAAGATGTGCATTTTGTTGAAAGACAGTCAGCAGATACAGCAGATTGAGCAGCACAAGCACGACACGGTAGTTCGCGACGATTGTAACAATGGTACTGTTGTCCTGTTGTGTGCGCGCGTGTGAGGCGGAGTGTGACGTCAGTGTTTCCACTGAAAACGCCAGTGTACCGTTTACATGGCAACAGTGTCGGGAGCGTTTCAGAAAAATCCCACTCTGGAGAGCGTATTCAAAAGTTTGCTTTTCAGGTCGGCTGAAACGCTGTTTCTGTGTACGCAACAAAACTTTTGCATTTCACCCTAAAACCGTTGTTGTGTAAACGGCCCCTAAATAAATAAAAGACGCTGAAACGCTCAAGATAACCACAAAAAGACGTGCACATAACAAGAACCAAATCAAAACCACAAGGGACCCAAACTAAGGACAAGAACAGGAAACATAGAACTCTCCAGAATAACTAAGATTAACACAAGTGACACGGAAACACAGGAAAAGCACAGAATTACACAGAAACACAAGAAGACAAACACAAGAAAACCCAGAAGTATACAAACCAAAAAACCAAACCATGACAGTAAGCTTATTTCTAAATCCAGATCTGTGCTAATCTCCACACAAGATGGATAAATGAGGGCAAATATAAGGGGTCAGGGTTATTTTGTTTGCATTCTCATAAAGTGGCTGCCATTGTTGGGCTGTAAAACCTTTACTAAGACAACAACAAATTATTTATTTGATCCTTAATCTAAACTGCCTGAAACGTGTGTTGTCATTAGCGAACAAATACTGAGACCATCTTGTTGTTGTGTATGTATCAAGTAATTATAACAATCATCTCTTCATTGGGTCTTTATGTGGGGGATAGCGATTGAAAGTGAACGTAGCAGAAGCAGGATCTTGGCTTGAAAAAGACAATGAATTGTTGGGGATTTTGAAACGATTCACTACATGGTGTCCCTCATTTTATCAGTAGACAGGGAGACATAATTTCATTTAATCAGGAGTGAGCAATTATAAAATAATCACCTCTCCCTACGACTCATCCACTTAGCATCAGTGGCAGCTAAATTGTTCTTATGTTCCCCTCATGTTTATGAGGGAATCAAGACGGGGATTTTTACCTTTTCTGGAGAATATCTGCAGGCCAGAAAACTTTTGAAAGGATAATCATGTTTTTATCTTCAGCCCCTGGTGCTTTTCTTTACCATCAGCATCTCTGAGCGCACTGACTCTGCAGGACCATTGGGGGAGTTGTCTGAGTTAGTGAAAGGTCATTACCTCTGTGTGGGTTTGTGCGTGAGCGCTTTATGTGAGTGTGCATCCATGTTGGCAAGGATGTGTTTGGTGTGTGTGTGTGTGTGTGTGTGTGTGTGTGTTTCAGGTTTGCATCCAATCATCATTAAGCACAGCGATGCAGGAGCTGGAGCAGCATCATGCTTTGGGGGAGCAAAAGAGGAGGAATGGAGAGAAAAACATAGCTTGAGGGAAAACAAGAGTTTTCACTGGTGGGCAGTGCAGATGTGCAAGATGGCTCGTATACAATTAACTGGAAAGCCTTTGATTCTCTTAAAGGATACAGCCATAAATACTAAGTTTCCTCCCCTGTAGTGGTGAGCTTCACAGTGAGAGGCTTCATGTGAGGTGTTTTTCATCCACATTGCCAAAGTTGCTGAGATTTAAAAGTGAAGAAACCCAACTCTCTACGACAAAGGCTTGAGCAGAGATTTGGCAGTGGCGAACCACTCTGAAGCTTTTAACAACAGGGTGGAGCTGCTGAACAACCAGAAATCCTACACAGTGAATGCTTGGCCAGGTGGTAGACTGTGGTGAACATCAGCAGGGAAGGGACATTAAGCTTCGCAGACAAGACGCCATGCAGACTCGCACTTAGATGGCTGAATGTCCCTATCACGTGTTAGACGACGGGGTGTTGGAGGGAATGACACAACAAGCAGGAGAATGATGAGAGGGGAGGGGAAAGAGTAATGAAGAAAGAAAGACAACTGAGAAATGACACGAGTCGAAAAATGAACAATTTATTGTAGAAAGTGAGAAATCATGGATGATCTTCAGTGGCACGTCCTCCACAGGGATTTAGAAGCTACTTCATCATTGATCACCTAATATGTAACATTCTTAGTTTAATAAACTTTTTTTTTTTTCAAGAAGCGCTCAATATAAAAGTCCCACAAGTGGCGAAATCTCACTTTACTGTATCTTTTCCAAAAGCACTTAGACATCGAGTCAAAGTTTCATTTCCTGCCACTCCTGACAAGTGTTGTTGCTGCTGTGTTTCTTTTTATAGAGTCGGTTCCAGCGTCCAGTTCAGTTGTGATGACAGCTATGTACTACAAGGATCTAAAAGTATCACCTGTCAGCGAGTCACTGACACACTGGCTGCCTGGAGTGACCACAGACCCATCTGCAGAAGTAAGTTTTCCCTGTCCTTCCTCCTGAAACCTGTTATGACTTGTCAGGTGTGCATTAGAGATAGAGACATTTCACACAATGCCTGTACATCAGCTGACAGTATGTGGACAGACGGAGCACACATCTGCAGGTTGGTGTCAGTTTTATATCAGATTCAGTTTTGTTCACAATATTTCAGCTAGATCAAGAAAGAGGAAGAAGAGTAAGTAATCACATCCTGTCTTTGCATCCTGCCTCAAAGGCTGACACTGGCTTCTAGCTGATCAAAGACATCTGACGATAAATCATTACACACATGAAAAGATGAGATGTGACCATTGATGAGTATGAAACCAGTGAAACTATTGGGGGGCAGAAAACTCAGGGTGTAGTTTGTCAGAATTATGTTGGTGTGTGGTAAATAGATTTGAAATAAAATCATAACAACACAATAAATGGGGTAATCCAGTCTGGGAAAACCCATTTAGAAATAAGTTTTTCTCCACACTTTAAGATATGACAATTTTTCGTGAACCACACCTCTGTAACCTCTGAACCTCTGTGACCACCTCAGCCTTAAGGAAACGATGATAACAGATAGACACTGTTTGTTTTTTACTGTTTCTTTTCTGCATTTCTTGTGGTGGTTGAGACATTTTTTCTCGCGACCCTCCATCCCCTTTACACAGTGTGCTCATCTCTGTGTGTGCATGTACGTTTGTGTGTCCGTGCGCTTTGCTGTGCGAGAGGAGATGAGAGCTGTGAATGTGTGACCATGTATAGACAGAAATATCATCCTACCATTTAAATAAGATGAACAACATAAGGCTATTTAGTCTTTTCAATAACAGAGAAAGGTATATACCTCTTCTATAAAAGAGGTTACCTTAGGTTACTTCTCCTGTGGTCTGCCACTATATAGAAAATAAAATCAACATTAAAATGTTTTGATCTAATGCTCTCGTTAAATGAATTATAGGAATATTCTAATGTTGCTGCACATTTTTTGTTCAATCTGCAATTTATACAAAGGAAGGAACAAAGAAAAACGTAATTGTTAAAACACAGAGTAAACCAAAGAGAAAAAAACAACTATAGTTTAAGTTTGGGGTGCTCAGTATATGCTTTCCGGCTGAACTGAAGTTATGGAAAAAATGCCAATATGGCACTGCCATATTTATTATCTTTTAGAGTTTTCAGAGAGAAACATTTTGCCTCAAACACAACAGACATTACCAAAACAAGGAAGATAAATATTGTAAACAAACACGTAATTCAAAGTTTAATGAATGAGTAACTGGCCACAACTTGGCAAATAAACAATCATCGAGTTATAAACTGGGCTCAATATGTCCTTCGCTTCCGTATAAGTAACAAAATAGTGCAATTAAAAAACATGAAAGGCACAAAAATGTTCCATAAATCAATAAAGCCTTCCTTCAAAGTGCAACAAATGAAGCTACAAGAAGACTAATGCTGACTGCCTCATATGACTGGCCTATTTCTTTTCCTCTAGTATGTTGTTATACGTTATCAAGCGCACACCTGTAAACGTCCCATGCTGTGTTCATACAGGCTTGGAAAATCTCAAGCCTACAGAACAGACATTGGTTATAAAAATCTCTCCACCAATAATTCCCAATATCATGTTTTAGGACATTATGGGACTATAATTTAGGAGCCACTAATGGGGCTGGCCTTAAGAACAGCTGATGTTCTGTGGGCCACGCTCGCCGTCATGACCTGCCTGACTTAACACTGTGTACATCAACGGTTCAAAACAGTAGATGAGAGATCTTTAGTTCTGTTCTTGCGAGCTCCGCGGGCGAACTAACCGAGTAGATGATCATAGTGAGATTACCTGAAACAGGAGCTGAAATCATCAGTGAAGCAATGAAAATACAAAGCCCTTTACTCAAACACTGCTCTTGAACCAGAATTTATCTGGACACTTTCTGCTGACTGGTGTATCTCTACAACCCTTGAAAAGCTTACTCTGTGCTGCACCCTCCACCCACTTTTTTGACTCACACACAGGAGAGAATCACTTACCACAACAAACTATATCACAGTGACATGTTACTCTCAAGGCCAAACAACTAACAGAAGCTCACAGCAGCAGACTGAGAGCAGCTTCTGAAGGAGATTGAATTTGTTTTACTACTCCCATGATCTTGTCATCAGCTACTATCGCACAATCTAAACTTTCTTACAAACCATGGGAACAAGAACAAAAACAAATGTATGATTGATCATCCAAAACTTCTAAAGTGTTTTTTAGTCCAAAACAACACAGGAAGTTCATACTGCATTAAAAAGTGATAGTTCTCTACAACCTTCACGTTTATCCTGATACCAATTCATCACTCTCTCATCACGATGAACACATTAAATCACAGATGGTGGGAGTAGAAGCATTTTTGTACCGGATCTGCTTTTACAGGATTCATTGTAGTTTAATAGTACTACCGCCTGTTTTAAGATGGAGACATGAGTCAAACCATCAGGGCTGATGACCTGCTTTGGATACTCAAACACTCCGGTAAAGAGGTCTGAATGACACTGAGCCTGTCATCCCACATCTAAAAGTTTCAAAGTCACAGAGCTCTGCTAGCAAAAGGCTATTTACCAGATAGCAGCAGATAGACTCACCAAGCCTTAAGTTTTGCTTTTTTGTTGGCAGTATGTGAAGGATATGCCCTAACATTGCTGTGGTTAATATTTCTTTAATTACATTTCTGTTTGCTTGGTTGTTAAGTCCCTGCTTCAGTTTGTTACTGGCTGACTGAGCTTCTAAATAAATAAGTGTGTGAGTGGCAGAGCAATGATGCAGCAGCTCTCACTGCCCACATGTTTACTGACAATCCCCTGTTGGGTTGATTGCTCCACAATGATAAGATGGACAGCTAGCATACACACTCAAGTGTGTGTGCTTTTACACATACTAACATTGACAGCAAGTGTCCAAAGGACAATGTCAAATACTTCATAGCTGGAGCTGTATTCGCCTTGAACTGTGTGTGTTTGACAGGCAGGCAGTCCCAGCGCTCAGACACACACTATAGGGTCCTTGTCACATTGTATTATTGTGTGTGTGTGTGTGTGTGTGTGTGTGTGTGTGTGTGTGTGTGTGTGTGTGTGTGTGTGTGTGTGTGTGTGTGTGTGTGTGTGTGTGTGTGTGTGTGTGTGTGTGTGTGTGTGTGTGTGTGTGTGTGTGTCTGACTCCAGGAACCTGCCTGACTCCATGATACAGGCTGCTCTTGTCAGTTAGAGACTGTAGAGAGGAGGAAGAGTGACAGAGCGAGACAGACAGGGGGACTGTTGGGTTATTTTCACAATTAGCCTTTTAGCACAGTTTATCTGAAATGCTCTTTTTTTACTGTTCATTATTTGGTGGATTAATTGTCCTTTTGTTTTAGTGAGGTGACCTTGATGAAGTTCATTTTTCAAGAGGCGAAAACACAGAGTTAAAATCTCTGAAAGTTTTCTCCTCAAATTTTGAAGAGCTTTGAAGCCTATTTTAAGCAGACGAACCAAATCAACAACTGTCTGAATGGCAAACATAATCTAGACACCTAAAATAAACATTTTGTTTCTGTCTAGCTTTATTGACTTTAAATTACAGAGAAAGTCTGATTTCAACTGGTTCATTTCAGGTCAGACAGACTATTTGGCAGCACTGAACCAGCTGGCAACTGGACATCCCATCATCCTGTTTTATGATTTTTTTTTTTTTTAACACTGCTTTCAGTGTATGGTATATTTTATAGGTGAGAGGGATACTTTCAAAAATGCATAAAAGGGGGAGCACGGAAGAGATGAAAAGAAGAAAAAGTGATGGAAATTCTGCAGAGGTGTGGCACTAAATTCTGCATCCTGTATATTGTGGTGTCTGAGGGTATGTCCTTTTATTTACAGTGAGTAATGCAATCCGGCCCTTCACTGACTGTTATTAAATCAGTGCTCTTGCTCAAACAGACCTCTTCTTTAGCCCACTGTCCTTAATAGGTTTTAACATACAAACAAGTAGGCAGGCAGAGGTTAAAATCCCCGTGCTGTAACTCTGATGTGCTTTTTTTAATCTTTGTGATCAGTCTCATGGGATTTAAACCCATGAGCGGCTCCCGTTCTCCGCTGACACTTTAATGTTAATTAGGAGCCTGTCTCTGGGATGAATCGCCATGAATGTGTTTCTGTGTGTGTGTGAAAGAGAGGGTGTATACCTGTGTGTACCACAGTGTGTTTCAGCTCTCTTTTCTAATTAACAGGCAGATCAGTCATCTAAGGTCCTCCTCCCCCTCCTCTTCTCTCAGTCCCTCCTCATCCTCCTCTCTTCCTGTCCCTCCGCCTCTATCAGTTACTCTCTCCCCTCTTACTGTCCCTTTCTTCCTCCACTCCCTCTGTATCTCCCTGTCTCCCCCCTTTCCTTTCTCTTACTCTTACCCCCATGTTCCTCTTTTTGCTCTTTTATCGTTGTATTTTTTCTTTGTCTATTTGTTTCTTACCTTGTCTCAGATTTTTCTTCCACTTTCTTTCTTTTTTTATTATATAACATTTGATGAAAACTTTACTTTTCCTAACCTGTATTTTGTTGCAAACTTTCTTACCACATCACTAATGTCTCTCAGACCTCAACCCCACAGTTGTTTCATGCATTCCCACGCTGCTTGATACATTTTCTCTCGTCTTCTAATGCTTTTGCCTCTGTGTCACAGACAGCGATGCCCTCAAGCCGACTCATTGTGAAAGATAAAAAAGGCAAATATATGACCAGATAAAATTCAGTCTGCAATATGAAAGTGCATGATGACTAAAAAACTGAACCAGAAAGCCATTTATTACTGCTCAGGAGTGGCAGAACTTTGACTCTATAAAAACACCTCTTTCAGGCTAAAACACGGCTTGATTTTATGAGGTAATCAAGACAAGAAATAGTACTTTGAGCATCACACAGGACAAAATCAATATGAATAAAATAAAGTGTGAAAAAGATGATAATGAAAACTGCTGTTAACAGAAATCTGCTGCCTTTACAGGAGCAAAGAGACACTTAGAGTTTTAGCTGCTGAAGAGAATCATTTTGAAGTAAATGTCCCCAAAAAACCTGAATATAAATAAATAGATAAGTCCTTTTGCTCTTCTAGTATGACAACATGATTTAACAAGAGGCCAAACTCCTTCAACAAATGCATAAGAGCACTGGAATACAAAACATGAGATTAACAAAACGTAATCATGGATGCAATAATCAGTAAAATATAAACGTGTCAAAAAAATAAAATGATAGCAAAGTCTAATAGAAGGACTACTGCTCTCACATAGTTACACATGTTCTCACACAGGCTCTGCCCTCTATTGGACTCCATGGGTACTACTCCTCTAATTGCGCTCATGCGTTTATCCATTAAAGTTTGCAGAAACATAGCTGGCCAATCAGGCTCATAAAAACTGCTTTGAGTGACTTGGGGTGGACCCCAGTATGGAGGTGTGCAGGGTCTCTGGTCTTGATCCCTGCCGAGCTCCACCCAGTACCCTTGTATAATCCCCAGGTGTGCTTTGGCCCCACCCCCCATGCTGCAGGTGGGCCATGGTACTGACCTTTGCTGGTCAGGGTTAAGTGGGATGATTTGATGTGGTGTGACAGGCTGTACATTCATCAGACTCCACCCACTGTACACATAGAGTCTAGTAGAGGGTGGGGCCTATGTGTGGTATAATAATGGTAACATGTTGTAACCCTAGTTCTATTAGCATAGGCATAGCCCTCTACCAAGAGCCATCCTACACATCTCGCCGAAGAAGGTGTAAGATAGCAGACAGCAGATTGTGCTGCCTTATATACTGTGAGGGACACGTGTTCAGGTAGGCACCCCTACATTGGCTTGCTATGTCTACGCAAACTTCAGTTCAGTGGGTGGATGCAGTCGTGTAATTACAGGAGTGGTACCCACAGAGTCCAGTAGAGGGCTCCACCTATGCCAGTAGAACTAAGGGTTACAACAAGTAACCATTGTTTCAACTACATAGATGTCAACCATCCAGAAAGTTATAAATTAGCAATGACTTCACACATAGGACAAATTTTACAACAGTCGTTCAACATATAGAGAGAATTAGTTATATGGTGTGCAGTCAATGCACGAGAAAATGCATTTTAGAAGGTAATCCAAGGAAATATTATTATCAGGGTGACTGTTTTTCCTAGACGTCATAGGGGCAATGTACAGGACAACAGTTTAAGGATAAAATGTAAAAGTATGGTTACATTTTGGCCACGCATTTACACAGAGGCGGTGTTTTAGCCGATTTAAAACAGAGACTTTGTAAGTAGAATTTTTCTGAGACGCCACAGCCACCATTGCCGTGTCAAAAGCAAGTCTGAGTTTTCAGTGGAAACATTACGATTGTCACACCAACTAAAGGCCTCGCATTCTGACAGCGTTTTTAGTCCCTTAGCATGTACGTGTAAACGCAGGATCTTTTCATTGCGTCTTTTTGCATTTTGGATGAAATGCTGTTGTGTAAACCGGGCCATGTTGTGCCCCTGATGTCCAGGGGTCATAGTCCTTAAAGTGGGCCACCCAGGTTTGATTTTACCCCATGGCCTTACAAATCATATTTCTATAAGAGCAAATACTGTATGCATTATGTAAACTACTGCTACATGTTACCTTATTCATAGCATGAACCAAAATATGTACATCATACTTTTAAACAGAAAGCCTGTGGTTGCACATTTTCACATCATTTGGCACTTTTTAAAAACTGTCTCAGTTTAAGATGAAAGAAAATCATCTCAGTTTTTAGTTTAGGTCTTCAGACAGAAGGAAGGCTAAAGATGATGTGGACATGATTTTCAAAGTGCATCATGACTTTGAACAAAATGTTTGCCTGTATAAGAAAACCACCTTTTAATCACACCCACCTCCAGAAGGCTCGAGTACACAAAATGATTTTGACTGCTATGCTAACAGCATATCAGCTAACCCCTAACTGGTACACTGAGTAAGCAAAGTGCTCTTAAAAATTCCACTTTAAATGAAAAGAAACCAGTATGATCAGCCCTCATCATGGAAACAGCTTCAGGCTAACAGACTGCCTCTGCAACTTTTAAATGATGTGGTGTTTATTGGTGGGAGATACTTTTGGAAAGACACCTCCAAGTTTTTTGGGGATTTTGACATTTGACTTAATCCCAGAGTATGCTTCTTGAATTTTCAGTTCTATTTGTACTCTTTTCAAGCAGTTTTTGTATTTGCGCCCAGAAAAATAACTATTAAATCTTTTGGTTATTCTGCAGTTGAACAGCAGAAAAAAAACAAACAAGGGAGCAGTTGAGTCTGTTGAGGTCATCATTCTTCTAAAAAT
Organism: Halichoeres trimaculatus; assembly: GCF_033239565.1. NCBI lineage: Eukaryota > Metazoa > Chordata > Actinopteri > Labriformes > Labridae > Halichoeres > Halichoeres trimaculatus. The sequence continues at coordinate 27,700,925 of NW_027437181.1, forward strand.
AACCACTGTTTTAACAAGGGATGAAATGATCTTTGTGTGAAAGTTGTAGCAAAATGCAGCTTTAACCTGCCATTAAAAGGACCACTCAGCTTTATTTTATTTCTGTCAGGTTGCGACATTTCCTCTAGATTGTACTGCCATCAAGACTTTTCCTCGGGGTCTGATGATGGATGTGTTTTATCCATGATGCGATTGTCCCTGTTTGAGCACAACATCCAACACTTGCCATTTTCCACATGCACTACACAAGGGTCAAGTGTGCAGTGCTGGCTGCCTGACAAATGCAGGTCCTTGACATGTCTTCTGTGATGTCAGGATAAAAGAAAACGATGGTGTCAGGAGAGGTTCAATTACAGTGGGTGGAAAGGATAGAAATATAAAAATCAATTCTTTATGACCCAAAGTGTGTCGTTTCAGCAGTTAGCTACACAAAAAATGGCTTGAGGGTAAGCTAACCATTTGAATCATTATGGTGAAGTTGGATATAGTTCATTAGTCCCCAGCAGTGCTTCAGGGGTCATTATTGACTGTACAGAAGACTGAAATATGACCGTGCAGTTCTTTGTTCCTGTAACCCAGACCTAACCCAACTCTCAAGATATTTCTGATACAGTTCATGTTGGCAACTCACAAGGTTTTGGCTTTCTCCAACACAGAAATACAAAATCCAGATCATCAAATACATGAAAGAAAGTTTGTCTCTCACAGGACTTAGTTTTCTACTCATACCAAAGACTTCCTTTTGCACGCTTGTATGCAATTCAGAAATGTTCTCAATGCCAGCATCATAAAGTTACGCCATTGTGGAGGTTACAATCTATTCTCTTAATTCACACTGATCTTTTGCTCTGCTTTATGTGAGAATGCAACACTTTGATTATTCAATACAACTGCTTAAAATTATCTGGTAAATTTGACTATTTTAAAGGCTGTTTCTTGCTCTGTCTATCGGTGATCACTCTTATAGTTTGCTTTTCCCCCCTCCTTGCCACACCCTTTCCCCTTTTTGTTATCTTTGGTAAGAGGTCATTTGAAATAATTTCACACCATATTTTCTAATGTGAAATCTCTTTCTCTCTGTCTTCTACTGTAGCACGTACCTGTGGCAGCAATCTAAGGGGGCCCAAAGGGGTCATAACTTCTCCTAACTACCCCGTTCAATATGAGAATAACGCACACTGTGTTTGGGTCATCACTGCAATGGACTCTGGGAAGGTAAGCTCATTTTGTATTATTTTGTACTGCCTTTGCTTCAGAAAACAATAAAGGAAAAAAAAAGCCTTTATCTTTTGACTCTAAGGAAACATTTCCCTGTTCATCTATTCGCTCTGTGCCCTTGGTTATGAAGACATCTTGAGCACTTGGATTCAGTTTGTGTGGAGGGGATTTGGCTTGTGAAGCCATCCCGATTGGTACAGATCTGACTGTAACAGTTTCTTGAGTTAGTTTGGTACAGTGGCCGGTAGGTGTCTGACAATTTGCAAAAGCCACAACGAGGACAGTTTTCCCAACGGACACCTGAAAAGTTGTAGAAGTAAATGAGTGTTTTCTTTTATAACTTCAGCTATGATAACTATAGCCATAATGCCAACTTTATGACTTGAGTGATTCATAAAGCTAAATATATGATGACATATTACTGGTAAATAAAGAAATACACCTACTATGAACACCATGACACCCCTTGGGAACTATATTTATCATAGCTGAAGTTAAAAAAGAAAATCATTTACTTACTTTCACAACTTTCATGTATCTTTTGAATTCTGTTGTGGCTGCACTACTGTTATACACCACTTTTGTCTTTGTGTTTTTGCTTCTGCATTCATGTTGTGGATTTTGCAAATTGTCTGACACCTACCACCTACTGTCGTTTGGAGGAGATGTCCTGGTTATGGAAAGTAGGAATATGTGTGTTGGTCTACTAAACGATGAAAAATTAGTAGTGAGTAGAAAAGCCAAACAATTGTGATAAAGTTGTTTGTGGGTTGTTTCTGGATGAAATAGAAAATGACCAAAAGGCCAGAGTAATGTACAACCAGCATAGGCATTTGAAAACACCAGCACCCCTCCCTTAAGCTAACATGTCATGAAACCATGTTTGAGAATATCCATCTGACGTGTATTTTAGTTCAGTTGTTCGATCAATGCCTCATTTGTAAGGAGAATGCACTCTTCATGGCCTGCATTATAGCCAGACAGCAGAAGAGGGCGTTTGATGTTTTGGCTTTACTTTTGGGCAGCTGTTGTGTTATCCATCATTTGATAATGTCAGTGTCAATGTGTGTGTATTTCTGCCAAAATAGCTGACAGTACTTGACTTGCGAACTTGAATGAAGTATTTACCAGTCTATGTTAGAAAATGTTGGTCAGCTAAATTTTGAGAAGATCCTGAGGATATTGGGAGACATTTCTTTTTCCTCCAAAGAGAAAAAAGATCTTGTTTTCACTTCTTGATGAATCCACTGTGAGACTTTTGAAGATCTTTGCCAAGAGGCTAAAATTGTGCACAAGATGAAGGTTGAGATTGAGTTGTTTGTTTTTTCTTGCCTTTGCTCAGTGAAGGCTAAAATCCCAGTTGAGAGTGTGTAACTTCAGCACAGTGAGTCAGGACTTCACTGCATACAGAGCCGTCCCTTTTGTAAATGGAGGTTTTGAGATGCAGAGGGACAGACAGAGAAGGCATAAAGAAGAGCACGGCCTGCTGAAAAACAGTTGGAAGAAACCATGACCACACATATTGAAAGCTCTCCTGTGGTCAAGTTTTCCAAGGGTGATTTTAACAGGCTTCTGTTTTGTTTCTTGTTTGCTTACAGGATTATTTTTTATGCAGAGATCTCATGGTCAACACCACACCACCCCCATTTTTTGAAGACAACTTTTTATTGTTGAGCCGTTGTTGTATAGCTATGAATAATTCATATACCCACAGTACAACACCTCAGATATCTCTATCTACAGTTTCTTTTGTGGTATTATCTTCTTCATGTCTCCTCACGTATCTTCACTTCTTTCTCCTGGCTTCTCTCTGCGTTCCACACTTTCCCTTCCTTCTCCATCTCTTTATTCTCCACTCCTTTCTCCTCACCTACTCTGCAGCACTGCCTTCTCCCCATATATTCTCTCCTTCTATCATCTTCTTTGCTCCTTTCACTTTGATTTGTCTAAAATGTTAAGCTCGAAGACGGCTAGAGCAGAGAAAGGGGGTAGAGCAAAAAAATGAGCTGATCCCATTGAAAGCCACAGAGGGAAAAAAAAATGGAGAAAGGTAGAGTACAGAGGAGGAGAAATGGGGCTGAATATTCAGCTAGCTACTTCACGATTAAAAGGCGAGCTCCAGGAAGAGAGACTGAGAAAGACATGAAGAAAAGACTGAATGTCCACTTGACACGTGACATTGAGGTTTTCTCTAAAGACCAGTGAAAATGAAGTCTCCACACTTACGGTGGAGGAACTGTCAGGTACAAAGGAAGAGCGAAGAAATATGTAAAAAGGTGAGAGAAAAAGGGAACAGAGAGGTCCTTTGTGTTCCCTCCTCTGTCACTCTGTCCTCAGTGTAGAGAAAAGGTGAGAGAAGTTTGCCAACATTGAAGGTGTCTCTGATTAGTGTGTTTTTTCCGTTTGTTTTTTACTGTTATCACAGAGTGCACTTTTATTACATTTACAGGCAACAAAACAAGGTTTTAGGAATATGGTGCATCAGCAGTGGAGAAGTAGGAGCAACACTTAAAGTCAAAAAAAGGGTCTTAGTCAGGAGTGTCTATGTTTGATGACCTTAAAGACACAATAAGGAGGCCTCAGAAATGTTGAAGCATGAGTTATTATTTATTTTCCAATATGAAATTATTAGGCTCTCAACACAAGAGTGTTTTTGCTTTGTTATCTACAAATAGAAATACTTTTTATTGGCTTTTTCTGTATTTTGCAAAAAAAAGTAACAATCAGCCAGTCTCTATTGTTATCACCCTCTTCTAAGAACACGAAATTGAACAACCCTGTCTCTTTATGTAACCTAAGCAGTTATCATTGGTAATGAGGGAAATGTGCTGGTGTAAGGAGTAGCATTAAGGTGTTCAATCAAAATGCTGGATACATGTCAGCTTTTACCAGTAGCCTACTTAGGCTCTAAATTGTCTTTTTCATATATGTCCAGTGTAAAGGTTACTTTCCTGGTACACAAAAAAAAACATGGTTAAATGTTATTCTCTTATGGCTATTTCAGGCTATTTAATCAGCTTGTCTATTACTTGCTAGCATCTGAGAGACTGAGCTCTCTGTGGTTGTTGTAAGTCTTCCCGTCCTGTAACACTAGTCTTAAGTAAAGTCATACACTACCTTCGGGATGCACGATTTATCATCAAAAGATCGTGATCCCGATTCACATGCGTACATGATTTCATATTTTAACACCAAAGATTCTTAAGCATTTTATTTCACGGGCTGCTTTGTAAACAAACACCCCCTAAACGCAGCACCGCTGCTGCCGTCTCCTTCAAACAATGGCAAAGGGTCTTTACAACACATGGCTGCTCAAATTACTTGAATGACTTGGGAGCAGCTGGACCTTACATCCTGTATTCTTCCCTAGCTAGCTTAGCTTAGCAGATATTTTTAACAGTTCTTTATTGCGAGGAATAACCCCTTGAGATAACAGTTTCTCAAGAATGCTCTGATTCAGGTTTTCTGCATTAACTTTTACCCAAGTAGTACTGTAACATTCAACAGGTCTCCTAATGTACCAAAAGCAAGAGAGAAAACTTAGCACTAGCTTCATGCTAACGTACATGGGAAATTGCATTGATATGCTAGCAGTTCACATACAGGGATAAAAACTCAGTTTTAAAGCAGAATTTCAACTTTCATATCAAAGACACATCACAGTTAGTCTCTGTAAACTTTACTTAAAACTCAAAATATCAAAATACTAACACATAAATGTTTTCCTGACAGAAAGAACGCAACGGTGCAGGGACACAACAGACACAAATCAGGTGTGAGTTTGGCGTAACAGTGTTAATTTTGACCCCGAAGCTCAATGTCTTAAATCTGTTGAATTTGTGAAACTATACGTTTCATAAAGAACCTTGGTGATGTCATCTTATTGATCATCTAAATGATATTTCCACAACTGTTTCTGTTTCGGGCATTTATAGTGTGTTATTGTATCACAGCAGAGCAGCAGGAGTGCAGACAGAGGAAAGGAGTCAGGTGGAGAAGCAGGGCCGCAGGTGAAGTGACACCTCTCTTTGAAAACACTGTAGGTGTTTCAGATAGATATTTTTCACAAGATAAGATAAGATAGAAAAAGGAAAGAAACTTATGCAAATGTAACAGATATTTTAATGAGTATGCTAACTGCATTAAGGCTGCATATGATAACCTTGTATTTATTTGTTAATTTGATATGCAAATCACTTTGAAATGCATTTATCAAATTAGACTTAGACAGAAAATGTTAATTTTGCCAATCATACTTCCTTGCACTTATGCATCCCATTAATTCTGGCATTCTATGTATAACTTAATTAATTGCGTAAATAGTCTTTCATTAAAGGGGACTCGGAGAGTGATTTCAAAACTTGGTTTTCCAGTTTTCCAGTAATGTGAACTATTTTTCATTTTATCTTTATAATAGACCACATATTTATTGAATATAATTCAAAAATAACCTATACATGCAAAGTGCTTTTTATTCTGTTAATGTGTTTCTTGAGACTCCAAGTTTAAAGACTAATTATAATAATAATAATAATGATAATAATAATAATAATAATAATAATAATAATAATAATAATAATAATAATAATAATAATAATAATAATATTATTATTATTATTATTATTATTATTATTATTATTATTATTATTATTATTAATAATAATAATAATAATAATAATAATAATAATAATAATAATATTTCCTTGATACAAAAACTTTTGTCCATGTTCTTGTCCTAAAATCAAACCTATGCTGATGTGTAGCCTCACGTCTGAACTTTTCAGGCAAAGTCATTGTTCTGGAAAATAAAGAAAGGGAAAGCAAGACAGAAACAGGCAAAAACAGGTCACTCAACCTTACATGACGAACAATGTGTTTGAACACAAGAGGTCCATTAGTGCTGAAAATAAAATGCAGAGCGAGCTACTTCTGTCCCCCAACATGAGTTACTTATGGGCCTGTTGTGGTAAAACATTGTACAATAATGCAAGATTGCTTTTTTCATACTCTATATCCCTGTAACTTTTCATGCACCTGAAGCTTTTTTCTGACCTTTGAAAATAAGAGATTTTTTACTGATTATCAATGGGAACAAAGGAGTCTACGTTTTCTTTATGGATCATTTCATTTATGAAGCACACAACTCTTCTGCAACATCATTTGATAGATTGTAACTCATTTCAATTGAAAATCTTAGAAAAAAATCAGAAATGATCACTAATAATTACTGACTGTTTTTAAACTATGAAAGATGGCGCTAGCACGTCCTCTAAGTCCTGCATGAGGTCAGGAATTCTGTGAATACAGAAAGTTTCATCGATGTCTGCACATTGTTATAGTTTCAGGGCTTGTGTAGTTTGTGGATATCGATTGGCAGAGTCAAAGGTACACATTTTAACAGGGCCTGAAACCCTTCGCAGCAACCCGGCTTTTATTCTTGAATGCCAACTCTTGGGCATCTTTATATCTAGTTGAAAGATGGGTGCTGAGCAATAACATTGGTGTTTACACTAGGGAAAGAGTGACAAAAAAGTGGGTTAGGAAGTTACAATAAATAAAAAGGTTTAAAATGGCAGCTTAGCTCGACACTTTTGTAAATGCTGACACAGAGGTAGATAAAAGAGTTTGGCTTAATGAATTTCATCGTTTCAACAAAGACAGGTCTTGAGGTTAAGTAAAGCAACCACTTTTCTCGTTGTGTGTTGTGAAATGATATGATTGGTTGCTCTTTTCTGCCAAGCTGAGGAAACACAATAAGGTTAATAACCTGATGACGCTAGAAAGTAAGAAAAAAACATTTTATCAACAGCTGACACTTACAGAACAGAGTCAAGATCATGCTTCTTTGCTCTTTCAGTGTTAATTTATAGAAAACATACCTTCTGTCTGTAACTGTATCCTCTGTATCCAAGCTCACCCACCATGTGTCATCCTCTTGATTAGCGCTTTTTTTCTGTTGCTATTGTAGCACTAGCTGTGAGAGCAATGTCTACTGGAGCCTAATCGGCTTAGTAGCCAATGTCCCCTGCTTTTTATTAAGACATCACAGCTAAAGGTAAAGAGAATTAATTTAATTTATAGTCAGGGATTGCAGGTGTGTTTGAATATGTGACAAACAGCTATCCAAGTGTGTGTGTGTGCGCATGTGTTTGTGCTTCTTGGGTTTAAAATAGAATTTAATACCACAGAGTATAATAGATTCATACAGCCTTACCTCATGACAGATGAGATGTCTTTTATCTGTTCTGTGTACTGCCTGCGCCTGTGTTTGTGTGTACTGCCCGCGCGCGTGTGTGTTTAAAATGCTTGAGGTTTGAGAGCACTTTAGGAATGTGCTATAATGACAGATTATCAGCTACTACAGCTGCTGGCATTTGCAGAATGTCACTATCTCCATACACAGAGGGAGAGACAAGGACAGAGACGAACAAGAGGATAAAGACAGTTTTAGACTAGACAAGTCTGGAGTAGAATACAACAGAAAAGAATAGATAAGACTAGACGATAATTTCATTGAACGACACAGCAAATTGCACAAATTCTGATACATCGGGGCACACTGTACAGTATGTACCCATATTTAGAGAAGTTGTTGTCCTTTTCCACTTTTCTTCTTTCAAATAGTTTGAGACGTAATTTGTTCATTCATTTAATCTGCATGAACTCCTGCAGACACAGATGCATTTTCACTGTTCTTAAACAACATGCAAACCACATTTTCAGCTGTTTTACATGATGGTCAGACAGTGTAAACAAAGGGAAACTGATGGGATAGAGGAGTGAAAAGATACAGTCTGGACAATGCAGACAGTCTGATCTCTCCATGCAGATGGGGGATTATTAATCCGTACACTGTCTGCCCGGCTTTAGACACACAGTTCACAGCAAGGTTTCCTGCAGAGGCAGAGCAGCGACAAAATATCCAGTGCTTTTGGAGAAGCTGTTCTTCTCCTTGAAGTCGTTACAAATTAAAGTTTTAAACACTGATGTTTTTTTTCTTTTTCTATTGTGGCAATTTTCTGAGTTTATTTGAAGATCAATGTGTCAACATTTATTTTTGCCAGTGAATGTGAGTTTTAAACTGGCTGACACTTTTCATTACAGTTGTCATGAGTTGTGTAGAGGCTGGTTTTTGTGCTGGGTACAACACTTGCCAACTTCTTTCCTTTAAAAGAGGGCAATCTAATTGACCTGTGGCCTGTTGCAACAGCTCTGTGTCTGTTCAGGTGTATTTCACCTCAGAGACTCCAGGTGCATCTCAACTTTGATATCAAAATCAACCAAAACAAGACTACAGACATGATGTTGAGAACTCCAGTAGTCAGTCAGAGAAACATCTGTTCAGCAACTAACAGCATTAATCTAAAGTGTGATAAAATCACCACCCAACACCTGCAGATGCAATTATCTCTGTGGTAAAGGAAAGCAAGACGACAAATCAAAGTCATTTTAGGATCTGAGTTGATGTCATCTGTTGTGGAGAACACGCTAATGACACAAAACAGCCTGTTAAACCGCCATGCATCTCCCAAAACTCCTAATTACCTCATCATTCAAAACAATGTCCCACGACAGCCATATTTACAGAGGACTTTACTCATACTTAGAGCTCAGTGAAAAACTTAGGCTGTAACTTGTGCTTTTGTTGAAGCCGTCCCAGGAGGTGCAGCCCCTTCAACATCAGTGGAGTGTAAACGCTGTGCTAAATTAGAAATCATGTTCAAACAAGACTGTTTTAATTTGAGAAAAAAGATGTTTTTGTGGAACCTTAAGGCTAAAAAAAATAAACAATGAAATAAAAATTGACAATAAAATGAGTATGCAGGTATGAAAAAGTGGAGTATAGTTAAGAATAGATTTTTTAGAAACAGTGGTTGATTATATGAGCTTGAGGATATGTATGTAGCATGGAAATGGTATCCAGTGAAATAACGCTCTTACTATCTCTTTATGTTTGATTCAACATGTCTGTAGCGTGAGTTTCATGTTTCAATATTGTTAGTTTTTTTTATTTGTTAACATATGTTTGATTAGGTATTGATTTTTGGCACATAGCAGGGTATGTGTAAAAGATATTGGTACAAACAGAAAACACATACCCCCTGCCTCCTCCTGGAAAAGTCAGAATATCAAACACAAATGTCAGAAAGGGAAAAAAATGCATTAAAAAGACATGACAAAAGAGATGTTTTTACTGAACAAACTTAGAACAAGTAGGTAGCGTCTTCAGGAATTTTCATCACTTGTTAGTAAACACAAATTCAAATTGGGCTCCTCCTTCTTGGCTCAGTGCCAGCAGCAGCGCACACCCAAAGTCTTGCACCATGACTGCGTGAACACATTCACTAGCCAAGCAACAACCTGCCACATCGCATTTCTATGTGGGAGAGACTCAAAAGCTGTGCACCGGACTTGACATGTTAGCACAAGCTAATCACGGGTATTTGATTCATACCTGATTAGCAGAAAGCCAACTTGCGTCACTCTTAGTGCCCAAAAGTCTGTTAAGTAAAAATCCTTATCTCTTTGTCGTTCCTTTTCACTTCGTTTATTTTTCTTGCTCCGTGCTACATCCACCATCGTAGCCCCTTGAGATAGCTTCTTCCACTTGCTATCATCAACACTCAAAGTCACTTGCACACTGGATGCGCTGTGATTGGCTGAGGTGACCATTCCTACTCGTTGCCCGGGAACATCCCAGTACAACCAAAACATCAACATACAGACTGAGGAGGAGGTTGAGAAGTAGAAGTAGAAGTTGACTTTTTTATTATTATTATTATTAGAAAAAAATGACATCAAATGTTTTTCCAAATAATTTCAGACCACTTGTATTCCCAGGGACAGTATGCATAGCCAAATAGATAAACTAAAATAGAGCAAAAATTACACATGAACTGGCACACGTTTAAGTTTGTAACACTTTGAGTATATATTACTTGACATATGCAATATAGCCTCTCAATTCCAGCAATTCTTTAATGTAACCATATGACAAAATTAAAAAATGTTCCCAGTCTTTAAAAAAAATCAGAGGCCCTCTCCATTGCAGCAAAGTTTTTCAAGACACAGATTTGCAGTTACTTCTGTCAGCCAATGAAAGAACAGAAGGGCACAGATTATTTTCTGACTTTTAGACAGACCACAGTTTTGTGGAAACAAACCCAGCAGGCACATTTCAGGATTTTGAGTAGCAGGGGCTGAGTTGATTTGAGAAAACAAAGCTCGTCTTCAGGTGGTTTTACTCCTTATATTCCCATGAGCAGTGACATAGATGCTTGGATGTGCTCTGCACTTGAAAAAAAGTGCCGGGATGTTAGGGTCAATTTTGATGTATCAGTTTTAATATTTGCCCAGGCATGTGTTTACTGTAAGGGTGGGACAAAAGATTAATATGGCAATTTACTTTTGTCCTGACTGTGAGATACAACTATTGATACGCCGGGGCTAAAAATTGATATTTTAATTGGATAAACTGTAAACGATTTACCTTTCAGTTTGACTCATAGAGTCACGACTTCATGGCTTCACTAACAGTACTAATGACACCCTGTAGAGGGGAACCACAGGTGATTGGCTGAAGACGTAGCTGACACCTGCAAAACAGAAGAAGACAGCAGGATGGCAGACACAGTGGCATGAAGCTGAGAGCTGCTGCTTTTGAAAGCAGGAAAGAGGGAGAAAAGGCTGCTGCAGCTCTTTATGCTTTGATGAGAGCAAAGATAGAGGATGCACTCAAGTATGAAGAGAGTGTTTCACTCACCCACGGTGGGTGGACTTCATGGTCCATGGTGCCCTACGTGATAATTACAGCTCTTTTTATTGACAGCGAGTGGGAAAGGCATTTCTGTGTGCTACAAAGTGGTGCACGAGACTTTCACTGGTGCTCAAATGACAGGAGTTATCCTGAAGGCTCAAGAGGAATGAAAGTTGACTGAAAAAACTCACTGTAAATATGACTGTAGCTCTTACAGGTGCAGACATACAGGTCCACATGAAAAAAGGTTATTGTTACAAGGTTAAACCATAAAATATGAACAGGTTTAAATACATGCACTGTTCCTGGCTATTCAGCAATAACACATTTTTAAATTTGCCTTTTTAAGAGATTTTTAAAAAAAACTTTGTTGCCATATGGGTTTTATAGTTCCGTACATGTATTTAATGGACTAAAAACATGACAATGGTTTCATTTCAGCAGCAATAAATCTATTGATACATTTTTCCTATACTCTCTGCTTTTAGGGGGGGGGGGGGGGGGGGGGCTTGCATTTGTCATTTTGTTTTTGGATAAAGCTTATCTGTTGTTACTTTGGCTATCTGACCTGAACCCTGAGTTTTTAGCTCAAATGTGACCTGCTTTGTTTCTGACAGCCTGAAGAACAAGTTATATTGAATCTGACGTTTTTGAATCAGATTCAGGCCTCTTTCAAATGGGGTACTGAATCAGATACATATCAGATTTTATTTTAGAGCAACTGTGCCTAAACAGTCAGGTCTCCTTTAATACAACTGACGTCATTCTTGGGCAAAAGTCACACTCGGTGCTCACAAACATGGAAGAAAGCTGAGATGGAGTTGGGAGGAGCTGAGAGAGGAGTGCACAAGGAATAGTGAAAGTGAAACTAAAGTGCACATTTGTGTTTCTTGTTGTGGAGAGCTGGGAGAGAAACAGGCAGGGGCTATACAGGCAACAAAGCAAACCCAAATAAGCAGCTACACTTTAGAAAACAAGCCCCAAGAACCCAAGGTCGTGTTTATTTCAGTAAACACTATTCTGTCTGTGGTGTAATTAATGTTCAACTGAGTATGCAGGCTGCACGGTGGCGCAACAGTTAGGTCAGCGCTGCCTTACAGCAAGAAGGTCACTGGTTTGATTCCCACTTGATTGCATGTTCACCCCGTGTATGCATGGGTTTTTTCCAGGTACTCTGGCTGAGAACATGCTCATCAGTTTAATTGGTATCTAAATTGCCCATAGGTGTGAGTGTGTGCGTGAAAAGTTGTCTGTCTATGTGTCAGCCCTGTGATTGACCAGCAACCAGCCCAGGGAGTACCCCACCTCTCGCCCTAAAACAGCTGGGATAGGCTCCAGCCACCCCTTACCCTAAACAGGATAAGCTGAATGAAAAATGAATGAATGAAAAAACTAAGCATTCAGGTTACTTTAGGAGTGTGAGCAGTTCACAGCACAGTCCACCGACGAGGCCCCTTTTGAAATGTAATGTTAACAAACAAACAATCAGAATTGAGCATGGGGGCCTGCAATGTAAGCATAGCTTTAGACTTGTTGGTTTGAGCCAAGCAGATACCTCCGATCCAAGAATATGATACAATGAGGAAGTGCTAAAATCTGCTGTTTCTCAAGTGCCCCCCTTGAGGCTGGTCAGCCGTTCAGAGAATATTGTTACGTGACCGACAGGCGCCCTATAGCTGTATGCGAAGCCCTTACCACTACCAAGATGGCTGCTATAGCCGATGTGCTTCATGGTGCGTTTCAGAAACAGACAGGTGACGCCGGGCGACTACGTTCATGTTTTATACAGTCTGTGGTTTGAGTGCACATCTCATTAGGGTCTACAGTCTTTAATGAAGTGGTCGCTGGCTAGAATCCTTAGCATGACCTTTTGTTTCCTTTTTTCTTCAAAAGAAGATTTAAAAAAAAAACAAGATCTGGACAAGCTTGTTTTTAACCCTTCAAACCCTAAGATCAAAAACTTGAGGTATTACTCGTGTCAGTGACGTAAATACCAATCCAGACACTATGAACACATTTCACAATTGTTCCCTGTATTATGAAATCAGAATGATTCAAACAGGCCCAGTAGATGTAGAGTTACAATCCTTTCTGTTGTTACTTCATTTTTCTAGCAGAAACCCCCCAAAAAGGGCAGGGCTTTAAGGGTTAAACTGTATGACGTCGATCAAACCATACCCTGGTGAGTTGGTTGTCTTTACTAAATTGGATGGACTGTCTCTTTAAAGCTCCTTTAACAAAGCTTCAGTTGGTGAAGATTTGTATGTCCACTTGGGACAGAGGGGTTTCTCCTCTTTCTTTCCTGATTCCAGTGCATGTGGAAGGATTTTATAACTATCTTAAAGAATGACTGTTGTTGCAGCATACGGTCAGTCTTTTTTGCTGTCACCAACACTACTGAGGGTTTTAGACATTACACACTCTTTGTAGAGGATGTCAGTCCTAAAGTTGATTTTTTTTACTTTTGTAGATTATCTGTCATTGTTACCTCCGCCAAAGAGGTTATGTTTTTGGGACAGTTTGTTTGTGTGTTGTGAACATAACTCAAAAAGTTATAAACAGATCTTGATGGAATTTACAGGAAATGTTCAAAATGGGATAAGGAAGAAGTGATTAAATTTTGGGGGTGATCTGTATCACCGTCTGATTCCAGGATGTATTTTACAGGATTCTTTCTCATTGTAAGATCAGGCTGTTTTCACCATATGTGTATATAACTCCAGGATAAATGGTCAGATTGCTTTGCAAAACAAAACATGACAAGGTCACCATAATTTCTGACAGATGTAAAAGTACGATCCAGATCCTGAAAATATTCTGGATACTAAGATCTGGAATATGAAATATATTAACACCAAATTGTAGCAGACAGTCTGCTGAAAGGAAGTATAACATTAAAGTAGGACTAAGGTGTTGTGTGACAATCACAATATGCTTGATGGAGGTCTGCGCTCTCTGAATGCTTTTCTGGTTTCAGTCTGGTTTGTACCTAGCTGACCTCCTCACAGGGACGCCTTGCCTTTGGCCCTTAAAGCAGTTTTGTTGATATTTTACCATCATGTAACTATTATTTAAAGGGAATGAAGAAGATAATTAAGCAATTTGAATTCTGAATATGATTTCCATGGGAAAAAAAAAAGATTTTTATAACAGCAACTTGTTGTTTGAGCAAATGAAAAATTAATTAAGATGAATGAATTTTCTGTAGACTTTTCTCTCTTTTCACTCAGTCTCAGCCTCCCCTCTCTCTGGTGCAGCCGCTGATTGGCCATTATTCCAGATGACTTCTTTCATCAATAACATGTTATACAAAATTGAGACAGAGACAAATGTTTTTATTGAAGTGAGCGTGCCTTTTCACACCCTCTTTGTGTAGCTTTAAGCACGCAACTTTCCATAGCCAATAAGTAATTCTGGCTGGTTGTCATTCTGTTAAGTCCTGACTGAAAGCAGCACAATCAATATAGTTTGTAATGGCCTGACAGCCCGCCGGCAAAATGCGTGCTTCAATTTGTTGTGTGTGCCCCCGTGTGCTATTGTTTGTGCGAGTATGTGCAAAGGCATCTGGTTGTGTGTGATTTTATGAATGTTGACTGTGTGTGCTTTGTCTGCCAGCTTAATTGCAAACTGCCAGAGGTTGTAAAAAACATGATGTAGGGGAAAAATGTCAACTTTCAGGTAGTAGTGAGAAACAACTCAAGGAGTGCAGCAGAAAAAAAACACAGCCGTGTGTGTATGTGTGTATGTGTGTACACGCGTGTGTCAATCTTGTGATTCATCGGGACCAAGCAGATAATTATTTTGTTCAAGTCTGAACCATGCCTGACTGCTCTCATACACAGTGTGCACGCACACACACACCTGTGGACACACACATGCATGTGCGCTCTGAAGCCATGAAACGCCTCGTCACACATGCCCATTAGGCCTCTAATCATTGCTGTCTTTTCCTGATGAATACGTAATAACCTGTGTGCGCGCGCGTGCGCACGTGTGTGTGTGTGTGTGTGTGTGTGTGTGTGTGTGTGTGTGTGGTATAATAGTATGGGTCATTTTCATGCATGGATCATCATCATCATCAATTTAGACTTGGCAGGACACATTCTGTGAGATTCTTTCAGCTTTTGTTAAAATTGACTTGATGCAGAAATTAAAGCCTGTAAGAGGTAGTGAAAGCCAGTTTGGCTCTGATGTAGTAAATTATTTTGAAACATGGCTAAACAATGGCCGAAGTTGGTAATGTGGAAAAGACATTATATAAAGTGAGAAACAAAAGATGAGGTAGCGTTTAAATTTACTTAAGTTTGGCATGAATAAACATAAGTTAAGGTAAGGAAATGGTTTATGGAAACTTAGATTCAGAGCATACAATTACCTTAAAATCTGGGCCTTAAAGATATCAATATTTTAGCATCATGTGTCTTGTAGTGTTGCATTCAAAAGTAGAATTTAACAGTATGCCGTGTACAATAAAGAGCACTATGGTCAGAAAATGGTACAGTTTGTTATACTGACTCTGTTAGCAAAAGTTTTACCTTTTCATTTTTCCTCTAAATAAACCACATATAGGAAGCCCAGTGATTAAATACGGTTGGGCTGAAGCAGTCTTTTGTGCAGTGAGTTAATCCTTAAATTAAATATGGAGCTTAATCCCAGATCAAATGTACATCAGGAGCCTTAACCACTGTCTGCTGTGTCTACAGTGAAGTCCTGTTTATTTCAGGTCCCTGTTTCATGCTGAGCTGATTTTATTAAAGATCATTTCAAGCTTTATTCTGACAAAAATATTATGATAATTTGGTTAGGTCCTCTGTCACACAGATCTCTAGTGTTGTGACAAAGTTTATATCAAGAAGTTTTGCTGCTTCTTGGTGTTGATTGGTCAGAAAAGGAAAAGTGACAATAATGAGAATTGGTATTCCAACAGTTGAACTCCTCTCAACTGGGAGCACTGGGATTGCAGTGACAGAAAACAGCTGACACTGAGGATGATTTTGTGTTTAGGTTGCTTTCAAAAGTGCTGTAAATGCTGAAGTATTTTGTTTGTGGCACAACACAGTGGGTGCTGCCCTAACGAAAAAAAAAAAAAAAAAGTTAGAAGCCCTTAATGCAATTTAAGTTGTAACAAACCAGCGTTATTTTTTTTCTGTTTTTTTTTTTTTTCCCTTTTTTGTCAAGATATAGTAAGACTGTTGTACCTATTGAATAGGGTATTATTACAAAGTGCTCCTTAGATAGACTCTGTTTATTGTCATTGCACAAATTTGAAACAGCAGTGTATTTGGAATGAAATGTTGTTGCATGGCTTCCTGAGTGTTGTTAGACGATGTATACGATGAAGACAGTACAAAAGAAATAAATATATAGTATATGAAATAAAATTAGTACAAAGAGCTATGAATACAAATACTATTGATATAAATATTTACATGAAATATTTCACAAAAATAGCAGCAGTTGGCCAAAGTAGCAGCAGTGAGTTAAGTCAGAATTAAAATCAAATATTAAGTACCAGGGTGCTATTTTTAAATAATATGGGTATTTACATGGAAATTTTTGCAGATATTGCATAAACTGAATAATCTGTAAAGAAAGAGTCCATGCCATTGTGGGGATGGGTGGATAAAAGGCAAAAATGTCCAATTAAGTTTGGGTGGGATGTTGATGGTTGGAATCCTGTACAGTGGTTCTCAAAGTGAAGGTAACAAAACACTGATAAGGGGTCACACCTTCTAAATCAACACCTATTTAAAATTTCATATTTCATCAATTATTGTAAAAAGTATACAAACGAACAGAAGGTGTTTGATCTTTTTTTTTTTTTACACATTTCATTGCTCCACAAGACCCCTGAGGTGATAAAGCCAAGTGACAATGGTATCAGTGGTGGCAGGTTAAGGGTAGGGTCTGCAGAATTTTTTGTTACTTGTTAGTAAACACAAATTCAAACTGGGCTCCTCCTTCGTGGCTCAGTGCCAGCTGCAGCGCACACCCACAGCCTTCGATCGTGACTATATGAACATATTCACTTGCCAAGCAACCACCTGAATCAGGATTGAGCAAGTTCACGCTTTATTCTTTAGGAAAATCCTGCAGACTCTACCTTTGATTTCGGAAAGGTAGCAATATGTGCACATAGGTAGTCCAATTTTTCTACAATTAAATATCTTAATTCTTTTTTTTTTTTTTTTTTTTTGATTGACTTAATTGTTTATTCTAGGTCAGGGGGATTGCTGGTCTCTGTTTCTGCTGTTTGGGTGGTTTCAGGCTGAAAAGTTTGGGAACCCCTGTTACCTGTTCGGTTACTCTTAGACTGTATGCTTTGTTGTCATAGTTGGACTTCCTTAGTGCTGTGTTAGAATACCATGTGACTACTCATTCACTATGAATTATACAGCATTATACAGGCATTAGTTGAGGACACATGGACTGAATAGAAGGCATCAGTCAAGTGCTGTGTAAATAACCATCAGATGGCAACAGGAAGACATTCACCAACAGTTACATGATTAGCATAATACCTCCATTCAAGGCTTTCTGCCTTTCAGGCCTTTGGCTGTAGCCTGGCAGTCTGACCAAACATGCCTCAATTTATCAGCTCTATGTTTTGCTCTTCACCATGAACCTTGTACTGCTCTACCAAAGAGGCCTGTCTGAAGTGATGCATGAATTTCTAAGGTCACTCCTTTGTGCGATGTGGGCTTGCCTCCTCTCATCAAGATAAAATATGATTTTATCTGAGCTTTATTATAAAACTCCCTGGAATAAACCACCCGCTTGAAACCAGAATCATGTGGAAGGTTTCTCCACCTGAAGGCTGCAGTTGTCAGGTCATTTTCTGCTGTATCACGGGTTATTATGCAGTATGCACAGACGTGTCACACAGCTGTTACTGAGACAAAGTATGCAGTTTATTTTTCCCAAACAGTCAAGCCAACAGGTCAACAGTACTCAGAGGTGCTGTAACACCTCAACAGGGGGCTTATTCCAGATGGCAGACTTTTACTTTACACCACTCATAGCAGTGGTCACCTCAGGCCAGGAGTGCCTCATATAAACATGGCACATCTGGGTACTTACAGGGTAAAAAACATCAGGCAGGTGTCATCAACTGTCTATTTTTGAACTAAAGGCTGCTTTGTTTTTTTTCCATCCAGATTTTTTTTTACAGCTTGAAACAACATTAAGCAGTATAAACGAAGTTAAAATATGGATCACTTGACCTGTGATGCACCAGAAATACAGCGCCCTGAAAACTATTTTATAACTGTACAGATAAAGTGACCTATTTATATGCAACACCTGTGAGGAAATGAGTCTCTTGTGACCACATCTCAAGAAGTTTCATCTTTTATCTTTCTCTTCTATCTTAAGCAGCACATATTTTCATCTCTCCTGAGCTGACATCAATGAGATGTGCAAACATGTGTTTGATTTCTCTGCATGCCAGGTTGTCAGTCACTATGGTTGGACTGTGACGCTATACATCACATTTCGTAATTGGAGTTTGTTTGTTTCATCCCACAGTAGTGGATGTACTCTAGCCGTCTGTGTTGCCTCTATTTTCATCCTGTGTTTCTTCTGTGATCCTTTTCCCACACAGGCCAAAGACATGCAAGTCAGGTGGCCTGGTAATGAGCGATTGAATATCTGTTAGCACTATGATTGCCTGTCCATCTGTTAAGTTGCTCTCTGCCCTCTGGTCAGTGCATTCTGGGACAGGCTGTGGCCCCAGGGACTCTGATAGACAATTAGCATGTAAAGAAAAACTGGCTTAAGGCCTTTTAACAGTACACTCAAAACTTGATTTACTTTAATGAGAGCCTCTTGACAGTTTAACATAGAAACCTACTTCCTGTAGCAGCCAGTCAAACAGACACAACTTCTAAAACATTAACCACTAAGGATATAACAGTCTTACTTGAATGCACAGCATGGATTTTCTTGACCAACACCAATGCCTTTCTTCCTCTGGTGGAATTACCTTAAATTCAGTGGGCATGGATACATGCTGGTTACATTAATCCATTAATGTAGACAAACACACTCACCAGAGAAAAATCAATCAATCCATATGGCAATGGCCAAACTTATGTCCCTGACAATGTTTCAGGTCAGACTGTAATTGCGTATAGAAATCACATCATACAGAGCAGGTAGGGACATGTGTACAACTCCAAATCTGCCACTGGTTGGCAAAGTCCTTGATCTTCTACCTTAAGAAAGATTGGTCTAAAAAGTTTTGTATTAAGTGATTTTGTCCTGAGTTGCTTTAGTTATGGAGCATCTCTACAAAACTATCTGCTGTGCTTGGATCGGTCCTTCAGCATTCCCTGTTATAAACCAGCTGTGGTTACAACTACCTCTGCTTCAACTTTCTACTTTTGCACAAGATACCACACACAAGCACTCTAATCCAGCTGTTTTATTGCAATAAAATACTTGTCTTTAATCTGCTTGCACCTTAGAAAACATTTGCACAACTGTCCATGTACATCTTATGTCACGACAGTGCCCTACCAGCACTGTGTAGGTTGCTCTCTTTTCTTCTTTTTATTTCATTTTGTTGTACTTTCTTATATTTTCATACTCAAATTTCTATATTTTTAACTTATACTTACTTTTTTAGACTAAAGTTTTTATCTTTCTGTTTTGTTTTGTTTTTAATTTCTGTATGTTTTCGTATACATGGAAAATTTACAATAAAATCCTTTGATCTAGAATCTACTAAAGGTGGGTACACAATACAGGATAATTGGGCTGTTTTTTGTTCTGATCTCCCCCTACGATTAAAGCCAGCAAAGGCCAGATCATCTGATGTTTGCAAATGGCATTGTGTGTGATTTTCCTGTGGTGTGGGGTGTGTTAATAGTGATTTTGTCGAGTCGGAGTTGCTCAGAAGGCCTCTGGTTGAGAGGTCATAGACAATGAACATGTCTAATATTTGCAACAAGGAATCCAGATGTTTTTGGTGCTGCTCTTCACTTCTGTTTAAAAGCACTGCATGCACAGTCTTTGTATATGCCCCCCTCCCCACCCTTGTTTGTCTCTCACTGCCCAGCTTCATGGCCTGTGACCATTGTGAAATTCACTGCAAAATGCAGATGGATAACCTGTCACTGAGCAGCAAGGAGCAGCTAAAGATTATCTCAAATTCAGAACAAATTGTCAGTGGAACTCACAAAGAAACAAGACCAAAAAAAGAAAACTGAATTCGACAATAAGGATGTTCTGTAGCTTATTGCAGTCTAAAAGTAGCCTCCCCAGGTATGAAAGGTGTGCTGCTGTGGGTGGATTCATAAAGCCGGTCTTTGGGTTGTTCTCTGCTGGTTTTATTCGGCTGAAAGGCTTAAAGTAATCTATTTGGGGAAAAAAAGGCCCAACCTGCCACTGTGGCGGCACACCAATGACTCAACATAGCTGCACAATCTCAGCCAGATAATTCTCATACACTCCTCTGTCAGGACAGCTGTTCTCTCTGTGTGGAGCTGTGACGAGGGGTCACCTCAGTGCAGAGTTTAAACTTCTTCTTGAACATTCAGTTTTGACTTAGTGGAGTTGCTTTACAGCTTTAGCCTGCACAGTTTTCATGAAGAAAGTCACCTATAATCTTGTTGGGCTTGCAGAAAATAATGTCTATTCTGACCCCAGCCCTGATCATTGATCTGGTGGTATTGCATGAGGTCATAAGGGCGCCATTATCAATGTGGAAAACTGATGAAAACCTTTTTTGAAGAACCCCAAAAATCAGTCTGCATAATCATTCTAACTTTCTATCAGTTCACTTTTAGTTTCTGCATCACTTTACTGTCACCTGTCGTAAGGGAAAGCTGTGGCTTAGTGATAGAGTGGGTTGCTTTTTGTCAGTGGTCACAAGGCACATTATGGCCTCTGCCATCAGTGCATGAATGTGGAGTGAATGAGTGAATGTGTTGTTGTGAAGTGGTCTCAGGACCTTTTACCATAAGTATAATCTTCTGGGAACTGTTATGTTTAAATGACATCTGGCAGACTTACTGCAATCTAACTTCAGACAAATGGTGGCTGTACACCATCACTGCCAGCCTCTGATTCATGGTCGCCAAATGTTCTACTTTGTTGAGTAACAATGTACAAACACTTACTTCTTCTTAAGCTGTCAAAAGTAAACGGCTTGACTCAATCAAAGGTAACCTTTGTTGAGGAATAATCAGACAAATGTAGGATTGAAATTATTGACTGTGGTCTTTTAATAGAGATAACTTGTGAAGGGAGCCACTCATTCATTGTAGCGTGGCATTACAGCCCAAAACAGTGAAGTGACACCCAAAAACAATGTGAACTAGCTTTGAAAATAGTCATCTCAGGGTTTTCGTCTTCAGCTGATGAAAATTAGATCTTTGTCATGTTAAGAGTTGTTTGTGTTCTGCATTTTGAAAAGACATAATCAATGGGAATGAGAACCAACCAGAACTAAATAAAAACGTCCAACCCAAAAAGTCACTGCACAGCATGCATACAGTATATTTACATGTTGAAAGTAAATACTCTAAATAGGAGTGTACCACAAGTGTATGTATGCAAACATGTGTATCACAGCGGCAGGACATACTGTGGATCACGGAGATGGTAAAACTTGCATTTCAGACAAATATTTTGTACTGCACATAATCGCATGTGGCTGTTGGACTGTTTTCATGTTCTACTTTGATATTTTTCAACACTTATGTCATTTAAGCCACTGGGTTGCTAATGCTAAGTTAACAGACTGCCCCGTGTTTGTTTTGCCTTTTGAACCATATGTCCCTTGAGAGTTACTGTAGGGTGCTGTAAAGCAGATGTTACTGCTGTAATGTGTCTGGTTGTGCACATGTATTCTGCAATAAAGCTAAGAGTAGCTGGTGTTCAACATGAATGTCTTTATTTATTTATTTTTTTATCATCAAGTTAATAAGGTAGTGCAAACTCAGAACACTTGGTTACACAGACACCTCACTGTCAGCGGAGAATGTTCACTGATGGCTAAAGTGAATGATCCGATGAAAAAAACAGCTAAAATGCTGATCACTGATAAATTTGATCAGTGTTCAATTATATCAGAAAAGACCAACTCCTATTTGATACTTAAGAACGGGATGTGGACATCCCTGTTAATTACCAGAAATAATCTCTTAGCCTTCTTGAAGAATCAGAAAGATATCAAATTTAATAATTATCAGCTTTAGATAGATAGATAGGTAGATAGATAGATAGATAGATAGATAGATAGATAGATAGATAGATAGATAGATAGATAGATAGATAGATAGATAGATAGATAGATAGATAGATAGATAGATAGATAGATAGATAGATAGATAGATAGATAGATAGATAGATAGATAGATAGATAGATAATGTGTGCCCACTGTTGCTGCTCAGCAGTGACTCAGCACTCCTGCAGCCTCAGCCAAACAAGAGCTGGTCCACCCAATTACAGCTGTGTGTTCTCTTGCACTGCTCTGATGTAAGGTCACAGTAGTGAGGGCAAGATCAGAAATCACTGAACAGTTTCCCAGTTTGATTTTTCTTTTCTCCTCAAACATCTCAAGGTAGACACTTTATTGTCTGCAGTAGATAAAAAGCACGGTTACAAGGTGTATAAAGAAAATAAATCAAATCAAATCTGTTATCCCTCAAGGAATGTCTTGTTCACAAGAATAGAGAGCAAAAACCATCAACAACCATTCATTACAGCGCATTACATAAGTGTAAATTTTTAAAAACCATCAGAGGTAGGTCGTTAAAGTGTTGTGTGTTGAAATGTGAAAGAGCGGAGGTCTTCTGCCGAGTTGAATAAAGCCCTATATCTAAACTGTGAACCAGATGAATGGATCCTACATGAGACAGGACAGGGTGTTTTCTGTTTTGTGTGGACCTGCACCTTTACGTAAAATCAAGAGTTCATATTTTGACCACCAGGGGTGCTGTGAGTCAGCTTTGTTATCATATCAGCAAAACCAGGTCCCCAGTTATCTTGCTTGTTTAACAATCCTGTCTTGTTCCTCTCAGACAGTGCTTCTCCCTGGCCAAATCTCAAAAGTTGTTATCTTTTGTTGTTCGCACTGCTCTGTTGACTGGCATTCACTTGCAAAATCATGTCTTGGATTGTTCAGTCAAAGTGGTAAACATCTATCCGCTGGGATTTCAGCACCAGAGTAGTAAGACTAAGATGACTATCAGTCCCTCCTTGGGAGTAATCTTGCCCTGAGGAGGCCCTGATATTCATGGCACTACAACTTCCCTGGCTGACTGGCTGAAGTTATTTCAGTCTTAGTTTGGATGGCACACTGCTTTAACAAGGTTAAAGTATCCTGTTGAGCTGCTCTCAGTTGCTTTGCTGCTTGCTAATGACCTCAAACTGATAACGCTTCACTTACTCCTTAAAAGAAAACACACCTTGTAATAAGGAGCTTTTTTGTTTCATTTTTTGGACCTATCTGATTAAAATTTTAGCAAAAGATACTCTGTCCTGAAGAATTGACTAGTGCTGGAGGAACCAAAAAGACAACTTTGACAAAATGTTCAAAGGTCTGTAGTTAAAGACTAACAATAAATTAATTAGAATGATAAAAACAGTCAGTCAGTTGTGTATTTTCTGTCAATACCATTGGTTTTGTCCTGAAAAGGTTTCACTCTAGTCTTCTCCTGCTTTCTTCTCTTTATTTGCTTCATGCTTTTCTTTCTTAGTTTCTTTCTTAGGAAAATAAAGGAGCTAATCTAATGTAGTTTGGGGTTGCAGGCTGCTGTTAATGTCTTTCTAAATGGGCCCATTTGGATCTATTGAACAGCACTGAGCTTCTTGCTAATGACCTCAGTGCGATAACGCTTCACTTCCTTCCTTTAAGTCTGTTGCGCCTATGCAATTTGCCTTCAGTGCTACACACACACACACACACACACACACACACACACACACACACACACACACACACACACACACACACACACACACACACACACAAGGAACATGTAGACACAGAAATACAACCAGGCTGTGGTGGCAAACTTTCAGTGAAACAGGTGTGGCTGAACACCGTTCTGCTTCAGTTGGTAAGACGTTTACCTGAGAATCTTGAGTACACAAACACACTCGCATGGAAACACACATGAGTGCACAGAAATAGAGGTTTGTTCTGCTTCACTCTCTTTCTCTATGGCCACAAGCTGCTGCTGCTGTATAGTCTTAACAGCCTGGCGTTCTCTGACACAACTGAAGGATCATGAAACACCTTTAAGGACCAGGCAGCGACATGAAAAATGAGCCCGATGCAGAGGTACAAAAACTGCAGTTACATGATTGGTCACTCCAGGCTCGCTCCCAAAGCCAGTGAATGGTTATTGGAACCTCTATTGGTAGACTGGTCATATTTGCTGCAGAATGAAACATGTTTAAAGCCTGTCATAAAAAAAGGTTTTGGTCTGTGTACTTACCCTTATTTCTGTGGCCTGGTAGCTGATTCAACTGACACATTTTAGCCCTGTGCTACATGCCAAGGCTTTTGGCCTCAAATTCACTTCTTTGCCTGTTTTGAGAGCAGTGTTGGTCATCTCACTTTAAAAAATTACTTCTCCCAAAAAGTAATTGCGTTAGTAACTCAGTTACCTCATTGTAAGAGTAATTAGTTACTCAGCAAAGTAATTGTGACGTTATGTTTTCATGTTCTATACGTTGATACATTCTATTACATCTTTAACGTCAAAGATGTTCATATCAACTGATTAAAGAATAAAAACACTATTTACAGTATTTTAGAACATTTGGTATTTATTTCAACTAAAAAGATTGCAAACTGTTAAGAAAACACAAATGTAAACTTCTGGCCATTGAGTAGTGCAAATCTCTAACTGTACATAAGGCCTACTTCACAATAAACAGAGCAATATCCAACTCTTGTTTATTCAGTAAAGTTACAAAAATTAAATATTGAAAATAAATAATACTCACACACTTTGCATTCAGGTATGAAACCCGATCCCAAAAATGTAAACTTGGGTAATGAAAAACAAAGGAAAATCTGGCCTTTAATCAGTGCAATTCCCTGTATCTGTTTAATACTGCACAATAAACAGAGCAATATCCAACTCTTACGACCCGGGCTCGACACCATTGTCGCTGTCTTGTTGTGTTTAGCAGTCAGGGCGTGCAGTGAGACAGCGTGAGCAGGGCATGATCCGCCCACCCAGCCAATCATCATCGCATTTGCAATGGCGTCATCAACCTCCCACCACACCCCCACCCCTGCACCCCTCCTCCTTGCTCTCTCTCTCTAGGCAGCTGAGTGACGTGTGGCCAAAACCTAGTAACACCGTTATACTCTAGCGCCATTATTACCAACACTGTTTGAGAGTATTTGGAAGTTACTTGGAGTCAGCATTTCCCATCATCTTTGGGTTTCTGAACACCCCTCCATTCACCAGTGGTGGTAATTTTACCTTGCTAATTAGCAAAGTGCTGCAACATTCTACTAAGTGGCTACATCTCAGGTAAAAAGGAAATGAAGCCAGTGCAGAAGAATAAAAACGGCAATTCTTTAAGTGTCCTCTTGAGACTGGCTGCACGATTAAAGATTTCCCTCTCAGGTCCCATGTCCCAGGGGTCTCCACCTATCCATCTCTATGTGTGTGACTAGATCCATTTACCGTTACTCAACCTAAGCTTGATGTTGTAAAGCAGTTGTTTGGCTTCATGGCATTTTTTCTTTTCCAGAAACCAATGAGTGAGTAAATGAATGAGCGTGCAGTGACAGAGTAGAAACTAAACTTCAAAAGTTTCTGTGTGTTTTTCATTTTGACAAGGGTAACACAGAAGATTCAATTGTCATCAAGATGTGAGGCTGTATTCGAATAAAAAAAGACAATTAATTTTTGTGGTCTTGTGTTTGAATGTATGTGAATCTGTTAACATGACTTCCTATGTGAAAGCCATGCAATGGTTTCTGTGTAACTCCTGAGTAGTTAGTGTTTAAACTGGAAGAGTACCGCACAATGCTGTTTCATCTTTCCTCATTATTACGGCCATTTTACAAAGACTAAACATCGCCAGAGGCTGCAACACTTTATAATAGTAAAAACGATTTTTTCAATTTTTAAAGTGTTGATCTTCTTCCTCTGATATGAAAGTTTCTGATGCAAAAAAATGAATGATCTTCTCTCTCTTTTTTTGAGACTGGGGCTGTTTGACTATTAGTTTATGTGTCTGTTTTGGCATGAGTGCCATAAAGTATTTCAAACATGTCTAAATACAAAGTAGAACAGTGGTTTATTTTGCTTTCCCTGCCACCATGGCACTTGAATTCCCAATACTTTCATATCTTTCCACCTTATCTGAACATTTCTTCGCCATTTTTATTTTTGATAAAGAACTACCAAAGGCTTAGCTATGCGCCGCTGCTTCTAGCATGTCGAAACGGTTTTCACTCTTATCACTTGCAGCTGAATTTTCCTCACTCTAATGTGATTCTTCACGTGATAGATTCTTATCCACATAATTACATGTTTATGGTTTATCTTGGTCCTCTAATGGACCAGAAACTGATTGAGACCAGATTTTTTTCTCTGAGAGGTTTTCTGAACACAGCAGAGGTTTGCCATTTCCCATTCTGACAGCTGTGTGATATACACCTAATAAATAATGGACAAGCAGCAAATAATAGAACCAGTATTACGGCATTTCAGATTGATGACCCGGTGCTGTATGCATGCAACTACAGCCATGAAGGTGCCTGCGAGTCAGGCATATAACTGTTCAGCTGCAGGAGGGGCTGAGTTTGTTTGTTTGTTGGGTGCAGCCTGCGTAGATCCTCAGAGAAGGATGCTGCAAATAAAGATGTGTTCTTGTATCTTTTCTTTTTTTTTTATCAAAGGTGGATTTATTTGTTTTGAAGAATAGTAGCTGTATAAGACAGTCAAGACACTGGTTGTTCTCATCTCTCTTTCTGTTTTTTTTTTTTTTTTTTTTAATTAAGTTTCACCATTGTAACCTCAGCGGCATTGCATCAAAGTTGGACTAAAGAACTTGGGTATTTTTTAATTGGATTACAAAAATGATTTCCTAAATAACTATATATCTTGTTTTTCAAAACCGAATACAAACATTTTTAACAACCCTGGTGAAATATTTTTGAAAAAAGAGCAAATTGGTGGAACATGATAATTATTTTAGTTTAGACACTAAAATCATGTTTCCCTGCTCTCAAATATTCACCCACACTATTGTAATTAAGTGCGACCTTCATGGCATGAGGTCAGAATTAGTAATTGCAGGAGGGCACAAAGGCTGTCAGGCTGCTAGCTCTTTTCAATTTTTTTGTTGACAAAATACTTCTTCATAATGAATGTTTTTAATTTATTATTATTATTATCATTAATGACATGCAACCCCTTAAAAACAGAGCTTTTACAGGGCACAGGTTTGTCAGGGAAATCACAAGTTTTCATTGCCTTGGTTTCTAAAGATAGTCGACAACAAGTCTGACACTTGTTTTTATGTCTTTTATTCAGCATCCATCAGTCTTCTTTAAATAAATAAAATTTCCTCTGTTAATATAGAAAATTGTTATTTTCTTTTTCTTTTTATTTCATTATTTGATTTGTTTTTGATTGATGATATTACTTGTTTGGGTCGTAAAATGAGTTTGATTATTGATATTTATTTAAATCCTTTAATGTGTACATTGGCTTTGGAAACATGTTTAAAGAAAAAAAACCTCTACGTCAATAAAGCTTATTTTGATTTTGAACTTGTGTCTTAACTGTTTCCTCCTTTCTTGTCTGCTTTGTGTTTCCAGGTGATAAAGCTTTCATTTGAAGAGTTTGACCTGGAAAGAGGATACGACACACTGACTGTTGGAGATGGAGGGAAGATAGGAGACACTCGCAGAGTGCTCTATGTGTAAGCACCACTCATATGTTCTTGCTTTTATCGTTGTGATCTTCATATCAGAACCAATATGCAGTGTAGCTCCTTGGAGTGACTTTTCAGGGCTTCCAGAGAAACCAGCTCTCTTGTGAAGAAAGCTGGCCAAGACCTCCTCTTCTGTTGCATTGCTTGTTTAGTGTCTGATTCATAGTTAAAGCAGCAAGTTTGAGTCAAAAACATCTGAGAGTAGATCAGGTGGATTATCGCTGCATGACTGTTGACTAGTTCAGGGATTGCGTAACAGTAGATTGCATTTTTTTTCCCCTTTACTTCCTCTGACAAAGCCTGCTGAAAGGCTCAGGCGTGTTTAATGTTCTGATTACGAGAACCAGAGCACTTCTGTTACTTTCAGACCCAGACTGTTTTTAATACAGATTCTGTATATAGAGTTTAAAGTATAAAGAACATGCTAATGTAGACCTTTAAGGAGACTTATTATATCACTTTCTACCTTTGTGTCTCATTCAAGAGGACATCACTGTCAGGCTACAACAGAACAATGAATGTCAACTAGGTTATTCTCCCACAGCCGAGTTTTCCTCTTAGTTTTATCCAACTGTATTTAAGGTCCTATATTATGCTCCTTTTCTGCAGTTTAATATGGATCATTGATGTCTTCATGAAATGGTAGTAACATGTTTTGGTCCAAAAAGCCAATAAATCAAGCACAGCAGCATTGTTTCCAGGCTCTCATAGCCCCTCTGTTCAGAACACTCTGATTTAGTGGGCGTGACCTTCATAGGTAAATGAGCCACCGCTGATACCGCCCGCTCTTCCACGTCACTGAGAGCGGCGCCCTGAGCTCTGAGTGCACAATATTTAGAAAACAGTGAAGCTTGTTTACCGTAACATTACAGGCTAAAACAACAGGCTAACCACAGCTAAAGTTAGCATCCTGAAGCTAACACAGAGACAGGGGGGACACTGAGGAAAAGCTCTTACATCTGCTCCACAGCACACAGCATTTAAAATACTCACATTTCCAGGGTTCGAGGTTTGTTGGCGGATGGTTGGTAATGCGCCTGGATTTAGGACCAGTCTATTCGCTAGCCCTCTGTTGTACTGTCCAAAGTTGGAAAAGCAGTCGGCCGTGAAGTGACCAGCACACACATGCACAGTTTTACTGAGTGTAGCTGGCACATTTCCCTCATAAATGAACTCTAGCCACTTAGTCTTGTCTTCTTCTGAAATGGGAAGCTTGTGCATGGAACTATGTGGCTGTTTACAGCCAAAAACAAAGCAGTGATGGCTCTTCAACTTTGGCATTCTCCTTTGGAGTGGGCGGGTAGGGTGTTTGGGGGTATCTGCCCCGGTGGATCAATCAGGTCAGACTTGCTCCTCATTGGTCAAAAAAGGGAATCGCTGACATCGGCCAATCCCCAAAATCCAAACAGCTTATTTTAGGTCAGGATTTTACATTCACAAGCACTACTAAGTACAGGTTGGGTCATTAATTATCACATTTTGTGGGCTGGGAGGAAAGCCAAAGACCCACAAATTTCACTAAGAGACTTAATAAAGTCATTTTTGCACAATATGGGGCCTTTAAATGGGTTGTCAAATGAAGTCTATTGATATGGGAAAACAAAAGGTCTATATCAGTTTTACTTCTTTACATTTTGTGTATTTGTGTGTTTCTTTGTGTGTGTGTACGTAGACTAACTGGCTCCAGTGTCCCTGACCTTATCGTAAGCTTGTCCAATCAGATGTGGCTTCACCTGCAGTCGGACGATACAATCGGCTCAGCGGGGTTCAAGGCGATCTATGAAGGTATGCTGGTTCCCTTTATGAATACAACACAAATACACACACTTTACTGTATTGCTTAAACACACACTCGCTAACAGAGATATATGCTCACATAACAGGGTGTGAAAGTCATGGTGCTGCTGACGTGCTGAATCAGTAGTAAAGACAGCCGTTGTTGCTGTCCTTGTGTATGGATTGGAGTGAGTGTGTATATGTGTGTGTGTGTGTGTGTGTGTGTGTGTGTGTGTGTGTGTGTGTGTGTGTGTGTGTGTGTGTGTGTGTGTGTGTGTGTGTGTGTGTGTGTGTGTGTGTGTGTGCGTGTGTGTGTGTTTGTGTGTGCGGCCGGGCATTAAGAGAAAGGTAATAAATGAATTATGAGTCCATCAGTTGATCGTTTTGCTTGGTTATTTTTCTTATTACGCCAAAGCTGACGCTGATAGAGAGATAAAGATGGTGACAGTCACAGTGAGTGAAGGTGAGAGGAGGAGAGCTACAGAAGTGCCTCTAAATACTTATTATCTAGAACAATCCATTTATTATATTTATATATTTAATTACATACTGCATCTTGGTGTGCCAGTGCAGCTCTTTAAATCGAATTGAACTAAATGGAAGTGTTCTAAATTGAATTCACTCCAGACACAAAGTGAGACAGGTAGAGAGAAAGGGAGAGAGGAGTAATTTGATAAACGTAGAGACAGAGGAAGAGGGACAACAAGAAATTGACAGAGTGGGACAGAAGGAGACAAAATGACAAATTGAGTGAGAAGAAATAAACTGCCTGGAAGAGATCGAGGGTGCGTGAGAAAGGAAGAGAGGGTGACAGTGAGAGGGATGAAGGTTATGCTCCTGGTTCTGCTTAGGCGTGTTTGATTCAGTGATGCTGCTGACTGTGATGTCCAGGGTCAGTTACTATTCAAGGGAGCACGCACAGTGTCACTGCACAAACTGGGGTGGTTGTTTGTGGGTGATGTTCAGTTCAGGAGGCTGTACAGTGAGCAGGTTGTTGAGGTTGATCATGGGGATTTAGTGACAGCAGAAAATAGTGTGGGGAACATTCTGATTACACGTGTCAGATCATTAAAATCACAGAAAGGAGTCTGTCAGATTTCATCTCCTGTTGACAATAAGGCAAAATTGCTGTGTTTCATTTGAACTAGTTAACAACATGTAGGGTTGTTTTTGATATGACTTTCAGAGTATTTAGAGAATATAAAATGCCAGATTATAACAGATTATCGGTTTACTATTGAACTTTTGCATGTGATGACACAATGACTATGTTTACATGCACACTGTATTTCTATTAAGGTCCATATTCTGGCAAAGGCAATATTCCAAAAAATACTGAGCCACTGGAATATTCCCATTTACGTGTTTATCAGCATATTCCAAATAAACTGTTGCAACTGTAATGATGTCATGGCAGGACATTTTCAAGGGGTGTTGTTTTGCACAGACTGTCTTGACATTTCCACCATATTGTCCAAGATGTTTTTTGTCTTTCATAAATATTTATTTAGGCAGGTTCACAAATTACAGTATAACTGAAATGTGTCAACATTTTTTTTAATCCCAGAAATATTTACAAACATTAAAACCATAAAGTTTGTATTCTAAACAAACAGACCTCTAAATTAAAGTTAAACATCAAATGCAAGAGTGAAAATTAAAAAAAAAAATAAAAAAAAATACAAAATGTAAAAGTAATGGGGAAAAAAAAATCTTGTGTGCATATAATACAAATACATTAAATAAATAAATAAATAAGTAAACAATAAATAAACCCTGTAAAGAAGACGGAAGTGTACACAATGCTCAATTTAGGATACTGAAACGAACATCAGCAGCTGCTCACATCCAGACAGCCATGTCAAGAGATGAAGACACCGTGCTTGGAGAGAGGTATAGACAGTACAAAGGATTTTGTAATAAATCAAGAACAGTTTGTCCCCACTCAGGGAGAGGAGTTAAAGGAGACACGGCAGGGGTAGTCCGAGATGTTTTCTTTTGCGCTTCACTGTGTAATATTCGTATCCCTTCTCTTACACTCATTCATCTCCCCACCTGCAGCCTGTTACACACTCTTTTAAAAATATCACTGTTGTGGTGCTTTCGCCCACTGATGTAACACATGATTTTCAACTTTTTCATTGTTTTGAATGAGTTTGTCTCTTCTTTGCCCCAAAAGTACAAGGTCTTTTGCTTTCTCACCATGTTGAATATGCACAGAAGTAAAAAATAATTTAAGTAGCTCACATGCAAACATATACCAAAAAACATGTTTGCATGACCCAGTATTCGGGTTGATACAGGCATATGTCAGGGGTCTTATTTGGGAGCTCAAATTAGCTCAATCTGATTATGAACATACACTGTATGATTAATGCACAAAGTCACCCCAACGTCACCCATCTGTTTCTGAAATAGACTCGTGAGGCAAATCAGCTATTGTGGCCATATTGGAAGTGCTTCGAGTACAGCTATAGGGTGCCCATTGGTCACATGACCTGAGCTGTGCCTCTGATTGGGCAAACTGGATTTTAATATCTCTTAAACTGCCAAGTAGGAAAAAATCTACTCCCTGTACAGTGTGTGCTGAAAGTTAAATTAGTGATTCAGACAGGAGACGTAATCAGACAACCAGGCTGTAAGTAGATTTATTCCTTCTTTGAATTTTTTTACTTGGTGTGTTTGTGACTTTCGGTACTTCCAGAGCCAGCCTCAAACTGACACTTGGGAAACAACAGATTTTAGCACTTCAGCATTGTCTCATATTTTAGTGCAGAAGTTGCCACTTCCTCTGACAGTTGCAATAAGGTGTTTACATGTTTCCCACACAATCAGACTATTGGTGTTGTTCTTATTAATACAGTAATGTGATGCATGTGTAAACATAATCAATATCTTCCCGGATATCCCATGAAAAATGTATCTACATATTCAACCGTGATTATCTGCTGTTGTACAGTGGGGTGTACTGGAAAGCCCCTTAGCCTATGACCTCCTGTCACTGAATAAATAAGGGGAAAAAGGTAAAAGTGGGTCATAACCGTATAATTAATAAATTGGTTCACTGGGTTCCATATTCCAGTGGTTGTAGTGATAAGCTAACGCCATGAGTTATCATCTGTTTTAATCACAGAATTTCCAACAAATCATCAAACACTGCTCCACCACAGTCAGCGTTTCATTAAGTGTTTTTATGTATCAGCTCTTGTGTCGAAGGTTTCTCTGTCATAAGTTCCAGTTTTTGTATCTTTTACCTCTTCTGCCTTGTCTGTGCTGTTTTCTTCTTTTCTTGGTAAACCCACTGTAATCAAAGAGAAATCCTCTCTGATACTATCACAGTTGGTTATTCAGAGTCTGTGATCAGAGCAGCCAACTTTTTATCAGCTCTAAGAATTGTGTACTGCTGAGAAAAAACAGACTCTGGCTCTGTAATGACTGGTCATAATCAAGTTCTTGTCACAGCCGTTTAACAACACAATGTAATAGCTGACCTCCTCTGACCTTTAATTACTCTTACAGCTGCCCTTAATTCTGAGTGTTTAATATTTCCCTTTACAACGGTTAGTAATTTCCCCTGCCACTAATCGATTTTCACACTTTAGTGGCCCGCTTTAGCTACTATTACAAACCTAAAAACAGCGACGAGTGTGACGGCTCGAAACTTTGTGAGAAAGAAAGAAGGAAACTCACAAACAAACTAAAAACAAAACACAGTCGTCCTTTGTGTGATCTTTGTTGTTTCACATTTTCCCGGGGGTAACTGAACAACAGCCTGTGGTGTGTTTTGGTGTGTGTCCTTGCATGTGTGTGTGTGTGTGTGTGTGTGTGTGTGTGTGTGTGAGATGCTGTCACTTTGTATAATGTCAGCATGATACACACTGTGATCAGTATTACCCCCTGAGAGCTCTGAGGTTTGCAGCCCTGGAGGGAAATCCATCCTCTGTGTGTGTGTTTAGCTGTCTTGTTTTTAAATGTTGTTGTGTCACACTTGTTAATCATTGCGTTGCAGCACTGTGTGAATGTTTTAGGTGAGTGTATGTGTGTGTGTGGGCATGCTTGAGGAGAAAAAGAGTGAGAAGGAAAGACAGGAGAGAAAGAGTCAATCACAAACAATCAAAGTCCATTATAATAATTAAATCTTTCAGAGGAAATCTGCTGCCAAGTTTTCAGGCTGTCAGCGATTGGCTGTAACGATAAAAATCAAGTATTTATCTTTCTTATCTCACCAAATAAGAGGAAATTAGGAATGAATATTCATATATCACTTCTCTGGAAGTGACGAGTGTGAAAAATTGTGCATGAAAGTGCCACTGTCATTGCACTGCTGAATTAAAAACTTTTATTTTGAAGTGGCTTGACAAAATCTCATCCATTAATTTTGCGAAGAGAAAAGTTTGGCATCTGTTTGCAGAGCACAGATTGTTGTTTGTTTTACAAAAGCAGTTGGATAAACCAACAAAGAGGAGCTTTTGTAACACTCCCAGCTTCCAGCTTTCAGCTTTACAATGTGATAATAGCATTGCTTTATCACATTGTTTATAGTTCAGTGAGATTGATTACCTATACCAAGCCATTTTCATTCTCGGCAAGTTGGTTTTCATACTGAACTGCAACCAAATGTGGATGATGAGATGAAGAAAGGACATAAGTATTAAACTTTGCTCTGCCTGGAAAAATATTTGTGGCCTGTGTGCTTATGGGATTTATATAATGGGCCTAAAAACAAAATAGTACCAGAGAGGTCTCTAAAGTAAACATCAGTGTACTAACATTTGAATGCATTCATTTTTTTTGTTTTATTTTCTTTTCCTGCTTTTTCTCAGTTATGTATTTTACTTAGTTTAATATGCAACTTTTAGGAAAGAGAACCTGTTGTAAAATGTTGTTTCGAGTGATAAATCTACATCCATTAAAATGCTGAAAAACATGCAAAGAAACAAACGACAAAACAGAAAAGAATACCAAAGAAGAAACAAAGTTAAAAAAGAAGGAGAAAGAGAGGCAGTCACCATCATAATGACAGACTTACCAGAGGCTTGGGATCGTTGAAATCCATCCTGACACTCGTCAACTGTGTGACAGCTCGCTAAGGGCCACACACATACACACACACACACACACACACCCTCATGCCACTTCTTTGACTATTCTATTCTTGTGGGCGTACTTACATCTC
The DNA here is from genome assembly GCF_033239565.1 of Halichoeres trimaculatus. Classification (NCBI taxonomy): domain Eukaryota; kingdom Metazoa; phylum Chordata; class Actinopteri; order Labriformes; family Labridae; genus Halichoeres; species Halichoeres trimaculatus. Next base: position 27,735,776 of record NW_027437181.1, read on the forward strand.
AACAGACAGTAAAACTGTCGAACAAATGCACACACGCACACACACATACACACACTCACTCACGCATACGCTACTCACCTTGAGATGTATTTGCCCAAAGCGAATCCTGGAGCATGGTGGAGCATGTGTTACAAGATGACAGACGTCTGGTGGAATGTCAGGTTTTAAAGGCGACGGGAGAGGGAAGAGCAGTGGATAAAAACACGCTGCCATTAATGGAAGAGGGGATAAAAAGAAAGGAGGTGACAAAATAAATGGAATATGATTGCAGGGCCGGTTTGGCGGTGCTGCTAATGTGACACTCATGCCAAAGAAGCCCAGCATATTGAATCAGATTGAGGGAGCAGAAGCAATAGGAAGCGAATTTAGAGAGACAGGGACACTTTGAAGGGAGGACAGACACAAACAAAGGGATCAAGATAAAGAAGCAGAGAAAAACAATACGTGTGAATGGGATTTAGATGAATTTTATACAATGTCACAATATCAGCGCTGCTCTCTTTGATTCCTTCCCTCCTGCTGGTTACTTAACAACAGTAAACACATGGATCTGTGTGCGTTCGCACCGACCTGTGCCTCCATGTCTTGTTTTTCTTTTCACAATTAAAGTTGCATTATGCTACAATTAACCAGATGACAAAAGGCTGTTGGAAGGGTGCAATTAATTGAATGTTTTGCAGGTTTAATTTTGTTCTCTGACACATCAAAGAGGGAAAAAAAGGGCCCTGCTCACATTTTTAGACTTTCTCCTCACAGCCATTTTTATGTCGCCTCCAGCTCTCCTTTAAAAATCTGTCAGTTCATTAAAATTTCCCAACTTTTTTGACAACCAGGACTGCTTCAAAATCTCATGCAAAGAAGATAGCTTTCTCAGTGTGGTGTCTCTTCTCTCCAGTTGTTCTGAAGAGTCCTTGCTGAGACTTCGCAGGCCTCTTTGCATGAGCTTTCTATGACTGGAACTAGTGCAACGGAAAGAGATTTAGCATACATTTACGCACATGCATAAATATCAGCTGTATAAAACTCCTGCCCAAGTTGTTTTGATGTTTTCTTCCCTCATGGTTGATGGGAATTGATTCATAGAGTTTTAACAAGTCCTACTTTGGAGACCAGGATGTAAAACCAGCAACCTCAACATCTAAATGTTGTATATCTGAAAATAATCAGTTACATCCACGCATTCCTTACATACAGTTCAGATCAGTGTCTCTAACTAGATATCAATATATAGAGATGTTCATATTATTGGCATTTGACTTCCCAACACAAACAAAAACACAACCCTTTCCGTGAATGTCACCCTGTCACATGTTGACTATAATTATCAGCATGAAAACATGGCCGCCTGTGTTTCCTTCGTGTCACAGAGATCGACCGAGGAGGCTGTGGAGATCCTGGGGTGCCTGCATTTGGTCGTCGTAGCGGTGATCGCTTCCAGCATGGTGACGTGTTGACCTTCTTCTGCCAGTCGGCCTTTGAACTGGTGGGAGAGAGGACCATCACATGCCAGCACAATAACCAGTGGTCTGGCAACAAACCCAGCTGTATCTGTAAGTAGATGCATTACTCATATTTTCCTCTCACTATTGTGTTTCTGTTTGTTTTTTAACTGTTTTTGTGTCACCATTTTTCTCCCTTACTGAAGAGCTACGTCTGTCTGTCCGTCTGTCTGTTTCGCTTCAGTTCTTCGCCTTCTATCTTTCAGCCTAACCTCTTTTCCTCCTGCTTTCCTTCTTGTCTTACTTCACGTTTACAGTCTCATGTTTCTTCAACTTCACGGCGCCATCAGGGACTATTTTGTCCCCAAACTACCCAGAGGAGTATGGGAACAACCTGAACTGTGTGTGGTTGATAATCTCTGAACCAGGAAGCCGCATTCACCTCCTTTTCTCAGACTTCGACCTGGAGCCCCAGTTTGACTGGTTGGTGGTCAAAGATGAAGGTAATTATTCATCTCTGTTTTTCTTTTAAATGTGTTCACAAATAAAGCAGTCAGATCATAAAAATGGATAGTCTTCTATTTTAAAACTGTTTTCAGGAGGGGCGCTCTTGTTAAAAATTGTAACTCACGTTTTGCAGTGAAAGGTAGAAGGATGTTGAGATTGGCCCTGGATGATAAATAGTTAGCTGGCACCCTGGAGAGAAAGATGAATAGCGGTTACAGGGTTGTCCCTCAGTGTTATTATGGTTATTGATTTAAAGTGACTCAAGTGAAGCCCTTATTTGACGGGATGGTCATTAAAGATGAAGTTGTGTTTTACTGACTGGCTGTGAACTTGTCCCCCTGGAGAGATGTTATTTTTTAGCACTGTTGTCAGAACTACTAGGCAATTAGCAGTGTTGCTTTGGAAAAACTAAAATTAAATACAATGCATCAAAGTTTTGTTTGAGGATAGTTTACTGCTGCCAAAGAATTACCAGACTCAATTTTAGATTAAGAGCCAAAAATAAACCTATAAGTCACATTGAAGCCTTAATCAAGAAGGCTTCCTGATTTTGAATCTTCATGTCATTTGCTAATAATAACCAAACCTTTCAGTTACTCTATATATTAAGTAAGCTTCTTATCCTATTTAGGCTAGCAGGGGTGCTGGGGTAGATCCTAGTGATCATAAGGCGAGAGGCTGGGTACTTCCTGCAAGAGTCACCAGTCTTTTACACAGCTCACATAGAAAAAACAACCAAACACTCACACCCACACATACAGTCAATTCAGGGTGACCAATTAATCTAACAAGCATGTGGGGGGGAAACACCAGTACCCAGGGGGAGCTCATGCATGTACAAGGATGACATGCAAACACCACACTTAAAGGCTCCCCTTGGGAGTTGAACCAGGAACCTTGCAGCGAGACCTAACAACTTGTGCCCCAGGGCTGCCCCAAACCTTACAGTCGGATAAACAAAAATAAGATCACATGCAATCTAGATTATGACACAAGTAGTATTGTTATACTTAACAGCTATTAACTTCCTGCCAAGATTAAATAAGTCATAAATAAGACATAAGGACACGTGAAAAATACAATTGCATTTCATATGAAGTGATAAAGTCAGCATCTTTCTTATTTAAGTTATTAAGATGTACGTACCATCACCAACAGTTTTGCCGACATGCTGCTAATATCTTGTCTAAGTCTGTTGCTGTAGCTTCACCACAAAAGAGACTTTCTTTAGTCAGTGCAGGCTGTAGATATGAATCTAAATGCAATGAGATAAAGGTTTATCATCTCAGGAAAAACCTACAGGCTTTTCGGCTCTTCAAGGACTCTATGTAACCTTGACACTCGTGTCCTACTTCTTTTGTATTCCTGAAGAATAGAGCAGACAAACAAACAAATGCTCAGCAAAGAGAGCCGAACAATGATAATCCATCTTATAAGCTTGGAAACTGTATAGTAAATTCCAGCTTCAAAACCTAACAAGCTTCAAGGAACACCTTTTGAGAACTTTGTAAATGGTTAACATAATCAGAAATCCATTGTTGTCTTCTAATATAAGCGAACATAGTGAGAGACTTTAACAAAAGCCTTTTCTCTCAATCTCTCCTCTCAGATGAGACAACAGAAGACCTTGTCCCCCTTCTCGGCTATTATCATTGATTTGCTTTCCTGCTCTCTTGTCTATCAATGCCATAATGAATACGTGAAAGAGCTTTTGGATTGCTGGAGAACAAAGCAACTGGCACTTTGCAACTCAAATGCCGTGAAGCTTAATCGAGTCTAAGTGCAAGGGATCCAAAAGTCCAGGTTAAGGAGGAAATAAAAAGAAAACTTTCTTGTGTTGCTGAAGAAACTCCATTTCAGATTAGTTTCATTACTGAAGTGCACTTGCAGCTTTTTTCTGTTTCTCACAGCATTATCAACTCTCAGCTTTTCATTGCACTCTTTGTACTTGAACCCACAAAAGGATTCTTAATATTACTTATAATTCTGTAGATGTCCTTAGTGTAATCCAAAACACACCGCAATCGATCACACTGATTGCTTTCTGTTATGTTGAAAGGATTGCATAGATTTTTAGCCGAGACGTTAAACAGCACCGATACAAAAATCTTCAGCCAATATCAATACAGTAATCTTGTGTTATTCAAAGATGTGCTGATGTTGTATCTGATATTGTGAAAGCCTCAGAAAAAGCAAATCAGCAACTAACACAGTGAAAGTACAGATATGGCGTCCCCTGAAAGCCTGTATCTCAATATGAGCTCTCTAAATCCATCATCGTCACAGCGGGCCTCCATTTCAGCCTCCACACCCCTGACGACACCATCAGGAGGGGAAACTTACTGTAATTAAGTCACACTTTTGTGTTGGGAGTGTTTTCTGTGTGTGTTTGTGTTTGTTCAGGGGGCATTCAATTTATCTTTTTCATTAACTACTGAATTTAATAGATTTCTAGACTTTGTGAGGAAACCTGACCATATTTGAAGCTAAAATAGGACACTTAATCAGAAAAACACTAAAATATAACTCCACGCTCTTCTCACCTCTTTCCGCGCAGTTCGTTGATGGGGAAGGAACATCGGGAGGCCTCCTGGTTCTCAGTTGAACACAAATTTATTAACAAGAATATGCATTTACAGAGATCTCTGGTTGCATCATATGTTGCAGAGACAGTTCATGAGACTGACCCTGTCTCTCTGTCAGCACCAATATGCGGTCACTGACAGAGTTTCTCTAAGAAATGTAGGTTGAGTCGTCTTCTCATTGGCTCTTTGGGTGTTGTCTCCCCTCTTATTGGCCATCCTCTGTCTCTGTCTGCAATCTGCGAATGGCATTCCTGAGCTTTCCTAGTTCTCTCTTATCTGTAAGAGGAACTGTTAGATACACATCTCTCTCTTTTCCTCCTTGAATTATTTATCTTACTCACTTTGCTGAAACATATAGAGGGATTATTTGTTTATCAGCAACGAATGCATGCACAACTTGGGTGCAGAAGCACTGCAAAGTATAATGGTTTGTCAACTGACATGGGGTAGTTAACCACCAACAAACACACTTGGTGGATGGTAAACAGCTCCCAGGTTTGTGAAATAGCAGTGAGTGGACAGAAGAGATCAGCAAGTGGGCAGATATTAGGTGGACAGACATTTTTACCAGAGAAACCTAGCATGTACCCAGAGAGGAATTTAAACACACAACTCTCACTCGATGCTCATGACTGCATTATCCATGGACACTTACCAGACTGTGACAGACCAGGATGTAAACATGTGGCAACAAATCAGAAACACTACCAAACCAAAAAGAGCACACAGACTGCTGAGTCTGAGACCCGGTTCATAATAAAAGAACCAGAAAACTCTGTCCAGAGAACTGCAGCAAATCACAATAGTAATGGTTGTGCATTTCAGGGTTAAAAGACTGGTTCATCATTTCATATTAAGTGATTTTACTTTGGTCATAAAATCTGTTTCTGCTACTCATCACAATTTACAGGTTCACTTACTTTTTACTGTCTATATTGAGTCCATGTTTGGTCAGAACCTCAGCCCCAAACCAACTTTTCCATTAGATAAGCAAAGTCAAATCTGTATTTTGAGTTTCAGCAGTTATTATTGCTTGTCTGCAGTCAGACCTGGTTAACTGAGGTTGGATAAAGAATATACATTTAATTACACACACACACACCGACGTTGCTGGTTTATCAATGTAAAGTGTGACCGTGTTAAGTGGTGACTCTCAGCCCTTAATCACTGCTACCGTCGGCTGAAAGTCACTAGTTAGCATGGTCGCTATTAACGCTGAAACACCGGTTGCGCTGTAACAGTCGAAACTTGGCAGAAGTTGCCTCTATTGAGTAGTGTTGTTTTTGGCAGCTGTCCACAGAAAAAAACGTACATTTTGAGGCTTCTAACAGGTTGAAATTTAGTGTTTAAAAATCACTAACTTGTCTGAATGAATGGAGCTAAATACTGCAGTCAAAATGCGTGCGCATCTCTATGATGACGTTGACTGACAATCCCTCTACACCCTGACTCTGAAAAAGTAGTTGTTAACTTGAGTTATTAGTGTTAAACAGTTAGTTTTTTTTATTATTGGGCATAAACATTAACTTCACTTGTGGTCACTCTCTACTATGGGTGCTCCATAAAATCACAGGAGCCCCCAGCTCCCCTCAAGTGTCATGCAATGTTTACCAACTCAATGAGCAAATCTGTACATCAAAGTCAGTAAAGCACATTTGCATAATATTTTTAGTAAAAGCATGCATACACAAGCTATATTCTTTCGAAATGTAATTACAAGTCTTAAAATACTTTGCTAACATTGCATTAAGCAGGAGTTAACAGTTTTTTTTTTTTTTGGACACTTTTTATCTCTGGGTCAATGATGTGAAAACTGCGCTTGACTTTCTTTGTTTCTAAACTTATCACTTCTTTCACTTCTATTCATCATTTTAGTCACAGTTTTCTTCAAATTAAAGCCTCAATTATACACTTTATGCTTATTGTACATATTGATCATGCATATTTGATGGTCTTTTGTGTTACTTTTATTCTGAACATTAATGCTGGAGCAGCCTGGCGCTGAAATTTCCCCTGGGATTCACAAAGTTCTGTCTTATCTTCAGAATAGCTTGGAAAAGTCTTAAAGTGTTGTGAAAGTGTTAGTGTGCAAATGGATTACCAAGAGTGGAATTAAAGATTGAGCATTGGACTTGTAATGCAAAACTATGATTATAATTACTGAGGGGTGAGACAACAGATTTTCTTAAATTTTTTGAAGAGGCTTTCTCAAAGGTAGCAAACGAACCAACCAGAACAGAAGGGTACACACATGAAACCATTTGCTACGTGGGAAGCAGGCCCTAAGTAGATGAACACAGGAAATGTCATGAAACAAAAAGGCCACAATGAATAATCACTGATGCTGCTTCACCCAGCCGTGCCAATCTGCAGGTGTTTTCTGATGAATCACACTTCCTGCTGCAACACCAATCCTCTGGACTCCTGGTGGGCAATCATCAACAACAAGCATTGTGTTAGGTCTGGCAGAGAGAGGAAATTGCTCATGCCAATAGCTTATCAGCATCAGTTGACATTTATAATCACCATTCAATCTCAAAATAAATTTCCAATCACATTCAATCAAGACAATAAGGTGGTCTTTAAACCTCACAATTTCCCTCACTTACTCTTGATTATGGCACTGCTGCTGGTGGTTAATCTGTTTATTTCTACCTGCTACAAGCTGCTGTTCCTGGCTGTGGCGATTGATTTCTCCATCAACCACCTCAGCCTCCCTCTGTTCCAGTGCCTTATTAGCATATTTGGGGAGCATTTCTTTCCCTGTGCATCGTGTACACTCCATATCTCTCTGATAGTGGCCTGCTGGGCTCTGTTCTGCGCTGCTCTTCAGGGTTTTATTGCGCTCCCCGCTGAATCTTGTTGCTGCTGGTTGGATCATTGGTGAGCTCCCTCAATAGCAAGAGAGTATTCTGCCAAACAAAAGTGTATAGCCATTTGTTGCAGCAAATGGTCCAATGCTGTCACACAAATGTCTCAGACAGAAATGAGGTAAAGCATGGTTACAGCTGTACAGGCCAGTGGGGGAGGTGGAATGGTTTCTGGGCCATTTAGTTAGTTTACAGTGGCTCTTTTAATGGTGATAGAGAAATGCCTTGATGCCAGAGCACACCTTAACATAGCAACCAAGTTCAGCTATTCATTGCAATCATGTACCTGCGAGGAGATGATTGGTGCCTAGGGTGAGATAATGCCCCTGGCCCTGGTGACAGGATTGTCCAGGAATGCATGGTGCAGGACACATTCAGGTGAAATAACAGTAATGACCTGGACACCGGTATGCCCCAGAATCAGCTTCTTTGGGATATGCCCAGATGCCACACTGAAGAAAAAATGTGAACCTTTAGATCCTGTTTGTGACACTGTTTGACTTGTTTGCTTTAACAGAAGAATCTGGTGGTTGCCTCGTTGAGTCACAACCAAGACACATAGAAAGGGTTTTTAAAGGTGGTCCATTCATGTGCTCTACAGCAGCTTTTTTCAAGTTTTAAGGATTATGTTTGAGTCGGACCGGTAGGACGCAGTCATACTGGCAAACTTTACTGCTCTTAAGCACGTTTCACCTTTAAAGCTCAGTTAGTTTGGCCAGTGTGACTGCAAGCATGCTGTGCTTAAGCATGATTCACTTCTCTGCTTTGGCACGCTTTGGAGAGGTACACTTTACTACATGCACAAGCACAAGCAGCAGGCATGAGGTGTGGTCCATGACGTATGATCTCTGCGACTGCTCCTCTTGATGATCATTTTAAACAATAGTGAGGGTGTTAGAGGGCTGTGTCGGACCAAAACAATTTAACAAAAGTCAATGATTCATTAAAGTTGTAGCACTGCTCTCTGTGGGTGTGTCTCAATGTGTTAATTTCGTGCCTCCTCCGTCCTATCTCCTCCACGCTACTGGAAGTACTTTCTTAGTCCCAAATCGCTAATTGTGCTCAGAGGAGAGAGGAGAAAGGAGAGAGGATGGAGGAGACTGATCAGAGGAGCTTTGATCGAGGAAACACGAGGGCTGGCTTTGCAGAAGTCTTTTCACTGACAGACACACCCCCATATTGAATATCACTCTCTGATTGGACGCTGCAGCGGCTCAGACTTCTCTACATGAAACTTTGCAAACACAACAGAGTCCGATGAGAGAAAAGACAAGCCGAAAACAGTCACTGAGAATCGTTCAGAAATGTGTCATAAAGCTGGTAATAAAGTGTTTGTTGTGAGATTAAAGCAGAAAATACTGAACACAACCATCATCAAATCAATATAACAGAGGATTAATACTGAAAACTGGAATCTAATATCTTCCTGAAACACAATAAACTGGGTTTTATTAATAAGTTCTAGAGTTCACAATTAGATGCACTCTAGATAAAGGCTAAATAATTCATAAATAATCTAACAATTACGCATTTTACCGGTAAAGTGATCCGCGTGCTTCTAAACAGCTCACAGAATAAACAGAGATCAGGTTTTCTTTAAGGTAATGTGTTTAATAAACAGGTTAAAGGAACATAAAAATCACTGTTACTGTTTCTGTTTGATCAGAGTTATTACAGCGCACATGTGCAGACACACAAACAGCTGTTAGAGCTGACTGACAGATGATCCAGAGGTGATCAGCTGATGCCATTATTAATGAAACATGTCGCTTCATGTGACGCTCTGGAGGAGAGGATGTCCCATTGCTCTAAAAACGAATCTCCTCCATCCTCTCTCCTCTCTTTATTTTCTGCGTCTCTCCATTGCATCTCTGGTGGGAGGGACTGAGACGCAAGTGAACAATGCAAGTGGTGGAAGGATTAAAGGAACTTTGGAGCTTTGAGATGCACCCTGTGTCTCATTGTGCTGACTCGGTTGAGATCACGCTTCTCGGTGAAGTAGGGGAGCCATGTGTGTGCCTTAAGTCAGGTTCATATTGGAGTAGTGTAACCACTGGCCATACTCTCCAGCAGGGGCATGGTGCTGCAGGGGTGAATCGTGCTTGAGTACTGAAAGGTTAGAATGGCCAATGTGACCGCGTCCTAAGAATTACAACAACTCCTGCATGTTTAAATAAATAAGAGTCAGGTTTTCTTTTCAAGAGGTGGAATGCAAGACAAGGTTATACAAAGTTACACAAGGTTCTGACTGAGCCGACTGAGGTGGATCTCACAGAAACTGGCTTATAATTTGGTTAACAGAATGACTACATATAAACCTCAGAAACTCGAAAGAAGTTGTTTGTCCAGCATCTCAAAAAAAAAAGAAGGGAAAAAGTACCAACTGAAGGACATCTGCCACAATAAAATACCCCAAAAAGACACTGTCATCTTCTGGACATCATTCAGATAAATGATGTTAACATGTGCCCTAACCTCATACAAGGAGGTAGTCTGATTTAGAGTAAGAACCCTTGGATCTCAGACTACCTCTCAAAACAGGCTGTTGGTTATTCAGCCAACAGGAGAAAAAAGTTTTGGGGAACATTACCCAGTGTCGTCTTGTACAGCATTTTTAAGATATTGGCAATACTAGCTTGTAGTTCCAGATGGATATTTTAACTTGTAAAGAAGCAAGTTTTCCTCCAATTACTGAGGAGAAAGCAGTTCTGGAAACATAGACCATTTAGAATTCCCTGCTGTTGCTTTGCCTCCCACAGTGTAATTGGGAAAATGAGGAACACAGTTTTAATCTGCCTCTTCCTCCCAGTATTACTGTTAATACATAAATATAATGTTGAATTCTGAACTTATAGTGCTTTATTTCTCCATTTTGCAGTGACAGAATGAAAGAAATCATTGAGTGAGTTGGATGGGTTCATTTAGAAAGCACTCACTGGTTGGTAGGTGGTATACAAACAGCTAGTCTTTGTGCTGAAAACAGACGTTTTCTCTGGTGAGTCCTTGAGAAGTGACTCATTCAAATCGCACATTGTTTGACTTTGTATGCAGAGTTTGGTTTGTGAGATCCAAAGTTTTAAAGAACGAAGTCATCCCAAAGTTGTTTTTTTTTCTCCAACCATGATAACACTTAAGATATATTGTAAGGTCTCACAGAGTGTTTTGTTTAGTTAGTTTTTAGGAGTCCTCTACTTTCCTTTAAAGTGTGTCCTTGGCCTACTGTAACACAGACAGGATTAGATAAACACCATTAACTCATCCATCTAAAAAATTGTTTGAACTTTGTTCTGTTTCAGGTCTCTCTGAACCAACAACGTTTGGGACGTTCTCTGGGAAAGATGTGCCATCACAGCTGGCCTCGAACGGACACATCATGAGACTGGAATTTCAATCGGATCACTCGAACACTGGAAAAGGCTTCAATATCAGCTATACCAGTATGTGCTAACGTCAGACCTATGAGTACCCATGTCGTATTTACAAGCATTTGATCTATTTAAGCTTTAGTGTTTACATTTACAAAGAGAAAATGAATCATTACTAATCATTACCTTCACTTTTCCTCGTCAACTCAAGTTAAGTTGATTGTGCCCAGATAAAGCTATGAGTAAAAACGTACAGTGTAGTTACAAACATCTTTAACTTTTTCATGCCCCTGAATGATTAATCCATCGCTGCTGCAGTCAGAACATTCAGGATTTAGTTTCCTGTTTAAGCGCTACATGAGAGTTGCACAGCCATCTGGGTTTTGCTGCTCAGCTGCACAAACAACAGGAACTTCTTCATGTTCCAACTGCGGCTTATTAGTTAACTAATTCTCCAAATATCAGGGTTTAAAGGGTTCCCGGCTCATAAACGAAGTGTCAGCTGACATCTCATAATATGCACTAAAGGCCATGGGAGCTCACTTATGAAACACAGTAATTGGTCCAGTTGAAAAGGTCCTTTCATTACTACCTAAAACTGAATGATACTTGGGTGATTAATACAACAGTCATGAATAATGCTAAAGTTCATTTAGTGTTTCCTCAGTTTGACTAGTTCTGCCTGGCTGATCATCTGATTTCATGTCTTAAACACGCTTAACCCAGTTAAGCCTTTCCCATTGTCAACCCTGAACCTGACTACTGCAGCCCGTGTGTTTATCTGCTCTAAGCTGAACTGGTTCTGCATCGGTGGCTCTGATTAATTCTCTGGGATCTCCACACGGTTTTGCACCATTTCACACACTGCCTACCAAATGACCTTGCCCCTGACTCTTTCTGAAGGGTGACTTTTCTACAAACCAAGATTTTAATGATTTTCCTATCTTTTTTTTTTTATAATTTAAAACCACAGCATCTTTAATTAAAACGTTATATCTTTCATCTAAACATATTTTATTCAACACAATAACTCTTGAGGATTAGATGTTGGGTTTTTCTTGTCCTTATTGAGAGGCAGAAACGGGGATGAGATAGTGGGGAATGACATACCGCAAAAGGCCCCTTGATTTGAGAACTGTCACCTCTGTATATGATGTTTGCAGTTTAAAGGCTCAGCTCAACTGGCACCTCAAGTGTACCATTCATAATTTAAAGTTCCAATCATAATGCAAGGGGGTTTGTGATTTGGTTACCAAGAAAACTCCATCATACATTTCCAAAGATGACGCACAAACAAAAGTCTTATTCAGCATCATATGTTCCTTGACATGTATAACACCAAAAATTTAAATGAGAGTTTACTGTTTATAGATACATGTGTTTTTAAGTAGTATGAATAAAACGCCATCGAATAATATCTTTAAGAATGTAGTTCAAATGTCTGATCATGTTACCCAAATTAAGTCTTTGTCTTGCATTTGGCTTCTATATACCATAATGCAAATAAAACAGTAGACTAACATTGCAATTTGCGTCAAATAATTTAAAAAAATATCATTTTTATATTATGAAGCTACCGAAGCATATCGCTCCTAAGCCAGAAATTGAAAAAAATCTCATCAGTGTCACTGTATAACGTGATAAGTTTTGGGTTGTAACATGATACTCATTTTCTGTATTTGCAGACTGATTTTACACACAGTATTCTGAGAAGTGATGAGATCTTTTCTTAAACCTTGCAGTCAGAGCCCAGAGGTGGAGGCTGTGGAGGCTGTGGGGCTAAAACTTTCAGCGCAGCACAGGTGCAGGGCAGAGGTGGCAGTGGCAGTGGCAGATACAGTGGGAAACTTGCAGCTTGAAGAGTCTGTCAGATTGATGGTACTTGTGTAGAGTGATGGTGAGAAGGACACACAGCAAATGTGACATCAGCTCAGCTCAAGGTGCCTGAACTGAACGTAGGTGATATTTTTATGTTGAAAGAGCTGCTCCGTGAGACGCAGACACCCGTCAGAGAGAAGAATAATGGTTATTTAGTGACTTTAAGTCTTTGTTAATTGATCTTATGGTGTCCATGGCCAAGTGTACCCTTCAGTGTGTTAAACCCCTGGTTATAAATACTTGATTTAATTTATTCTTTGATCAGACGGTGTTGTTGCTGCTGCCAAACAGAGCATCACAACAGTCTCTTTTCCACACATTTCAAAGACTTATTCTTGCCTAAAATAACCGTCCATCAATATTTATCTTCTATGAAAGACTGATTGTCTGCATTACTTGTAGATGAGAGTAACATTAAGTACTAATTTTCTGCTCATTGTATTTTGTATCGTGCTGCAAAAGCTAAATCCCTGTATTACATGCTGCAATTAGTGCATAATTAAAGTAAAATTCACTCTGTGGATAGGTAGAAAACAAAACACAAAGAAGTAGAGGAAAATCAAAGAGCCACTTTTCAACCTGTTAAAGATCCCACCATGCTTGTACAGACTGCACAGTGCCCTGACTTGAAGATGGAGCTCTAAAGAGATAGAGAAATTTTCAACATATTGCAGTCAAAGTTGGAGGTCATCTTTTTATTTCTCTGCTCCTCCATCTAAATCCTATTATTCTGTTGTTGTTTTTTTCTTTTCTTATTTTTTGAGTCTGTCAAATAAATTCCTGTTGATCTCCGTCTGCCACTCTGACTCAGGCTTCTCCTTTGTTTCATTTCTTTTAATTCACACACAACCTTGTCTCATACTTTCTTTGTCAAACATTATCACAGCAATCTTCTCCCCTTCTCAGATGATTCTATTTTTGAGTTTTTCCTATGTGTGGAAAATTGTCCTCTTTTCATTCTCCACTTCTCTTAATATCACATATGCATGATTATTTTTAATACACAACATATATATCTCGCACACAGCATGAATTTACTTCAGGTGTATATTTGAACATATACACACCATATGTAAGAGCTCTTACTTTCCTCCAACAGCGTGTTCAGTAGATGTGAATAATCATTGTTTGTGTACTCCTCCTCTTTTCCTCGAGCTTATTTTGTCCTCTTTCCCCCGTCTCTCCCTCTGCTCTCATTTCCTCTCCATCAGTAGCTAATCAACCCCAGACATGTCCAATCACTGGCTGTGTGCTCTGGTTGGGATCAGGTTAATCTCTGGAATAAGGATAACATAAGCTAAACATGACAGGGTTGAATCCACCTGAAGATAATTCCATCCCCATATTTCCATATCGGTGGAGATGTCACATTTACTGACAGGGAAACAGCACCATTTCCCCTGATGATAAAGCACATCAACCTGTTTTGAAATAAATATAAAACCTTGGGTTAATTTAAATATCGGTGCATATTTACCTTTCTATCAATTCAAATATGCACATTGCAGACTGGAGGTAGTCCTCTCTGTTTTCTTTCATGTGTTTATCTCAGCTCATTCTGGGTTTAAGACCCTTTGCTCCATCTTGTAGAGCTGTGTTTGAGTCTTCTCTCTTTGTTGTCTCTGTACAGCATTTGGTCAGAATGAATGTCATGACCCTGGAGTTCCTGTCAACGGACAGAGGTATGGTGACCAGTTTCAGCTTGGCAGCTCTGTGGCTTTTCGTTGCGATCAAGGCTTCATCAGAACACAGGTAAACTATCTTTATCTTTATAAAATATGGGATTCGAAAAACATACTTGTTTCAGAAATATCAGCTGGCATGAAGGAATTAGCGTTAGATTTTTTTTTAACTTCATCATTCACATGTGTTCATTTCTTATTTGTTTTATGTCAAGCTTAAAACCTTCAAGTAAGACACCAATAAGTTATGGATGTCATGTATTTGCAGGGCTCTGACCAGGTGACTTGCATCATCCAGGATGGAAACGTTGTTTGGTCTGCAGCTGTACCCCGCTGTGAAGGTAAACAGACATAAAAACCACATTTGCTGTGCTGGTTGGTTTGTAATCACTGAAAATATTAACCACACAGCTGCTCATACTGTGATAGAACATGTAACTACTTGACTTAATGCATGTTCTTATTCACCTCAGAGTTTGTGTAAAGATCTTCTTTCAAATGCTGTAACCTCCAGTCTTTATGCACCGTTATTCAGTCTGTTTACAATTTCAGTTCCTCATAACAACAATGTTGAGTGATACTGACATAAGTTGTGCTAAAAACACATTCAGAGAGATACGAAGATCCATCCTTGGTGAACAGAGGAGCCAATATACGACTGCAAAGCAAATGGAAACTGCTTCCATTGTCTGAATGACTTTATCAAATGCTGCCTTTTGTTAATACATGGGATGAGGACTCAATCAAACTGAATAGGGCTGTCACATGACTAAATGTGAACTATGGGTAAATAGTATCTCTCCTTTTGAAAAGGAAATGATAATATCATATTTTAGGATGGCTTTTTCTTGTGCATCTCTTCCACAAGTTGCTCCGCTGCAGCACGTACAGAATATCTAAAAAGAAAAGTCATTTTTCTTAAGCTCGCCGTTGTCTGGAGTTATGAGAGCAATCAAAAGGGCAAAGGTATTAGCTACCGGAGAACAGAGGGAGTGCTAACAGTGTAAAAGATAAGCCACGGCAAATTATATATTGTAAAAAGAGCAATGGATGATATACAGATCATGAACTCTGAGTAAAAATTAGTTCGAGGCTGTTACTCTGCGTGCTGCTGGACAGCCTGAAAGGAAAAGGAAAGGAGTCTTATTACAGCTAAAGCTATTTCTTGCATAATAAGGGGTCATAATCAAGATTTTAGTGTGAGCTATGAATTAGTGTCAAGGTGCTCCAGATTTACAGCGTGTAGCCCTCTGAGTTGCAGCAAAATGAGGAGCCATTTTTGCCTCATTGACACATAAATACACTAGTTCCCCCCATAAATTAGCATGCTATAATTATTTTTCCCTTTTCCCAACATGAGCAGCTCAAAACTGTTTACTGTAGCACAGGGTTGGCACAGCATATTTTATGAAGGTAAATGTTTATGTATGAAATCAGAAAATTCAGTAAGGATTAGAGAGCGGGAATAAATTGAGCAGATGAGGAATCTGCTAACAGGATGTAATGTGAGCCTTGTGCTTGTGCCCTGACACAGTCACAAGAAAAAGTGATTAATTCATCTCTCTGCTGTCATTCTGTGCGCGTGTGTTTATTTCCCTGCAGCCCCGTGTGGAGGCCATCTCACAGCTCCTACGGGTGTTCTGCTGTCTCCTGGATGGCCCTCCTTTTATAAAGACTCTCTGAACTGCCAGTGGGTGATTGAAGCACAGCCAGATCATGCTGTGAAGATACATTTTGACAGGTAAGCCATCAGGTTATGAAAGCAGAGAGTGATGTTTTCTCTGTTTCTTTAGAGGTTGAACCTCAGCAACCAAGGAAATGACTCAGATTGTTTGGGATTAGATTGTAACGTCAAGAAAGAGTCATTTCCCCTTTCTTGTGGATCCTTCAGATAGTACGTAATTTAGTCAGTGGGTCTCTAGGTTGGTCAGTCTTTCAGAAACACTATTACTTAGTCAGATATAAATGTAGTCGGTGAGTTACTGCTGCAGTAAATAATTAATGCTGGCTTTTTGCACATTTTTTTCTGGAAACCAGCCACCAGCAGATGCAGCGTAGCCTGAAATTGCTATCAGTGAAATTTGTCTTTTTGGGAAGTGATGTAAAGGCCAAGTTATCTTCATCGCCTATGAGGCATTTAATTTGTGTATGCAAATGTCTGGGACGGAGGCAAGTTAATTGTTCAGCAGACTGGTCAGATATCAGATATCCAGTCTGGGATTTTACAGTGTGCCAGTAGTTCCAAATTCCTTATTTTGTCTTTTCTATCTCAACAGTTTAATCCTTTTATAAGATGTCTCTCCTCCTGAATCAGATACTGTGGTGTTTGATAGTCACTATAATAACCAGAAGCATTGAGGAACAGATCTGTTTCCTGGGCCTTGTAACCACATCTGTGGTTAATCAGTCAGACTGTAAACCGGTCAATTAATCTGATTGGAGTTCTTATATAAGTAACACACTGCGTATTGCTACAATAATGATCCGTCATGATTCAGTGTACTGTGAATAACACAGTGACTGAAATTGTAAATTGACACTAAATCCTCGTTAGTGTAAACACCCTGTTAAAGTTCCTGTGCGTAGTTTTGCTGCCATCATGAAACAGTGTGTGAGCTACAAAAGCAAATGAGTAACTGCTGCCACATGTAGGTCTCTGATAAGCTGATTAACAGCCAGCTGCACGAGCAAATGTTTTTAACATTTCTAATAGAGAAGATACTCAACGAGTTATAAATTGAGCTGACAGACTCACGGACTGACGAGTTTTTAACTGGTTTTGAATCAAGCTGAAATAATTAACAATGCTTCTTTGTAAGCAACAGATGCAAAAAAGATGATCAAGAACAAGAACAATGTTTTCTATATGGTAATGTTTTGCACCGAGGGGTCGGTGTGAGCAGAGATGAAAACAAAACTTTTTCTTTTTTCAATTTTCCACAGCAATTATTCTAAGTGTGCAATAGATTTCTCCATTGATTAAAAGCAGCATGAATATATATTTTTTGTTGTGTCTGAAAACTATGAGTTGATTGCTTTGTCTACAAACTAAAAGTTCCACGCAGCAGCTCTGAATATTACATCAGTTCTACAGAGCATCTTTACCTCACTGTGGAGACGTTTTTACTCTGTATTTTCCTCTTTTTACTTTTGCTTTTACTGTAACTTGGTGAAAAAATGCGTTCGTAGGGCTTAGCTCTTGGAATAGAGGGAGTTACAGTGAAAGACAGGACTCACCTTTCCCCCAGGTAAAAGTCAAACAACTAATCAAGCGTTGATGGCCACAGTGAACTTATCTCTCTCGATCTGATTCCTAAATGCTTTAGTCAAAGATTTTAAGCAAATTGGCCGCACAGAGTGAACAACGAATCGTCACACTGTCATCTTTAGCTGACAAACTCAAAACAGAAAATGTGTTTCCAGCTAGAAAACGTGTACATTTCCTCTGTTTATACCTTTGTGTGCTAGCTGCTATTACGTGAGTTGTCCTCGTGCTAAAAACGTGATACGCAATAAAAAGCATATATATATATATATATATATATATATATATATATATATATATATATATATATATATATATATATATATATATATATATATATATATATATACATAGATACATAGATACATAGATAGATAGATAGATAGATAGATAGATAGATAGATAGATATAGATAGATAGATATAGATATAGATATAACAAGAAAAATGTGAAGAAAAGTCGCTCGTTACTCTGATTTACTCTGAACATCACTCTGTGCTGACTCAGCTTAACTTGGGGTCATTAAAGAAACAAGCCAAGAGGTGGAACAAAGGCAGGCTATTGCCACCTTTACACCTCTCAGTCAGTCAGTCAAATCAGTCACACTCCTAATTATGCAAATCTAAATGTACATTACCGTTAGATCATCTTTTTATTTATACTGATCATAGGAATCTAATGTGCCAGGCTACACACTCCTTAAAGTCTGCTGAATGCAGCAACCAGCCTCAGTTGGACTCTTGAGGAACTGCAGTGTTTTTTCACCCTCACACATTTGCTTAGTTTTTCAACATCAGACATTGCTGCTCGGGTGTTTCAGGATATTGTGCATGACTTGTTTTTCTCCTTTGTGTGTGTGTGTGTGTGTGTGTGTGTGTGTGTGTGTGTGTGTGTGTGTGTGTGTGTGTGTGTGTGTGTGTGTGTCTAGGTTCCAGACTGAGGTCAACTATGACACGCTGGAAATCAGAGACGGCCCCTCGGCCTCATCTCCCCTGATCGGTGAATACCATGGCACCCAAGCACCTCATTTCCTGATTTCCACGTCCAACGTCCTGTTCCTGTTGTTCACCACAGACAATAGCCGCTCTGCAGCCGGCTTCAGCATCAGATACGAAAGTAAGACTGATTTACTGGCTGATAGAAATGTCTGGTAGATGAATGTTGAATTGCTTGCAGGAGCTTGCACAGTATGACAATATTTTTCTCAATGATCTGTGAAAGCAAACCAGCTGAAGAGTGTCTCATAACCCATACACATGTATACAGTGACCCTCTTGACTCTGTGCTATTTCTGCTTGTATGATGTGATTCTCAGGTGTGAAAATGGAGTCAGACTCTTGTCTTGATCCCGGGATCCCAGTCAATGGTCGTCGCCATGGCAGCAGCTTTTCCATTGGCTCGCGTGTCTCATTTACATGTGACCCAGGATACACACTGAGTGATCAGGAGCCAATTGTTTGTGAGCAGAATCATCAGTGGAGTCACGCTCTTCCCAGTTGTGATGGTGAGGATCTTTCATTTTCCCATTTTTTGCTCTCTTGATGATCACCTATAGCTGGCTGAGGCCTTTTAGCCTGTTCTGGTGTAATATTGGAGAAGGGATGATTGTACGAGGAACACATTTCCTGGCTTGAGTATTTATCACATGAAGCTTGGAGTTTTGTTAACACAGGGAACAATGGAAATGAGGTAATCGATGGAAGAGTCTCAGTGGAAAACATTGTAACACCCTTCTCATGACAGAAAAACAAACTAGACATTTTTAAAACACCCTGCTCCTGTTTCTCAGTGGACAAAGCTGCTTTTTACCAGCCTTATTTCAAAGAGGCTTTTAAATACACCTGTCAAAATCTGCACTAAATCCTTTGCTTTGGCACAGGAGGTAATCTTCTGAATCTGAATTTAATCTTGGACAAAAATAAAAGAGTTGTTTTTCATTACGTAAGATGTTTTTAATTTCTCCCACCAAATGGTACTGTGGGTACTGTGGGTAAAACAGGCTTTTTACAACTCTAGCTTGTTGTACTTTGTTTAGGCTGGAGTTTTTATTTGTGAGGTTGATCTCATCTGGTCTCCCCATCATCACAGGACTTCCTCCTTCAGAAACATTCACTGCCAGTAAAGAGTCACTACTCACATGAAGCACGTCTTAGAGCATCAAAAGCTAACTCAAGCTGTCCAATGGGGGGACATGAAAAGTGAGCCTGATTTTGTTGGCTTTAAACCAACCTTAAACCAGCTTGTTGTTATCTAATAATGCGTAACCACTGAAACTCGGCTGAAAAAAAAACTTTACAATGATGCTCCAGATCTATATGAAGGAGAATTTCTTTCTTATTGTTGCCGATAGTTTGTATCAAAATGAAAATGAGGTTTTGCTCTACCACTGTGAGATCTGGAAACATTGTCCACATTTAGTTGTAGTAGGCCCTGATGCACAAGTTGTCATGTTATTGAGGTGTTTTTGTTTGACTTGACACTTTTTATTAGCTCATATAGTGAAAGTCCTAAAATTTCCCAGTGTTGTGATTTACAGGGAGCACTCCCCCTGCATGCAGCCACCTTGTGGGATTTGTTAACACAAAACAACTGGCAAATACTTTATCAAATTGTTAGCCCAATTACTCGCGTACAGTGTATCATGCAAAATAACCACAAATTAGTTACAATTTCATAAACAGTCTTATCATTTAAATACTTCGTGAAAATTTGTATTTCATCTTGGGTCCAGCTCTTGCACTCTATAAAAAGCCAGTACAGGTCTAATGAAACACCTTTTCATTAACCACCTGTCATGTGGCACAGTGTTTTTGGCTGCCCAGGCTTTGTTCACATAAGAACTGACTTACTGTAGCTTCAGCTTTTTTTTTTTTTTGCATCAGTTTTGTCTGATTCCAACTCACCTCTTTGACTCACCCTGCAGTATGAAAGAAATGCCATCATGAAAACTCTGAAAGAAAAAATATAATTTTGTTAGTGATACATTCATAAATATCAAATCAAAATAATAAAGAATACGATAAAGTCAGTTATCTGGTGGGTTAGCTAGGAGGTGAATCAGGTGTTTCGGGTAGGAGAAGAAGTGTCTTATCATTACATCAAATATTGATTTGTTAAAGGCGGTCCCATTGGTCAGCACCCCCCTGTTTAGAATAAAGAGAACTCTTTCCTCTTTGACATTAAAAACTCATGAAGTCAAAAGTACAGAGTTTGCAGGATTCTCCTAAAATGAAGTCAGCTTTTACAGGAACAGTCCTGCTCAATCGTCTCCTCTATACATGCGTGTCAGTGTCAGTGTCTGCCCCAAACCCCTCCTCAGCCTGTATGCAGATGTTTTGGATGTTTTGGGATGTTTCTGGGAGAGTAAGTGTGGTTGCATCAGTCAATTACAGAGTGTATTTTGGGGTATTTTGGCTTTAAAAATGCACAGCGTGTGGTTCACATAAGCACAGTTGGAGGCTGTGGGTGTGCGCTGCTGCTGGCACTGAGCCAAGGAGGAGGAGCCTAGTTTGAATTTGTGTTTATGAACAAGTAACGAGAATTCCTGCAGAACTTACCTGTAAGTAAATCATGAAAGCAAAAAATGAAAAAAAAAGTGTGTTGTTGTTGCAGATAGAGGTTATTTTTGGCAAACTTACCTATTAACAAATTTGGTCTGTCATCAGTGGAGTTAGTTTGAAGTTTGCAAGCATTGTAAGACCTTGTTGATGAACCTATAAACAATTATACAGTCCAAAAATCTTAGTTAAAACAAACATTGGGAGTCGCTGACAATGCTGATGGAGTATTTGTTGAAAAAAAAAAAAAACTTGAAAATTCATGATGGTTACTTCACAGGTTTGAGCTTAACAAGTGGGTAAGCTTTATGCAGTACAGTTAAAAAGGTAGGTCTTACAGGGTCAAACTGAAAACACTACAAAGACGAAACAAAAGGTAGAGTTATGTCAGGTATTAACTCTGAAAAGTCGTATATCTCATTAAAGCAGACAGAATTAAGAACAAACTTTTTGAGACGCTTCACATCACACAGAACCAACCCCTGCCTCAGCACAGCAGCGTTGTCCGCTGGAAATGATTTCTCTGCAGTTCTCTCTCTAAGCTGCATGCTGTGTTTGTAGCGTGTGGGATGAGTCATGGATAATAAAGTGTCTTACCTTAGCTGGTTAATTTGCTGAAGTATCACAATACAAAGATGTCAGCTGCTTCGCTCTGAAGCAACGTTTTGTTTATACTTTCAGCATCAGCGTCTGAAGGGTAAAAACAATCAGAGATATGGCTTATTTCAATCTTTTTAAGCAGTATGTCTGCATCAGTGCACACCTGCTGCTTGAGGATTTTATAGTCCACTTTATTGTCCCACTAACTGGTTTGAGATGGCCCTGAACATGACGACCTCCTCTCTACGAACATAAAAACAGAAGTGGAGTGAACAGGGTGAAGTGGCTGGAAGTGCACTGAGCCAGGGAGGTAGGGTTGGTGGAGAGGGAGTTGGCGCAGGTGTTCCCATCACCAACTTCTTTCATCCATACAAAGATATCACAAAAAGAGCTATTCCCAGTCTTCATTTATTTCATTTCCCTCAGTGTAATTGGCAGCCGTGGTGTTAATTGTACAATCAGTACCCGCTCCAGAGTACAAACAACCATAATGGCCAAAGTTGGACATGCAGCCTCAGTGAAATCATGCGGGTCAACAGACTCAGCTGAAACAGATGCTCACCGGCCACTCGCAGGCCTCCTCATTCAATCCACAGCTCGTGCTGTCGAGGGAGATGAATGCACAGCATCTGGTTTGATCTGCAAAATAAAAAGAATCCAATTTGAAAGCCAAAGTCAGGATGTCTCAACTTCAGTTCATACCGAGGCAATCTATCTCACAGCATCTTCCATTCAACATAAGCACTTTTTTTTAAATGGCCACGGTGACATTTTCAATTTCCTGCCATGCATGCCATCCCTCCAGACAGCTGTCATATCACGAGACACGCTTTTACAGAGCAGCACTTTTCTTAAAACAGCGTGTAAGCCTCGACTCAATACAACAAATAAGAGTTCTCTTATGGGGAAGATCATGGGAGGAGTTTTGTGTCAAGTGGGTTTCAGTATGACTGCTCTTGATCATTCCACTTGCTGTTTTAATTTGTTGTTGTTCTTTTAAAGTATGGTTAATCTTCATTACACATAGTTTGGAGTTTCACGAGGTAAAAAGGGGAAGCTAATGAACGACGTCCGCAGAGTCCACTCTGAAAATGCTCAGACATCTTCTGCCAATTTAATGGAGAGATATCATCCTTAATAACTCGCTTTTCCATCTTCGATACAACTCATCAGCACACATGCATCGTTAACATTTGAGAAGAGGAAGCCAGAACTTTCTCTGCTGCCACACACACACATACACACATACATACTGCTTTACAAAGCTACCAAAATTCATTAGTCTGACAATATCCTGTCCAAAGAAAAATCAAAATGAAATGCAGTCCTCCCGCAGGCATGCAGAGACCATTCCCTTTTCAGTGATGCCACAGCGTCTGTTGGACCCAAGCGGCTCATATTACTCCAGCAGGTCAGCTAAATCACCAAACAGATAATACAAAACACCGTCTGCTCTTTTATGTGTCAGGAAGAACAGTGAAGGGGCGCTGTGACATTTTAAAACTCGCTGTTGGTGCCAAGACAGCAACTTGTTAGAAGTGACCAAAGTCGCAGCATCGTTTTTAGTAAAAAATGGCGTGGCATCCTCCGAGATAATTAAAGATAGAGATCGTGATAGGAGACAGAAGGAGAATGAGAATGTTGGAGAAGTCTGCTTTTTTTCTATTTACCTGTCTCCTGTACGAGACAATAGGCAACATCTTTCTTCTACTTTTCTTTAGGATTCAGTCTCACACTTCAATCGCTGAAGTCCTCCAAGCCACGACTGAAACTTTTCTTTGAATCATGAATAGCTTTTCTTTCTAACTTATTCTTTTTTTTTTTGCGCATTGTTGCAAACATTATCAGCCCGTCTGTGTCTCCTCACTCATACGGATCAGCGGTGCACACTGAAGTATGCACTCTCACGCACGGCAGATACAGTATGCGCACGCTGACACGCACGCCTGCCTCCCTCCACAAGGGTCATTTAGTCAGACTGTGTCCTAGTTCTGACTGAATCCTGATGGGAGTTTAAAGAGGAAAGAAGCAGCGGCTACCTCAACACACTTAAGACGGCTCATCAGAGGAAGGAGAAGAGAGAAGAAGAGAGGGGGTGGCTCTCATCACAGATACTCAATTTAACTCCAGCTCTGTTGAAATGTGATATGGGATGAGATACAGGGATAGACACTGATCACACTGAGATAGGCAGTGGGAGGCAGAAACACACTGGCTCTGTACAAACACGCAGCAAAAGCTACATTACTAAGAAATTTCCCAAGCTCAGACATCTATCTCCATGAAGTTATCACGGTTAGTAGTAATTGTACAAACTGTTAATTGAGTGAATCACTAAAGTGTTTGTTTAATTTGCTAAAAGGGATTTTTGTGCAACAATACATAAATAAACAAACCCTTAACAATCATACTAGAGGGACACTAACAGAAAATAAATTATTTTATCGTCTTGGATTCATTTTATGGTCTCGGATGTGTTTTTCACAGGCGAGTAAAACACTCTTTTTTAATTTTCCATGCCAGTCAAGTATCTTGACGCACTTTAATTGAATTAAATGTAACTGAATTGAGCTGAATAGAAATGAAAGGATTGGAAGCACAGTGAGAGGGAAACAAAGAGTCAATATATTATCTTAGTTCAACAGTCTCTAATGCACCACAGCCATCTTTTACTCTCCACTTCACTGTTGTAGTTTTTTCCACTCTGCTCCATCCTGAATGAGTTTGTGCTGTTCCTCACCTGTGAATGGTCTCTGTGTGGAGAGGAGCAGCCTGGCAACACACACAGCAATCGCTCACTCTTCTTTAACAAAACACCCTCTCTTTACCCGTCACACTCTCTATTTGTTTGTACATTAAGGGCCTCTCTGGCCTTCTCCCTTTGTTTCTCTCTCAGTGGATGAACATGGAGGCTGTTTTATCTGCTTCTCCCCTGAGAGTTTCACCTCTCCTTCCAACCCAATCAAATGCAATAAGGTCAACATTTAAGCCCTCTGCACACCAGACACATATTTTTCGCGCACACATTTTGCACATTATTTTATTTTGTTTTAACCTACTGTTTTTCAATGCAAGCTTTCTTTCGCAGAGCAAAATTGCAACTTTGTTTTTTTGGACAGAGGTCCAAAGTTCCACTTGTGACGAGTACACATCTGACCAATCAAAACCCTCGTTGTTGACATTGTTGTTGAAAACATTCAACATTATTTGTGTTTGTGTCCCAGCACCTGGTTCTTTATGACAAAAGACATAAAAACTACAAAAACAATGATTACAAAGATATTGTACAGAACAGGGGTCACCAACGCAGTGCACATGGTCACCTGGGTGCCCGCAAGAACCACTTAAGGTGCCCGTGAGGCATGTTCCAAAAAACAGCACTGATCCCAATGGGGCTCCTTACTACCATTATAATTGTGTTAATCATCAATAATAATTGTGAAATAATTAACATTGAGCAGTCTCTCATCATAGTATTACCACTACTATTACTATGATTAGTATGATTAAAAAGTGATCTAAAAATAATTATTAATGATTATTTGTATAGCACTTTTTAAAACAAAGTTTACAAAGTGCTTTACAAGGATTCAGCACTAATAAAACACAAACAAACAAACAATGAGCACAATAAAATAAAAACAAAAAGCACAGTTTATAATAAGAATAACAGTGAGAGACAGTATAAAAGGACATGGGTTGAAAAAGTCCTTTCCATAATTTATAGTACTTAATAGAAACCCAGACAATACAAGAACCATGCAGCCTAAAAAGAGACCATGAGGACCAAACGTAAAAAACATAAAATCAGCAAGAATAGGAAACGCAATTAAATAATAAAAAAAAATAAAAATAATAATCATAAATAAATGAATAAATAATAAAAACACATAATAGTAATAATAAATTAATGAAAAGGAGTATAAGAAGGTAAAGAAAAACAAACAATAAAGCAAAATAAGCTAGAGATAAAATACATTAAAAGATGGTAAAAGATGGTAAAAGACAGTAATAGACTAGGCATTTTTGTTCAAAAAGTTTTTATCAGAAAAGTAGCCCTTTGTGCCACTCATTTGCCATAAGGTAGCCCTTGCCCTCAGAAAGGTTGGTGACCACTGGTTTAGAGAATAGCTGTGGAGATTGAACATAATGCCTCCAAATTTTTTTGGCAATTTTGTGCTGTCTATTTGCATCTCCGTTGGTGTACACAGGACTTAAGTCTTAATTTTACAGTCCCCTTTATGTTCTGTGTGCACAAACAAAATCGTATACCTCCACTACCATTTCAACTCTTTGAAAATTTTTGGTCAGAGTTATCAGCAAGCTCGTTAACTCTGAATTTCTGAAAGAAACAATTCAGGTGAGATTTGCTGGAAGGGCTGGTTTGGCTCCATATTTAAATCTCATGTCCTCTGGTCAGAGGCTCCTCCTCAAAGCGACTAACCCAGATTTAAATCCAACCCTTGACCCGAGGTTACATATCATTCCCCTTCCTCTCTTTGTCCCCTGTCCTATCCCATCAACAGAAGCATGAAAAAAATAGACACCATTACATCGAAAAAAAAAAGAAGGAAAGAAAGACAAGAGTACTTTTGATAAAATGAGCCCCCAAAAAGCCACAAACATCTGAACATAGAAGCACATTCATAAGCCAAAGAGCCAGAAAAACACGAGAACTGGTAAACACCAAAAACAGAATAAAGAGATGAGACATGGGGCTCACATTAGTCAGTGTATTACAGAAGTAGCTCTATATGAGTGATATGTTTTTGAGAGTCTGGTTGGAAGTTGGTGTTTTGAGCCCATTGTTTTTCAGAACCCACATCTTGTTCTCTAAAGTATTCAAATGATAAAGACAAATTCTCAAAAATACTTTTTTTCCTGTTGTGGGATTCAAGAAATTTATTCAAAAATTCTGGCAGATTGCACTTCTTCATATTTAAGCAGGACAAAACTAGACTGGGTTTTTGGCAAACAAGAACGAGTGAGTTATGTGAGCTAATTGTTACGTCATTAAGTTGCAGCCTCCAAACTCAGCTTTTTAAAGTTGTGCATCAATTTGACTATTTTTTGTCTTGAAATCTAATGGCTAAAGGTTTATACTGTTAAAGGCTAAATATCTTGTCTTTTTCCTTCCATCTCTGTCACTTTGTCTGGGCAGCTCTCTGTGGGGGCTACGTCTTTGGTAAAACAGGGACCATCCTGTCTCCTGGCTTTCCTGACTTCTACCCTAATTCTCTAAACTGCACCTGGACGATAGAGGTGTCTCATGGGAAAGGTAAGAACACACTTAATCACAAATAATGGAGACTCTGTCTCATGTATCGTCCACCAATCCATTCATCACTGGTTTTCAGGAGTCCATCTGGTTTTCCACACCTTCCACCTGGAGGAGAACCACGACTATCTCTCCATCATTGAAGATGGAAACTTCCTGGTTCCTGTGTCTCGACTCACCGGCTCAGTGCTGCCCCCAAGTGTCAAAGCAGGGCTTTATGGGAACTTCAGCGCTCAGCTACGTTTCATATCGGATTTCTCTATGAGTTACGAAGGCTTTAATATCACCTTCTCAGGTAAGAAGACTAAAAGAGAAACACATTATTTAAATTCATTCAAATCGATTAAAGTAGCCTCACTATAAGATCTAGTTGGGATATTTATATTAACAACTTCAAGCTTGAATGTTTTAGATATAATAAAGATATAAACTGAAACTTATCTTTATAGGAGGGTGTTAAAGTTACTTTCACAAAACTTACACAAAGCCTGAGAGCAACAGTAAGTAGGAGCCTAGGGAGAAGCATTGACTGCTACTCCAGCTAAGCTAGCGAGCTTTCAGTTGCTGGAGGTTATATTGTGTTACATTTTTTTTTCCTTCGATTTCATAAAGTTAGAGCAGTGTTGTTCTTGTTGCTTATAACTAGACAAAAAAATGCTTCCTTGGAACAAACTGATACAAATTTGGCGACAAAAAAAATATCAGATAGAAAACGTTAGAGTGGGCTTTCCCACGTCATCTTTTAGAGAGCAAACTGTACAGTTTTTTTTTTTCTGTTTGTAGAACTATCCAGAACTTTGTTTGAAATGAATGGCCACATTTCTGCAGCTTAACGGTCACAATGACACATGCCAAGGAACATGATGCATCTCTGAACTCTCAACTGTGTGCACAACATGCAATGTTTTAGTTTAGTTTAGTGGGACAGCAAAGTGACTCTTCGATACTCCAGCTTGACTCTAGAAGTCTTGGGAGAGTTATGCTTTATTTTGAACTGTGTAAGTCTGTTTTACAACGACTCATCAAAGGCGCCTCTTATCTCCTCTGTTCATTTAGAGTACGACTTGGAGCCGTGTGAAGATCCTGGTGTGCCTGCGTACAGCAGGAGGATGGGCTTCAGATTCCAAGTTGGCGACTCTCTGGCCTTTTCCTGTTTCCACGGCTATCGCCTTGAAGGAGACAGCAAGATCACCTGTCTGGGAGGAGGCAGACGGGTTTGGAGTAACACGTTACCACGATGTATAGGTGAGACAGTCAGGAAAACGGACTCATTGTTTCTGCTGACTCAGTTGAAGATACTTTATTGTATTCCACTTATTGTGTTGCCTGCTGTTATCAAAGTTTTTTTAATAGTATTTCTTCACTACAGAACAGTAGAACAAGCATTGTTGTAGTAGCCCCTTTAAAAGTATAACTGCTCCTAATGTTTCTTGCTTCAGGGTGCTACATCTTATGACTGGCAGCTTGTGAAATGAACTTAACAAATTATCTTCTCCTTTTGAATAAGCCTTGAGGTATCAGCATTTTCCTGGTTGTGATTCAGGGATATTTTATTGCTCGCTCTGTGGTAATTAACTGTTATTTGACTGGCTGACTGTTGGTTTTATTTGCCTGGATTCAGCTGTTCACAGGTTGTAATTTGCTGGTATTTGATGAGTCTCTGTGCTTCCTTGGATGCCGCTGGTAATTTACGTAAGTCTGACTGGTGGTTGCAGGGGAATTTTAAGCTCCAAAAAGAGTGGACTGAAAGTGCTTTAATAGCATTATCTGTCAGGAGATCAGGCCTGAGTGAGAGGAAACAGAGCAACAGCAGCTGGTTATGTCCATAGGCTTCATCTTTCTTACTCCTCAGCTCTCTTTTCAAACTTTTCACTGCCTCTCCTCCTCTCCCTCTGTATTTAGACACTCCTCTGGTAGATAATGAGAACATTAGCTGCTATGTGAAAAGTGTTAATACTGTGTCATTCGTTACTCCCCTTCTCCCTTTTCTAATTTCTCTGCATATTTTCTAAAAGCCCCTGCCTGTCTTGGTTCATCTGTTATCTGCTTTCTTCCTCTTCCAGCTCTTTGTTCAACCATTTTTCTCCCCTTTCTCTATTCGCTCTTCTCCCACTCCCTCTCCCTCCATAGTGCTGTCTTCACTTTCAGATGCATGCTCCTTATCTCCTGCCATTATCTGTTTTATAAACAGCAGAACATTTACAAAAATGTCTTTTTGGATTTTAGATTTGAGAAACACTGCATCTGTTGTTTGTTTTTTTTCCTCTTTGTGAATTCCATCTATTTCTCTTTTGTCTGTATCATTACTTCCTTTTCCAGTTCCCCCCTTTTAAAGTAGTGGTGGTCCCTCTCAGTGGGATTTAAAAGCCTGCCTGTCTATTTTTCCTTTTCTCTATTCCTCATTAACATATTACTAAATTCTATTTGCATAAAATGCTGCATATTTACATCCTGGACTCTGATATCTACCACACCTGCGAGATAAAACATTCACCAGTCTAGTGTATGAAATACATTTTGTAACAAGAGATCTGCTTTTATTTCTTTTTCTTTCCCCAACCTTTTTTAATCTTTTACAGTTAATGCCTAATTGCTTTGCTCTTAAAGTGTTTTACTTCTTCTAAGCCTGTCTTTTACTGTCTCATGTGAAACACATTTCAAACAAGTGCTTCAAAGCTTTATTATGGTGGATGATTAACTGCTATTATCTGCATTATTGTCATCACATCCTCTGAGTCTAATAAGGTTTGGGCTTTTATTGGGCACCTAATTTTTCTTTTATCTTTTTATCATGTTGATTTAAGACTCCTCTCTTCTTTTCCTCATTCACACACAGCAAGGTAGCCCAGATATTCTGACTGTGTTAAGATAATTAGGAAGCAGTACCATG
The DNA here is from genome assembly GCF_033239565.1 of Halichoeres trimaculatus. Taxonomy (NCBI): domain Eukaryota; kingdom Metazoa; phylum Chordata; class Actinopteri; order Labriformes; family Labridae; genus Halichoeres; species Halichoeres trimaculatus. Next base: position 27,765,692 of record NW_027437181.1, read on the forward strand.
ATTTTGATCCACGCTGTCCTTGCCCTCTTTACTTTCTCGCTGCAGCCGAGTGTGGAGCCTCCTCACTGGGGCCTGAAGGCGTTCTCCTCTCTCCCAACTTCCCATCAAACTACGATAACAACCACGAGTGTATCTATCGCATCACCACTGAAAAGGGCAAAGGAATCAGGCTGAGAGCTGAGAGCTTCTCACTGCAAGATGGAGACTATCTCAAGGTATGCATGTGCACACGGACGCATGAAAACATGACAAGCTTTGCCCAATCAGGTGGTACATAATCCATAAATACATAATTTATCTAGAGATTCACACACGCGCACGCACACACAATGCACATGCAGGATAATAGCCATAACCAAAAGCTGTCTATATGCTAAGTTGACACGTATGCTTTGAAAAACTTGAATGTGTTTTGCTCATTTCAAATTATGCTTCAGAGGAATCAAAACTGGATACTGGATTTATCAAATACACAGTTACATCATGTGTCACTCAAAGAATAAAGTGAAGGTGTAGGAGTGAAGTGCCCGTTTACAAGGTGTACAAAGTGTATGATTAAGGATCTTTTGATAGTATGTGCCACTGCTGGTCAGCCGAGGAGGGGAAGCTCTTTTTTTTTCAGACCTACATTATAACTTCGTTTATTTATTTAAACGTAAATTCTACCCTCCGTTCCTTTTCAAGAAAATGATCTGTGTCCCTGTCGTACCGACCAGGTGTTTTTTCCAGGGATTTCACTAGTGTTTTTTAAGAAAGGTAAACTCGCTGGGGATCGATAAAGCCTTCGGATCAGTTCAGAACAACTGAGAGGATGCTCGGGTGAAGGCTTATACTTAAAGATTGCTGACTGGCTCATTTCACTGTCAATCAAAAAGGGATTCGGCCTCAGACAGATCATCCAATCATCATGCAGAAGCCCAGCGTCCAGGCCAGCCCACTGCCTCATAGACCCCCAGAGACGCTGAGCGTCCGAGGGCGGGAAAAAGCCCAGCGTTTATCCAATGACAGTCCAGTTTCCACAGTGGAACAACCCACTCTACGTTTCTCCGCTGAAGTCAGAAGACGCTCAGCGTCCGACTGTGTTAAAGCGCTGAGACGCTGAGGGGATGAATGAGAAGGAGGTGGAGCCAGTTACCTGTGATAGGTAGCTGATTCTGAGCAAAAGATGAAGGAATTCTAGCGCATATTTTGTCAATGAAATGTACACACAGCAGAATATATCACCACTTTTTATGGAGACATTTTAGGGGAAGCTGAGCTTCCCTTGCAGTCTTAGAGCAATCGCCACTGGTATATGCACATAGTAAAAGAAAAAAGAAAAAAAACTGCAAAAGCAAAGACTTTTGTATGGTTGAAATATATTGTGAGGTTTTGTGATCCTAAAAACATAAATATTAATATTTGCCTTTTCCAAAGAGGTTATGTTTTTGGGAGCGTTTGTTTGTTTTTCTGTGAACAACTAAACTCAAAAAGTAACCAACACATCTTGATGAAATTATCAGGAAATGTTCAAAATGGGATAAGGAAGAAGTGATTCAATTTTGGAGGTGATTCGGATCACCGTCTGGATCCAGGACTTTTTTTTTAAGGATTCTTTATCATTGTGAGATAGGACTGTTTTCACCGTTTGTGTATATAACTAACAATATGTACTGGGTCATCATAACTTTCAACACTGTCAGGTAACAAATTATCAAACAAGCCTGCAACTAACACCAAATTGTAGCAGACAGTCTGCTGAAAGGGAGTATAACATTAAAGTAGGACTTAAGTGTTGTGTGACGACCACAATATGCTTGGTGGAGGTCTGCACTCTCTGAGTGCTTTTCTAGTATGTAATATTTTTTAACTGCTGAAAACCGAAGCTGCTTCCTGTCTCAAGACCAAGCCATGGATAAAGAATTATCATTTAAAACCCTCAAAAAAGGTTAATATCTTTATATAATTCAAGGCTTCATGAGTCTCATTTGTCATTGACGTATCCTCAAATATTAGCATGGATTCATGATTTCAGGGTTGTTCTAGTTGACACCAAAAAGCCGTACAGATTTTCATGTTTTATCACTACTTCTTCTGTTTGACACAAAGGCAACAATCATCTTAATGTATCCTCGTCTATACATCATATCTTTATAGCCAGCCCTCAGCTTTATGCTGCTATGCACAGCCCCCAAGATCTCTTAACATAACTTCTCAATCCAAAAAAAACATGCAAGCACTTGGGCTACAAAGGTGTCAGTAATTATTCAGCACTTAATTATATTGATTGTGCAAGAAAAAAAAAGCTGAGGTGGATAAAATCAACAGCAGGCTTTTCTTAATTCTTAGTTTAACCAGCCTGTAGTTAGATTGCATTAGCAAGGTTTGCCCCGGCTGTTAGATGGGTTAAACAGTGTTGTAAGAAGCATTGACATCCCTGCAGGGGTTTATTACCCATGTTCTCTATTAGTGCTGATGGTGCTTCTGCTGCAGTGGCCATCCACGGCTGAGTGAACACAGGGGACACAGAGGCACAGAGGGATCAGTTCTGCTAGTGTTAACCCTCTAACAGACTCACTGCGGTGTATTACAGCTGTATTTGAAGGTTGGGCTGTTCAGTGTATACATCTAATAATTGAACAAGATACATTCCTCTTCAACAGCATGTTGATCAGAATGTATAATTCATGCATTATGTAAATCTCTGTCCACGCTGTTGTGTTGGGTGGAGCATCAGAGATACTGGGATGTTGAACACACTTTGGCTTATTGGGTTCTTTGTTGATTTTTTGCTGCCCCTCATAAATTTAAAGGGTTTTCCATTATATACAAATCATGCTGATAAAAAATCTTTAAAGTGTTTATATATATCAAAGTTCAATGTAAATATGTGTTAATGTGGGAAATATTAAGAGAGTTACAGATGTTCCCAAGCCTCATAATTCCCTCTAAGTCCTCTCTGGGGTAAATGTGCCCACTTCAGTCTCTGTAAGGAGCAGCTGTGTGAGCATTTTTACAGTCTTGACGCCATCCTACAGACTTTGACTGAGTCCTTTTCTATTCACAATGTCTCGTAGTAGTATTAGGCCTGAGGGCATGGTTAAGCCAGGATGTGGTTGGAGTGTATTATTAGTATTAGGCCTAGAGCGTTGAATGAGCCTGGTGGTTAGACTGAATTAGTCGGGTTCTACGTGGCTTTTAGAAAAGCATAACATCAGTGTAAAAGCTGAAGTTGTTCCCAGTGGGATCAGAGTTTTAATAAGTACCCTAAAAGGAAAGGTGACACCAAGATGGTTAGACATAATCATGTTTTACAGTTTTCCTCAGTCACTTTGGCACATTTCTCGAATCATCCTCGCCATTTACAAAACAGTGAGTGCATTTCTCAAAACAGTACAAATAGCAAAACACCATGGATTACCTGCAAAGCTAGTCTCTTTCTAATAATTCTTTGTACATCTCTTTAAAATAAATAACTGTGTTAGTCAACATGTCAGTGCTTCAGAATGACGAGTCCTCGTGTCAGTGTGTACAGATAGGACAGTCAAATTGCTTAGTCATGTCGTCAGTATAGCAATGTACTCTGGAAGGACGTTCTGATGTGAACTATTGCTAAAGATTTGGTGACAGTTATTGTACATTTTAAGTTACATTTTAGTGTATGTAGGCAATTGATTGCAAGAGACTGGACAAAATTCACATTTTCTCTTTCACTGTTTGTGCCACGAGTGTGATAGATCTTTATTGTCCTTTTACAGGAAATTTGTTGATACTGTCTGAACAGAGGACAGTACTCATACTTACCTGCCAGTTGATGGTTCATGAGGTGCGCCTTTGAGCTATTTCTGAAGACTGGTTGATCACCGGTTGATCCAATGCTTCACACATTTCTATTTGTTAGAGAAAGTCAAGACTGACCACAGAGCAATTTAACAATCCAGACAGATTTAGAAAAAAAAACAGTCTAATGGAGTTGTGTGGAAAGATGCTTGACATGTTAAGATAACTTGTTCAACCTTATTGCATGTCAACACTTGCGAGACAAACTCATGACTAAATGTTGTGGGAGGTGACACTATTTAACACAGACCCATGATAATTCACTTTGATCAATATGGCTTTCAATTGATAATGTAAGAAACAGCAGAGAATTGTACACGATCATTTGCATGGATGTCCCAAAGCATTTGCAAAGATCATTTGATCCTGTCGGTTCAATGCTAAAGCAAAAAGAAACAGCTCCAGTAACTGGCTTGTCTGCCTTTGTAATGGTCGTCTGACAAGCATTTGTTTTTCTGCTAGCCTTGGTGACCAGTCGAGTTTATGATTGATTGGTTTGAGCAGCAACAATGGAGGCTAGCAGTTGAACAACTAATGATAAAAATACGCTGGGTGCCCTGAAGAAGATGCTGGTTGCAGCATTTTCTCATTGTGCACTCACACACTGCTTGTTACAACCTCTCCTCTTTTGGAACAGCTCTACAAAAAGAGAAACAGGCCTGCCTAGCATGTAAGCTAACTAATGAATGCTACCACTTGATGTTTTTTCTTTTATGCACAATTGGGTGGATGCAAACTCTCATTGCCATTGATAATGTACAAGTTTAAATTTAATTTTACTTGGAGGGCAGGCAGCTCTTTCTGAAGGAATGGTGTGATGCATATCTTGGTGGTTTTGAAACCACCTCTTTATCAAAATGTAGCATACCTTGAAACTGGTAACCAGCCCATGCCTACTTCAATTATAGTGTTTATCTGAGAAAGCAGATCCAGCAGCCCAAATTCGTTCACCTTCTTTTAAATGCATGCCTGTCGAGGGTTGTCTCTGTGATTTAAAGATAGGTTGCAAAAATAAAGGGAGGCGTATTCCAATTTTCAGATAGAGCTTGTGTTCTCCCTTGGTATTTCCAATACAAAGGACATTGAGAAGTTTTTTTCCATTTCGATTAAAAAAAAAAAAAAAAAAAAAAAAAAAAAAGGTCGGAGAGAGTCAAAATACAGTGAGTGACAAGAGATCACCAGAGTTAATGAGGGAAGTGAACACTAATACAGTAATCAAAAAGTAATAACAGGGTACTGTCGATCCTTAATCACTGATTGCAAATTGATTTTTTAACTCCCATATGTAAAGGTTGAGCTTCAGTAAGAATAACCAAACAGTTCTATTATATTACTCCATGCACTGCACAGAATATCCTGCTGTTCATTGAAAACAGTTTTTCCTCCTTACTGTCTATGTCTTTGTTCAGAGATGACTGGACAGTGGTGGAGAAGAAAACAGAATAAGAGTTGGAAGTGGCATGGGAAAGAAAGGCTGCAGGTTGCATTTCATACCACCTACTCAGGGGCTAACCTCATGGGGTGTGTGATCAAATCGTAGGCCAGACTCAGTGCTGGACTGAAAACATGTTTGAGCATGTCTCTGTTGTTCTGCACAATAAGTAGTAACACATGCAGGTCTCAGGGTTTTTCGTTGTGGTTTTGCTACTCACACAGAAAAATAACATGACAGCAGTTCGCCAGCGTCATGTCCAAAGAGCTTGTTAAACCTTTTTTTTTTTTTTTTTAGAAAGGTAAAGACAGTTGAACGTTGTAGAAGAAAGTTGATCACAGTTTAAATATGTTTAAGTGAGAAACATCTTTTCTAAACACACACATGTTGGAGCCAGCTGGTGGTAAGGGTACTAGAAAAGATGAATCTCTGTTTGTTTAGTCAAATGCCTGTTTTTCTGTCTCGTTTATAATAGGCATTACTGCCAAGTAAGTACATTAGCAAAGCTATAGAAAAAAAGTCTCAGTAATGATTAAAAAGGACAATAAAGCCTGTTTTGGCAGCTCAACATTTTAACTTGTGCATACATCATTTTGGTGATTTTTAAATTCTCAGTATTTATGATAATGGTAGTAATAAGTCTGGTGGAGGAGAACAGATGCTTAATCTGATGTAACTATTTGTGCCAGTGTTTTTATTTGAAGGTAGAGTAATGAACATTTACAAGTGCCAAGGCTGGTATGTACATTTATTTATTAAAACTTTTCCAAAGAATTAGCATAAAGCATAATGCAAACTATAATGAACAGGGGAAAAAAAGCCCCAAAGTGCCACTTAGGCAAGCAATTAGCATGCCACTCCCCTGTAGGCTAACGGTAATGAAGCTAATGCCTTTAACTGCAGCTGAACACTGAACACAAACCATTTGTTTGACAGTTCCGGCAAGCTTTAGGCTAAAGCAACATATGAAGGCGCTCATTACAATTCTTTTTGCCATTGGCTAAGTTTTCACACAGGCATCTTTCATAAAAAGAGGCTAACCAAAGCCCAATACACCTAAGCATGAGCTTTGATACAGTGCAGGACCAAATTTACTCACTCAAACCCTGGAGGGAAAAAAAGGTGAGAGAAACAAAGTGGAGGTTGGAGGGAGTTGTTCTTTCAAAATAGAGGTGGTAGGTGAGCAGAGGAGAAGGAGGGGGAGAGTCAGACATAGAGGGAGAGGAGGGGTGGCAGATGGTGACATGTTGATTTATGAGCCGCAGGGCGTTTCATTAACCATACTGAGTTTTACTGAAACAGAGAGAGGAGGAGAGAAAGATGGGGTGAGGGAATGACAGAGTGATAGAAATTAGGAGACACCGACAGATAGAGCTGGAAGGTTGAGGAGAAGGAGGAGCGGGGCAGAGAAATTAGGTTCAGGGGAGTAATGCAACACATACACTTCTTTATTCAAGCATTTGCTCTTTTTCCTGCTGTCATCTCCCCCCGTCACTCTATCTTCTTAATATTTATGCTTCCCATGGTTTCCACACACTCCAGCATACTGTAGCTCCTGCTTTGGTTTCATGTTGAGGTGCCTTTCTGACTGGCAATTCATGTCGAGATAGAACAGTACATCCCTCAGCTCGTTTTCTTTGGCATTCCTGCCACCTGCCGACCTGTCACCACCAATCTGCGGAGGTGTCCCCGGCTGCCAAATACAAGCAGGAGCAGTTCACATTTATATCCCAGCTGTGAGTTTGTATTATGAGGTGCTTCAGAGTGCTAATTCTCTCCTTCACACTGCAGTCAAAAGTAGACTGCACTTCCCAAACTGCTGCTTCACTACTATTCAGGTTAACCCTTACGAGTCTGCAAGAAATATGTTGCTTATAGATTTTTACCGATCTTGACGTTATTTTTCAGGGAATTTCAAAAGGTTTTACATCTCTATACTCTGCACAACCTAAGCTGTATCTATGGAAGTCAATTAAGCATGAAAATACTTGACAAATGTTGTAGATCCAGAAGTTTCTCGATGGATAAATCCACTTTAGTTCTTTAGATAATTAAAAAGCACAGTCAGTTGGTTTTGATCAACCTTTCAACTAAACCTGTAACTTCCTGTTTACTCAAACTTATAAAAGGCAGGGGACATAAACCCATGATTTTTTTCATTTAACCATTTTAGGAAGATTTTAAATTAGGGCTGTCACTTTGATGCATTAATTTGATTAATTATTTTCACCCCAAATTAGCACATTTTAAAATTTAACGCAGATTAACTCATAGGCTGCCAGCCATTTCCAAAGCATCTTGAATGATCTTTCAAGACCCAAATAATACTGTTTTCTGTGACTATGTAAACACCAAAGCAAACTAAGAAGAGTGGACTCTCTTCTTTTTGGTCCCTCTTCCTTGTTTTGATCCGAAAAACAGACTAAACATACTTTTTATGATCGTATTCATCTCGGGCGCTTCATCCTTCGATCCTCTCCATGATCTTTTTTGTCTTTTCTCACGATCGCGCCGCTCTTTCTCTCTGAACTACCGTCACACATCATCAGTTCAAGCGTGAGCTGCCTGAACTTTTCTGACTTGCAGCGTCTCGCCATGTCTCTGTCGTCTCTGTCGTCTCTCATCTTTTCCTCATATCCATGCTGGTCTCTCATCCAAAGAGTGCACCGCTCTCACCCACAGTAGTTTACGGGCAGGATTTTGATTGACAAGCTCCACCAGACCTTGCCTCTATAGACGTCAATGGCAGCGAACACAGACATTTTAACATCCGCCAGTTAAAAAATGTGAATTTACAAATCTTCTCTTCTTCATGTATTCATGTGATTAGTCTTACACTACAATTTTGTAATATCCTAGAATTCAAATTCTTTATTTGGGGACCTCAAGCAGATATGAGATTAAATAAATGTGATTAATTAGATTAATTAATTAAAAATCCTGTAATTAACTTGATTACATCTTTTAATCGTCTGACAGCACTACTTTGAATGCAGCCTGCCTCCACAGAGGAAACCAAGTGATAAAAACCAGTCGTGTTTTCATCATGTAAAGCTGTGGATTTTTCACCTTTAGAATTAGCAGAGTCTTAATCAAGCTGATGTCCCTCTTAAGTTGATCACCTAAAACTGAAAGTAGATTTTCAAAGTATTGATAATTCTCCACAATCATCTCTAAAATTGTGTCTGCTCTTGTGTTTCAAATATTTTTCCTTTAGAATATGCCAAAAAAACAGCATCCACAAAAGGTTTTAATAGCTCCCTCTTTAGCATACATCTGTGTTAGCTTACATTAGTTCCAAAAACTGATTCGATCTATTAGTTGGCTGCAAGCTGAAAATTTTGTGGAGCCATCCTTCAGTGAAGAGAAAACTCATTTAAGACAAAATGACAGATATTGAATGGTTGAGAGTATATGAAAAGTGACTTGTGCACATAAACCCTGTAAACAGAAATTGACATTTTGTCAGTTATACAATGTTCAGCAGATCTCAACTTTGTTGGACAGGGTTGTTGCCAAGTTGGTAAAACTTGTCCTGCAGCAGTTCCTCCACCCTCCATATTTGCTTGTAATGTTTTTTTTCTGTTTTGAAATATATAAAAAGCATAATTATTCAACCACAAGATTAATGTAAAAATTTCTATTTGTTTTAAAGATTGATATCCTCATCCTTTCGATGATTTTTCAAATAAGAGAAAAAGGGAATCATAAAAGAAAGACGAGTTGAGTCTTGCAATATAAATGTGGAACATTGATGTTTTCATCTTTTAAATCGAATCTTTCCTCTCTTCACTTTTCTTCCTTTCACCCCCTGCTACTTTTTCGCCTCCTTTTTATGCATGACAGCATCTCAAACCCTGTCACAGGCACCCATAAATAGACCTTCTGTTTCTGACCCACTGCTAAAGTAAAAGAGAACATGCATACTGGGACGACTGGCTCTTACTGGGGATTTCGAAGAAACACACCCATTAATGGATTCCTCTATTAGAAAAAACCCTCTTTAGCAGCATCATTTTAGAAAATATAAATAAAAACTGAAACACTTATCACAGCTGGAGACAAACTCAACTGTGAATAAGCTACTTTTTTATTTCTTACTGAGAGCTGTTATATCCCCTCCACCAATGCACAAATCAAAGGGAAGCTTGAGTGTACCGCTTCCCACAGGTGCTAGACGCGGATTAAACTGCTAAATACAAAGCAGGCTTTTGCAAAAAGTAGCACTCCGACACTTCCCATTGTCACAAACAGCTTTTTAAGTTGAGCTTCTTTACTCCCTGGAATTGTTGCACAAAAATCTAGATGGTCTACCATTAAGAAGTGAGACTTGAACAGCTCTGCCTTTTGTTAAGGAGCCTCTTAACAGCTCAGCTTTGCTGTGATGTTTTAGCTCCATGTTTGTCTGGATTTTTTAAGGTGCTGATACAAAATGACCTGAAGCAGTGTTATTTTGCCTTTGACACACTCAGAAGGGAAATGTCGCAGATATGGTAGCGAGACCTGGTCTGTAGTGCACCCTTTAAACCTCTCCCAGACCAAACTCTCTGGAGTCATTGTCTAATTCATGTCCTCTGAACCTTTTCTTGTGTTTTTGATTGGCAGGTGTATGATGGAGAGAACACTTCTTCCCGTCTCCTTGGCAATTTTACGCGTGAAAGCTTGACTGGCTATGTGATCAACAGTACGTCCAATCGCTTGTTGCTGGAGTTTAACAGCAACGCCTCGGGGACAGATCAGGGATTTCGCCTCACATACACGAGTGAGTATTTCTTAAGTTTCTTTCTTTTCTTTTTAATAGTGTCACTAAAAAAAACACCACACTCATACTTAGGCTCTCACACATATAGACCCTGATTTATACAAAGGCTGCAAGGCTTAATCTGTGGGAGTGAGGCAAAAAAAAGAAAAAACATAATCTCAATTTTAATGCACTTACAAAGAGTCATATGCATCACAAGCTCCACCACAAAGAAAACATGTGACCTTGTTGTTGTTTTTTTAATAGAGATGAGCAATCATGCATCAGTTTGGGGTTGAATACAGACCCCTATCTATGCAAATACTTCTTACTGCACTGCTTATTTTAAGTAAAATGTCTTGTTATACTCAATATAAGCCACATTCAACTTGGCATTCAAGAAAAATGTCTTGTTTAGAATAGAATAGAATAGAATAGAATAGAATAGAATAGAATAGAATAGAATAGAATAGAACTTTATTGTCATTGTAACAAGTACAACAAAATTGAAGTCACTTCAGCAATCAAGAAAACAAAAGTAAGAAAGTGTATAGAAAGTGCAAAAAGGTCCATAAGAAAATAGATGATGACAGCTTGTCCATCATTGTCCAGTTCAGCCAGCCTCCACCTCCACAGGGTCCAGGACTAGACTTCTAAGTCATGCTCCATCTCTGTCTCTGTCAGCAGGTGAAGCTTTCCATTGTGGCACTGGTGTCTGATGTTAGCCCCGTTAGCCATGTCTGTGAATAGCATGATGCTACTCTGCCCTCTGGTATTCCCTCTGTTGCTGGGTTAGCACAGCTAGCTCGTCCATCTCATTGGAGACAGATCTTATGTTCCCAATAATGATGGATGGAAGGACAAGTCCATGTCGTCACTTCTTAGCTCACACCTGAGAACCAGCACGTCGTCCTCACCTCCTTCTCCTCACCTTGTGGGAAGACATCAGGCCTTACACCAGTTAGCATTGCCATGCTACAGACTGCTAACAGCTGAGTTCACATGTAAACAATGCAGCTATGGTTACATCTAGGATCCCCAGTCAAACACAGGAGAAAAAGTAGTAAAAATATCACTGGAGCCACAAAAAGTTTAGTGTCTATGACCAACAAATGAGCCATACAAAGTAATGATCCACTCCTGATACAAAGATGACGAAAAAGAGATGAAAAAATTACAAGAAAGGGACAAAGAAGAGAGAGCTGCTGTAAAAGGCAGCCGTAGCCAACAGGGCGGCGCCTAGCAACCATTTCAAGTTATTTAAAGACAAAAATGAGGTCTGAATTGCTTGAAACAAGTAAAAGAAGATCTGCCAATGAAACAAGAAAAACTTGCTGAAAAATTTGCTTGAAACTAGAATAATGTCTAAATACAAGTGATTTCTCATTGTTTCACTGGCAGATTTTTTTTAAAATAACTTAGATGAAATGTTTTTTTTTCTGGACTGGTCAGGGGAATGTGGCTCATATTAACTCTAAAAAGGCATTTTCTACCGAAAATAAGACAAAAACACTTCATTAGGTTTCAGTTTTTTGCAGTATGTCAGCTTAGAGCTTGTGTAACTGCACCATTTAATAAATAAGCATTGTCACGTTATAACTTTTCACCTGTCATGACAACAATTCTACTTCTGAATTACCTTTCTTTCTTAATCTTGTGATAATAATATGCTTCTCTTTGCTAGCTCACTTCAGGAAGTGAGCTGGATTCTGTGAAATTTGTCTTGTCCCTGTCATAAGTTAAAAATGTCTGGTAAGCAGCATTTTCTTCCTTGGTTAGCTCCCCATATATGTTGTGAAGGTTGACGTCTCATCACAAACAGATGCAAAGTTAAAGCAAACTGCACATTTCTGCAAAACATTTTGGGTGTTCTGGCATTTGGTTTTCATCCGGGCAGTATGCTGGACCAGATCAGCAAAGCAAGTGACGCCGATTCTTAGTGCTGTAAGCAGCTGCTATCCATTCTAAGTGAATCTCCCCAATACTTTTACAAGCATAAAAAAAGAGCACACAGGAAGAGTAATTTCTTAAATTTTGAGCAGCTCATCATGGAGGTCCTTGCAAAGAGATGATTTTAATTGAAAACCAGAGAGCTGGTGATTGTGTAAGATTGCACTCATGAATATATCCTGCGTCTTTTCTGCGCCTCAGTCAAGTGATTCTTAAGGGCTACATACAAGAACAAAAAAGGTGTCATGTCGTACAAAACTCAGGATACTATTCTTTCTCTGTCAGCACATTACCGAGCTGTTTCTTTCACTTCTGGCAGCTGCACAGGGATCAACCATCACCTACTCACACAGCCCTGAAAGATGGGATCCACGACTGCAACGCTAACTGACTGCGCATGAGAAAAAGAAAACAAGCATATGAATCCTTGAAACACACACACATGCACCTTACCCTCTCACTATCCTTCTCACACACATACACACACACACACACACACTTACACACCTTCAAAGCTTTAAAGAGAGTCTGTTAGGAAGGTACCACCAGCTGTTGTGTAAGTCAAAAGGCCCATTAGAGGAACATTAATCTTCACGTTGTTAAAAGGAGGTGAGAAAAAGGCACATCTGGAGCAGGAGAGCAGCCGGACTGAGGAGTGAGGTAAGGCAGGTATACCCATACTGGATGAGCACTCTGTATGTCAGTTAAACCATTAGACAGCCGTTACTCTTCAAGTCATTAAAGTGGAGAAGGTGACACATCCCGCAAAGTTCTGTGACATGGGTGAGCTGATGGACAGATAAGAGAGATTGATTGAGGTTTTTAACTGGGCAAAGCAGAGGAGAGTATGTAGTGATGTTTTTTAAAGCAGGGTCAGACACCGGGTAAAGCCTCTGTAGTTATACCCATTGTTGGAGGTTATTTCAGAAGAGTAATTGAAGCATCTGCCTGTTGTTATCAAGAGATGTTGACCGGAGAAGGATACATCTGTTTCAGTGAAATGAATGAAGAAACACACACAGGAGAAAGCTCGCTGAAAGGTTGGGTCAAAAAGTGCTTTCACAGGGTGCGTAGAAAAAAACTGTATGACCCTCTTACTTTCAATCTTATTTTATAACCAGATTTAAACTGTCATGTTAAAGTTTTTTTTATTACCTCCGCCAAGGAGGTTATGTTTTTGCAAGAGTTTGTCTGTGAACAATGTAACTCAAAAAGTAACAAACTGATCTGGATGAAATTTTCAGGAAATGTTCAAAATGAGATAGGGAAAAAGTGATTAAATTTTGAAGGTGATCCAGATCACCGTCTGGATCCAGGAATTTTTTTTTAAGGATTCTGTATCATTGTGAGATGGTGTGAACTCCACCATAAATGGTCAGACTACTTTGCAAAAAAATACAACAAGGCCACCATAATTTCTGACAGATGTAAAAGTACAATCCAGATTCTGGCAATATTCTGGATACTAAGATCCGGAATATGAAATATGTACGGGGTCATCATAATTTTCATCACTGCCAGGTAACAAATTATTGTACAAACCTGCAACCAACACCAAATTGTAGCAGATAGTCTGCTGAAAGGGAGTATAACATTAAAGTAGGACTACAGTAATGATGACAATCACAATAGTATTCGTTTTATTTGATTTAAGATAATTATGCAACTTTATTTTCTAAAATCTAGAGAATTTTTTTTTTAGATTTTGTCATTTTTGCATGTTTGGACCCAATTTGGTGGCTAACTGGAAACCAAGTAAATAATTAGGTATCAGTTTGGACAGCACTTGCCACTTATTTGTCTCAGCAGTGATATGCTTATTTGTCTCTACATATTAAGTAAGTCAGTCTTTTTTGTCAAGTATTTTTATTTGATTTTGTGTTTATGGGGTGGGTACAGAAAAGTAAAAGACATTTAGATACACACAAGTGAACAACTTCCCAACTAGAACAACTCATTCATTCACATTCATTCACACCACACAAACAAAAAAGGACAGAACACTACTCTCAACTGTCAAAGGGTAGCAACTAGTAGAGAAATGGTGTCACAGAGAAAGAGAAAAGAAAACATGAGAGAAAGGAAGTGAAGAAGAGAAAGAAGAAAACACCTATATATCTTATTGTATTCAGATAGTGATAAACAAATAAATAAATTAAATAAATAATAATATCAGCAACACAGTAGTCCATTGGTTTTCAATTAATCAGTTCTTAAATCTATGCTTTAGCAGATAATTTTTTATTTTATATGCCTGTAACACCACATTATGTAATAACGCCCCCAATAGGAAGTAATGTAACTCATTTTCACTTCTTTATGCAACAGCACTGCATTTCGTAAAAATCTGCTGCATTTTGTAAAAAAAAAAACCTTGACCAAAATATGTAATGAACTTTACCGCATGATGTAACAAGTTCTTACTTATTAAATGCAGTAACCCGCATTTTGTAATAAGTGAGACAAAATGTTAGTACTCATGAAGTAATGCGACAAAGTTTATTACACATTGCATTGAAGAATTTTATTACAAAATACGGCAGATTATCACAAAATGCAGCATTATTACATAATGAAGTGAACATTTATTACATTATTACATATTGGGGCGTTATTACAAAATGTGGTGTTTTGATGCCAGCTTTAAGACTGTACACAAAGTCAATCATCATTTTGATTCTTACATATCATCAAAGACAATCTGATCTGAGGGAAGGCACTTTTATTCACTAGAGACTAAAGTAAGGTAAAGAGAAGTCTAAGAGACTTTGCTGTTGTGTCCCTTGATTCAGCCAGGATTGAAGCTTATCTTCAAAACACACAGGAATCCCATGCACCTGCTCTGTCAGGTGTGTAGTAAACCTGTTTAGGAGGACTTGAAATCATCTGATGTTTTTCATCTCTGTTTTAATAGACATCTTTTTCAGATGACAAGTAAAGTTTGTGTCCTTCTGAGTGTGAAAGTAGAAACTGGAGAAACTCTTTGCAGTTTCAGCTGTCGCACAGAATTTTAGCATTTAGCTGAACTTCAGATTTCTGCAGGGAACTGTGGGAAACAGCAGGATTCAGGAGAGGCATCATATGACCTTATGTCCTCTCGCCAGACTCTGCTCTGTATCATTTTATTTGTTTACACAATGTTGTCACAATGCATCACCAGGGAGACCTAATCTGTGTGTGCATCTCCCTCTCCTCATGTGTGTCTGTGTGTCTCTTTCTAGGTTTTGACCTTGTACGCTGCGAGGAACCAGGCACCCCAAGTTATGGCTACAAGATCCAGGACGACGGTCATTTCGCCAACACTTTTGTCCTGTACTCCTGTAACCCTGGATACAGTCTCCATGGCAGCAGCACGCTGACCTGTCTGAGCGGGGATAGGCGGGTCTGGGACAAACCACTTCCTTCCTGTATTGGTAAGTAAGCCAAGACATGTTTAGGTTACATCAATATCAACAGTAGAGCCACAGGAGCTGAGTTGTTATCCAGAGAGTGACTCCATATTTTAACATGAATGAATTAAAAATAAAGAAGAAAGGAAGTAGCTCTGACAGCTCCTCCTGTCTGCTGTAGATCTCCACAAAGGGCATGATGTCTTTAAGAGGGAGCCAGAGAACAAGTATTGAGTCAATAAAGGTGTATTCAGGCTGAATCAACACTCTGTGGGAAATAACTAATACAGCACTGTGGGTAAAAACAGCCTCTGCTGATCCATCAACCTGTGCACACACAGCTCTCTGTGCTTGGACAGCAGGTTGTCACCAGGCAGGAGATTTTAGTGCACCTGGCGTCTGGGTATTTTAAGAATGGCATGGTTATGGTGCAAAAATAGGGGATGACAGTCTAAATTGAACTTTGATGAATTTATAATGTAAGCCAAGCTACTTTCTTGTAGCCTAAAGGTGCTCACAGTATTTTATGTCAAGGACTTTGACAGATACATTAGCTTTCTGTGCTATTCTCAGCTCGCACAATAAATAGAATATTCTATCAGGAGGGACTTTTTTAAAGGTGTCAGACATTGATGTGATTTAAAAGCAATGTTGATTCATCTGGAATTATGGAGTATCTTAGATACTGGACAGCACAGACAGAATGGAAGTGCGTCATCCTGGGCTTAGCTGTTAAATCTAAACCTGGTGAATAAATCTTGATATTCTTTCATGTCAACGTCTCCAGCTGCAAAAAATCCTCATGTTCTTACCTTAGCTGGTTTTCCTTGCAATAACTACTATGATAAAATGACTGATTGTGATAAAAGTAACTGGACTGGAGTCAAACCAGAGATAAATACAACTCAGTCTTTGACAGCAGGGATGATAGTACAGGTAGTCAGTCATTATTAATGTAAATATATAAAATATTAAACATGCAAACAGCTGGCTGGAACCCTGAAGAGCTGTGTGGTCTGTTGATTTAATAAGGAAAACTCAACCTTAATACACCAGGCATGTAAATGTATCACACGAGGAATATGTAATGTTGTATCAAAGTGTTATTTTATTTCAAATTGAAAGGAAACCACATAAAAAAATAACAGAGATTGAAGAAAGCCTATGAGATCTGTCCTGAAGCATAATGTAATAATGAGCCATCTCAGTGGATGCTGCTGCAAACTCCCACAACACCCGACTTTTATTTTCTGACAGTGAGAATGGAAAAAATAAAGGTCTCTTAGTTGGCATATTTGGAATAGATTTGAATATTTCCCAGGTTTTGAGGTGGATGAACTGCCAGAGGGCAGATTTAGCTTTGGTTGGCACTTGGCAGCTCTTAATTAGGTTGGAGAGGAGTGTGCCAAACGTTTCAGGTGCTGTGAAATGTTTGTTTATTTATTTATTTATTTATTTGCTTACAGACCTGTGAAAGTAGTTTCATGTTTTTGGATATAGCATGTGCAGTCAGCCACTTTCGGTTTTTGTCGTCATTCAGCGAGCACCAGTGAAGCATGAACTTGACAATTGTTGTTTGTATTGTTCTCAAATAGCTATGAAATCCTTGGAGCAGTTTTGCCTTTTTTAAGCCCATAATTCCTGCTTGTCCATAAATATTTTGTGGCTTTGCATATTTTACAAATTAAAGCACTTTCCCTGTAAGCACTTCCACCTTGCCGGGTAGACGTGGGCACTTGGCACTTGTTAATTTGGAATTCCCTGCTGCAGAGCCGAACCTTGTGTCTCTCTCTAACCTGCCAGCACACCTGAGCTCTCTTAGGTGGGACACGGCCTGATGTGGTTGCTAATGGCAACTGAAAGATCGTGTGCAAAGGTGTGTGTATGTTGGTATGAATGAGAATGAGTGTGACTTTTTTTACCTTATGTGTGTAGATCTCGGTGTTTGTGTGTACCTCTGCAGTCAGTCATTAATTTGTTGCTACTCTGTCACTGCAGAGCCACCGAGCAGGAGAAAACTGTCTGGCAGAGCCCTGGGCTAACTTTCTCTACAGCTACCTTTGTTTCTTCCTCCTGTGTCTGTCTGTGGGGGTGTTCGACTTCCTGCCTCCATGACTATTTCCCTTCCAGTGTGTCTGCATTGGTCCCACATCTTCATGTGTTATAGCATGGAGATGAGGGGATGAGGAGATGTGGAGATGGCTTTGCCTGAGGCTGTTTCTGTCTTCTCTCCCTCTCTGAGTTTGAAAAACACGGTTATATTGTATGAGTGGGTGTGTGCATTCAAATGTGTTTTGTTGCATAACTGCACAAGTGTTTTTCGAGTGAGTGTCTGGCCTTGTGTGTGATTGTGTCATTATCTGCATCCCCCTTTGTGTTTGTCATGTGAACGTGTGTTTGGGTTCAGTCTGCCTGGGGTAATGCAGCAGCAGCAGCAGCAGCAGTAGGTTGTCATGGTATTGCAGATTACAGAGCTGTGTTAATGGCACCCTCTTAACTCACAGAACATGCAGCACACATGCTGACACAGGTGCTTCCCTTTACCCGATTGTTCCCTAATCAGCACTGATCTGCCCGCTCAGTGGGCAGCCATGCATACCATGTATTATCATGATGAGTGTGAATGTACTCCCAGCTTTTCCCCCAGCTACCTGCAGTCTCCCCCTGCTCCTAACCGCTGAAAACAATATAAAAATAACTCAAAAAGTCTGTTCTCCCTTGTGCATTAAGCTGCATTTTTTCATGAAACTTTGAACACAATAGGGAGATCCCTAAGGGGAAACAGCCATCAAAGTTATTTGCCAACCTTGAAACCGTATAGCAGGAGCTTGGAAAATTCAAGGTTGATTTAATGATTCAAGCCTTTCTAAAGCGATTTTCATTTAAGTCAACCTTCACACCTCTGAGTAATTCACAGCAAAGTAGTGGAGCCGCCCCTTATGGAGATGAACTGAAATGTTAATCGGGAAGGAAAGGAGATCAGGAAAAATGATCCAGATAATCTGCTTTCATTGAATACTGTGAGCTTTAGTGGCCAAAAGTGGTGGGCACCACCAAAAAGGACCCATGAAAAAAACGTTAAGATCTGATCAGAGCCTACCAGAGTTCACCTGACTATAGGTAAAGGCAGCAGACATCTACACACAACAGCAGCAGCAGTGTATGCAGCAGCATCAAACTGAATTCAATTAAAAGCCACTGCGCTGTAAAAAAATCAGCATTATAATAAAAGTGTCTTGAGAACAAATGAGAACTCATAGACACTAAGTCCTTGAGTGATTTGTTCATAATGAAAGCATTAAATACTAATTCAGTGAATGCATTTTCCCATCCATAAAATATACTGTAGCCAAGTGGGTCGTTGTTTCAAGCTTGTCTCTCCCATTTTCTTTAATGTCTTGATGAATCATTTCAACTTAAGAATGAGTAGATTTTATTTCCATGGTCAAAGGACGAGGACACTGTCCCACAGTCCAATGAATTACTAAATAAAACTGTTTTGTCTGTTTTGTCTGTTTTTTTTGCTTTCCTGGGAAATTTTCTGCTCTTCCTCACTTCATATTAGTTTATTTCACTGGTAGAAGTGTCTGCTGACATTCACGGCTACAGAAAAAATCAATGCTAAGATGATTTCTGGCGTTAGGTCCTGACTTGAAAGGGGCTGTGAGGAGTTTCAAAGTGATCTTGAAAAAGTCTCTTTTCTAGATGTATATACCTGATCGTAATCCGCACTTTAAAACAAGATTATCAACACCAATAAAGGTTAATTTGAAATGCTACTTGGTAGCTTCCCGATAGAGATCAAGCAGGACCAGATTGATTTATGGCATGACTAGGTCTCCATGACAACACCACGCCGGCTGATGACGTTTAGTAGAGAGAAGAGAGATCTGTGTTTTTCTCTGCTGAAAACGATTTCTTCAATAAATGTTGTAGTGATGGTGAACACTGGAGCCTAACTGTCAGACAAAAAAAGGACAGAAGAGCAGAGGAAAACTAAACAAGATAGCGATAGAGCACGAGCTAAACAGGCTAAACTGTTAGTTCAATCGTTCAAACTTGAGAATCAGTAAAATGAAGAGTGAGGTTACGTTAGCTCAGCTTGGTGGATGACTTTCAGGACATAACCAGGACACATAACCTACATGTCTTACAGCACTGGGCTGTCAGTAGTGCTACAAATGGACAGCTACACTGTTAACTGTAACTTGTTGTTTCAACAAGAAAATGTGATGTAAAGGACTGCCTCAAAATTTTATGTAAGGTCAAAAATTACATTTTGTTGCAACAGAAGTTACCTTGATTTAATAAGATGTCTTGTGTCAACCTTTGTCTTAGTTTGGTTGATTTCGACTTGTTACCTGAACTTCCTCAGGTAGTTGTTTGAAATAATTAATCTATTTCAAATTAACTACAGTTTTCATTAATTTTAACCTTACATTTTTGTTTATATTAACTAAATTTGTTGGTTAACTTAACTTCTTCAGGTTGTATTTTCACATTTTAAATCTGTTCCTGGTTTGAGGTTTGTTTTGTGAAGTAATGGCTCCTGGTCCATATCATGGATGACAGACAGCACACTTATGTCATGTAGCTCAGAGAGTGTGAGGTTACCCACCAAACTCTTCACGGTGTAGAATGGTTTCATACTCCTTACTGGGAGTGACAATAAATTGTGATTCTCAAAGGCATTCTGGGTATTAACTCAACAAACTATTTTGAGGCTCCCATATCCACTATGTTCCCTCCTCACTCACAGTGACAATAACTTTTAGGTCAAAAATCACAAAGAGCATTCTGGGTAATAACTTGAAAGCTGTAGCTTTACTAAAAAGCTCAGAGGGTCTAAGGTGTGTGTGGTGAATTAGGAAACAAAGTGCAGCAGCAGACTTTTGACAGTGATCCTCAACTGTAGTGTTTGACTATGAGGACCATCAGCAAGTTTTAATGAGAAAACTTAACGAAAAAAAAGGAGTAAACTACCGATGAAAAGTCTACTTCAAGAGCAAAAACACAAGTTATTTTTAAGTCACTTATTACTACTATGCATTTTCCTTACAGGTGCAGAAATTTGATGACGTAGGCATTTGTAATCCCAAGCCCACCTGAACCCCTTTAGTGTCAAGTTGACATGCATTACTGATTTATTTGGACATAGATTTTCAAGTTGAATTACATTCTGCAGTTGAGACGACGTCAACTTATCATTAATTACAGCACATACAGCATGGCAGCAAAATGTCAACAAACGCCATGACTTCAGCCTTGTGTCCCATTAGAATCAGCTGTATAAACCATGCATTTTACTCATTTCACTTCTCCTTCTGGACTTAAACAAAGGAGATAAAACCAGTCACTGTTTGGGTTTAGCAGGTATCCAAAAATGTTTCCTCAAGCTGTCATTGTACGAGCACAGCACAAACTAATCAGAGCTCCTACCGCTCAGATCCTGGATCCTGGAATAAGTCATTAAAGGACTAGCTCATGAGGCTAAAGGAGACCTTACTTCATGCAATTTGACACTGTATATTTTTAGCCTGGCTGAGCTGAGGTTACGGGTCAGGTCTTGAGTGGGAGAGCCAAGGTGAAGCTGATCAGACCTCTATTTACAAGGGACACTTTAAAATGTTAATAGAAAACAAATTGAAAGTGCAAGAGCAACTGAGTCACAGAGTCATAGCCAACGCGTGTTAAACAAGGCCGTTTTTATTAAGTGCAGCTTTAAAGGCTTATTTTGTAACATTATGATGAGTAAATTCAGTGATATGTCAAATGCAGTGTAAGTGTATTTAAAATGAGATGTAATGGCAGAGAGCTAAATTGTTTGTAATATCGAGCAGAAAGTGTTTTCTCCATGGTTAGTGTTGGGGTCTGCTTTGCCTAATGAGCCAGTATTGTTGCTTTGTTTGTTTATGTTTGAGTCATATGGGTTACGGAGTCTTATATTCTGTGGGTTTTATTTGTGTTGATCTATTTTTTTTTCATCTCTCATGTTATCATGGTAGTCCCAGTAATGTTCAGCCCTCTCTGTCGTGTCTTTGCAGCCGAGTGTGGAGGTCACATAACTGGGGCAGTGTCTGGACGGATTTTGTCTCCGGGATACCCTGCTCCATATGACAACAACCTCCACTGTACCTGGACTATAGAGGCAGACACAGGCAAGACTATCAGGTAATTAAAAGCAGTTGGACTTACTCTGAGGCTGCTGGGAGTATGATGATGATGGCCTGTAGGTATCTGTCAGGGTTTTTTTTCCTTCTTCCTCTTTTTTCCCTTCTTTGGACACTTCAAATAGGCTTCAAGGTAAAAATAACACACGCAAAAACAAGACTGTCAGGAAATGATGCATTCTATAATTATAGATACATGTTCCCTGTCAAACAACTGCTGTGTCGGAGATTACACCACATTCTTCATTGTGTCAGCATTATGTTTTGAAACACGCCATCGCCACAGCTGACATTCCTCTGAGTGTGTATATTGGTTAGATCTGTCTATTGTCAGCAGTGCTCCTATTTATATCTTGATATGATTATGCTAAAACTGCTGCTTTGCAAACATATGTTAATGATCTTATTGGGTCATTAATCTTCTGATTTCTGTGTTCCCGTCCAGTCTTCACTTCATCGTCTTTGACACCGAAGTTGGCCACGATATCCTGAGAGTTTGGGATGGACCATCGGGGCCATCAGACGGAGGGATCCTGCTGAAGGAATGGTCCGGCCCTGCCTTACCGGAAGACATCCACTCGACTTTCAACATACTCACACTGCAGTTTGACTCTGATTATTTCATCAGCAAGCAAGGATTTTCTATACAATTCTCCAGTGAGTAGATTTGATTCTTAAATTGGATTTTTAAACTCAGCGTTCACTTGAGACAGAAAACTCAAAGTGACAGAAAACAGTCAAAAGATTTGCCGTGATTCCACTTAATAACTGAATTGGGTGGCATGCCTAACTCTATCCCTGCATCCATTTATGAAAAAAAACTGAATTTAATTAGCAATTAAATGAGCTAATTAACAAACTCGGCAGTCATCACATTTACAGTTTCTTAGTTATTACATAAACCTCATTTATATTAGCTTTAAGGTAATTAATCTAGAAATAATGCTGCACTTAACAGGATTTACAAAAAAAACCTTCAGCCAAAGAATCAAATTAGAAATGTAATACCTCACTCAGGGACCTGAGCTCACATGTTCTGGAGGAGCTCACCAGAGACATGTGGCTCTTTTAAAAGGAAATCAGGATCTGCTGTAATAAATCATGGAGTGCTGATTCAATTCAGGTTATCTCACAGCATAATGAACCGTCTCCTTGAGATACACTGGCTCAGTCCATTAATAGTAATGATAGTTATCAATTAATCATCATTTCATTAACCATATGATATACTGATGCAAAAGGTATTTCTCATGTTTATTATTTGAGTGTTTCATGTTGTATTTGTGCATTCAACTGTAAACCTCAAACAGTTTCTGCTGTTGTTCCCACTTTTCTGAAAGACAGGGCTATTTGCTTTTTCAGGGAAAAAGGACTTTCACTGTGACCAAAGTCACTTGTCAAGAGTTAGCGCAACACTGCAGAGTCACGACCATGTCACCCCTTCAGCTGCATATTCACATCAGCATGAACACACGCTTGTGCTTGTTCCACTTACGCAGCGATTTATATCCAGCACTTGCTCTTTAACTTTCATACATAAACATGCTCATGCTTACACATGGGCACAAAACTTCTACACACACACCAGTCTGAGAGGTTTTTTTTCTAAATATGCATGTTTCCAGCTATAAATATTTACATCCAAAGCTTGTTGTCCCTCACACATTATTTGTTTTCCTGTTATTTACATTTTGAAACAAACATTTGCACTTGCAATCAAATTAATCAGCTCATTTTTCCCCATTACTATGGTAATTGCTGTTCATATTTACCCCTTTATTGATTTCCCAAAGTGAAGGTAATGGTATTTACCTGGTGAGATTTTAATGATTTTTAGGGGTGATCTTTTTGTAGATGTCTCTTCATTTTGTCTGTCCACCCACTTTGACCTACTCATGTCCCAGTTGTCATTTCTTCCTGATCAATACATGAATGAAAACCCTTTTATCTAGTGTAACAAAAAATAAACTTTAATTCTAGATTGAACTGGTACTGTGTGTCAGAATAGCCGCACAGGAGATAATTCTGTGAACTGTAGTATAGAAGGTCAGTTTCTTACAGTTGTTTTTTCATTATGACTTTTAGGAAGATAGAATTTCTAAAGTATGGTCTCTTGGAGAGTGCTGTTACTTTAATCTGAAATTAGAGGTTTTGAATCTCTGTGGTCCCTGAGAAACAGGTATTGTTTATTTTGTTGGCCAAGAAGGAAAAGTCCTATAAGACTGTTTCAGCGGCCTGAGGTTAAAGGGATATAATTATCTATGATCACAGGAGTGGCTGATTATACCAACAGGTTTAAATGTTATAACTTTTTGCTGCACAGAAAGGATATAGGCTCAACTTCTTCTTGACTTTAGTCAAGCAAAAAGTTAGTTCAGAGTCAGCACTGATACAGGAACTGCCATATTCAGGCAACAAAATGTCTTTAAGGCAAGATCCAAGTTCCACACTGTCTATCTTGACAATTCAAAGCTACACTTTCTCTCAGTCTTTTAGATGTGCTGGACTCCAGGTTTAGAACTGCATACATAAAAAAAGGATGGCAAAGTTGTAATTCTGCTATGCACCCATCATCTCAGACCCTGACAGGATTTTTCCCTGCCACTTGAATCCCTTTGAATACAACACATTTGAGTTAGAATGAAGTTAGGATTTATACATTAAGGATTCTGGGTTTTAATATTGGAAGAAATTGAGCCATAGCTGAGAGAAGATCTTTATTGCATTTAAACCAAACTGTTGCTAAACTCTAAACTGACAGATGCTCAACATGAGAGAGGGCCCATTTATACAAAATCAGGACACTGGTAAAATGAGATTGAACCTGGTGGGATTATTAATTTAGTTAGTGGTCAAGTGTACATTAGTTTAATAATCAAGAGATATTAATCCTCACAATCTGCCAATCATATGCCCTGTAATGCCACATTATATAATAAAGCCCTAATATGTAATAATGTCATAAATAGTCGCCACATTTTGTAATAAAATTCTTGAACACAATATGTAATAAACTTTGCCACATTATGTAATAAGTTTTTAACGCATTGCATCACTTATTACAAAATGTGGGTTCCTGCATGTAATAAGTAAGAACTTATTACAAAATGCGCCAAAGTTTGTTACATATTACATTCAGTAATTTTATCACAAAATATGGCAGATTGTTACGAAATGCGTTGCTATTACATAATAAAGCGAAAATGTATACATTATTACATATTGGGGGCCCGAACTACTTGACTACAGTTTAGTATTTTACTTCTTTCCTTGAGGCTGAGAGGTAGCAACACTGCTCTCTATCTGCCAAGAGTTGGTCAACATTAAAGTCTTTCTTCTACATTCTCCAGCAACTACAGCAACAACCTGCAATGACCCGGGCATCCCTGTGAATGGCTCTCGATACGGAGACAGCAAGGAGCCTGGGGACAGTATGACGTTCCAGTGTGATCCAGGTTACCAGCTGCAGGGCCAGGACACCATCACGTGTGTTCGGATGGATAACAGATTCTACTGGCAGCCTGACCCTCCCACATGTATAGGTAGGTGTACAATAACAAACAGATATTAAAGGGAATAAAATATGTCACCCTTAAAAAGAGGACTGCTTATGAAAAAGGCACCAGATAAAAGATATGAAAGTTTTTTTGGTTACAGACAACAACACTTACTCCGACAATACATCAGTCAATGGAAGACTGACTGCGTAGTCTCTGGAGGTGGAATAATCCAGAGTTGTTTCTCAAGTCTGAAGTGTAGGGAGTAAACAACAAACATGACAGTTCAACTCCCACAGGGACTCCAGTGTTGCTGTGCCACATCTGACATACTTCTCCGCAGGCAAATCAAGTGAAGCCTGCTGGTGAGGTGATCGCTAATCCCCAAATGATGCTGCTGCAGGAGTGTTAGATGCTTTTTTCAGTTTGGAGGCATGCTCTTTACGATCAAGGACGAGTTGAACAGGTGCTGAGGAAACAGTGGTTGTGATAACATCAAACAGTGTTGCAGTGGAAGATGGGAAAAGTTCAGCACGGACCTCAAAAGCTTTCTTTACTTGAGATAGGGAGAGGATGAGGCTGTGGAAAAAAGGGTGGTCAGATATTTAGAATCACAGAAGAGTACAGACAGCTTTAGGGGTCTCTATTTCAGAGCCTTTGGAAAAACCAGAGCTTGTTTGCTCTTTTTCTCTATTATCACCAGCACTGAGCCTCCCTGCTGCTTTTAGCCCAGCGAGCTTCCACATCCCACTCCACACCTCATTCACACAATTCTACTGCAGTTTTTTTTTTTTTTATCTTTTCACTCCCCCACTTTCAGGTGTACTTTCCTTCCTTTATTTTCTCCTGCTACCGAGTGAGACACACTTGAGTCGCTTGGCAAAAAAAGAAAGTGACTTTAAGATCTGAAGGGTGGCTTTATAGAGACAGAGAATGTAAAAAAGGAAGCCATGAAAAGAATTACCTGGAATGCAGCTGTAGCTCTTTGGTGTCTTCACCATGCAATGAAAATAAATTCATTAACTCCCTGTTAGCCTTATTTACTGCTGCATTATTTTCTTTTTTGGCATAAAAAGAGAGCCATGTCACAATAGTCAGAATATTCATTTGATTTGGGTAAACAGATGAAGAAAAATGACATGAGTTTATCATGAAGATCTTGAGTTTTCTTTTTCTGCCGCTGATCAGGATGAGACATGATTTGAGAGGCAGCTAAAGGTTGACTTAAAATGACCGGAACAAGCATGAGAGAAATCCCTCACACAGCAATCTCCAAACCTTTTTTCAGTCATATGGGATCAAATACTAAGCTGTCTGTTATTCAGGTGAAGTCGACAGTTAGCGTAAAAAAAAAATCCAGTGAAGACTTTTCCATGTTGCACTTCCCCCCAGGGTGCCCTTCGCCATTGTCCTCTGTTTTAAGGGCCTAGGAGAAGGGGTAAAAAAAAATCATTGCTTTGAAACAAGATGCCACTCGATCCTTGCTACATTATCCCCCCTAACTGCTCGCTAGCTTTCGTAGGCAGAGCTACTGTTTATATACTTTCGAACAAAACACATTTTTACAAAGTGATGATAAACTAATGTCAGATTAGGGTGATGAATTCACAGCAAACACACCTCACTATGATGTCCTGCATTACATGAGTAATAAGACATCTAAGCTATGAAAAGTGAATGCTTGTGGATACTGTAGCATTAGCTTATCATAGCTTATGTAGCTATGCAGTTCCTGAATACAGCTTATCTGTCTAATCATTCATGAAATGCAGGCCATTGTAGTGAAATCTGTTTGTTGTGAATTTGTCACCCTGGTCTGGCATCGGTGTAGCTATTGTTAGCTATAGCTGTAGCTGTCACTATAGCAGCATTAGCTAGATTGCTAAAACGAGCAATTTCTAAATATTACCACCAATTCAAAACATTGCTAATATTTACTTGGAGTAGCAAAGGATTGGATATCCTTGGAAATTTGTCATACCTCCTTGGTTTCAAGTAAGGCCCCGGTTTGTCTTCATTTCAAGGGCTGTGTGGGCCTACCCCTTCACATGACGGAGAATTGGAACACCCTTTTCGAGACGTGCACATGGTCCCAAGGACCAAGGGATTTTGGATTAGCCCAATGTCTCAGTTCAACAGTTGACAGCACGTTACAAAGATGCTTCACTCTTGCTCACTACACTGATATAAGAATAAGAAAAAAAATATATTTATTCTTGTTATTTACTAGCATTACATGGGTCAAATGCTTTCTGAAATAACAACAGGCTAAAGATTTGTACAGGGTGAAATCTGATGCATTCCAGGAAGCTGGGAAATGTAACCGCTGATTGGCATCTGTGACACTTTGTCAGGCTGATTCATTGCAATTAAAATTTTTGATCTAAAACAGATTGTTAGAGGCTCTTGTATTCAGATATCTTGGATAGATAAATAAACCTTTGTTAGATTCCAACACTTGGAAAGCAAAATATCATTATGACTGTTTGTGTTACTTGCTCCTCTTTCCACACAAACCTTTCAATACAAACCTTCCATACAAATGGAAACCAGAAAACAACTAGACTTAAAATCAAGATCCTTAAAATGAGTCTTCATTTTATGTGAATTTTGTTATAAGAGATTATGCAGCAAGTAGCGCTGTATTCACACAGATTTTCCCCTCTTGCTTGATGCCACGGTCTATCTTCATGGTTCCTATCAGGAGGAGTTATCACAGTGGCCAGATAACTTTCCATGCAACCATGTCTGTGAGACACATTACACCTTATTACTGATGTTCCCTCTGACTCCTTACCGATGACCTCACATTTACCATGCGGTTGATAACATATAAGGCTTTAAGTGTATACGTGCACTGCTTCCCTCCTTTGCACTTCCCCTCCAGCTGTGAATCCCCGAGTGTTCAAAAGCTCTAGAGATTAGACCAGCATTACACACAACAGCCGAGTGTTGAACAGTGTGTCTGCCTCTGAGTGATTTGCAACTGTTAATGCCTTTGTTTACGTATTTTTCACCGTTGATAATCTGTTCACACCCACCTGCCACCCCCAAGACACCTCTCCATGTTTCACATTCTTCCTTCGCATCACCAAATTGCTGCTTGAATGCATCTATCTGTCTCTCTTGCCAATAGCTCTTTCCTGCTCTCTGGCTTGTTGTGGGATGACAGGGCCGTTAGGGGTAATTTTCCCCGCTAACTACCCCCAGTCATACCCTCCGTAACTAAATCTCACTGTTTCTTTCTGGTCTTCCTTCTCTCCAGCTTCCTGTTTAGGTAATATCAGTGATCCTCCAGGAGTAATTCTTTCCCCCCTAACCGACCCCTGCCATACTCCCCATCACGGACTTACTCTCCTACACTCGGCCTACCTGTGGGGGTTGTATGAGTGGTCAATAAGGGGTGATTCTCTTGCTGAATTACTCTGGGCCCAGTGCCCCAGTGCTGTGTAATCATCTTTCTCCTTTCCTCTCTTTCTCTCTGCTTGTCTCTCTCCCTCAAGCAACATGTGGGGGCAACGTCAGCGGGCCTTCAGGAGTGATTCTGTCCCCTAACTATCCCCAGCCTTACCCCGCTGGGAAGGAGTGTGATTGGAGAATCAGAGTCAACCCTGACTTTGTCATTGCACTCATCTTCAAAAGGTAGGCCACCTGAATAGAAATCATGGCTCTATTTATTTATTTATTTTGTGTGTGTGTGTGTGTGTGTGTGTGTGTGTGTGTGTGTGTGTGTGTGTGTGTGTGTGTGTGTGTGTGTGTGTGTGTGTGTGTGTGTGTGTGTGCGTGTGTGTTTGTGTTTGTGTGTGTGTGTGCACATGACCACTTGTATCTACCAACAGGCATGCTGAGGCTTTAACCCTTTCTGAAACTCAAGTCGATAAGGTGTAGGATTTCAGATATAAAACCCAAATATTTTTGCAAAGTTGTTTTGATCCAAGATTCAACCTTTATGTTGGGTTTTAGTTTAGTAAGACATGCTTAGGTTTGTAATGCATAATCAAATGTTTCATTTCATCACAAAAGCTGAATAGCAGATATTCTGCTTTTCATACTTCACATTAGCTTCTAATGCAGGCAAATTACTGAAAGGTGAGTAGTGCCATGTTAGAGCCATGAACGTAATGACCTGAAAATGTTTTTTTTTTTTTTAAATAAAGCTTATAGTGTAACAAATGGTTGATAATGTAACAGAAGTGCTCAGCCAAAACCCAAAATGTAATAACTGAACCAAGATGTAGTAAGTTTTTGCCTAAAATGTAACAACTTGGTACATTTTTACATTTTTGGTTTCCTTACTTTTTTTCTTTTTACATTTTAGGTTCATCTCCTTTGTTACTTTATGAGTCAGATGTTACATTTTTGGTTTTATAACTTTTTTTTTTTAAATCACATTTTGGGTCATTGTTACGTTTCAGGCTTGTTAGAGCCCAAAATGTAACAATGACCAGAAATTTAACAATGACCTGAAATGTAATTTAAAAAAACATGTTATAAAACCAGAAATGTAATAACTTAGCTACAATGTAACAAAGGTGGTGAGCCCAAAATGAAAACAAGAAAAAATGTTAATAACTTTGTGCAGTATGTGTATTGTAAAATAACTTTTTGCCCAAATGTAAAATCTTGTTTCATTTGGGGTGGATATAACATTTTGGGTTTTATTACATTTTTTAAAATTATTTATTTATTTTTTTTACATTTTGGGTCATTGCTACATTCTGGGTTGTTGGTATATTTTGGGCTCTAACAGGGCTTTAACATAGCCTTCCCATTTTATGTATTAGTGGAGTACAGGGATGCATTGGTCTTGTACCGGTACTCAAAAAGTAAGGTTGGACAAATTACCAATCCATTGGACAGATCTACAACCATTATTGTGGACTACGTCATCGGCGTAGGTTGGTGCCGTGTCAGTGTGTGCTAAATGGCAGGTGTTGAGTACAGTGGGGAGTGTCTCAGCTAATGTTACATGTTCTTCTAACTGCTATATAAATTGACTTATTAAGATTTTTAATGTTGTAAAGTGTTGATATTGTTTATGCGTTTCAGAAATTTCCATACAAACTTTTGTAGCCTTACACCTTGAACAGAGCTCACATGCTTCTTTACATAGAAAAAATGCTCTCATGGTCTGCTGCTTAGTTGGTCTGCTTACATTTTAAAACAGAATCAAACCTAAACCTCCTGTTTTAACATTTTCTGAACATGTCATAGCAGTGACAGACTAAAGGGAAGAAATCAGAGTTATCTGGAATATCTTTTTTCCAGCAGCTTAATTTTGCCAAAGTAAAATTTAATTAAAAGTACTGAATACTCAAAGAAATATTGATGATATATCAATACTTGATTAGGGTTGTGATTCTCCTCCAGTAAAACATAAACAAGGCTGAGTGATCATAAATATATTTTATGTAAGAGAAATAGAAAGTGTGAGAAGTATTTCTAACAAATCATAAATAACTCTGAAACTTGGGTGATGAGAAAGCAAAAGCAAGCTGTGTTTCCCTTCAACTTTGAGGCAATATGTCAGAAACAAACACATCAGTGCTGAGCAATAGTCTCACAGATGATATAAATTTTTAATTAGATCGTCCAAATACCTGAGAAAACCTTCTAAATTACAAAGTTAAAGATTCAGGGGATAGACAGAGTCCCAAAGGCAATTTTTCTGAAATATGTTTTTCTTCTGGCCTACATTTAAAAATGTATCAACCCCCATGGACTTGGTTCATGAGTTTATTTTAAGTTTACTTCTGAGTGTGGACTTTGAATGACTCACTGTTGTCCACACAGGGTAAAAACAAATCTGCGCTGTGTTGTCAGGGATCAGGCCAAGTTTAGAATAATGTTAATTAACACACAGTTAAGGTCCATGTAGGCAACACAAATCCATTTGGGTGGGTAAAACAGCTCAAAGACATTACATGAGACTAATAAACCACATTAAAATCACATTCTTCCACACATTTGTGCTTTTACTTGTTCATTAGAGTAAGCATGGAGTTAATTTGGATGCAGCCCCATGAAGTACATGTTTTTGTTCAGGATCTTTTCTTTTAGCTGTATTTAGATGTAAATCTGCAACAACATTTTGTTTATTCAAAAAAAAAAATAAATAAATAAAAAAAAAAAGGAGAAGGGGAACCCATGAGCAATTTGAAGAGATTTATGTCATGTTCAGTGTTATGGTACTGAGTAACAGAACACAGTGTTTATTTACATTTTAAGCCCTGATTGTGTCCCAGTCGTAAATATTTTATCACTCTCTGTGGTCAGGGGCTTAAGACAGAAGAGAAAATGAAGATGGGGGAATCACATATAGCAAAAGAGATAAAAGGAAAGCAGACTATCTCCAGATTGCCAAAGGAGGAAAAATGACCCAATTTTGTCTTCATGTTTTCCATCTGTACAGATCGTTTCCTTGTTGTTACTTCACTGTTATAACACCAAAGCTGTTTTTATTTCATTCTTAACGAAGTTGAGTTTTGTTGTGAATGTTTTGTCATTATTTATATAATCCAAAGAAATTATGTGCTTTAGAGAACAGCTGCCACATACCTTTGTTGATTGATTTACTGATTTATCAATCTTGAAATCAGAGTACATTATGTGGGGATCTTAAACTCATTTTGTGGGATAATATCTAAGTACATTGAGCATAAAACCTTATTTAACCTCGTGAAAATGACATTTATGAAGAGTTATTATTATATTATACTTCTCTGTAAGATTTCCAAAGGTGTTATTACTTTTAATAACTATACTGTGGACCAACGTCTCCCAGTCAGTGGTCAGATGTGACTGTGCTCTCAACATGAGTGAAGTGATTGGTCTGTAGCTGTATAATTATCCTCAAGCTAGCTAAAAACAAGATTTACATTGATATGGATTAAGGTCTTAACTTTTAACTCACCCTTTTGTTTTTTCTGCTGCGGTCATGTGAGGTGATAGTGCTGTTCTGCTCAGTGAGATCTTTATGTTGTTTTTATGACATTTAGTAGCTTAAGCATTTAGACCCTGAATTTTATTACCAATGCAAAAGGTATTAGCAGGGATCATTTTAATGCTTTGTCAGTGCAAAAAGGGGCTTATGTGCAGTTAAGCCCATTGTGCATGAGATACAAACACAGTGCTTAAACCTGAGCATTCTTTGCACTCATTTTGACTTTGACAATGATTACAGATGGTGTTTTTTAAGTGCAAAAAGTACACTTTAATGATAAATCCTCATTAAGACAAAGTTTCTCAAACTTTCTCCAGCTCTTTTATGAAACAGATGATTCAGTGTTTTATTGTAGTTGTGGTTTTCAGCCACATTTACCTTCCAGCTGAAAAAGAAGCATACTACACAAAATGTATATAAACGTGCAAAGCTCACTATAAATCATCAGCAAAGAAGAGAAGACAGATCCACACCACTCACACATCAACATCACAACACAACAAAACCAAAGGCACAATCACCAGGAATTAAAGATGATGTTATATACAATTGTGGCCAAACTTGTGCACATGACAGATCTTAGAACTTTGACCTTTTTTGCCTCCAAATCATGATCAATAAACATGCAGATAGTTTATCTGAACACAAAGAAATCAGATGACCTAAACACCCTTCTTATTGCTCTATTCTGTGAAATATAGAGCCTAGTGACATTATGATAACTGTAGATATTTAATTCGTTTTAAGGGTATATTAATGGCCAATTTGATAAAAAAAACTGAAACCTCTTAAATGTGCCCAGTGTTCTAATTTTGGCCCCCACCCCATGTACTGTATGTGTTTTATTCGTTAACTTCGCTGCATAATATGTTTGGCAGGTATTCGAGGCGAAATGAGATTGGTGTGATGTGAGTTGTTGAGCTAGACCTTGCTATCAGTCTTCCAGCAGCGTTTTAGATCGACTGTAGATTGTTGAAGGAGTACTCATCCAGGCAGGTGAGGGGGAATTGCAATCATGGACACAGAGATGTGAAAGAATGAACAAGCATTTTAAACTCAGCTCATGAGACCAAAGATTTCAGTTTTTTCAACCTCAGGGAACAAAAACAGGTTCATGACTTGATATGTTGGTCTATCAGCATAACCTGAAAAGAGACTTATTGGACTTTTTAAATTTTAATTTTGCAGAAGCAAATTATATTTGAATACAGGTGTGTTCATGCTGTAATAAACATTTTTGACATAAATGGAAAACCAGTGATGTATGATAATTACAGCAGGTTTAATAACTCAAAAACAAAAAAAAGGTTTAAAAGAGATAAAAGGATTTATACTATAATTTTGATTTCATACTCTTGATTCAGATTCTACTCTTGATTCTTGATTCTTGGGCTGCATGGTGGCGCAACGGTTAGCGCTGCAGCCTCACAGCAAGGAGGTCACCGGTTCGATTTCAAGCTTGGCTGGTGTCCTTTCTGTGTGGAGTTTGTATGTTCTCCCTGTGCTTGTGTTGGTTCTCTCCGGGTTCTCCAGCTTCCTCCCACAGTCCAAAAAAATGCTCATCAGGTTCATTGAACACTCGAAATTGTCCATAGGTGTGAGTGAGTGAGTGAGTGAGTGAATAGTTGTCTGTCTCTATGTGTCAGCCCTGTGATTGGCTGGCGGCCAGTCCAGGGTGTACCCCGCCTCTCGCCCAATGACAGCTGGGATAGGCTCTAGCCACCCGCCAGCCTGAACAGGATAAGCAGTTCAGAAAAAGATGAATGAATGATTCGGGTCTTTAGAGATCAGTGTGGGGGGTATACAAACAAAAGCCTCAATGGAGAGTGTACCTTTAGTTGAAAGGTGAGACAACAATGTAACATGCACTGAAATGTCTCATTCAAAGGTGTCTTTTATCCAATGTAATGTACAGTGCAACAGGTGTTTGACGCGTTAAAGTGAATAAATCAGATGGAATCAGGTGTCTCTTTCTGTGGAGACTCTACAGCACCTGCTGTTTCAAACTCCACAACAAGCTTTTGTGCTGTTTCTGTACTTTTACACTTCAGCTGCAGAACCTGTCTCCTATTTCTCCCTTTACTCTTTTTTCTTTGCACCAACATGCTACATGGGTATACCTTTACACACACACACACACACACACACACACACACACACACACACACACACACACACACACTGTATGCATGCGTGTGTGTGTGTGTGTGTGTGTGTGTGTGTGTGTGTGTGTGTGTGTGTGTGTGTGTGTGTGTGTGTGTGTGTGTGTGTGTGTGCGTGTGTGTGTGTGTGTGTGTAGGTATTCAAGTGTGTGTCTGTGCTTACAAATTTGTCTCTGTTTGACAGGTGGGAGACAGGGCTAACACAACCACTGTCAGAGCAAACACAGAGTCCTTATGTCAGTGTGTGTGTTTGTGTGTATATGCGTGTGTGTGTATACACTGTACCCTCATGAGGGCCAGTTGTCTTCATGTATGTGTAGAGAGATGAGGACAGGCTGTCAGAGTAAAAACCAGCAGAACTTTCAGAAAGAAACAACATGCCTCAGCAGCTGTAGGCTCAGGCTGCAGGTATAAAAATTCTGTGTACATATTTCAGGGTTCGTACAGGTCCTTGAAATCCTTGAAAATGCTTATTTTTTCATGTTGTGTTTTCAAGGTTTGAAAAGTACTTGATTTTCTATTCAAGTGCTTGAGAATGCTTGAATTTATAATCGTATATAACTCAATACTCAGCTTCCTAACTCAACAGATCGATCAAATAGAGAGAAACAGAATAAAATTGTGGGGGAAAAAACGTTCCATCTGATGGGCTCGCGGGTGTAACATAACTGGTCTGTTTATATGTGCGTTGTGACGTCTCCCCCATGAGGATTGTTCCTTAAACAGCACGCCGGGAGGCTGCCGCTTTAATGTCCGTTGGCTGGAGAAAGAAAAATACAAATTTTGGATTAAACGTAGCGCAAATCCCCGTGCAGCATACTGCAATGTATGTAAAAAGGAGATTGCAGTGGAAGCTATGGGCGAGTTGGCACTCGCCAGCCACATGAGAGGTACCCTGTTAGCCCTACACCTTAATTAGCCTGCTACCTGTTGAAGCTAACCACCTTTTTATGCTGCATGCTAAGCATGAGTGATGAAGGCAGTGTCCCATACAACATAAAGGTAGTGTTGCCCGCGGATGTTTGTCGGGGCAGGTTATAAAATAACTGTGGTGGGGCGGTGACAAGTTTTGTCTACAAATACCGGGTCGTGCCTGGTCTGAGCATACGGCCGCGGCGGAGTGGGAGGCTCGCCCTGTACATACGAAGGAACGAAACGGCGTTTCTTATTGAGACCCGGCACAGACGAACAACGGTCATGTGATAACCTGCCCCGAGCATCAAACCATAAAGGTTAGATGGCTCGTTCGTGCTAAAGCCGCGCTACCGGCTTGGTTTATTATAAGCGTCTGAGATGTGGCTATCTAACTCATTGTTTGAGAATAATAAAAACCATAGAATTCGATACAAAAAAAGTAGGTCTGGGTTAAAAAAAAAAAAAAAAAAAAAAAAAAACGATTCTCACAAATAAAAACGATCCTCATTTTCAAAATTTGACATAGATTCATAAAGTCCAAGGATCGATCTTTTAATCAAAAGAAAATATTCCCTTTCTTGGCCGGATTTTAGTTTCGGACTGCAGGTGCTCCACACAGAACATTCCGTTCCTGCAAGTCAGTGTGGGATATATAGTCATACCCTATCTGTGTATAACTCACAGCGAGTTTTTGTAAGGTTATATGAAGTAGATATCAGCCCAAGATGCATCTGGATCAGCGCGTCTCCTCACGCTCTCCTTCATTAGGAGATCATAACTTTGGCATGCAGCAGTCTTAGCATAACAGATTTTACTTAGCGTTAGTTATGTTTGATCAGAACTGCAGAGAGACAGCGTCAAACCACCTGTTTCAGTGTTTTTGTCCTGCTGCAACATGACGTCTGTGTCAGATTATGAGAAAACGCTGTCAATCATCCTCCTCATCAGCTGACGCTTGCGCGAGCTACTGCTAATGTGCTCGCGCCAAATGATAAGCTCCATGTGTTAAACGCGGGTGTTTTTAACGTGTGGTTGTTTGTTACAAGGTGTTCAGATTAATTCTGAGGGTCTGAACTGGAGATATGACTTCACTGTTTGTCTTCAGACTGATCCACTGAGAGCTGTCCGCTGCTTCATTAACACACACGGTGTTGGGAAGGGTGCGTTTAATTTGTCCTCCCAGTCTGCCCTGTTTGTGGACCATCTACTGTGGAGGGATGTTTTCACAAAGTAGGGAGCTGCATTAAAAAACATTTTTGTGATATAATAAATAAAATATAAATTCTCATAATGCTCCTATTACTCTTAGTTTCAAAGATAATGATACCAGTTTCGTCAGCAAGTGATGAGAATCAGTTCTTTGAGAGTAAAGTAGTAAAAAGACAAGAATCAGGAAAAAAATGTTTTTTTTTTGTAAATGCGAGCCTTCTCTGTGAAGTTGTGAACAAACGTGCTGTTGAACACAAAACAATGAAATTGCCATTTTGTGTGCGCATCAATTTCTTAACATTATGAAATTAACAATCGCTCACAGTACTTGAAAAGTTTGAAAATTGACCTTGAAACTCCTTGAAAAGTACTTGAATTTGACCATGAAAAATCTGTATGAACCCTGATATTTGGTTTGGGTGTACACACAAACATGCACAAGCATACTGAGGGGTGCAGGTTGTTTCCTTCTCAAATACCACTGAAGTTTGTGTTGTGTACTTTTTTAGTCCCTAATTTGAGAAGATGGAAAATAAAAGGCACATCCAAAGTTTCATTTGTGATGTGGTAAATACATGCAGATGATGTCAAAAACTGTTAGAAGATTAGAAAAGAGGTAGCAGAAAGTAATTTGCACTCAGTAACAAGAGCAGGTATTATAATTTATCAAATAACTCTGAATTAATTGTTTAGAGATCTGATCCAGGATGCACAAAACAAAAAGTAACACAATCAATCTCAGAAGAATATTAAACAAAAGGTTATCTTTTTCTCTTTTCTACCCCAGTTTCAACATGGAGCCAAGTTATGACTTCCTACACATCTACGAGGGTGAAGACTCTAATGGGCCGTTACTAGCAAGTCTCCAAGGCAACCAGGCCCCGGAGCGGATAGAGAGCAGTGGTAACAGCCTCTTCCTTGCATTCAGATCTGACGCCTCACTGGGCATGTCTGGTTTCGCCATCGAATTCAGAGGTAATTAAACCCCAAAAAGTCTGCTTTAATAATCTAATGTCCCTGTTCATTTTCTGTCAAGGTCACATAAAGGTAATGGATTTCCTGTGAGATAACGACCAAATGCTTTAAAACCAATCTGCAGACTATTGATTAGTCATTCCAGGGAGGGTTTTTTTGTTGTTGTTGTTAATGCAAGGAGCCTTTCTCTCATCATTGCATAAGCATTCAAGGGAGGATGGGGCTAATAATAGGAGAAGACATGTTAATAGCTGTTGATTACGTAGTCCACTGGATTTAATAAGCTTTCACAGTCTTGGACGATTTTGAAGGGAAAAAAATTCTCCTTTGAAAAGCAGCCGGAAAACACAGCTGGATTTAGCTTGACACGAGCTTGAGGAAGGTTGTAGAGTGTCAGTGAACCATCGCCCTGTATGAGTCTGAGTAATGAAGGAAACACAAGACTACAGAAAAAAAAATGTTTGCGGAAACAAGTTAGAAAATATGTTTCCTGTGACACCAACAAGTCATTGGCCTCAACAAAAGCTAAGAAAATAATGAAAGTTAGACCATTTTTATCCACGGACAACCAAGCTTTAATAAAACACTGACTTGTCCCATGTGTTTACAAAGCTAGTCCAAAATAATGTTAAATTATAGGGAGACTGACATGGGTATCACTTAACTTTAGAGGTCTGCAAATTTCATCACACTTTGATAATAATTAGACAAGGTTTTTTCTTGTTTCTTTGAAATTAGCACACAACTTCACACAACTTTAAAATAATGTCCACATTTATTGTTGCAAGTCACAGTTGGTAGGTTACTATTTTTTCCAGTTTCTTTGAAACTTACTCCAAATTGCAAGATAAGAAGGTGACGATTAGCAAATAATTTATTTGAAATTAAATCACAACTCACCACAAAATGTTTTTAGAAGTTTCCCAACGTTTCTGCTGTTTCCAGAGAAGCAGGTGATAAATAGCTGCTTAGTTCTTGAAAACAGAAGTTAGGTTCATTGTTTCCTCTGATAATTACCTTTGAAATGTTCAGTGAATAATTTAATTTCCCAATAAGCAGTTGATTGTTAGCTATTTGTTATTTAATTTCACCAAGTTCTTAAGTACAGAGTTTGTTTTTATGCATAATTGAGATCACATGCAAAATGATAAACCTTTATGATCAGGCCTGAAATGGTTTACATGATACAACTGAAGGCTTCAGATGTGATATTCACCAAGAGTGGGGTTGTAAATTGGCCTTAACTGATTGTGATAGACACTATGAGTACAGGAGCACTGCAAAACAGAATCTGTTCAGAAGTTATGTTCTAGTTTTCACCAAATTCTCATGAAATTTTCAAAGAATTAAGAAAAAACTTTGTCTGATTATTACCTAAGTGCAATGAAATTTGTGGACCTCTAAAGTAAAGTGTTACCGTGATATGTTGTAATGATTATTAAAAGTATTTTTTCATTTTTGGTCTTTGACAAAAGCACTGGCTCCTTTATGCTTTGCTGTATATGGTTGAGGGTATTCATCTTTAGAAATTGGATACATTTTTTTAAATGGTCAGTTGTTTTCAGTTGTTATACACAATCCTTTTTGGAAGGATTTTACAAAGAAGGTTATTACCAAATATTTAGATTTTTGATGCTAGAAATCAACCACATGGTTTCACGTCATGTCTACATAATGCCTTTCCATGTTTGTGCTCATGTATGAGTAACAGTACCATGCCAAAACGTCCATGTTTTGATTGTGCCATGTCTGGGTCCGCTCAAGAGGACCCATATTTTTTAAACAACCACTGACCACTGCCAACTTCACCCACAACATTTCACCTGTTCCCAAACTTTATGCCCTGCACAAACCTTAACAGCGCTGGGCTATCAGGCCATGGGTTAAGTCGAACTCTTCATCATTTCCCCTGCCACTCAGCATAGGGAACTTTTCCAACTATCAAACTGCTGCATTTACACATCAAATTACCTAAACTACTTGTGAACAATTTAATGATGGGCTGTTAGAAAAAGTCTTGAAATGGGTTTGAAAAATTTGTCTTATTCTCCACTGAAACCCACCAAAAAATGGATAGGAAATTGTCAGGGAGTCAAGCAGAAAGGAGCCAAACCAGGGAATCCAGCTTGTGTTACCACTAATGTGTTGAGTCAGAAGAGATCTCATTGAATTCAGTCACAGTAAGTAAGTGCAGTGATTAAAGAGTCAATAGAGCTGCGTTTCCTGTTCAAACTGGATTATAACTGAAGCTACCTACTCTATTAATTTCCCTCTTACTGTACATCAGAAGTGCTTTCCTCGGTTGAAAGGGCATGCTGTTCCATGTCAGCCCGTCAGTTGTTTACTTCCACAGATCGTGACTCATCCTGGTTTTACAGAGGTTGCTTGACTGGGGCTGATTTAACAGCAATGTGGAACTGATGATTCGTTGTTTGACTGACGAGGGACTAGATCTGCTCTGTCAAGTTTTTCGAAACTCTTTTTTTTCCCCCTGTTGTTTCTCTCACTCCATTTATCTCTAATTAAAAAAAGATTATCTCCTTCTCTGTTGTCTGTCACCTCACACTACCTCACGCCTCTGTTCTTTTGTCATTAATTCTCTACCATTCATCTGCCATCTCACTAATTAAAACACAACCTTAATCATCTTCCTCTTTTTCTACCAACCTGCCCTTCACCTCCTTCTTTCCTTCTTTCCCTCTCTACCTGTCCATCTGTTTCCCTCTGTCAATATCTTGCAGTTGTTGTGTGATCAAAGTAACACTTAACTGTCTTGATGATAAGTCACACAAATCTAAGACAATTTTTGACCCTGATTGACTGTTTCCCTCCTGTTTTATTAACTCCAATTAATGACCTAATGTATATTGCATGAAACTTATCAGAATTAATTATACATTGACATACATTCTGACGCATCATATTTGAAAAGAAGTTGAGCAAAGTCTTTTCCTTCTTAGAAAAACCCAGAGAGGCCTGTTTTGACCCTGGTAACATCATGAACGCCAGCCGGACAGGGTATGACTACAAACTGGGATCTCAGGTCTCCTACAACTGTCACCATGGCTACACAATAGTGGGTGGAGAAACAATCACCTGTGTCATGGGAAATGACGGCAAGCCAGTGTGGGACAGCGCTCTGCCATCGTGTAAAGGTAGGAGCTACACAAAAATCCTTCATCCTCACAAACACAGCCAGCATATAATGATAAAAGTTGCATCCCCTGTAACGCAGATGTGTTCTGAGTGTGACACTTTCTCCACGTACTCCTGTGGAAAGGACAAAAAATTAAAGGCACCTCTCAACACAAAAATGACTTTTATTTATTTGCATATTTTTCCTGGTGTCACAGCAATTTCTTTTGTGAACTGGATAAATCCCAAACAGTGATCTCCTCAGTGTGAGCATGATGGGGGCATTTTCACATCATGGTGCCGGTATGGGTTTCTCAGTTAAAAACCATATGTGCATTGTTGATGCTCAATCTCAAACTAATGGCATTAGTTTAAGCTGCCCTAAAAGGGCTGTGAGGAATTTGAAAGTGATTTAGAAAAGGTCTCACTTCTAGATATATGTTTGATTGTAATTCACACATTAATCAATGTTCAAACGGTAGCGCTATGTAACTTCTGATAAATATCTTACCTCCGTAACGTTGCATCTGGTTAAAAGTTGTCACACACAGTTAAAAGCCACATTTTTATGACTGTGTGCATGAGATGGTGGCAAGGCAGTCCAATCAGAATAGATCCTTCTCATAGCATCTTTAAAATGAAGCCAATGCATAAGTGGAAAAAATGCTCGAGCCTGGCTGCAAAAGTTCAAGGATTTCCTGTTAAATCTCGTGTTAAAAAAAAAGTTTTGAACAAGGTTAAGTATGTTTCAACTTCAAGTATGGTTCAACAGTTTTTGTCTAAAAAGCTTGCTTTCGACATTCTGTGCGAGGGGGGAATTTCTTTACATTACTTATTTGTTTTTAAGAAAATTGACACCAAGAGTTATGCATAAATTTGCATTATGAGGGATCAGGTTTTATCAGCTGAAGGGCAGGCAGGATTCCAGGAGGACTGAGGTCCAGATGGACAGGTTAGCTATGAAAGGCACATCCTACATATGAAAATACACTCACATATCTTCATTTTACCAAGCAAAGGTTGTTTTTAACCTTCTTTTTGGTCAACTTTTTGGTAGAAGTCCCTCCCATAAGTCTTTACTGCAGAAGTTTTTTTTTTTTTTTTAATGTTTTTTCTCCGGTTATGAATCGCTTAGTGCTGCTTACCTGCATCTGCTTGTGCATTCTCAAGTTAGTATGGATTTTCATTTTTTCATCTTTAATCTTTAATTTAATGGCAAAAAGCATGCAGCTTTCAGATGTCTAACAACCACTAACTGGTAGTTATAGCACATGACAACCAGGGACTGATAAGAACAATTGAAAAAAAAACATGAATAAGATGATATCTCATAAACTAAAAAGAGTTATTTAAAATATTTAAAAAATCACCACTCATCCCTAGCTTCTACATATTTTAAAGCCACTATTTTCATAAAGCCACAGCCATCACTTGGCTGAAAAAAAAATATGTATGGGTGAAATCACTTCTACTACTTCCAAACTTTATAGTGTCACTGCCAAAACTTGCCCTCTTGCTCCCTCATGCATCCTTTTTGTAGCTTTTGTCAGGGGCTGATGTGACCTGACTTGATCTTTCATGAGCAGGTCTACCTGTTGTCATGAAGAAGCCCCGCCAGAAAAAAAGTGATGAAACTTTACTTTGTGCTATAAAAGCCAACACTTTTAACACTTGTCAAGTAAGATTCATGGCCGTGCAGTCTTATTGATTGTCACTGATTTATGAAGGAGTACACTAAAAAGTGACCAAGTAGCCAAAGTTTTACTTTCAAACTGGGAGATTTATTTGCAACACACTGGTTAAGATGTCTGAGATTTAAATCCAACGTCTTTAGTTTGAGTCCAGTCGGCAGCAGATGTTTTGTATGATACTTATGATTCTCTCTTCTTGTTACCTGAGTCAGTGAACAGACACAGTGAAAATGTGACTAACATAGAAATCGTATCATAAATATGTAATTCTGAGTATTTGAAATTTTAGTCCCACTCTGCAGCTTTGAGGTTATGGTACATGCCAGCAGGTCATTTTGAAAAATCAGGCTGATTTTTTTTACCATTTATGTCTGTGTGTGTGTGAGGGTGAGGGCGGGGATGGGAGATTTATGTGCTCATCAAAGACAGAGAGTGTGTCAGTGATTGGAAGTCTGAACTGTCCACTTGACTGACAGCTCTGAGAGCCAAGGAAGTGACACCTGCCAGACTGCCATTCAGAGTGTATATGGGGTTTTGTGTGTGTGTGTGTGTGTGTGTGTGTGTGTGTGTGTGTGTGTGTGTGTGTGTGTGTGTGTGTGTGTGTGTGTGTGTGTGTGTGTGTGTGTGTGTTCCCTAAAGTCAGACAGACCTGGCCTGATGCCACATGGGTATAAAATTCAAATAAACCATGGAGCACGGTGGCAAGACATGTTGGGAATTTTAAAACTGGCACAAAAGACACACAGGCACACACCCATTGAGACAAAACAACACACACTTTCCTATACCTTTTAACACTTTGACAAAAGGCTCCTGTGAAAGCTCTGTTTAATAATGTCTGAGACACAGCAAAGAGGGGTGTGGGAGGTAGGAGGGAGAGAAAAGAGATGAGATAATTACACTCAGGAAGATATAACAATGAGTAACAGACAGCAAGAAAAAAAAATCACCTGAAGTTATTTTATCTCAAGTTCACATTTTTTCAAGACTATACAGCCATTCATCTCTCTTCTTTTTTTCCAGCTGTGGTTTTATCATAGAGATGCAACACTCTTTTGTTTAAGAACACAAAACAGGAAAAGTAGGATTCAAAGAATCAGAGAAAAGGACTTTGCTCCTTTTTCCCATGTGAGCTACATCTTCGAGGAACTCTAAATTAGGATATAAACACATATATTAACACACTGTTCTGTACTGTTTTGTGTCACTTGTGTTTCCTCTGATTAGAGGGCTACACATCCAGATAATGGATCAGAGAGGCTCTGATTCATCCTGTCATTTAGACACTTCTTGGTTGGACTAAATTAAGCTTTTCCAGTAATTGGTAAAATGAACAAACCATCTCGGTGATAAAATTAATCAACATGTCTTTATTACCAAACAGTGGAGGTTGAAATTGATGGAGTTTCTTATTTGAATGCTTTTCCCCACAGTGATATAGTAATGAACAGAAGCCAAGTATTGATGTTGAATTCACATTTAAAGGCTGTTATTGGAAGACAACATAATGATGCTCTATATGAAAAAAAAAAAAAAGAACACTCTGAAAGTCTTTAAACCTTGTCTGTGGTTTGACATGCATCAAATGTTAAAACTTCTGGAAGAGTTTTAAGCTTTTGGTGAACCCTATGAAACCAACACAAACATTTCAATACAACCAACAAAAGCAAACTAGTGTTCATTCTTTCATGAACCCTAGGGTAAAAGTTGAGAGTTTCGTAACTTACTCCATTACTTTGTGATTTTCTGACGGAAATTCCAGGTAAACAGTATTGCCAAGCATAGTCAGGGAGAAGAGTGGAAAAAACAACAGCAAGTTAAGCCAGTGGTGAGATATGGACAGTGAGGGAACAGACTAGATTATGGGTTAATCAAAGACTGGTCATATTGGTCCATTCTGAATCGTTTCCAGAGGTTTGAATGTACATGCTAGAAAAGAGTCACAGAGCCTTTACTAGGAGTTGTATTGTATGCTCTGAAGGGTAGGGTCAGATTAACCTGTTGTATTTGACAAATAAGTACAACAGAGTGGCATGATCCTTGAAGGTTAGCTGGTCATCAATCATGCCAGTGTTTGAATGAGTTTGGTTGGTATAAGCTAGATATTGATCTGTGGTTGGGCAGAGAGTCTGACTGGGATGACAAGGAGCTCAGTCTTGGTCACGTTTGAGCTAAGGTGGTGTTCTTTCACCCTTTCAGAGACAGGCAACACATGATGAACAGTGAGGTTGCATAGGATCAGATGATTTCACCAAATTAGTGGTGTTTATTGTGAAGACGACCCAGTGCAGAGATTTGAGGAGAGCAGATCTTGAGAAACCCATCTCAGTAGAGGATTTGGTGGTCCACTTTGTCAAACCAGCTGATGGAAGCAGTCGTATGAAGCAGTGTTCTAATGAAGCAGCAGCAGTCAAGTAGATCCAGCTTAATGCAGTAATTCAGTTACCCTAATTACTTTTTCATCAAGCGTTCATTCAGAGTAAAAAGTATCACAATATAGAACAAGTATATGACAAAGGTTTTCCTGTCAGCTCAAACTCTTTGTAAGTTCTTGGTGGTCATATCCATACTTTTTTGTTTCAGGGGCCATTCACACAACAACGGGTTTGGGGTGAAACGCAAAAGTATTGTTGCGTTTCGGCCTTGCATTTATACAGAAGCCGACCTAAAACGCAAACTTTTGAAAACAGCCTCCAGAGTGGGATTTTTCTAAAAACGCTCCCGACACTGTTGCCATTGCCGTGTAGCAGTAAGCCGGCGTTTTCAGTGGAAGTGCTGATGTCACGCTCCACTTTGCGCAAGGGCATACAACAGTACAACAGTACCGTTGTTACAATTG
Source organism: Halichoeres trimaculatus (assembly GCF_033239565.1). Lineage (NCBI taxonomy): Eukaryota > Metazoa > Chordata > Actinopteri > Labriformes > Labridae > Halichoeres > Halichoeres trimaculatus. Next base: position 27,810,559 of record NW_027437181.1, read on the forward strand.
TCGAGGACTAACATGTTGTACTGGTGTTGCTCAGTCTGCTGAATCTGCTGACTGTCTTTTAACAAAATGTGCATCTGTTGCTCCACTTCTTCACTTAGTATTTGCCAATACTTCAGATGATTGGCTCAACTCTACTTGGGTGCACATCTCCGAAAAGCTGCTTCTGGACAAGACAGCTATAGCACCACCTACAGGCCTGGCATGCTTACTACAGCGTTTTCAGTCCCTCAGTGTTTCCGTGTAAACGCAGATTTTTTTTCACTGCGTTTTAGCGTTTTCAGATGAAACTTTGCCGTGTGAACGAGGCCTTAAAGTAGACTGAAACAATACAAACTCTGCTCTTTGTTTCTCCCAATACACATCTGAACTTGTTGACTGGCTGGGAACCTTTTGTGCCCCAGATGAAGAGACTTTTGTCACTTTGGGGCCTTTTAGACTCTTAAACACTCCAGTATAACTGAATCCAGTCCTGTAGTACTCTAACTCTTCTCCTCCCTTAGCTCATATTGCACATTGGATTTTCTCCCCACATAGTTAGGGAAGTTTCTCTGTCTGTCTGTCTCTATCTTTGGGCAGCTCCCGGGGCTTTTAGACCAAACTCATTAGACAGGGTGAGACCTCTTTAAATAATACATCTCCACTTACACTCCCTCTGTCTCTTTTTCCCCTCTACCCCCTTTCATATTCCTCCTTCACCTTATTCTTTTTCTTCACTCTTTACCTTCCTCCACCTTCTTGGTCTGCGTCTGATTTACTCTATTTTTTTCTCTCACGATTTTCTCTCTGGCTCTCTCTTCTTCTTTCTCTCTCTCTTTCTCTCTCTCTCTCACACACACACGCACACGCACACACACACACACACACACACACACACACACACACACACACACACACACACACACACACACACACCCATCTTAAACCGCTCTTTTATTGGTTTCCATGGTAACTAAGAGCTGGTGCGAGAAAGAAGGAATTCTCCGTGACTGTTGATAGGGTTGTGTGTGTGTGTGTGTGTGTGTGTGTGTGTGTGTGTGTGTGTGTGTGTGTGTGTGTGTGTGTGTGTGTGTGTGTGTGTGTGTGTGAGAGAGAGAGAGAAAGAGACACAGAGAGGTAAAGTAAGAGAGAGACGTAGCTATTACAGAGTGCCGCCCAGAGGCAGAATTTACTCACACACACTTTGAAACAAAAACACACACTTTTGGACCTGCAATCTGAGAAACCATTCATGTTTATTCATCCTAACAGTCTGGATCATCAACTGATGTTTAGGAAAAATGAAATATATGTATGTTTAACACTAAATGTTCTTTGAGCCGTGTGTGGTTTAAGGGCACTGATTTTTGTACATATGTGACATCAACCCAGGCGAGTTTCTGGAAGACACTGTTTGGACTTTAAGTTTGGTTTAGAAAAATTCCTCTGATCATGGCATTTTAGTTTGGAATGTAATTTTAAATTCACTGGTCAGCTCTAATGTTAAACATTAGAAGCTTTTACTCATCATACGATGCAATTGTGTGTTACCATTCCCACAATGAACTCACAAGCACAAGAAATGTTATTCCTCTGCTGTGTAGGTAAATGGTGAAGTGCCATAAAGTACAGTAAAGCAAGTTGTTTTATACTATTAAACGATAAAGCTAGCTTTATCAGCTAGCTAGATTATCAGCGCCAATATTATGGGTTACAGGGTATTTTGAATTGCCACTTCTTAGCATCCCAATCGGGTCGAGCAGGATTGATTTTTGGCACGTCTACGTCTTTATGACAACACCACGCCGGCTGATGAAGTTTAGTATTGAGACGAGAGATCTGTGTTTGTCCCTGCTGAAATGATTTCTACAATTCCTTTTGTAGTGATGGTGGACACAGGAGCCAAACTGTCGGACAGAAAAAGGACAGAAGAGTAGAAGAAAGCTAAATGGAATACTGGTAGAGCATGAGTTAAAGGCTAACACAGGGGCTAAACTGTTTATGATAAAGTTCATCCCAACCCACATGCAGCAGTTATTCTAGTCTATCAATAAAATGAAGAGTGAGGTCACGTTAGCTCTGATTGGTAGATGACTGGCAGGACATAACCAGGATTCACTGATGTTATACATTACAGACATGTCTTAGAGCACCGGGCTGCCAGCTGCTCTAAGACATGAATATCTACTAATCTACTTACAAACTGACAGTGTTTACTTGTTAAAACGGGCTGAAGATAGCGCTACATATAGCCAGGTACTAAAACGTCTGCTTGATGTCACATTTCAAACCATAGTGCAATATAACTGTACTGATAAAAACCTTACCTCAGTGAGCTGTATCCAGTAAAAAGTTGTCTTGACCAAAGAAAAATTGTTTTGATCTGATCTTCATTTAATTCCAAAACAAACACATGCCTCACCAGAAGTATTTGCGAAAGTGTGCAGAAACTCCGGGCCAGAAGGTGCTGAGGCAGTCCAGTTAAAACAGATCCTCCTTATAGCAGCTTTAAGTTAAGAAATAACTCAGTTATTTTTTTTTCCAATTGAAAAAGTACTGATAAAGTTCTTTCCCTCCAAAACTAGATGTATGCTAGCAAGCCATGACAAAGCCACTCCCCAAAAGTGCTTTACAATCTGATCAGGGCTCTTGACTACTTAGCACACTGCTGCTCACATGCTACTAAGCTAGCTAGCTAATTACCTAGCAGCATATAGACTGTATGGCTTGAATCACTTTGTATATTTGCCAACTGCAGCTTTGCCCACACTTTTAAATCTAGTCATTGCAGGCCCAGAAAAACCCAGCAGGTCTGAACCATAGCCTTTAAAAGCGCAAGGGTCATTCCAGGGGTTGAAGTCACCATATTCAGATTGACATTATAAGCAGTCAATAACTATCAGACAGGAACCCACACCAGGACTCTCTGGAGCAACACAAATGTTCTTCCAGTGGCTGTAAAAGCACCACAGAAGTCCTTGCCTTTCAAGTGGGTAAAAACAAAGGTCTGACTAAAGGTTGTCATGGCTGGCTTGCTCTGACTACCCTTTCGACATCTTTATCCATGCTACACTAGACAATGGTTACTTGTTTTTCCCCAGCTCCCCCTGACCTTCTGAATAACACACTATGCAGCCACAAGGTTACAGTCATGCTCCCTCAGTACCCTGTTGATTTTTTTTTCCTTTGGTGAAAGAGGGCTCACATTAAAGGTTCTGCTAAATGTCCAAGCATATGCAGGTGAACTGCACACCTCATTTTGTCTGACATGTCATTAACTGGATTTATCCCTTTTGTTGTGCCTTAATATATATGAAAAACTGTCCAAAAGTAAAGTAGTATGATGCATGCAGTGCATGTATGAACTACTGTTGCTCTGCACAAATCAGCTTTCTGTGATACAAATCCAAGGGTCTGTGTTAGTGCAAACATTATTTATAAAGCCCATGTGAGTTCTTAGCATATTGACCAAAAGAAATTAAAAGTGATGCCTGTTTGACCTGTGTAAGCAAAAAAAAAAAAAAGGCTACCAGAAACAAGAGCGACCATTTCAATTTTGAAGCCATTTAATGCATTGATTCTCTGCAAAAGGCTAAGTGTCAACTCCTGTGATTACCTTTTTTCATTTCCCACAGGAAATATTAACAGTGACTGACACATTTGACTTTTAAAGAACGCAGAATGAGATTCTTTGCCAGAAAATACTTCTTACACATGTAGAGGACAAGGTCAGCAGAGATTAGAGGTGCTACTTTGACCACAGGGGATGCCAAAATGGAAGCATAAAGTTCTTCACAGAAGCTTTAGGGCCCGTGTCCTTTACTGCTTTATTTTTTTCTTTTCGCACGAGAAGCTCTCATGACCTGAAATTTCAGGGCACATCTCACCATTAGTCACTGTTGCTTATTATAAAAGTTGTCCTATTATTGAACCAGTTTCAAAAAACCCATTAGGTGTCATATTAAGTTTCATTCAGTGGTGTTTTATGCTCTGGCCCTGAAAATGGTTCTTTGTAAACAGAGTGTGGTTACTTTCTCTGCCATATGGACCTCTGCCATCAGTTTTGACAAAAGATGATGTAAAAAAATCATGCCCCTTATTGATTCTGATTGGTCTGTGATTGAGAAGAAATGTTGACAATTACAGTATTCTTTCAAAGTACAGCTTTCAGCTGAGAGCACGAAGAGTCCAGTTACAAAAAACAGCTGGCGCCAAGGGTCTTTTCACGCTTAGGGTGATGAACTCGCTGCCTAAAAAAACTCACTAGGAAGGGGGAATTTTTCATGCGTTCCACAACGTAAGTAAATAGCTTATGGTCTGTATTATTGGAATTAAAGGTCCTATATTCTGCTCCTTTTCTGCAGTTTCATAAAGATCATTGATGTCTTCATGAAATGGCAGTAACATGTTTTGGTCCAAAAAGCCAATAAATCAAGCACAGCAGCATTGTTTCCAGGCTCTCATAGCCCCTCTGTTCAGAGCGGTCTGATTTAGTGGGCGTGACCTTCATATGTAAATGAGCCACCGCTGATACCGTCCCACTCTTCCACGTCACTGAGAGCGGCGCCACAAGCTCCGAGTGCACAATGTTTAGAAAACAGCGAAGCTCGTTTACCGTAACATTACAGGCTAAAACAACAGGCTAACCGCAGCTAAAGTTAGCATCCTGAAGCTAACGCAGAGACAGGGGGGACACTGAGGAAAAGCTCTTACATCTGCTCCACAGCACACAGCATTTAAAATACTCACATTTCCAGGGTCAAAGGTTTGTTGGCGGATGGTTGGTAATACGCCTGGATTCAGGACCAGTCTATTCGCTAGCCCTCTGTTGTACTGTCCAAAGTTGGAAAAGCAGTCGGCCGTGAAGTGACTAGCACACACATGCACAGTTTTACTGAGTGTAGCTGGCACATTTCCTTGATAAATGAACTCTAGCCACTTAAGGCTCTAATTTCGTGGCGCAGCGCAGGGGACGCAAGCCTAGCGCACCCCGCACAGTGTTAATTTTGTGCGGCGCACCGCTGTGCGCTTCCAGTTTGTCAATTTGGTAGACCATCTGCGCAGAGATGGGTGTGACTGCACGCCAGGGGGTGTTGACGGCGCACCAGGGGGAGGTGTCAGCAGATTCATGTTGGCGCAGTGACAATTTCGTGCCAAAAACAGCGCAGAAAGTGCGCTGAAAGCTCGCCAGCTCCAACCAGGTCTATTCTCAGCGCAAAGTGGAGTGCACCCTCTGCAGCTGTAATTTGGTGACAGGCGCACATGTGCGCACATGTCAACAACCTCAGAGGCAGGTTTCCAGAGTGTCAGGCACATTTTAATGCAATAAACAATCACAGCAATCACTATTTAATGTAACTGTCTGAACCAGCATATACATTTATATCTATATTAACTGTCCCGTCACATCTGATGTCGGATTAAAGCCGTTTGTCATAATGGAAAGTTAACCTGACGGCAGCTTGAAGTTTGATGCACATCTTACAATCAACCAATAAACAGCTTTAACATCTGATACTGAGTATATATCTGGTTCTCTCATTTAATTCAAAGAAAAGAGGGAAAGAAAAGACAAAGAAAAATAAATAAATAAATAAATGTTTGTCACTCAGGATTTACCCGTTATTTCCCATATTTCTCTGTTTTAGTCTTTATTTTTAACGTGATCTGAAAAGATGGAGTACATCATTGTAAGGAGGATGAGGTGGAGACACCGGGAGAGTATACAGTATATCACCAAAGGTTCTGCTATTTGGCGATTACAAACCAGGAGTGCAGGTGGATAAAAAGAATTCTGAATGGATAAGCCAGCTGTGTGTCTCTTAATTGTGTTCTCCTATTAATGGCAAAGGAACAGATTACATCTGTCCCGGGGACTGGCCCACAGGGTGAAGTGCTTCGTGTCCTCCGATGCACCCCGTTGTCCATTCTCATGCTGCAGGGACAGACCAATCAGACGCTGCCGCAGCGCATTTAAAGGCGAGGAGAGGCACTCATTTGGTTGGTGAAAACAGCGCTCGACTGTGTTAAACCCACTCACAGCTTTTCTCCTCCCTCTCTGCCATTTGTGCGGAGTGAGGCGTGGACGCGCTCCTCTGCACCTCTCTGCGGCTCCTCTGCACCTCTCTTGGCACTGCAGGAAACTTGCAAATTGCTCAGGTCACACCCTGTCCGCGCGGCAAAGTCCGGCGCAGGGCAGGTGTGCCTGCGCTTGCGCCTGGTCTATGAAATTAGAGCCCTTAGTCTCATCTTCTTCCAAGATGGAAAGCTTGTGCATGGAACGATGTGGCTGTTCACAGCCAAAAACAGAGCAGTGATGGCAGCAGGGAGGAGAGTGGGCGGGGGGGGGTTTCAGGGGTATCTGCTCAGATGGACCAATCAGGTCAGGCTTGCCCCTGATTGGTCAAAAAGGGAATCACTGACGTCGGCAAATCCCCAAAATCCAAACAGCTCGTTTTGGGTCAGGATTTTACATTCACAAGCACTACTAAGTACAGGTTTTGTCATTAAATGTCACATTTTGTGGGCTGGGAGGAAAGCCAAAGACCCACAAATTTCACTAAAAGACTTAATAAAGTGAATTTTGCATAATATGGGACCTTTAATGTCAGAGTTTGTGTGTGGTTAACAGCGTTGGGATGAATTCCCTAAAAAGTGAAGCTCACAGAAACTCTTCTGTATACCGTGTTTTGAAACAACTCAAACTTTAAAGTCTGGGACCTTTTAGAAGTGTTTTCCTGTGCTATGGCTACCAGTCCAAGTCCTGCTGAGTGGGTTTGTGTGTGTTGAGAACTAGGGAAAAATAAGAAGCAGACAGTGAGAAGTAGGACTACAGAAGTGTTTTGTGCGCGTGTGTTCTCATATGTGTGTGGATGATCAAAGCCCATGGATGTGTGAGAGAAACAGAGTGACTTGCGTTGCAGTTTTTTTTTGCATTCCTTTGTGGGTGTGTTTGTGCGTGAGTCTGTCAGAGGGTGTGAGTGATCAGACCTTATGTGTGTAAGGGTTTGATAAGGCTGACACCTGAGCTTATAGCAGCACCACTGGGGAATTGTGGGTAGATCAAAACAAAGACCTCTAGACCTGAGGGTTTGAATGCAGCAGCACAACAAGAATCAATCCCAAAAAATATAAATCGATATCAGTGCCCGGGATCAGTGGGAGTGGAAAGAAAGAGGGTGATTACCGTGATGCTTTAGGAAACAAGAAGAAAGCAGGAGAGGATAGGGCTGGGAAGCAGGAGGGCGAGTGGGTGGGAGTACAACAACTGTCTCAAAAAGAAGTAAAAACCAAAAAGTTTTGCATTTTCCATTCTCGCTGTGTAAATCAGTTTTACTGAGCAAAGCTTAGCCAGGAACTTGGGCTCAGTCTCAATGTCCACACTCACGGTCTCATAGACTTTGACACTTGTCCCCGATAAGTCCGCAGGGGCTCAGGGTTTGTACTTCTGTGAAATCGGAAAGTGCTTCAGGCTCCTCTGGTGGACTTTTTGAGCCCTTTATGCACAGTTTCCACAAGAGTGGAATGCTGAAGACTTTGCTTGAGGGACTTACCCCTGAGGGGGGCTCCAGAAAAAAAAAAAAAAAAACATCCCAAAAAGAACAAAAAAAACTAAAGCTCGAAAAAATGGCTGTCTCCTAGCATTTGGGTGTTGTATGTTTGAATCAAAGGAGCAGGTTTGGGATAATTTTGCTTATCTTTATCATAAGAGATCCTAAGGTCCAGATGGATTCTGGTAGGAAACTATAGGAATCCCAGAGACATGTTGTCATTATAATGTGTTGTTATCAAACAATCTTGATATTAAAAAACATCCTTTTCTCAATTTAATGTTCAAGCTTTCACCTGTGAGTCCTATGACTCAGGTATTGAATCAATCCCACCCCCTGCTCCTTTTATCACGCAGCATTTTTAACCTCTGCACCTTCCCGCTCTCACATTTTCTCTGAGCCCAGAGGTGATGATAGTTGAAGTCTGTTAGAGATCACAGCTGAGGGTGTGGGTGGACATTGGGACAGAGCCAGTGAGGTCCATGCACTCCAACAGCTAAAACAAGACAAGAAGAAGGGAGGCTAGAAGAGGTGAGAACAGGAGCGATAAGAAATGCCACGAGTGCGTATGTGTGTGTGTGTGTGTACCTGAGTAAGTGTGTGTTGACGTTGACAGATGTGCTTTGTGTTGCTGTTTTCCACACTTGCACACCACACACACACATTAAAGCCACTGACACTAATTTCATTGACCTCTGCTGGCCTAACCTGCAGTATAAATGTGTGCACGCCCACATGCTGTTCACACATAAGGTCTGTAACTCTCTGGGGGCGCTCAAGATGGATCAAACTACCGGTGGGTCTGCCTCTAGCAGGTCATGCTATGGTTGTGGGGATTAATAGGCCTTTTGAGTTTTCAGTGTGCTGATACAGGAGATCCCACACTGTGCACCAGCTCAGCACCACATAAATTCATTCACTGAAGTTTCATCCTGCTGGGTTTTTTGTCAAGAAGAGGAGAAGAGGAAAAGAGTTGGGTGCTGCAGGTCTGCTGTCTCAGGTACAAAATGATGTGCCCCTATGCTAAAGCACTTTTCCAGATTGCTTTTAAAGTTTCCAATGTGATTTACAGCCTCCATATAAAACTATTGCATTTTAGCTACTCCCTCATAGTACAATAATATGCGCTATTACTGGAAAATATGAGTGTGTTTCTCAGCAGTCTACGATCCTTCAACAGTCAATCAAAGGAATCACTCCTTTTTAAGATATTTTTAAACACATTTAATCAGATGAGTTACAAGGTGACAACTTGGAAATGAACCAGTGTTCTTCTGGGCAGCTGGGTCTGAAGTTTGACACTATCTTTGCGTGCATACACACAAAGATCAAAAGCAACACTTTTTATATACGTTATGTAACAATGCCTGTTAACCACAAGGGTCCAAGTGATTTTTTGGGGACAACATATGTTTTCTGCTAAACTAAACATCTCTTCAGCCAAAGCAGAGATAAGTTTTTTTTAATGCATAAAAATAACAGATGAGAGTAGTGATATACTCACCAGCTTTGAGTGCAGTGGGCAGTGCTCCCAGCGGTAAGAAGAAAAGAAACCAAGAAGAGAGGCACGATTAAAATCTGAATGCTTCATTTCAATATGATGCTTCTAAATGACTGAAGCAACTAAGTGAATAAAATGTTTGGACATTGTTGCTTGAAGGGTTGCTTGTTATGTTGTTATCATAGTTATACAGTAGCTACAGTGTACTCTGTAAGTATGAGTATGTTTTGTATTGTTTTGGCTTTGCATCCTTCAAGCTGTATTGAAGTGAGCTGGTTGGATGTTCCAATGTCAGGACACTGCAGCTGAACAATAATTCTGCCGTAAAACATGACAACAATGATTTTTTTATGGTCAAACAGAGAGGAAAGTTGGCTAGCTTGCCACTTTAGTCACCTGACCTTGATCCAACATCATAATTTTTTGGAAACGTACAATATGTGAAGTTGGCTGCGGTACAGGCATGGCAGAGCCTCACTTGAATACTAAATGTAGCTGATATATGTGGGCCTCACTCTTTTTTTATTCATCTGAACCTCTGTGCATTCAGAGGAGTTTGTTTGTGAGCCAAGCTCTCCTTTCAGCAGAGTCTGGATCACACAAACGCTGTTGCACTCATTCACACCTGGAAACCCCACAGTCCATCCACAGTTTGATCTGTCGGCCAGTTTGAGCTGGGGGTGGATCTGAGACTCATTACCTGCTTGACCAGCGTTTGTGCAACATGGAACATTTTGCTTTTTTTTACCCATGTTGACAGGTGGTGGTGGTGGTGGGGGGGATCTGCATAAAATAAAGTTTATGCAGATCTTTAGCAATGTAAAGAAAATATTTGATCTACTGATCGTTGTGATTTCCATATGTGAAGCCTGCCTTGAAACTGAAATGGAACTATTACAGCTGGTACAACATGCTTTTGTCTCCATTCTGCTGCATTACAACTCTTGAGTGCTGTGACTCAACAAACATTGTGATTCAAAAGCAATTTTTACAATTTCCCTTCCTCTTGAACCCCCCAAAAAAAGAGTAATATTTCAAAAATCAATGCATGTCACGTCAGTCTTTGCTTTATAATCTGTTTATTTTTCTATCTGTGACAACACTCAGCAGTCAACTTACAGATGATCTGTTCCCACAAATGGGCTTTTCTGTCTCTGTGAGGATCATTTGACAGGAAAAGATTTATTCGTTGTTCTGGATGATAAGTCCAGTTGCTGCTCATTCATTTTTTGATGATGCACAATTGGTTTCCTGAAGCACCTTTCCAAACAGCACAGGCCGAGATGATGAAGTAGCACCCAGAGTGGCAAAACCAAACATTGACAAAGTTCTGAAAAATACCCAAACAAAGTTGTTTCCTCACAAGTTAGTATTCATGTTTTGTGAAATACACTCTTTGATCACACACACAAACACACACACATGTTACAACAACTGGCTGTACATAAGCTTCCATCAGTAAAGAACCTGAATCAACAGTAAATTGAGCCAACAGAAGGGCCTGAGGGGTGTCTTCACAACACAACATTTGGTTCTCTTGAATAAACATTTGAGGCTTGGACCTGGGAAGCCACCACCGCTCTGCTGATGGTGCAGGATCTTTCTCTGCTGGTTTCAGGCTGTCCACCATCTTTTCTTATTGCTGCTCTCAGCTTAAGTCAGCAGTTTTTCTGAGGAATGGATATGATGTCACATTGTCACCATCTGCTATAAATCACTTATATAATGAACTTGCTAATTTAAACTGAACTACATCAGTATTCAGAGAAAAATGTTTCCAAATGAATCCCAGTCAAAATTCCAGTACTATATGTAATCGTTTTCACCCCCCCAGAAAATATTCACATTACCCCAGCAACATGAGACATCAAACTACAGTATCTGTTTCAGAGTGCTTTCTGTGCTTGAAATGCATTAAATTTGAATGGTATGAACAAGATTTTTAAAGGTCAATAAATGAAAACTTGCAAAGGAAACAATGAGCTAAGGTAGCCGTAACGCATGGGTGTAAGTTGGTGGTGTGTTACAGGTCAGGGCTCTGCTCACGGTTGAAATAATGAACTTGTGTTTCTCCTTCACTCTCTCCACTTGGATATACACTGCTTGACAAATTAATCAGACCACCTGCAGTATGAATAAGACAACAACCCAGTATCATAAAATGCTTTAACTCTTAGTCTTTGTTTTTCTGAAATTGTCCTATGTTCACTATTTTAAACAGGAGGGAAGGGTTTCAAACTGGTTTTATGTGTTTATACCCTAGACTCTCACCACATCTCCTGTCTGACACTTGAAATGAAGCCAATCCGCGGACGCAGCCACATGTTGTAGTGACTTTTCCCGGTGCTTCGGGCCTCCTGCAGGCCTCGTCGGGCCCCTAATTCTTCTGCCTAAATACTTCATCACTGAATTTTCTAATACCTTGATATTAGACTATTGAGGAAGAAGATGCGGAGTCCAATCAGCCAGGAAGTGAAGTCAGCCTGAATTGAAAAACGTATTCAAAACAAGCCATCTGGAACAAAAGTGTGGTCAGAGGTCTGCTTAGAATCAACTAACTCCATCCTCCCAGGCCTCTTACAGCATAAAAGCCCTCCCCCCAAAGACCTCAGAAAAACCTTTAGTAAAACCTCCATAGATTTTAAGAAAACCCCCTCTCCAAGTCAGAAGCGGCTTCTTTTATATTCGGTAGTCAGTTTGGAGTTCATAAGAGAAACTCCTGTTGTATCCTGAATTGGAATAGGCTCAGGTTCAGTGTCCTTGTATATATATATATATATATATATATATATATATATATATATATATATATATATATATATATATATATATATATATATATATATATATATATATATATATATATATAAATATATATATATATATATATATATATATGGACACTTTACACCTATCACTAGCTTGAGCCGTTCAGAACTCAACATGTGCAGCGTCATTTAATTTTAGGTGCACGCAAATATCTGGCTTTGTATTCCTTAATGCAACTTCTTTAAAAAGTCAGATAAACACTTTGTCAAGGCAGTTAAAATACAACATGAGACAACAGTTTAGACTAACACAGTATTATTACAAGCCATTTCCAGTTTTCAATCAAACATTAATGGCTTATTAAGATCTGAGTAGGTAAGACAAAGAAATTGATTAAGATTGCATCAGATGAAGGTACTCTGAGTTGCCTTTTCAGCTCTGAGAATTCTTCACAGTGATTTAGCAGATAGCTCTTAAGAATACCAGGTAAGTGTTGACAGATGCACCTTTGTATGAGTCAGAAAGAGTATTCACCAAAGTGCATTGATGACTCAGTGAGCTTCAGTTGGAGTCCACATTGAACGACCACAGGGCCATCACTCAGACTGCCCTCTTTGTTTGATGTTATTAAATTTTCAGATACTGTTTATTTACTGCAACCTCTTACTATCCTAAAAGCTGATTTTTATTCACTTTTATGTTGGAGGTAGTTCAGTGCAGCTCCTCAGCACATCTTGAAGTAATGTGTTGATGCCTTGCCTGCTGAGATTTCTATAGAGCGTATTGTAAGTTAGTTAAAAACACTGCTTTCCCATCGAAACTATCTTGACACATCTGCATATTTGCGCTTTAAGGCTGACTGATTTCCCACACATGGCCATCAAAAACTCTGCGACCAACATCTCGCACACAACCATTCTCTTAATGCAAACACATCAACATAGAGAATAGCACACTGCTGGTTTAAATGTGTGTTTTTAGGCGAGACTTCCGTCTGGTTCCTGGGTGTCAAAGACTTTGTGGTACTGTTGCACACCATGCCAACCTAGCATGTGCTGTTACTTTGATTTTGTGCTAAAGGTCTTAAGAATTAGATTTTTTTTCTGACTTAAAAAACAAAATGCCATTCTGTTTCTCCACAGCTCCATGTGGTGGACAGTATGGAGGATCCGAAGGAGTTGTTTTGTCACCAAATTATCCTTTGAACTACACCACCAGACAGACGTGTTCGTACAGCATCACTGTGTCCCCACAGTTTGGTGAGTACAAAGCTGAGCGTAAAATACGTCTTGTTATGGACACAAATAAAAAAAATACACCTCCATAAAAGCTCAACTCGATCTTAACTTGTCTGACATGTTGTATTTTTCTGCCCTTTGACTTTCTCCAGTGGTGTTTGGCCAGTTTGCTGTTTTCCAGACTGCAATGAACGACTCGGTGGAGCTTTTTGACGGAGCCAATGAGAACGCACGATTGCTCAGCTCCCTGGCTGGGTCACATTCAGGTGAGTCCACCATCTGCAGATACTGATGCTAAAAAACAGCTGTTTGTCCCAAAAGGAACTGTTGCTTGATTCTTGCTTAACAAATTATGACTCAGCGTGAGATTAAGTTTTAATGTTGAAAAGTTTTCTCTTCTATTTTCTCTGCTCCTGAGCACATCTTTGAGAGAAGATAAAATAATGAAATCATCCGTAAGGAAGCAGCTCTTGGGGGCTGTAGAACACGGCACCAGTAGTCGTTATCACAATTTATTTGACAGTGATGTATTTGGTGAAAATCCATTATGGGTTATCTTTACAAGCAGAAATCAGCGGTGGAAAGTGTCTCAGTGGGGCCATACAATATAAAGTAGTGCTGATACTCCTTAACACAATCCTCTCCGGGTTCCTCTTTTTCTCCAACTTTGAGTCATCCCAGCTCGCTAACTTTAAGTTACTGCACAGTCACAGTCTGCGTGGATGGAGACTGTATCATGAGAGGCAGAAGTGATGAAGACAACGTAGTAAGGAGAATGAAATATGGGGAAATATTTATTAACTCAGTTGTAAGCAAAATGTGCCGGCATTGCCTCAGAGTTACGTGTTCTTCTGTTGAGTGTGATGGCCAGGAGGCATGCTGCAGGGGAATCCCACAGGAATCAACATTTAGTTTCTTTTCTTAAGAAATCAGGGCTTTTTTAAATATTTCCTCTTCAGTGTTCACTCAGTTGGGTACTTAAGTGGAAAATTACATTCCCAGTATCCAAGTAGAGTAAAGATTGATGCTTCAAACATCAACCATAAAAAAGAAAATGATAACATTTCTTGATTTATACGATGGGTCTCCTGGGTTTTCCTCTTGATATGTAGACTTGCATTTTTTGCTTCTCTTTTTTGTTTTGTTGTGCATACATTACTGAATGTTTCTCTTAGCAGCAGAGTTCATCATGATATAAAGCCATGCTAGTAGCTTTTGTAGCTGCACTTTATGTCTTTTTTTTCAAACTACTATTGATCGAAGTTAGGTCAGAGGCCAGTTGAAAGTGTAAAATAGTTGTCATATCCCTTTAAATAATTTTGGTCTTTAAAATCCTCCTTTAAGCTAAAACTGGCAGCACAGAGTGAAACACACCAGGCTTTACAAAATAATGTTAGTCGCATCATTACCATATCTCGCGCGGGCACACACACGCACTCACACACACACACACAGTCAAACAGCTTTGTAGCACATTGTTCCAGCTATCTGACTGATTATCCTGACACACACAAACATATTAGAACACACACTCACGTACCAAACTTTATGCATTCACACACACACACACTCACTCACAGACTCACAGGCGCGCACACACATCTCGACACAGCTAATGATAGTTCTAAATGTCAGCCACACCACACCATGTTATTCTCATTTATCACTGTTACTGGGGTTGCTTGTGTAGCCTGTGCATATAAATCTGTGTGTGTGTGTGTGTGTGTATGTCTGAAGGTTTGTGTGTGTGTGTCTTTAGGCTTGTGTGTGTGTGTGTTTGTTTGTGCAGTCTTGTTATTGTGTGGACTGTGCTTTGGCCTGAGGCGAAAATGAATGAGAAACCCCGCTAAGTGCTGAGATATGAATGTAAACCAGCAAAGTTAAATGTATGGTTATGAGTGTCAGTGGAGCAGACAGGCTGGGTAGACATGTGTGTGTAAGTGTGTGTGTGTGTGTGTGTGTGTGTGTGTGTGTGTGTGTGTGTGTGTGTGTGTGTGTGTGTGTATCTGTATCTGCTCCTGTCAAACCACAAGTCTATATGGTCTGTGCCTCTTTTATAAATAAGGAAAAAAGCTGTGTGTATTTTTTCTACACAAAAAGTTGGGCAGTTTTTAGTTCATATGTGAGTGTGTTTGTGTGTGTGTGTGTGTGTGTGTGTGTGTTTGTGTGTGTGTCTAATTGTACGCCACAGGGGAGACATTGCCATTAGCAACTTCCAATCAGATTATGCTGCGGTTCAATGCCAAGAGTGGCCAGTCAGCTAGAGGCTTTCACTTCGTCTACCAAGGTAACCCTCACTGTCTGATCCTTCTTCTCTCATACACAACTACACTCAATAACTTGCCTTCAATTCAAGTTCAAAGTGAAACTCTCTCCGTAGATATTTTTTTCATTTTCTTTCTTCTTTTTCTTTCTTTTCTGTCTTCTTTGCTTGATTCCTTTCTTTTGTGAAGCTGTGCCTCGTACCAGTGACAGTCAGTGCAGCTCGGTGCCAGAGCCTCGATACGGCAGACGGATTGGTTCAGAGTTCTCGGCTGGCTCTGTGGTTCGCTTCGAGTGCAGCCCAGGTTACCTGCTGAAAGGATCCAGTGCCATCCGGTGCCAGGCTGTGCCAGGTGCTCTCGCACAGTGGAATTCAACAACCCCAACCTGTGTTGGTAAGACCGACCGACCCTGAACGTGTAGAGAATGTAAACAGCTCACAGTGTCGAGAATCTGCTCTTTTGTTGGATCATACAGCACTGTCAGACTTACGTTTTTGGCATTAGATCCAATTCAAAATGATGCCTGTGTGAATTCTCCCACTGCTGTGAGCACACCTTCTGCAAACAGTTCAAACTGTCACATTAGTTAATGCCATAGTTAATGTTTGTCATCATTTTTCTTTCATCTCTCTGGACCCCTGTTGTGCTCATTTAAACACCATATTGTTCCTGAGTATGCTCAGTTGTACCCCTGTCCTCTCTGTTAGCTATTTAGTTAAAGGAGCTTTGAGGAGTCTGAAAGTGATCTTGAAAAGTCTCCCCTCAAGATATATGCCTGATCGTAATCCACAGTTAAAAATGAGACTATCAGCACCAACATAGGTTATTTAAAAATACTACTTCATAGCTTCCCAATCTGGTTGAGCAGGATTTACAGCATGTCTAAGTTTCTATGACAACACCACACTGTAGGGCTGAACGATTTTAAGAAAAGATTGAATTGCGATTTTTCTGGCAGATATTGTGATTTCAATTTGATTCACGATTTTCTTCAAATCAAGCTTTGGGATATTCACATGTAGGGCTGAATGATTTTAGGAAAAGATCTAATTTTTCTGGCAGATATTGCAATTCACGATTTTTTAATCATCAATAGTGATGATAAGTAATCTGTTTTCATCAACTTCTACTCCTTAACAGAGGTTTTGTGTTGTTGACCTGCTTACCAGCACTTTTAACATATAGATTGTCTACAAATTTGTAAAACAGAATGTTTATAGTACTTGACACAACAGATCCTGAGTCAGTCAGGGGCGCTGCAAAAAATTGCTGCTTTGGCAATCTCAAAATTGCATTGTCTAAAATTGCGATTTCGATCTGAAAACGATAAATTGTTCAGCCCTACCACACTGGCTGACAAAGTTTAGGAGTGAGAGATTTGTGTTTTTTTTCAGCTAAAAACGATTGTTGTGATTAATTTTGTAGTAATGATGGACACTGGAGCCTAACTGTCAGACAAAAAAAGGACAGAAGAGCAGAAAAAGCTTAATAGGAGAGTGATACAGCCCAAGATAAAGGCTAAAACACAGGGCTAAAACACAGGGGCTCAACTGTTTGTGATAATATTCATTCCAACCCTCATGCAGCAGTTATTCTGCAGTGGTCTGTTCAAACTTAAGAGTCTATCAATAAAATGAAGAATGAGGTTATGTTGGCTCTGCTTGGTAGATGACTAGCAGGACATGACCAGGATTCACTGACACTAACATATTACTGACACATTTCACAGCACTGAGCTGTAAGTAGACAGTAGCTACAGACATACGGTACAAACCATAGACTGTATTAAACATTGGCGTTGTCTCCCTGATGTCACCTGTCTGTTTCTGAAACGGGGAATGAAGCTCATCGGGAATCGCGGCCTTATTGGAAGTGGCAAGGACTTTGCATACAGCTATAGGGCGCCTGTCAGTCACATGACCTGAGCTGTGCCTCTGATTGGGCAAGCTCAGGATCTTAATATTCTCTGAACCGCTTAGTTAGAAAAAAATATCACCCCCTGTACAGTGGGTGCTGATAGTAAAATTAGCGACTCAGACAGGAGATGTTTTTTGAACCAGGCTGTAAATAGGTTAATCTGGTGGACACTGGAGAAACAGCAGATTTTAGCACTTCCACATTGTCTCATTTTCACAGGTTGCCGCTTGGTACAAACTTAGGTTTGCTTGACGTCACGTTTCAGACAACAGTGCTAGTTACTGTACTGATAAATACCTTATCTTGTCGTGTTTTTTCTTGTAAAAAAGTTGTCTTGAACAAAGAAAAGTTGTTCCAAAACAAACACATGCCTGTCACATCTTTGTGACAGTGTGTGAGACACTCCGGCCCAGAAGGTGGCGAGGCAGTCCAATTAGAACAGATTCTCCTCGTAGCATCTTAAATAAACTTTGCCAAGAAATAAATATTTCATGTCTTCTTCCTAGTCCCCTGCAGTGGCAATTTGACTGAACGTCGAGGTACAATACTGTCTCCTGGCTATCCTGAACCCTACCCCAACAGTCTCAACTGTCTGTGGAGGATACATGTCAGTGAGGGGGCTGGAATACAGGTACAAATGAGGATAAACCCATAAATAATCATGAAATATAAACAACAACTGCGGACGAGGCACAATAACTATGAAGTTCATTTATTTCCATTGTTTGTCATTTAGATCCAAGTGATGACTTTTGCGACTGAGCACAACTGGGACTCTCTGGAGATCTACGACGGAGGAGACATGACAGCTCCTAAATTAGGGTCATTTTCTGGTATGACAATAGCCGCACACACACACGCACACAAAGTTGTGCACAGACACCCACACACAAACACTCTGGAGATCTATGATGGATGAGATACGACAGCTCCTAAACTATAGATACACATACACACACATTAAGACTGACAGACACATACACCAACAAATGCACGTACACACCAGAGACTTATGATGAATTAGACAAGACAGGTTTAAACTATAGACAGACACACAAACAGCACACACTGGAGAGCTATGATGGATGAGTTTTAATACCAAAAATATGATATATATCTTAGATAAATAACACTTTTTCCTCAAGAATCAGAAATCTTCTGATTTCCAGACAGTCAAACAGGGGGAGCAGAGATGGAGGGAGGGAGGGAGGATGGGAGGATGGAGGGAAGGTAGAGTTTCACAAAGAGTTTGAGTGAAGGATGGAAGAGAAGAGAGGGGGAGGAAAGAGATGGGGTGGGATAAAGAATGATCTAACCTTTTACAATTTCCCAGCGGAGTTTCCCCTGTGACCTGCCCCAAGCACATACCTGTCACACACCTATCACATATAAAACATGCTGCCCATAGGGCAACACGCAAGCTCACACGCACACACACACACTTGAATGACTCTGCCCTTCTCAAGAAAGCACACTGGGGAGCTGCCCACTCTGACTATGGTGATCTAGTGGCCAGACACTGAGTAGCTTCACCGGGGCAGGTGAGGGTTGTTCACATGAGGACACTAAAATGCTAGCTGTCCATAGGGGGGCAGAGGTCGTGCAGGGGTCGCTCACTTCCTCTTCAAATATTTCCCAGATGGTCGCAGAATTTAAACAAGACTTATCGCCAAAATTCTGCCTGCTGAACATTTGTTTTAAATGTCATCCCTTCCTGTTTGTGCAGACACATGTACTTCGTAGCTATTCCTGATAGAATAAAATAAAAAACTCAGATATCAAACAATTATCATAAATTTGCTCCCTGTAAACATTGATTTGATTTGAAAACTTCTCCCTGTTTCTCCTGTATGTTTATATCTGTTTGCCTCTCTGTATTTTACAGGAACCACTGCTCCTGCCCTCCTCAACTCAACATCCAATCAGCTTCTTCTTCACTTCCAGAGTGACATCAGTGTGGTGGCAGCAGGTTTTCATCTGGAGTACAAAAGTAGGTTACCACTCTTTTCTTGATAGATGAATGAATGGATGGATAAAAAGATAAACAAATAAAATAATAGATTGTTATATGTTTGAGAGTTACACTGCTGCAACACAAGAACTGGAGAGTGAATACTGGATGATTTCTGTCCAGACACCACGAACAAACCCACAGACTCAAACTCACACAAACTTGTGCACTCTCTCGCAGCCAAAGCTTCAACATCAAATAACAAGAATCAGTGACCTGAACTGGTACAGCCTGAAAGCATACACACAAGCTTGGACCCACACAGGAGCACAAACACACACACATACACACACATACATACAGGGGCCCACACCCACAGGGATGTAATTAGAAAACAGGTAGACTCAGGTACATACATACATATACATTAATGAGTGATTCAGGTTGTGTCCTACATCACGCAGACAGAGCCTGACAGAAGTAAAGACATGCATATTACCTTCTTTGCACTTACTCACACACACACACACACGCACACACACACACACACACACACACACACACACACACACACACACACACACACACACACACACACACACACACACACGCACACACACACACACACACACACACACACACACACACACACACACACACACACACACACACCTGTCAGGGCATGGCTGTGCTTTTCAGGCCTTTGTAGTTGTTTTGGCTTAGAATCACTTCTAGATCAATGAGCATGTCCCCTCTCCTGGATATGTGTGAGTGTTGGAGTGTGGTTGCACATGTTTCTGTGTGTGTCCTTGTGTGTATGTAGGTGAGTGAACACATTTATGGCTCAGCAGTCTGAAAAGACCTGGATAAATGGTCATATTTGGGACCAGTGCAAGCTTCTTATGTCTTTGTTTTAGCTTTGATTTAATTCTCACTGAGTGTACGGTTTTTCTCTTTTGTGCCAATTTTAACTTCAAGATATTTAGATGGTTCTCTTTAGGGGCTCTTAAGCCCTTTAGTTTTTTCTTTAGTCTTGTTCTTTAGTGTCTGTAGCTATCCAGCTGTGGTTTAATGTTTTATGGCAGGAAGGTCTTAGTTATCTACAACCAAGACATAATTTGTGACTTTGGTATTTGTGTCACTATGTCCCACACCTTGTTTTGTTTTTATAATGAGGCTTCTTTATATAGGTAGCTTGATATATGTCTTTTACATGTTTCCTTAGATAGTCTGGTTTTGGAGACTTTTGAAGATGATATTTGGATTTTATATTGTAATTTGATGATACAAGAATCTGATTTTGGAAACCACTAAATGCTATCCTCGATGATCTGAAAGCTGGCCCAGGTTTGGTCTTTTGCTATGCGACCTTGAGCTGACCATCTAGGTTTGAATGACATCACTCACAAGCAGTACTTATCACAGTTCTGCTCTGGCACAGTAGGCAGGTGTGGGAGTCACTGGCTCTCACAAAAACAAACATGGGCTGCAGCTGCGGTGGAGATTATTCCCCATTCATTTTGATATTTACCACAAACTAAACTAACCTAGAAAAACTGCAGTGATACTTACGTCGATAATGTGTTGGCTTATGATGTCTTTTGAGACCAGGATCATGACTCCTTTACTATAGAATCTATACAGGCAAATTAAATGAAATAGATCAGGGATGAGCATTGATGTTTGCAGTGTGATATAGACTAAGAGTTGCTCTTTAAATGAGTGTAACAGGATATGTGGCTTTGTATGTCTGGATGTCATGTTCATAACTTTTAGCTGCATGATGCTGGCTTCTGCTTTTTCATGTTTTGACACCAAAAGAACAAGTTGCAAAGCAGCACAGGAGGGTGTCGAGAGGAAAAAGGGCAAACAGTAAGGGAGTGATCATTATGTAAGAAGAGATTAAGGCCAGTGTACAAAAGGAGAGAAACATGGCAAGATTTTTTTTTTTTTTGTCTTTTGAAAAGAATAATCATCAAAATGAAGAACAGTAATCCCTCTTTTTACAGATTCTGCCTTTCCCTGTGAGTCACAGTCTGCCTTTGAGCAGTAGAACCGACACAATTTGCACCATACCATGGTGTTAGTCAGAAAGCAAAGTATTTGCTGTTATCATAGAAAACCCAGCCCAAGTGCAGCATGCCTAGTGTTAAAGTTTTTCCAAGATCACTTAAAGGTATATCATGCATTGCACCACCATGAGAGCTCTCATAGGACTCAGATATAAGTTGTGCTCATGTCAAACTGAGGGCCAAAGCTTTCATCTTGAAGCAGAATGTGTTCCAAGTCTGCCCGAGGCTCTGCACAAGAGGTCTTACAACAAATTAGGCTTTTAACCTCTTTTCACAGGACATAAAGTTTTATCAAGATCAGTTTGATAAGATAGCAGACGTTTAAATTAGAATTTGCTCTCTCATGTTTTTTAAATTTAATTTCCTCCTCATGAACGCTTAGGAAAGCTCAATCAGACAGAAGACTTTAAATGCATTAGAAAACATAAATGTTTGCTAAATACTTTATTGCCCCAATGAGCTTCATGAATAATTATTAACCTAATATGATATGAAATTCTTTACTGACATTGTAGGTTTTATTATTTTTCTTTGACTGAATCAAATTATAAGTCATTTTAAATAATTAATTTTATTTATTTTTATCTGACAGGAACTACTTTTATTTAAAAGTATCAGTGGGAATACACAACATAGCCAGGCAGAGAAAAAAAACATAACATGGACAGCATGTTTGTTTATTTAAAAAAAAACCCACAGTAGTTTAGAAGAGTGTAAGATTATAAGTTTTGCATGGTTAAAAGCTGACTTGACATACTGTAGCTATTAGATCACCCAAAAGTTGTTAGCTAGGAAGTTAGTTGAGCCAGGTTTTCCAACATGGCATCTGCTGGCGATAGGCTTCAAATCTCAGCTTCTCAAACCAGTGAGTGATGTCACTGAACAGTACAGCCATGTATCACACAGTCAAAAATAGAGACAGACCGATATAGATTTTTGGGGGCCGATACTGATTACTAGTAAGCAAGGAGGCCGATAACCAATATTTGAAGCCAATATTGATTTGCAGTCAAAGTGAAAATATTGGCGTAAAAAATTTTGAACAATACAAACTCAAACACTTAACTGCAATCAAATGCCTTCAAGCATATGTTTATTAAACAGCCCCCAGGCTTAGCAGCATGTTTTATAAAGTTAAATGAAAACTTAGAAAAAGAGATAGCTTCAGTTTCCTACAGTAAATAAAGTTTTCCAAAATATCTATGTAACTGCAATAAAGCTGGACAGAATTGAGTTTGTGCTGCCTTTAACAGGCATGTAATGCAGTTGAATTAATTTTCTGTTTGGTTTTACACAACTGATTTTTAAATGACCATATAGGGCTTCCATAGTGTAAACAGGGAGAAATTCTGTGCAAACAACACAGTGTTGAATAGGTTTCATATCAGCCGTCAGATTAAATAAAAGGCCCCAAAATGCCAAATATCAGCCCTGATAATCGGCCTGGCCTTTAATCGGTCTATCCCTAGTCTGTAATACACAGGAGTGTTATGTAAGCAGCACAGGCATGTGGATGTTGACCTGCAAAGAGGACTGAGTGTTATGTTGCTCATAAAACAAAATCACGCTGTCATGTTGAAAGTGCTGATGGACTCATCAATGCTCTTTAACACACTTGAATTCCAAGGTAAAAAGAAGTGTTGCTAATTGTTAAAGATAATTTGAAATGTAATCTGTTTGCTTTGAATGTGACCCTCCATGGACTGGCCTTTGACCTCCAGTGTGCTGTAGCTGTACACTACAAATTATGCGGAGCTCTTTGGGGCAGTTCCACCAGCACCTCTTAAAAAATCTGTCCATCTCAGCGTGGAGCTGATCACCAGACATTGGGAAATCCAGAATGAGTTTTTAATGTTATTACCAGGTTTGAGCCTCTTCCAGCTGTTGTGCTTTGTGTTGTAGCCACTGCTGTATTATTACGGCTTTACTTAAGTGGACAAAAGCATCTGCTGGGGACACGTCAGTGAATGTGGACATGATGATGTTCTCATAAATTTAAACTGACCAGAGGGGCTTTCGCCTAAAGGGCAGAGTGAGACATCTCTCTCCCCCGTCTATGTTTAAGTAAACAGAAACAGAAGTATACTTAATCCAGTCAGTTAGACTTAAATGCTGACACCGTCTAGTTGTAGTCCAGCGGTCCTGGTGGAGTGCTTTGTGGTCCTGTCAGCATTTTACTGAGCATCGCTGCTCTGTCATAACCGAGGAACTGTGGGAGCAGTTTGCTCACAGAGAGAAATAGGGAGAGAAAGAGACACACAGGAAGACAAAGAGGAAGAGAGAGAAAGATTGCAGGCCAAATGGAATAGTTTCATTGGTCAGTCGTCCTGACAGCCTGCTGATGCTCCGCACTGGTTTTGCCTGCATGTGTGTCATAAGGT
Organism: Halichoeres trimaculatus; assembly: GCF_033239565.1. NCBI lineage: Eukaryota > Metazoa > Chordata > Actinopteri > Labriformes > Labridae > Halichoeres > Halichoeres trimaculatus. The sequence goes on from NW_027437181.1 coordinate 27,834,178, forward strand.
ACGGCCTCATGCAGCCATTTACATATGTTCCATGTAAAATAAGCCCCCTACTGTCTCTGTGCAAACACATTCCCATGAAACAGAGGGTTAAGCACACACACCCTTATAAACTCCAGCCGGGCCACCTTGATGTGTGTGTGTGTGTGTGTGTGTGTGTGTGTGTGTGTGTGTGTGTGTGTGTGTGTGTGTGTGTGAGCTCCATGGGATCACATCACTTTGGTGGTAGGAAAGTATAATTAAGCATCAAGAGCAACAAGAAGCAAACACACACACAAACACACACACACACACAGATTCATATACACCAACACTAAGTCCTCTCTCTCCCCTTTTTACTCCCCATCCCTCTTCCACCCATGTGTTGCCATAGAAACCGCTCAGGGGCAGTCTCCTGCGGAAGTTTCCAAGTGAACACACAAACACACACGCTGACACACACACTCCTTGAACACACAGATAGTGATGCTGTTTGATAAAGGGCCTTCTGTTGTCAAACTTATTAAAGATGTGTTTAACCTTGATTGTGTTGGGAATACACAGCCACAGTCATTATGTTCCCCTCACATGTATCAGAGGCTTCTCTCAACTCTGAGCTTTTGTTATTCTACTTACTGTTAGCGCAGGACTTTTTTGATACAAGTACAAAACACTGAATGCAGTGGTTGATGAGTGAGCCACTTTAGTTTTATGTCAGATAAATAGAAATACAGTAAATGCTTACTATGTACTGGAAAACTTTAGCATTCAGATGAGGTGACCATCCAGGTTTTTCATTTGCTTTGAGGCTATGATAAGAGATAGGTCTCCAGCAAGTTCACAGGGAAGATAGCAGTCACAGCTGGGGATGAACCGATCAAACTGTTTAGATCATGAAACCTATAGGTCATCCATGCCCTAGTATCAGCCAATACTGATTGATCCAAACTGATACATCAGCAGTCAAGTCAACCACCTATTGGCCTGGCTGGTTATCAGGGGGCTGATGTTCAGCATGTAGCCAATTACCAGTGTCTGTGTTTTTTCTTACTGATCAGCAACAAAATGAATCAATCAAAAAGTATGCTAATTCAGCACTGATGCAGCTGTGTCCTTTTCTCCGGGTCTGTTTTCACTCAACTCTTTGTCTCATGGATTGTCTAGTCAACAACAATGGCTTCCTCTAGCTACTTAAGAGATGAATCTGAGTGCTTTATTCATGGTTAATATATGAACTGTGAAGAGTGAACAGGTTTCAGACACCTTTATTGCCATTCACAGCAAAATTTAAAATGGAAATTAGAAAAGCACTCAGAGAGTGCAGACCTCCGCCAAGCATGTTGACTGACTGTCACCCTCACTTTGGTCCTACTTTAATGTTATACTCCCTTTCAGCAGACTGTCTGCTACAATTTGGTGTTAGTTGCAGGTTTGTCCGATAATTTGTTACCTGACAGTGTTGAAAATTATGATGACCCAGTACATATTTCATATGCTGGATCTTAGTATCCAGAATATTGCCAGGATCTGGATCATACTTTAACATCTGTCAGAAATTATGGTGACCTTGTCTTGTATTGTTTTGCAAAGCAATCTGACCATTTATCGTTGAGTTATATAAACATATGGTGAAATTGGCCCTATCTCACAATGACAAAGAATCCTTTAAAAAAAATACTGGATCCAGACGGTGATCCAGATCAGCTCCAAAATTTAATCAGGTCTTCCTTATCTCATTTTGAACATTTCCTGAAAATTTCATCAAGATCTATTTGTAACTTTTTGAGTTATGTTGTTCACAAACAAACAGTCAAACTCTCCCAAAAACATAACCTCCTTGGCGGAGATAAAAAGTTGATTTTTCCTGTGAATGCACATCAGTCTCAAAGATTTGTTACTGGTCTCATGAACCTCTAATAATCCCTGTTTTTATCCCTCCTGAGAAACCAACGTCAATACCCCTATAAGACAATCAAAACTCCCTCTAGTTTGATTACTTTATACTCTGCTGTCTACAAAAGTGATGATTGGGCACTGTTGACCATGGGGTTGAAGCGTACATCCCATATGTAGAATTTCTAGTGTAGTAATAGCTCAAAGATTAACCTAAAAAAAAGAGAGTTTAATGTGTGCATTTTTTTTTGTTCTGTTTTTTCTTTAGCTGTTGGTCTCACCACCTGTCCAGAGCCCATGATGCCTGCCAACGGCATTAAAGCAGGAGACAGATATATGGTCAATGAGGTGGTAGCATTCAGCTGTGAACCTGGCTACACATTACAGGTAATAATCGCATCAATGCTTTTAGATTTCTTATCATATATGTCACATGTTCATGCCTCTTGTTTTGATTATGTTGGTATAATTTTAACGATATGTATTTTTTGAGTTGTCCAGATAAAATCAGTCTACAGTTCTACAGTTTCATTTAGTAGACGCTTTTGTCCAAAGTGACATACAACAAAAGCAGGAATTTAGACAGAAGAGAAAACCTAAGTGCAACAAAGTGTTACAAGTTATTTGGTGACAGGTGCTGCCATCAAGTGCAAGACTTTTTTAGATGTTTTTTTTTTTTTGGTCCGCAGATAAGGAAATGTACCAAAAGTCTGCAGCTTTGTTTTTCAATCCAAACCACTGTAATATCTTTTTCAGGGCCATTCCCACATCTCCTGCATGCCTGGCACTGTGCGAAGATGGAACTACCCACCTCCTCTTTGCATTGGTAACAAATGCACCCTTTTTGCCCTCAGACATAAATGATTGTTCCATTTATAAGATAGTGGGGAAAAAGTGCACCCTGCGGGTTTGAGGTTCACATTAAACTTAAGGTCTGCTCCATGAAGTGAGGCATCTCTCTCTCAAAATAGAAGTGTTTCAGTTCATACTCAAGTGTCTTCAACAGAGTTCCTAAAAAAAGCGCTTGTCTTTGTATTATTTGTTTTTTAATCTGCTGGAAAGGCTAATGACAAAACTAGGCTCAAGATAGTTAATTACATTTTCTTCTAGACCAGGACTCCTGCTATGTCACCTGCTGAATTCGCACCATGTGTAATGTAATTTAAAAGCAGGGTTAGTCATTATTATTACTCTGCAGCGAGTCAGAGTACCGTTCTACATTGATATAAATTTCATATCAAAAAGTGACAGAATGTGAAAGTGTTATGGGTAAATATAATGTTGTCACCCCAGAGTCAAATTTGTGTAAGTAAGCAACTTCTTGACTGACACAAGGTCAGCAGTCTGTAAGATCAATAAAGCTGCCAGGCACAAACACACTTTTGTTCTGTTTTTGGTGCAGAGAGCCAACTTCCTAACTTCTGCAGTAGTGTCAGGGAACCTTGCTTACGTTGATGTTTGGGCTTCGGCCTGAATAATTCAGTTCTCAGTGAAAACTCGTAGCAGATCTGTGGAGCCCTTTCCACTTAAACTTAACCTTGGCATGTCAGGGCTCAACTCAGCACTGCCTGAAACATGTCAATTGTATTCTTTTCCTGTCAAAAACACAGGAATCTGTCATTTCCAAATCACTTAGAAGACAGAGGCACCACATATTTTTTATTTGTCAGTTACATATAGACCGAGGAAAAAAGTACAGGTCATATTGTTTAACACATTCTTAAGTAGAAGTGTGACTTTAGTAGCATAGTAAAAAGGTCAAATGGTTTTTTTTTCCCTCTCTTATATATGTATCACAGGGACTTAGAATCCCATCACTTCTCCACCTCTCCATGAGGATCAAGCCAGAAATTACCTGTTTTAAGTTAAGAAGTGAAAACTTTGTCAAAGCTTAAAATCATCATACATGTTAAAAGGTGCCACTGAGTGTAAATATTGACACTACTCCCTCTAAAGGTTGCTGCAACCTCTGTGTTAGTTTGTTTCTGTGCTATCCAACCACTGTGCTGTAACCTTCTTTCAGTCGCACTAAAGAGGATAAAGTGATGATCTGTGCTGTACACTGTTGTCTGTTTTAACAACGTGTTTGCTCTGCCTGTGTTGTCAGCACGTTGCGGCGGGATGTTGTCGGAGATGAGCGGTGTCATCCTTAGTCCAGGTTTCCCTGGCAACTACCCTGGCAACCTGGACTGCACCTGGCAGATCACCCTGCCAACTGGATACGGTAAGTGTTATGGGACGGAAGAGCATTCCTAAAAAGACTGTCACTTTCAGTACATCTGTTGGAGTACTTTGGAAACACAGAGCCCATTTTTTCAGCACAGAATCAGCAGAAACAGCACATGGTTTATTGAAAGCTTCACCACATGTTTAATTAGAGGCTGACACATGGCGTGTGCTGTTTAATGACTATAGTAAGTGATGGTAGGAATAACACTCATTTTTAATCCCTTTGTTTACATGGCATATATGGCAGAGTGGGAGTAATTATGGCTCATTTAAAGTTAATGTAATGTTATTTTGATTTAATAAACACTGGTAATACTACTATACTCCAAAGCAGGGTTACAGTGAACTTTACTGACATCGTCCAAGAAGCTAAATTGAATAATAATTGAAATATCAAATAACAATAATAAAGAGCCAAATGTGGCTGTGCTTGAAAAATGTGTTTCAAAGTGTGGAAAATGAAACCAAAATCTGTTCATGTTTTCAGATTCAATAGATAAAGACCAACTTTAAGTCATAAAATGAACACTGTGTGTGTATGTCTGTGCGTATGTTTCAGGAGCCCATGTTCAGTTTCAAAACTTCTCCTCTGAAGACAACCATGACTTCCTCGAGGTCAGGGCTGGACCACAGCACAGCTCTGCTCTCATTGGACAGTTCACGGGTTCACAGATCCCTCCACCTTTACTGAGCACCACCCACCTGACGGTCATCCACTTCTACAGTGACCACTCTGAGAACAGGCAGGGGTTTAAGCTGACCTATCAGGGTGAGTTTAAATAGAGAAGAAGTCTTTCTATGGTTTTGTTTTCTCCTCACAGGATCAGGGGAGAAAATGTTTGCTTGAATTTATTAGAAAAAGTCTGAATAGTTGAGAATAAATTAACATCAAACAATGTTGGTAAATCATAAAGCCTTCTAAGTCTAAGAAATGAGGTCCGGGCTGAGAAAATGTATTGCTCTGAGGTTTTGAGCTTTGATCTATAGATGAGTCAGGCTAAAGACTTAAAAACCTTATGGCTCTGTACTCATCATTAAAAGAGATGGATTGTTTGTAAGCCCCTGTGAGAGACTGGCATCTTGTCCGGCAGCCTTTTCTTGTAGCCCTAAGTGCTACACTTCAAAGACACAGGAGATGCGCTGTAGGCCAATAAGCAAACATATCCAAAAATGGGCTTACAAACTTCCATTAAAGCTAACCCAGATTCACATTCACTTCATCATATTTCAGCTTTCAATGGTCTTATCCTCTAATGCTGCTGTCCTTGTCGCAGCTTAGTCCTGATGTTGAAATGTGGATGGACGTTTTCTTTTCACAAATCTGACAGCAAAGATCAACGACAGGGGTGCACTGCAGTCCTTGTAGAGTCCACTATTGTGTGGGATTAGCACAATTAAGCCTGGAAGCATGCTTTTACTGCTGCACCCTCAACTTTAGGCTCTATACTCAAGGCTTAAGAGGTTGTGTTTACATCCACATAACTGCTTAGGGACAAATGCTGGATGCCAGAAAGTCAGCATGGGCAAAAACAGAAAAACACTTAGGTTTCAACCTAAACATGGTTAATAAAGTCTGAAGGGAGTTCAGTTTCTCAGCTGGAAGCATTCCCACTGCCACTTCAGTCCCACATTTTCCCTTGTTCCTCTTTCTTTCCCTGGAATCTCCACTTCCCTGTTACATTTCTTCCCCTTGATGCTGGGACACATGGGACTTCTACATCTGCTACTGCTTGCTTTTATTTTCCTCCTTCATTTTCCCAACGTCCAGTTAAGTTTGTCAATATTTGTTTACCCTGGGGATCTTTGAGTCCCGTAGGATTTTTGTTCTGACGTTCATAAGCATCCTTTGTGGCATCTCCCATCTGGGTGTGGGACAGACTAACCAGTACTGGCAGTAACACAGGTGTTTCAGCACACATCCTGCTCTTTGATTGTGCTATATGAGGATTTTTCGCCATCTGAGATCCTGTAACTACCAGGTTAGAATGTCCCTGAGACTTCTTTGCACAATCAGCCATCAGGTGTTGTGTAGAGCACAACTCTTCCTTTATTGACCTGGTAGTGAGCGCTTGTTCTTGTGCTGGGAGGTGCTGTCCCTCTGTCTAGTCTTTTCTTGCAGTCCGTCACCTCCGCTCTCTGTCATGTCAAATCGAAGGGCTTGACTTTCCCTGGGACTCACACAGAGTGAGGTGTGACCTAAATAGACCTGCGAAACTTTCGTCTCCTCCAGCAAGAGCTAGCTCACCAAGCATACATGTGCCAGATAAGTGTGTAGGAGGTGATTAGAACTATTGATGTTGCTGCACTTACAATTGGTAGCCTCTGTGGGTTATAGATTTTTAATGCCCCTTCAAGTCCATTAGCAGCGGGCAGAAAAAAACAGCTGCAATGCAATGTATCACACTTGGCAGTGTGGAGTTGCATTTTGGGACTTTGGGGAAAGTATTAAAGGCTTTAATGTAAGACGACACAATGCAGAGGAACAAACACACAAGTATACTGCATGTTTTTATGTGAGTAGAACTGATTTTTCCAACAGGATAAAAAAAAAAATCATTGATTAATCCAAACGGATGCTCATTTTTCTTTTCTCTTGAAGCTTATCAACTTCAAAACTGCCAGGACCCCTCACCTTTTCCCAATGGTGACATCATAAACAATGACTACAGCGCTGGCCAATCAGTGACTTTCCAGTGTCATCCTGGTTATGTTTTGATTGGACACCCTGTACTGACGTGCCTGCATGGGACAGACAGGAAGTGGAACCACCCATTTCCACGATGTGAAGGTAAATACAAAGAGGACTGTTTGGCGTGACCTATTGTCAGAAAATATTGAAGACTTGTTGTGTGTTTGTTTTTTTTGTTGGTTATATAATTTTTCTACACCAAAAAGGTTTACAGAAATGCGCATTTCCTTTTCTATACTGTTTTTTTTCAACATAATGAGTCAATTCTGCTTCCATCACATGACTGTAACTCAAAAGGTACACACATATCTGCTAACATTTGACTGGGAAAAAGGACATGTGAGATATCGGGAAAATTAGCCTAAATCCAGCTACACTTATCGACATGTCTGGCATTTAAGGCTCACATTTAAATAAATTCAGTATTTCGGTTAAGCCTTTTCCAGGCTAACAAAATGATAACTGAGCTGGAATCAAGTGAGCGACAGAAAATAGAGTGGTCATTTTTGTTTACAAACAGAGGCAGCAGTAATTGCAATAATTGAAGTGTGATTCAAGTTTTAGAATTCAACTCATTTATTCCACAGTCCAACATATTTTTTCCTCAATCCAAAATTCTCCATAACTAGAGATGAAGACATAGAGAAAGAGGGTGGTTTGTGCGTGGCTGTTGCTGTCAAGTTAGGTTGCCAGGTCTTGTTTCACATACAGTTTACCTCACCAAGAGGTTGAGGAACATTCATTTGGTTGGCATCAACTTACAAATACAGAAATAATTAAGAGAAATTACTCGTCAGGTGAACAACACATGCACCTGGGTTAAAATGAGGGAGACTCTCCCCAAATAGGGAGTTTTGGCAGGTTGTGCAGGTCTACACACACACACATCCACCCACCCACCCACTAAAATAGATACAGGCTCAGCCTACCTCATTGGCAGCGTGGCGTGTCATAGCTTGGCTTAGTTTCGACCAGCCAAGTGCTCCAGATTTCCAGGGAATGGTGCCAATATCACAAGAAAACAAGCATTGTTATCTCAAGATTACAAATAAATTAATCCATTCCAGGATTAATCCACAATGACTGACTATAAAACCTCTTAAATGTGTGAATGCATGCCTGCTTAGGGCTTTCATATGATACCTTACTCAATTAATGTAATTTTTCTACCTGTATGTTTAGAATTATGGTTTATCCTTACTGAATCTCAGTAATTTAATCAAATTTATGCCACAAGCTGGCCGTGTAGGCAGTAAAGTAGAGAAAAATGTTCATGTGTCATTTGGATCATTTTCTCCATACATCAGGAGGACATTCATTGCTCTTCCTCCTACCAGCAGTACCGCTACTTCTGCACTACTTGTGTTCCTGTAAATTATGATGATAACTGCATCCCTCACTGTCTACAGTTCACCATCTATTCCTGTCCCCTGGACCTAGCAGGTCCAGTACATTAGAATAAAGTGACAAATTTGCAAATAGATCATTGTACAACTTTGCTTTTTACAGCTCCTTGCGGCTATAATGTCACGGCTGAAAATGGGACTATCTATTCACCACAGTACCCCAATGAATACCCAAACTCCCAGGACTGTAGCTGGCTCATCACTGTTCCCCACGGACATGGAGTTTATATTAACTTTACCTTACTGCAGACTGAACCTGTCACAGATTACATCGCTGTCTGGTAAGTCTGGACACACTCACATAAATTCACATGAATTCATGAGCTTCTTTTCAGTGTGGCTCTTTATCCTTGGACTGATTGCATCACTGCGAGGTATGTTTTGAATGTACTTATAGCCTGTCTCCTCTCTGTTCAGTAATGAGAAGGTGTTGGAGTTCTATCATTTTCTCCTGTTTTTATATCCACCTATTTCTGTGCCTCTAACACATTTTCTAGCACAGGCTTTTGCAATGTATTTTATACATGATGACCTCATCCCTGCTATAGATTGCATTTTAATCCATTAGATCTTTTTCTTTATACTGACATCATCTTGGGTGTATAGGGGCACATGGAGTCAACCCCTGTGGACAAGTTAAGAGCAGGATACACAGGGATCACAGCTTCATGGACTCCCGACACTTACACCTACACACACTCTGTGCCATGCATGCACTGACTCTCCTGCAGTAATAATGCGATTCAGTGTGGGGGTGAGATTGTAATATCACGAGTGTGAGAGTAATGCATTTACAATGGGACCACTGACCAATTCAATCTAACTCAGTAGCATGGCCAAATGCAGACCCAGAGAGGGCTCGGGAACTCTGGCAGTAATGATGAGATTCAGTGGGGAGTGGGAAATGTAATGAAAGGAGCTGTGGAGCTGGGTTCACAAATCCAACAGGACTCTGTCAAGCCTGGGTCAGTTTCAGAGAATGTTCTCACTTTTAGTTTTCACAGTGTCTGCTGTCAGATATGATATTGAACAGTGAATTTATGTGGAAGAAAATCAGCTATTTGAGCCATCGTTTTTTTCATTTGTTTGGCTTGGGAAATAAATATTGGCTGTTTGGTTGAGGTCAGACTTTTATTTTGAAGCTCAAGAGTCAAGCTCCAGGGAGTGAGCAGTTAAGATGCAGGCTGTGGGGAGGAAATACATTCACAGCCGGTGACTTCTCACTCTCAATCCTCCCAGCTAGCCCAGCCATGGATATAGCTGTGGAGAGGCACGGTGTCGAGTTATTTTGCAGTTGCAAATTGATTTTGGTGATTCATGTGTTTTTGGCACATTTCATGTGGAATAAAATTATAAAATCAGATTCGTAAATTGTAGGGCACCAAAAGACATCTGTAATGTGACATCAGTGCAGACATGATGGACTGTTGCAGCTCTCAATCTCAAGATATCTCACACACATGAATATATTTGGAAGTGGCTGGGGGCTCGCATTGAAGAGTGGAGTGTGTTTCTCAGACCCAGTGGGATTCCATCTACCTTCCAGGGCCTGAGACAGATTTAGAGTGGGTGATTCAAAGGTCTACTGCGACTGCATTACAGCCAAGTAAATAGAGGAGAACTGAGACCAGCATCAGTGACGGTACACTGGGCCTGAATGAAAAGGAAGGATACACTCTTAAGATTTAAAATAATTTGTTTTTTGATTTATGTAATTGACAGATTAAATCAGAGTTTAATTGTTACCTATTTAATATTCTTCAGGACCTGGAAACATCCAACAATGGGATGTTTCTTTGTTTTGCTGCAGACAGCTGTACTGTAGGAAGCGACGCACACAGGAGGAGCATGCATAATTGCCTCCTGGTTGTTGTCAGACAGATCAAAGGTTGTTGCATCAGCGACTCACGCCACCTTTCTCTTTGACTGAGATATAGACACCACTCATCTGTGCATCAACAAATCATGTATTCTGTCTCATATCCTTGTGTTGTGAGGCTTGTTTTTTGAGTGTTCGGGTGCTTCTCTTGCCAAGACAGAATCAAATGTGCTTTTTATGTGAAAGGCTCAGGCATGATGGAGGTGGAGAAAACAATGGCAGACATCCTAATTGGATTATGAATTCAACTTCTGAAACTTTTTAATGATAGAGTTTGTATTTGGAATACTTTTAATTATGTGCTTCAGTGCTGGACTGGAAAAAAAAGATAACTGACATTATCTCATTGTGTTCATTAGAGCTTAAGATTGGGGCCACTGCTTTTGTCATGATTTGGGTGTTTGACTGTTTGGATTTCTGAATTCAGCCGGACAGAGAGAGGGCAAAGCTATGTTTTATAGATGCCCTGTGTGAGCCGCTGGGTTAATAAGAAATTGATTGGGAGCATAATTTCAATTAAATCTGGGTCTTTTAGCGGTTATCTAAGGGTTTGATCCCAAAATGTGTCAAAATGGATTTGAGCAGACAAAGAAAGCCCATTGTTGATGATAAATGAAAATGCAATTTACAGCTGCAAACTGAAGGCAAATATTTTATTTTTTAGAATCCTTATTGTGCATCTCAAAGATGCTTTTGTGTACAATACAAACAGTAGCTTCTTTTCTAACTGTACAAAAGGAAATAATATCATCACACTGTTTTCTTTTAGTCCATCAAACCATTTCAAACTCAATACAGAAGCAAACAAAGGAAGAAATAAATGTGGCATTTATGTACTACAAACATACTATTTGGAGAATATTTCATTAATTCATAACACAGGTATCCACAGTGGAAGAAAGATATTTCAACTCTGTGATCTTACCTTGACAAGGCAAACAGTTTGCTCATTAAAGCCCACAAACATGTTCAATGAGTATGCAGATAACTGTCTGGTGTTATGGTAGATTCAGTGCAGCAGTTGCATTAGGATGCTTTCTACGTTATCAATGAGCTTTACTACAAAACACACAGAACAAAATACTTCTGATTTATTTTAGCCTTAAGAAAAATCTCCTCAGTGTCAGGTCTTGAAGCCCTTTTTCAAACTTGGGGGTGTTTTGTGGTAAAATGAGAATTTCTCAAAGGTAGAGAAGGTTGCCAATGAAGTAACCTACAAAATGGTTTATTTTCAGTTGTTTTTACAAATTTAATCAAAGTACAAAAGATCCCAACTTTCTCCTCCTGTTTATATATTTACTTCAAACTTTTTTTTGTGGTCGGAAGAAGAAAACAAGATCAAAAGGAAAACTTTGTTTCCTACCTGGCAAACTTACTCCCAGTTTCCCTGATGAAAAAAAATGATGAGTGTTTGAGAGCTTATGCCAGTAAAACATTTTATACCTGTTCATGAGCCATCAGCATCGAAAGAAAACAGTTTAAACATTCAGAATGGCTCACCAGCAAAAGAAATTTTATTTTACCCTCCACAATTACCTGTCATTCATTTTGCCATACTTACTTATGGATTATTTCTGCATGCAAAGTTTTTTTTTTTTTTTCCCTAAATTTGCATGGTACTGTACTAAATCTAAAAAAAAATGGTATGTTAGTGTTGAGCTCCTGTAATTGTTGTGTGATCATAAGAGGGAAATGATATATATATATATTTTTTAAAAAGTGTTTTTTTATTATATATATATATAAATATAAATATATATATATATATATATATATATATATATATATATATATATATATATATATATATATATATATATATATATATATATAGTATTTGTTTTTGTTTTTTTCCGTTTTTTTTTTTTTTTTTTTACTTTTTCCATTTTCCACTTCGGGGATAACTGATTAGGACACTCTAATTTTGTTACAAGCAATACCATTGGGTGTCTTTAAGTTAAATATTTTAGGGGGTACAAAGTAATATACCAAAGTCTGTATATTTTCTTTAGTCATAGAAACAAATGCTGTCTAATGTTCATCAGAGTGCTGGGCTATTTGCTGAATAAGATCACATTCCCATGATCTCTGAAGTAAGTCATGTAGCTCACCCTGCTCTCAGTGTACTGCAGAAGTGTCATGTCCTCTGCAACCTGTAAAGTAGTGTGGTCTCTTGTCAACTGCCTACCCTCCTTTAATAACAGTTAAGTGAAATAATTGATATTCTCACTCCATTGCATTTAGAAGTGAGAGAATCAGTGGCTTTCATGTTTCATATTCATTCCATGTTTGCATCACCATTCAAACTTTTGGAATAATGAGCGTTCAATGGAAATGGCGGCCATCTTGAAAAACGGCCGCATCGCGAATTTTCAGGTGTCTTACGTTTTATTTCAAAAGAGTGCCCCTTAAAAAGTATTTGTACCAAATATGCTTGCAGCACCATTTGAGTTGTTGGAATGATGAGCATTCAATAGCAATGGCGCCCGTCTTTAAAAATATGGCCACCATCTTGAAAAATTGGCCGCCATTTTGAAATGTTTAGGTGTCTAATGTTTTATTCCAACACAATGGCCCTTGGAGAGTATTTGTGCCAAATTTCATGCTTGCATCACCATTCAAACTTTTTGAATAATGACCGTTAAATGGAAATGGCAGCCATCTTGAAAAATGGCCGCCATCTCATGTTTTCGGTGTTTAACATTTTATTTCAAAAGGGAGTTCCTTAGAGAGCATCTGTGCCAAATTTCATACTTGCATCACCATGTGAACGATTTTTTCCACTTATCTGCTGTACTGCCAACTGTAAACCAACTGTAACCAATTTAACCATTTTTAAAACAATTAGGAACTAAATACAATATGCTATAACATGCATTCTTGAAATAATAGTAAATAATAATAAACCAGCATTGACTACAGAGCACAGAGCAGATTAATGTAACTGAACTGTGCCTGTAGTTTCTGTAAGTAGCGATGACCTTCATAGTTCTGATGCAAAAACTTTATCAATATCACTTTTGTTTCTGTAAAGTCCAGAGTAATGGCGCCAGCAGAAGTCTTCAAGTCAGAGCTAATCAGAATCAATACTTGATGATGCTATGTGGTCACATGACTTGGAAACCTCTGGTCAGAAGTGAAAATGTAATTTCAATAAAATGATTTATTTCAATTTTATCCACAGTGCTTACTTTTTGCTTTCAGGCAAACTGAACTTAACAGTTTTAAAACATTTTTTAATTGGTTAGACCAATTAATCAATGAAATTTGATTAAATTACCTAGTTCTTTCACTTTTTTCAATGTGGGGAATCAGGTCAAGTCACATTTTATTTTAATGGGTTTGAGAGGCTGAAGAAAGGGATTGTATTTTCCGTAAAATAGGGCTCTTTTTGTGCAAATGTTAACCAACCAAAAAAGGCCCATTCTCCACACACCACCTCTCAGCACCAATCACATGTCAAGTAATTTTTATTGGTGGCTCTAAAGACTTGGTCAAAACTTGAAGAAATTGTAGTGTATCACAATAAGACAGTTTTTTTCCCACAAAGATACTATTCATAAATGCATCAAAAGCAGTTGCTTCCTGATTCACAAGGAGGTAAAATGATGTCTTTAGATATGAATGTTTTGGGGGGTTTTTGCAGTCATTGATGCAACAGTAGACAAGCCTTTCTCTGTGATTGCCCCTGAATGTGTTGTGATGAAGGGTTCGCCGGTGTTTAGTGAGGAAGAGAAGTAACTGATTTACTCGGGCAGTGATTCTTGTCAGCCCCCATTACTATTTAAATGTATTCTTCCCTATCCCACCTTTTCTCAGCTGCCCTGTGCTTGTGTCAGTCACCTGTCACATGGCACACAGAGGAGTTAAATAGACAGTGCTAATTCTTAATGCATCAAAGTTATATTTAATCTTCTTTTCCTGCGGTGAGGCTTACTTAAAATGTGTGGGAGAATATCTCATTTACTCTTCCTGACCATGATGTTCAGCAGGTGTTGAAATTCACACCAGCAGCTCATTTGTTCACAAGCCAGCATCTTATGACTCCAAGGTACTGCATTCATTTCACAGGAGCACATTCCTACTTCAGTGAGCTAAAGGTCACCAACTGCACTGTGAGCTAAATTCAAGTTTTCTCTAAGTGTTGTTGAAGAATTTCTGCACTTTTCAGACACAACTATGAATAATAAATAAAGCTCCAAAATACATGTTTCAGTGAAATGAATTGTATATGTTCCCTGGGCTGAGAAAAACACTGCTTTGGGATTTGTGTTTTTTAATAAGCACAAATACAGCCACAGAATTCTGCCTCAGTTTTGATTTAAATGACCCAAAAGGCACATTTTGATTTTCTAAATGAGCTCAAACACCTTCAAAAGACCTTGAATTATTGAGTAGCTAAGAGATCCCAGGCACTCCTCATGAATTAAAATTTAAAAACCCTTGTTTAATCCAATGGCATGTTCATTAAAAACCTAAAACTGGGCATTTAGGAACTTTAGAAAATGTAACCTTTCAACAACATTCAATATTTAATGAGCAAAGATAAGCCTTTAATCCACGAGCTTTGTTCAATTTACTTATTTGAAATAGAAAAGTAAAGAAAAAGAACAAATGAAAATGTTTTTTGCTTTGCCTTTAATGAACAAGCATGTGGACTTACCAGATATGTGTTTCATATCATTAACAAAGGTTTGGGTTGTTTTTTCCTTGTCCTTGTAATATAATCCAGTCTGTAAAGGCAATCATTTAACTCTTGTTTCATGCAGCGCTCTTTCTGATCCTGAAACTTCATTTGGAAACATTGAAACACGTGCTGAGCATTGTGCTGACAAACGAGCCTTGTCAGCAGGTTACTTCTTCTTCTTCTTCTATGACTTTGATAATCAGATCACACCTCAGTAAAGCCATTTAACTTTTCATCTGTGTTATAAATTTGGAAGCAGTTAGGAGATCATTTAGATTTTGTAATAAAATATGTGTTAAGGTAAGAGAGAGGGGTGAATTTGTTAAAGGTAAACCAATGAAAAAAAATCTGTGTAGGTCTAGAAAGAAAGAGAAAGGATGTTCAATTTAAAGAAAAGTGTATGGACTTAGTGCAGATTAATTTGATGTAATTAATTCATTGCAATTAGTGCAATGATATGAATTTAACTGCATGTATCCTGCTGAGTAGCCTTTATTCAACCTGAGCTTGTAGGTGTTAAATTTCAGATGTAACTAGAAAAGTGCTCAGAGAGCGTAGACTGCTGCCAAGCATACTGTGATTGTCACCAACACTTTAGTCCTACTTTAATGTTATACTCTCTTTCAGCAGACTGTCTGCTACAATTTGGTGTTAGTTGCAGGTTTGTCCGATAATTTGTTACGTGACAGTGTTGAAAATTATGACCCAGTACAAATTTCATATACCAGATCTTAGTATCCAGATTATCGCCAGGATCTGGATCGTACTTTTACATCCGTCAGAAATTGTCGTGACCTTGTCTTGTACTGTTTTGCAAAACAATCCGACCATTTTTCGTGGAGTTATACACACATATGGTGAAAACGGCCCTATCTCACAATGATAAAGAATCCTTCAAAAAAAGTCCTGGATCCAGACAGTGATCCAGATCACCTCCAAAATTTAATCACTTCTTCCTTATCCCATTTTGAACATTTCCTGAAAATTTCATCACGATCTGTTTGTAAATTTTTGAGTTATGTTGTTCACAGACAAACAGACAGACTCTCCCGAAAACATAACTTCCTTGGCGGAGGTCATCATCAGCCGCTATAAGATTGTTTAACCAGGAAAAGCAAGTGTAAACGTCTATCTGAAGGGGACAAACTATAAAAAACACACTTTTTTAGTATTTTTGCTGAGATACTTTAATGTCTGGAGTATTCACTGACCCACAAATGTGAAATAAGCTGACGCAGCCCTTTGTCTTTGGTCCACCACTGTTTGATAGCAATCTGATAGTTTGTTTATCATCTGCTTGGTTGTGACCTCACGTGGTGAGTAGCTGTGATGTCTGCCTCAACACCTTCCTTTTCCACCCTCACTTTCCAAGCCAACCTTGAGGAGTGACGCTATAAAAGATGGATTTACTTCAAGCATTAAGAGTTGATCTTGTTGCCTCTCTCTTTTTGTTAGGGATGGTCCTGACACATCGAGTCCTCAGCTGGGAGTCTTCAGTGGAAACACAGCGTTGGAGTCAGCTTACAGCTCCAGCCTCATGGTTCTGATTCGCTTTCACTCTGACTTTTCAACTGGAGGATTCTTCATTCTCAACTTCCACGGTATGAAAACACTCTAACACACTGTGTACCTGCTGTTGGTACTGTTATTGTGTTAAACAGTTTATACTATTGCTGCAATATCCCAACTCAGTGATGCATATGCAGATTTTTGTTCATGTTTAGACGGTACAAGAGAGAGTGTGCATGTTCATGTGCATGTGCACGTGCTAGCCCGTGCGTGTACATGTGGCTTTTCAGGATCTACTTCAAGTATTTTTTTCCTAAACCAGTAGAAAACTCAGAGATAGAGAGGCTCAGACACATTTGTGAAGAAAAAAAAGGTTCTCAAGCAAGCCACGTCTCCTCCTCCACTCTTCTTGCCAGTTCCATTACCCCACCACTATTCATACTTTTTAAGATAAACACAATTTTCAAGAAGAGGCACATCTTATGGCCTTTTACTGATTCATTTTTTCTGAAGGGGGAAAATTTTCCAAGAAAATTACTGGTAGTCTGAGAGAACCATTTTTGTTACTAGGACTTGAAATGACCCTGTGTGTGTGTGAATCAGAGGTCTGTATTTGCCGATACAGAATGTAACACTCATAAGTTTGTTTTTTATAAATGTAAAGTTACTTCAACATAAGAGTTGCTGTGTTTTATTAACACATGATAAGCTATATTTGACTGAAAGGCATTCAGAAAGAAAAGTGTTGATGCAGGTGCTGTAATGGCACTCATTGGTTTGAGGGATTCTGCTTTGAAGCCTGCAGTTTGCTGGTTTTTACATGTTTTTTAAGGTGGAAGTGATCATATTTGGACAAGAGAGTTGAGCCAGACAGAAGCATAGATGAGGTAGATGCTGAGTTAGTAATGTTATACAGCTGTATTGTCCATCGAGAAGCCAGCTGAGTTGCCATTCTGTAAGCTGAGCTTACAAACCAGGTAAGAAGAGTGCAGATGTCATCAATGTGTTATGGATGCATCCAAATATGAAAAGTACATACATCACAGGTGATGGTGTTATATTTAAAGTCTTGCAGAACACAGTACAGCCTATGTTTTGGTGCCACCAATGCATCAGCAATAGCCGTGTTTTACAAGTCAGACAGTGTTTGGGAGTTGGTTTGTAGTTTGGGGGATTTTCCACCGAGGGTATCGACTTTTTAGCTTCAGGGATGAGGAAAAACTCCCCTGAGGAAGAAACCTCGGGCAGAACCGGGCTCTGGTAAACGGTCATCTGCCTTGACCAGATTTTTGAGCCATGGAGGAGAGAGAGAAAGACAGGGGGAAGAGAGAAGGGAGAAGGAAGAGGAGGAGAGGAAGAAGACAATACTGTTGTTCAATCTCAGTTGAACCACAAGGAGCCTCCTCCTCCTCCTCTTCGTCTCTGCTCTCGTCATTGTTCTTATTTTCCAGCTCGTTTTTCTCTTGTTGTTTCAGATTGATCAGTTCCTTTTTTTTTTTTTTGCTTTCAGATGTCTTCTCAGCATCTGTTCCTCCCCTGTCTCTCTTGTGAAGGTCTTAACCCACTCTTCTCTTCTTTTTAGTGATGATGAGTATTAGCTCAGTCCTCTCTTCTTCCAGCTCTTGGGCTCTGGCCTTCAGGGTCTTTTCTCGACCATCTCTGCGTTTTCTACATCAGCTTCCTCATCTTTGGTGGTCAAGGTGGTGTCTAGCGCAGACAGATTGGTGGTTTGCGTTTGAGCTCCAGGATTATGTCTTTCATAGATTTGGTCCCCTCCTCAGACTTTGTAACACTGTTTGTCAAAGTCTGGTTCTTCTCTTCCAGGTCTTTTGTTTTGGCCATCAGAGTCCTTTTTTCTCAATTATTTCCTCTTATTCCACCTCAGCTTCCTCGGTTTTGGTGATCAAAGTGGTCTCCTGCTCAGACAGCCTGATGTTTTCTGTCCTGAGCTCAAGCATTGTGGTCTTTGTGGTCCTGATCCTTTTCTCAAATTCAGTGACTCTGTAGGTCAATATGTCATTCCTCTCTTCCAGATCCTCTTTCTCCTGATTCCTTATTGATTAGAGAGGAAAACTAATTTTCTTTCTCCTCCTTCTCCTTGCTGAACTGCTTCTTTAGGGCTTTATGATTCAGCTCCCTGTTTCTGGCTCTGGTTTACTGTCTCCTGCTCTGGATGGTCTAGTAGAGAGACCCTCCTGAGAAACAGCTCTCTGGCTCTCTAGAGACGCCTTGAACATCTTGTCTCTGATCTCAGAGACTTCCTGTTTCTCTGCCTTCAGCTGAGCAGAAATCCTCTCCACCTGCTCCTTGTTGAGGTGCTGGACAGCCTCCTTCGCTCCTCCTTGAACTTAAGGTTACTTCTGAGGAGGGTAAGCTCAGTCTCTTGTCTTGAGATGGTCTGGATATACTGCTGGAGTTCTTCTCTGAACCCATTTTCCATGAGGCCAATGAGGCCCTCCAAGCAGTTCACTCTGTGGTTGTAGTTATGGATCCTGTAGCTCATTTTCATTTTCACTCTGTGCCACCCCTCAGTCCTCTCAGCTCGCTCTGGCTGTTGGCTTTGGATTGTATTGGTGGCACCATCCAGGGGTTGATTGTCCAGCAACGCCATTTCCAAGCTTTGTTTTTTTTAACTGGGCTTTTGTGTTTTTGCCAACTGTGCTGGTCTCCGCCTGTGCGTAATAAACATTCACCTTCTCCACTTGAGTGAGGGAGATGAACCTCCCTCTTCATTTGCTTCATATGCTAATATTCCAGTTTTAAAAACCCGAAAATCACCCCCAAGCTAATCCTTTTTTAACCCGAATATTTGGTCGTATCGGTCGATATACCCATCGAATGGAACATACATTTATTGTTCTGCGTGTGTTCTGTTCGCAAGGAATCTTGGTCTTTTGAGTACAGGAAGTCCGCCGTGCTGCTGCTGTTGCTTTGGATTCAGTAAATGGAAGCGGAAATGATGCACTCTGCGTCATGATGTTCTCCGTAGCTGTGTCCCAATTCAGGGGCTGCAGCCTACGGAGGCTGTAGCCTTCGGAGGACCCGGCCTTTATAGCCTGCGAAGACCGCAAAGGCCGAACTGAATTGAGACGGTCTGGTCTACGAAGCATTTCCTGTTTGTCACCCTCGACGTCACACAGCACCGCCCTCACCTGTCAGGCTTACATTACTTTTAAACACACGTAAACCAAAACCTCACATTTAAACAGGATGATTTTTACTATCTTTTTATTACTTTGCGTTGTTATTATCATTATTATTATCATCATTTTTATCATTATATCATTTGTATTATTATTATCCCTATTGATAGAGTATAGATCTACCATTTACATGAGAGTAAGGCAACAACGTACATTTTCAACATTTGATCAAGTGCTGGGGGATGATAAATAAATAAGTATAAAATAAAAGCTGCTGAAATGATTTAATGTCTTTTGTGAATTCCCTGTAAAAAATATATAAATAAATAAATAAAAACTCCAAGTAAGTTTTTTTCCCAAGAGAATTTACATTTATGGACATATTTTTATAAAATAATGAGAAGATTCATAAAGAACTGTTTTTCCACAGTATATTACTTGAAAAGAGCCCAAACAACACATTTTCACACGGAAAAACCAAATATTCTTTCACGTTTTAGATACACAATCACATAGTTGTTGCCAGAAATCCTCCATATCTGTATAAATCAGGACTCCTTTTGGAGTTCGGCCGTGTCCATCATGTTCGGCATTCATACGCAATGAATCTTGGGATATGTGAGGCTATGAAGGATTCACCAAACCCGTCCTTCGCGGCCCCCGAAACGGAGGACAGATTTGTCGGCCGCATTTGGAGGAGTCTCCGTATTGGGACAGCCTCCGACGCACCGCTGTGACATAATCGGTCTTCAAATCCAGCCTCCGTAGGCTGCAGCCCCTGAATTGGGACACAGCTCGTGTGTCGAGATGTTGTTCATGTGTCGCTGTTTGGATCGGGATACCATGGAAAAAAGGAATAACCCTGTTTGCTCACACATGTCGACAGATTTATCCGATTTTTTCAGAAACAGGAATGTTGACCTTAACCCGAATATTGACAGCATGTTAACATAGCCATTGGATTTTGACATGTGCTGAGTTCTTCTTGAAAAGAAAATCAGCATCTTCATAAAGTTTCTCAGCAGACTGGAGCATGAAGTGTTCTGAACTCTCTTTGTAGACAGCTGTGTTGACTGTGGTCTAAATAAAATGCGATGGACCAACACCGGCAGATGACATGGCACCTAAAATCTTCACAGACTGCAGAAACTTCTCACTGGACTTCAAACACATTGGTTCTTGTGCCTCTTCACTCTTCTTCCAGACTCTGGTTCCTTGATTTTAAAATGAAATGCAGACTTTACTTTCATCTGAAAAGAAGACTTTGAACCTCTGAGCAACAGTCCAGTTCTTTTTTTCTCCTTAGCCAAGGTAAGATGCTTCTAACATTGTCTCTGGTTTTAGGAGTGGCTTGATGGTGGGGATACAACAGAAGATATCTGATGGCTCAAGATGCATTAAAACGGCCTCAGTTAACTCTTTGTTAGCCCAAGTTCTTGCATCTTGGAATTCTTTTCAAGGGTTCACATCACTCTGTGAACACCCAGCCTTTATTTTTACTTCAACTAACAAGCAAAATGTGTTTTATTATAGATCTGGTCAATCATTGTTAAAAACTAGACTGTTCATTCACACATTCACAGGGAATAAAAGTTCTTTTGTTGAAGTTATGCTGGCCCATGAAGTTTAGCAGTGAGAAGTAGCTTGACAAAGTAAGAAGATCTGGCTTTTGACTTGAAGAAAACTTCTCCTTTGATCTATGAATGAATTAATGAATGAATGACTTTATTTTTTTCATGTAGATGACTAGTTAAACCGTAACACAGATAAATGGTAATCAGAAAAAAATGAGCACAGAAAAAGACCATCGCTGATTTAGATTTAGTCGCACTTTACATGAGCAAAAAGGAGTAGGAAGAAGTATCAACATATCTAATCCTTCCCCTTTGAAGTGTGTTATATTAAATTGTAACACTGTTTTTTTGTTAACAAACATTTTTTAAACATGTACAATGGACATACAATGTATCATTTACACAAAAAAAAATACACTGATACAGATGTATTGTTTACAAATATAGTTACCATTCCCTGTATTTTTTTTTCTTTGAAAACAAGCGAAGACCTGATGAAATTTATCCACTGACGTACTTCTGGAGAATCATATCTTAAACAGACCTATATTTGAAATTTGTTTAAGTTCTGCTCTAAGTCTGTTGGGACGTACTGGTGGACAGTGGAGCTGGACTGGCAAAAAATTGTTTCAAATCAAGTATAGTAGTATTGAAAAGATCAGCTCTCTATTCCAGGGGTGGTCAACCAGTCAGAGACCAAGAGCCACAAAAATTACAGTGGTACTACAAAGAGCCACATCACACACGTGGTCTTAAATACACACTTCTTCTCACATATCAACAAAATGACTTAAAATAAAAATCAATACATTTCCATATTTTTCTATCTATCTATCTATCTATCTATCTATCTATCTATCTATCTATCTATCTATCTATATACCTAGTTAGCTCATGTGCTCATAGCTATCTATCTATCTACCTATCTATCTAGATATATAGCTATGAGCACATGAGCGATTGAGAGGAGCACATGTAGAGAAGAGAAACCGAAACTTAAGTATCAATTCCATCACCCAAGTATTGATCAATACGGATCTCAATGTAGACATCGATATATCAATATTTCAGATTGATCTGTACACCACTACTCATAACTATACATATATATAGGAATGGATTGAAGAGCCACACACTGAAAGGCAAAGAGCTACATGCGGCTCGCGAGCCACAGGTTGGCCACCCCTGCTCTTTTCATTTGCTTCCAAAACAAATAACAACAAAACAAATGCACTCCTTGGCAAGAGTCTCGTCTTTATGAAAGTACATGATGGAAAACAGAGTCCTCATCCCAAAAAAATAAAAACTACCAAAGGTGTCACTGCAATCAACACCATCAGATAGTCCTCGCAGTGCTTTGAGGATACCATGTTATCATTATTTCACCTGACAGCTATGTGAATCGAACCCCACAGTGTTTCTTTGAACCCCTAAATAACATTGCAAATTAAACTCCCCAGATGTGAGATACCCTAATCACGTTTCCTCAGTTGATAATGAAACTCGTTTTTAGTTTACATGTATCTGTGTGTATATTATTTTCCTCTCCTCCACATATCCATTTGAGGGGGGTACAACCATTTGAATGATTCTGCCCATAAACCAGGAAGAATCTACGCTGATAACCTACCATTTATAAAACATCATAATAAAAGCACACCAATTCACAGCAACACAAAAAAACATCTTTTGAAATTAGTGTGTGAAAATGAAAATCCTCGCTATAAACTGTAAAACATTGGAAACCCAGAGTAAGGTTTATGGAGTCGTAGCCAACTTTCACAGCCTGTGTTGGCCGCTTAATTTTAAAACATGATGTGACCTCTTGTACTACACTATGATACCAGCATGGTGGTCTCTAAAGACCGGTGTCAGTGATTTAAATAATAATGACAACAAATCACAAGCACAGTCTAATTCCCTCCATTGAAGCTCCTTCTAACTCCACTGCAGTAACAAAATGTGCTCTGAACATCTTTACTTTCCAGTGAGAAATTGTTTGGTCCATGCATATTCATCCAAGTATCTGATTACAAAAATAACCGCATATTTTTTCACTCCCTCACATGCTGTCCCATCTTTCTGCAGGGAAACATAGATTCTCATACGATGGATTTTGATGCATTTTTTGTTGAATGTTAAAGATTTCTCCCTCTGTCTTTAGCCTATCGCCTGAAGAAATGCCCTCCTCCCCCGGTTGTGGAGAATGCTGAGGTGATCTTTGAGGATGAAGACTTCCAAATAGGTAATAATACTGATGAAGGACATTGTGCTTCTTTGGTTGACGAGAAACGGATGAATGAAACTATTTCTTTTAGCAACAGAAAGAGAAGTATCTTGAGATAGCAGATGTCTTAATTAAAAAAAATATATATTCTCCTGACTTGAAGCAACACTACATGAAAAATGGAGCTAATTAGTTTTTCAATGACACTGTTTTGTACATTCTTCAAAATTGAGAGCGTTTCGTACGTGCATACTTGGGTTCATCTGAAGACAAAAAAAAAAAAAACTTGTACCAGACAGGACAGGATGGACAAACTGCATGATCAGGTTTTTAGGGGGTCATTATTCTGCTGATTGTAAATGACTCTACTAATGGGCCACATTCATCTCAATATGGCAGGCTAGCGTTAATCTGTCACTGTTAATTGTGTTTTGCTTTATTAGTGATGCCCAGTATCACTTCAGTAACATTACAGGGGACTGATGACATTCCTTATTCATATTAATTGTAATAAGAGTTTATAACAAGCACTGGCTAAAGGCAAAATGGACAAATATGTAAAAAAAAAGTGCCACAAACTACTGTTTTTACAGTTTTTGGTCTCCATCACTTGTTCAGTGTTTGTTTATTAAGGCAGTGCTCCAGATCTTTTGTTATTCGAGAAAGGAGCTGAGTTAGCAAAATTGTGAATATCTGATGAACACTCTAAATTTTCTTGTTGAATTTGGGCACGGCCGTTAGAGGTGGGCGATCCTGGGAATTTTGGTATCGATCTGATACCACGTAAATACAGACCCAGTATCGTCGATACTGATACTCAGGAACTAGGTTAACAACCTCATGTAGCTCACTTGCCGACTGACGACCCTTAGAGAATTATAGGTTTCAGCTCCACCTCCCAGTCTGTTTGGCATTGAAGAAGCCTTTCAGAAAACATCTTCAAGAACTCTATCAAGTTCACTTACTGGATCATCACTGTAACCTGGATGACTGACAATCTTCACAAACACATGATTTGACCTTGAGTGACTCAAGAAAAACCTTCAGGGATGAATTGAATGTATCAGGATGTGCTAGAGTAGCTTTGCATAAACAGGTTCAAACAGCCAGCTCCATCAATAGAGAGGGATAAGCCTTTCAATAAACCAGCTTACTGCTAGAGAGTGAGTGGGACAAGGAGCTGGAATCCAGGTTTCTGAAATGTCTGTATTCAATCAGTGTCACATTAATCATACATGCTTATTTAATTACAGACTGATTGTCCTAGTTATTTTAATATGTAACAGGTCTTCAACCAGCCTCTTTTCTAGCCGTACGCTGTCTTACCGTACAGCATAGAGCGTCTCCTCCTGAGCTTCTGAGAAACATCAATTTTAGCAGAAATAATCACATGTCAAGTTCTCCATTTTCCTCCAGCCATACGTTATGTGATTTGCTCAGAGCTTCTTGCTCTTAGGTTTGGTGACCTTTCAGATCAACGGGAGCTGTAATTTTGCGGAAAGCAGACATTTCATGAAACAGGGGCAAGATCAATTTACCCTGCCACTGGTATTCTGAGCCTAGTGGCTTCTAGCAAAGTACATAATCATTTCTCTTCAGAGAACTCACATTTTGAAATGTCAGTGTTTTATGGATTCAGAAAAGTTGTTTGATTTTAGACCTATTTGCTGATTTTTGGAGTTTTGTGACCTTTTGAAAGACACATTACAGTGTCGTAGACACATTTCAGAGTCGTGAGCTGTCTGCATTTCACCACATTTTGACAATGAAAAATTGCAGCAAAATTCCAAACATAAAACTAAAATTTGAAATGATAATTGTAATTTCTACCAGTAATTTATTGCCTGTTGAACTTCACCAAAGCAGCACCAGGCCTGCATCTGTTCACAAAACACAAAAGTAAAGAGCAGAAGAATCAAGTTTGAGCAAATCAAACACGAAAATCTCACAGACACTCAGAACACTGAGCTGCATGTGCTTTTAATTTTACATTCAAAAACCCTGCTTGGTTCTTTTGAGTCATCACAGACTTTTTTTGTCGGTCAGTATAATTGCCAATTATACCGTCTTTTCACAAGCTCAAGAAATGTTGGCGGTTCTTTTTGTTCTTTTCGACAGTTTAAAACAGCATGTACCCCGCTGAGAGCTGGTGCACTGTATGCCTCCTGGGCAAAGTTTGAAGCATGCATTACATCTGCTTGACAGGTGGTAGATCTCCACCTCTTTTAAGATCACAAGTCTGTCAAACTTTGCCTCTCAGATTTTAGACCGAGAACAAACATACTATTCTGGAGCTTTCCACTTCACAAAATAAACAGCTGAGGGGCACGATTTTTATGTTTGTTTTTCTCAAATGGAACGCTTATATTGTATTTACAGACTGAGAAGTTACAGTAATTTTTCCTCCTGTATGATGCATTGTATGTACATTTTGGGTAAGATAGATGTCAAGTCATTTTTCTGAAATCATTCTGCTTTAAGTTAGTGCCCACTAACTTTTCTTTTCCTTTTTTTTATCACAAAGCCTTTCTGATGTTTCCATTATTTGATGGTTCTTCTGTAATAACTAATAAAACACACACCTTTCCTTTGTCAGGTGACATCGTTAAGTATCGCTGTTTGCCTGGATACACACTGGTGGGAAAGGCAGAGCTCATGTGTCGACTCAATTCTCATTTGCTTTTTGAATCTCCACCCCCAACATGTCAAGGTAAGGAATTATTATGAACTACTTTTTGAAATTCAGGTTGTGATGCTTTATTACAGGTTTGAGACTGAAACACCAGTTAGTATCTCGCACAGGAAACATATATTTTATTTTTTCGGACAATGTCCCTTTAGGGGCTCTGTAGGTATCCTACATTTTAATTCTGCAACTTCTGATTTTTGCACTTTAGCAAAGTACACTAGAGATACATTTTATGCCTTGTGAAGTCTTTTCAATTCACCAAATGTTGCCAGTTCTTCTTCTACAAATAAATAATACAAAGGAGTTATTGATATCAGAATGAATAAAGGTAATCTATAATGCTCTTGTCTGATGTTTTTAGCTGACTTTAAAACAGATTGAAAGTAATATTATTTCCACTGCAAAGACCATTTGCATCAAGATTTACAACAACATGGTGTTTTTTTTTTCTAAAGTTTGACACAGCAATGGGCTTTTGTTTCATTTTTATTGTCAAAGATTCCAGGTAAGTGGTACACTTAGCTGATGGAAGACGGCAAGATAAGTTTTTTTTTTTTTTTTCTGTTTTTGCTTTAGAAACACTACCAAGTCATGTACAGGCCAGACTAAACTAAGAGTTAAAGGTTGTATGTTAGCCACAGGGTGCCCCATAATCAACACAAACTTAAAAAAATCCCCCAGATCTTCCATTCTGTAAATATAACAATTTGGATGTAGTAAAAACCTCAACCTCAACATGCATTCGGATTATGTCAGGTCATAATGATAAAATGACAAGCATGTGCTTTGAAAATGTCCCACGAGAAAAGCCAATAAACGGATAGACCGTTATATTCATTCCTAATGTACTCCAGATATTATTAGGTACATTTTATCAGTGAAGCAACAGAATGTGTCAGGCACATGACTTGGTGGTTTAACACCATCGACCCAGTTAAAGAATCTGACTTCAGTTAGCACATTTAGACTGTGAAGTGTGGAGCAGCGTCTGTGAATTCTCAGAGACCTTGGTGCTAATTTAAAATCTTTTTTGAGGACTCTTTTTCAATGCTACAGCTGAGTTTTAAGGAGTCGCTCAGCATTCACTATCACACAAGATGAGCACAATGTCCCTTCCATTATAAGGCAAGAGAAAAGAAGCTGGCACCGTTAAAAAAGACAACCTAAGAGCACCCCCACAACACTCAAATTTCAGCTTCTTTTATATGAAAGACTGTTACATTTCAGTCATCTCACAAAGGGAATTAAGGAAGGCTTCCAGTCGCTCACTTGTGCCCGAGGCTAATAAATGGGCAAGTCTGAAAGGAGAAGACAAAGATATGTGACCTTCAATGAATATTAATTCTGCTCAAGCCCTTGCACAACTCATATATACATCTGACTGAAACAGTTGCCAATAGATACAAGTTGTAGATGTAAATTACATCAATAAACACATTCTTGAGAATCATACAAAGGTATTAATCTTTAACATCATTTTATAATAATATTAATAATACATTTTATTTGTTGGCACCTTTCATGACACTCAAGGTCACCTTACATTACAAGTATAAAAGGACAATGCCTGACACAAAGAGTTCACAGGGAGCAGCAGCAGCCAGTTGTGCCAGTGTTTACTCCTGGAACTAGATGTGAGTGTTCTTAGAATAGAATAGAATCGAATAGAATAGAATAGAAAATACTTTATTTATCCCCGAGGGGAAATTCAGGAGGAGTCACAGCAGAAATCAAGAAAACAAAAGTAAGAAAGTGTATAGAAAGTGCAAAAAGGTCCATAAGAACATAGATGCTGACAGTTTGTCCATCATTGTCCAGTTCAGCCAGCCTCCACCTCCACAGGGTCCAGGACTGAGCTTCTTCAGCAGTCTGTTCAGTCTCTGTCTCTTGTATCCTGTCTGTTCACAGCAGGTGAAGCTCTTCCAATGTGTGCGTGTCTGGTGTTAGCTCCATTAGCCATGTCTGTGAATAGCATGATGCTACTTTGCCTTCTGATATTCCCACTGTGGCTGGGTTAGCACGGCTAGCTTTTCCATCTTATTGGTGATAGAGCGTACGTTCACAATATTGATGGATGGAAGCACAGGTCCATGCTGTCATATTTTCACACCTCCTTCTCCTCACCTTGTGGGAAGACATCAGGCCTTGCACCAGTTAGCATTTACATGCTACAGGCTGCTAACAGCTGATTTCACATGTAAACAATGTGGCCATGGTTACATGTAGGATCTCCAGACAAACACAGGAGAAAAGGTAGTAAATATATAATTGAAGACAAAACCAGTTTGGTTACCACGTCCAACCAGTGAGCCATACAAAGTAATGACTTACTCAAAATGCAAAAATTGTTAAAAAAGAGATGAAAAAATTACCATAAATGGACAAGGAAGTGAGAGCTGCTGCAACATGTAGCCAAAACCAAAAGGGCGGCACCTAGGATGTCATATGTATAACAGCAGAGGATTGGAAATGTCATGTTTTGGAAACCAAGGCTTTTTTTGTTGTTTTTTTTTTTTTGTAAGAACTGATCACAAGAAGGAAGTTTTGTTAAGTTCTGACTTTTTCCTATTTCTTAACCCGCCCAGCCCAATGCCCAGCCAACGAGGAGCGAACTTCATCATCAGGGGTTATACTGAGTCCTGGGTTTCCTAGCAACTACCCAAACAGTCAGACATGCTCCTGGCTGCTTCATATGGTTCAAGGTACAGTGCGTGTCAGAGGTGTGCAACAAGTGTATGTATGTGACTGTCTCACTGCTGTCCCTACATGAGTTATGTAAGGGAGCAAAATGCACATCTGATCATCTGCAAGTGTGTGTGTGTGTGTGTGTGTGTGTGTGTGTGTGTGTGTGTGTGTGTGTGTGTGTGTGTGTGTGTGTGTGTAAATCAGTGTGAAAGATGATCTTAATGCACTATTCATTTCATTTACAGTGTCTATAAGTCCTTGTATGTGTGAAGCACAGAGTGTGAAGTGATGCTTTAGAAAATGTCTGTGCTTGCAAGTACAGTACAGAGGATACATTTGCATAAGATTTTGTGTCTTCTTTTGCACTTGAGTCTGTCTGTGAGTGATACACACTAAATGGTGTAAAATGCAGCTTTTAAAAATTGGTAGTAATTTATTTTCTCCTGTCTCACAGGTTACACCATCAACATCTACGTAGAGATGTTCCACAGTGAGAAACAGTTTGATGAGCTGGAAATCTTTGACGGTATACTCAGCTTTCACCTCTAATTTTGCTTCTTCAAAACACACTCACACACTCAGTCACACAGACACACATGCAGCTTTAATTTGTGTTTGTTTATGAAAAGTAGCTCAACGGTTAATAAGATGCACAACACTTAATTCTCATTTGTGGTGTTGGGAATTTTCCCCCCAGGAGGTCTGAGTGGGTTGTGTAACAGTAAATTTGAAAGTGTGTAGATTGGGTTGTGCATGTGCACACAGGTCTGTGTGTGGATTTAACATCCTTTTTTATTTTTTTATTATTATTTTTTTTTTTAATAAATACCTCACGTTAAGAACTTTTTACAACTTTGGGAAACATTAATGTTGAATTTTGTTCCAGTCTGCAATGTTTGGTTGAAAATTTTTCGTCAGTTCTTAAAACCATGAGCTGCTTCACAGTGACAACAGCTTGGTTTTTAAAATGCTAACTATCCCAACAGGTCAACAAGTGGATTGGGTAAACGGCACTGGATTCTTTAGGTTGGGATAAGCACATATACTACATAAATATACTGAACATCTAACACAGCTGAGTCAGTGTGCGTTCCTCTTGCCTTGAAAATACTTCGCCTGCCTTTTAATGTCGCTGACAGAAATTGCATCACAGTGGAATAGGCAGTCGTGAGTGCAACTAGTTTTTCTTTTTCTTTTTCTCTGAATTGTTGTCGCAATGTTGACAAGAACAAAATGTCAATAAATGTCAGGGAAGGCGTTAATCATAGCTGGTACTTTTAAAAGCTTAGTTGCAAAGACATTGTTCAGGGTTTGAACGAAGTGGTTCATGGATGCAAGGTCTGTCTTAATGGATAGTTTGAATAGTTTTATTAACACAAGGCTGCAACCAGTGCTTGGTTCAATCCTCCAAGTCTGAGAAGTGCAGTCAGTTAGCTTTGCACAAAATTCATTATTGATAGTACAGAAACATCAAGAAATTCTTGGTACTTTGTTAGTTATATTATCTGGGAGATTGATTTAGTGAAATTACTCATAGATATATGAAAAAATCTACATCTGGTTATACATCTCAAATGAACTGCTTTTCCCTGAAAGCTCTCAGAGACCTTTAAACACAACAGCATACTGTGTATTCATGTACCTACATTAGGAGAGCAATATGTGTGTTATTTTCCATGGAACCATCCTGAAGTGTTATTCATCTGTTTTGTAGGATCCTCAGGACAGAGCCCTTTGCTTGTAGCTTTAAGTGGTAACCACTCGTCTCAGCTGAACTTCACATCAAAAACAAACCAGCTCTACCTACGATGGTCCACTGACCATGCAACCAACAAGAGAGGATTCAAGATCCGTTACTCAGGTACATCGGCTATCCTTTTTCTCTCTATGTTTTAGTTCAGGGGTGGCCAACCAGTCAGAGACCAAGAGCCACAAAAATTCCCGTGGTACTAAGGAGAGCCACATCACGTACGTGGTCTTACAAACACACTTCCTCTCACACATAAACGAAATGACATAAAATGAATATCAATACATTTCCAATTTTCAATGCGAGATTTACTGTTTGTGTGTTTCAATTTGTAAAAGAGAAGAGAAACTGAAACTTAAGTATCAATCTGTACACCCAAACATTGATCAATACTGATCTCGTTGGCATCAGTATATCAATATTTTAGATTGATCAGCACACCACTACTCATAAGTATATAATGGCATAAGCAAAGCAAAGAGGCACATGTGGCTCACGAGCTGCAGGTTGGTCACCCCTGTTTTAGTTGTTTCTTCAGTTAAAAAGGAAAATCAAAAACACCATTTCTTCTTATTCATTTGAAATGAAACATTTGTCTGTATTTTTTGGTCCTTTTTTCTGAAAGTTAAATTTAAAAGAGTGAGATGATTTGAGGCTTTTAGGCCACATCAGCCATACAAAACAAACAGATTGTTTCACTCATCCTGCATGGTTGAGTGAAATCTTCAACCAATGTTCGCTGTAGTAATTTGGATATCCGACCCCTATGCTGTGGCCATTAAAATAAATTGATGCATCAAGGATGAAGGTACTTGAGCCATAATCATTTAGAAAACCTTTTAAATAGAAACGTTCTTTTTTAATGCATCAGGCTAATTAGGAGACAAAGAGAATTAGTAGATTCAATCTTTCAATTTGACAATTTGTTTAAAAAATGTGTATTAACTTCTGCTGGTTCCTGCCAACACTGAGGTGTTCCAGATATTAGCTTTCCTTACTTCAGGTTGAGAGGTTTTTTTTTTTTTTTAGCTGCCCCTTAATCATAGGTTTTAACTTTTGGAGAATTTGCTGAAGATGACCACCAATCTCAGTCAGAGAAAATACAATTTGCCATGACACTGATCCTGTTTGGGCTTGAGATGAGTGAGTCACAAGGTCAGTCTCCTGGCTCTGTGTACTGGAGAAAAAAAGTGATGTATTTAAGTTTGAGGGTTAGCTCAGCACAGTGGTCTGAGGTAATAGTATTGTCTATTCCCCGTGGTGCAGTAATGCCCTGACAAAGGCAAAAATTCACAGCATGGATTTTTCACTTACTATACTCTCCCCATGCACTTTTAATGTGCTGGTGTGTCCCTGATGTGATTATCAAAGCACATAATACCTATTGTACAGTGTGTTATGTATGTGTACTGAATCAGTGGCTCTAACACATATAAGGTTTGAGACCAGGGAATGTATTATGTCGATAGAGGTCCCCACATAATATGTGTCTGTGTGTTGCTGCATTTCTCACTGTTACTATTATTGCTGTTTTGTTTCTGAACCAAGTCTCTTTAGTCTGCCCCTGCTGGCCTCAGCCATGAAATGACCTTGTTGCTCTGTCCTTATTTGTGTCATGACCATAAATCCTCTGTCCTCTCAGAAAGCATGATGGCCTGGTATGCTTCATTTGCTTTTAGATCCCAATCCTCCCCTGGATTTTTCTCTTTTTCTTTTAGCAGCTCAAAAGTACAGCAAAATATCTTTGTCCAGACTCGTTTGATGGAATTGTTGTAAAATTGGTGCCAAATGTGGATTGTTCAATCTAAAAACAATGCAGTGCTCAAACAAGTTTCCATTTCATTTTAATTGGCACGTCAGTGATTCATGCAGAGGCACATTGTCTATAATCTTCACAGTGTCTTTTAGAGGGATTTGGATCAGTTGATTACATATTATGATGTGCCATTGTATGTTTTAGTGGAATCCCTGCATCATGGTGTTATTGTGATCAATCAGTCTTAACTAAATAGCGCTAAATCATAACAAACATTATCTCAAGCTGCTTTCCTAAAACATTGACAGGTCTCGCCTCCAGAGACCAGAACTTTGGCTAAAACCTGAACCTTTCTTTGAACAGGATGTACCTTTCCAAAAGTATTGATGGTCTCATATGGTTAGATTCACTTAGTTATCATGTAATAGAACAGAGAACTATGCTACAGCACAGACCAAATGTTAGATGTGGACAAAACAGCACAGGCTTCAAAGAAAAACTAAACACCTCTAATACTGAATTCTGGTCACTTTAAGTTGCAGAAACTAGGAATAAATCAGTATTATGAACAAGTGGCCTTGGCCTTAGCTTTCGAACAAACTGTGAGCTGTCCAGATATAGTGCTCACATTCCTTGTGTGTTCCTGCAGCAACTCACAGCCAGCTGTCTCACTGCATTTTCCACCACAGCACAGCACAGGACATATGATTTCACATCACAGGAAGGGAACAGCTTCAGCTTTTATCTGATCCTCTTCTACAAGTGCAGTCTACTCAGTCTGCTGTGCACTTGTGCCCATATTTTATCAGCCACACTCCTCTCTGCACAACATATTTCATTTTTAAACAGTAAAGCAAAATAATTTGTGTGTAGAAATTCAGATTTTAGTCCCTTTTGGCAAAATAAAAAAACAAATTACCAGCCTTGGAAAGCTGAGTTACAGTGCCACTGCACTTTGTATCAATCAACCAGCTATGTAGAGACAGAGGGACCCTGAGATTAACTCTCATACAAGCTGACGTCATGCCCCTTTATAACAAATGTAAACGGTCTGTGAAATGATTGGGCAATCTCCTGACTGACTGTGTCTGCAATCAGACTGATGGTGTTTGAGTCAAGTGTTATTCTAAGATAATTCTAGTGGTGCAGGTGGAACAAAGAGGTTAGAGAGTGAGGACAAGGAGAGCCATTTGTTTCTCTTGGAAAAGTAATAATAAAGATGCTGCTTGAAAAGAGAGGTTTTATCGATGAAAATTAAAATTACACAGTGGTCTTGTTGTCCTGAGTGGAGTCGGAAAGTCATTTTACCAACGGGAAGCCAAAAGGGAAAAGAGCCAAGACCAGGTGGAGCAATGACCACATCGGACAGAGGAGGGAGAGCCAAGTGGCCCAGGACTGAGTGATCGGCTGGATGTTTAGACTGCTCTCCATGCTTCTGTAGTTATGCTTTAATACTCATCCACAGAGAAAGAAAACAATGTGCGCTGTGCTGTTCTTTGTTTTGTGTTAGAACCGTAGTTATAGCTTTTTGATCAGGTTTACACATTAACTCAAAGGTAGGTTCTGCAGGAATTTTCGTTACTTGTTAGTAAACACAACATTCAAACTGGGCTCCTCCTTGTTGGCTCGATGCCAGCGACAGCAAACACCCACAACCTCTAACCCATGGACGTAGTCTCCCTGACGTCACCCATCTGTTTCTGAAACGGAAAATGAAGCACATCTGCTATAGCAGCCATATTGGTAGTGGCAAGGGCTTTACATACAGCTTTATGGCGCCTGTCGGTCACGTGACCCCGAGCTGTGCCTCTGATTGGGTGAGCTTGCGATGTTTATATCCTCTGAACTGCCGAGTTAGAAAAAATTCACCCCCTGAACAGTGTGCCGATAGTAAAATTAGCGTCTCAGACAGGAGACGTCTCTTGAACCAGGCTGTAAATAGGTTAATTTCTGCTGTGAAAACAACTTTTTTTGGCTTGGTGTGTTTGTGACTTATGCTTCTTCTGGAGCCAGCCTCAAGTGGACAATATAGAAACAGCAGATTTTAGCACTTCCACATTGTCTCATATTTTTAGATCGAAGGTTGCTGCTTGCTCTAACCATGACTACATTAACGCATTCACTAGCCTAGCTAGCACCAGTAGCAACGTGCTTCTATGTGGGAAAGACTCAAGAGCCGTGCACCAGACTTGGCATGTTAGCACAAGCTAATCACGGGTATTTGACACATACCTGGTTAGCAGAAAGCCAACTCACATCACTCTTCAGCCGATTTGCTCTCCAAGTGCCTGAACGCGAATCAAAGTCAAACCAGGCTTCCCCCCTCATTTGGTAAAAAGCTTTATCTGTTTGGAGTTTTGTTTCACTTTGGTTGGGTTTTTCTTGCTCCATGCTACTTCCACTATGGTAGCTGCTCAGGACAGCTTCTTCTACTCGCTAATCAACATGCAAAGTCACTTGCGCACTGGGTGTGCTGTGATTGGCTGATGTAACCACGCCTGCTCTCCGCCCAAATACACCCGATTCAACCAAAACATCTACATACAGGCAGAGGAGAGGGTTTGAGGCAGACATAGACTGACACACATGTATAGAGGCCAGAAGAGGCCAGTGAGCAGGATTATCCCTGTAAAAGTTGACATTTTATTTTTTTGGAGAATCCTGCAGACTCTACCTTTAACTCACTGCTGCTTTTTGGCATAAAAAATGTTAAATAGCTGCTATGACATTTTATCTAAAACATCAGACCATGGTAGCATCAGAGAGGTTTCCAGAGCTACCGTTTCTCTCTGTGACCAACCTCCATTTGTCTCTCCATGTAGTGATTGTCAGCACATGAAACATTTCCATTATGCAGGTAATTAGTCATGTCTCTCAATCTGGGAACTTGAGGAAATGGTCACTGTTTCATTTTCCATCCTCTGCCTCTGTCTTTGTGCCTCTCTTTCCAGCTGCCTACTGTAGCATCAATGATCCCCCTGTCAATGGAGGCGTGGTCAACCGAACCAAACTCCGTCCAGGTAGCAGGCTACAATTCTACTGCAACCATGGATACCGCCTAGTAGGTGCAAGCAATGCTACTTGCAGGCTCCACCCTAATGGGCTCTTCCAGTGGGATGCACAACCACCATTTTGTCAAGGTAAAACTCTTAACAGTCTGCATCATCTGAGGCTCTGTTTACACATGATATTAACACGCATCCTGGGTAAGTGGACCTGAAGTGGGCTGCTATAAGTAGCACAGTTCACATTAGGCATTAGAATGCATCCTCACATATGTCCTCTGAGATCACTTTTGATCATATCTCACTTCTATTTAATATATGCAAATAAACAGCCCCATCTTTTCATAAGAAAACACTCCACTTGACTGAAAAACTTATGCAGACTCTGCTGAAAGGCAGAGACAGAGTGGGATTAGAAAAGAAGTGTCATTATCATGTAACAGCTTTGTTAAATAACAAGGCCTATTGTCACACAATAGGCCTTTGGTACATCAGTGGAGTTTATCAACCAAACAGCAGACACTGAAGTCTCTGTTAGTGGTGACTGACAGACAGATAGATCTTGGGCTTGTAAGCTGATCTTCAGTATGAAACTTTTGTATCCTCACTGGGCTGAAGTTGCTTTTTTATAAACTATGATGAAGAGAGGCTGTCTCACTCTGTTCCCTCATTCCTATAATGTATCTTTCCTTTGACTGCTCAAAAATAAAATGCACCGTCTCCAACTAGAAAATACCAATTTTTGTGTGCAGCACATTCTGGTGCTGGGAATGATATAAAATAATTATAGCAGTCTATGAATAATATTTTTTTTCCTGGTTTTAAAGATGACACATTCTTCTGTGAAGCCCAACACCTGTTTGGTAACACACTGCTTAAAGACATGTTCATATGTTCGCTGCACTTCAGGTTTTTGTTGAAGCGTTTGACATTCACAGTGTGTCTCAGTGAGAGCTGTCTACTTTTGATTGGCTCTCACAGGCTGCATGTTAATACCAGGTGTAAACAGAGCCTAGAGGATGATGAAAGGAGTAGAAATCATTGAAAACAAAAACTCGCAGCATGGGAAAGAGTCATGTGCTCATCTCCTCTTTTTGTATTATGGCAGCTGTGTCGTGTGGGATCCCTCAGACACCAGGCAACGGCAGCTTTCATGCCAACCAGTACACTGTTGGCAGCCAGGTGACCTACCATTGCAACGAGGGTTTCCACCTCGACCCTGGTGCTACAATGACAGCCGTGTGTTTGGAGGATGGGACCTGGAGCAATGCAGCATCAACACCAAGATGTCTACGTAAGTTTTTAACTGATGGTTAAAGGGTAGTCTGTATGAGGCATGAGGGGTTTTCTGTGTGAAACTACATACCTGCTTGTATTATTTGCTACCTTGTCTTCTTGAAAAAGGAGCAATATCAGTCTGCTAAGGATGGCCCTCTCCCCATCCCAACCCAAACCCCAACACATTTCAAAGTCTGTGGAAATTTTTTAACGCTACAATGCTTTTAACACTATCAATAATTTTGCAAATTTGTTTTTTATGTGATTAAGTGTAGATAGTGAACCAAACACCTCTCGAGGTGCAAACATTAGAAACACTTTTCTGTTTTTGATTATTGTGTTTTTGTAATGCTTGAGAAGATTTCAAAATAGTGTTCAATACCTCTGTTGAAAAATAGTTTAATCTTTGTTGGTTTGTGTTTGTTGTGTTTTATTTATTTATTTATCTATTTATTTATTTACTTATTATTTTTTTGTTTTTATGTTTTTATGCTTTTCTTGACTGTTACTTCAGAGTCCAATAGATTCATTTTATCTAAGTAATTCTGAGTCCAGAAACTGTCAAACAACATGTCCCTCATAGATGTTTGATATGTTACAACAACAGTTTAAAAAAATGGTACCATTGACTAAGAATGAAGTTAAAAATATCTGTCATCTGTTTTTCAGTAAACTTAATGAATATATATGCTGTTTATCTTTGGCACAAGAGTAAATTTGAATCAGGCTGTACTTTGTGCTAAAGGACCTCCTTACACTAATTGAAAACTTAACACTTGGTTTTTAATTTTTTTTTCCAGCAATCCACTGCCCCAGTATCGAAGGCATCCTGTCAGACCACATGACCCACCGCCTGCTCTCTGGTAGATTAGGAGAGTTTGGATCCATGGCGATGCTGGAATGTTCTACAGGGTACTATCTAGGAGTGGGGCACCGGACTTTTCGCTGCCTTTCCAATGGGACCTGGGAGGGGTCAGATGACCCAGCTACATGTAAAAGTAAGTATTAAGGCAAACATGAACACCATCACGACTTTTACCGGTGGATTTATCTTGCTCAAAATAACCTGACCTCTTCCCCTCTGAACAAGTTAATAAAACTCAGCTTTATTATATTTGGAGCCCTTGTTCTCCTCCCTCAGCTCTCAGGATGACATATAACTTTATTTATGACTCTACAAAGACAAAGAGCCATGCCTTGGATTTTATTATGAGACATTCTTTTTTTCACTGACTTTATAAACACATGCCCACACAATACATACCCCACACCACACAGGTCATTTTTAGCTCCTTTTATTTTGTTAGAGAAAAAAATCAACAACTTCTGGGGAAGAGTAAAATTAACCACTGAAATCAAAGGACTACAAATTTGTGTTGAAGTCCCCCCCCCACATACACACACACACACAACACACACACACACACACACACACACACACACACACACACACACACACAACACACACACACACACACACACACACACACACACACACACACACACACACACACACACACACACACACACACACACACACACACACACACAGGTTCAGCAGCAAAAATGCTTGGAAAACCCATCAAAGATGCAGTGCAGTTCCTACAACAGTCTTCTGTGTATGGGGTGTTAGAAGTGAACAGAAGAGCAGCTGTAGGGATGGGTACTGAATTAAGTACTTTTATAGGTACAGACCGAATCACGTCTGAGGTACCGATTCCCGTAAAAAGAGAAGGTGATTTTACATTCTTGACAGCATTGCAAGTTCATATGTTGAAGAATAAATATGTTTAATCGAAAAACTTTGAGAATTTACTATCAAACAAATAGGCTAATTCTCAAAGTGTTTTTCCATGATGCGTTATTTGAGTTTGAGTTTGCCATCCTTGCACTGTAGGATTTGGCAATACGGCAGAGTGTCTGTTACTCAGATCAAGTGGTAGGCTCCAAAAAGTCTCAGAGGATATTCAGGACATTTTAGTTTTCAGTCTTGAATCTACTTCAGACAGGTGGTGAAATGGAAACTATTTGTTGTCTTTCACTTTGAGATGAAGGCCACAAAGACTTAACAACATAACCAGTGTCAAAACAAGATTTACAAAAACAAGGAAAATACAGCACTTCAGTGATCTTTTGATTTTGTGGTTTTATACCCACTCACCTGTTTTTCTAAAATTCTTTTTTTAGTCATTTCCTGTGGTGAGCTTCCTTCTCCACCTTTTGGGACTAAACTTGGGACGTTGACGACATTTGGAGCTACTGCCATCTTTATGTGTAATCATGGGTATACACTGGTGGGGTCACATGTGAGAGAGTGTGGCGCAAACGGGCTGTGGAGTGGAGCAGAGACCAGGTGCTTGGGTAAGGAAAAGTTCACCTTTATGTAATGGTTTACTGGTGGTGCAAGTTTTTGTAAATAATGAATAAAGTCATCAAAGGATAAAATGAAATGCTTTGACCTCACTTATATTGAGGATCTCCTTTATTTAATCTATTTTAAATCTTTTTTTCCCATTATTGATTCATTTTTTCAGTATAAACAATCAGGGAAGAGTCAGGAATCAATAGTCACACTGGTTTCATTTTTTATCCTTTCTTAATCAAGCCTCTAGATATGTCACATTGCCATTATACAGTCAGAAGCCATTAGGTACAAAACCTTAAAAAGGATGTTCTTTACCATGAGGTAAAACCTCTTTAATCATCTGCTGTAGGCTCCAAAGCCACACTTTCTTTCATGGCCTGTGTAGATAAGGCTTAGCTGTGTGTAGGACCAGTGTCAAGGACTTTTTATAAGGATTAATATTTAATGGAAATGTGTGAACATATAAATTTTACACCTTAGCTTTATTAATACATGAGGCTGGTGTCTAGGTTAGGTCTGTGGAAATTAGACCGAAGATAAGTAAGATAAACTGTGCACACGCATCAGTAACTCAAATGATCTACTGCTGGGACATTTTATTACTTAATACATTAAAGGCTTGATTTAGACCCTCACTGACCAGAGATGATTAATCCTGATTTTACATACACACTTACTCCAGTGAACAAGCCTTAGAGTTACATGCTTGAGTAAGAAACCTTGTGCAGGATGCACATTTTATGCAGTGAACTTGTAAATCATGACGTGCTCACCTTCACTTAATGATTCTAAGATACTGTTGCTTATAAGAGCGGGCAAAATATACCAAAGGGCTCATAAAAGATGGAGTCATAAAACTTTAAATACTGCTGCAAGATTGGTCAAATAGGAAAGAAAGGTTTTGCAATCGATGTCTTATAACACAGAGGAACATGAAGCCAGGGCTCGAGCATCCTGGGTGATTGGTCTCTTGTGGGTTGATGTGGTACGAGGTACAGTTCAGTATTAATTCATCACAACCAATCTCAGAGGATGCATCCAGCATGTTCTCAAGGTATAAAAAATATGAAGGAATGAGACACCTCAAGACCACTGAAACCACTTAAAGAGGGGTATTGTGCTTTTTTAGAGTTTAAAGTTTCTCTTTGGTACCACCATAGTAGCTTTACATGATTTACAGCTTTCAAAAAGTTACTGTTTTAGTCACACTGGTGTTAATGAAAACCTTATTTCAGCTTCTGTTTGAGACTCTTTTTTTTAGCTGCTGTCTCTTTGAGGCTCCCCAATTCACAAACCTCCTTCCCTCCGATTGGCTAGCCCTCTGGAGGCCTGCAGAGCTATGGGCTGACCTTGGTGTTTGAGACCTGCATCAACTAACATAAACCATTTAGGAGATCTTTATGTGATGACCTCATCACATAAATAAATAAACAAATATGGAAATACAAAATACCCCCTCTTTAAAGAGCTGTTGTTGCATTGGTAGGACTGAATAGATGGTATACAACATTTAGAGGCACAGCACTTGTTCACTGCTTAGCTGTTTAATTTTCTAGCATTTAGATTAAAGAAGGTGTTTAAAGGTTGTTTCTGCAGGAATATTGAACCAACACTGATAATTTAAAAGCCCATCAAAGAGTAATAAGTTTAAGGATTTTTTTTCCTGCCAAGACATTGATTTCTGTCATTTTGTCTCTTCTAGCTGGTCACTGTGACTCCCCAGATCCGATAGTCAATGGCCACATTAGTGGAGATGGCTCCAGTTACCGTGACACAGTGGTGTACCAGTGCATGTTGGGGTATCGCCTTATTGGCACATCAGTACGGATCTGTCAACAGGACCATCGTTGGTCTGGAACCACTCCTGTTTGCGTTCGTAAGTACTTCTGGATCCAAAAGCATTGTATGCCATCTTTTTTCCAGATTCTTTGTTTTATTTGAGCTCAAAAGATGTTTCAATGTAAAAGAAAGTAGTTATTCATGAGAAAATTGAAGGAAATCACACATTGAAGGTTTACAGATTTGAACTTGTTTGTTCACTTACCATGTCTGCAGCATCTTTATGTTCTAACAAAAAGCTGAAAGGGTGTAAAAAACAACACAATTGTTCACATATTATGTTTTTCACACCTTCCGTTTCTCATTATGGTCCTCTCTCCTCCGCCAGCTATCACTTGTGGTCACCCCGGCAACCCAGCCAACGGGCGAACCAATGGCAGCGAGTTCAACCTCAATGATGTTGTCAACTTCACCTGTAACAGAGGTCACGTCCTGAGTGGAAATGCTCGTGCTCAGTGTCGACTCAATGGACAGTGGAGCAGCCCCCTGCCTGTCTGCAAAGGTCTTGAACACACAACTTAAACCCTTATTCACATGCTTACTAGTCTGTAAATGCTTTGGTCAAATTGACTCTTCAGATAAGAGTGCATGATTGTGTTTTGCAACTCTTTCACCTCTGGGGTATTCAAGAACTAAAAAGGGCAGATTTTCATTTCAGTGTTATCGCTGTGATGGATGACTGAAAAGGTGAAACAGGTGGAGGAACAATGAACCAACATGACAAGCACTTTCTGAGAAATAACATGGGCATAACACCTATCTCACAGTCTAAGCTTGAGTATTAAACTCTCAACAAATGAACAGATGTGAGAGTTTGTTCTATTGTCTTACCTGGAAAACAACGAAATATTAAATGATCTGGAGGAAAACCTCTGGGATTTTTGTGTATTCACCCCAACTAACTGCTAAAAGTCAAGGAAGTCAGTAAAGTTCATTATCCAGACATTTGACTTGGACATTTTATACAAAAGTGTGCAATTAATAATCACAGCATAGAGAAGCCAGTAGGAAAGTCCTGATCAGGTTTTTTGCCCTCAAGTCCGATTCGGAGTCATTTGCTTTTGAGTATCTGTGGATACTGAGTCCGATCCGTTACTTCTTCTCGGATATATTGCGCTCCCAGCTCCCTCCATATTCTGCTCCTCTTTGAGACATTCAACCAAAAGTGTCATTTCAGCAAAGTGATCTCATCCCCTGTTTGTTTCTATGTGTGGAGTAGAGATAGTCTGACTCTAATGCTGAGCTTTTATTTTTCCCATTTGTTGTGAAATATTATAGAACTCATAAAAATTAATACACACACACGCACACACAAAACACACACACACACACACACACACACACACACACACACACACACACACACACACACACACACACACACACACACACACACACACACACACACACACACACTGGCCACTTTAATCAGCACACCTTGCTAGTACCATGTTGGACCCTTTTTGCCTTTAGAACTGCTTAATCCTTCGTGGCATAGATTCAACAAGGTTGGACGTGTTGTGTGTTCAGAGATGCTCTTCTGCAGACCTCGGCTGTAACCAGTGGTTATTTGAGTTACTGTTGCCTTTCTCACTGGATATTTTCTCTTTTTGGGACCATTCTCTGTAAACCCTAGAGGTGGTTGTTGGTTAAAATCCCAGTAGATCAGCAGTTTCTGAAATACTCAGACCAGCCCGTCTGGCACCGACAACCATGCCACATTCAAAGTCACTTAAATCACCTTTCTTCCCCATTCTGATGCTCGGTTTGAACTGCAGCAGATCGTCTTGATCATGTCTACATGCCTAAATGCATTGTGATTGGCTGATTAGAAATTTGCGTTAGTGAGCAGTTTGACTGGTGTACCTAATAAAGTGGCCTATGAGTGTATATGCACAGTGTTTCTATTAACAAGTGAAAAATTCATGAGCAGATTAAAGAGTCAAACAAATAGTTTAATCTTGAATCTAATACTGCATGACATCTGTTCTACTCTTTATCATTCAACAGGAAGACAGGCCCTAAACCTCATCCATATCAGCTTGATGTTTGAAAATTGATAAGTACCTTAGATGGAATACCACTACCCATTGTTGTTACATAATTAATCCACTAGAGGGTAGACCTCTGCTGCTCTGTCACTGCCATCAAACTAAATTCTGTTTCTATCTAACATTTGTCCAGCTGTTCAGTCGTATCTGTCCCTGTTGAAGGAAAGGTTGGATCATATATATATACACGAAGTTTATAGAGAACTTCCACAATCTTTTCCCCAAAAAGTTACTCTATTTCTCTCACTCTTAAAAAGGATGCTTCTCAAAGTGAGACCATGAGTTTCAGATTTGCTCATAGATTCACTGCCACCTTCTAAGTTCATAGCAGGTTATGAGTAAAATATCAGCTTAACAAAATGTAGTTTGAGCAGAATTTGTAACAAATAAGATTTGTACAAGCTGCACATAACAAATGTACTTCCCTGTAAAACCATGTACTTTAGACAGACAGACAGCGTGCATTCAGTATTTGTTTGCCTGATTTGCTTCTAGTTACGGCATGTCAAGTGGAACATTTTTGGCCAGATTGGCTGCCAGCAGACTGTAAAATTGAGACCTGAATAATTGTAGCACAAATCTACCATTGAGTTGTACTCAGCAGCAATCATTTTGTTGTTGTTGTGAGTATTCATAAGTCAAACTCAACACACACACACACACACACACACACACACACACACACACACACACACACACACACACACACACACACACACACACACACACACAGCTGGCCACATGTCCAGAGACACGTTCTTCTCCTCTGCTAACCATGCGTGGTCACTGCTCTACAAGCCTCCCCAGACCTCTGGCAGTGTAACACTTTTACAGCATACTGAAACATGCACACACACACACACACACACACACACACACACACACACACACACACACACACATCCTGCACAGTCATGAGAGCAGATCAATACGACATAGTTGCTCACATGGGTTTTCCATCGAAGGGATTCATCCTCACTTGCTTGATTTCCTCATCTCTCTCTTTCTTTTTCCATCCTGTCTCTCACTCCCTCCCAGCAGCAGCTGTCAATTATAAGAGTCAAACTCTTTTTGTTCCCATAGGGTGTTCGGCGCACACACACATGCACACACACATGCACACACAGGGTCTCCCTTGGACTTAGATTTGAGTGAATGTGAAAGGGGTAAAACTTGACTTTTCTTGAAGTGGCCCACATGCAGCCAGCAGAGAAATGTCCAGAGGAGAGAAAAAATAAGAACTTCAGAAAGCACAGAGGAGATTGACTAAAGACCTGGAGAGATAATAGAAGAAAATATGGGCGATCTGTAACGTCAGAGTTTATTGCTCCGAAGGTCTGTGATCGTACTCTGAGGTTACACAGCTTTGTCATATTGTGTAGCTTGATTCTGATTTGATTTTAGCCCTTCGAGCAATACCTTTTGAGGACTCTAATGGCTTTTATGATTGGTCTACACTTGCATTTGTGTCTGCAAATTGTAAGTCTGACATAAAGCACAGTGAAGGGCACCAAAATGTGCCAAGGATGAAAGGACTAATGTGTCAGCAGGACCTGGAAAAACTGATCCATGCTTTTATCTCAAGTAGGCTTGATTACCGCAACAACATCTGGTTCAGAACGCTGCTGCTCGAGTCCTCACTAAGACCAAGAAAGTGGATCACATCAGTCCAGTTCTGAGGTCTTAACACTGACTCCCTGTTTGTCAGAGGATAAAGTTTAAAACACCTCTGTTGGTTTACAAAGCTCTGAATGGATTAGGGCCAAAGTATATCAGTGATCTTTTCATCCAGTATGAACCATCAAGACCACTTAGGTCTTCTGGATCAGGTCTGCTTTCAGTCCCCAGAGTCAGAACC
This sequence comes from Halichoeres trimaculatus, assembly GCF_033239565.1. NCBI lineage: Eukaryota > Metazoa > Chordata > Actinopteri > Labriformes > Labridae > Halichoeres > Halichoeres trimaculatus. The sequence goes on from NW_027437181.1 coordinate 27,878,666, forward strand.
AGACATGGAGGAGCAGCAGTCAGCTTCTATGCTCCAAATATCTGGAACAAACTGACAGAACATATCAAGTCTGCTGAAACACTCTGCTCCTTTGAATCCAGGTTGAAGGCTCACCTTTTTACAGCTGCCTTTAATTAAATCATTTTTATAACTTTTTTTTAAACCACACAACTCTGCAGCTCTGCCCAGCGACTTTTATGCTTATATCTTAATTTTTTTTATTGTATCTTTTTTTTACCTAATTTTAACTGAATTTGAATTGTTTTCTTTTAATATTTTTTCTCTGTAAAGCACTTTCAATTGCCTTGCTGAAATGTGTTATAGAAAAAAACTTGTCCTGCCTTGCCTGAAAAACACTTTCAACAGAGCATCCATAACTTGTAGACTACCTTCTAGATAACCAGATTTCCTAAGTATAACCAAACATAACAATGAGGAGTTTACATCTTTGTTTTCATCTAAACTTATAGCAAACTGTTGCTTTCCTTTTTTCTTTTTTTTACCTTTCCCTTTCTCCTCCACTAATACCATCACCCTTTCCTCCTTTCACTCGTTGCCTTCCCCATTTCTTTTTCCTTCCCTCTTCCCATTGAGAAGCAAAAATAATTCAGATGGATCCTAATAGTGTCTCCTTCTCTCCTCTGCAGTGGTCAATTGTTCAGATCCAGGCCACGCAGAGAATGGTGTGCGCCAGTCTGGCCTGCGCTACCCAGAAGTCTTCAGCTTTGGAGTAACAGTGGCGTTCCACTGTAAAAGAGGCTTCTACCTCCTGGGCTCTGCAGTCCTCACATGCCAGCATGATGGACGATGGGACAGACCCATTCCCCGCTGCCTGGGTATGCAAAGAGAAACACAAACACGCATTGTGTGAACTCAGAGATACGATGTAGGAGATGAAAAGAATGAAGCAGAGACAAAGAAAAAACAGATTGACACTCACAGGGCTATTATGGAAATGTTTGTCTTTTGTGAGCAGGTAACAACTTCCTGGAACACAAGTAGTCATAGCCAGGTGGCTTTCTATTTATTTTTCTTCATATTTGTCAGGAAAAGCCATTTGAGGAGTGAAATGGCTTGAACAGCGTCAGCCGGGAAGATGAGGTGCGAATGAGAAACTGAGAGAATAAGAGAGGGTTCAGGGTAGAAAATGGGAGGGAAGTAATCATAAAAGGAGGGCGGAATATAAAAGAAAGAGGCTTAAAGGTTTGAACATATTTGTGTGAGTGTGTGGGAACAGAAATAAAAGGTGAGCGTGTGTCTCTTAGGGCAATAGGCGTTCTTTGCAGAGAGCGACATTGGCTGATAGAAACGTAGAGATTAAACTAGAGAGGCTGATTCAGAGATGAGGAGGGAAACACAGAGAGGTGAGTGGGACTGCAGCAGGAGGACGCAGTGACAGAGAGGGAGAGATGAGGAATCAGACACTCACTGGTGGGACGCTGGTGTCTGTGCATCGAGCATTACATTCGAGAAACAAGGTCTTATCGGAAAATTGGGGGGAGAGGTGTGATGACTGAGGGGCGAGGAGAGGATGGAGTAATATAATTTGGGGGTTAGGAGAGATATCAGAGGACCAGTCATTTGGCAGAAATAGAAAATCGAGAGCTGTGTCATATCTGTGGCCTACAGAAACCTGGTCTCTGAAAAATGTCGATTCTTTTTCTCTAATTTGAAGGAAAAATAAGAGATTTTTTTTACGAATGTCTGTCGCTTTGGAACAAGTTCTAGTTGTTTTCAACACAGAGGGGAGGGAGAGAGGCTCTTCCTATGTTTTCTAGCTAAAGGGAGTTTAATTTGATATGAGTTATTGCTTCTTTTTCCCTCAGGCTGTGCAATCAAAGTTATAAAAAAAGCTGTTCTGGTTTGGCTATGTACCGCTATACAGTGCAAGCTAAGCATAGTGGTTTCTGTTTAATTATGTGTTTATATAAAAGTTATATTTTTGAATTGCTGAAAGCGCTACATATAGCTGCAACAATCCTAGCGAGGGATCTTTATTGTGTCTCGTACTCTGCTCTCTCCCTATATTTACTAACTTTCTCTACGTCGAATAATGCAGAAATGCAATAAAGAAGTTTAAGGGGGTAAAGGCGACGAAGAGATACTGCAAAATAATTTTTGAACAATAATTAAAAGTTTTTCAACCTTTAAAATAAGAGAAAAGATGAAAGTAAACTTTTTTATTTCATTTTTTTCTGAGCATTCAGTTGAAGCCTTCTCCTGAAACTGATATATATGTCTGTTGCCTTTCTGTCAACCTTTCACTTCAGCCGCAGTGACCAAAGTGCACCATCTAATGCAGTTGGTGTCTTGGATCTATTTTTGGACACCTTTTCGCATGAACCCTCTTTCTCTCTGTGTTTATCTTGCTCTCACTCTGTCTCTGCAGCTATTTCCTGTGGTGACCCCGGTGTACCCCCAAATGCTGTGGTGTCTGGAACTCGCAGCTGGACATACGGCTCAGTGCTGCAGTACTCCTGTCTGCCAGGAGGGTTATTGGTGGGAAACACGACTCGCTACTGTCAGGAGGATGGCACATGGAGTGGACCGCCGCCGTACTGCACCGGTAAAGTCACGCTGCTCAACAGTTCAGTTGCTGAGGGAGGCATCTTTGTGTTACTTTTTGGCAACAGTCGTCATCAAGCAGCATCCTCCAGGTTAAAACTGAGGCCTGTTCGTGGTGCTCAAACAACAGCTCTTACATTAAGTCAGTCATTATCACAGAATGGATCAGTTGCATCTTACTCAGAAAAACTCTAAAAACTTGCATCACAACAAAAACTGGCTTGTCAAGCTTCTTGAACAGAGGAAAATAGTCATAATTAAAGAAACTAAACAACTACATTTTATTGACCCACTGATAGACTTTTTACTCAGCCAATCCGGCCCTAATTTTTGTCTGTCGATATCTTGAAATTAAAAAATTTATGAACTCAACAGGTGTATGTGGCTCAGTTTAAGTCTAATGACAATGTTTTACTAAGAGCAAGAAATTACCACATGCTTGGTTTTCAGCTTCTCTGCTGGAAAACCAGACACAGATTTATGTCTATAAGTGGAGACAGAGTTTAGTACCTTGAAATATAACCACACAACACTGATGCACTACGATTGTTTCTTCAGGAATGTTCATGCATGGAAAATAAAATGTAGTGTGAAGGAAAACCATTTTTTGGAGCTTTCCATAATTTTCTCAGTGGTTTTTGTCAGAGGAACCAAGCTTACCATGGCTCACCTGATTCAAACGATGTGCAGCGCTAGTATAAAGTAGAAAACCTCCAACTATTCTAAACAAAAATAACAGTATCCTTAAATCAGAAGGTTACTAGGTTTTGGCCATCTGGCCATCCAAACCATGCTGTACTCAAGCACAATTGCTCCCCCTCAGCGCTGTTATTCCACTGGAGAGTACAGCCAGCGGTCACACTACTTCAATATGAACCATTAGCAGGTCACACACACACACCCGTGGCCCGCCTACATCATCCTTTGCATCGAAGCCTATGCTTTCACGAAGCACAATCTCGTCAGTCGGCACAGTGAGACACAGAGAACACTGCTACAACTTTAGAGACTTCTTGGCTCATGGTCAGTCGTTTCTGTCCGACACAACCCTCTAACACACCCACTGCTGTTTAACCTCTTACTGCCTGAATTAATCAACAATTATGAAACTGGATTGTTCTATGTGTTTTGCATCAGTTTTTTTGAAGTGGGGTTGTATGAGCTCTATGTGACCACTAAGGACATTAGATACAGTAGAAAGTTGTGTCCTCTCCCTCAGTAAGACACAAACTGTAATCGATGGTGACGAGGAAATAGACGCTAACACAGAGAGACCGTACCAAATTCAAAGGCTATTTTCTCTGCCTACAAGAACTAAAATCAAAAAGTAATACCACAGTTTAAGAGTACACTACATAAAATATTTTTTAAGTGCATTAAGTCTTCGGAAATATAAACATTTATCCGGACCTAACTAACTGGTCATGTATCCTTCCACACAGCACTAGTGCACTCCGTCCCCCCTCCTCCTTTTAGCTGCAGGGAATGTAAACAAGCTATGCTTCGGGCGCTGGTTGTAGCCTCGTGTAAGTTTGATCAAGTATCATAATTCTTTTGTTTGTACTCTAAGGATTGTGCGGCAGCGTAGGAAATTCAAAATGAGTGACTATAACAGCGACGATGAAGTTCCATTCACTTTGGAACCAAAAGGATACCTGTATGAACTGGAGTACACAGAAGAAGAGCTGCTACATATGGCGACTGAAAGGAATACAGAGGAAACATCCGCGGACACTGGACATCAAGATGCTGAGTGTTGCTGCTGCCACAACTGTTGTTGTTGTTGTTGCTGTTACAGGACACTCCAGAATTTAGAAGAGCAGGGAAATCTGTGTGATGAGTTATACAGACAGCTTGAGAGCCAGCAGTGTCCTCAGACAAATCCTGAAGAGTGTCTGTAACCAAGTGCCACTCGTGACAGCAGTAACACTCAGCATCCGTGGGCAAAGAGTCACAGCTCCTCTTCTGTGTGCTCTGGTTCATACAGGTATCCTTTTGGTTCCAAAGTGAATGGAACTTCATCGTCGCTGTCATAGTCACTCATTTTGAATTTCCTACGCTGCCTCACAATCCTTAGAGTACAAACAAAAGAATTACGATACTTGATCAAACTTACACGAGGCTACAACCGGCGCCCGAAGCATAGCTTGTTTACATTCCCTGCAGCTGAAAGGAGGAGGGGGGACGGAGCGCACTAGCGCTGTGCGGAAGGATACATGACCAGTTAGTTAGGTCCGGATAAATGTTTATATTTCCGAAGACTTAATGCACTTAAAAAATATTTTATGTAGCGTACTCTTAAACTGTGGAATTACTTTTTGATTTTAGTTCTTGTAGGCAGAGAAAATAGCCTTTGAATTTGGTACGGTCTCTCCCTGTTAGCACCTATTTCCTCTTCACCATCGAGTACAGTCTGTGTCTTACTGAGGGAGAGGAGACAACTTTCTACTGTATCTAATGTCCTTAGTGGTCACATAGAGCTCATACAACCCCACTTCAAAAAAACTGAACTATCCCTTTAAATTGACTGGAGATTGTAAATTAGAGTATAAAACACACAATAGTTATGACTAAGTTATATTATATATATAGACATGTGAAGTTCATCCCCTGACCAATATATTGCAACATAATGGATCTGATACAATCTTTGGTATGTGCAGAATATGAATCAATAGGTTATAATGAGGTACAAGGTCATTTCAGCTGCATCAAGACTTGACAGGGTATGTCACAAATGTGTGACGACAGGCATCAAAGGGTTACAATGATTGTCAATAGGTGGGGTGGCAGCAATCATATGGCATGATTCATACGTCATGGATCACACGCGCTGTCTGCGTGCTTGAGCTCTTCCATGAAGTGAACCATGCTGAAGCCCACCTCTTCGAAGCGTGCTAAAGCAGAGAAGTGAATCATGCTTAAGCATGGCAGACTTGTGGTCACACTGGCCAAATGACAGACTCTCAGTAGATCCAGCACTGATTTCTTTTCCCTCACTGTTAATTCTGTGTGGTCTGATCATGAGATGCACGTTGTTCCCGAAAGTTGCTCACTGCCACCAGGGCTAAAACTTAGTGTAGCAGGTGGTAATTCTTTACAGCTGTATTTAAGATTTTACAGAATACTTATGTCTAAATTCAGCGAAATGAACATGTGTTGTGGAACTAAATTTGCAGTTTTCACATTTCCAGACATAAATGACACAACACACCACAGGAAATGTTATGATTTAGATTCAGTCTGTTAATCCATTTACTGAGTGACGCACTGTAGCAAGCTGTTTATATTTTCGACTATAATTACCTCCCTTCTAGCTAACTGAAAACTTGCCTATATACTGTGTTTCATTTCACTTTCCTTGACATTTTGCTGTTTCTCTGAGCAGATACATTTTCTGTTGCACTTTCATAAATCGCTTCAAAATGGAATTTAAATAACTTTTCTGTGGCATATTTTCAAGCAGTGTTAAATATTGGCCCATTTTTACCTGCTGTTTGCTAATACATTTTATGAAATGAATCCCCATTTCAAGGCCTTTGTTAAGTGACTCTAAAAACATTTTACATCCAACTGAACGTGTTAAAAAAACACATGCAGACAAAAGGAGGTGAGAGTTCTTGTTTACCACAGGTTTCAAGTATTGCACTCCAGTTGGCTTCTGGATTCCACAAGACAACAACCGATCATTTCCAAACCCAGCATCAACTGTCTCAACAGCTGAAATGCAATAAGCTTCCTCTACTGGCCTCAAAACAGAACGCTCAGCAGGGCAGAAACCATCCTGCAGCTGAAGACCTAATTGAGATGCAAGCCGCTGCATTTTGAGCTGTACCCTGTTAAACTCACAAATCCCCACCGATGGAATTTAAGCTGCTGAAATTGTGACACGCTCAGTGCTTTTAATGCTAGAACAATTTGGTATAGCTTAACTGCAAAGTACAGTTCTACAAAGTTCCTGTGAGAGAGCATGTGCACGTCGTATGCGTGTGCCAGTGTATGTGAAGGAAAGGGTGGGTTAAATATTTGTGCGTTTTCTGCAAGAGAGGATGGGAATGGTCTGAAATTACAAATGCCTTTTAGTTTGATGTTGTTGGCCTGTAGCATGAATGCATTTATTTTTAGCATAGTGGCCTCGTTGAGAGTCAGCCTCCTGACCCTGTTTCCACCATTTTGTTACATAAAATCACAAAAACCTATTAGGAAGTTAATGGACATCAGTCGGATGCAGCTGCTGTTTCATGTTGACTGTGTGTGAATGTGTGTGTGTGGGGTTGTGTGTTTTTTATAGCTTATCTCTCTCTTATTTGTTTGCTTTTAGCACATCATGTTTCTGTGTCTTTTCCTGCTATAGGTGCCAGTCCAGGAGTCTGTGGAGACCCAGGGATCCCACCCCACGGTGCCCGTCTTGGAGGGGAGGAATTTAAAACTAAGAGCCTGCTGCGTTTCAGCTGTGAGGCAGGTTACAGCCTGACTGGCTCAGCTGAGAGAACCTGTCTTCACAATGGCACCTGGAGCGGTACACAGCCTGTCTGTCAAGGTGAGGGAAAATCTGGCTCTAACTTCACATGACGCATGTCTCTGTGAGAAATTCACCTCTGCTAAAAGAAAGAAGAGTCATACTGCAGTTTAGATGAGTAACATGGAACAGTTTGCCTCTATTTTTCACAATGCATGGTCCTGCACTTGTGAATGTTAAAGGTCCCATATTCTGCTCCTTTTCAGCAGTTTGATATGGATCATTGATGTCTTCATGAAATGGTAGTAACACGTTTTGGTCCAAAAAGCCAATAAATCGAGAACAGCAGCATTGTTTCCAGGCTCTCATAGCCCCTCTGTTCAGAACGCTCTGATTTAGTGGGCGTGACCTTCATATGTAAATGAGCCACCACTGATACTGCCCCGCTCTTCCGTGTCACAGAGAGCGACGCCACAAGCTCCGAGTGCACAATGTTTGGAAAACAGCAAAGCTTGTTTATCATAACATCACAGGCTAAAACAACAGGCTAACCGCAGCTAAAGTTAGCATCCTGAAGCTAACACAGAGACAGGGGGGACACTGAGGTAAAGCTCTTACATCTGCTCCACAGCACACAGCATTTAAATTACTCACATTTCCAGGGTCCGAGGTTTGTTGGTGGATGGTTGGTAATGCGCCTGGATTCAGGACCAGTCTATTCTCTAGCTCTCTGTTGTACTGTCCAAAGTTGGAAAAGCAGTCGGCCGTGAAGTGACTAGCACACATGCACAGTTTTACTGAGTGTAGCTGGCACATTTCCCTGATAAATGAACTCTGGCCACTTAGTCTTGTCTTCTTCTGAGATGGGAAGCTTGAGCATGGAAATATGTGGCTGTATACAGCCAAAAACAGAGCAGTGATGGCTCTTCAAATTTTGCATTCTCCTCCCCGCTGCTGGAGAGATTTCTCTCCAGCAGCGGGGAGAGGAGGGGACGGGGAGGGGGTTCTGGGGTATCTGCTCCGGTGGACCAATCAGGCTAAACTTGCTCCTGATTGGTCAAAAAAGGGAATCGCTGACTGTCACATCACATTTTCACAATCACATTTTGTGGGCTGGGAGGAAAGCCAAAGACCCACAAATTTCACTAAAAGACTTAATAAAGTGATTTTATGCATAATATGGGACCTTTAAATCAATGAGTTTCAATTAGACCTTTTTTGGCACTTTTCATCCACACGCACTGTTTACTCATCCTGTTTTATAGTTACGTCTGCTGTTTGCTTTAGACAAGCAGCTTGGATTTGAGAACACAATATACGCCAAACTGTCTGTTTAGAAAACATCATCCGTTTTGATACCACGTTATCTCCATCTCAATAGGGGTTACCTTTGGGTCCCAACCCAGATTCTATGAAACACAGTCATAAAAATAAACATCTCTGTAAAAAGAAGCAGGGCAGGTTTTTGTTGGAACTCACACTGCGGTGCATTTGTGGCATATGGGCCTAATTATTCAGCTTTTTTTGTGTGTGAAAATAAATCAGCTCAGGCTCCAAAGATGAACAGCTTAATCTCTCCTCTGCAGAATAATGTAGCACCAGGCTGCTTGGCTTGCTGGCAACAGTAAGCAACAAATCCATTACCAAATATAGCTTACAACACATGACATACATTTGACTGCTTACAGTACACTGAATTTAAATAATGTGTAGGTGAGGTTTGAATGTCTGTTATGCATTTCAGAGATGAGATTTACATGATTTTTAATATAAGGTTAAATGAGGTGTATGTAGTTTGAGTAAGTTTTGTTTATGCACAACTTAAAGCTTTAGTGTTAATCATTGTGCTGCAGCTCTGCATTAAAACTCCAATATGGGGTGTGTGTGTATCAACTAAATCTCTAATTGTCTCCCAGCATAAAATAACTCATTTTAATGAAATAGAAGAGGTTAATGGAGGAGGGTTTGGAGAAAATGTGCACTTCCTGTTTGTGTGTGTCGGTATCAGTGTGGCCCAGATACAAAGGATTGAAGTGTGTCACTCTGAACAGACTGTGCTGAATCTTCCCCAGCACTGCTGTGGTTATAAAGTGTATCACGTACAACAGCAGTTTCCAAAGACAGACTTTAACCAATGGGGGTTTAGAGGAAATTAAAATGGGTCCCCGCAGTGCTGTAGAGACACTGGGATCCTTAGCTGCTTCCTGTGTTTCTTTTCTCCATTCCAAACAATGGCAGGTATGGCTGAATGAAACACTGCTGACATTAACTCCAGCCTGACGCAGATTTTAGATTCAGTTAGATGGATGGGCTCTTCTGGCAGTAATTTAAGTGGAGAGGGAGAGGGAAGAGTGAGTCATACAGTTTCAGTGCACCCTTATGATTGTGTGGCCAAGACCCAAAACACCACCAGTGTGCTAAATATAGAGCGCTGCAAAGCTTAACAGCAATACTGAGTAAAATAAGAAAAAACAGCTCGAGATCTCTCCACATAAATAAAAATGTTTGAGTGCTATAAAGCAGCGCTTCGTTTGAAAAAGTTAAATTTTTTCGCTTGAGTTCAATTCGATGATTCACATTAAAACTTTCCCTGATTCTGAAAATGTTACTTCCAAGAAACTGCAGAGAAAAAAATGTAACAGAAATGAAACTGCAAAAGTTAAATCACAAGACTCTGATCTATCATCATACAAAGCAGTCACAAAGTTTTTTGAGGCTTGGATTGCCTTCATATACCAAGACCCACACACACACCTTAGAGGTGTGTGTTTGTTTGTGTGTGTGCCAGTGCCTGTGTTTGTGTTAAACAAATTATTTATGTCTGTCTACAGTTGTTTTTCATTAAGCTAATAGTGGTTAAAAGCTGATTCAGAGGGGATGAGACATCTATCACTGAGACACAAACACAAAAAAATCCATACACACATCCATACTGAAACACCCCCGCATACACACATATACACACATACCCACTGTTGCTCACAGCAGGTTTACAGAGAACACTTATAGACTAACCATGAGCTAAAGCTACAAAAGCTACAATATGCTAAGACCTACTCTACCAACACACACACTCACACACATACTCACACACACATACTCACACTCTCACTCACTGCTGCAAGGCCGAGCTTTTAAGGGCTCTAACTAATGAGTCTAATCGATAGGTGTTTGATTGTTAGAGGCTGTCAGCTGTCATGGACTTATTAGTAAAATGTGCTGTGTCTGGTTGCTAATTCCTGTCTGCCCTGTTCATTTGCTTCGCTAGCAAGCTCAAAATCAATGGATTGCATGTTTCGAGACGTTTTAGGGACGCACGCATCTTCATTCCTGTGTCCTCCTGGTTTGGACTCACCAGTGGTGCAATGGCTCAATAACAAAGAAAGACAAGGAGTGATGGAGTTTGTATATTTAGCAACATCTCCAGTTTCTTGTCCCACAGGAATGAAAGGAGGTATGAACTTTAAGTTATGACATGAGACACACGGGTCCTGAAGTGTTCTTGATGTCATTTCACTCTTCTAGCTTCGAGTGAGAGATGGTGTGTTGAAATTGTCCATGTTTCATGTTCAAAAACTCTTCAGGTATGGAAACTGGTTCTAGATTGATGCCATTGACTGAATATTGAGTGGGCAGCGTAGCTCCCCCATTTATCATTGTACGGTTTTGAAGCCAAAATACCCCCGTCACAGGCGCCACCATTGGTATCTGATGTGCAGCCAGAGTCTGGGTAGTAGAGATGATGAGGGATTCTGGGAGAATCTGAGTGGAGCCGGGTGACAAAAATAATAATTTTTTGTTTCCCCTCAAGAGTCTAATCTCCTCTTGGCTCTACCTCCAGAAATAGTTAACAATCCCCCCCCAAAAAAATACACAAGAACAGCGGCTGTCAGCCATCGTTAAATGTGACGCAAAACCTCATTTTGAACCTCATATAACTAATGAAAATGATACTTTTCAGAAAAAAGAGGACCCGAATACAAGGCAGCCAAATGATATCTTCAGATCACCACAACAATCGGACGTGAGAAACATTTCTACAAGGTGTATTAACTTCTTTTAAGTTTGACCACCGCCCATCTGGAATGGCAGGGGAGATAGATTTTTTGACCTATACTGCATATACTGCAGCCAGCCACCAGCAATTTTTGTGGCAACCTCACTTCAAGCAGCCCAAGATTATTTATTTGTTTTACAGTCTATGGTCGATGCCAGTAAAACATAGATGAGGATGCCTCTAGTTAACAGAACAGGTCACAAACTTTATACCTGAGAGCTGGCAGAAAGAAGTGCAGTTGAAGGGGTGAAAAATTTGGCTTTTTTTCATTCTCACCTGCTCTCCTCCCAAACAATGTCTGGGATTTTAAGCGCACAGTGCATGTTTGAAACAGGCTTTGGATTCCCAGTGAGAGGGGGACACCGTCGAGGCTTTGGTGTAGATCGTGTTGAAGCAGCTATAAAAATGAATGCCAGCATGTCTTCATGGATGCTGCAATGTCAGGTGTACAGACAATCTCAGGTTATAAATATGTATTCTCTGTGCTCTCATCGCTGAGACTTTGTTCTCCCCAGGATGACTCTGGAAGGACATTGTCCACAAACACTGACTGAGAATGAGCTTTGCAACCCTGCTGCATGACCAATGCTCCTCCTTACTGCGTGTTATTTCCACACTACTTGCTTGTCTTGTTATTCAGAATCTTCTGTCTGCAAATACAAAAAGACAGCATGTCTAATTTTTTAACCAATGACAGGTTCAGGAAGCAGGCCCCAGTCCTTGGAGCAGTTTCATGCTCTCTGCCCTGCTCAGTGGCACTTTGGCAGCTGTAGTGGAAGCTGTGAATGTATCGCAGTCTCCCCCAATCTAGAAAACAACTGGAACACTGTACATCTGCCAGTCACTGCTGGGAGTCACTCCAACAACCTTTAGTCATCAATAAGCCTCACTACCTCCAGGACATATATTTAGAGTTTTTTCCAGCTGACTCCAGTGATAATCTCATTATTGCAACCTTCAGCTGATCAGCCCTGAGTGACGGCGAGACAGTATTGCTCACAGCGATATTATCACTATGATTAATCACTGCCGTTTAATATTTCCTCCTTCCTCAGCTGTATCTTGCGGTAACCCTGGCACCCCTGCACACGGAAGGATTGTCTTCAGCGATGGCATCACTTTCGGCAGCTCGGTGGCTTATGCATGCTGGGAAGGCTTCAAAACATCAGGCCTGACCACCAGACACTGCACAACAAATGGGACGTGGACGGGACAACCCCCAGACTGCGCTGGTACGTCAGGTTTCCTGTCACTGCTTCCTACTGTCTTTATAAGGGACAGAGCTGTAAGTGATGGGGGCGGGGGGCCCTGAGTCAGCTGCATCTGCTGCTGTACTACAAGTAACCCTGCAAATAGCATTAGTATTAGTGAGTGCACAGTGGTGTTTTTGTGGTAGAAGATCCAAGAGGCATATGAATTGTGCATGCACTGAGCAAACTGCTGCTGTGCAGATACAGGACTGTACGAGACAAAGTTTGTTGTGTCTGAGATTTCACAGTTTCAAAGAGCCAGTCAGAGGTTTGGGAAAATGGAAGGGAGGAGACAGGAGGTGAAAGAAATGACAGAGGTTAAAAACTGAAGTTGCTGAGAAAGTTGAGAGTACACAAAGAGTCATGGGACAAGGACGAAGAAGTTTAAGGAATCAGTCAGTGAGAAGTACAGTCATTTTGATGAGGAATAGATCAGATTAGATCATTTGTGTCTTGCTCCTCTGCAGAATTCTTGGAACATCAGCTGACAGATACGTCCTATAACTATCTTCCTCTTTCATCCTTTAGTGATCAGTTGTGGAGATCCAGGACCAGCAGCCAATGGGATCTATCTAGGAAGTGAGTTCACCTTCAACCACACAGTGCTCTACCGCTGTAACCCTGGACACCTGATGGAGCCACTTGGGCGCAACATTCTGCACTGTACCAAAGAGGGAACCTGGAACCAGACCAAACCTAGCTGTAGAGGTAAGAACTGTAACGCTTGTGATAAATACCTCTACAGTTCTCTTAAAGATCCTCAGATTCACAGCCATGTCACAGAACATCTTGGAAATGGAAATAAGTATTTCTAGTAGATTGGCACCTTTGCTTCTTTTAAATCTCACATAATTCTCATAAAGAACAGATTAAGATAGGCTAACCATGCTGTAATTTTACACATTTTAAAGTTGTAACAACACGACCCTTCTGGAGTCGGCGTTAAAACACTCAAGGGGGAAAACTTTAAGGAAACTGATAAATTCTGCCAATGGAGCGTATTTCAGTAGCCACAAGTAATAAATGTTAAACGAATGAACTCTCAAGAGACTGTGTCCAAATAAGAAAAAAAAAATATTACCATTTAATCAAACAGAACAAATGCCTCTCCCGCGCACCCGGTGCGCAATGGCAATCAAACACAAATATTCACTCAAATAATGCCCCAAACACAGTCTATTTCAACCCTAAATAATGTTAAAATCCCCCTCTAACAAAAATTACCCCGCTTATCCTTTTTCAAGTCCGTTTAAATTGTCTTTCCCACAGTTTTTTGGTCCACTTGCCCAACGGAAGCCGCTGTAAATCCTCCGAGCCCCAAAAGTAATCCACACAGAAACAAAAACCCAAACCCAAAAACGAGATTGATCAACTAAAAACACTGGTATACCAGGAAAAGTGCAACATAAAGACGATCTCACCACTCTTGGAACAACTTAAATCCACAAAGATGTTTGTCCGTTCCTTGTGCACACTCTTGGTCCCAGGAAGAGATAATCCACGGGGAACTGTAGGGATGTATCGGCACACTTCAGTAACTACCCTCCGGGATGTTTATATTAAGTATATTTCAACTTTGCTCGGACAGCTTATTACTTATCCTTGTTTTTCAGGCCCTTTCTACAGGCACGCCTTTTTTATTGTCCTTTTCCCTCACGATCTCCTCTCCTGTCCCTTCCCTAACGCCACGTACTCCTTTTATAATTTCGTCCTTTATTTTCTTTTTTTTTTCTTAACCATAAACCCACTCATACAACATTGCAACAGGTATCCCATCCTATCTTACATTTTGCTAACAGGGATTTATTTTCATCGTACTGAAAACCTTTCATTAATTTCATTAATCACACTTTTATTGATTTCATTCACTATAATACCTCTCTCGTTTAGTCAAATTTTCGTTTTTGGTGACACTGTGTCAAAGTCTTTTACAATCTGTTTTTTCTTTTTTCTCTGGTATTAATCCTATAGTTGCGTTTTGGCAGAATAAAGGTATTTGATGGAAGGGCTCAGTTTAGCTTTGAAAATTAAGTTCCTCCAATTTATATGCTGAAGAGGATGAGTCCATATGATGAAGATTTCTTTGAACTGCTAGTGAATAAAAATTATCAATAAATAAGAAAGAAGAGCATATGAGATAGAATTAACCCTTATCTGATGATGCTCTGTGATTGTCTCAAAGACAAAAGTTTCATGAAAGCCTTTTTTAAGTAATCTTTGGAGACCGATAACAAAAGAAAGTATATTCTGTTGGTTTCTATACCACAATTAAACAGGGTACAGAGCATTTTTATTGAGTCTCAGCGTTGCAGAAATCTTCTAACAAAGCACTCAACCATGAAGAATAACAAGGGCTGTTATTGTTATAGATCTGTGCAAACGCAGAAAAAGACCAACAAAAACAAGATACAATTTAATAAGAACAATAGATTTTTATTGCTGGATGCCATACTGAAATAACAGATTGTGACTTTAACTGTGCCTTACACAGAGTCCAAGTGGAGATTTACAAAGCTCTTAACAAATAACAGGGTGTTAAATTAGAGTGTGTGTTCTGAAATCCTCTTACTTAATAACATAAATGTGAAAATAAAAAAGAATGCATTTAAATAAACTGAGTCCCAGGTTTACTACAGCTCTTATTTAGGGTTCAGGCTGTAACACTCCACAACAGTAAGAGTGAACGTTTCCTGAGACCCTCCCTGCCGCTTCTTCCCACAAACAGAAAATCACCTGCTGGCTCCTGCAGTTGCAGATGCTTTGAACTGAGATGAAAAAAACTTAAAAAGCCGGTGGAGGCTACTGCGAGAGAACCAGAGGGAGAGAGATGCAGAGAGGGGGACAACAGAGAAGTAACTGATACTGTGGGTGATAGAAAGTGAGACAGAGGCGGAAAATTGAAGAGAGAAAGTTAGAAAACAAGAGGGGGGGATACAGGTAGAAAAATACTGCTCATTCTTTCTTCTTTTTTCTGTTTCTCCTCCGCCTCACCCTCTGTTTTTCTCTTCTGACTTCCTTTACTGCATTTTCTCCTTTTCTCTGGCTTCTTCTCCCTCTGCACAATGATTTTTCTATAGCTTCTCTGTTTTTATTCCCTCCATTTTCTTTGGCTTCAATCCCTCCCAAGCCTTCATTTGATCATATTTTGGAGGAATGGCATCTTCACAGAGAGAGACACACTGAATGAAGGAGGTTTAAGTCGCACTAGTGTAGCTTGACAGGCAGAATGAATCGAGTGAGGAGGAAAGAGAGATCGAGGAGGTAGGGATGGTGGAGTAGAATGGAGGAATTAAGGGAGGAGAGAGGATGGCAAAGGTGTGTTAAAGGAAAACACCAGGGTAACGCTTTATTTTTCGAGGTCCGCAAATTTCATCACACTTCCGTAATAATTAGACAAAGTTTTTTCTTATTTCTTTGAAATTAGCACATAACTTCTTTAAAATAATGTCCAAATTTTTTGTTGCAAGTCACAATTGGTAGGTTATTGTTTTTTTTCCAGTTTCTTTGAAATTTACTGCAAATTAAAAGGTAAGAAGGTGACAATTAGCAAATAATTTATTTGAAATAAATCACAACTTACCACAAAATGTTTTTAAAAGTATCCCAACGTTTCTGCTGTTTCCAGAGAAGAAGGTGATAAATAGCTGCTTAGTTCATGAATACAGAAGTTAGGTTCATTGTTTCCTCTGATAATTACCTCTGAAATGTTCAGAGAATAAATTAATTTCCCAATAAGCAGTTGATAGTTAGCTATTTGTTATTTAATTTCACCAAGTTCTTTAGTACCCAGTTTGTTGATATGTATAATTGAGATCACATGTAAAATGATAAACCTTTATGATCAGGCCTATAATGTTTGACATGATACAACTGAAGGCTTCAGATGTGATATTCACCAAGAGTGGGGTTGTAAAATGTCGTTATCTGATTGTGATAGACACTGTGAGTACAGGCGCGCTGCAAAACAGAATCTGGCCAGAAGTTATGTGCTAATTTTCACCAAATCTTCATGAAATTCCAGGGGTAATTTCAAAGAAATAAGAAAAAAACTTTGTCTAATTATTTAAGTGCAATGAAATTTCCGGACCTCTAAAGCAACGTTTTACCAACACCAGAGGAGGCACTGAGATACTTGATGAAAAAACAGTGAAGAAATGAAAACGAAAGGAAAGAGAGGCAGAAAAATGGAGCGAGAAAGATGGAATAAAAAGGGGAAGAGAATCTGATGAACCATCAGTCAGGCCACAATGAAAAAAAGGAGCAGAGAGGAAAGGAGCGATGGGAGAAACTTAGAAAGGCAAATCAATACCTGCCCCCAAACCTGTAAACACACAGTGAGAGAAGGGATTAAGCCCATAAAATGTGTTGGCTGGCTGAGATGTGCCAGGAGAGATATTCCTGTAAGAGGTGGAGAGGCTGAAACTCTGTGAGAGAATAAAAGAGGAGTTGAGCCGGTGCAGGAGGACACACAGACAAAAGGTACAAGGAGAAACAGAAGAAGAGCAAGCTGCAAGACAGAGAGGAGGCAAGGGAACATGTTCGGTGAAGGAGCACGGAGGGAAAGGTGGAGAAAAATGAGCAAACAAAATGATGGGAGGATGAGTCAAGGTGTGTGCCTCAGAAGAAATGAGACTTACCCCACCAGACTCATGTGGAGCTAACCCAGTGTGTGCTCTACAAAGGAGAGACGCAAATAAAACAAGACTTCAGAAACCTTTAATTACAGGCTGAAGTGTTCTCCGGGCATCAGAGACCTGCAGGAATATTGTTCTGGAGTATTAACCGCTAAGTCAATGAGTGGGTTTGTTCTATTTTTGGAGAGTTGTAGTTTGATCCCCAACAACAAAGTTGGTTTAGAAGACAGACTTTAATTATTCGTTTTAATCCCTGTTAGCTGTTCAGTAGCCATCAGCTCCATGACTGGAGTCACATGAAAGAAACTGTCAAACAATATGCTCAGGATAATAAGAAAGGTCTGGCTTGTTAAGGTGTCTGATTTTTTTGGCACTGGAACCAACAACAAGCAGAGCACATTGGAGAGTGAAGAAAACAAGATGGGAAAAATAAAAACTCCTTTCTGACTCTGGGAGAATGACCTTTGGGAGCCGCAAGGCTTCTTCAGGACACTGGTGACATACAAAGCCAAATTAGTCGACTGATTTGTTTGCTCAGAGCAAACTGCTGTTGCTAAGAAACTGCAGTGTTACAAACAAAAGATATATTTTTGTAGCTCAAAACACTTTTTTTTTGTTAATGGCACTCTGATTCTGCGTCCAAAAGGCTCACGACTGAGAGAGACAAAAAGGATAGAAGAAAAAGATTGGCAGAGGAGAAGCGAAATCGACAGTTGGATGGAGAGGGCAGGAGAAAACAAAACACAAAGAAATTCAGTCACGAAGAGAAGCCAGATGTCCATGGAGTGTGTATTTAGTGGTGCTCTAAAAGAAATACGTGTTTTATTTCTGCTAACTTTCCAAAAGTGTATCTGTATGGCTCCTCCTGTAAGAGTCAATGTGTGCATCTACTGTATATACAGCATGTGTGTGTTGTTTTTGCCTGTATGTCTATGTGCGTGTGTGTGACTGTGTGTGCTTCCCGTCCTCCGAGCATGCTTGTGCTCACTGTATATCATCATAGCAGAGTGAATGGAGCGTGAAACCATCTGTCTCCTGGTTAGATGAGAATTACACTGACTTTATTAGATGTTTGAAACCATGCAGATGGTTATCATTATCTTAGGGAGTTACACACACACACACACACACACACACACACACACACACACACACACACACACACACACACACACACACAGATGCTTATCAGTTTGTTATGAAGTTGTATGCACACACATCTATCCTCATATAACACACTTGACTTGGACATAAGAGTTTCGGCAGGTGGATGCAACTGTGCATGCACACACACGTGCACACACACACACACACACACACACACACAAACACACAGAAACACCATGGGTTTTGTCAGGAAGCTGGTGGAACATCATCAGGCAGAAAATGTATGTCACCGTGTAATCAAAGACCCCAGATGCTTTCTTTAATCTATATAAATTGATTTGATCCACCGAGCCGTTTCACATCAACATTAGTTATGTACACTAGCAGTTAGAAAATCAAGTTTCAGAGTCGCTGCAGAGCCATGAGACTCATTAGCATTACACAAATAGCAATCTAACACAGTGAGTCTTAAGTGTTTGCGCAGCTTTCCCTCTGAACTCCTCAAAACCAGTCACCTGAGTGGAAGCAGAAAGGCCGTCACAGACAATGTAGCGACCCAAATGTCCTTCGAGGACAAACTCTGTCAGCATGATGGCCATGGTTTGTCTGTTGGTTGAGCAACTAAAAAATAGTTACCTTGTTCATCTGCTGCTTTGGGGACAGTAAAAACCGTAACATTGAACAAAACTCTCTGCCCTGAATTTGATACATCCTCTGTGGGACTCTCTTAGCATCCACAGCAATTCATTAACTTATCTTTGAAGGCCTGACACACATGAGGGCCCTGTGCTCTGCTTCTCCATTCACAGGTCCAAAGGCACCTGAGTAATAGTCCACATGGTGCTTGCAGCTGTCTGCTGCTTTTTTTGCCTGTTGTCACACCTCTAATTTGTAGCCACTGTGTCTTAAGTTAATTCATATCCCTCATAGTAAGCACTTTGTGATTGTACACCAGAGATCACAGGGAGCGTGGGAGCAGAGGAAGAGTCTCATTGGTCAGCGCTGTTTGTTTGTCTTAGGCCCCGTTTGTTTCATCTGAAAACACTAAAACGCAGTGAAAAAAATCTGCGTTTACACGGAAACGCTGATGGACTGAAAACGCTGTAGTAAGCATTCCAGGCCTGTAGGTGGCGCTATAACTGTCTTGTCCAGAAGCCGCTTTTGGGAGATCTCCACTGAAGTAGAGTTGAGCCGGTCATCTGGTGTATTGGCAAATACTAAGTTAAAAAGTGGAGCAACAGATGCACATTTTGTTGAAAGACAGTCAGCAGATACAGCAGATTGAGCAGCACAAGCACAACATGGTAGTTTGCGACGATCGTAACAACGGTACTGTTGTCCTGTTGTACTGTTCTATGCACGTGTGCACGGCAAAGGTGTCAGCAGCGTTTCAGAAAAGTCCCAATCTGGAGGCTGTTTTCAAAAGTTTGCGTTTTAGGTTGGCTGAAAGGCCGTTTCCGTGTTAAAGCGAGGCTAAAACTATTGCGCTTTACCCTAAAACCGTTGTCGTGTAAACGGCCCCTCAGTTTAGCCTGGTGAGTGCTGCAGAGAAGCTTAGAGTGACCGAACACTTAAGTGTCCTCTTTGTGTGAATATTTCTCATTTCCTTTTCATTTGACTGAACCTTTATCTAATTTAAGCTTTTCTTCACAGGAGCATTGTTGTATTTGTTGGTCTCATTTCCTTCTCATCTTCATATCCACCTGGGACATTGCTTCACTGCTCGTTTGTTTTTGCGACTCTGACAGTCTTAAAGCTCATCAAATTATGTGTTATTTGTTTATTTTTTCACTGAAGATAAAAGTATGGATAATTACATAATGTGACATTAATTATAAATCTATAACAATATTAGTCAGTACGGTCACATCATATCACAAGCTGTCATTTCACACTGCCAGCTGCAGTATCAGTGTAGAAAGTCTTTGTAGTGCTCAGTTCTTCATCTGTCAGTGCCTAAGTTTGGTGTTTTCTACAGTGTGTACTAAAGAAACTAAAGGAAGCCAGGTAGGATTAGACTGTACAGAAACACACACACACAGTCACAGCCAACAGCTGTATTTGGATAAAAAGGAAAACCAAGCACCTGGTTGACAAAACATGCAAATTTTATCCAAACATGTCAACTCACACAGGCACACAAAAAGCACTAAAGCAGAGATTCAAAACAGGAAGTTACAGCTCAGTGGTAGGAAAACAGTTGAACCACTGTTTTGTTTGTGACAGAAAACTGTCAGCCCTGTTGGTAACCTTAAACATTAATCTGTTTCAGTGATCCAGTGTGGACCTCCTCCTCAAGTGCTTCATGGGAAAGTCGAAGGAACTGACTATTCATGGGGATCAAGTGTTAGCTACAGTTGTTTCCATGGATACCAGCTGTCCACTCCTGCTGTGTTATCGTGTGAGGGGAACGGGACGTGGACAGGAGACATCCCACAGTGTCTGCGTAAGTTTCCAGGACTTTTCATCAGTTAATATTTAGACTTTAACAGATGTACGTGATTGCCTTGCCAAGTTAAGTTTGCAGATAAAAAACAAAGTCTTCATTTCATTTGCTGTTCCATTTTAGCGGTCCTGTGTGGGGACCCTGGGTCTCCTGGAGGTGGATTCAGAGAGGGAAACATCTATTCCTACCGGTAAGTTGTGAAAAACTGGTGTTGAATCAGACTGTTTTTTTATGTTTATCTCCGATGAGTAAATAAAGACATAAAGAGACGCAGCATAAAAGCTTTGAGCTTTTTGAAAACTTGTACTTCATTACAATGACTTGCACAATTTTTGTGGCCGCCTGCTGTGACTTTGATTTTGAAAAGGAATCAACCCCCTGTGAAAGATAACTAATTAACATACTAATTTTGTTACTTTAAAAGAATTGTCAATCTGTACTGTAATAACCCAAAATTTATGCATAAAGATGCTGTTTTTTAATTATAGAAGACTTGTAAGGCATGTGCTGCTCTATAAATGTGTTTCAAAGTGAGGGATGAAGCTGCCTTTACCGTTCACCTCTTCAGGAGATGTTCTTTGTTCTGTCAAGGTTTTCAGCTCTTGAAAAGGGCATCTTAACACATTAGACACATTTTGCCCTCGTGTCTGTTTGATGTCAGTTTGAAGCATTGCAAGGACAAAGTCGATTTAGGTTTGTGAACAAAAACAAGAAAAAGATTGAAACCAAAGGTAAAGTGGTTAGATCAAGAGATGCTGTTTTGCAGGGATCACTTCCTATGGACAACAAAAGAGGGAAGAAAACACATCCTGTTATTCTTTGCCATTTTATCATTGTTTGATTGTGCTGCATGCTGCTCAGTGGTGAGCACTGATGCCTCACAGCAAGGAGGTCATGAGTTTGAACCCTGGCTCAGGCAAGGCAGGCCTCTCTGTGTGGAGTTTATATGTTCTCCTCATGCATGTGTGTGTTCCCTCTTCGGTTTCCTGGGTCCAGGGTGTACTCCGCCTCCCACCGCACAGTCAGGATAGGCTCCAACCACTCCTGACCCTGAACAGGAAAAGCAACAGGAAATAGATGGATGATTGTGTGTGTTTTTTTTTTTCTGATACAGGTCTGAGGTCAGATTCTACTGCCATGCCCCCTACCTGCTGGTTGGCTCTGCTTCAAGAGTTTGTCAAGCTGATGGGATTTGGAGTGGCCAACAACCAGCCTGTATAGGTAATTACCAACATTTTATCACACAAATGTGGAATTGTTGTAATGATCACTGGAGGTCCGAGTGTGATGGTGCTTCTAAATACAGCCAAGTAGCTACTACAAGCTCTTGGCACTCTGGGTGTTAGTATCAGTGTTTGAGAATTTGACGTTAATTGTAATGGGGCCAAATTTACCCCACATGTAGGCATAATCACTGTAACAAAAAGAGCTGTGTTTGCAAAAAGCAGGCAGGGAGCTACTTGCTCTGCAGTGCAGTTTTTGGTCCTGTGCATGTGTTTTATGGATTAGGTTGTTTGTTTTTCTCATTTGTGTGAGTTCAGATGATGGAAAATCTGCAAAACTTTAAATTTAACACTTTTCTGAAACAGCACACCCTACGAAGGCTCCTGACTCTAGCAGTATATAATACCACTTGATACTAAAACATTACATAATAATGAGTTCTCTTCTGTTACAATTACTACAGACAACCTTTGGGTCATTATCATCCATGTAATGAATGAAAAAAAACACAGTCAATGACTTTGAAATGCATCTGTTTTCTCAGCATCAATTTTTGTAACATTGTTGTAAAAAGAAAAGATAACATACAGTACAAAATGAATTCACTCTAAACAGACCTTCACTGAGAACACACTTTAAACTGGACTGAATTTAAGTCACATTTTCACATTCAAATGAACCTTTAAGAAATGTTCCTATCAAACACATTCTATAAATGTGACAGAAATCATTAAAAAGTCGTGAATAAAGTTGTAAAATCTGATTGTTGGTAAACAAGATTGTAGAGGATTCTTTTGTACAAACTATAACATTAGTATTCCTGCACAGATAGAGCTAAAGATGTTATCTTTTAAACAGATGAAGAGTGTCATTTTGCTGTCAGCATTTGCTTTCTTTGATGATTTTATCTCAGAAAGAAGTCATTCATTTTTGGATAGACATATATATATTTGTGTGATCACTGTTCTGATAGCATGAGGCTCATTTTTTAACGAGATGTAGTATCGCATTGAGACTCTACCAGCTCAGCTGGTAGTCAGCTCCCTATGTATAGAGGCTATAGTTCAAGACCCCCCAGCCTTGCCCTGTTGGATGCATGTCCACTCCACCTTTCCTTTTACTCTTAAACTGTCTAATCAAATAAAAGCTAAAAAGTTTTTTTTAAGTCTTTGGAGAAGATATGACATCACAAGAAAAAAAAGATAAATAATTTTGTGATCGCTATGGAGAGCACATATTTTTGTCCTATTCATTTACTTTGTAAAGCTGGATAATCTATAAAACAAAACTATTAAAAGAACTAATTTGCCCTGGTATGCTAACCATAGATGAACCTCATTTTTCAAAAACCCCCTGCCGTAATCAGTGTTGTGGCGTGGGTTTTTTTTTTTTGAGGAAGCCAAGTGAGACAAAGCCTCTAATCTGTATGAGTTTCAGGGAATGTGGTACATAAAAGACTATGTTGCAGTTTGTATATCGCTATTTCATGTAACGGAACGACCTGTTAGAGCGCCCAGAGAGCGCTCATTTTACTTACTTTGAACACCGACACACACCCTTTCACTCTCCCACCCTCACTCACTCATTCACACACGTACATTGTCCTCTTGACTTAGCTTAAATATCTTATTAATTCATTCAACCGCCCACTTAAACACACAACCGGCCGCTTCTTGCACACTGCTAATGTGCTAACCTCCCTGATTTCATTCAGTGGCTCGATGATGACGATACTGTGATTTGATTGGGTTGAGACCAAAGACGGGGTGGCTTCCCTTGACACAGTCTTGGCCAATCACAAGTAAGCAGTGTCATGACTGCAGCTTCATCTGATTGGTTAATCTTTTTTTTTTTTTCACCAAGGGACGCCAACTCGGCTTGGCTTCCTTGCGGACAACAGCGTGCAGTATTGTATTTTCACCACGCATTCGCCACAGAGCATTTATGAGGGCGCTGTTTTACACATTGTAAAATGCTCAATAAGTAGAGGAGAGAAATAAGGAGGAGATGACAGTGACAAAACACAGAAGAATTATCGAAACTGTTAAAAAGGAATATTTTCATTAAATCACAGCTACAGTCTAAAAAAAGAGAGGAGGCATGGCTTCCCTTGGCCTCTGGGAGAAAACGCCACTGGCTGTGATTTACTCTTTTTGTATGGATTTTAGTCTGTAATATTCTAACCAAGGTGGGGATTTATAGAAAGAAAGCTTACTGTAGTGCTCCCTCTCACATGCATCAGTCAAAACATCCTCCAAACCAACCTGACCGCCTCTTGGGAAACACATGGAAGTCTGTTGAGGAACTAAGAAGACTGGCATGGCCAGTGATGGTCAGTGACCCTGAGCAGATCTCAGAAGGCACCAAGCCGACTACATAAAAACGCAATACCCCCAGTAATTCTCCAGAGAGAGGGGGAGGGACTCACCTTGACAGATCCAATTGTAGCTGCCATCAAAAGAACATATGCACAGTGAAGGCTAAATTGGCCGGACAGGGTTGCAAAGTCAAATGCCACTGCAGAAAATCTTGATGATTGTAAGAGAGCTCAAGATAAACAATCAGAGGATGTAACAGTGCAGACAGATATTCATGTAGATAAAACAGATTTGAAGTCTGGTTCAGACAAAGTACTATCAAGACAGGAAGCAAACACTGTCCTGGAGATTTCTCTATGCAAACCTAAAGAAGACATGTGGACCACCTCAAGTGCCATGCCAGACAGCCCTCCGAAGAATTGTGTTCCCTTAAATCATTATCCCAAATGTTTTGTTTGTTCCTGTTTCAAAGGGTGCCTGGTGAGTGCTTGAATTTGCTCAAGCAGGAACTTCAGATAGAAAAACTGAGTAAAAATCTACAGCATCTCTGTGAAAGAAAGTCTCTAAAAATGATAAGGCCCTGGGTTAGGAGATCCAACCCTGCACAAGCACACACAGATAGTCAAGGTCATGGTCAATCCACCTGGCCAACAAGTACCTACCTCTTACCAGACATGTTCACTCTGGCTCTCAATAAATGACATCATGGAGTGGGCTTCAAAAAGGTTGACGTGGCTTTTACAACTGGACTCAAGTGGACACATTTGAAGAACTGCAGTTTCCTGCACTTCTGCCTTGACTTTCTTTTTCAGCACTGGAGGTATGAGATAACCCAATGTCACTTCACAGTATCAGTCCACTGGTAAAAGCAAGTGTTCGCCCTTACAAAGGAGGAAGTGTTTGTCTTATCTTTAGCAATCCACAGGGACAGTCGGCCTGCATGAAAACAATACCTGGACCAGCAGTGAATGAAAAATACCCCCAAGATAGAATCACCATCCTGGAGAGGTCCATGAAGCTGTCAAGCACTGTATCTTCATCTACTCCTGTACTCTCTGTGGTACCACTCAAAGTAAACAAGAAATACCCCCAAACTACACTGAAATCTTGGAAGCTTATGCTGAGAATATTGACTGAGGGCATTTTTCCAGCAACCAGAAGAACGCTTTATCCCCAAAGATTTAAGCTCCACACTGATCAGGCAGTTTTAACTGTCTCTTAGCTCATGAAGCAGTAAGATGGTTGTCTCTCCATCTGCCTGAAGGAAGGGCACATACATGACCCAGGACAAGTCTGTTGACATATTTTTTCAATAATGTTTACTGGTAATAGCTTCTCCCTGTAAAGGGAGTTCTCAGTCTACTCATTCGGGGAGCCAAGGAGAGGAGAATCTGCCTCACTGTTATCCAACTCAGCAGCACAACTGCTTATGGATCTGTTTTCTGTAATATGACTGATGTTTCCGTATACCACTACAGTACATCTAAGGGCCTGATCCCTAATTACATTAAAAAATCCAGCGCCCTTAGCCTTATGTTTCATGGGAAGAAAATGTCCTGATGACACCAGAGTTCAGAAGGCAAAAAGACCACAAACAGAAGTAAACAGTCCACTGTCAGGGGATTCATGGATGACCTTACCACAGCCACACCAATCCGTGTACAGAGAGAGATGGGTATTTTTATTACTTGACAGCATGATCACATGTGAAAGGCAAAGGTGACATTTGAGGCCAAAAGCCCAAGATGCTCAGTGATTCAGAAGGGCAAACCAACAAGCAGATTTAAGGTACTCAAGAGGAAATAATGGCAGCTCTACATGGAAAATCAATCAAATGCCATGAAAATTGGTGTTATGATGATCTGATAGGGAACGGGCAGAAAATCTCCCCACAGAGAACCAAGGAGAGCAGTGGCTGATGAAGCTCTACAAGTCTTGCTTTTCTTCAAGTGATGCACTTAACAACTTAGCATCCTTCTTAAACTTATATGAAAGTGAAAGCGTAAATAGAGAGGTCAAAAAGCTTCGTTATTGTGTGTTTGATTTTGTTTGTTGTGGAGGTCAAGCTTCCAGAGTACTCTTTTTGGAAAGTTGCAATGTCAAAATTCAGGGGAAGTATTGACATGCTTCCCAGTGAGTGATTTTACAAAACAAGGAAAAAAGTGTCCAGCAAAAAATTCTGCACCACTGTTAATGTTGCTTATTCAATCTACTTTGAATAAAAGACAGTTCTCTGAACATTTTAAGCTCAATTTTCTCAATATTTCTTGAGTGTGAATGATGATTTTAGAAATATGTAATGATATAACTCTAAGTTTGTGTATCTTTGTGTTTCCATTTTCAGACCCCGCTTTCAACAGCTGCCGGGATCCTGGAACTCCTGCCTACGGTATCCCAATCATGGCCCAGGGATTTCAGGTGAGAATCAGCTGACAGTGTATTAAGACAGAATATGTCATCCTCCCTGGTCAGCTCTGTAATCACTGGTAGTTGGTTTGAATACTGACGAAATGTGCCTAAGCTTAACCACCCACCACTATTGGAGTTTCTGTCAAAGTGCTATCATGAACAATAAATTAACAATGGATGACAGATGGCAAAGCATAGTGTGACAAATTAGTCAGTTTTAAACTAGGTTGTATTCACACTGTGTTTGGTTATAACCACCTTGGGGTGTGTGGAGGGTTACCTGTATGGCTGACCGCAGGCTGGTGGTTGTGTAGATGCAAATTTTGATGACCCTTGTCAACCCTTATTTCAGCATTTATCTGTATACTCTGTGATCTTGTGTTTATCCAAGCTTTATAAATTGTGCTCCATTTACCATGTTTGTAGGGTGTTGTGTTGACTTGGATTTGTCAGTTAGTCTAAATTTAATTTTACAACTGCTAGAAAATTAGTCAGCAGAACATTTTTGAAATGCAGGTTTAAATATGTATGTTCAGTGTTAGAGCTTCAAATGAAAACATGATGAGAATCTGTCAGAAGAAAGTATATAAGACCGCTAAGTACACTATGTCAAATGTGACAGCAGTAATCTAGCTCTCCTTAGTGGTCAAAGTATGTATCAAAACTAATGTGAAATTGGACAACTAACTGCAGCAGTAGTAAACCCTACCTTAGATTAGATGGGCTTTAGATTTGCAAAGGTTTTTTTTTATTATTATTGGACAGATAAGAGACAATCAAACATTGACATCAGATCAAAGCTCAAGGCCAGAAAAACAATGCCACCAAGATTCCCAAGTTTGGACTTAACAGATGATAAAACTGTGTGAGAGGCCAAACTGTGTACAGCCTACAGTAGATATGGACACTGTGGTGGTATTCAAGTATATTGACTTTACTACTTGTGATTGAACTTTAGCAAACATGCTTTGTGAGGGAAAAATAGGATAATGTTCTTTTATCTTTTCCTATCGACTAACACAGGAAACAATTATCACTTACACTGTGTAGAGTTCAAAGTTAAAAAGCAGGTTCCCTGTTCCTTCATGTTTGGGCACACACAGCTTGGCAGTAAATTAATGAAAGTTATTTTTTGAAACAAGCATCCATTCTATTTTGTGATTTTTTTTTTTCTTTCTTTTCAATCATGTAGGTCGGCAGTAAGATTTCTTTCAAGTGCCGTAAGAACTACCACATCCTCGGTTCAACCACAAGAACGTGCCTTGAAAATCTCACCTGGAGTGGGACTCAGCCTGAATGCATAGGTAAGAAAAGACTTAATCCCTGGGTGTATTTGTGATATGGAAATTTATCAGACTGCGTGTTTTTTCAGCTTGAGTGTTTCGAATAACAGAACAGTTTATTTTATTGAGGCAGAGTGACCCATTGTTAGTTCACCCAGTATGTTTTTCTCTCCCTCTTCAATCAGCTCATTCATGCAGACAGCCAGAGACCCCCAGTAATGTAGATGTTCGATCTATGGACCTGCCTACCTTGGGGTATACGCTGATCTACACCTGTCAAGATGGATTTTATCTAGCGGGAGGATCAGAGCACAGAACCTGCAAAAGTGATGGGAGGTGGTCGGGGAAACCCCCGCTCTGTAAAGGTATACATCAGATTGTATCTTGACAAGCAGTGCTTGTATAAAATGGGTCGATGTTGTGCCTAAAACCTGAACAGTGTGTCAGAAACTCATACAAGATAAATACAAATTGTTATCCCCCAGCGATGTATATATTACTCTCTCATGCCAGCCTGGGGCATACCATGACAGCTGTTGCGATGTTTCATCTATTTTTTCCAAATTACATAATCATGGCCATATCAAGTCTCACAGACAAGAAGCAGATGGCTGAGAGTGCCGAAATGTTTGACAACAAATCAGGTTTGAGACCTGATGGAAAACAGGGCCAGTTGTTTTCTTTGTGCTCCGTGTGTATTTCCAGTTTTAATCTGTGGATCTTTTCCTTCATCAACAAATACTTTGATTTTTCAATATCAGATTAAATTGGTTTCATGCATCATTTATTTCCAGTTCTGTTCAAACCACATGCTCTCAAACAGATTAACCATAATGTAAGCTTTGCCCATTCTGTTTTATCTTTCAGTTGGTGTAAAAGTTAATCCCAAAGGCAGAGGAGAGTCTGACGTCCAGAAGAACAAGATTCGAGGTATGTGAAGGAAAAAAAAGAAGTGAACAGACACATATATCCATACTTCCTCTCAAACCATGGGTATTTAATAAACATAATGCACTTATGTGCTACACTACAGGCCAGCTTTAGTGTAATTCAGATTTAAAAACTCTTTAATTCACCATTTTCTAATAAAGATGACTGTTACAAAGTATTTCTAAGAGGAATGTTCTTATTCAGAGGGGGTTGTAATGATTGCTGACTACTGAGGTTCTATGTCTAGACTAGCAGACTTAGTTAAAGTTATAAAACTCAGAGTAAACATTCAAGTGCAACACTCTGTAATACCTTGTAAGTTTGAAGTCAGATTTTTATCATTAGTATGTGCATTTCGAGAAGTCCAGTGAAGAAGACTGAAAATGTGCAATTTCTCCAAAGATGCTGAAGCCTCAGAGTTTTGAATAAGTCATTTTTAGGTGAGGGATTCAGACAGGCTGAGACCAGCCCACTGTGGCAGTGAAATAAAAAGTGAAAAAGAGGAATCGTGTCTTACTTTCCTGAAAAACGCAAGTGTGTAACCCTGTATGGATGAGATGTAATTTCCCCTTGGGGAACAATTAGGTTTTTTTCTGATTCTAATGCTAAATATATTCTTTTCACATGAAGAAATAAGTGTTGTCTAACTGTACATAGAAGCAGAATAAGCCGATTTTTTTAATTTTTTATTAATTGTTGGTTTTGTTTCTGCCTCATTTTACAGTTCCAGTTGACGTGTTCTCTCCAAACTCAGAGTGGAGTGGTTTTTATGAATATCTCGGGAAGAGACAAGCCACCACATTTACTGTTACTGGATTCAACGCTACCAGCAGCAGGGTTAATGTCACATTACTGGAGACCAGCGGGGTGTCAATCAGACTGTCAGGTAAGAAAGAAGAAGCCTACCTAAAATCAATTATACATGTTTTCATAAATACATCTGTGAAATTTAAGTATTTTATTTAAGTGCTTTATGACTTAAAAGGCGGAATACAAAGCCAACAAAACCAAAAAAACATTTGTAATCAGTTTTTGCCTGAGCTTCAGTGTGCTTTCACAAAGTCTGTTATAAGTTACATTACTTGAATTTTCACAAACCCCCCTTCCTTCTGATTGGCCAGATCTCTCGTGGCCTGTTAGGGGCAGACCAATGGGAAGACCTTGGTGCTTTAGGCCCATTACCTCATCATTTTAGCAAGCCTGGTGAAGATCCTGTGATTTCTTTTTTTTTTCTTTTTTTTTTTTTTTTTTTTTAAACAGAGCATTTTGTGCAGTTTAAAGACAGATTCATGTATTTCTACAACATATAAAAATAGAGCAGTTTAAAAATCTGCACATGCACAGTAAGAACAGCCAGCATTGTTACTTTGTATTCATGTTCAGATTATAGAACAAAACAATATCCCGCCTTTAAAAGTGTGGTGAATATCCACCTTTGTTATCAGTACAATAAAATTTTAGGTCATGGTTATTTGCAAATTTAAAATCCATCATGAATATCTATAAAAGAAACACATTTGCTGATGTAAATATATCAACAAGAGGTTTAACAAAGATCCAACTTTCTTACATACTTATTGTTTATGCTTAGCAACTTGCTGAAAGCGATAGTTGGTGCATTCAAATTTTCAAAGTCTCAGTCAAGCCAAGATGTTCTGGGTGCAAAAACGGTGGAGCATGCAAAGAAAGTAGCCATTAATATCCTGAATAAAATTACATTCCGGGAACTTTTGGGGAGTTTTACCTGTCCATCAAATAATATTTTTCTTCACCTCTGCATGTTCAGGATAAAAACACAGGTCTGCAGGAAAAACAACTTTAACCATAGACCCACGCTACAATAACTATGACATCTCTTTATTATAGGCAGATTTGTTGACATGATGTAATCTTATACAGTAATGTATATTAACTGGATGAAGCCTTGATAACTAATTTATATGCTAGGGTTTGGGTAAGTAGTCCCCAGTCGGTTGATAGTATAAAAATACAAAAAGCACATAACATAAGCAGGCACAGACTGTCACAAACAATAAATGACATATCCTGATTTAAATACATCAGAAAAGATGGATTGTAATATGAAATGTGGAGTTAAG
The DNA here is from genome assembly GCF_033239565.1 of Halichoeres trimaculatus. Taxonomy (NCBI): domain Eukaryota; kingdom Metazoa; phylum Chordata; class Actinopteri; order Labriformes; family Labridae; genus Halichoeres; species Halichoeres trimaculatus. The sequence continues at coordinate 27,909,447 of NW_027437181.1, forward strand.
TATGTTTTATGATCAAAAAAAAGCAAAACAAATATTTCTGAGTGAAAACCACTAAAACAAGTGTTGGAGCATCTTTAAAATCACTACCTGACTCTCCCACTGACACACATGCATGTTCTGACATTTTGCAATGACATTTCATAATCAATGGCTCAGCTTGATCCCAGGTCATGACAGATTTTCTGCAGGTGCAAGACTTGGGTGCAAAAACAAGCTTTCATTTTAAAGCTGTGATATTTCTTACGGATGGACTTGTCAAATTGAACAGGAACAGTCTCTGTGTTGGCACTATAGTTAACCAAGTAGAGACAAGTAGCTGAAGGGAAAATGTCACTTTTCCCTGGTAATGTGTCAGGTGCTTGGTAAAGGAAATGGAGTATGATAATTTGAAATGTCAAAATGTCTACTTTTCGCTGCCTGTCATTCAACCCGTCTGTCTGTTTTCATACAAACCTGCCGGTCTGTCTGTCTTTTTTTGTTTCAACGCCCCCTTGTAACTTTGTCTGAGTGTCTGTCACGTTCCCTGCCAGGTGCCACCACAAATTGAAAGCCAAATTGTTGGTATTTAAATGATATCAGGTTAACTCTGTACTTTGTTCTTAAATATCAGTTCCTTTCTTTCTGCTGCTTCTGTTATCATCAGGAACCTATAAGTCAGAGGAGAACCAGCTGCTGTTGAAGGTCTACCAGGTGAAGGGACCCACAGAACATTCGCTCAGCAAGTTTAAAAACGACAACTGGGCAATGGATGGATATGTAAGTCACTCTTCCTCATATTTTCTGCAAAAGGTATTTTAAAATTAACAGATATAACTCATCTGCACCATTATTCCCCCTGTAAATACATGGATATTTTTTACCGAATCATTTTAACTGGATACAAACGTGTCATTAACACCAATAAACGATCAAGTTTAATTATTTTCCCGCCCTAATGTAAAACTAATGTTGCAATGTCGACATCACATTACTCAACCCCCACCCACCACTAGACGAGGTCTCACGAGAGTGGCGCATTGAAATTCCAGACAAATCCTCAGCCACATTATGCAAAACAGATTTTGAAATACAAAGAGCTCTAATTAACATCTTTCAAATAGAGGAAGGATGTGGATTACCAAAAAGCTTTGTTTTCCATGACAAAGGTGCAGGAAATAAGTTATTCCATGAAATAATCAACATTAGAAGAAAGTATGAAAGTGTAACTCTATTCATATTTTTCTTGTATTTGTTACCATAAATGACCTTCTCCTCTCTTTTTGTATTTACAATGTTATCTTTCTTGAAACATATTTCAAGGCCAAATACCAAACAAAATTGGTTAATGTTTGCATTTCAGGGAGTTTCCAAAGGTAATGATCTCCAACATGTCATATCTTTATGCTATCTGAATTTTAAGGTGAACTTTTCTGCAGAGCAAACAGAGCACAGCTTTTTCACCCACTGTTGCCTTCATAGACTTTAGAAAAATGCATTGTAACATGCAGTTTTTCATCCACTCAACTCAAAGATCTGAGTAGTTGATGTGTTCCCTGTTTTCATTCTTTCTATTATCAAAAACATGAACACAACTCTTATGTGGTGACTTAAGACATGTAACTGCACTAGAGAAAAATATGACTCAGCTTTGACTAAATGGGAAACAGCTTTATCAAAGGTAACAAAGACTGTTTGAAAAGGGACTAAAGATTAAATGCAGTGTTTAGAGCTGATAAGGGCTCTCACAGTAAGTTCAGTTTGTGATCATGGAAAACTTTTTGAGTTAAAATCAATAAAGCTTTGTGAGCCATCAGAGAGTTGCCATGATGACTGCAGAGGGCTCGATGTGATGATTGACGGTTGTAATACTGATTCAAAAGATGAAAGCAACAGACTACTTAGCCCTGCACCTCTGTGGAGACTCAGCGCTGTGATGGATACCTATCAATACAGCCAGAACCGGGAACTTCAGCAACTGTGTTGCTCTAGGAATCTGTCGAGCAAAGAGCAGCTTACATTAGATTTACCCGAGGATCATGTGTAGCTCTTATGTACACTAGAGATCACTTTACCAGTATCTTTGTGGGAAAAAAGTGAATCCATCCGCTGCTTTTAGCAAGAATGTAGAGCATTATTTTTAACGTTCTTTTTTTGACTTGGAAAAACAAGGGCTGAGCAATCTCCAATACACTTAACAATTACACACATTACAAAAAAAAAAAAAAAAACACAGATTGTGTTGCCCTGGGATCATGTTCTAATTCCTAACTCTTTGTACTTGCCTTTTTGTAGTAATTTGCTGTAAGTGAACAAGAAAATGTGTGAAAATTTAAAAAGGTGGATTGTAATTTGCTATAATGTCACCGTGGAACTTATTTGCTATTATCTCACCTCAATTAGTCAAAGTTTATGTTCTCAGTGTGACACCTACATGCAAGTGCAGCTAATGGCCCCACTTAGAAGTTTTTTTCCTCAACATCAAGTTCTTTTCCTTTTTTTTTTTTTTTTTACAACTTTTACCGTAAACAAAGCAAATACATAAAAAGGGAAGCTTTGGCAAATAGTCTAGTGAGCTACAGTAGGAGATCTGAAAAGTTGGTCATTGATCCCCAAGACGTGCTTCACTACTAGGTCTTACTAAGTGGGCTACAAACTGAGAAGAGGCTTAATGACAGCCTGTTGTCAGATCTGATGTGATACATGAGTTAACATTCTTGGAATAGTTCATCAGATTTGTTTTTTTTGGTTGTCTTTTTTTCTGGAGCTGTATCTATGGATGCTACATGAATCCAAAACTTCAGGCGCTTGTTTTCCCCAGCCCACAGCTCATAATGTGACACTTGTGTACTTGATCAACATTGTCAGAAGCCTTGGAAGTGCAGATGAAGCCATTAAGCTTCAAGAAAAGTTTAGATGTAGCTTTTGGTGGTTTGAGACTGCTCAAGTTTGTATTTAACTCCAATCACTTCTTAAAGTTACAACCCTAACTGAGCATGCCATGGTAGTCAAGGTTCTTGACCGCACTGTCAAAGATTTTTCTTTGGAAAGAGCCACGGGGTTCCTTTAGCACATTCAATCTGACATCTTCAGATTTTGTATCTCCCCGAAAGACCAGCAAGCAACACATCACAGCATACTTTTCACAGTTGTTTTCTGTGGCTTGTTGCTCTTTTTTAGCTTGTTGGGGAAAAGGTGTGACAGGAATGTGTGGGCACAGCAAAGGATAGATTAAGCCTTTCCTCCGTGAGTTGCAACAACTTTGAATCTGGCACCTTTATATTTTGCATCTACTTGGAAGTTCAACCAGCAACACTTCTGGCATGATTTCTTCAGTCACTTGTGTGGAGGGCTGCTGTGGTTTGTTGCTTCTCTCTTGTTCAACAGGAAAGTGGTGATGCAGAAAATGTTTGCACATGCTGGGATGATTATTTTCAGTGAATTACAGGAGGAAAACTTTAACAACGCTGCTAATTGGGGTCAAATTAAAATATTCTGGTTCGACATGTCAGATTACTTTGATTAAGACTTAAGAAGAAAAATACACCACTGGTCCAATGCAAGCCAAGCATATGAGGTCATGGCCATAGTTCATGTTTGGATTTGACTTAAGAAACTGTGTGTTCTAGGTCCTAGAGACGTTAATGATGTTTCTGGAATCATATCAATGATTTATTCCAACAAATAGGTGTATTTGGAATATGAACAAGGAATACCTCAAACATTATCTTACCCACCAGTCTCCTTGTAGTTGTGAAAAAAACAAAATATCATTGTAATAGAGATTTTTTTTTCTTCTTACAGAGGGTATTGATGATCAAAGACATTGACTCTGAATAAAATCATGCCGTAACATTTTGTTGAATTAAATATGCATCAAATCATGCAATAAGCCTTCCACCGCCTGCTTCACCTCCTACAACATCAACAGCCCACCAAAGTCCACCTGCACCTTTGGCTAACCTCAAGTTTTGCAGCCATGGTTACATACTAAGATTTACAAAAAGTCAAATCTGAAAGGAAATACAGATTTTAATCCTAAGTAAATTGATTAATTCAACTGTCTGCATGCCGGCTTAATATACATGCTTGATATGCAGCAAGACATTAGCAAACTTCAAAAAATGATGAGCTGAGTGAAAATATCAATACATAAAATCAAAATCAAGTATTTATTCAAGAATTTTTAAATTTTTGCAAGTTTACAAAATTTTAATTTGTAGTTTTTGCAATATTTTGAAACTGCAAATTAAATAAAAAGTTTTGCATTTTTTGAATTCCAAAAACAAAGACTTTTTGTGTATTTTTTGAATAAATAAAAACTTGAAGATTTTGGATGGAAATTTGTGTAGTTTTAATATTTTTTTTAACTTTTGCAATTACTGAATTTCTTAAAATTTTTCCAGTTTTTTCAAAGTTATTTATTTATTTTATTTTTTTGCAAATTTTTGAAATTAATTTTTTGTGTTATTATTGAAAATTTTTAATCATGTAATTTTAAAAAATAGCAATTTTTTAATTAAAAAATTTAAGATGTTTCTTTTATGTGTATGTTCTTTTTTAAGATTTTTGGAATTTAAAGATTTCTTGAAATTTTTGCTAATTTTTCAAAAATTAAAAAAATATATTTTTTTAGCAAATTTTTGCAATTTTATTTATTTTTTTTTATTTTTTGTAAATGAATGAAAAATAAAAAATACATAAAAATTTGTAAGTTAAAAAAATATATATTTATATAATTGTCCACTAGGTTTAAACCTTGTTTAGAATACATGTACTTAATTGTTTTTATTGTGAAGGTATGATTTTAACATAGGTGAGGTGTGGCAAAATGGCTCCAGTGAAAGAAAAGGTTGCAGACCCCTGTCCCTGAGGGACATTTTGACTTCAGTAAATCCAAGGTGCTTTAGAGAAACAATACATGCAGAGTGCAATGTGAGTAAGTATGATCAAGCTGTTTAAAAAATAACAAGATAAATATTTGACACTGCAGGAGAAGAAAGACGCACAGTTAACGATCGTAGAAGCCGCACAGAGAAGATTGTCAGAAGAGGATATTTTCTTACCCACTAAGTGACCTGTCTTCCATCAAGGAGAAGGTTTCATCATTGGCCAGAACTGGTCTGATGAATTCAGGATTCCAGAGAACAATACAGTTTTTCTGCCGATGTGCGTTGATGTTAGATGTTGGATACTCAGGATATTAGCCAAACAGCATCAAACTGTGGATACAAATGGGCCTATCTAATACCACCTCCATCCTCTATGGGACGGACAGTTTTGGTCCATTTAACACCAAACAAGGATTCAAGATGCACAAACAATTTGCTTTGTTGTTCATGCACCACGAAAATCGATATCCACATTGAAATGCTGGACAACGCATCAGCAAATGTCTTTATTAATGGCCTCTGTTGCTTTAGAGGAGATTCTAACTCATCAGTCAGGCTGGACGCTGCAGTCAGCAGAGTTTCCTCTTCACAGCAGTGCTTATTGTTACAGCCTGTTGTCTCACATTTGACAGATTGGGTGATCCAGGGATTGAACCGCTGACATCTAGTCACCTGCTTTCCATGGCTGTGGTCCAGAAAGCTGTGGCACCATCACAAAATTAGCTTTAAGATATCATATATATATATATATTAAATCTTGGAGCTAATTTTGTGATAATTTTTCTAACATTGCCAGCAGACAATCGGGGCATGATAATACAAGCAGGTCTAAAGGTGTTTGATCTTCATTGACAATTTAGATGGTGTGCCACATAAATGTGTGACAAATAGAGAAGATGAGCTCAAATTTGCCATCGGAACCAGAGTTCCAGCAGGCCGTCAATCTGCTGTCGAGAGTGAAAAAATAAATTTAGCACTTAAAGGGTTAAATGTCCTACGTAGACTTAAACTTAATCTGATGTTATTTTTGAAGACAGGGCTTCTGAAGATTGTGTCTTTGGCTGTGAAATGGATTAAAATTCAGTTTTAGGACTGGGGGCAGGAGGAGGAATTGAGTGGGGAGATAGTGAAAGATAGCAAGTGGGAATGGAAGGAGGACGGGTGTAAGAGGGAAGGAAGGAGACACTTGGACAGCCCATTCATCATGTTGAAGATGACAGAAAGAGTGAGAGAGGAGGGGAGTCAGGCCGATAATGGCAAAGTTGTTGAATCCTGAAAAGCAATCTTTTTACAGTTAAAAGATGAAAGTTTGGATGGCCGATGTGTGGGTAAAACACTGCTGCCTCAATTTCTCCAGCAGGAGCAGGAGGGAGATGGGGGGAGTGAGAGGAGGCTGAGGACAGGCTAGAGCACAGGGGGAGGACAGGAGGAGAAAACTGATTTCCTAACAGAGCAAACTGAAAAATCTTTAAACAACTTGCATATTCAGTTTAATACATGAATGCATGTTGTGTGATGGTGATAATCAATTTAACATTGAATGAGTGATTGTTTTGAACATGAAGAAAACCCATGGACTTAATGCAAAATAAGATGGCTCAGAGGGAAGGAAAGGACTATATGAAAGACTTACTTTTACTGTAATCCCCAAGGATGACATCTTTAAGCTGACTACTTTTAGCTTGATGTTGTCATCCCTTAGCAGTCAACTATACATGAGGGTAATTACACATTCCCCTGTCTGTTCTTAAAATATTATCTTCCTAAACCACACCTGTCTCATACATCATGTTTTTGACACTTTGATTATAATTCTACTTCTTTTTTCTCGTAGTGAAATAAGAAGGCTTACCAGAGACTTCCTACTGTGGTTTTTGCTTGACAGATCTTTATGCTATCCTCCATTACCACCCGTGTTGAAATAGAACTTTTACCTCAAATGTGTGATACTGAGAGGATGTGTAAAGCATCCTCTGCCCCTCCTGCAAAGATTTTATATTAAATATGACTGATGTTTTCTTTCTTCTTCAGGTTACAGCTGAATCAGATCAGAAGACTTTTGTCTATCAGGGACATATTCACAGTAAAGACTTTGGCAAGTTCCATCTGACGCGGCAAGGTAGGTCACCTCCACTGTTACTACCCAAAACAATAAAAACTAGGAAGCACTCAAAGAACATAGACCTCCACCAAGCATATTGTGATTGTCACATAACACTTTGGTCCTACTTTAATGTTATACTCCCTTTCAGCAGACTGTCTGCTACAATTTGGTGTTAGTTGCAGGTTTGTACGATAATTTGTTACCTGACAGTGTTAAAAGTTATGATGATCCAGCACATTTTTCATATTCCAGATCTTAAGCCCTGTTTCCACCAAGCAGTTCAGTCGCAGCGCACATTTTATGGCATTTCCACGGACTAATCCCAGGAGAGATCCCCAAATAACCAAGATGAGTCTTTTTGGCACCCTTCTGTAAGGGCGCCAGACTAAACCGATCTGACCTTGGAAGGTGGAGTTTCAACACTACAGACTGTTGACTGGTCAAAAGAATTGTCACTTCCCGTGTGACAGCGGCTGTATTTCTTCCTGCGGCTCACAGTCTTCTCTGACACAAAGCTTGATTGCAATTTGTATCAAAGAGCCACACGGCAATTACAAAGAGGACGAAATGCTGGATGCCTTCCACTGTTGCTCTTAGTTAATGTGTCGCATTTTTCTTCTTCGCTGGATATTTAGCGGTGTACACTGTGTTGCACTGCTTCTATGGCGCCATGCTATTATGTTACTGATGTGGATTTACTGATGTCGGTATCCAGCTTACACACCGCATACCCCGATGCTGAACGGTTGGCTGTGGTATTGCAAACAGGGCCAGGCTTAACTGAGCCAATCCGTACCAAACTATACTGATCTAAACCGGACTGCTTGATGGAAATGGGGCCTTAGTATGCATAATACTGCCAGGATCTGGATCCTACTTTTACATCCGTCAGAAATTATGGTGACCTTGTCTTGTATTGTTTTGCAAAGCAAACTGACCATTTATGGTGGATTTATATACACATATGGTGAAAACAGCCCTATCTCACAATGATAAAGAATCCTTTAAAGAGAATCCTGGATCCAGGCGATGATCCGGATCACCTCCAAAATTTAATCACTTCTTCCTTATCCAATTTTAATTTTTTTGAGTTATGTTGTTCACAGACAAACAAACTGACAAAATCTCCCTAAAACATAACCTCCTTGGTGGAGGAAACTAAGAAAGGACAAGTATAATCAGTCAAATATAAATTATGTGATTGATCTTTGTTGGTGTTCTGTTAAAACTAATAAAAAGAACCTGAATCATCATTTGAAGCAAATAGAAAGTATCACACCATCCTGCGTTTCTCATCTTAAGCATGTGCAAAAAAAAATACAAATTGGTAACTTGCGTCTATCCTTATCCCCAGGCCCTGTAACCATGGCAATGGACCCACCTAACCCCTACACCAACAGCAGCTCTGTGGCAGCAGCCATCTTAGTTCCTTTCTTTGCCCTCATCCTGTCGGGATTTGCCTTCTACCTCTACAAGCACAGGTAAGCTATATCCCTGACGTAAATCCATCAGAGAAAAACAGAGCTGCAGCAGAATAACAATCAGATGTTTGCTTATGGCTTTGTCTGCTTTTCTTGAACAGCACAGCTTTAAAGCCCTCAGTCTCACTCATGTAATTGCAGGTCATTATGTTTAGAAAAAGGAGGGAAATGGTTAAGTGAGTTCATCTTTAGCAGCCTCACTGGAGGAATAAGAATGAGAAAATGTCCAACTTAAACATGTCTCCTTAAGCAGATGAAACATCCAGGTTTGCAATGCTTTTAAATAGTTTTGTTTCTTCAAACCCAGCTGCACTAATCCCTTATTCTGTCTATCAAATTCAGTTGTTGAGCATCTACATTTCCTTGAACCTCCCATTCTCCAGCTTGTGTATTTGAGTTGTATTTTGAAAAAGTCTTATTGCTTCTAGCTGCCAAGTGTTGTGTGTACACTTTTTCAGACTTTCATTCAGTCAAAGTCAAAATCAATAATTTCTTTCAACCCTAGAGTTACACAAAGACACCTCCCATAAAGATCACATTAACACTAATCCAGCCAAATAAAAATCTTTCATCAGAATCAAATTCTTTGGCATTAAAGAGAAAAAATAGGTTTTACAAAATAGGAGTAGACAGACAAGTAATTAACTTGTGACCTTTCATTTTTGCTTCCAGATACTGAGCCAAGCTTGGCACCACAATAAAGGGCTATTTTGCTCAGAAAATGATTAATAATGTATTTTTCTTTGAAAATATGGTAAATTGGTGAGTCGTCTTTTTTAAAATGAGCTAAGGCCCTGTCTGTTTGATATGATTGGTTATTTTTAAAACTATTTCAGTTTGGTAAAAATAAAAAGTTTGTTTGTGAGGAAAATGATGGCTTTAAGAAATATGAACAACAGTGTAAGCTCTTACTCAGCAGGTGCCGCTTTGAAGTAAAATCTTAAGAGAATCATTATTTTTCATGGAGTTTACAACAGACCTTTAGTGCCTGGAGTTGGGTGTAAATGTCAAAAATTCTGTTTAAAACATGCACAGCACTCCACAGCTGAGAGAAAATCTGACTCGTCATCTTTCAAAGTTTCATGAATTCACTGAACATCAGTGGCTTCAAAGCGAGATGCAATTCAACACACAACAGTTAGACATAGGATATCCTGACCTGCTGAGACACGGTGCATGTCCACACATCACATACTTTGTTAACTAGATAGTGATGCTCACTTCCACAACATTACTCGACACTGTGTTACACAACCTGCCTGCAGTGTGCAATGCTAGTGGATGTGTATTAAAGCTGATGGTTGTATGCAGGACATTGTCTGCTGACACAGATGACAATGAGAGACCTAAAGACTCCTGGGGGCCTGGCGGCAGGTAAGACTGGCACCTGTCATGCACCTGGTTTCAACCAGCAACCAGACTTCCGCCCGCCGCCACATCCTCCGTCGAACTCGCCATTCCTTGTTTTTGGTTCCAGGATTCTTTCACATGCTGTTTAGTACGGCTGCACTATTAAGATGTGAGCTACATGAAGTTCTCTGTCAGAATAAGTTCTGTGTCACTGAAAAGTTGTACTTGGCCTTGTTTACAAAAAATAGTAGTAATAACGACCGAGGTGTGAAAGGAAGAAGGAGAGTCTTGAAAGAGTTTTAAATAACTGGTAGAAAATGAGAGATGAAAAAAAATGCATCATTTCATTTTCTAAAGCAGTGCAGCCATACTGTGTTATACAGCACTCATTAAAGCAAGACAGAGGCCATTTTATTTTGTCTTTTATCTCATTGTCATCTCTCTGTCAGCATGATGTCATCAAAAACAAATACAGTTTTTGACTTCCTTTGAAAATGTGGAAATGAAACAGGTAATATGTGTCTTTCTGTGTGCTGCTGCCTTTTTTACCTGAACTTTGCTGCCCACAACCTACTCTGTCATGCTGGTTTACACAAGTAAACCTCACAACACAGCAATGAATGTTTAGCTCAACACAAAAGCAACCAATTGGAACAGAAACAGAGTTCTTACATAACAGTAAAAGCCTTGATGAGAAACTGATACAAGGTGTGAGTGTGTGCTCGGCGCTTCCCTCCTGCTCCAGCCCTTATGTCTGTACAGTTTCTGTTATACTGTCGAAGCAATTAGGTGTGCTGTTTTTCATTCCACCAATAAAATTAACTTATTGCACCTACAGCCACAACCAGGAACGAGTGCGGCAATTTGAACCTCCGTCACACGGGGAGGTCTGCGGTGTGTGTTGGTGTGTGTGCAGTTTTGTAGAGTAATGGGTTGAGCATGTAGGGTAAGCTTAGTGGCTCCCCAGGGTTGGCTTTCTACCAGTGCACACACACACACACACACACACACACACACACACACACACACACACACACACATTTACACACACTCTTAATGAGGTCAGAGTCAAACAGCGTTTCAGCTGCAGCACTCCTCCCTGCTAATAGTTCCACAGGGTTTGGGAGTAAGTGATTATATCTAACTGGATTATAGGACCTGATTATCCAAAAATGTAATCTGCGACAAACAGACAAATTATGAGGGAGCAGTTACATTTCATAGCACATCCTTGTGAACCCCTGCAGTACATTTTTTAAAACACTCTTTCAGGCAATTTGAGTAATAATATATTCTTTTGAACTACAACCATTCGGTACCATTTGTAGGATGATGGCAGGTTGTATTCTTGCATACACACTCACATTACAGCAGCAGATGAGTTCCAGGCTGCAGAGCCACTGAAGCAGGCAGTTGTTATGGTGGATGTTCTTGCTTCTGCCATAATTTTCCCTGCAATTTGTAGATTTTTACCAGAAAACTACTTGAACTAAGTTTGGACTTATTAATCTCAAGGGGAAAATTGCCTACCAGTATGTCTAACAAGACAGCTTGAAGGACAGGGAAGGGTATTAAAAGTTTACTTTCCTCATGAAACATTGGTTGAATTTGTGAATTTGTGAGAACTGAGTGAGACTGAGAAAAACATGATGAAAGCTTAGTAAGATATTTACCAAACCCTCTCTAATAACTTGAATACTTTGCTACAGCGCTGAGAATATTCTGCTGTTTCATGTTCAGTAGATTGCTTATGTTATCTTCCATCTCATGCCTGTGATTAAAAATAGTAAGTGCAATGTATATTATGACTAATATTCTAATATCAGAAGTTATGACTATTCATGAGAATTTTAAAAAACAAACTTTATATGTTTACTTTAAAAAAATGCTCTTTTGCAGTCTGCCAAAATATTTTCACTTAAAGCTCCACAAGGGGATTATATAATTGAGGGAAAGCTGCGTAAGATCCATCAGACACAGAGAACATTTGCATCTCATGGGAGTCAAGTTTCTGGCCACCTGACAAATTCAATGTAATGTTTCCAGAACTTCAGATAGAAGTATTTGCATCTAGCTGCTACATGCTTGACTTTTTATCACCAGTCATTGATTCTCAGATTCATTTTGACTCTTATTTGTTTTCTGCTGGGGACGTGTCACACACCAGTCAGTCAACTTCACCAGGAAACAGAATGAATGAGCTAATGCTGCACAGAGGCGTGTATAGGGCTCCATCAGTACCTGTGTTAGATCACTATGAAACAGTGTCTGTTAAAGTTACTCTTCAGTTATTCTTCAGCAAGTGGAAGAAAGAAGAGATCAACCTTGTGATTGTAGTTTGATGGTCACAGCTCATACATATGTAAATTTTAACAAGGACATCAGTAGGAACAACAAGGAAACTCAAAGGCTCTCTTTTTATTTAAATGAATTAACTTTATAGTCACTGCATGCCTGTGTTAGACCTTAAATACAAACTCAAGGTAGACTTCAGCACGTGTTGGCGGTTTAACCTTGCAGAGCCAAATTTCTGAGTTGAGTTATGCCTTTTACTTTCTGCTTCAGAGGCCTTTTTTCTTTGCTTGTAGTCTGTTTTCCCAAAAAAAATGCAACATAATTTTGTTGAATCTGAAAGAAAAGCTGAAACTCTGTCATGAACACTAATGTTTCTCTCTTTCTGTTTTTTCAGGACGCGCCCCAAGGTCCAGTTCAATGGTTACGTCGGCCATGAGAGCTCTAATGGCCAGGCGTCATTTGAAAACCCAATGTATGACACAAACATGAAGCCCACTGAGGCTAAAGCAGTTCGGTTTGATACCACACTGAACACAGTCTGCACGGTAGTATAGTCCAACACCCCTGCCTCTACCTGCACTGTGGTTCAGGCCAACCTCTGCGGTGTGGTCCAACCAAACAGGAAAGAACAAACTTATGATTTGGACTCATCACCGTGAGCAGTCTGCGCTGTAGCTTGCTGGTGCTCTGTCAGCATAACCTGCACAGTGAAGCAGCTCTGCTCGCCTTCCTACCTGAACAAAGAGATCATTTCTTCCTGTAGTCTGAACAAGTGGGGACCAAGAGAAGGGGAGTCAAAAATGACAACAAATGAGAGTATCAATAGATCTGTTGTTCAGGGGATCAGTGCTGGGACAGAAAATCTTCTTTAGCATATTCAAACATCCACAGAGAGACGGTTCAACTACTTGAACCTCTTCCAAATTCACGACCAAAGGTCCGGTGTTCAGTGAGGCAAAGTTGACCAAACCTCCTTAGGTAAAGGCCAGACACAAATGATGTCCTGAGACCCTCCTGCTATCCCCATAGTGTTTTTTTTTCCTAAGCTTGAACCCCATCCACATGCCAAATTTGCACAGTGGTTTAGGCTTACTCACTCCCCTGCTGCAGGTCAGACATGGGTTTCTACCCTTTCCAGGGTTTTACCCTCAGGGGAAGCACAAAGACTATTCCACCTGCTCTCCACGTTGAAAGAAATTGGATTGTTGCTTTTATGTCAACACAAAAACCATTATTGGTGCTGGACCAAAAACCTCCCACTGGATTTCCGTTACACTGGTCTTGACAGGACTTGACTTTAAAGCAACGACAGCTTTAGTCTGTTATAGTGGAAAATGATATTGATCCTGCAGACTGCTGTGAAGTTGGCATTCAATACAACGGCGCTGGAACCAGTTTTATTCCTTTAGATAAACAGATGCTGTGGTCCATCACAGGATACTAGTCTGAAACTCATATTAGCAGTGGTGGACCAGAGCCAGACAAACCGGAGTCACATAACACCTGCAGATGGTTAAATCTGCATAGCCTGTTATGAAATTAAAAGCAGGACAAATACAGAGTTGAGTAAGTTCAGTTTTGACTCAGTAGTGGGTTTTAAAAACCGGTTCCTGTGATTGGCTTTCCTTTTTGCCACTTACTGTATTGCCTTCCTGTGACAGAATCCACCTGCAGTATTTGGCTTTTAGCTTGGTCAGAACAAACCAAAACAGACATTTGAAAATGTTTTTTTTTTTTTCCCCAGGATTAGTTCAGCTATCAGGCAGAAAGCTCTAGATGTGTTTTAGAGATTCTTGAATATTTTATTGAGGTACTTCACTTCTAAATTTTCCATGGTAGCACACGCTGGCAGGCTGTGCTGAACCAGAAAACAAGACATTTGAGTTTCCGAGCTGGCGTACACAATGGACTGCTTTCCAGAGGCCTGTCTAACACAATCACAGAATCAGACAACTGATTCTTGTTCTTGGACTAGCCAGCATTTTGTGCTTGGTGGCTGAACAAGTGGAAGCCTGGAGGCAATAAGCTGTCAAGATCTTCGACTGCTGCAATCAGCTGTGGCCAAATCCAAGAAATGATTTGTCTTCTTGTACCTCTGGTCGGGATTATCAGTCGAGAGATGACTGGTTCTTTTTCTACAGTATACTCTCCAGCCACAAACCACACATAGATGAAGAGATTGAGACGCTGAGTGGTTGACTGACAGATATTAGACCGATGGACACAGACAAATGGACAGATAGAAAACTGTCAGTCATGCTGGAAGAGAGACAAGGACAGGTTGCTATGGAAACAGAGGCAAATAGTTGTCTCTGAATGTCTCATCCGACACTTTTCTTCAGTGAAGATATCGATGAACAGACTCAATGTTCAAAAACCCAGTGGCCCCATGGGACTTCCCAAACCACTGCTGCTGGGGAACCCCAAAATATAAACTTTATATAAACTCTTAAACCGCACAAATTTTGCACTAGTGTGTTTTTCTGACTGGGTTATGAAAAAAATGAATAATTTTTGGGTCTGAAATGGGTTTGAAAATGAGTCATTCAAAAAAAAAGAGAATTTTATTCAAAAACTTCTATCTTTAAAAAGACAACAAAATGACTAAATACAGGGTTACAGAGTGTTTGTATATACACATTTATATTTCACACGCCCTCTTAGCAGTGACCACACGCTATTCTCTCGTTATTTTGTTGCCAGGACAACATGCTAGCCAACCAGAAAGATGGGATCAGATTGCCTGTGGACCTCTGAGCGTCTAGTGTCACATGATGGCACAAGTCTGTTGCCATTTGGAGAGTAGTGACTGTTTCTGAAAGCTCACACTGAGCAGTGTCACTACAACACAAACACACTCACATTGATCATATTTTTTAGAGACCTCTCTGAGAAACTAGAGCCACATTAAACAGAAACTTTTGTTAGATGCTGAAGAGGTTTCATAAAAAACAGTTTCACTGAAAGATGAAAAAGTATCTCACGATGAGCTTGGAATTTTTTTTTTTTTTAATTTGTTTATGTTTTGTTTTCAGGATAACACTTGTGATATGAGCTGGTGTGAGCTTTCAGAAACAAAATGCATCTGTCCCCCTTAAAGAGATGTGTTGTAAGTTTCCAAAACTGCTCACATTATCATGCACCATATGAAGACAACATGCACAATTATTGTTGTCTGGAGTTATCGTCCCCCCTAGATCCCCTCAGTTGTTTGAGAAATACCTCGTGTGCAAAGAGATAGTAACATCCTGCTTATAAATGCTGGAACCTCACTGCAACAAATACACAAGCTTTGCGAGTGTAACCCTGCATTCAGTTTATTTCCTGGTGTTTTAGGTCAAATACACGCCCCACGTCTATGAGTCTGCCAGATCCAAGATAATTCACAAGCTTCAAATCACTCGCCAGGCTTGTTATTTCTCGCAGTGTTCTCTCTAAATATTTTTATTTTTCGAAAGATGCTGCACTTGGTTTAGATCATAGATGTAACTGCTTTCAGTGTGTGTCTTTAGGTGTCTTCAGGCGTGTGTCTTGTTTGTTTCACACTCCATGCACATCATTCTTCAGGCTTCAGGTTTTTTCACTTCAGGCAACCTGTATGATTTTATTGTTCAAATGAATTCTCCCTCATGTTCCACATGTTTTCAATTTCATTTTCCATCCATCACACTGACATTCCTGCGAACAGCAGATAGAAAAATCCATTCATTCCTGCACATGATACGAAAGGTGAGTGGAACAACTGAGAGTCAGATGATGACGGTTACAAGTGATGAGATGATGATTTAGTCCATAAAACACTTGTAATAGCCCAGTGTAATATTCCGGGGTAAAACCAATTTCTCTCAAATTATAGAATAGATTTTCCCTCAATCTCAAATACTGACCAAAAAAATCATCTGGCATGAGAAGGTTGTTGAATCCGACTATTTTGAAGAAAGTGAGAATGAATTAAAAAGCAAGTAGCAGTTCCCATTTAAGTTTTCAGCTCATTTAATTGAAAATGAGTCTACTCCAGACCTGAATGTTGCAAATGAAGTGCCCTGGAACAATGGTGATTATGTTTGGAAGCATGACTTCGGGATATTGCAGGAGTTATAATATTCATTGTTAGCCCGTCATTCACAGACTCGGTGTCAGGGCCGTGGCCAAATGGCAGGAACACGTACACCAGAGTGAAAGCCACATCTACATATCATTATTTTCTGAGCCTCAGTGACAACAAGGCAGACGGCGCATTCAAAATCTCTCCACAGAAATAGCACGACAGCTGTAAACAACAGTAGAGTGTCTGCTCATGAGATAGCGGGCCACCCCTCCACGCTGGAGTGCACCCAGTGCTTCTGTTTAATTGGTTTAATTAATTCAGTGGAGATTTCCTATGGAGTCAAGAGAGCATAATGGAGCCTGAAAATTAGAGGCTGCAAGGTTTCCACAGGCGCGATAAAAGGTCTAATTTTAACAATTAATGACACACATCTGATCTCTTACTGCACCAAAACAACACAACGACTCCACATTCTCCAGATTTAGTCTAGTGTTACAAAATAAGAGTGGTACTACACATACACAGCGATAGGTGGAAGTTAACATCAGAAATATCATCACACCCTTACAGTTGTTTTGTCATTCCTCCCTTTCCTGGTTTCTAGTAAATGTAGGCTTCATTATTCAGAGTCATGATAGAGACGCAGAAAGGTACTAGACTTTAGCGGGTATCACACACGCGCATGGCCCGCCTACGTCATCGTGAAGCGTCTGTTTACATGAAGTGTGATCTCATCAGTCAGCACAATGAGACACAGAGAGCACTGCTACAACTTTAGAGACTTTCTGACTTATGGTAAGTCATTTTGGCCTGACACAGCCGTCTAACACCCCGCTTGTTTAAAATGATTGTCGAGAGATGCGCTCGCGGTAATCATGCTTCATGGATCACACGCGCTGTCCGCGTGCTTGTGCTCGTGCATGAAGTAAACCGTGCTGTAGCCCACCTCTCTGAAGCGTGTTAAAGCAGAGAAATTAAGCATGCTAAAGCACGACACGGTTTGCCAGTGTGACTGCGTCCTCAAAGTCTTTCCAGTTCATAAACACAGGGAGCCAGATGTTGGTCTATATCGCAAACTATTTATTGTCTTGATTTTTTTTAACGAACTGAACCCTATAATGCCAAATGTGTCATATTTGATACATGAGTTCAAAAACCTAAATAGATCAAAAGTTGCGTTAAAAACCAGTTTAAAAATGTAGGAAAAAAATGTTTTCTGCCCCCTTTGTGGATGAACATAGCACTCAGGGCAGCTGAAGTTGTATTTTTGGCCTTCTTAGAAATGGCTGCTGTTGTAAAATCATCCACACACTGTTTTTCAGGAAAGCCTTTGCTGATTTTCTGGAAGTTGCAGTAAGAATAGTGTCTTAACTTTGATTGATTTTTCTGAAATCATTATCTTCCACATTGAAAGCCTGCAAAGTTACTAAAAATTGTACCAAAACAGTTGTCAAAACCACCCAGTGTGTCAGATGTTATACAGAAAATGTATTATGAACAACATGAAATAGCAATAGTTCTTGTGGATTTTGTTAAAAGGGTTAATAAACATCTCAGTTCCAACAAAATTAGAATTTATGGCTTTATTTTAATAGGTCAGGCTTTACAGGGTTAAAATAATTTTATTAAATGTGACTGAACAAGGGAGAAAGGCACTGTCCTGTTATTTCTTACACTCATGATTAGCAGAGAGTTCTTTTGTTGCGGCCCTGTTGGAGATCATTCTCAGACAGATACTTTTTTGTGGAGGTGGGAAGTGTTGCACATTATTTAGCATCTCATTAGATTTATATAAAGGACCTTTTCCTGTTAAATCAAGGTAAAAGTTTGTTGTAGCTTTCCATTTACGTCTGCTTGAAAATGCAGAAAAGACAACGAGGAAACTGCTCGTATTGTAAGGCTGTGACAGTGATGTCTGCCCACTGAGAGATGACACTCGTGCTTCAAATGTGAGTTAGCTTTTAAAAATGAGACGCATATTATCATCTGAAATGTGACACCTCCTCCCTCTAAGAGGCCTCGACAATTTGAATAATTTCTGCTTCACAAAGATGTTCTGTTTTTCAGCGGTTTGAGTAAAAGTTTCTCATTCGTCCTTTATTTGCCATTGTCAGCAGTCCTGACTATTTAAAAGAGAGACTGCTGGCTACAAACTGCAAAAAGGAACTAGACCATTTTAAAATGCTAAGGTTGTTTCTGCTTCTTTAGCAGACTTTTCTCAGTTTCTGAAGGAGTTTCAACATTTGTCCCTCACCTTCTGTAAAGTGTCCTCATCAGCGGTTTTCCTTTGTCTGCTGCAGAAAGAACATCTGAAATTAGACGTGGCTCATTCCTTGTACGTGTCACATGTCAGCGATGAGCATTTTTCAGAGAAATGTTGATGCTATGAGAATATTCACAACTCTATGATACTTTACATCTCAAAGAAATTATTTAAGTTTAGATTCATTTGAAATTTGGTTCAAGGGGTGGCATTAGGTTTTTGTGGGCGCACACATGGTTAAATAGCTTTTCCCCCACACTGTTCATGCTTGAATCCTAGAATAAGCACCCAATAAATGTTATATTCTGTGTTGGGTGTAACGAGTTACAAAATAGCGCGTTATAAGGTGTTTTCACACCTGATAGTGCGCACCCTGGTGCGGCTTGGAATGTCATATTGATACTTGGTTGCAATTTTGCAGTTAATGCGGTTCCTTTCACATCTGCTTTTTGTCACTCGGGACCAAACGCCGCAGTACTTTGAGAGCGTCATGTTTCCATGACGACAACGGCTAGAGCGCATGTAGCGTACTTTCAGTTGGAAGCTGGAAGCGCCGAGAGAACTGTTTGCTTAAATTAGAGATGATGGAGAGTCAAAAAGGCCTACGCCGAGTTTTTATAGTGCTTAAACTTCATTTCTATATTGTCTGTGTGTACAACCATCTGCAAACGATAGTGTTTGAAAATGAAGCGCCGCTGTGGCTTGAAAAAAGCATACAGATGCACTGGAGACGCCGATACTTTTTTTTTTTTATCCCCGAGGGGAAATTCAGAAATAATGATTCTTACCATGTACCGTGAGATCCTCATCAGACACAGATACAGATGACCGACAAGGTAATTAATGCCTGTTATACGATAGGCTATGTGTTTTTGACGTGAGGAGTCAGGGGAGAGCTCTGCTTTTTAGATGAGTATATAAGGGTAGTTAAGGGTGTTGGAGTGCGCAGCTGTCCTGCATCACAAACAAAACTCCACGGGAGCCCTCTAATGTCAAACTCACCGAGTTCGCCTGACAGTTGCATCGCACCAGAGTATGGCTGCTTTCAAACCACAGCTGGTGCGCACCAGGGTGCAGCCAGAGCCGAAGCGAGACCACCTCCTTTGGCCGCACCAGTTTGGTGCGCACCATAGGTCGATCTAAATTTGGGTCGACCTAACACTGTAGGTGTGAAAACACCCATAGTAACCTAACTACTTTTTGGGGTCACAAGTAGTGTAATGTGCTACTACTGAAAATATGTTAACGAAAGGTAGTTTGTTTTCCAGTTTGGCACATTACTTTTCCCAGGAGCCGGTATAACAGCAACACAGCCTCAGCTGCGAACATGCCCCATAGTCACGGGTTCTCACTGAGGCTGGTACTCCCAATAGCATGCAGAGAGCAGTCAGTCGTCATGGCATCTTTGTTTTTCTTGTCAAGTGCTCTGTGGCTTTTTTCAAAATAAAGAGCACAAAAGAATAACATGTTTTGTGCTCCATAGTAGAACTTTAAGTCAGCCTATACACATTTAGGAAACAAGATGTGGCTCTGCCCAAAGTCGAGCAACATAAAAGTATCGAGTTACGTAAAGAGTTTCTTTCCATAGAGGGTAACTAAGTAAAGTAAGGGACTTTTTTTTTTCTAGAACTAACGTGTAACGAGGAAACACTACTTTTCAAAAGTAACTTTCCCAACACTGGTTATATTATCATGTTTACTTGTATTAATCCCTTAAAAGTGAAACAAGAGAATGGCAAAATAAATGTCCTAAAAATGTGTTCTTGCACCATTTAAAAGGAAGACATCAATCTAAAGTTACAGTTAAAATGAAATGTATCAACACGGAGATGATTTTAACTGTAGACTGTGTAATATATGGACATGGTCTCTGTGACGTCACTTGTTTGTTTCTGATACAATTTGGCAGCCAGTTGTCGACAGGTGCCGATGGGGGAAGAGCTGAACTCTGCCTTATTCAATCTCTAACAAAGCTAGGCTAACAAGTCTTTAGCTTCTTTACTGATTGTTCCAGGGTTCCTGCCTGTCAGTCACGTTAGCCGAGCTAAGCATGCCCTTATTAAGTTTAAAAACATATAAAGATAAGTTGTGAAAACAATCATTTCCCGTATAGTAAGACTACTACAGACTTGAGCTTCAGCTCTCTGGCTTGATGTTTCTGCAGCCGGCCTCAAGTGGAATCTCTAAAAACTGCAGTTTTACCCATGGGCTTAATGTTTCTACACCAGAGTTTGCAGCGTGATTTTAAACAAGTCCTGCTTCACAGTGAAGAATTTTAGATCATTTAAGTTTAGTTTCAAATTTAAAGAGGGCCAATACGACCCCGTAGGATGCCCCTGGCTTTAACTTCTTGCATCCATCTGCGTTTGTGTGTGTGTGCAAAATATCTGGGCTGTTTCAGTTTCAGGTTATTGTGTAAATATTCATTTGCCCTTAACAAATCTTTGGATTAACTTATTTTTAATGGGATAAAATATGAAAGGACAAACTTCTCATGCCATACGATTAAAATTACAACTTGAAGATAAACTAAAGGCTGGTGGGCCTGAATCTGACGTTAGCTGACTTTAGTAGTCGTCATTTTGCCACATTGCACTCTTAGATTGGTGCACTGTACAAATTAGAGCCACTTTCACACATTTCAGCGACGGAAAGCTTTCTCAGCTACACATTGACACTGTATCCAAGTTTGTTGCTCTAAATATGGTCTTTAAGTAACCAACTTATTTTGTTGTCCTGATGCCACAGAGCTATGTTAGGAAATGGCAACGAATGCCATCATCATCATCACCATCATCATCATCACCATCATCATGACCATGACGTGTTTGTTCTATCACTGTCACCGCTGTCACCCTTCGCCATCATCATGTGCTGCTGAACTTGAAGTAGGTGCAAAAGAACAAAAAAAAGTTTTGTACAGAAATCTATTTTTTATGGAGAATTTGTAAAAAAAGAAAAGAAATTATTAAACATGCTGTACTTTTTATGATAAATGATGTAGGTACAACAAAATCTTGTTCATGAAAGTCAATGTTTTTACTGTTACACACCATGTAAAAATCTATGGTTCAAACTGAGTATCAAATATCCAAATGTCATATAATCTCTTGTGTCCATGACGGCTGCTTTTACACGGGGACAGAGAAACATACGTGACCCAGAGTTTATGTGTTCTGTCCTGAAGAGATCGTTTTCTCTGGGTCACGTCTATTAAAGATTTCTTAAATCACATTTAATGATATTTGAGATGACATGTCTGTTTCAACTCCTCTACAGTTTAGGGCTGGAAGATTCAGCACCATTATGTGTTATATAGAATATACAATCCAAACAACATTAAGAGGCTTTTAATGCAGCAGCTGTGTTATTTGAGTTGCCACATTTGGTGATTTGTCACATTAAAATTCCTTATTGGTTTAGAGTCCATACTTCACCTTGATCATACCAGATGGTGAGTGCCATGCTTTCACACACAGTACCTAAAGAGGAGCTGAGACAGACACTTCATTTTAACAGCTGAGTTCTTGTGTAACAGCAGCCCTGTGTGGCTGATCCTAATGTTTATATCTTGAGGGACGACTTCCACTGGCACAAAAGATTTTGGATGACTTGACCCCTTTGAGGCCCAAAATCTGACCGTTTGTCCGTCTAAACGAGGAGGAGTCTGATCCTCCTCGTTCAGACGTGAAGAGTTGAGTGGTATATAAAATCGAGATCGGTTTAAGCTCTAGCAGCATCGGTTGCAAATGGGCAATCATGTTTGGAGCTTCTAAATTAACTGAATATATGAACATGGCTGGTACCTTTTTGAAATAAAGGATGGAAAATGACATTTTTCTGTCCAAGTTAAATATGAGAGTGGAACTACACGGGCTGTTATAAAGGGTTGGACAGCAGATACTGTATGTGAATACAGCCTCACAACCTGATGTTAAAGAGACTCACAGTTTATCTATCAGATATTTTGAAAACATTATTTGAGAATAAAGTTTTTGATACAATAATTTCTCCTGTGTCTCAATGTTTTTGTGATCCTGATTTTTTGTCATGCGTAGTTCAGACATGCCTGACTGAAGCCTGGAGCACAAGTTGTCTTGTCTTTTCAGGTAAGTGATTTTTGTGTGTGTGTGTGTGTGTGTGTGTGTGTGTGTGTGTGTGTGTGTGTGTGTGTGTGTGTGTGTGTGTGTGTGCGTGCGATTGATGTCTTTGTATCACTTACTGGGACATCAGGAACAAATCTAATCATTTCTACTTCTTATATTCCTCTTTGACTGTAACTTCTGCTCTGTAAGAGGAAGTGGGCCTCAGCATGCAGCACGCAGCACAGAAAGACCTGGTTGATATTATTTTACAGCTAAGAATAACAGGTGAAGTGGTTGATAGTAAAAACAAATGAAGAGGAGATTTTCTTTAGTTCAGAAGCACCAAACATGGAAAGAAGTGATCATCAATGAGAGTAGACCCACAGCTTTGCCCATGGGGGGGGGGCAAAGTGAAATGTCTAAGGATTCCAACAAATACAACTGTGTTCACACACAAAACTGTGTGCAGGTTGGCTAGCTATGAGAAAATCTGGAGTTCCTCAAGTGTCCTCTTGAAACTGAAAGTGAAAGTACCAAAAACCACATACACACTCATCTAGACGAGCTGATTTTTACAGCCAATAATTAACAAGTGCTGCCTGGTACAAAACACAATTTACGTGTGAATGTCCCATGTCTAACTGCACACACCATGGAGGGACTTTATTTTGGAGAAGATTATGAAACATGAAGATGATGAGTTTTGCTTGATGAGAGAAACAGCTGGCTCGACTGACAGTGAGGCACAAAGCGGTTAATAGTAAAGAGGCACAAAAACCTCCTCAACTCCACCCAGTTTCTCTTGTTAGGTTGAGATAGCATTTTTAACATGGTAGCTGCTTTCAATAGTCCACATCCCTGTGTTATGCAGTCTATAATTAATGGTGAATAAGTTGTTATGTAAAGAAAACCCCGTTTCCACCAAGTGGTTTGCTTTTGTTCGTCTTGGTAAGACATGCATTTTGCGGCGTTTCCACTGACTAATCCTGGGACAGATCCCCAAGTAACTGTACCTTTTTGCTGGGGTACTAGACTAAGGCCTGAACCACACGTATACGGATATATTCCTAAACGCACGTTTTTCTTTCCGATTGGGCCTCTCAACCACACAAACACGGCGATTTCACTCACATAAAAGGAGATTTTTAAAAACTAATAAAAAAGTGAAGAATTAAAAAAATTATCCAGTTGAGTGGATCCATGTAGCAATGTTAAACGGAGCTGGTGTTGATGTGATGACGTCAAGCGCCTAGCAACAAGTCACTGGCTGATTCCCAAAGCCAAGGTACCTTGCCTTGCCTTGCCTTTGAAGGCAGTGCCACCGAAGCCACTTCCTTCCACTCCAAGGCAAGTGTCCTGCCTCTGCTCAAATGGAGATGCTTATGGAACAGCCTACAAAGGCACATTTTGGGAGGAGCTCAGACGGCTACAAATATTGTCATAGCTTGCCACTTTTCTACACTTTTTGCTTTTTTATTGTCATATCATTGACACTCTGCAGGTGCAGCTTCTCAGTAATTATAGTTACATGAGTGACACACAAAAGAGCTAAGTGGTGGACATGGTATAAGTTGTTATTTTCAGAGGTGTATTTTGTTACTTACATTTAAATTGGAATTTACCACGCGCCTCCGCTGGTGCGTCTTTTCCTTCCATTTTTTTCCTTTTTTGTAGATTCACGCGTTGCATGTTGGGTATTTAAAGCCATGGCAAGGCAATGAAGGATACACCTGTGTATCCTTGGTCAATTAGCCACATGCTAACCAAACGGAGGACATATGCCTCCGGAGGACATGAACATTGGAACAGCACTTGGGCAGCGACTGATGATGTGGATGCCTGCCCACGCCCACCCCACGCCCACATCAGACCAAGGCAAGGCAAGGTACCTTGGCTTTGGGAAACAGCCAGTGTGTTTGACAGCGCATGCTCATAACGTTCTTCTTCAATGGTTTTCACATTTTGCTAACCTGCCACTTATTGGCCAGGCATGGCATTGCAGGCTTCAGAGGCGATTGTTTTCAGTTTGGCCTCTTCGTACGGACAGAGATATTTCTGTGGTGTGGACAGAGATTGTTTTTTTAACGAGGGCAAAGATATCCAATCAAAAAAATATCCATATACGTGTGGTTCAGGGCTAAATCAATCCAATCCCAGAAGGTGGAACTAGAAACACTGCAGACTGTTGATTGGTCAAAAGAATCGTCACTTACCGTGTGACAGCAGCTGTATTTCTCCTGGCAGCACAAAACCTTTCCTGAAACTTCTCTGGATGTCTTCTGTTTTGCTCTTTGTTTACTGTGTCACGTTTTTCTTCTTTGTTGGATTAATTAGCAGGGTACACTGTGTCGTGCCGCTATGGCATCACGCTAGTACGTAACCGACAGCTATCAGCATCCAGCTTACATGGCGCCCAACATGAGGGGGCATGGTTGGCTATGGAAATGCAAACAAGATCAAGCTTGGACTGCTTGGTGGAAATGGGGCCATAGAACCCTGATGGGATGAGACAAAGCCTCTACACATCTTAAGGACTATCAACAGCAAGTGTTTCCGGGAATTCAACATTTTCTCCAGTATGAGTGTTAACTGTAAATCAGTTACAATTCATGTTGAAACTAATAACTGATAGAAAATAGTTCAAAGGTCAATCACAACTTATTAGATGCAGGGATGTGATGGGATTATCACACTTATTCCACTGTAACAAGACTGGGTTAATCAATTTATCTATAAAGTAAAAGTCTTCAAGATAGAATCTTTGTCACGCATTGATCCAGTATTACAAATCTAACCTTAATTACCTGTTCATAGTATAGAATCAACGTCTTTTATGGAAACCACAGCCACTCAACTGTTTGTTTGTTTATTTTCTGTTTGTTTGTTTGTTTGTTGTTGTTGTTGTTGTTGTTGTTGTTGTTGTTGTTGTTGTTTTGGGGGGGGGGGGGGGGTTCTTGACGGTTCTTTTCCACCATGCTACCATGGTTACCAGTTCGGTCAGAATCACCAGATCGTATCATTGAGAAATTGAATATATGTATCACACAGGTAAAGAGATTCCATCAGTGGCTGAAAGAGAGAGCAGGAGCAGTGAAGGGAGAAAGTGGAGCAACCAGTCAGCCGCAGCGTGTGAGGCTGGAAGCAGGACAGGACAGACAGCAGCTTGTTACAGTGAAACAGAATTAACACAAAACAAGGTGAGGAGGTGGTTCAAAGGAAACTTTAGGTCATAATATCTTTAGACTTAAAATAAGACAGATTAGATTCTGGATAAGCCAGACATTAACAACCGGCATTGTGAGAGGAGACGAACAACAAACACAGTAGATCAGAGAAGATAAACTAGAGCAGGGAAATTAAAGCAGACATTATTCGGAGGCAAGAATTTATGTTATCTCATCTCTTTTTTAATTTAGTGCCCACTTCAACACCACTGGCCTTTCACTGACTCCATCATTACAAACTGGCTGTCTGCTGTCAGGTCAGACATGCATTTTTAATTCATAGGATCCAATATTTACTAGACATGCTGAATGT
The DNA here is from genome assembly GCF_033239565.1 of Halichoeres trimaculatus. NCBI lineage: Eukaryota > Metazoa > Chordata > Actinopteri > Labriformes > Labridae > Halichoeres > Halichoeres trimaculatus. The sequence goes on from NW_027437181.1 coordinate 27,935,478, forward strand.
TAATAGGAAATTCAACACAAGTGTAAAATGAACATAAAAAACAATCAGAAATGTTTCCTTCTGTAAGTAGAAAAACAAACAAGCCTCTCTGGTTTTAGTTTCTGGACCTTACGTCTCGATCTCCTTCCTCAATTGTGAGCCAATGACCACTGTACCTGTCTGCGCGCGCGGCGTGCCAAATATAAACAAACGCAGGTAGTCTGCCAGGACGAAGAGACACGATGAGAACTAGAGCCTTATTTAGCGGTGTTTTGTGTGAAAGTAACGCGCTGAAAATTCTCTAAATAAAGCGTGAATGTAGACTGATATCAGATTTTTGGTGGGGGTCCGTTTATTTCTGCTTTTGGTCAAGTAAAATATGGCCCCATCTGAGTGCAGAGGAAACCGGCAGAGGAGCAGGGGGGGGTGTTTGGTGCGAGCGCCCTGGGCTTCTGCTGCACAAAAACACTGCTGTAGGGGTAATTTCTGCCCTAAACCTTGTGATAGACCCCAACTTGTTCCATCCCGGAGTATCACTTTAATGTAGGAAATATAGCAATACGAGCAGTGTAATTTTTTACAACAAATTTATGTATCCCATGTTTTTTATTTTGTTTGTTGTTGTTGTTTTTTCTAGTTTCGAATTAGCCGGTCTGTTACGCCACCAAGCTATGCGGCCTACCCAAGCTTCGCGGGCCCACACCTAGCCTAGCGGGTAACCTTACTCCTGTGGTTTCCCTTGCGTGTTGTCGTGAACCTGGACGTGTTGGCTGCCTTACCCTGCATGTATGCAGCATGTCCCTGTTCTGGGGGGGGTTTGTGTGTGTGGTCACTCACCCTGATCGACCATCCTCTCACCCGGACCAGCCCATACTCGATCCGTCCGTCGTCTTCTCAGCTACGTCGGTCCATTTACCGGCCAGCCCGCTCTCTTGTGTTCTTGTTCAGATTTTAAAAGGTGTATTTACAGTTTTCATTCTGTGGGGTGACCAACTGTGCTTCAATCTCCAGTTTGTCTCTTCTGCCGTCGCGTCTCCTCTCCAGACAGAGCCAAAACCTCAGAAGTCCGAGCCCTTCCCCTCAGGTGCACCCCCTTGATAATTAGTCCTTGAGTTTGCACACCACGCCCCCCCTCACGTTTGCATGTGCGTCTGGCCCTGTCACTCACCCTAAACCACACCTACCTACACAATGGCAGAGAAACCTCTCATAACACGGTCTCTAACACTGCTATTTTGAGGTTGTGGAGTGAACAGTTTGCAAACCCCTAAACTGGATGATGGCGTCATGGAAACCACACACTGTCATTAGAGGGCATTAAAGCCTCCTGGAGTAATAATCAACATATCAAGGGTGTTAAGAGAGGATGGTGTTAGGGGATAACATCTTGTGGCTTTTTGGCTGTGTTTATAAAAAAAGTGTCTCTTTATAATAAACCTACCAATCAGTTATTTTCCTGTAGTCAAAGCCCGCTCAAACACATGGTCAATACTGACAAGACGACAATCCAAAACTATAAACCTTCCAATGGTATTCCACATTTGTTTGTATGCACAATTATGTGCAGATTTTGCAGAATCTGATACACACCATCAGCAGGTTTCCCTTTTCTCCAGTGTGTCCAAGCAGTAAGCCTCCTGTGAAACAGGCCCTCTTACTGTGTCCTCTGGAAGGAAAATATGCAAGGATGCAGTTATTATTTTATCTCACTATCCTGTGCCGAGATCCTCTGAACACCATCCAGATTAACACTTATAGGTGAGTCTGTTGTTTTCAAGTTAACTACATTCTCTATCAGCACAACGCAGGGGAGCTCATTATTACCATGAAAGAGAGCTTTATATCCACGAGCCAGAACACAAAGTGGTGACATTAAGACAATTACTTACTCTTACCTTCACCTTCAAGCAAAGAAATACTCAGGGAATTCAAAGTTTATTCCTGATTATTGTCCGCTTAAGGCTTGAAGGAAACAAACTTGCAACATGAAACTAAAGTATGAGATGAATCAGCCACTAATTAAGGAGCAACTCTTGTAACCAACTGATTAAAAATCCACTCCTGTCCCTTTTGTGCAGTTAGCAGGTTGTCAAATCACTGACAGAAGACACTGTCACTACATCTGTTACTTTCAGAGAGCATGTGATGTTTATCGTTTGTTTTGTCAAAGTTTTAATAGTGAAATTTGCTTCCAACACAGTGTGCATGAACCAGGTTCCCATGTGGTTGAATTCAGCTTTAAGGTATCTTCTCATTATTTCATGGTAGTGTCTTTCATTTTCTTTCCAATATACTTTCAGTAGTGTCTCTGTGAATATGTCTGGTCTTTGGGAGCCAGATGGTTTTCAATGGCCCCTTTATTAAACTGATCTGAAAAATCAAAAGCATCTCCTCTCTGCCGAAACAGAGTGGAAGAGAAAAAGAGAGAAATAGAGACAGACAGTTTATAACATCCCTCCATTTCACCTCATTTCCACATGCACGATTGCACACATGCTCCCTGTCTCACACACACTCACACACATGGCAACACACACTGATGGACTGTTTATTGCATTTCAGGAGATCTTAAGTATGTCAGACCTTCACCAACGTTAACCTCAACAGAATAATGGTGGAATCCCAGTCACTTCATCGTCTGATATTAATCAAGCTTCAACATTTCTTTCACATTCTTGTTATCTGAGTAAATCTCTTAAAACATGTGAAATTAGAAATGTAATGAAAAAAACTGTAGAAAATGTTAAAAAATGAAAATAAAATGTATTCCAATGTTTAAAAAAAAAAGAGGACACATTGCTTAAGCTAATATCTGTACACGTGCTGTAGCCTTGCTTAGGGGCTGCATCATTTGAAGGGTGCATTACAAGACTGTGTCACAGTTTAAGACTGTCCCAGTTTAAAAGGCGCCTCCAAATGCAGCTGCTTCCTGTTTAGCCCAAGCCATTAAAAATCTGCATTTGGTTCATTGTGGCCCATCATACCCCAAAATTTAATCCGGAATGATTCAAAAGAGATAGTGGACTCTCAAGACGCTGAGTCATACACTTTCAAACGTAAGTTATTGGTTTCAGCCATTGACTGTATAAATAATGGATAATACAGCTTCATTTTCTGCCAATTAGAAGCTTTGAAACCAAACAACTGGCCCCGTAGGCTCTGACTTATTGCGCTGCTTAGTCAAGGCTGGTAGAGCCGTGGGATTCATGGCACACATTTAACGAACTTATTAAATGTTAAAGATCTGAAAGATCTTAAATCAATGGCAGACTAGATTCCTGTGTTGGTGGAAGGCAGACATGCAAAGCTATGAAGAGATCAATGTCTCTTTTTGGGGATTTGTTACATTTTTTCTCACTCTTCTTCTTCAACTCTCTTTTCTACTCTTTTCTTAAAGTCATATTATTTTTATCTTAACTGTTTTGTTTGTTTTATCTGTTAACATGAAGAAGGTGTGGGTGTCCTTGTAGACCAGATCATTTCTCAGACTACATAAGAGCACAACCTTTAATGCTGGACCACTACCATGCTATCAGGAAATAGAGTCTTATCTGGGGTCAGTTATCTTCCTGAGGTCCAGTTCCAATACAGGGTGGTGTGTATGTCTGTTCATAGTTGCAAACACTTTTTGGTGATGACGCAAGAGATGAGCAGGGGCTCAAAATTAATGACCTCATTTGATTTTTCCTTAACGGTAGGGTCTGCAGGAATTTTCGTTGCTTGTTAGTTAACACAATTTTAAACTGGGCTCCTCCTCCTTGGCTCAGTGCCAGCAACAGCACACACCCACAGCCTCCAACCATTACTACGTGAACACATTCACCAGTCTAGAAACCACCTGCAGCATTGTGTTTCTATGGGGGAGAGACTCAAGGGCCATGTACCTGACTTAGTGCTAGCTAATCACTTGTATTTGACACATACCTGGTTCGCAGGAAGCCAACTCATGTCACTCTTCGTCCCAAGCTGCTCCCCAAGTGCCCCAAAAGGGAGTGAAAGTCAAAACTTCATCCTCATTTACGAAAAAGTTTTCTATTTGGCATTTTGTTTCACTTTGGTTGTGTTTTTCTTACTCTGTGCTATGCTATGTCCACTATCGTAGCCACTTGTGATAGTTTAATCAAGTCACTCATCAACACCCAAAGTCACTGGGTGGGCTGTGATTTGCTGATGTAACCACGCTTACTCTCTGCCCAGAAACGTCCCAAAACAACCAAACCATCAACATACAGGCAGAGGAGGGGGTTCGAGGTAGACACAGACACTGACACACATGTATAGAGGCCCAGAAATGATGGGTGAGCAGGATTATTCCTATAAAAGCTGTTATTTTGTTTTTTATGAAAATCTAGCAGACTACACTTTAAGCGGAAGTCCAATGTCCCTTGTCTTTTCTGTTTAAGTCAAACCTGGAAAATCACACTTAAGCCTATATTTTTGTGGTCCAACAATGTCCAGTTATTGATTCATAATCTTTGCTGAGAGAGGACGGTTTTACAGTTTTACTGCTCTGTTTCTTATTATCTCTTTGGAGCAATTAAAGTTGTTATTTCACCTAACGTCTGTGGACACCTGTTGTTTGTTACACTGGTGTTCAACTGTGGGCAGTTTGTTCCATTAAAATTGTCCCACTACAAATCTCCCTTTTCACTCAGTACTCCAGTCAGTTGTCATTATAAATTAGACTGTGCAATATTGGAGACCAGATGGAACAAAGTCCATGTTGGCAGTGTCTAAATGAAGAGCAGGAAGCTAAATTAGGGGGAAGAGTCGAGAGTAGTGACCAGAATTGTGCGATTTGGGCTCGTAAGGGTGAAATGATTATCTGTCATTTTCATTATAACTGATTTCAAAGAGTTACTTACAAACTATTCTGGTGTTTACAGAAACAGAGGATCAAAAGACTGTATGTTTTATGACTGGAGCTCATCAATACATTTGCCTGCTAAAAATTTGTATCTGTAAAATGACAAGTTGATAATTATAACAGATGATAAATAAAGAACTATTGTACGGAAGAGTTTTAGAGACTGTGAGGAGTTAACTTTTCCCAAAACTTGACAAACTGAGGCAGCACTGCTGACTGTTAAAGCCGAGTCAGCAAACTGTATTGTGATCCATCAATATTATTGATTTTATGACCTGCCTCTATCAAACCTGTGCCCATAGATGCCTCAAAAGCTCCAAATAAGTCAACAGATAGATATGCTACTCTCTATACATTTATCTTAGTACATGTCGCATAGTCTGCCACACTCATATTCCCTCTCGACAATCTGAGCGAGTCATTATCAGACAGATATCAAGTATCAGGGGAGGCTTTAAGTGACTGTGAAAAACTGTAAACAAGAGTGAGCCAGTCTGTAAGTCATTATCAGGGGAGAGGCTCCAGCATCTGTCTCTTGATATCATCACAGATTAGAGCCCTCGCTGCTCAGGGTTTAATCTTTGGCAGACAGTTGTTGATTTAACGGGAGAACTTTGATGCGACGTGGTTTGCTGTCACAGAATTTCATTATTATTGGTTTCAATGGAGAGTTTTAGTATCACATCTAAACACTGTTTCAGGGGCCTGTTCACACTGCCAAAAAACATATCTTGGGGAAACACTGAAATGCTATTATGTACTTATTGTATTGGCCAATCGCCTAAAATGAGAAATGGCGATGGATTTTGGCATCATTGCAGGGATTGGGGCATGATTATCATTTTGGCATCATCCACAGTTGGCAGCACCAGTGAATCATTTTCCCTCACTCGTTCTCTCCCTGTTTCTTTGTGTATATGCTTGTTTGTGTGTCTGCAACAAGGAATTGGGAATCAGGATTCCTGTTGGGTAAATGCCTCCAGAGTCTCTTCTCATCATGCTCTCTCCTGCTCTCCTCCGTCTTTTCTGCTCTCTCTTTTCCTGCCTGTGTCTTTGCATCGCTCTGCTCCCATTTCCCCTCTCTGCTTGTCAAAACAAGGACACTGTACGAGTGTGGATATTCAGCATGGCAGCATGTTACAGGAGCACTGTTACAACATGAATTCACTAAAACACGGCGCTGCTTTGTTCCCATGTGAGAACAGTCATCCGCTCAGTTAGTAGGGAGCTTAGATGATGTGAGCACTGACATAGCAGCTCCTGAAAAGTGAAGGCAAAACATTCAATGTTCCCTCTTGTGGCTGCTGTCCTCCATAATGTTAGCTGTACATTTAAATAAATATAGAGTCTTGTTCACTCTGATTTATGTCCAAGTATTCATTTTTGGTTTCCAAGGTGTTAAATTAAATCATTACCCAGCTTTTTACCTGACTGTGTAAAATACTTCATTCTGATTGGTTAAAACTCCATATTTGAAAGAGACAACTTGGAGATGAAAGAAGGAAAAGTGTTTTTGTTTTGTTTGTTTGTTTTTTTGGTTACCTCAGTACATGTATAAACAAAACATGTGGCACAACTCCTGAGGTGTTCAACATAACATTTGTTTAACAGACAGCCTTTCTTCTAAACCAGAGGTTGCCAACCCGTCGATTAACTGGTCGATTGCGATTAACTGGTGGATCGCAAGCCTCTTAATTGCACACTTACAAAATGTCATCATTTATCTTATTTAACTTCACTCCCTACTTTAAGGAATATGAATAACTATAATTGTATATATGTTAAATCCCAGTTTGTTGTTTTAGGATAAAAAATATATTATACATAATAAGTGTCAGCCAGTCTTTTATCTTAAAGCAGTACTTTTAAGATAAAATTGATAAGATATACCTTTGAATTACTACAAAAGGGACATTCAAAGCAGTAATGGCAAGAACATATTTAATGAAAAAATCCTGTATGTGCAACATCCCTTAAAACTCTATCAATCTCCATATTAATTTTATGGGCACATAGTTACATGCAGACAAATCCAAGGACAGAAGTCATCTTATCGTCAGCCACCCTACTGAGTGTCTCTGACGGGCTGTTTGTTGCTAAGAGCCAGACTACAACACATGTTCCATCTTTTCAAATTGTAAAAGGGAAAAGTTATAACATCCAAAGAGTTTTAGCAGGTAAGCAAAACAGCTTTTAACACTTAAATACGAGGGACTTGAGTGTAATTCATACATCTAGGCTCATTAAAACTCACAATAGATAATGTGTTTTCTATTTTCTATCTATAGGTAGATATTACATTCATGCTGGTTGGGTTTAGAGATCTTGTGCTCAAAAAGGTCGGTGACCACTGTTCTGAACTGACACTGATTGGTCTGGCCCTGACAAGGTAAAACCTTTTTAACCTGAATAGAAAATAGCCCAGGGGTGGCCAACCTGTGGCTCGCGAGCCGCATGTGGCTCTTTGCCTTTTGGTGTGCGACTTTTTGATCCATTCATAAAAATATATGTATAAAGTTATGAGCAGTGATGCCAATGTTGGGATCAGTGGTGATCAATGTTTGGGTGTACAGATTGATACTTCGAGTTTCAGTTTCTCCTATCTAGTACGAATTTAAACACACTGACAGACCAGGGCCACCCCTGCTGAACACGGTGCAGATGGCCTAGTGGTTTAGGTCCCACCCCACAAGGTTTATCCTCAGCCTGTGGCCTGTTTCTGGCATGTCGCTCTCCACTCTTGTCCCCTTTCCTGCTCTATTCACTGTTCTCTCCTTCCCCATCAAAGGCAACTGAAGCCGCCCACAAAAAAACGGATATAGCCAATCCATTTGCTTTGGAAAGTTGCCAAAGTGGTTGCTCCAAATTATGTCACCAGAGCCTCATGCCCAATCCATGGGCTGTATAACATATGGACGTAGTCTCTGCTACGTCACCCATCTGTTCCTGATGCAGAGTGATGAACCCTTCAGTCATGTGAGCTGAGCTGCGCCTCTGACTGAACAAACTCAGTGAGCTTAATATCTTCAAAACCACTGAGTTGAAAAAATATTCAACCCCTGTACAGTGTGTGTTGATAGTGAAATAAGCGTTTCACTCCCAAGCTGGTTTTTAAATCAGGATGGATAAACTGGATGTTGTCCCTGAACCCAGGCCCAACCAGGGGGGATGCTTTGTGCTATACTTTTTGGAGAAAGGGATCATTATTTCATTAAGGAAATGATTTCATGTCTGCTAAAGTTGAGGTACAAAAGAAGGACGTGGTTTTGGTGAGACGAACCATCATGGAGGTGGGTGACATCAATAACAAGACACATTATTTTTGGATTCACACAGGATGTTGAACCAAGCCTCTTTTTTAAAGGTCAAATTTTGCTACGGACAGGTTCAAACTGCATTAACTTTAAAGCTGTCTACTTTCAAAGGCTGTGACGAATTTCAGCACAAAGGAGTGAGGCAAAGTGTTGAAACAAAGAGGAGACTTGAACAATGGAAGGCACAGTGAGCTAAAGGCCAACACCAACTTCCTGATGCGGTCACAATAGCAGCGACAGGATGCTCTTGTTTTGTGGGTGTAATGTTGAAAATTTTAATTAGCAATAAGTCAAAGTAGAGCTGGAGCTGATAGGAGTGTTGTATTTTTAGAAGGAGAAATGTGGTGAACTCAAAGAATGAATGAAGGTGCTAGGGAAAACACACAGGATTTGGCACCAAAGGAAGGATAAGTATAAGCTCCAAAAATAAATGTGATTAACATGTTTCATTCACTCAACTTTGAATCAGATAATAATTTGGGTCACGAGAACTTTGCTTTTGTGGATTCACTCTGTCAGAGAGCTATCAGCGTCTTTATGATTCTTCAGTCTGAGGGAACTGTTGGACCAGTTGATCCTCACAGCTGAGCATAAACCCGTGTTTTTACCATGACTAAATAGAGGGGTTGCACGTGATGTCACAGCAAGTGGAAGTCACTGCGGTTACTCCCACTGAGTGGCAGAAAGAAGGAGATGAGTGGCAGCATTTGCTTAAATACGGTCCAAACTCTAAAACAAAATCAAAAAACGGGGAAGAGCTGCTGCGAGATTGATTGAACAAACATGTTTGAAAAGCAATCAGAGCTTTCTTTTGACAGGCTACTGAAAGATAAAGTGAAGAGAAACTGATGGATTTTCAGAAACTATTCAGGCAACAAAAGCTGGATTTGCAGTTCCCATTCTGTGTCAGTTAACGTTAATCCATGCTGTATTTTTTGGTTAAATCATTCCTTGAATTACGAAATCTCAAATGTTAGCATTTTATTATTCTGCTTTGTTTTTTATAACTGAAACTCCTTTTTCTTTGTGTGATTATGGACGTTGTGCTCGACATGATTTGTAAACTAGCTTAAACTGAGGCTAACCCATTTTTCCAAATAAGGGGGAACTCCAACACAAGCAGTTGTAGCTGTGTTGTATAAAGTATTTGATATTAACTATACTTAAATACCACTGCGGAGCTTATACATCTATTAATGTTAAATACCAAAAGTACAAATAGATAATAAGTGTATTCATTTGGGTCAATACTCTGTATACTGTAAATTGAATCATATGGAGGCTTTTGTATCTTTGAGGCTTTGTATTATGTGTTTTACTGGTGTTGAAATCAGGTACAAATAAATGTCAGGATAAGATTTCTGTGTTCGTGGACCCCTGGTTCTTTGGCAGCTTTAACAAACCAATGTCAAGTCCAGCTATCCTCAATTTCATGTCATATTACACATTTTTTCTGGTCTCTCTGTGTTTACTGCCGCTCTCTGCAATGCTAAGTGAGGTTTGTTTCGCCACTCAGTCCAACTTAAGTGGGCGTGTCCCAGAAGGGAAGTGACATAAACACAGCCCTTCTATATGAGCAAGGACAGGAGCGACAGAAAGACATAGATAGCAGGGGGGGATATGGCTGTCCAAAGACAAAGGCAGGAAAGAGACATCTAGGTCATCCCAGCCTCAAACACGAGCACCTCGCTCTGATGGGCACAGCATTAGCAGTTGGCAGGTCTAATAAGTAACTTTGTATTGGAGCTTTCTGTGTAAAATCAATCCCATCTCCTTTCAGAGACGCTGCTGTTTGTATGTGTGTGTGTGTGTGTGTGTGTGTGTGTGTACGCATGTGCAGGTATGTACCATGTGGGTGTCAGGTGTTGTATCCAAGAATCTGCAGAGGTTATAATGACCTACAGCCACAAACACACACACACACACACACACACACACACATACACACACACACACACACACTCACACACAGATGTCAGATCCAGGGTTTTGTGATAGTGTGGCAGCCCACCGTAATAGAATCTGAAGAGACAGAGACGTACAGAGATTTATAAGTGTATGTCCTCTCCCCTTGCCGCCCCAGCAGCTCTGTTCCTTGGTGCTTTATCAAACACTTCTATCCCTGGAATTACATTCTGACCAAAGACAGGCTCTTTTAAAAAATCCTATCTCCTCTATAGTCTGTTCCTTTCCCCCCCTTTGTTTGGTTTTAGCTCCTCTTCAGGAATGATAAAGTCTTCAGCCCTGCATCTTACACCCGTTAATACATTGGTAGCAGCCTTATTCTGAACACCTAGTCTGCCCTTATTTTCTCCCTTTGTTACAAGAAAATATCAGGACCAAATATCCCATCAGAAATTGGTCCAGTGGTGACACCTTGTTCCTGGCAAAAAGACAGCTAGTGTCAGACAAGTAACAGTAACATCCATGAGACAGAGAGCCAGTCATTCGGGTCAAAGCGTGTGGTGTTTCTGACATCCCATCTACTGTGGACACCAGTGTCACCGAGATCCCTCTGTTACACACCAAAGGAGAGGATGAGTGCTGGATTTTTAAAGTATTTGTGGATTTAATCAAAGTTTTGTGACAAATTGTCAGTTGGTGTCAGTTCAAGTATGAGTAATATGAACTCACAGGCTAACGCTGTGCTGAAATAACAACTGTTTGCTGTTTTAAGGTTACTGACAATCAATGGAAAGTAAATAAAAGTGATAGCACAAAAGAAGTTTTATTAGGATTTTTTTTTTTTTTTTTTTTTTTTTAATTGAGACCCAGGAACCTTCGACGCCACATATATTTTTTTCGTAGCTTGTTTCCAAACAGGAAGTTTATTCAAAACCAGTTCATAGATAACTTAATTTACTGGACAGTCTTGGTCGGGTAGTCCCGGATCAGACTGTTTTACAGAACCTAGATGTCTCTATGACAACACCACGCCACTGACAAAGTTAAGCAGTAAGATGGATCTGCGTTTTTCTCTGCTGAAAACAATTTCTCTGATTAATTTTGTTGCGATGGTGGACACAGGAGCTGGACTGACAGATAGAAAAAGGACGGAAGAGCAGAAGAAAGATAAACAGGAGAGTGATAGAGCACAGGCTAAACACAAGCTAAACTGTTTGTTATAGTAATCATTCCAACCCACATGCAGCAGTTATTCTGCAGTGGTCTGTTTAAACTTGAGAGTCTATCAATAAAATGAAGAGTGAGCTCTGCTTGGTAGATGGGCACTGAAGGGACATAACCAGGATTCACATGTAACTAACACGTCACAGAGCACTTGGCTGTGAGCAGCACTAAATGTGGCCTGGTGCTAAATTACAGCACACATTGAGTTTACACAGTTTGATTATTGTCATGTTTCAAACAATAGCATAACCATTAATAAGTACATTTCCTTGTAGCTTTGAATCTGGTAAAAAGTTGTCTTGAACAAAGAAAAGTAGGTCTAAAAAGTAGCTGTATCTCCATTCACTTGCTTCAAAACAAACACCTTAGTAAGAGTCATGTTCTCCCAACAGTGGGTGCTAGTGTTCATCAGAGGTGTCAAGTAACTAAGTAAAAATACTTCAAAACCTTATTTAAGTAGAATTTTGGAGTATACATCGTTTACTTGAGTAATTATTTTTTAGCTTACTTTTTACTTCTACTCCTTACATTTTCAGGCAAATATCTGTACTTTCTACGCCACACATTTTAGAAATAGCCTCACTCCACTAAAACACACACCAAAAGAAGTGAAAATCTATCCTAAAATCGCTGAAATTGCGCCATCTGGAAAAATTGAATTTGATTTTGGGTGGATGACATGTAAATGAAATACCGTTCCAACACCATATTGGTTTGTATGTGATCCATCCCACCTGCACGACACAAATCACGCCACACTTCAGCAACAACAAAACAGACGAATGTAGCATAGTCTGAAGATGTCCGTGGCAGAGACTCAGTTACTTTAACTTTTATACTTCAAGTAGTTTTGAAACCAGTACTTTTACACTTCTACTGAAGTAAAAAGCTTGAGTTGATACTTCAACTTCAACAAAAGCCTTTTTAATCCCTAGTATCTATACTTCTACTTGAGTAACGAATGTAAGTACTATTGACACCTCTGGTGCTCACTGGAAAAGCATCTTTGTTTAAACCATTCTGTCCTTCTGCGGAGTGAAATCTGTGTCTTTATTCACTCCACATTACTTCAAAACTTATCATAATATCTGCTCTCACTTCAAGAGCAGAGGAGAGAGTGACTGTAACTCTGCTGACCTTTTAATGCATTAATCCCATGACATTCAAGGTGTGCTCGTCTGTGCGGTGCTTGTGCTCCGTCTATTGCATGTGGACCTTCTGCTCTTTGGTTGTACTGATTACTATCCTAAAGAAACTCTGAAGCTGGCAGAGAGTGCGCCAATGCCAAGACAAAAGGCCATAGCACCAGTTCAAAGCTGGTCTTTGCTTCTCACCTGTGCGTTAATGATGTTTCATTTTACATGCGTCACAGTGTAGATCTCTGATGTTTCTGTGTGAACAAGCTTCCTCCCTCTCTTCTCCTCCAAACACAAGCTGTTCAGGTGGGTGTGAAACAGCAGGCAGCGTATTGCCATTAGTATGAGTGATTGTGTAGCTACCCTGTGTTCAACCTGTCATGGACTGGTAGCCTTTCATGCCGTTTATATGCCTTTCGTGTGCAGGGATAGACTCCAAGCCTCACTGGTATGTAACAGTGTGTAGAAAATGAATAAATGGATTTACTGAAGCCTGTGCTCTTTTAATCTATTCGTATCTGTTCTGCGGCGATGAGATGTGAAGGTGTATTGTCAAGTGATTCTTATTTTATTCCTTTCTGCTCTGTCTGACAGTAGTCAATACATTTTTGCCTCATGCAGTTGTGGCTCTTAAGCTTGCAAGCAGCAGGTAGCTAGCAAGGGAGGGATTATCATCTGATATAGTTCACTGAGTTGAATTCAGCTCTGCGAGAGGTGTCCTGGAGTCAGGCCGAAAAAAGTGGACAGTAAAATAGATTTTGAGAGCTGGAGGGTTTCATTTGAAGTTAGGGGGGGACACACTTCTGATCAAAGCAGAGTTATTGCTCCCTGTTTGATGCCATCAAACTAATCCACAGCAGAGTAGGGGATAATATTGAATGTGCGCAGCATTGCTGAATTTTCATTTATCACCCTAAACAATGCAACATCAGTGGTCAGCAATTAATTCTTGCAGGCTGTTTTTTAGGATCTTACTGTACATGAGAACTTACCTGCTTGCTGTAAAGGCTGGACTTCAAAACTTCCCTGAAAATCAGATGTAACTGCTTTATACAAAGCTTTACTTCGTGGTCTTTTTTCTTTTTCTTAGCACCACATCAAAACTGTATATCTGCCAACATCATATTTTGGTCGGCTGGGAGCCCAAGTTTGCAAGAGCTCAGCATGCAGCAGAGTTAGCAGAGAGTGTTGATTGTAACGTCTCTGGGATCCTTTGTGGAGAAACATGCTCTCAGTAAAAACTTTGTGAACGATGAAGACTTATTTTGAGAATCCATTTGAGAGGTTTACATCCTGTTATTCCCTCGCTGCTCCATTTATGTGACGCCGCTGCAACAATTGCATGCAAGCATCGAACAAAATGAAAACAACTAATCATTTGAAATAAAATCATGTCCAACTCTGAAGCCCTGATTTTATTTCAAATAGAGTCAAAACAACTATTTACAGATCATGATCTAGAAGGCACATGTTCAGATGCTGTTTAGGGATCTATTGTGCCTATACTGAGTATTCACCCCTTTGATGTTTTACCATTTAAGACCTCTGCCAAGGAGGTTATGTTTTTGGGAGAGTTTGTCTGTGAACAACATAACTCAAAACTAATGGACAGATCTTGATGAAATTTTCAGGAAATGTTCAAAATGGGATAAGGAAGAAGTGATTACATTTTGGAGGTGATCCGGATCACCGTCTGGATCCAGGACGTTTTTAAAGGATTCTTTATCATTGTAATATAGGGCCGTTTTCTCCATTTGTGTATATAACAACTCCACAATAAATGGTTGGATTGCTTTGCAAAACAATACAAGACGAGGTCACAATAATTTCTGACAGATGTAAAAGCACTATCCAGATCCTGGCAATATTCTGGATACTAAGATCTGGAAAATGAAATATGTACTGGGTCGTCATAATTTTCAACACTGACAGGTAACAAATTATTGTACAAACCTGCAACTAACACCAAATTGTAGCAGACAGTCTGCTGAAAGGGAGTATAACAATAAAGTAGGACTAAGGTGTTGCGTGACAATCACAATATGCTTGGCAGGGGTCTGCGCTCTCTGAGTGCTTGTCTAGTTTAGTTTTGTTTCAGTGACATTGCTTTGTAGAAATCTGTTTTCCCTTTGACATTAAAGGTAGGGTCTGCAAAAATTTTAGTTACTTGTTAGTAAACACAACATTCAATCTTGGCTCCTCCTTCTGGGCTTAGTGCCAGCAGAAGCGCACACCCGCTGTCTCTGACCATGACAACACAATCACACTCACTAGCCCAGCAACCACCTGTTGCATCGCGTTTCTACATGGGAGAGACTCGAGAGACGTGCACCTTACTTGGCATGTTAGCCAAGCTAATCACTGGGTTATTTGACACATATCTGTTCAGCAGAAAGCCAACTCATGTCGCTTTTCACCTCGTGCTGCACTTCATCCAACTGCCCAAAAGCAAGTGAAAGTCGAGCCAAGCTTCACCCTCATTTAGTAAAAACCTTTGTGTGTTTGGCGTTTTGTTTCACTTAGGTTGTATTTTTCTTTCTCTGTGCTACGTCCACTATCGTAACCGCTGGGGTTAGCTTCTTCCACTCGCGATTATCAACACCAAAAGTCGCTGATGTAATCACGCTTTTACCTGTGGTGAAATTCACTTAGGAACCACTTAAGTAAATCATTGCATTCACACAGCATCCTCTAGGGTACACCAGCAGCACAAGCATCAGCGGCTGTGGGCAGTAAATGAGCTGTGAGTCTATTTTCGCTGGAGTTTTCTGCAGAAACACGTTAATCTCTGCAGGGCAGCTTGTACCAAACAGGAAAACAGACACAAAAGCGATCAGAGTATTAATTCATTTGGCCCCTGATTGTAAATCCTATCCTCATTTATGGACACTATATCACTGGCACACGGCCAGAAGTATTCAGCAGGTCAAATGCGGAGGAAATCTGACATTATGAATAAGTAAAAGGTAATCTTAGAGGTGAAAAATTTAATAATTCGATATGACACAAGATATCCTTTCTACACCAACAGAAAGCAGAAAGCATGGACTGAAACTGCTGGAGTTCTGGGAGAGACAGCTGAGTTGAACATCATAGTTAATCACCATGCAAGTACTTTGTTATCGGTGTGATTCCTGCAGGAACATGTTGTTTTCCTGTTATCGAGTGATCTCTAGTATCCGGCTGCGAATGGAGTGTGCTGCCCTGCACTGGGCTCCAAAGACACATCCAGTATGAATTGATTCCACTCTATGTGTGAATTAGGGGTTACTCTTGGCCAAGAAACATCCTGATACAACCAAAACATCAACATACAGTCAGAGGAAGGGGTTGAGGCAGACACAGACACTGACACACATGTAGGGGCTCATAGGCGACAATTGAGTGGGATTATTTCTGTGAAAGTTGACTTTTTTTTCTCAGGAAAATCCAACAGTCTGCTTTTGAAGAGTTTTTTTTTTTCCAACAAATTAAAGTGGGAGGGAAATAGCTAAATTTTATTGAACAGAGTTAGTAAAGAGCGTAAAACATCTAACCAGGTGAAAATTTTAGGGTTGGACCTTACGTTCTGAGCTCAATTTGGGAAAACCTCAAACAGAGGTGTTTTCACTTGGGACTAATTTAGGATGCATTATTGTCAAGCTGGGATGGCATCGACTTGGACACATTTTTCATGGAATTTCAGCCAAGACTTGGAAGTCGAATTTTGGCTCCAAACTGTAAGAGCCGATCCTTATGTTCTGGGCTCAATTTGGGAAAACCCGAAACAGAGGTTTTAGCCCTCAGACTTGATTCAGGATGCATTCTTGTCACCTGGGATGGCATTGGCTTTGACGGGGGACACATATTTCAGTCAATTTCAGCATAAAGTGGAAAGTCAAATTTTGGCTCCAGATTTCAGATCCGCACCTCACATTCTGGGCTCAATTTGGGAAAACCTGAAAAAGATGTTTTAGCCCTCAGATTTCATTCAGGATGCATTCTTGTCACCTGGGATGGCATGGGCTTCGAGGGGGGACACATATTTCAGTCAATTTCAGCATCAAGTAGAAAGTCAAATTTTGGCTCCAAATTTCAGGTCCAGACCTTAGGTTCTGAGCTCAATTTAGAAAATTTGAAAACATAGGTTTTACCCCTCAGACTTGATTCAGGATGCATTCTTGTCACCTGGGATGGCATCAGCTTCAACGGGGGACACATATTTCTTGGTATTTCATCATAAAGTGAAAAGTCAAATTCTGGCTCCAAAATTCAGGTCCGGACCCTACGTTCTGGGCTCAATTTCGGAAAACCTGGAGCAGAGGTTTTAGCCCTCAGACTTGATTCAGGATGCATTCTTGTCACCTGGGATGGCATCTGCTTCGCAGGGGGACACATATTTCATGGTGTTTAAGCTTAAAGTAGAAAGTCAAATTTTGGCTCCAAATTTCAGGTCCACCCTTACGTTCTGAGCTCATTTTTTAAAATTATAAAACAGAGGTTTTAGCCCTCAGACTTGATTCATGATGCATTCTTGTCACCTGGGATGGGATGGGCTTCTAAGGGGGACACATATTTCAGTGAAAATCAGCACAAACTGGAAAGTCAAAATTTGGCTCCAAATTTCAGGTCCAGACTTTACGTTCTGGGCTCAATTAAGAAAATTTGAAATCAGAGGTTTTAGCCCTCAGACTTGATTCAGGATGCATTCTTGTCACCTGGGATGGCATGGGCTTCGAGGGGGGACACATATTTCAGTCAATTTCAGCATCAAGTAGAAAGTCAAATTTTGGCTCCAAATTTCAGGTCCAGACCTTAGGTTCTGAGCTCAATTTAGAAAATTTGAAAACATAGGTTTTACCCCTCAGACTTGATTCAGGATGCATTCTTGTCACCTGGGATGGCATCAGCTTCAACGGGGGACACATATTTCTTGGTATTTCATCATAAAGTGAAAAGTCAAATTCTGGCTCCAGATTTCAGGTCCGGACCCTACATTCTGGGCTCAATTTCGGAAAACCTGGAGCAGAGGTTTTAGCCCTCAGACTTGATTCAGGATGCATTCTTGTCACCTGGGATGGCATTTTCTTCGACAGGGGACACATATTTCAGTGAATTCCAGCATTAAGTGAAAAGTCACATTTTGGCTCAAGATTTCAGGTCCGGACCTTACATTCTGAGCTCAATTTAGAAAATTTGAAAACAGAGGTTTTTGCCCCCAGACTTGATTCAGGATGCATTCTTGTCACCTGGGATTGCATGGGCTTCATTGGGGTCACATATTTCATGCAATTTCAGCATAAACTCGAAAGTCAAATTTTGGCTCCAGATTTCAGATCCGCACCGTACGTTCTGGGCTCAATTTGGGAAAACCTGAAAAAGATGTTTTGGCCCTCAGATTTCATTCAGGATGCATTCTTGTCACCTGGGATGGCATCTGCTTCGCAGGGGTTCACATATTTCAGTGAATTCCAGCATAAAGTGGAAAGTCAAATATTGGCTCCAGATTTCAGATCCACACCTTACGTTCTGGGCTCAATTTGAAAAAACCTGAAAAAGATGTTTTGGCCCTCAGATTTGATTCAGGATGCATTCTTGTCACCTGGGATGGCATTTGCTTCGAGGGGGGACACATATTTCAGTGAATTTTAGCATTACATGGACAGTCAAATTTTGGCTCCAGATTTCAGGTCCGGACCTTACGTTCTGGGCTCAATTAAGAAAATTTGAAATCAGAGGTTTTAGCCCTCAGACTTGATTCAGGATGCATTCTTGTCACCTGGGATGGCATTGGCTTCAACGAGGTACACATAATTCAGTCAATTTCAGCATAAACTGGAAAGTCAAATTTTGGCTCCAAATTTCAGATCAGGACCTTACGTTCTGGGCTCAATTTGGGAAAACCTGAAACAGAGGTATTAGCCCTCAGACTTGATTCAGGATGCATTCTTGTCACCTGGGATGGCATGGGCTTCGACGGGGGACACATATTTCATGGTGTTTTAGCTTAAAGTAGAAAGTCAAATTTTGGCTCCAAATTTCAGGTCAACCCTTACGTTCTGAGCTCATTTTATAAAATTATAAAACAGAGGTTTTAGCCCTCAGACTTGATTCATGATGCATTCTTGTCACCTGGGATGGCATGGGCCTCGACGGGGGACACATATTTCCTGCAATTTTAGCATGAAGTGGGAAAGTCAAAATTTGGCTCCAGATTTCAGGTCCGGACCTTACGTTGTGAGCTCAATTTAGAAAACCTGAAACAGAGGTTTTAGCCCTCAGACTTGATTCAGGATGCATTCTTGTCACCTGGGATGGCGTGGGCTGTCATGAGGGACTCAAATTTCAGACAATTTCAGGTTAAAGTGGAAAGTCAAATTTTGGCTATAGATTTCAGGCAGGACCTTACATTCTGAGCTCATTTTATAAAATTATAAAACAGAGGTTTTAGCCCTCAGACTTGATTCAGGATGTGTTCTTGTCACCTGGGATGGCATTGGCTTGGACGGGGGAAACATATTTCATGGTATTTTAGCATAAAGTAGAAAGTCAAATTTTGGCTCCAAATTTCAGATCTGGACCTTACGTTCTGAGCTCAATTTAGAAAATTTGAAAAAAGATTTCAAGCCCTCAGACTTGATTCAGGATGCATTCTTGTCACCTGGGATGGCATGGGCTTCGAAGGGGGACACATATTTCATGGTATTTAAGCACAAAGTGGAAAGTCAAATTTTGGCTTCAAATTTCAGGTCCGGACTTTACGTTCTGAGCTCAATTCAGAAAATTTGAAAACAGAGGTTTTAGCCCCCAGACTTGATTCAGGATGCATTCTTGTCACCTGGGATGGCATTGTCTTCGACAGGGGACACATATTTCAGTGAATTCCAGCATTAAGTGAAAAGTCACATTTTGGCTCAAGATTTCAGGTCCGGACCTTACATTCTGAGCTCAATTTAGAAAATTTGAAAACAGAGGTTTTTGCCCCCAGACTTAATTCAGGATGCATTCTTGTCACCTGGGATTGCATGGGCTTCGATGGGGGACACATATTTCAGTCAATTTCAGCATGAAGTGGAAAGTCAAATTTTGGCTCCAGATTTCAGATTCGCACCTTACGATCTGGGCTCAATTTTGGAAAACCTGAAAACATAGGTTTTACCCCTCAGACTTGATTCAGGATGCATTCTTGTCACCTGGGATGGCATCTGCTTCGCAGGGGGACACATATTTCAGTGAATTCCAGCATAAAGTGGAAAGTCAAATTTTGGCTCCAGATTTCAGGTCTGGACCTTACGTTCTGGGCTCAATTTGAAAAAACCTGAAAAAGATGTTTGGTCCCTCAGATTTGATTCAGGATGCATTCTTGTCACCTGGGATGGCATTTGCTTCGCAGGGGGACACATATTTCAGTGAATTTTAGCATTACATGGATAGTCAAAATTTGGCTTCAGATTTCAGGTCCGGACCTTACGTTCTGGGCTCAATTAAGAAAATTTGAAATCAGAGGTTTTAGCCCTCAGACTTGATTCAGGATGCATTCTTGTGACCTGGGATGGCATTGGCTTCAACGGGGGACACATATTTCTTGGTATTTCATCATAAAGTGAAAAGTCAAATTTTGGCTCCAGATTTCAGATTCGCACCTTACGATCTGGGCTCAATTTGGGAAAACCTGAAATCAGAGGTTTTAGCCCTCAGACTTGATTCAGGATGCATTCTTGTCACCTGGGATGGCATGGGCTTCGACGGGGGACACATATTTCATGGTATTTCATGAAAAACTGGAAAGTCAAATATTGGCTCCAATTTTCAGGTCCGAGCCTTACGTTGTGAGCTCAAATTAGAAAACCTGAAAACAGAGCTTTTAGCCCTCAGACTTGATTCAGGATGCATTCTTGTCACCTGGGATGGCGTGGGCTGTCATGATGGACTCAAATTTCAGACAATTTCAGCTTAAAGTGGAAAGTCAAATTTTGGCTCCAAATATCAGGTCCGGACCTTACATTCTGAGCTCAATTTAGAAAATTTGAAAACAGAGGTTTTAGCCCTCAAACTTGATTCAGGATGTGTTCTTTTCACCTGGGATGGTCTGGGCTTCGACGGGGGACACATATTTCAGTCAAAATCAGCATGAAGTGGAAAGTCAAATTTTGGCTCCAAATTTCAGGTCCGGACCTTACGTTCTGAGCTCAATTTGGGAAAACTTGAAAACAGAGGTTTTAGCCCTCAGACTTGATTCAGGATGTGTTCTTGTCACCTGGGATGGCATTGGCTTCGACGGGGGAAACATATTTCATGGTTTTTTAGCATTAAGCCGAAAGTCAAATTTTGGCTCCAAATTTCAGATCCGGACCTTACGTTCTGAGCTCAATTTAGAAAATTTGAAATCAGAGGTTTTAGCCCTCAGACTTGATTCAGGATGCATTCTTGTCACCTGGGATGGCGTGTGCTGTCACGGGGGACACAAATTTCAGTCACTTTCAGCTTGAAGTGAAAAGTCAAATTTTGGCTCTAAATTTCAGGTCTGGACCTTACGTTCTGAGCTCAATTTGGGAAAACCTCAAACAGAGGTTTTAGCCCTCAGACTTGATTCAGGATGTGTTCTTGTCACCTGGGATTGCATGGGCTTCGATGGGGGACACATATTTCATGCAATTTTAGGATAAACTCGAAAGTCAAATTTTGGCTCCAGATTTCAGATCCGCACCTTACGTTCTGGGCTCAATTTGGGAAAACCTGAAAACATAGGTTTTACCCCTCAGACTTGATTCAGAATGCATTCTTGTCACCTGGGATGGCATCTGCTTCGCAGGGGGACACATATTTCATGGTGTTTTAGCTTAAAGTAGAAAGTCAAATTTTGGCTCCAAATTTCAGGTCCACCCTTACGTTCTGGGCTCAATTTATAAAATTATAAAACAGAGGTTTTAGCCCTCAGACTTGATTCATGATGCATTCTTGTCACCTGGGATGGGATGGGCTTCTAAGGGGGACACATATTTCAGTGAAAATCAGCACAAACTGGAAAGTCAAATTTTGGCTCCAAATTTCAGGTCCAGACTTTACGTTCTGGGCTCAATTAAGAAAATTTGAAATCAGAGGTTTTAGCCCTCAGACTTGATTCAGGATGCATTCTTGTCACCTGGGATGGGATGGGCTTCGAAGGGGGACACATATTTCAGTCAATTTCAGCATAAAATGGGAAGTCAAATTTTGGCTCCAGATTTCAGGTCCGGACCTTACGTTCTGACCTCAATTTAGAAAATTTGAAAACAGAGGTTTTAGCCCTCAGACTTGATTCAGGATGCATTCTTGTCACCTGGGATGGCATGGGCTTCGACAGGGGACAGATATTTCATGGTTTTTTAGCATAAAGCCGAAAGTCAAATTTTGGCTCCAAATTTCAGGTCCGGACCTTACATTCTGAGCTCAATTTAGAAAATTTGAAAACAGAGGTTTTAGCCCTCAGACTTGATTCAGGATGCATTCTTGTCACCTGGGATGGCATTGGCTTCGACGGGGGACACATATTTCATGGTATTTTAGCATGAAGCCGAAAGTCAAATTTTGGCTCAAAATTTCAGGTCCCGACCTTACATTCTGAGCTCAATTTAGAAAACCTGAAACAGAGGTTTTAGCCCTCAGACTTGATTCAGGATGCATTCTTGTCACCTGGGATGGCATGGGCTTCGACGGGGGACACATATTTCATGGTATTTTAGCATAAAGTGGAAAGTCAAATTTTGGCTCCAAATTTCAGGTTCAGACCTTACGTTCTGAGCTCATTTTAGAAAACTTGAAAACAGAGGTTTTAGCCCTCAGACTTGATTCAGGATGCATACTTGTGACCTGGGATGGCATTGGCTTTGACGGGGGACACATATTTCAGTCAATTTCAGCATAACCTGGAAAGTCAAATTTTGGCTCCAAATTTCAGGTCCAGACTTTACGTTCTGAGCTCAATTTAGAAAACCTGAAACAGAGGTTTTAGACCTCAGACTTGATTCAGGATGCATTCTTGTCACCTGGGATGGCATTGGCATTAACGGGGGGACACATATTTCAGTGAAAATCAGCACAAACTGGAAAGTCAAAATTTGGCTCCAAATTTCAGGTCCAGACTTTAGGTTCTGGGCTCAATTTAGAAAATTTGAAATCAGAGGTTTTAGCCCTCAGACTTGATTCAGGATGCATTCTTGTCACCTGGGATGGCATGGGCTTCGACAGGGGACAGATATTTCATGGTATTTTAGCATAAAGCCGAAAGTCACATTTTGGCTCAAGATTTCAGGTCCGGACCTTACATTCTGAGCTCAATTTAGAAAATTTGAAAACAGAGGTTTTAGCACTCAGACTTGATTCAGGATGCATTCTTGTCACCTGGGATGGCTTGTGCTGTCACGAGGGACACAAATTTCAGTCACTTTCAACTTGAAGTGGAAAGTCAAATTTTGGCTCTAAATTTCAGGTCTGGACCTTATGTTCTTAGCTCAATTTGGAAAATTTGAAAACAGAGGTTTTAGCCCCTCAGACTTGATTCAGGATGTGTTCTTTTCACCTGGGATGGCATGGGCCTCGACGGGGGACACATATTTCCTGCAATTTTAGCATGAAGTGGGAAAGTCAAAATTTGGCTCCAGATTTCAGGTCCGGACCTTATGTTCTGAGCTCAATTTGGGAAACCTTGAAAACAGAGGTGGAAATCTGGAAAACTGGAAAGTCAAATTTTGGCTCCAAATTTCAGGTCCGGACCTTACGTTCTGGGCTCAATTTAGGAAAACCTGAAAACAGAGGTATTAGCCCTCAGACTTGATTCAGGATGCATTCTTGTCACCAAGAATGGCGTGGGCTGTTAGAGGGACACAAATTTCAGTCAATTTCAGCTAAAATTGGAAAGTCAAATTTCAGCTCCAGATTTCAGGTCTGGACCTTACATTCTGAGCTCAGTTTAGAAAATTTGAAAAAAGAGGTTTGAGCCCTCAGACTTGATTCAGGATGCATTCTTGTCATGTGGGATGGCATGGGCTTCGAAGGGGGACACATATTTCATAGTATTAAAGCATTAACTGGAAAGTCAAATTTTGGCTCCAAATTTCAGGTCCGGACCTTACGTTCTGAGCTCAATTTAGAAAATTTGAAAACAGAAGTTTTAGCCCTCAGACTTGATTCAGGATGTGTTCTTGTCACCTGGGATGGCATGGGCTTCGACGGGGGACACATATTCCAGTGAATTTAAGAATAAACTGGAAAGTCAAATTTTGGGTCAATATTTCAGGTTTGGACCTTAATGTTCTGAGCTCAATTTAGAAAACCTGAAACAGAGGTTTTAGCCCTCAGACTTGATTCAGGATGTATTCTTGTCACCTTGGATGGCATCAGCTTCAACGGGGGACACATATTTCAGTCAATTTCAGTGTAAACTGGAAAGTCAAAATTTGGCTTGAAATTTCAGGTCTGGACTTTACGTTCTGGGCTCAATTTGGGAAAACCTGAAACAGAGGTTTTAGCCCTCAGACTTGATTCACGATGCATTCTTGTCACCTGGGATGGCATCAGCTTCAACGGGGGACACATGTTTCATTGAATTTCTGCATAAACTGGAAAGTCAAATTTTGGCTCCAAATTTCAGGTCCGGACCTTACATTCTGAGCTCAATTTAGAAAATTTGAAAACAGAGGTTTTAGGCCTCAGACTTGATTCAGGATGCATTCTTGCACCTGGGATGGCATCGGCTTCGATGGGGGGACACATATTTCAGTCAATTTCAGCATAAACTGGAAAGTCAAATTTTGGCTCCAAATATCAGGTCCAGACTTTAGGTTCTGGGCTCAATTTAGAAAATTTGAAAACAGAGGTTTTAGGCCTCAGACTTGATTCAGGATGCATTCTTGTCACCTGGGATGGCGTGTGCTGTCACGAGGGACACAAATTTCAGTGAATATCAGCACAAACTGGAAAGTCAAAATTTGGCTCCAAATTTCAGGTTTGGACCTTACATTCTGAGCTCAATTTGTAAAATTTGAAAACAGAGGTTTTAGCCCTCAGACTTGATTCAGGATGCATTCTTGTCACCTGGGATGGCATTGGCTTCAACGGGGGACACATATTTCAGTCAATTTCAGTGTAAACTGGAAAGTCAAAATTTGGCTTGAAATTTCAGGTCCGGACCTTACATTCTGAGCTCAATTTAGAAAATTTGAAAACAGAGGTTTTAGGCCTCAGACTTGATTCAGGATGCATTCTTGTCACCTGGGATGGTATCAGCTTTGACGGGGGACACGTATTTCAGTGAATTTCAGCATGAAGTGGAAAGTCAAATTTTGGCTCAAGATTTCAGGTTTGGACCTTACGTTCTGAGCTCAATTTAGAAAATTTGAAAACAGAGGTTTTAGCCCTCAGACTTGATTCAGGATTCATTCTTGCACCTGGGATGGCATCGGCTTCGATGGGGAGACACATATTTCAGTCAATTTCAGCATAAAGTGGAAAGTCAAATTTTGGCTCCAAATTTCAGGTCCCGACCTTACGTTCTGAGCTCAATTCAGGAAAACTTGAAAACAGAGGTTTAAGCCCTCAGACTTGATTCAGGATGTGTTCTTTTCACCTTGGATGGCATGGGCTTCGATGGGAGACAGATATTTCATGGTATTTTAGCATAAAGTAGAAAGTCAAATTTTGGCTCCAAATATCAGGTCCAGACTTTAGGTTCTGGGCTCAATTTAGAAAATTTGAAAACAGAGGTTTTAGGCCTCAGACTTGATTCAGGATGCATTCTTGTCACCTGGGATGGCGTGTGCTGTCACGAGGGACACAAATTTCAGTGAATATCAGCACAAACTGGAAAGTCAAAATTTGGCTCCAAATTTCAGGTTTGGACCTTACATTCTGAGCTCAATTTGTAAAATTTGAAAACAGAGGTTTTAGCCCTCAGACTTGATTCAGGATGCATTCTTGTCACCTGGGATGGCATTGGCTTCGACGGGGGACACATATTTCAGTCAATTTCAGCACAAAGTGGAAAGCCAAATTTTGGCTCCAAATTTCAGGTCCGGACCTTACGTTCTGAGCTCAATTTAGAAAATTTGAAAACAGAGGTTTTAGGCCTCAGACTTGATTCAGGATGCATTCTTGTCACCTGGGATGGTATCAGCTTTGACGGGGGACACGTATTTCAGTGAATTTCAGCATGAAGTGGAAAGTCAAATTTTGGCTCAAGATTTCAGGTTTGGACCTTACGTTCTGAGCTCAATTTAGAAAATTTGAAAACAGAGGTTTTAGCCCTCAGACTTGATTCAGGATGCATTCTTGTCACCTGGGATGGCATGGGCTTCAACCGGGGACACATATTTTATGGTATTTTAGCATAAAGTAGAAAGTCAAATTTTGGGTCAAGATTTCAGGTCTGGACCTTACGTTCTGAGCTCAATTTAGAAAACCTGAAACAGAGGTTTTAGCCCTCAGACTTGATTCAGGATGCATTCTTGTCACCTGGGATGGCATGGGCTTCGAAGGGGGACACATATTCCAGTGAATTTCAGCATAAACTGGAAAGTCAAATTTTGGCTCCAAATTTCAGGTCCGGACCTTACGTTCTGAGCTCAATGTAGAAAATTTGAAAACAGAGGTTTTAGGCCTCAGACTTGATTCAGGATGCATTCTTGCACCTGGGATGGCATCGGCTTCGATGGGGGGACACATATTTCAGTCAATTTCAGCATAAACTGGAAAGTCAAATTTTGGCTCCAAATTTCAGGTCCGGACCTTACGTTCTGAGCTCAATGTAGAAAATTTGAAAACAGAGGTTTTAGGCCTCAGACTTGATTCAGGATGCATTCTTGCACCTGGGATGGCATTGGCTTCGACGGGGTACACCTTTTTCAGTCAATTTCGGCATGAAGTGGAAAGTCAAATTTTGGCTATAGATTTCAGGTCCGACCTTATGTCTGAGCTCAATTTAGAAAATTTGAAAACAGAGGTTTTAGCCCTCAGACTTGATTCATGATGCATTCTTGTCACCTGGGATGGCATTGGCTTTGACGAGGGACACATATTTCAGTCAATTTCAGCATAAACTGGAAAAGTCAAATTTTGGCTCCAGATTTCAGGTCCGGACCTTAAGTTCTGAGCTCAATTTAGAAAATTTGAAAACAAGCCCTCAGACTTGATTCAGGATGCATTCTTGTCACCTGGGATGGCATGGGCCTCGACGGGGGACACATATTTCATGGTATTTTAGCATAAAGTGGAAAGTCAAATATTGGCTCCAGATTTCAGGTCCGGACCTTACGTTCTGAGCTCAATTTAGAAAATTTGGAAAAAAAGAGGTTTTAGCCCTCAGACTTGATTCAGGATTCATTCTTGCACCTGGGATGGCATCGGCTTCGATGGGGAGACACATATTTCAGTCAATTTCAGCATAAAGTGGAAAGTCAAATTTTGGCTCCAAATTTCAGGTCCCGACCTTACGTTCTGAGCTCAATTCAGGAAAACTTGAAAACAGAGGTTTATGCCCTCAGACTTGATTCAGGATGTGTTCTTTTCACCTTGGATGGCATGGGCTTCGATGGGAGACAGATATTTCATGGTATTTTAGCATAAAGCCGAAAGTCAAATTTTGGCTCCAAATATCAGGTCCGGACCTTACGTTCTGAGCTCAATCTGGGAAAACTTGAAAACAGAGGTTTTAGCCCTCAGACTTGATTCAGGATGTGTTCTTTTCACCTGGGATGGCATGGGCCTCGACGGGGGACACATATTTCCTGCAATTTTAAGCATGAAGTGGAAAGTCAAGTTTTGGCTTCAAATTTCAGGTCCTGACCTTACGTTCTGAGCTCAATTTATAAAATTTAAAAACAGAGGTTTTAGCCCTCAGACTTGATTCAGGATGCATTCTTGTCACCTGGGATGGCATGGGCTTTGACCCGAGACACATATATTAAATTTTTCCAAGATTTGGAAGTCAAAATTTGGCTCTTACCATTATGGCCGGCTCTTATGTTCTGAGTCAAATCGCGAAAACACAAAACAGAGGTTCTTTCACCTGGAATTCATTTAGGGTGTATTTTTAACACCTTGGATGGCATGGACAATGACAGGGGAAACATATTTCATTTTAATTTTAGCCAAATTTTGAAAGTCAAAATTTTGCTCAGAACTTAAGATAGGCGCTGCATATTGAACTCAACTCTCGGGTTCCTGCTATGATTAAAGTGTATTTAGAAATTGTGAATCTTGCTGTCAGTCTTCTCTCAGGACACATGCAAGAGTGAACTTGGACTCAACTCAGAGTCAACTAGAGTCCATTTGCAACCAAATTTATCCTCAGCTCCCAGGCCAGTGAGGATGTTTCATTTACTGTGCTGTTTTTAGGGCTGTGCCGTAGGCCATGCTTTTTCTAATGTGCACCTCCTGAGAAATGTACCTGCACATTAGTAATTATATCTACTGAAGATACCACGTGGGGACTAACACTACCGAGTGTTTCACACAGGCTACTTGAGTTTGACTCCCAGAGATTCAGGCAGAGAAAGTTGATGTCGGAAGAACAAAAATATGAGATGTAGAAAGGCTCATTAGTTTCCTCCTGCACAACACCAAGCAGAGACAACTCCTCTTCAAACCAGGATAATAAACAAAAAACTCCATTACACCTTGGGGCACCTGGGCAAGTGCTGTGTGTGCACTGGCATTTTGGCACATTAACAGCGGGTGGTAGTAAATACACAGACCTTAAAAACCACATCCTGCAGGCTCTTTCTATCAAAAATGTTTTGGGTTTTTTTTTTTCTATCAAAACCAAAGCACTCCTTCTCAACCTGCTCCACTGTAGTATGCAGTGTTGCAGAGCAGACACTGACGCTCATGGCTGCATGAGCAGCTCCCAAAATCCCCTTTAAGCTCAACAAATATGATCAATTCATTGTGCCAATACAGCAGGAAAAATATGCTGACAGACAGAAGGATGAGGAACGAGAGGCAGAGAGAGATTAAAAAAGGAAAAAAAGAATAGAAAGACAATGAATGAACAGAAGCAGATGGGGATGAAGCGTGTTTGGCCTTTGGTGTTCAAGTAACTAAAGCAGCTGTCACCTACACACACAAATATACTACACAGTAAAAACATCTCCTGTTAAAGAAACAAACAAAAAACAAACCTTTGTTCATACTGCAGCCACCTTTGTGACATTATGTAATGGCTCCTCTTTTTGGCTTATAGCTGTGATGGGAAACAGGTGAGCAGAAAACACGAATCAAGTGCACACACAACACGCACAGAGAGAACAAACACTCATGACGCACACTGCTAAACCCTCTGTTGAATGGGGTGACGAGTGTGTTTTGAATTATTTCCAATGAAAACTTTTTAAAAATGCAAAATGCTGAAGATACACAATCAAACCACCAAACTAAGTGATCTACATCACATACAGTCTACTAGAATTCAAGATCACCAGCTCTTTCACACATTAGCATGTATTTTATAGATACTTACTTTTATAGATAACCAAGTCCCACTTTTTGGGACCCTTTTGTATGGGTGTCGGACTGAAAACATCCGGTCTCAAAAGGTGGAGAAACACACTACAGACTGTTGATTGGTCAAAAGAATCGTCACTTACCCCCCGAGAGCAGCTGCATTTCTCCTGGCGGCACACAGACTTCTCTGAAACAAAGCTTGATTACACTTTGTAACAAAGAATCACATGCTTATCACAGAGGACAAAATGCTACATGTCTTCCATCTATGCTCTTTGTTTACTGTGTCGAGTTTTTCTTCTTCTCCGTAGGATTTACTAGCGGGGTAAACTGTGTTGTGCTGCTATGGCTTCACGCTATTGTTAATAGCTATGGCTTACCACGAGAGGGCACAGTTTGCTGTGGAAACGCAAACGGGATCAGGCTTAACTGTACCAAACCATACTGAACCGAACAGGACTGCTTGGTGGAAATGCGGCTTTTCATTTAAAACTGAGCCAACTCTGCAGTTCATAATTTACCTGTTGCGTCAAGGTGGAAAAATCCAGTGCTGCTAAAATTGGGATTCTTAGGCTCATTCCAAAAGTGAGTCAGTGCCTATTTGGTTGCATATTCAAATGTCAGTCTTTACTGCAGAATTAGGTATATTTGTATTTAAATAAAGAAATAAATGAACAAATAAATAAATGAACTATTTGCTTTTATTCTTACAAACTGTGCTAGTGGTAAAGTTTCATTAAAGTCAGCATAAGTATTGATGTCTACTTTTGACAACCAACATTTGATACGGTGTGCTGTCCAAGTACTGAAGGGGTTTTCCATTGAAAAGGGGGGTATTATGCATCTTTATGTTTTAAACATAAATAGAAAATATCAATGTCAGATGTCCATCTAAAATGTAAAAAAAAAAAAAAAAGTCAAACCACAACATATTTAGATTTTGTAGAAATCCCTAAATCAGTATGTAAACTTCAAACGTGGTCTGCCCATCCCTCTACCTCCAACAGACTGACAGGGGAGCCTTAAAGGGACAGCACCAAAGAGTAGCTTTTCAACCAGATGCTGGAATAAGGTTTTTGTAAAACATCAGTGTGAGGAAAATATGGATTTAAATCAAATTGGACAATATTTAAATCAAATTGGACAATCAAAACTAAAAGTCTTGTACGACAAGGAGTTGGGGCCACATTACAAATGAAAATTGAGATTTCAAGAATATTTGAAATAGTCATAAGTTTAAGTTAAAGGAAATGAGGTCCCAAATACACCTGAACTTGGTTGTACTATTTCAAGAATACATTTGAATATTATACAATGCTGTTTTATGACTGTTGCATATGATCATTTCAAGCAGGCTAACAAGGCCTGTGCACACTTCTGCACCTACTGCTCTTAGTCGTCAGTTGTTGAGTAAAACAACACATGTGACTGTGTTTTATATTAAATTTTGTATTGAAACATGACCAGTACCCCTGCATTTGACAGACCATGCTGTTGCACAGTTTCAGATCAACTTTTCATCTCCAAACATAAAAAAAGCAGCATTGTAAGTCCGCCACTCTAGGTTACACAGACCATTGCTGATCTTTTTCAGTTTATATTTTATTTTATTTTCATTTTTTTATTTTCATTATACTAAAACAAACATGCCCACAAACATGTTTCGACTATGTCCAGGTCCAGTGAGTATGTAGCTTAGTCTTGAGGTCGTAATGTCTGCACACGGTCAAAGACTTGCTATGCACAATTTCATTGCAGCTTGTTAATGTCTCCCACTCTGTGAGTATATGAAAGAGAAGAGAATAACATGTATGGGTCACTGCATAGTCGACCTCAGAGAGAGCAGGAAAGTGTGCATTCATGTGTGTGTGTGTGTGTGTGTGTGTGTGTGTGTGTGTGTGTGTGTGTGTGTGTGTGTGTGTGTGTGTGTGTGTGTGTGTGTGTGTGTGTTTAGGAGGGGCTGTGGCCGTTTGACAATGATCAGTCATGACAGAGAAAGTGCGCGAGCCTGCTGCTCAGAGCATCTCACTGGCTCACATATGTATGCACACACAGAGACAGTATTCATACACAGCATAGTTCCATCATATCTTCCTGTCACATTTCACATTTAATATTTATTGGCCTTTAATGCTCAAACTGACCTCACATTTTGTTGAGCTGACAGTTTTATCCATCATTCATGCTCCCATGTTGTTTTTTTCTTCAACCCCTCTGCGCTGAATCATTACACTTCTCTCTTGTCACTGACAAGACATCCAAGACTGTAAGTAATGTCTTTGTGTTTGAACACTAGGTAAAGTAATAAGATCCCAGTATCATGTTCCCTAATGCTAATATATACTCTACAGGCTGTAGATGAAAAGAGGTCTGAATAAATCTGTGTTTCAAAGTCAAGTATATAAAGTGACTTTATTAAGGGCAGGAGAAGTCACCAAATGACTAGATAAGTGAGGAAATGTTCAAGAAAATATAAGATGCTGTTGCAGGTAAAACTTGATTTAAACACTTTTGGGGATCACTGAACAGATAAACGGAAGATTATTCACAACTATGAAGGGATTAATGTCATCCATCCAACAACAAGGTAGAGAAGTGTAAGATTTAGAAGTTATGGGATTCAGAATAAGTGAATAAAAATGCATTTTGAATATATGAAAGCAGTAATTTTAGGGTTCAATTTTCTGAGTTTTAATCTAAGTTTAATTCATAAATCTGATCAGTTTAAAAAAAATTGCATTTCTTGCACTAGATGGCAGCACCTGCAGCCAAATAACCTGAAGCACTTTGTCGCACTAACTCAGGTTTTCCATTCTGTCTAAATTCTTGCTTGTGAACATGGACGTAGCCTCCACGACGTCACCTGTCTGTTCCTGAATCCGTGAAATGAAGCCAATCCGTGGATGCAGCTACATTCGATATAACGCCGGCTGTGAGTTTTTCTTCAAATGGCTACGGAGTGCCCGCTAGTCATGTGACCTGAACTGTTCCTCTGATTGTAAAATCAAATCTTAATAACTTCCAATGTAACTGTCCTCCCTACATGTGTGACTGTATGTAGACTTACAGCCAGCCAAACTCCAATTCAATGATGATGAGTCAGGTCTTAGTTGAACTTGGTTTAATCATCATAACTCAATTGAGAGTGAAAACTACAACAAAGGAAAAAATATAAAGCAAGCATTAGCATGATGCTAACCTAAGTTCTCAATGTCCATTAGTATTTCAAAGTGATGTTATGTGATACTATGCTAAGCTAATTGTGCTAAGAGCTAAGCTAATTGCTAACTTCTAAGCTAATTGCTAACTTCTAAGCTAATGGCTGAGCTAATTGCTAACAGCCAAGCTAATGGCTAAGTTAATACTTACTAGCCTGTAGGTACTATTTAGCTACATGCTAAGCTAAATGCTAGGCTATGCTAAGCTGCTAAGCCTGACACACCAATAGATTAGTAGCAAGCTAAGCACCAAGACAAACTAAACTAAATGCTAAACAAGCAAGTCCAAACTCTTTAACAATACTGAACAAAAACTCAAGGACTGCCACAACTTAGCTATACAAACTTACAGCTGTTGCTTTCTTGATGGATACAAGTTTTGCAGTGGAGCCTCTTGAGGAGATGTGAACCCTGCCGATGATTGAAAGAAAGAACCCTCAACTTCCTGACCTTTTTATAGAGTTTCCTCTTGCTGGCTCCTTTTGATGATGTACTTCCTTTGTTCCATTTCTCAAAGGCCAACAGGTGGCGCCATCACATCCCATGACAGAAAATCCAAACTGCCATGTTTGGAAAAAATCCATTCACTGTACAGTGTGTGCCAACAGCAAAAGCATTATTTTAGACCCAAGCCCTTTTTTGAACCAGGCTGTAAATATGCTTTTTAATGCCGTGGCTGGATGTGCACGTGACTCCCGGTCTTTCTGCAGCCAGCCTCAAGCAGATTCTCAATGAACAGCAACTTTTAGCACTTCCTCATAGGCTTCATTATTACTAACTGGATGTTGCCCTTTCATACCGATTGAACTCTGTCTGTAGTACCAAGTACCGATTCCCGTAAATTCAAAAGGTACAATGTTAAGTTACTTAAACACATCTTTGTGACTATGAGAGAGTAAAATAGAACACAGCATTGCAAGTTTATATATTGACAAATAAATTTGTAAAACTGAAAAAGTTTGAGTAATTAATATTAAACCAATTAATATTTATTACCACATTAACACACACAAAAGTACCAAAAATTGGTACCATTGAGTATCGATACCATTTGCCAGGTACCAGGCATCTGTACTGTATTGTTTTAAATGTGAAAGGTACCCATCCCTATCCTTAGCATCATCCTTATTTCTTCTGTCCTCTGATTGGGACAAAGGATTTACTGTTGTGTCACTTTAACCTTTTATGAAGGTTGCACATCTCCATCCCTTCTTTATTATTTTATCTTACGCAGATCCGGCTGCAGAATCTATCCCATGGCAGAGAGAAGTTTCTCTGCGGTCTCATACTCGCGCAAAATGGGCCCAAAAAAATGGCATACTCAACGTCCCGCATAAAGTCAGCGATTAAAGGACACCTGGAAACTTGCTCAGTGGCAAATAGAGCAGGATTCATGCTACATGCTTTTGGAGACAGGAACCCACATTGTTGTAACAACTTAAATACACACACATGCAGTGAGCCATGTCAAAACCTTTTATCATGAAAACATATCTTACAGTCCACCAAATATTTAATCAGCTTTGTCTTACTTTCTAATTCTCTTGAGGTGCTCAGGAAAGGACCTGAATGTATCCTGAGTACGCTATTAGATGTGCAGCATAAATCCAGATTAACTTCAAAAAATATAAAACAACTACAATCCTGACAGTAAACGCAGTACATATTGTCTTTTGTTGTACCTCAATCAGGGCAATTGTTTCAACCAGTCCTGCTTGAAAGAATACATTTTAGGTTTTTTAATTTGGGTCTCAGGCCGGGGCTTAATCTCTGAGTCAGTTGTTTCTTTTGGTTCCAGCCTGATGTTATCACCAAAAGACCGGGGCTTGACATCTGAAGCGTGTCTTGGCTGCATGGACTCTCAGATGGACGGTTGTAACAGAAGGTTTAGTTTTCTTTAAGAATAAACTTTCAATGTTTAATTTCCCTTGTTTTGATGCATTTCTTCTTTTTCTGTTTCAGTTAGGCTACTCTGGTGCTCAGGTCACTCACAATTTTTTAACACAGCTGTTAGTAAACAGGACCACAGCTATATGATCCTTCTGTGAGTGTAAGTTCAGCCACAGGAGAACAGAGAAGGATGATGGGCTTGTGAAAGAAATCTACGTTTTCACACGGGCGGCCTCAGGTACAACAGTGTGAGCTAGGAAATATGTTGGTCACTCTCTTAAAACTTTTTGCTGCACCTCAGAGCCCTGCCTTTGAAAAGAGAAACACATTAAAAGCCCAGGTTCACCAATCGACTCAATGCTTCTGTTAGCGCAATTAAAAAATATCAAACATTAAAACTGCAGCTACACCTGTCAGTCATCTAATTTTGAATCTTCATGTGCAACTAAAGTTTCTTAGCAAAAACCTTTCACAGCTCCATTGTCTCATTGCTTCCTCCTGACTGTTGTTGTCGCTGACCTGCTGCTGTGTACCTGCCAGTCTCCAGCTGGAAACTATTAATATCAGTCTCAACCCTAATCATCACTGCTACAATGTCAATTTTAATTTCAGAGCAGTCCAACGCTAAGTGCTGTAATTGATACTTTTATTCCTCCCCCTATTATCAACATCATCGTTGTAAACGTTAATATGAGACCTGTTGGCTTTAAATGCTACAAATATTAAGACTAATCTAGGAGCAATCATGTGAAGCTCCAGTAAACAATATACATTCTTCTTTGACCATAATGTTTTGAATATTTCTTGTGTTTGTGATTCTTCATCATGGACTGTATGAATAATAAAAAATAGCTTGACTCGACCTAGCGTCGTTCAAGTTAGGATGAGGCAAAGAGGTGGGCCTTAAGCCTCTTGAAAGTCAGCTCCTGGGTTCCCACGTGTCAGTCCAGTCAGTCAAACCCTTAAATAAGCAAAACTCATAAGTTCACTGCAAAAAAACAGAAATCTTATCAAGTGATTTTGTCTTATTTTCAGTAGAAAATGTCTTTTTAGGCTTAATATGAGCCACTTTCACCTGACCAGTCCTGAAAAATGTCTTATTTTGAGTTATTTAAAGACAACAATGAGCTTTGAATTGCTTGTAACAAGTGAAACAAAATCTGCCAATGGAACAAGAGAAAATTTACTTGTGTTAAGACATTATTCTGGTTTCAAGTAATTTTTTTCTTGATCCACTGGCAATTTTTTTTACTTGTTACAAAAAATTCTGACCTCATTTTTATCTTAAAATAACTTGAAAAAAGGCATTTTTCTGAACTGATAGGAAGAGTGTGTCTAGTTCAATAAGACAATTTTTACTTAAAATAAGACAAATACGCTTTATAATATTTTAGTTTTTCACAATGTTGGGTAAAGTGCTCTATAATGACAGCCTCCATTGAAAATATTCTTGCTCTAACCCAAACTTGGACCCTTCCATTTGGGTGCCAGACATACCAAACCAACCCCAGAAGGTGGAGCTACAAAACCGCAGCCCATTGACTGGTTGAAAGAAATCAAAACTTACCATGCGGCAGTGGCTGTATTTCTCCTGGCAGCACACAGTCTTTTCTGAAATAAAGCTTGATGACGCTTTGTAACAAAGAACCGCATGGAAATCGCAAATAAGACAAGTTGCTGGATGTCTCCCATCTTTGCTCTTTGCTCTTTGTTTACTGTGGTTCTGTTTTTTCCTTTGTTGGATCTATTAGTGGGGTACACTGTGGGCGCCACTATGGCATCACGCTGTTACATAACTAATGTGGCATCAGACTTATATGTCCAGTTTTTGAAAAGGACGCTCCAGAAACTGCGTTAGTTTGCTGTTCCACACCCTTCATCTTCCAAATTTGTTTCAAATAATAATCCTTACAGGATCACCTGATTTGTGGTTTTTATGTTTTCCATTTCTACATTCCATGAAAATTGTGTAGTCTTATGTGGATTGAACACCAAATTCATTAACCATCAAAGAGATCACAGAAAAGACTCATTGTTTCTCTGGACAGTGGCTGTTGTGTGTGTTATCTGCTAAGCAGCAGGTCAGGAGGTTAGAATATCTACATTCTCATGAAGTCCCTGCAGAGGTGATTAAAGCTCCCTTTAATTTAAACCTAAGCAGCAGACAAGAACAAAGGTTGCAACATTCATTGCTACACTCTGACCTTTCCACACAGGTGAACGTGAGTACAGCTACACAAAGATTCACGTTTAAGATTCAGGGAACATGACAAAAACCTGTGCTGCAACAGGTTGAAAAGTTCAAAGTAAATTTGTTATTTTTTTCTACCGCTGTGAGGAAAAAAAGAAGATCAGAGAGAGAGAAGACGACCCAAAGGCTTTTATCTCAAATGTTGTAACTTTTAAGTAATTTCTTGTTTTGATTGTATGGATTCAAAGAGGTGTAAGATTAAAGGGGAGAAGAAAGCAAAGCAGAATGACATTGACCAAAAGGCAGCTTGAAAACAAAAGCTTTGTTAAAACATGAAGTCTGTTCCAGTGTGAATCCCTGGGCTCAGACTCTACCCACAGCATGATGCAGAAGTACCCAGAAAAGTGGTAAAGTGTTCAGAGTAATAGTAATAGTAATGTCAGATTTATTTATCCATTTATTCATTTTACAATACAAAGTTCTAATCAAAGCACATATACAGGCCGTTAGGGTTGAACCAAGGAAATACAGCACATAAAGGCTCATTGCAAACTGCACTTCAGACACACAAAGAGAAGAAAGATGTGTTTTTAGGGAGCACCAAATCACAAATTTATCTCATGACACTTCATAAAAACGTTAGCTCATCTGAACTGCTAACATATTATTGGCAAAGACCCAACATGGAGACAAAATAAGATGTCCGATCTCATTTTAACCCTCCATCTGTACAGCACTGTCATAAAATGTTTCTCTATCGGTGTATTGGAAGGTTTTTGTGTGACTAACATGCATATTTGCTGGGGGGGGGCTGATTATCAAGAGAGCTTCACCTCGGCAGATGAAGTCTTGGGACTTGTACACACATAGCCAGGTATTTTCAAAAAACAATTCCTCCTACTGACTAGTTTCCAAAAATCCTTTCGTCCACACGGACTGGGAAAACCTGCCATAAGTGT
The DNA here is from genome assembly GCF_033239565.1 of Halichoeres trimaculatus. NCBI lineage: Eukaryota > Metazoa > Chordata > Actinopteri > Labriformes > Labridae > Halichoeres > Halichoeres trimaculatus. The sequence goes on from NW_027437181.1 coordinate 27,972,616, forward strand.
GGCTTTTTTAGTTTTTTAGCCATTAAACCTATTCCAGCCTATCAGAATGTGACATTTGTGAATCAAAAACAATGTTTCCTGGCATCTACACAAACCTTGAAACCGGGGTTTTCTGAAATCCTCACTTTGGCCGGAAAACATTGTTTTTAGTTATGTAAAACTGATTGCTTGAGGATGACAGGCTTAAACTTTCGATAATATTTTGTTTACATAGCAGCAAATTTGTTTTTTATGTTTGGCGTCCAGGCCCTGGCCTCAAAAAATAGCAAGTTATAATGGCAAAGATAAACTTCTTATTAACAGGCAGAAACTGTCACGTCTCCCCGTCAAGTGTTTTATTTTGTTCCTTATGTTTTGTACTCACTCTTGTGTCTTGTTTCAGGTCCATTAACTCCCTGCCCTTCTTGTCGCCACGCCCTTGATTGACCTAATGTGCCTTACTGTTGTTATCCTCACCCCTCGTATGTTTTTTTACCCAGTCTAACCTCCCTGTGCCAGTTCATCTTGTACTCCTAGTCAGCCTCCTAGAATTCCTTCCTCGTGTAGTCTGTGTGTTTTTGATCTTCACCTGCCTTTTTGACCTCGTCTCTACCTTACATTTTGGATATCTCTGCCTGTGTACCAACCTTGGACTGATCAAACCATTTTCAAACTCACTGTCTTGACTCCTGCATTTTGGGTCCCTATCCTGGTGTGTCACAGAAACAGACTTGTGTCAGACATCCGCCTCTAGTGTGGCAGGGTTAGATAAAGGGATGGACAGAATTCTTGAATTGATATTGGTGTTTTAGCAGTGATGATGATGGTGAGACTGGAAGGTCCACAGCATCAGGCCATCCAAAGCAACAATCCAGAGAAACCGGCGACCTTACTTCGAGCCAAGCAAGATGACTTCAATTTTTTTTACAGTCTATGGTAACGGACAGAGGAGAGAGTGAGGGGAACAGGACCTCAGGGGGCTCTAATTTCATGGCGCAGCGCAGGGGGCGCAAGCCTGGCGCAGCCTGCGCAGTGCTAATTTTGTGCGGCGCACCACCATGCGCTGCCAATTTGACAATTTGGTAGACTGTCTGCGCAGAGATGGGTGTGACAGGGCGCCAGGGGGTGTTGACGGCGCACCAGGGGGAGGTGTCAACAGATTCATGTTGGCACAGTGACAATTTTGTGCCAAAAAAGTGAGCTGAAAGCTCGCCAGCTCCAACCTGGTCTATCCTCGGCGCAAGGCGCAGCGCACCCCACGCAGCTGTAATTTGGTGACAGGCACACATGTGCGCACATGTCAACAAAGCCTCAGAGGCAGGTTTCCAGAGTGTCAGGCACATTTTAATATAACCGTCTGAACCAGCATATACATTTGTATCTATACTAATTTTCCCGTCACATCTGATGTCAGATTAAAGCCGTTTGTCATAATGGAAAGTTAACCTTACGGCAGCTGGAAGTTTGATGTACATTTTACATTTGAACAATAAACAGCCTTAACATCTGATACAGAGTAAATATCTGGCTTCTCTCATTTCTTTGAATTCAAAGAAAAGAGGGAGAGAAAAGACGAAGTAAAAAGAGACAAAAAAATGTAAAAATAAACCCGTGATTTCCCATATCTCTCTGTTTTAGTCTTTATTTTTAACGTGATCTAAAAAGATGGAGGGAGGCGTGGACGTGCAGCTCTGCGCTCCTCTGTGCCTTGACTGCGGCTCTCTTGGCACTGCAGGAAACTTGCAAAGTGCGCCGGTCACGCCCTGTCCGCACAGCGAAGGCCTGCGCCTGCGCCTGCGCCTGGTCTACAAAATTAGAGCCCAGGGTGTTGATTTGGGCCACAGAACTCTCGCTGAGTGAAGAATGCTATAACATTTAGAAGTAAAATGTTAGCAAATTAAGGAAAAAATGCAAATGAGTCAGACGTAGGTAAAGAATTGAATAAATTCTAAGTTATTTTCTATCATGTAGAGACATTTTGTTGGAGTATGTGAGGATCAGATGCTGCCTTGAATGAGTACTGATGAGGACTTGGCTGTTTCTCTTGCAGCTGATAGCTCGCAGACCTCTAAGGTGGGGTGAAAAAGTTAAATTAGGAGCAGCTGATTGCAATATTGCATCTTCTCTTGAATCTGTTCTCCAGCCTGAGGAGTTACAGACACCTGTTCACCGTGTGTCGGCAGTTCAACGCAGAAAAGTCAAGAACATCTGATGCATGGAACAGGCAGGTGAGGCAGACCTGGTGAGCCTCCTTCACATTATAATCTCAGAGAGACAGCTGGCCTATACACATCAAGAAAAAAAGAAAATTGCCAGCAGAGTCGACAGCTCTCTTTGTCTGTGTGACTTTGACATGTTGACACGCATCAGGGAGCACGGTGTTGTTTCCAAGGAGCTAAGGATTCATCTGCACGCGGTTTGGAAGGAAAGACGACACATTATAACGGCACTCTGCATTCTGCAACACAGATATGCACCAGGATAAACATATTATTCATGCTTTAATGACACACTTTTTTCCCTAAACTGTCACTCCTTCTATATGCTTTCCTCAGGCTGTCTCTTCTTCCAGCTGCAGCCTTCATCTCTCATCTGTTTTCTAGGCTAACTCCAGTCAGTGCAGCAGCCATATGGGCTCCTACTTGCTGGCACCTCGCCTGTCGTGCTACTTTCAGGTCTGAGTTGTGTTTTGTGTATATATGTTTGTATGTGGGTGACAGAGGGAGAGAAATGAAAGGGTGTGCACAAGAGAAAGAGAGGGTGGGAGACTCGCAAAGTGTTGATGTGAGGATGTCTGGCTGTCTGGGTGGGTGTGCCTGTGAAGCTGCAAAATCATTTAAATTGGGAAAGGGATGCGGGAATGCTCGCTGGTGATTCTGATCGGAGCCAAATTTCCCTGTCAGAAAAGTCCCCAACCAGCCGCCTTGCAATTTCACAGCGATTGGAGAAGGAGAGAGAAAAGAGTGGGGGAGAAGGGGCTAAAAGAGAAGAGAAAAGGGGTATAAATGAACAGATAGAAGAGGGAAGTTAAAGGATGTTAGCAGCAGGGAGACAGGTCCAGAAATGTTGATTCATTTTCTATTTTATGTCACTTATACAGGTATGTTTGTTTGAACTCCATCAAAATATCCACAAACTGCTTTATAAGTACTGCAAAATCTTAATTTTCTCCCCAGGGAGGTTAAATTCTTAAAGCAGACTTCCATGTCTGCAGTATGTCGGTGAAACCTTTTGGAAAAAACATGCACATACAGAGTAAGGACGAGTTTGCATGTTCGTCCAGTAAGCTGCTGTAGTGTGATTTATTGCAAGACGCAGACACAAACAATGCCCCTGGGTTTAATGTGTGTGAGGGCCCACAGCTGGTCAATCCCAGCAGAGGACCATTAAGGCTACACAGTGGAATGGCAAGTAGGTCTGTTGTCCTTGGATCAGAGATCCAGAGTTTAAGCATCCTCTGCTTGAAACAGCCAAGCACTGAGTCACTGCGAGCTCCAGGGGAGCTGCTGTGAAGCTGAGTTATACCTGGCTTCACTGCAGTGGGAGACGCGTTTTCCTCTGCAAAGCATCTCTTATTATCCCTTTAAACATACCAGATGTGAACGTTAAGCTTGCCTTCTTTTTTAAGATGAGTCATTTCCCACTTGACGTGGATTCAGCCTTTAAGTTAACAGATAATATGATGGGGGAAAGACATATGACAAGTTTCTGTCAAATGACACGCCCAAAGAAAATGTGTAAAAATACTGAATCCACACCAATAAAGTGGGTGAATCAAACCTGTTTTCGTTGGTTGAAACTATTTTAGAACGTGTAAAAGCCAAGCTTTCAGAAAGTAAGGCAGCAGATAAATGTGAGAACTACTCATCCTTTTTATTTGAATCTGTCCTATCTCTCCTTTTTTCTTCATGTTCCCTCTGTTTTTTGATCATTTGCCATACAAATGTTAGACTTGTCCACCACAGTCACCAAAGTGGTGAGTTGTTTTTTTGGAGTAAAGACTGGACTACAGTAGATTGCAGTGTTGGAAAACAAGGGGTTGGCAGATGCCATGTTATGAAAGCTATTATTCATGAGTTGTCAGAGAAGCCAGTTAACCATTAGTGGCTCTCAGAATGATGTTTTATCTGTGGTGATAGATCACTGCAGTGGTTCATGTTTTCCAGACTTTGTGGGACTCTGGGACTTCATGCTTAGCTCACCAGGAACCTTAAAACATGCAGTGGCATCTTCAAAGAAAGCATTGGGTGGAGGGCATGTGTGTGTTAGGCTTTATACTGTTCCTCGGTAACACCTGTGGTGGCTTCACATGATTTACAGCTAAAAAAAAACCCACACCCTTATTGTCTAACACTGGTGTTCCAGAAAACCCTCATCTCATTTCAAACCCCTTCTCTCTGGTTGGACAGCTCTCTGGAAGCCTGTAGGTGGCTGAAGTGTGGGTAGACCTTGGTGTTTGAGGCCCACCCCTTCAGTGAGATCCTCATGTGATGACCTCATCATTTCAGCAAATCTCATGAACATCCCTTGCTGCTGTTAAAACAAACTGCTAAGAGCACTTTACAGATTCAGAGATTCGACATGTAGCATTTGAAACTTTGCACAGGTCTGGGTTGAACATTCACCATTGGTAATTTATATCCATTTCTCCTGGGAGGTTTTGCATTGTAAAGTAGCTGTGAGGACTATCTGGAATAGCTGATGGTTTTCACTCAGTTTCCCATGAGCACTTGCACGATCTTGATGATGTAATTGTTCACATGCGTGACCAGCTGTTAGCAGCCTGTAGCATGTCAATGCTAACTGGTGCAAGGCCTGATGTCTTCCCACAAGGTGAGGAGAAGGAGGTGAGGATGACGTGCTGGTTCTCAGGTGTGAGCTAAGAAGTGACGACATGGACCTGTCCTTCCATCTATTGTTACTGGGAACTAAGATCTATCTCCAATAAGATGGACGGGCTAGCCGTGCTAACCCAGCAACAGAGGGAATACCAGAGGGCAGAGTAGCATCATGCTATTCACAGACATGGCTAATGGAGCTAACATCAGACACCAACGCCACATTGGAAGAACTTCACCTGCTGTGAGCAGACAGGATCCAGGAGACAGAGACTGAACAGACTGCTGAAGAAGCTCAGTCCTGGACCCTGTGGAGGTGGAGGCTGGCTGAACTGGAGAATGATGTACAAGCTGTCATCTATTTTCTTATGGACCTTTTTGCACCTTCTAAACACTTTTTTACTTTTGTTTTCTTGTTTGCTGCTATGACTCCTTCTGATTTTTTTTCTGGGGATAAATAGAGTGTTTTTTATTCTATTCTACTCTTTTCTATTCTATTCTATTCTATTCTATTCTATTCTATTCTATAATTCTTACACAAGGATGAATTTTGATTTGCTCCTTTTTTGGTCTTCAACAAGTGTCTTGAAGGACTGCAGTTTTTTTTTGGCACCAACTGGTCTTTCTCAAATTTAGGAGGTTGCTGCTTGCCCTCTCCCTGTCCTTTACTCAACCTGGGATCAGTTAGACGTTACATTGTCCATATTACCTTGTTTGTATTGCACAGAGCAAACATAGCAGTAGGAAAGCTGTGGGCACAGTGGAGGATTACGGGCTGCTCTGCTCTAGATCTGCCACCAATCTGAAGGGAAATCCCAGCCAGAGGTTAGACAGCAGGATTGGTCAGCCAGGATTACGTGACGGTGTGAGCGGTTTACAGATTCCATATTCCCCTACTTTGATCAATGAGCAGACACGTTCCAGCTGTCTCCAGTATGTCAAACTTCATGTTTAAGATCCAGTGTTTGATTATTTTGATCTGTATGGGATCAGAGGCGAGACGGGGAGGTTAGTTTTTGTCTGAACAAAGCACGTAGCACCCCGCTGCTCTCTGGGTCTGGTGTGAGGAAGGTATGAGCACTAGGCAGGAGAAGGTGAGAGCGAACAATTGCAATCTTATGCAACAGGCTTTCAAAATGACTTCAGATTTTTTTGAATTTGTAAAATTTTAAACCACCTTTCCTACTTTTTCCTTTTCCTCCATCTTTAACATCTCTTCTGTATCTCCATCTATTCCTCCTTTGTTTTGTTTCCAGCACCTCCTCTTGTCACTTCACTCCCTCTCTGAGCTCCATCTCAACTTTTCCCTCCTCCCTTTCTGAATTATCCTCACCACACTTCACTTTTCTCCTATAGCTGTCCTTTTGCTCGGGGTAAAGTAAAGAGGTGATCATCTTTGCTGAAAGGTACGACAAGCAAGCAGGATACGTGCTGCTTGTTTCTCCTCTGTTGCTGTCTTTCTCCCTCCTTCTCTCCTTTGCACCTCCTATCTCTCTTTATCTCTCTTTCGGGGACAAAAATCAGCACTAATCAATACTATGATCACTATAGTTGTCAGCATTTACCCCCACAATGCAAATTGCAAATTATAACTTTTGTTTGTGTGTTGTGAATGTGTGTGTGCATATACAACTAATGTGTGTGTGTGATAGCAATGTTTTAAACGGTGGATGTGTCAGTGCACACCCACAAAATGTTTCTGCTCCTAGTTTATCTCATTGTTTGAACAGCGCTGCTTTAATTAGAGTAGGCCTGTCTATCCATATGTGTGTGTGTGTGTGTGTGTGTGTGTGTGTGTGTGTGTGTGTGTGTGTGTGTGTGTGTGTGTGTGTGTGTGTGTGTGTGTGTGTGTGTTTGTGTGTGCACACCTTAAAGTGAGTAAAAGTATCTAACTGTATAAGGACGTTACCATAGTGCCCCCATGTGGAGGAGTGTTGAGAAGCATGTAGTCTATAGTCTTGTTTTTAACACACAAACACAGACACACACACATTCACAGACACACACACACACACTCCAATGACACGGTGTTATATTTGGAAACACAATTTCATGCTATCAGTACTGGCTAGCTTTTCCATTTAGATAGCAGTCCTCTATATGTGTGTGTATATGTATGCCTGAGCATGTGTGTGTGTGAGGTTGTGTGTCTGTATGCTTGCATCTATTTGTGCATCTGTGAGTGCACCGGCTGTCTGTGCGCATCACAGAAATGAACCCTTACCCAACTTTATTGAAATTAAAAGTTGGGTTGTCATGGTAACGTCCGAGATTCTCAGTAATTATGTTGATTAAAAATGTGAAAATTAATTAAAAAGTCAGGAAAATGATCTCACAGCAGATGATCAGCGAAACATCAAAATGATTCAGATCTCTCCCTCTCTTCCCCTCTCATGCACACACGCCTCACCCTCTCCCCGTCTTTCTCTGTCACACTTCAGATGTCCTTTATTGCCACGCAACGCCGAATTATCTGCATTCATCTCACACACTTTGTCTCAGTCCGTTTCTTCCTTCCTTTCACACTTATACACACGATTGATGACACGATGAATCTTGTCTTTGTGTCCAATAAACAGAATCACAGCAGAATAACTTGCCTGCACACACACACACAACCACACACACACCTTCCTCTCACTGTATCTCTCCATTTCATTCAATCACTCGGCTCATTCTCAACTTGTTAACAGGCATGACAAGGCTCGTCTCCCCCTGCCTCAGCAGACACATCAGCCCCGAAAAGTAGCACAAAACAATAGCAACCTCGCAGTCTCACTTCCTTCCTCTCTTTCAGCCTCTCCATTATCCCAGGTTTTTTTTTTCTTATTCTCACAATCTGTCTCTTGATTCTCGCTCCCCTCCTCTGACAGAATGAATAAACAGGCTCAGCAAAGTGTAATCTCTTTCTTTTATTAGCAACAGCAAACACAGAAACAACAAATTTACCCACTCCGGCTCACTCTCTCTGCATCTGATCCTCTCCTCTCATCAGCTTTAATGAAGCACAAATCTCATCAGCCATCTTTTCATCAGCTCCACCATCGCTCCTTCTTCTTCCTGCACTTTAAACCTGACCGACTACTCCATCTGTGTGTGTGTGTGTGTGTGTGTGTTCTCCTGCTCTTGGCTGATGACCAGGAAAACTGTGCATAATTGATATTTAGCTTGGAGCTAGAGTGCATATAGATTTTACCCAGATATTTTGGTGCCTAAAGTTGGAGTCAATATTAAGCAGATTTCTCTCCTGACACTTCTCAGCAGCAGCAGCCGTGTTGGTGTAACTCTCAACCTCCAGAACTCTGGTTCATCAAGCAGTGATTCACTGCGAGCTGATCTTCTGAATTATCTCACCATGGTGATGCTAAGTAGGGCTTTGTCATACATTTTCACGAAAGGTTGAGGAAGGAGCATGAACTATTCTGTAGAGTGTTAAATGTGTCTCTCTGTCTCGTTTCTGACGGCATGTCTCCACCTTCTCTTGTTATACAAAGTGACACCTAAACAGTCTCTGTGACAGACATCATCACTACAGCAGGGGCAGGCAACCTTTTCCATGACTGGTGCCACTCTAAAAAAAGACTCTTTCCCAAAATGTCAATACTTACTTCTTTCATTAAATCATTTGTAAATTATCAGTTTTTACAGTATTTTTTGCAGTTTTCAAACAAGTTCAGGACATCATTGATGTTCACGCTTTCATCCACAGCCATGCTACATTCAGAACCATCCTTAAGAGCAGAAGTTTGCTGCTGTGACAAGTTTTCTGCCATTTCTCTAACACGCTTTTTACAGCTCTTGCTGAAAAGGGCATCTCTTTGATTCTGGACATAATGATGCCTTTATTTGGCAGTCTGTCGAATAAAACGTCTGCAGTGGATGGGAAAGCCTTCTTTATGTATTCCCTGTCAGCAAATGGTTTTCCTTGTCTCACTCATAGACTGTATAAAACATGGACGTAGCCTCCATGACGTCACCCGTCTGTTCCTGAAACTGTCAAATGAAGCTGATCCATGGACGCAGCCACATTTGTTATGAAGCTGGCTGTGAGTTTTTCTTCAAGCAGCTTCAGGGGCCCGCTGGTCATGTGACCAGAGCTGTGCCTCTGATTGGAAAATCAAATGATCATAATAACTTTTCAACCGCAGGGATAGGAAAAAATTCACTCACCGTGCAGTGTGTGCCGATAGTGAAACCAGCGTTTGAGACCCAAACCGTTTTATGAACCAGGCTGTGAATGTGCTTTTTAATGCTGTAAAAGTCTGTTTTTATGGCTGGGTGTGTCTTTCTGCAGCCAGCCTCAAGCGGATTCTCATTGAACAATGACTTTTAGCACTTTTGTCTACAAAGCTGGGAATTATGTTGTAATATGCTACTTTTAGAATTTCCTTGTCTAATCTAAATGTCCCAAGAAATGTATATCTGGACATATGCACTCCTGAACAAAATCTTATGACCAGGGGAAAATAACAAGATTCACATTTTGGCACTGGGGGATTACAGAGGAATTGTAAGTAGAGCTGCAGAATTCAGAAAAGAAGCAAAAGGAGCAAGAAGAGAAAAATAAAGAGAAGGGAATTTGTTGAACACTTAATTTAAACTGTTCATCATTTGATCAAAGTTTAAGACCATGGACTTAAAAAGTCTAAATCTGCACAGAAATTTTTCATGTCATTTTCTTTTAATTATTCATGTAATGACCTGGTGGCAAAGTAAAAACACCTCTCTGTCATTAAGCCCCTGTTAACACATTTCACCCCAAAACACAAAAAAAATCTTTAAAAAATTTGAGGGACTGAAAATGCTGTAGAAAGCATGCCAGGCCTGCAGTTGGCGCTGTAACTGTCCAGAAGCTGCTTTTGGGAGATCTCCACCAAAGTAGAGTTGGGCCGATCATCAGGTGAATGGGGAAATACTAAGTGCAGAAGTAGAGTAACAGATGCACATTTTGTTGAAAGACAGTCAGCAGATTCAGCAGCATAAGCACGACAAGGTTGCAGCCAACTTTTGTGTTTCATCATAAAATTGTTTTTCTTGAAAACAGCCCCTAAATGTAATCAGTTTGTTGAGCCAGACAAACAAGGCCTCACACAACTCAGCACCATGGATCGGCCGCAGTAAGACAGTCATTTTAAATAAATTAAAAGATCCTGAGGGTGTTGAATTAAAAAATCAAGTGGTTGACCCCCCAAAGAAATACCAAAACTTTAATTCAGCCGATAAAAAGCCTGTTTGAGTTAAAAGCAGTTTTAAATATTTTGGCTTCATCTCTGGAGAGTTATCATGCTGTCCATCTTTTTATGCAGTCTACTCAGTGTGAAAATGTTTCTCTGTTGAAGTAAAAACAACTTCTATCAGTAAGGCTCCATAATGTATACTTTCATCTTGTTTGTGATTTTGAAGCCAGTGATGTGACGTGCACCATCATCCTGAAGAAACTTTGATTTTCTGAAACATGTCCACAAACTCCTTCATGTATAAAACACTTCTCATAACCTCAAGACTGAGCCAAACCATTGATCATATGCTCGGCTGCCTGTCCCTATAGGCAGAGTGGGTCCACCTCCCTCCAGAGTCACTGCTCGGCTTGGCCCGGTCTTCAAAGGCTGATGTGTGAACGTGAGTGAGGGCTAAACAGGAAACTCTGCCAAGGGCTTCTATAAGCACAATGTTTTCCACACCAACAAAAAAGCAGACATTGATGAAAAGTAAGATTCTTCCTACTCAGGAGGCTTTGAAGAGTTGTCCTACAATATCAAGTTTTAATGTGATGATCAAGTGGTTGGGTTGTATAAATGAATCACTCTGATTTTTAGTCTTTTATTTTAGCCAGACACACGTTACATTTCTGTGAATGCGTACACGATTGTCCCTGAAAGTGCACATTCAGCAGTTATGCTTCACCTACAATTCAGTTTTAACTTTCTGAGTTTTTCTTTAAATCAGATTTCAGATTTATTCAAGTTCATTCATTGTTGCTGTAACATCTTCTATTTTTTTGTCTCCTTCAATACATTTGTTGTCCTCCTACAAATTACACTCAATTACTTCGACATGTTTTTTAAACAGTTTTTAATTTAAATGATCTGTTTTGGCCTTAGATTTAATGCCAAGTCTGATGGTATATTTAATTAAATGCTGTTACATGTTTTATCCAGACAAATAATTCTAACAGATTTTGTGGGGTCTATATGTTTGGACAAGTTCCTCCTTAACTTATGATTATCATGTTTCTACTTCCTCCTTGTGGGAGTAGGACTCTTCACTCCTCTAGCAGCCTTGGGGGCGGGGCTAGGAGAGGAGGGGGGAGCAGGGCTGGGAGCAGGCTGCGTCTTTGGCTGGGGCATCTCGATGGGGAGTTTGGGCGGGATAATAGTTTTAGGGGTCAGGGTTGGTTTTGCCTCAGGGATTTTCTCTCCGTGGCGATATACACTCACCTGAAGAGGTGAGAAAGAGAAACACATTCAGAGAGCTGTAAATTTGAAATTTTCATGTTTGCTGAAGGAGATATAAGATTAATTGCAGATAGGGGTTTCAGAGGGCGACGCCTTTCATGCAAACAGAATACAGAGATCTTTTTAGGCCTCAGTCAAAGAATGTCCTATGTCAGGGCGTATGATTACAAATATCACAAGGTCAAACATGAGCTCTGTGGCAGCTCTGAGTAACACTGAAGTGTCATCACAAACACATCTCACTGTCAGGCCCCCATGAAAAGACGAGATTTGTGCCGCAGATGGTTGGAAACATTTCATGGCTCAGAGTAAATCCAGTAATTTGCAGCACACAGCAGGGACACTCACCACTATATCCACAGACTCCCCTCCGTATTTGTTCTGGACAATCATGCTATATCTGCCGGAATCCTCCATGGAAACACCTTTGATCGTCAGACTGGCAAACTTGCCCTGGTCCAGGGAGACCGAGTACTGAAATATGAAATCAAAAGGTAGAAAAAGTGAGGGAGGCAGCACAGGGATTTTTAGCATGATTTAACATTAAAACGCCTGTCACTCTGAGAGCTATTAGAAAAAGATTTATCTTTCACTCAGAGCAGCAGCTTTGGCTTTGAATGCTCCCTGAAGCACAGATCGAGCTCTGCTGTGGACATGAGGACAAATGATCAGATCGAGTCTTCTGTCTCCTCCACTCTGCTCAGCTCTGTTAACTCAAGCACTAATCACCAGGTGACGATAAAAACAAACGTCTTTAAGTGTCCTTTGGACCACACAATGAATGGTGATGAAAGCCTACAGTTTTGTCTGTGTTCTTTCAAACACCTGTGACATGATGAATACCTTTACGTGTATATTGAGTGATGACACTGATTCCTGCTCTAAAACCTGCCCACTCATCACAAGGTCTGGACTTGAGTAGATATTGATGGGAGGGCACTTGTGGCAGGATAATTACATGACTATTGAGAAAAACACACTTGTCTTTAATGATGAACAATTAAGGCTGGTGTTAAAGTCAAAAAGATGAAAATAAGGAGGTCATATGCGCTCCTGATTATCCTGTTGTGAATAAAATGGAACTTTACACAGTTAATATAAAAAAACATGCTGAATTTTCTTTAACACATAAAAAGTAGAATCGGTGATATCACCAGGTGGCTGTAAAAGTATCAACAAAACGTACATTATTAAATCTGACTGTTTTAACTCTACCTATCAGTGCATATTACTGTTTGTTTTGCCACTCATCTCTTTAGTAGCCTCTGTGTTAACTTTGCAGGAGGGACAGACTCCTGAGATTAGAAAAACACATCATCAAAGATGTCTGTTCTTGTTTTCGACGGATTATTAGCAGGTGAGGGGATGAATAAAGGGGAGGGCAAACTTCAAGACATATTCCACCTGGACCCGGGTTTCTCAAACTTCAGTTCTTCAAAGCTGCGAGGAGCCGCAGGATGCTGATGCTCTTGAAAGAGCCGTCACTGACTGGAGGAAGACTATAGCAATCTTTAACTGGATGGCAAGTAGGTCAATGAGTTCTGAGAGGAAGATTTGTTCGATTATGGACCCAGGAGTGTGCTGACAATACTGACCCCACCCAAAGGATGTTGATCCCTCCAGTGAGGGATTGTAACTGGTGATAAAGAGTCAATAATTGTGCATCAAGGCCTTTTGTTTCCCTTAATCCTGATCATCTCCGGAGCACATCGACGCTGCATGGAGACTTCCAGCAATGCAATTAGTCAGCTTCAAACATGGAACTAGGAGAACCAAACTATATCATTTGAGTTCCACTAAATTAAATCTGAGTACTAATTCAAATTTAATTCAACAAAAAAACCACAATGTGTATCACCACCTTGATAATCTTTTGTTTCATAGTTTCATGGTCAGATATTCTGTTTCACTGCTTAGTATGTGTGTGTGCATAATTTAAGAGATCAAATCTCTTTTTCTTCCCCGATTCCAACCCTAATATTGAAACTGTAATCCAAGTGAAGGTGGTGCGTTGCATTTTGACAGATCACAATATCAGTGGCTCTTAAGGGGTCTGGCCATAAAACTCCAAAGAGATAGCAAACTATCTAAGCTATAAGGAGTAACAAAGCATGATCCAGCAGATATGCACAGGGTCTGATAAGCCTGTTGTTTCTCAATACAAGTTCATGAAAACACAGTGTAGCATTTGTGTTTGATAAATAAGGTTATTAATCATGAAAGGAAGGAGGAACTGGGGTGGAAGTACGAAGGGGGAGTTAAGGCTTTTACAGTTAGCAGCACTGTGTAGCAGCAAGAAACCAGAGGAGCAGTAATCCGCTGTTCAAAGCAGTGAAGCCTTTACCTGATCGTCAGGCGTCACCTCAGCTCCGCTCTTAAGCCAGGAGACCTGAGGCTTGGGGTCCCCACACACTGTACATGTAAGACTCAGGGTCTGCAGGAGGAACAGAGGAAGACTTCTTAGACAAACATGCACACATTCACAAAGATGAACATCACCCAGTCACAAACTGACCTTCTTTTCCATAATGGTGACCACATCAGGAAGCCCTCCAACAACCTTACCACGGTCTGGAATGAACCGTTGTTAGAATTAGTCATCTTTTACTCATTATGATGATGATGATGATGATGATGATGATAAACAAGCAGCAACAGACTGCTGAGGTTATCGAATTCACAAATGCTCAAGTGAATTATTGGAAATAAACGAGCAGCAAATTATGCTGCAATTTCATGAACAAACTGTTTTGGATTTCATCAAGGAAGTTTAATTAAACCATTGTCAGGTGAACGCAAACAGAGTAAAGTGATGTTTAGTTAATCTTGACTGAACTGCAACCTCTATTTCAAATACAGCCAGCAGAAGATACTTCATAAATGTATAAACTTTAATAATAAAAAGAACAGGTTTGAAACAGGTTTTGATATCATTTGGTGATAATAACTTTTTTTATAGCACATTTACTTCATTTCCACCAAGGAATCAAAGGTAAGCAAAAACTCTGCTGCAGCTCATTGCACTAGTTTGACTTTACCTTTGAACAGTTATACCTATCCCAAGAATGTAAAAATGTTTGAAACATGGTGACAAAACTTCAGTCAAGAAATCAGAAGAGGTCAAGATGAACTCACTTTTCTCAGCGTAGGCCTCAGCTCTGAAACACAGAAAGAAAAATTAGAAGACCTCATCTCAGGTTCTCTTTAGCAAAGCAGCAGTGTTCTTATCATAATCAGCACTGAGTGCAACCCTGGTATCTCAAATATTCAATGCAGTATTAATCTACCTGTCAGATAAAAAGCAGCACATAATAATCTCAGTGCTTTCAGATAAAATCCTGTGTTGTTATGCCAGGTTTGTTTCTGGTCTGTCTCCATCACCTGGCTCTGCTCACTGACCACACACATAATGTTTGTTCCATTTTTGGGTCCATGGCAGTGGTCAGATGGTTTGCCACAAGGCATTCTGGGTTTGGAGCCAAACCACATTACACAGGAGTTCAGTCAGGGACTTAACAGAATCTTTTCAACAGGAAAAATGATTTTGCTTTGTAATAACTGGGTGAGGTCTGTTGGAGCAGCAGGAGTGGAGCAGAGGTCAGCCACAGGACCAGATGGCCGGAGGAACTCTGCTCTCCTCCTGGCATGTTGATGCTCAATCAAAAAGGGCAACAGGGTGTCACTTGTTCCAACGTGTTTGAAAAATCTTGTGCTTGAATGTCTCTCTTTGAGTGTTAATTAGGAGGGGGATATGAACAATTTCCACTCTGCATGCAGAGTTTAGTCTTCAGAGTTTCAATTGATTTCTCTAAATGGATTTGTAAAATTCAGTGTGTGGACTCTCTGCTTTGCCTAATTAGCCTCTGAATCAAAAAGTATCTAAGCGACCTGACAGCTTCCATTTTTAACATAGATTTCTATCTCACACCATAACATATTGGACTTTTCAGACTGCAAGGCTTGTGGGATTTTGTGCTCCCTTTTTAAAATCATAAATGTTGAACTTGTACTCAAAGAGCAACCTTTTCTGCATCTGTTCTGACCAGTTATTTGATAAAATGTCGCTAACTCCAAACGTTTAACCCATCACAGAAAGCTGTCAGAAAATAAATAATGACAATAAAACTAAAAGGAGGGTGATTTGACAGAAAATGTCAGTACAAGTAAGAACAGTTGTTATCTATACTAGGATCTGACCTCTTAGACCCACACACTTATCAGTGAATTTAATACTTCTAATTATCACTCAACATGTTTTGGATAAGTTTACATTGTGCAGAGCATCACATGGTTTGGGTTAGCGCAAATTCAATTTGTCTGCTCAAACTGCAACCCTTAGTTTATTTATGTCCGTTTAAAGGGACTTTGTTATAAAAATACTGAAAGGCTGGGATTTAAATATAAATCAGATTCATCATATAAATGTTATTGTTTGATATTCAAATGTGATCATGACCCCAAAAGAATGACAAATACAGTTTTCAGTAAATAACGGAAAGTATCCTGGGAAATGAACTGAAATTACTCTGGCCACAAAAGGCTCCACTTGCAGTGATGAGTAATAAAAAAAGGAAATTGAATATTCATTAATGGGATGAGAATAAAAGTCTTACTTGAGTTTCTGGAACTCAGCATAGGCCTTCTCATACACTGTGAAAAAAAACAAAAACAAAGTGTTATCTCAATGGTAACTGCACAAACACATCCTTAAATTCTAGGGTATGGATGTGAAAACAGCTGAAATCAGCCGCAGAAATGTATTTTCCTCCTCTGTCATTAATCAGTTCATAACCTCTGGTTGACCAGTAAATATTGTTGATACTGATAGTGATCTGATAAAGCCACAAAACTTGAGGAAGATAATACTGGTTGATTAAACTTACTGAATCAAAGTAGTTTAAATTCTTTTACTCCAAACGTTTAATAGCAGGAGCTTGAGAGTATGGACACAAGTGGATGACACAAAAGTGACCATGAGGAAGTTGATCTGGTTTTTAAAGCACCCAAAATATAAAGGGGCAACTGTAAGAGTCGCTGGCTCAACTTTGGCTCTTTGCAGCATCTTATTCCCCAATTTTTGCCATCCTCCTCAGGAAAAGCAAAATGTCCCAAACATCACTTCAACAAAAGTGAAAGCATCTCTTATTGAAGCCAAGAACCCATAAAAAAAATCACACCCCTGAGTATTTTTCCACCCTTTTTTTTTTTGACGATAAGAAGAGAGGGAGTAAGAGGAGATGCTGACCTTCACCACTGAGCTCCAGAGAGCGTTTGTGTGAGTTTTCAGGGTCGGTGATCACGATGGAGTATGTGCCTTTGTCCTTCTCTGTTGGCTCAATCACCTGTTGAATCAAAAAAACAGTTAAACATGAGACAGAAGAAAAAACTTTAAAGTGTAGTGGTTTTTATTTCTGATTTTACTTTCATTCGTGGTTTAAAATAGGAATATATTAGCCAATTAATTATAATTATAAAGCATGTTAAAAGCAAATGCAGTGTTTTATTAATGAAGCTTAATTAATTTTTAAATGTTTGCTTCTTCCATTCATTATCATCCCATTCTTAGAAAGATTATCTATTTAGTTTTTCAGTTGTCCTTGTAGCACCTCTAAACAGGACTTAAACACAACAATGGGAAACAGTGCTCCCCCACTTTGTGGTAACATACATTTCCCACGATGCACCTGTGAGGTTTACACTGCTCAGGATCATTGCAGATGAAAAAATACCTCCATTGTTGCCATAGAAGGAGTTCCTCCAATCAAAATCTTGTCACTGTGGACGAGTTTAGTCTCACTGAAGGGAAGAGGAGATGAGAGGTTAGAGTGTGTGTGCGTGTGTGTGTGCGTGTTTGAGTGTTTTTAGGTGGGTGAAGCCTCAAAGCTAATCAAAATTCATGTTTACACGCCTGCTTAATGTTACACATCGGGATACCAGTTTCCCTCTCTTGCTTTCTGTCCCTTGCTGCCTCTCTCTTACACACACACACACACACACACACACACTGAAAAGAGAGGTCAAAAATCTCATAATTGAATAACACAAAACTATCCACTCAACCCAGCCATTGTTCTTTCTGTCTCTCCCTTTATTCTTTTTTCCTTTCTTTTCTCCTTCTCTCATACTCCATCCCCTCTCTCTCTACATTTTATAATCTCTAGGGTATGACAGAGTGCTTTTAAGTGCTGAAAACCGTACTTCTTTATGGAAAATGATAAGGGTGTGATTTTGTCACAAAGCAGGGCAATTTTACTGCAATAACCAGGATAATGAAAACACTTGCCAAAAGCCATCACAAGTTTTATTAGACAGCTTATTGTTTTTGCAACTCCCGGCGATTTAACTTAGGAGAAAAGCAAAATTATGTGTTTGTGGTCAGCTTTTTTATTGTACGACTCAAAGAATACTCTTACTCCTCCTGAAAAAAAACAAGTACTCTACAAGCACCCTTATCCCCTCCCCACTTCATCTGTGCTCCACTTTTGTCATAGTATTGATATATAAGTCATAAATAAAACCACATACCCACGATACCAGACGATGTTCATTTCTGCTGTGTAGTACTTCATGTGACACTGCAGCTGAATGCCTGTTGCCGTGCAGTTAATGACCAGCTCGGCAGCACTGGCTCCTGGAGGAGGTGATAGAGGTGATAGAGGTTGAGGAGGGAACATTTGAAATCAGAATCAGCAACATATTTCTCATCTGCCCCAGGATAACCTGGCTTCTCTCCGCTGAGTGATAGAACACACTTTATTTTACTCAAACGCAATGAAAGTAAAACTTTATTTCTGCAGACATTTACAAACAGCTTATCTGTTTTAAAATACAACATTATACCCCTCTCCTTCATAGAAACGATTCTGATGTGGACACCAAAGAATTGGTTGATGCTTGTCACCAATTTGAGATGTGAATATTTACATCAATATTAAGTTTAAACGCGTTTTTACAACTAACCATTTGACCCTTTCTGTATAAAGGTTTGAAAATACAAGACTTAAATACTGTCTTTGTATGACCAGGCTCAGCACACTAGAGGAATCAACTTTTGTAATTTTGTTTACATTTGATCTTGAAATAAAATGTAGGGGAGACCGGGTACGGTTGTAACACTTTTTGCTTAAGTACCTCAAACTCACTGAATTTTTGAGTTAGTTCTCAAACTTTAATGCAAAGTTCCCACATGTGTTTACTTCAAATCGCAGAAAGTTGTAACACATGCTGGGGTAAGTTGTGACAGACCAATTAAAAGCAAAAACGTGCCTCAAAAAGAGGTTTATTGAAATAGAAAAATCCAGAAGAATGTGTCTCTGTGAGTTGAAGTTAGCGTGGGGAAAAATGCATTACATTATGTCTGAGAAACAAAAATTTATTCTGATATAAGTCAAAGTTTTAAATGGAATAGTGTGAGTGCTAAACAAAATATAGTCTCAGTCAAAAAAATTACCGTCTTAACTCAAAATCATTTTTTCTCTATTGAATCTGCATGGACCTGTTTCCAGCCCTCACAATAACCATGTGGGATAAGGGTGGAAGTGGGTAAATACTGAAATGATCATATGACTCCTATCTTATCATTAATCGGTGGAATTGGTGGAATTGGTTTTGTTACAACTCTCCCCATGTTATAATCATACCTGGTCTCCCCTATCCTTAAAAACGTGTGATGTAAAAACCCTGATTGTTTTGCTAATATTCTGCTTTACACCTGTCTGTCCACCCACTGTTCTGTAGGTAACTGATTATAAAGGCAGAAGCTTTTAATAAATCCTTGTGTCAGATCCAATCCATTGTCTATTTACAGTGTCTATGAATCCCCAACGCTGCATGGTAGGATTCTCCATTCTGTATGTGTGTGTGTCATAACAATTCATACTTTAAAATTTCCCTTCATGCTCTTTTTGCTCAGCTTGGAGAGCAGAATTGTACAAATGAAGCACAGTACAGACTGTTCATACCTCGCATTCAGAAAAACGCTCCAGACCTCAGAAGCTTTAATAACTTTTCTTTTTCAGAGCTGTTATAGCTAAAAAGGGGTTTCACACTCCACTATGTCTGTGTGGGACTTTGCTCACTGCACATTACAAGTGTACAAGTGTGTCATGCACCTGGTCACATCACCATGGTTTCCCATTATCACAGTAATGAACCCTCTTCTCCTGTGCAGCCGCTGCTGTAACAGTTGCTGCAGAGCTGTCAAGTGACTGTCTCTTAAAATAGGAGTAAGATGCTCCTCCACACTGTCACTGTGACAGCGCAGTGGAATTTTAAAGTGATTTCTCCACATGATGGCATGATGGCCAAATGCTTCCAGCATGACAACTTCTGCCACATGCTGATAAGTGTGTGTGTGTGTATGAATGTGTGTGTGGCAGTGGGATTTTAAACCAGAAATGTATCCGCATGGTGATGGATCTGAATCTCTTATCGTCGAGGTGTGAATGTCCCATGTTTTAATTTGGACAATTTGGACTTGATCCTCTCTGTGGGTAGCAAATGATGAGGGCCATGTTTAGGAGCATTTTAAATGTGGATGTCTGTTGGCGAGATATTGATTTCTATGTATTCACCTCCGCGCATCTGAGTGGATGTTTGAGTGTGTGTGTGTGAAAGGCAGATACCCACCAGCCAGCTGGCTGATCTTGTTGATGGCATCCTCAAAGACTAGAAGAAGAGAGAAAACATGAGGTCAGGGGAGGTAGGCAGGGAAGATGGTGGATACTGCCCTCTGGTGGCTGTATTTAAGCTCAATAATGAAGGATTTGGATTAAAAAATATCTGTTTAATTCCCGCTCCCCTGGTCAGAACAAATGAGGACCCAGTCTGGGTAGAAACAAATGTTTACAATATAAAGAACTCATCTCAAAATTCTGTTTATCAGTTGTAATAAATGTATTAACAATGGACAGAGTAGAATGTATCAGTAGCTGTATTTGTCAGCTCGTCTTTACCGTCAGTGATGAATAAATACTTAATCACATCTCTCACAGTGGTGATAAAAGGTGATTTAAATAGGACACTCATGATGAGTTCTGTCACCTAAATGCACACAGAAAAGCAGCAGAGCACCAGCTGAAGTAGATTTCACACTAACTTTTCTAAGAAAATTTAAATGCATTTTTCAGGATGAAGCTTTTCTAAGAGGTGAGAGAGCTGTCACATGAACTATTTTTACGCTGGAGTCAGAAAAACAAGGTTGGGGTTAGAGGCTTCGTTAAAAATTCATTAGTGTACCATGTGCACTGTATAAGCTCTGATCATTTTATTCTCCTGTCTTCTGCTTTCTAATGAGCATCAAACCTTTTCTAAGCTTAAACTTTTTATGCTCTATTACAAACTTTCTTAGTTCAATGAGGAGCGGGCTGAAAAAGATGGTGAATTGCTCCTATGATGAGTCTTTTAGACGGATTATGTAAAAATAAATGTTAACCTTTTCCAGAAATGTCAATTTGGCTCATGTCTTTTCCTCTGTCATCGCTGATGGTGGCCTTATAAATTCCTGCTGTCTTCAGTGAAAACTGCAAAAGAAACCAAACAGGAAACAAATGAACTCATGCTGCGAACAAAAGCGGCACACAACTGTTGAATTATGAATTTGAATACATTGCTATTTGCTTTGAACTGAGCGTTCATGTTTGTTCATATCCTCAGAAAAAAACATCAACTTTTATAGAACAAACCAAACAATGTTGTAAAAACGCTTCCCTGCCTTGACTTAGATTAGTCGCAACATTTCACTTTATCCCGGTTTGTACACGTATGCACA
Organism: Halichoeres trimaculatus; assembly: GCF_033239565.1. Classification (NCBI taxonomy): domain Eukaryota; kingdom Metazoa; phylum Chordata; class Actinopteri; order Labriformes; family Labridae; genus Halichoeres; species Halichoeres trimaculatus. The sequence goes on from NW_027437181.1 coordinate 27,993,657, forward strand.
GGATTAATAACAAGGTTTAGGATTTCACAGCATTCAAGAGATTAAACAGACCAAAAGACAATTACCAGTTTAATTGGCAGTTTGCAGACTCCAGATCCCAGGTCGGGCTTCACATCAGGGATGATCTCTGTCTCCTCTTTGAACCAGTGGAAAACTGATTCCTTCTTCAGGTTGGCAACCTGCATTAAAAAAAAGCATCAACATTACTGAAACATTACACATGATCTTATTAACTTGGTGGAGAGTTTAGTGTCTTTGTAGTTCTATTTGACAGATCATCAAATCCTGATTGCTGCCATACAGTCTCTGACTGACCCTGCCCAAAACTTGATTTTCTGCACCATATCTAACAGTCTGCCTTTAAAAGTTTTTTTATCAGTCTGACTTTAGATGTGTTGCAGCTTATCTTTTCATAGCAACCTGGGCCATATGCTAGCTGAAGTGTAACAGATCCATTAGAGATGTTCTGGGGGTAAAAATCACCTGGATGAATTCACTTCAGTTCCACCTTAAAGAAACCTTAAATGAATATCATCAGCATTGCAAACCACACTTTTTAAAACCCATTACAAGATGCAAAGTCAGTCACTCAGTCATGTGTGTAGAGTTAAATTTATTAGGTGATTCATAAAGACCAAGAGAGATACCTAAATGTCTAGTCTGGGCGCTTATTTTTACCCGGTTTGATTAAAATTGACTCTCCCACACGAGGACATCTGTCTGCAGTGACAAACTATAAATGAAGTCTGTGAAATAATTGACTTCTGAAAAACCTGCATTAACTTCCCCCACTGTTTGTTTGCGTGTCTACATAATTCAAAGTGCATTTATTTTAAGCTAAACTAACACACAGATCGAACAGCTTCAGATCGTCTCGGGGGATATGCACAACACTTTGATTTTAAAATTGCTATAATTACATACCACCAGCTGATAGAGCCAAGACAAAATCCTGACAGTGTAATGTGTTATTTTAAAAATGGATTCAATCTCCAGACAGCATTGCTGCATCCCACACACAGCCTCGATACAACCTCTAATTGGCTACCCACAACTCGCCCCCCCACTTGTTTATTGTGTATATATTCAATAATTATTGAGTCTGTTTACCTTGCAGACCAAAGTGACAGAGCAGTCATCCCCGACCTGAAGTGACAGGAACTCGCTGAAGTGAGGACCTGCGGTTGACAAAGAGAAAGGACATGAGCTCAAAACAAACTATTTGAAGCTTAATTACATTAAATTGATTTGGCCATGCATAAACTACGTACTACAACTTTAAATTCATCATATTAAATAATACAGAGAAATCTCCATGTGCGCATACAACAGCTGCTCTGTACAACTCTAAATTTGGGGCTGATCCTGACATATTTTAAGGGTCCATTCTGAGTTTTTCAAGGGTTAGAGATTAAATGAGGTCCGTTTCTTCCTGGTACACTCACTGATTAGATTAGCTGTCTCCAAGGAAACATCGAGATGCTCTGGTCTCAGGCTAAGTAGTGTAAAGCTCATGGAAGCTGTAAAGTGGATGGTGCTTTGTGTTTCTTACCCTCCTTGACTCTGATGTACTCTCTCCTCTGGTACTCAGCCTCAGCCAGGGCTGCCTTGAAACCTGTACACACACGCACACGCGCACAAATGCACATAAATATAGCATAATTGAAAGATCAAAGTGTGTCAGTAGTTGCTACAGATTCGTTCAGTGGATTAGTTCTCTAATGGTAAGAAATTGATATCATAACTTAAAAAAAACATACAACACACCTTTATTTCACCTACACATTCACCAGCATCATACATTCCCATAATCTAATCTCTAGAGATGCAGGAAGTCTGCTGCTAAACACACACACAGACCTCTATACTCTATGCTCATATCAAATATAAAGATAAGATAAAGATAAAATATACTTTATTCATCCCCGAAGGGAAATTCATGATATGAATATATAAATATGTATATATATAAATATGTAGGCAGTGTTCTTTCTGACATGCCCGCTGATTAGCAAGGACAAAAAACAGCGAGAGAACCAAGTACCATTAGTTTTTACTATTCTTGTCTCAACTATTATTGAATTTTTAATGCGATTTAAATGTAGGGGTGGATAAACATCTTACTGTTCACTGGTCTTAGTGAGACAGATTTTAGTCATATCCAGCAGGGTTTGATCATGATTTTCCATTTTATCTTCAGGCACTGAAGATAATGATTGTGTGAGTTTCGACCTGGCCTCACTTACCATCTCCAATCAGAACCAGTGAGCTCTGTGCTTTTCCTCCTCCATCTGTGATCTGGCAGGTAAATGTTCCCTCATTCTCCTCGGTGAAATGGTCCATGATGAACTCAATGATACCTGTAGCGACATCATGGCCCATCTTGTTTGGCTGCAGAAAAATAGAGTTAAATGCTGTAAAAAGACCATAACACAGCCCGGAGAGAAGCTCCCAGAGTATGGATACCTTTTCTTTTTTACTGCGATTATGGATTTAATATTGCACCATGCAGCTTACTGAATCCAGAGCTGTGTAAGTTAAGTGCAGACAGACAATTATTTCTGCTTGAAGCCAGAAAATCCTTTTTTCTATTTCTCTTTTTATCCATGCTTTAAACTACAGTGTATCTTACATCAGCTCCAGACAGTTCCTTGTTGTTGGCAAAGAATTTGTAGGTGACTTTGGGAGAAATCTCTTCAGCCTGCAGCCAGAACCTCATTCTGCCTCTCTCCAAAATCTTATAGGCCAGCTCCGATTTCAGCGGGATGACTGGAGGTGAAACGTAAAGACGTGAGGAGGCAAACGAACAGGGGACATGAATATTGGTTAGGCAGGTGATGCAAAAGCAGGTAAGAGCTTTTTTGGATCAAATAAAACGAGAAATGTGCGTCTATAAGAAGAAAGAAATCTGAAAGGTTCAAAGCAAGTCAGAACAAAGAAAAATGAGGCGTAAAAGGGAGAAAGCCAGAAATGGGGAGAGTGGGTGAGACAGATTAAAGAGGCAGCAGAGAAAAGTACAAGAGAAGAGAGATTAAAAGGGACAAAGAGAGAGATTATGAGAGATGGGAAGAGTCAGCCAGAGGTACCTACTTGGGTGTCTGATATCATAGCTCAGTGCTAGCATCTTCGTCAACTCTGTAACAAAGAGAGGGAAGTTATTCATTCCATGCAGCCATAGGCACAAACAAGCCATCAAAATACATTTTCACTCTCTCCACATAGATGTCTTTTTATCAACTGCTTTGGTGAAGCACTTCTAATACCACATTTGAAGTTGAAAAAAAAAACGGTACCATAACTGTGTTTAATGGGCAGAGAAAGATTCCTATACAGAGTGAAGGAAACAAAGAGGTTCACTTGACAGTTTAAAGTTTAACAGTTCACCCTAAAGTCCACCAACACACTGCATCATGAGTGAGTCTTTTTGATGCTTAAGCTCTCCCCACCAACTGTAGTAGAAGTGTGAGAAATTACACATTTCATTCTCTCGTTTCTCCTTTTATTTTAAGTTATGCTGAAAAACTTTTGGCCCGAATGGGAAGCAATCAGCAGAAGGCAAACTGAATCAGGTATTATTGCCTGGTAGGGAAGTGGTGCAATAGCAGGAAAAGCATTGTGTAACTCTCTGACATAGAGCCATATGCCATGTCAACGAGGCTTTAAAACACACACACACACACACACACACACACACACACACACACACACACACACACACACACACACACACACACACACACACACACACACACACACACACACACACACACACACACAGCCAAGGGCTTGGAGAGATGATTTGAGCATTGTGCTGTGCTTGTTTTCATCACGAATGAAATAAAATAGTTTGTTGTCTCAGTGAAGTGTTTTTTAAGTACGGTTTAACTGCTTTCATCATGTTTCAAACTACAAACAAATGCACTGCTTAAATTTTTGTTGGTTATTGAATTTGTCTAAAGCGATACCAATAGGATAAGATCTGACAAGATAAGATGGGAGACAGCATGATATGACACCATGTGACACCATGTGACACCATAGTATACCGCAACATACCATAACATTCCTTGCAGTACTATATTGTACCCTACTGTACCGTACCGTACTGTAATATACTGTTACCAAAACAAAAAATGCCTGATACAAGAAATACAAAATAAAGCATAATAACTTGGAATACATAGCAGCATCATAAGCTAGAGTATAATAAGGTATGATGTGATAGTATACAGCACAATACAAGATTCAGTACTGTATGATACTATAGAGTATGACAGACTATGCCAGAACAAACAGCGGCGGTTTAATCCTACCTTCAGAAGTAATTGTATAGCTGGATGACACTCCAAGTGTATTAGTGACAGAAACAGAGTATGTCCCAAAGTCCTCCTTATCTGCATTCTTAAAGATCAGCTTAGAGCTACATTGATAAAAGACGAAACAGAAAGACAAAATATGAGATATGTGCATTCATTTTCTTAAAAACTAGATGCACACATGCATTTATGTGTCTGTGGTCTCACTGGCTGCCTTCTGTCTTTATCTCGACTCCTTTAGAGAAATCTGTGATTTCTTTATAATCCTTCTTCCACATAAACTGAGAGCCTTCATTCATTTGGCAGGACTCAAATGACAGAACAATGTCTCCAGTCTTCTCATCCACACCACAGGACACTTCCTGGGAACCTTTGATACACAATGACAAGCAGACACAAAGAGAATACTTTTTATTCAAAGAGCAATTATCAAAAGGCTTATAATTAAATATATTTTGTTTCCTTTTTTTACTCTGCATTTTTATCGGATGATTAAATAATCCCCCAAAGTCTGTGTTACCTTCCACAGCTTTGGCGGTCACAGGGTCAGAAGGCATTGAAGCCATGCCCACTCCAGCAGCATTAACAGCGCGCACTCTGACCACATAGCTTGAGCCCACCTCCAGACCTGTGACCTGAAGGACAGAGTGACATCAAAACAATCCTGTTGATGAAAGGAGGTGGCAGGTTGTTTACTTTCTTTTGATATTTATTTGGAAAGACACTTTTTTTTTGCTGCAACCTGAAGCCATTGTTATTTTTCCTTGGCAACAAAAAAGAAATAGCTCAATTTCATTTCCTAACTGTTGATTTTGACCACTAGATGTCAGCGTCACACAGTTTAATATCCGTGCACCACTGTAGTGATGTTTAAAAAAAAAGGTACAGAAGGCAAACATTTTATGTTAAATGTTTGATAACACTGGTATGGTGTCATCAGCTGATAAAGCTTTGATGAGAAAAATATAAAGAGGACTGTTAAAATTTATTAAATAGTCAAATAAATTGTGTTGTCAGGAACACCATGACTCAGTGCTCTGCTTCATGGTTTTCATGACTGCAGACACTAACAGTGGGCATCAAGTTTCCCTCAAATAATCTCTCTTCAAGTAAAGTGTAATTACCAAACGAAAAGCATTACTTAAAGGATTTCCTGTGGATAGCTTTGATTAAACGCATACACAAATAATCTCTCTCAGTCATTTCTTGTGACCCACCAGAAGCGGTTAAGAGGCTCTTAACTCAACCATGCTTTTTCTCACATTTCGTTTTGTTTGGGACATTTCTGAATAATAACTGAAACAAAGCCAGGGTGAGAGAACAGCAAAGGACTGTGTGAAAGCTGGACCACTAGGAACTAAATCATTAAAATCCCACAGGGAGCTGCTGGTGTTGAGCCAGGTATTTGAACTCTATGTCATAAAGGTTTATTTAAAAAATACTTTTCACTGACTGCTTTTGATTGTGTATCCATTATTGTATTATAATAACAAGTATCTGATTGGGAATAAAACAATCAATACAAAAGAGACAGAAGACCTTAGAGTAGTACAATTAGAAATTATGACATTTTTAATAAATGTTTCAAAAATATAAATACTCAGAACATTTCTGATGCTGAAACTATATAAACTGGGATTATTTCAAACTTAAGAAAATTGACTTAAAAATGAGCATTTATTCATAATCTAAAAGCTTGATAAGAACACTGTTGCTTCAAAAATTGGTGAAAAGAATATGAAAAACATTCATTTACCAGATGTTCAACTTTAACAGGAGTTTTGGCATAATGTAATTAGTTTTTAAAAATTACAAATCTTAAGAAAAATAAACCAGATAAAAAAATATGGTCTCACCTTGAGGAAGCGATGATCAACAGCTGTCTCATTGGCTGTGGTCCAATCAGAAGAGCCCTTCTTGGCATACTCTACGTGATAGCCAGTGATTGGTCCAGAACCAGTGTACACAGGTTTCTTCCACTCAACCACCAACGAACTATCTCTCACTTCACAGAAAGTCAGGTCATATGCAGGACCTTCAGGGAAGGTGGAAAAAACAGAAGACCATGTATGGATCTCTTATTTGCAACATCACTCCATCCTTCATAACATTCTGGGAATAACTGGTGGACTGGAGTTTGGGTTTTATGTTTGTCAGATATGATGATCAATAAAACAGTACAATGCTGTTTACTAACCAGGCTCAGGCATAGTCCAGGCTTCACAAGTGAAGTCAGCAGAGTGTTTGGAGGCTGGTCCCAGGCCAGCAAGATTGGCTGCATAAACCTGGAACTGGTAAACTGCTCCTGCTGTCAAGCCCTCAACCTGTCAATGAAATGTTGTCAATACCTCAGTCAGCACTGTCTCTGATAAACTGCTTAAGCGGTTTTACAGGAGCTGAGTGAGAACAACGAAACTGAAACTTAACAGAAGATGGTGGTATCACTGATCCATTCATTCTACCTAAATGTGACAAATCAGTTCACAGTTTAAGTCATGTTAACAATTGTACCTTATACAGTCTTTCTGTATGAGGTGGAATATTAATCTCCCTCCACATGGTTGTGCCACTGCGTCTTTTGTCCAGATAATACTCCTTGATGCTGGCTCCTCCAGAGCGAAGAGGTTTCTTCCAGTTCAGAACCATTGAATTGCCGTCACAGTTCAGCAGTGCGATGTCATAAGGAGCAGAGGGAGTGGCTAAAAAGACAGGGCTGAATTTTACAATGCTATATCAATACATCACAGTCATCTCAAATGATCACAATACAAGAATGGAAATAAAAAAGCAGATTATCCGCATGTTTGTTGGCAATAAAGAACAAAAAAGTACAACACTGACTCAAAGCAGCTTTAACAGTCAGAGGTGCAGACTCCTGGGATTCATCGCTGAGACCGATCTCATTGATAGCCTGAACACGGAACACATAGGTTTCTCCTTTAGTCAGACCGCTGACCACAAATCTGCAAAAACACAGGTAAACATTCAGTTCAGCTTAAGTTATATACTTTTACATAACAACCAGCGTTGGATCCTTTTTGGATTGTTTCAATACAGTATAACCAACAAACGACAAGAACAATGTTTTCAATCAGCTGAAAACATACTTAGTGTTCTTGTGCGGTTTGTGATTGGCTGAGGTCCAGTCCTTGGATCCCTTCACACACTGATCAATGTAATAGCCAATCAGATTGTTGGGTTCCTTTGGAGGAGCCCATTGGATGAGGACAGAGGCGTCAGTTTCCCTGGTGGCAATCACTTGACCAGGAGCAGATGGGACACCTAAAAGCAACAGAAATGGTGTGTAAAAATTTCACAACATAGTCATTACACAACAGCAGCTGAAGTGTAGCTCTTGTTTCATTTGTGCAGCTTTTCTTTGGAAGCATCACAAATTGAAGAAATAAAAAACAGACTGAAACGGACCTTTGAGTTCCTGAGTCTGGATAGTTTCGGTTGGCTTGGATGGCTCGCTGGTGCCATAGATGTTGGCAGACAGAACTCTGAAATTATACTCTTTGCCCTCAGCCAGGTCAAAGACAGCATACCGGGGAGACCGAATGGGGACCTGAGTGTTAACACGCTGCCATGCGCCACTGCCTGTCATACTCTGTGAGAGGAGATGGAGATGTCAGTTTTAACCAATTAGCACTAAAAACAAGTTCACCAGAAACAGTGACAGTATTTTGACTTCTGTGGTTACCTTTTCAATGTAGTACCACATGGGAGCCTTGCTGGAATATGCAGGGGCTTTCCAGCTCAGAACAACATATGTCCTGTCTGTTTCTGAAGCAGACACCCCTGACGGAGAACCTGGAGGCTTTCCTTCAGCTGAACACAAACACAGACAGATGATAGGGCACGCATAAACATCCCACTAAGAGAAACACACAAGAGGGATGTGAGAGATGTCACAAACTTACAGAGGACGTTTATGTTTTGAAAACCTACCTTCCACTTCATCATGGTAGGACACAACATCCAATTTTCCTCCAAGTTTTTTGGCTTTGGGAGGATAAAAAGAATACAACACAGAGTCAACTCCAGAACACAAAGTTTCTGATCGTCACCATCAGGTTCAACTTACTATGGAGCCTCTCAAACTCAGTGGGGTCCAGTGCAGCAATGGGATCAGACATGCGGGAGGGTTTGCTGATTCCTTTGGAGTTGACTGCTCTGACTCTGAAATAGTAGGAGTGTCCCTCAAACAGCCCAGACACTGGGTATTTACAGATCTTAATGGGGTGATCGTTGCATTGGGTCCAGTTTTCAGTTCCAACCTCACACCTGATAAAGAAAGAAAGAAAGAAAAGAGATTAGAGAAATTCAGTTAAGGAAATAGCAACTGAACTTCAAAAAGCACATGTTGATGTGTATTTTTCTCTTATTTTCTTATTTCCTGGTAACACACAGCTTGCACACAACTCACACAAGACCCGTTGGTTAAGCTCACTGGACTTTTTAAATGTAAACATTTTGATTATGGTTACAGTAATTAATCAATCACAAAATTTATGCAAAGAAATTTCTTCCTTTTCTGTACAGAAAAGAAGAAGAGTGCTTGGAAAAAATAGAAGTTTGAACAAAAAATCAGGCGAGATAAAGACATCTTTTAACATGGAAATGATCGCTTATTTCTCTTTGTACTGGCAGTCAGCAAACACCATTTTCTAACTACTGCATCAATTTGTCTTTACGTTGGTCAGTTCTATCTGTTCATGCTGTTGCATTAAAAACTCCCTACTTGTCCACAAAGTATCCCAGGATTGGTCCCTCTGTGGTAGTATTTGGGGGCTTCCATGACACAATCACATAGTCTCTATTGGCGTCGTGGATCTTGATGTCCATAGGAGCGCCAGGTGCAAGGGGGACAGGGGGAGGACCGTCTACACAGGAAGTGACACAATGACATTTTATTGACCATCATATACACTGAATAGAACCAGGTGTCATGAAAAAAGTGTGTGTGAATTTAACAATTAATTAGTGCTGGTTGTCTTTGAAGCTGAATAAACTCATGTCAAATTCCTGAACTGTCCTTTGTTGGTTTGTTAATCTGTACACCTCACCTGCAACAGACACAAATGCGCTGTGCTCCGCGGTGCCTCCTTTAGTGACCATGCGCAGTGTGTAGAGGCCTTCATCGTCTTTGTAGAGGTTAGGAAGACTCAAGGTGCTGACTCCCATGCCAGTTTCAATCTTCACCCATTTGGAGTCAAACAGACGAGTGTCTGGGAATGAGACAAGATCCTAAACTCAGCTTCTCATCCAGCATAACTCGAAAGATGTTCATTTCTACAATACTGCTGTTGCTGCTAAAAAATACAGAGATACACGTGAGATCTGATTATATATAAACCTTACAGTTACTTTTTATACTTTATGGTGCCTTTATGCCTTTATACTAATAACTAGGGGTATATCACTCATGTCTATTAAACTCATTTCACAATAATTAACTAGGGGTAAAAATAGTGTCCATAACTCGCTGCTGTGCCCCTGGCACATCTACACGACAGCCTTACTGCTGTATGTATCACTAGTAATTGTAGTATAATTACAGTGCTATAAAATTCTACTTTATAACAATTACCATCTCTATACCACTGTGCTTCAGGCTGCAGGTTGGCCAAGTTGGGGCTGCATGTCATGGTGGCGGTCAGAGTGGCAGATCCTCCCTCAGAAGCAAACACAGGCTCAAACTTCTCCAAAAAGGTGATGTTGATCTTGGTATAATGGATCTTGGGAAGCATGGCAGCTGAGAGATTGTGATGAAAGGACAGACATGAAGAATGGGGGGTACATGTAAGAAAGAGGAATAGTTTAGTCATACAAGGAGAAATTTAGGTGTCAGTAATTTGAATGCTTACCTTCATAAGGCAGCCAAGCATATGGGCAAGTCTCCTCCTCCATCTTGAACCCTTTAGAGTTTAAAAAACAATAAAAAAGCAGTAACCTGATCATAAGTTTGTAATTTCTTTGATATTCTAAAATGTTTTATAAAGCACTGATATAATCAAAACACAAAGGCTTTGAACAGCGTCCAAACTGTTCCATGGACTCTTCTGCAGTCTTCATCTTCAAGTTTATCATTTCATGTAGTTTGTCTCGAAAATATTGATTCATTTTTTAAATTCTTTTGACTTATTTATTTATTTAATTTCATTTTTATTTTATTTATGTATTTATTTATTTGTATTTATTTATTTATCTATTTATTTATTTTTACTTTTTTTATTTATTTATTTATCTATTTTTATTTTTATTTTTTTTATTTATTTATTTTTTTTATTTATTTATTTTTTTTTTGGGGGGGGGGGGGGGGGGGGGGTGTACATTGGTGATCTGTTTAAATGAACCACAAAAGTAAAATTTTGTGGTTCATTTAAAACATGTCGTACAGTATACAACACTTTGTTTAAGCCATTTTAATTCCCCAAATTAAAATACTTTAACTTTACAGGACAAAATACCAAATATGCCATTTTGTAGTTGATTGAAAGTAAAAATAAATGAATAATAAAACAATGAACACAAGAAGACAGACAGACTTACTCTTGACAATGACCGATGCCTGACTGGAGGCCTGTCCATGGATGTTAACGGCCACTGCAGTGTACTGGGCGGTATCATCAGTAGAGCATCTACGAATACAGAATTTAAATTTAGTTTTCAACTCAAGCATTAGATTAACCATGAGTAAATGTTTTTTTTCCCAAGCTAAAATTTCTTGCTTAACTACAGATTCATTTGTCTTTATGAGAGCCAGCAGTGATTTTTATAGACTAGACTAGCAGCAAATAACTAGAATCCAGATTAATGTTACACCAACACTAAAACCACCTCATGTTTCAAACTGCTCACACAGATCTCAAAACCCTTAACATTTATTTCAGAAAATCATTGGTTTTATTTCACAGCACTCCTAAAAACTAGCCCAGTCTGATCCACTTAACAAGGAAAGATTAAGTGATGCTTGGAATAAACTTAGAATTCAACATTTTTCTTGGAAACAGAGCTGCAAAGCTAAGAGATAATCTTGTCTTCTTTTTTATTACACTGAAGTCATTTTTGACAGAATGGATTCAATTTTCTGTACATTTCACAGAAAAGCTCATTTTTTAGTAAAGTCTTCTTCTGCATGATGAAGACAGTTATCAGGATAAACAGTAGAGATGGGCTGATGGGCACGCTTCCTCTAAATTATATTTACAGTGGATTTCTTTGCTTGTATTCCCTCAAGAGTCATATGGCCCCAGACGTTTGACAAGCTGAGCGAGCCCTGAGAATGCAAATTGCAGAAGCGTCTTATCAAGGCAATTTTGTCCTCAGATGGTCCAGAGATTGAAAATTAGATTTACAGGGGGAGGTTCATGTTAGAGAGAAATAGAGAGAAACAGAAGGAGGCACAAGGGAGCTGCTTCAGGGTTTACAGCACACATTTTTCATGCTGTCATTGCACAGTGTGATTTCGAGTTCATCCTCTTTCTCGTTTCAGTCTCTCTTGAATTATTATTCGTTGTTTTATGCTGTATTTTTATCTCTCTGTACTGTTTTCACCCTGGTGCTCCCCTCCCTAACTTCTCCTAGACCTCATATGACTCTAGTTAGTCATATTACAGGAAGAATTTCAGCCTGTGCAGATTGTGTAGGCTGATGTGGGCATTAAGAGACGTCTTTGACTATATTAAAGGCAAAGACTCTGACTAGTTTCACTGTGAAGCTGAGGGAAAGCACCAAATGAATTTTGAATTTTATAGTGTTAAGTAAATCTTCAAATGGAGCTGTGTGCATGCATGCGTGTGTGTGTGTGTGTGTGTGTGTGTGTGTGTGTGTGTGTGTGTGTGTGTGTGTGTGTGTGTGTGTGTGTGTGTGTGTGTGTGTGTGTGTAGGGGCTGATAGAATGAGGGGAACAGGAATGCCATAGTATGAGGATTTAGGACTGAGATGTAAGGGGGTAGGGATTCTGCTGTGCTTCTCAGTCATGAGCCTGTCTTAAAAATACAACAAGCTGGTGATTTGAAATTCAAAGGAGATTTTCCTCAAAGACCTGTCAGCTTTTTTTTAAACTTGAATAATTTCACAGGGGGTTTATAAAAAACTATTTGGAATATTTATAGCGCTTAAAATGAAATGCATTCATCCCAGATGGTCATCTATTTACCTGCTTTTTGAACCATTTAAAGTTTAGGAGGTGATGGCTTTTGGCTGGTAAGAGTGTGGGCAACAGACAGATGGAGCTGAAAGAGACTGGATCTGAGCAGAGAGTGATGACTTAAAGAATCCAGGAGTATCAGGTAGCACGAAGGTCAGCAGTCGAACAGCTGAGCTTCCTAAGACTTGAGGGAGAGTGGGATATGCCCCTCTTTTCCCTCCCATCCCCCTATATCCGTAACCATGCAGCCAGTCAGTCAGCTGACTCTGACGTGACGACTCCAGATGGAATGTGTGTAATGATCTTGGGGGACCGACAAGACAAGAAGTAAATCTGTACTGAATATATTTCATTCACTGAGGTTTATCAACTGATTTAGAGTAAGTGTTGAGACTACTGCATGCAGTGTTTACATCTGGGTGTTGTCTTTTATTTTATGTGGTGCAATTCTATCTCACAGAGTGTCCCACACTACAACAAAAATCTACAGAATGTCAATAAGTCAGTGAACTCAGTGAGTGCTAACCTGGTTTTAAAGTATAAAGTATGGTTTAAAAATGTAGTATGTAGTCTGAACCAAGCAGCAACCTCCAGTCTAAGAATATGAGACAATGTGGAAGTGCTAAAATCTGCTGTTTCTCAAGTGTACGCTTGAGGTTGGCTTCAGAAGTACTGGAAGTCACATTCACACCAAGCTAAAAAAGCTGTTTTCAAAGCTAAATTGACCTATTTACAGCCTGGTTCAAAAAACGTCTCCTGTCTGAATCTCTAATTCTACTATCTGCACTCACAGTGCGGGGGGGGGGGGATTTTTTCTAACTAGGCAGTGCAGAGGATATTAAAGGGCCGTTTACACGACAACGGTTTTAGAGTGAAACACAAAAGTTTTGTTGCGTTTCAGCCTCGCATTTACACAGAAACTTTTGAAAACGGCCTCCAGGGTGGGATTTCTCTGAAACGCTGCCGACACCGTTGCTGTGTAAACAGTAAGCCAGCGTTTCCAGTGGAAACGCTGACGTCACACTCTGCTTCATGCGAGTGCATACAACAGGACAACAGTACCACTGTTACTACCGTGTTGTGCTTGTGCTGCTCGATCTACTGTATCTGCTGACTGTCTTTATACAAAATGTGCATCTGTTGCTCCACTTTTGTACTTATCACGTGATCAACCCAACACTACTTCAGTGGAGATCTACCAAAAGTGGCTTCTGGACAGAACAGTTGTAGCGCAGACTACAGGCCTGGCATGCTTACTACAGCATTTTTGGTGTCTCTGTGTTTCCGTGTAAAGGCAGATTTTTTTCACTGCGTTTCAGCGTTTTCAGATGAAGCGTTGCCGTATAAACTGGGCCTATGATCGCAAGCTCGCCCAATCAAAGGCAGAGTTCAGGGTCATGTGACCAACAGGCGCCCTATAGCTGTGCCCAAAGCCCTTGCCACTACCAATATGGCCACTATAGCCGATGTGCTTCATTTACTGTTTCAGAAACAGACAGGTGACGCAGGGGAGACTACAACCATGTTTTATACAGTCTATGGTCTGAACATACAAGACCTGCTAGTAATTTTACAACATTGTGTGTCTGAAATTCCTTTTTATAATCAAGGTAAAGTGATTGTTTGAGAACTGAAAGGAGGAAAAATAAACGATTAGAAGGTAGTTATTATGCTATCTGCCCAAAGATGTTATTTGCTCAGACAGCATGTTACAAGGACGTTATTTCAGGTCTTTTTTTTTTTTTTTGAGTGTGTCTTACAAAAATCACCAAAGCGCATCACAGGCTGTGTTATGTCACTCCGAAGGCCCAGGGACAGCTTACAAAAGCAGTTCACAGATTTCCCAACACACTGAGAAAAATGAAGACCGCTTCATGTGCTGAAGCTACGGCTGCTGTGACTACCAAAGCAGACAGGTGCTAATGTGGTTGATCACCTGTTAGAAGCTGCTGTGGAAACAACAGAAAGCAGATGTCTGTGGAGAGCGTCAGGTTTGTATTTAGAGGGAAACGGAGTTCAAACCTAATTAGGTGTTAAAATAAACTCTTTAATTCAGCTGTGAGTGCAATGACCTGATTACCAACATTAAATGTATGTGTGAATGTATGCTTAGCCTTTGATAGAAGCAGATTTTATGGTTAAATCACTTTCTACAAATAGATGTAGAAAAAACTTTCATTATTCAACAAGCTTCCAAAGTCTTTGAATAGTGGGCAAAAACAGCTTTTATAAGTATTTTTACAGTTGAAAAATGCTCACTATGTTCTCTATAAGCAGCAAAGTGGGGACTCCTGTAATGTCTTACACTGGCAGCACTTGAGAAAAATCAAGGGAAATTCAAGAGACTGATCAAAACAGGAACAGACAAAATGAATGCAGAAGAGGCTGAGACACTTTCATCCCTATGGACACAGTTTCAAAAAGATTAGCATAAATGCAACCTGCGAGCATATTTCACTTTGCTCATTAAACGGCTCTCATCTTTCAAATCTTACATCTTAAATTGATAAGGAATTGTGTGTTTAATATTTGAATGGACTTTTCAAAGCTTCCCCAGAGCCACAGATGAATAATACTTACCATCTTACACAGCTGAGTTGTGCCAAAACTGTTTGAGTGAATGGTAAAAGCTCCCAAAAGACTCAGTGGGATGAGAATATGCTTATCAATTGAAAAACTCCACAAGGCATCTTTTTTGTACAACTTTAAAGCCTGTGTTTTTAAGCATGTTGTACCTTGGGATCTCCAGGGAGTGGACTCCACCTTTAGCTTGCACCAAGTAATGTGCAGAGGACATATCCAGGATCACGTCATCTCTATACCTTGAACGGTAAAATGGCAAATCAGTTGCACAAAACACAATTTTCGCAGCAACATTCTCATCTGTCTTACATTAGCATAGAGTCACATATTTTGTGGTATTCCTTGATTAAAAACAGTGTTTTGGTTTCTACTGACCATTTCACCACAGGTGTTGGGAAGCCATCAACAGTGCAGAAGATTTTGACAGGAGTTTTCTCAAACACTATGTGGGATCTGAGTCTGGTCAGGAACTTTGGTCCCCTGATCATGGGCTCCTCACGCACATATTTGTCCAACATCTTCGCCGCAATCTAGACAAAAGAGCAAAAAATACCAGTAAATAAAAAAACACATCAACAATATTCACCTTCACACTTACCCACGTCTCTCTTTATTCACTGTACTCCACTCTACCCTAGTACATGAGCTCAGGAAGACATGATCACACACTTTTTTCCAGTGCTGTAAGTCTGGGTAGAGAAAGTTGTTCACAGATTCTTACCATCTCCTGGATGTGAACTCGTGTTTTGTGCTCATATCTTTCCTCCTTCGACTCAGAGCTAAAGACAAACAGTGAGTCAGATCAGCTAACAGATTCAGGAAAACAAAGACTTGGCTGCAAACAGTCTGAGGATTTATTCATTACTATACATAAATGTGACATTGAATATTGTGATGAAAAAATATAACAAAACTTATAAAACTTAATCAAATCTTTATGTATTCACAAAAAAGATAAAGCATGCATCTGTTATAATGTAATGATAAATAAGGAGCTGATAAATGAACAGGAGGGGTTTTAATTAGTGTTTCAGCTATGAAAGCCACATTTCTAAAAGCAAAGGCTGAGGCCGCTAACGAGCTATACTGGGCCTTTTTTGGGAGGATGCACCAATCTGATTGTATCGAATCAAATACATGGGTTGTGTAATGTGTTCAAGGGGTCAATCCTGGCTCAATCTAATCATTGTAAGCCTATGTTGTGAACATCCATGTACAACATCCTGCTTCGTCAAGTACTGCAGGAGCACTTTGTTCACAGGGAAGAGGTCAGAGATATTTGTCATGGTAAAAATGATCAGCTGTTTGGCTGTGTTTCACGCTTGCTGTGACAGCGTGTTCATCAGCTGCTAGTACTATCTGTGAGTTGGCATCAGTGCTGACCCATGCCTCTAGCATTGTATTACCAGATCATTGGTGCAGATATTTATAAATAAAAAGAATAATAAACAGGTCTATCACTTGTGTGTTGCATTCTGTTTCACATGTTTGGGAAAATTAGGCCTTTAAATAAGGCCTGAAGTTGCTTTACTATTACCTATGGTCTCAGTCTGAAAGGCAAAAAGCACATGTATAAAACACTAGTGACCAGAGCCAGAAAAGTCAGATGGTGCATCCCTACTTTAGTCCACAAAGCAGTGCATTGAAACTAAAAACTAGTTCTAAAGTTAATCAGCACTGAATCCACAAATCCAGTCCGGTGTCAGCATGACCCCAACAAGCATTCATTAAGATTTCAGTCCAGGCTTTTACTGCAGTAATGAGCGAAGGGGTGGTGTCTATTACTGTTCACAATATAAGATGGAGAGATGTAAACCTGCTTCATGAACAGAATGAGGATGATTGGCATAGATTTCATTGGTTTGCACAGAAAATTAAAGCCTCATCAAGTATATCTTTGTAGAAAAACATAGTCTCTTTAGTAGAGGGGGAAAGTCACATTGTCTTTGAAAATAGCATTCATAGAAAATACACCTGTGGTTGAAAAGGAAGGGCCTTGAGCATGGAAAATGAGTTTTTTAAAAAAGGGTTGGTTTCAGGGTGTAATAATACTGTTTTGTGTTCAGTACATGTCTGAGCTTCCCCTCTGTAGGCTGAAGTTATAGCAAGCTGTGCTTCTGAGAAAGCTGCAGTTTTTATCTCAGAGGGTTACTACTAACACTGTTTTAATTCATTAGCTTTTTATATGCTGCAAATAATTGGGCATGATAAAACTTGTAATCAGACTTTCAGTATCCCTACAGAGAAATACTTGCAATAGGAGATCCTCCTGAGCAAAGTTATTCCTCTATTTGAAGGGACATTCAGTCATATAACCCAGTAAGTGGCAAAGCCTTAAAAATGTAAGATACAAAAAAATCTGAGATGGTAATTTTAGTCTAAACACTATGGGCAATTTTCACTTTTTTTGGGCTCATATTCGGCAGATAATGCCATAAAGAGAATCCAACCTATGAGACGACGCCCAAGAGCTTGCAAATGGACCACTGCCTGAGAGTTAGAGACTGTCAGCAGGAGAACCACAGCCAGCAGTGAAAAGTCTTTCATCACTGCTCATCTATAAAGCCTTCAGGCCTGAAGTTATTCCACCACCGGAAAATAAAGACGAGCGTCCTGCAGTCCAGAGAGTGGGGGAGATCCTGGGAGCTGGCAGCAACACACAAAACTGTTGGTTTAAGACCGCCGTGACGAGAATGAAAGAGGAGGGATAGGAAGGGATATGTTACACGTTAAGAGAGGGAAATAAGGCTATCCTGGTTGAAACAAAAAAATAGTTTTGATGTTGGAGGTCACAAGGTTGGGGTCACACAACCATTTACACAAGCTCTGGGATTTGTGGGTTCACTCTAGCTGGCAAAGTGGATGACATGCTGATTTGCTGGACAGTTTAAGTCCAAGGGTTAAAAAAAATAATAATTAGACATGATTTTTTCCTTTTTACCTAGAAAACCAATCCTAATTTAAGTTAAGGTACAGCTTTGGTCATATTAAACACACGGTCCATAACTTTTTGATACTTTTTCAGTAAGGTCAATAATTTCAAAATGCCACATAAATAAAACTAAGTTTTAGTCACTGAATGATGTTAAACTTATTATGCGGTCTTTGTTAAACAGAGGCCAGGTTTGTCAGTACTGTGGTTAGCTTCTTACAAGTAAAAAATGATCAATATCACAAAGAAGACACACATACATTAAACACAGCAGCCTGAATACCTGAGGGTACTCGACTTAGTCACACAAAAACAAAGACATAAACACTCAATGTGTAGTTCAGACATGTGTTGGCTAAGTGTTTTGCTCGTGGTGTGTAGCTATCTAAATGATACATCCATCATGTTTGATTTTTTTTCATCTTGTTTTTGAACAAAATCAGTCAAATAGAAAAATAAGTATTAAAGCATTCTTCACTTTTCAGAGAAAGCAGAGCTGTGTGTTTGAGTCAGCAGTTAAACTTAGATTATTACGTAATTTATCATGGGCTGTGGTTGGAATTTGGATAAACTGTTTCTTAGTGTGAGCATGGGACTTCCCTCGTGAAATCCATTTTGAAGTGTAACTTGAGGTTAGTTTGTTTTAAGTGTTAGCTTAATATGTTAAGCTGTTGTTATTTTAACCTTGTCTTGGTTTTGAACAAGGTTGTCTAACCCTTATTAACCATATGGCAGCTTCAGCACAGCAAAGCTTTAACTACTGTTAAAAATCTACAGTTAGCTTATTGCTTATTGCACGGCACTGTCGTGTGACCAATACCTGCTGTATTCTTTAACCACATATTGGCTCTGTTTGTGGTGGTATTCATGGTCATAAGTCCCACGTTTGATCCACTCTGACATGATGACACTGTAGATACACACAACCACATACACACATAGAGACTGACATTGTAACAGAGAACAGCAGATCTTCACTTACACATTGGACAATGAACGCAGTAACACAAACACAGAAAACCACAAAGCCTGAAACCTTCAAGAACAGTTGGAGTGATTTCATAAACCAGATGCAGCCTCATGAAGTCAGCTTAAAGAAGGAAAGAGAGGGATAGTAGAAGAAGATGAACAAAGTTCTGTCTGCTTCCTCGTTCAGAATCTGGCGCTCTGCAACAATGTGTGGCAACAATGGAAGACAAATTATTCTGTTTACGGCCTCACGCGTCGCAGAAGGTGAAGCCCTCCTGGTATTTGGGCACACTGACTTGGTAAGATAGTCTCACGTACACACCAACACAAAGAAGTCAGTTTCAGGAATGACAAGGTGACACAATGACTAAACAATAAAAAGACAACAGAAACACAGAGACACACACGTGTATACTAAACATAAACACAAGAACTTGAATGTGAATGTGGACTATTGCTGGACCAGGGATGTGAACTGTTCCTGACGGCACCGCTGAAGCAAAGATTTCTGTTACTGTGAAGACATCAGTTTAATCCTGGACAGTTGGACAGACGTTCCACCGGGAGTAAAGTGATGAAGATGTACCACCTGTGATGTCTTCCTGGACAGTCTACTGAAAACGTTGAATATTTCAGCAAAGGAAAACTGATCTGTATAAATGTTTCTCCCCTCTTGTGATTAATTATTACATTTCTTATCTTCTGTTTAAGAGTAGTGTGACCAAATAAGTCTGGTAGTACACTAACCCAAACAGTAGCATGACTTTGTCTTGCATCATAGCAGCGTTGAAACATAATTGCCTTACATCACCTTAGTCCACTGAGACTAAAATAAGGTCAAAGGAAACTTTAAACCACTGGCTCTTCAACTACACTCCAAAAGCTTCCAAAACTTCAGGGTCCCCATGAGCATCATCAATGTCATCTTACACTGATGCCCCCAAACTGCCCAATAAGCAACTGAGCAGTGAGACGGGTTACACCAACGCCCCTAACTTCTGACCTCTAACCTCCAAAGACAATAACAGTAAACAGAAGACTCCAAAATGGTATATACCATGATGCTTTAGTGTAAAATATAGGAAATTATGTATTTATGAATGAAAATGAACCAGTTTAAGTAGCTGTCAACCAGCTGGATCAACAGTATCACAGAATTATTACAAATTTGAAGATGTGTCACTTGGTTCCTGAATGTAAATTGTGTTTGTTTCTGTAAAACTTACAGAGCATTATCAAAATATATAAAACAAAGCAATGGCCATATAGAAAGAAATTTAGCTTCTTAATTCAACTACCCTCCCAAAACAAGCCCAAGTCCCACCAGCCCTAGTTACATCAGCCCTTCACTTCAGTGGCTGCTTCTTTGCTTGGCTGATTCAGCCAGCACTGTAACAGCAAGAATGGCTGCCAAATGACACCCGAGCCTCTCTGTATGTAACTAAACACCTCTTAAACTCCAAACCAAAACCACACAAACCTCTGATATTATTCATCTTCATCACTAACAGTTGCTTTCTGGATGCAGTTGCTGGCTGTGATGTTAGAATTATAATAATGATAATCCCTGGTAGTTTGTTAGTTTAAAACGAAAGATTAACTCAACACTTAATTAAGTCAACACATAAAGAGTCCCAAACCAACACAACAGCAATTTGTCCCCTGAAGCAGCAGTCCTAAGTGTCTGAAAGCTAATTTGAGGGTCCAGTAGGAGCCCATTTAAACCAATTAGTGTCTCACAAACATACTGAACCCTTCTGTCTCTCTGTTCTGTCACAAGAAAAAGCAATGAAAGCAGCTATCCTCAAAAAACTGGTTAACTCATCCATTCCAAACACATTGCTTTTCAATCCTTATCCCATCGCTCTTAGTTCAGTATCCACTTTGATATGGATCTTGTCTGTGCCCCAATCTTCTCTCCCTTCTTCCTCACATTGATCCAACAGGTTCCAAACAAAAGTCGATTGAAAACAGAAAGTACAGCGAAGGTGAGCGGGAAAATTAAATTTTGTTTTTTCTTACCCCTTGAGGTTTCCCTTGCAGCGACTTCGGTTGTCAGCCTGAATCCACAGGGAGTCAGCCTAAACCAAGTACCAGGCCAACAAAACCACCACCCGTCTCCAGCCGACCCCCACCTGCCTCTCCCTGAGGCCTTATAAGGAGAGAGAGCTGCCTATATATAACCAGTATCCTTCAAGACTCAGGGCCACTACAACCAGTCATCTTTTGATGAGTTTGACCACAGTTTTGATTCGGGGGCCAAGGTAGCTGTTTTGAGTATTCTGGCACGCTAACTGATGCTAACAAACTGCGAGATTCGGCGTACTGTGGCTTTGACAATGCAAAACTTGACCATTGTTGTGAAATGGGAGGCACAGAATTTAAAGCAGAAAATTTTTTGCTTGACAGAATGTGAAGCGACAGGTTTGGCCCTCTTTTGAGCTGAAGTCACTTTTCTATTTTTCAGAAAACAATATCATCGCAATGGAGTAGCAAAACATATTTCAGACAGAATTTCAGAACTTAAGAACTGTCAATTCAGTTTTGCAATCACTGCAACACTGAATGTTGCAATGGAAACCCATATTTACTGTAAATACATGCTTTATATCACATTCAAGTTGGGCTTGGTGCACTTGAGAAAGTACGTCAGCCCTCTCCTTCTCCAAATGCACCAAGAAGCGTCTTCAGACACTGTGTCGCATGCTGAACTTTGGCCAGGCTCTATTTATAAAATTAGCTACAGTTACAGCTCGGCTATTCCTGACACACTGGAGGAGCTGTGAAACACATTTCACATCTGAAGTGAAATCATTTGACGTGAGAACATGGAGTTACTTTAAAGGGAGAGAGCGACATGATGGAAGTAGGAGGTACATGTACACAGGTATAAGAATATGAAAGAAACCAAGGGGATAAAAAGGAAGATGGTTCCTTCATTAAAGTTTGAAGCTGTGACTATTTGTGTCAAGTTAATAAACTGACCTTCCAAGACAAGTACACTTTTTACTCCAAATTCATGAAGGCTTTGACCATTTAATTGAGATCTGACACTGGTGAATGGGAAGTGACTGGTTTTAATTTTATTCCATATTCATGATCAGCAAAAAAGGAAATCTTATTCAAATGATGGAGAAAAATCCACAAGTCTAGAAAATAGCAGAAAAAATATCAAGGCAACCAAAAATGTTGACTGAAGACTTCCAATTCAACAAAAATTCTTAACACTGAACCTAAATTTGTAAGATATTTTTCAAATAACAAATGACATCTCTAAAAATTGTCTTAATCATTTTATACATAATGTAACAAAAAGAGTCAAAATAAACCATCAGAATTCTGCATTTAAGTCTATACAATTTAATCAGCACATGACAACTACATCACAAGCCAAAGTATCTTGCTTCCATCTCAAATCATACTATTTGCATAACAGTATGGAATATGAGGCATGTCTGTAACATGCAATTAAGCACTGCATTTCTCAGGACCTCAGCCATAATCATTTTCTCCCTTTTCCTTGCATTTGTGCATCTGTGCTAAACTAAAGTGACTGATTGTGGTTGAAAAGAGCCCTCTGTTGGTGATTTGGTAGTACACTGTTACAAAAGGCCACTGATAATTTTGGTATGATACACTCCTGATTTACAGTAACACATTGGTAATTCTAGGGTGCAGGGAAATTACATGGTTGTAAAATTTTCTGCTAGTTAACTTAGGAAGCAGTATTATTGCAGAAACGTGTAACAATAAAAACCATGTCCTCAGTTTGGTCAAAGATTCAATATATTTCTTCTTTTGTTAAATGTTTGGAAAATAACTGGAGGAAAAAAGTATCAGAAACTTGAGCGATAGCAGGCAGTTCCTCTCAGCAGCAAGCATCATCGAAACTCAATTTAGCAGCCGGTGGGGTCCTGTCCTGACAAAACAAGCTCTAGTAGGCCGAGCCTACCAGACCGGCACGTGATGACGCATGACGTGTACGGCGCTTCTGATTGGCTAAGCAGACAAACAGGTAGTAGAGCTGCAGCGGGACACAAACAACAGACCGTTTGGGAGCACTCACTGTATCCTGAGACATGCCCAAACCTTGTTAAGTTGTTTGAATTATCTACTGGACGACGCTCTTTGTCGGAAAATACACCAGTTTTCGTTGCAGCGGATCCAGCACAAGGTAGTTTCTGTTCAAGATATTTAAATGGACGTGTATTACGAGATTAGGACCCGTTTTACGACGTCTGTTTTCAAGTCTTCAAAGTCGGACAGCGGTTTAATGATTACCCTAAAACTGCCAACATGCTAGCTTTCGACTCTGCTAAGCGTGTTCTCATGTACTGAATGATATACTGTGGCTCTGGAGCAACAGTTGCAGGGCGACGAACAACTTATGATGCAGGAAAAACTCCTTTATTTTCCTGGACTTAGTTTTAAAGTTGCCCGGTTTAAGAACTGTTTGTCAATCCTCACTACGTTGAATTGTTCGTCTAAAATAGACTTTCCCCTGACTGGCATTCAAGACTGGACGTGCAATTAGATTTCATCAGCGTGCTATTGTTAGACGCCATTGATTTTTCCTGCCTTTTGCACTGAACTGAAATGCACTGCAATGCAGAAAGCCATGTCTGGGGGAAACATTGAATGACGCTTGCTAAACTTGCCCAGGTACTATGTTCCAACTGCGTATAGTTTTTCTATTTGAACAACCACAGTTACAGTTATTTCTATCTTGCTGTCAGATCGAGTATTATATCACAGGGTTTTTGTTTCCACACACTTCTACTACTCACAGCCATAACCTGACTCCGAAGATTCTACTTACATGTGTCACTCTACACTTCTTAATTGCCTAAAATCTAAACGTTGTGATCCAATTTTATAAAGCCTATTATTTTATAAATGAAGTCATTGTGCTTATTTCCCAGAGTCACTAAAGTCTTGATTAGTTCTACACTCCAGCTGTTGTTTCGGCATATTGTGATGTGTAAACATGACCTGTGTTGCATCTGACATTCAAATACAGCATTTGTTAACTAACGGATCTGTAATCTCCTTTCAGGTCAGGCATGAGGCTCTGTGCTCCTCTTTTGCTATCCCTGGCAGTAGCCCTGTCCTCTGCCTATGTGATCACACATCACCACCATCATCATCATGACAGCATGTGGTCGAAACTGATACTGACTCATCACTGGCCAAGCACCTTCTGCAGCGTGAGTGTCTACAATGCTTTTTCCTCTTTTACATCTTGCTGGTTTTATTGACCATGGTAAAAGAACTCTTTTTACAAACCACAGTGTAGCACATGGCTGCAGCAGCATTTGTGTTATACAAAAATAATATCTATTCTTTAGCTGCTAAGTATACCACAACCATAAAAAGTTCATAATGACACCTGTTGACAACCAATAAATGTACCTGTCTGATCTAAGTAATTCCTGCAACAGCTTCAAGTTTTTAACCCTACATGAACTATGCAAATATTACATCAATACTGACAAAGACCAATAAATGGTAATGCGTATATCTGAATATTTACCTAATGATCATGATATATTGCTTAAAAAAACATGGAGTCGCAACCTGAGACAATGTTGGTTTCTAATATTTCCCCGCATGTTGCCCAAAAGCTGTATCACAGAGTCTACATCAGACCCTTATGTGTCATGTGATTTCTAAGTCCGAATCATGAGAGAGGCTGTGTGACTCTGTGGTTGGATTAGGTAACTTTTTGTTCTCTCACTGACGGTGCAGTTTCAAAACAACTCATCAAGTCTCAGCACAAAAAAAACCCACACCCTACTTCGGTATGTTGAGTGCATTCCTCTTGTTTTCAATAACTCATTTAAAACAAGTCAAGGTACATTTTGTGAGAGCATCAATCAGGAAGTTCAGGAAACTCCATAGATAAACTGTCTACTGTGTGTTGATCTTAATCCGCTGAATAAACAAACCACTGCAGGTTCCCCTTTCCACTCACCAGTGCCACAGTCTTGCCAGGAAAAAAAGGAACTTTCTTTACAGTTAGATGGAACAATGGAATTCAATACACTGCATTGTTTACGAGGCAGATATGTAATTGTGAGCCATTATTTGCTGTGTGTTTTGGGGCACATTAATTATAATACCTTCTGTTTGTAAATTTTAGATGGAGCACTGTAAGCCAAATATTAGCTACTGGACACTGCATGGACTCTGGTATGTGTGCAAGTTTTTTATGTTTTGGTGTTTCTTTTGGATCAACCAGTGTTTTCATTAATCATAATGTTTGTCTATATCATGATTCACTTCTGTTTCACAGGCCAGATAAAGGGATTGACTGCAATTCTTCATGGCATTTCAACTCCTCTAAAATAGAGGTACAGCTTCGTTCTTTTTCTCTATAACCCAGTAAAATTAATGATTCAGTTCTTTCCCTGTACAAATGATCAGATCTGGGGGGGTTTCTAAAGAGAAAAACACTCATCTACACATCTGAAAATATAAAAAAATAAATAGAATACTAAATCACCCAGTATCAGCAATTAAAGATCTCATGTAAAGTAAAATGTGCAGTTGGGAAAGAAATTCATCATACTGTTCCTTCTTTTCATTATGCTAATAGTTTGAAAAGTAATGCTTTTCTGTATTTGGTTTTAGGATCTGCTCCCAGACATGAGGAGGAGTTGGCCTGATTTGCTTAAACCCACGTCCAGTGAATTCTGGTATGCATCAATAAATCCTTCAATTTCTTGTCAGTCACTTGAACCTAACCTGACCTTTGGCTTGTTACAAACATTTACCTCCAGATTTTTAGTTGAGATGGCAACATGAAGACATAGTTTTAGTATTTCTAACTTTATCAAGTTGTGATGAACTATGATATACAGCACTGTGCACTTATACATTGACTATGATTTCAGTAAGACAGGTCATATCTCCAAAGTCTAATCACAAGATTTACAGATAGTGATTAACTTATAGCCAAAAGTCTAATAACTGTTACCATATGTTCCATTAGTAAATTTGTCCTTTCAATAAAATGATTGCCTACTGTCTGATGGTTTCAACAGGAAGTACGAGTGGCACAAACATGGAACATGTGCGGCCAAAGCAGATTCTCTGAATAGTCAACATAAATACTTCAGCAAGGCCCTGGAACTGTATCATAAAGTGGACCTGGACAGGTACAGAACATGCTCACATGTATTTCTGTAAAAACTCTGAAACATGTTATTTTTCTCAGTATCATCCTGAGGTACCAGGTTCATGTGAAAATTGTACATACTAACTCTTTTATTTGCTCATTTTATTTCCATCTGAATAAAAAGTATCAAAAACAATAAAAAGGCCCCTAACAGGATTGTGTGTTTATGTTACCGTAGAATCCTGAGGAAGTTCAACATCACCCCCTCAGAAGACTACTACAAAGTAAGTCTGTGTATTTTTAAACCTTAAAACCAATTTTTGTTTTAAAACCTTTTTTCTAAATATTAGATACATTTTGTATCTATAATAATCTATAGCATAAATGTACTTTGCAATCGTAAAGTGTACCTCTGGTTTTTGTTTGCTCTGTAATGTGTGTCTACAGTTATCACAAATTGAAGACGCCATTGAAAACTTCTACAGCGTCAAACCAAAGATCCAGTGTGTTCACCAATCAAGGGTTTGCACTTTTAATTCTACATTCACATCATGAAATTATGTTTTTATTAATAAATTGTTATCACGAAACAATTTTTAGGAATAAAAAGTCTGTTTTGTGTGAGAGGTATTCTGGTTTCTGCAGTTTAACAAGTCAGCTGACAGTCTGTGTGATTGTTGAATTGTGTTTTGTGTTTGACAGAGAGATGAAGTCCAGACTCTGGGGCAGATTGAGATCTGTTTTGACTCGGACTTCACCCTGCTGGACTGTGAGAAGCATTTTGGCGAAGACATGATATCCAAGGGACATGAGAATGACATCATGGATGTTGAAAGGCCGTCAGGGTTCAGTGTGTGTCAGCATGACATGCCTGTTTACTACCCACCGCCTTCCAAAAAGACATAATCACATAAAATGGAAAATAACACACACTATACCACTATTTTCTCACAATCATGGGTAAGTGGCTATGCTGTGCTGTGACATTCACACACATAGTCCCTTACATTCTTTTTCTCACTCTCAGAAACAATCATTCTACTAACAGTGTGGCAGCGGGTGTCAAAAATAGCCTTAATCAGGGTAGACTGAGAAAAATCTTGAGCATATGATTTCTATCAGTGGTAGCTAGTTGCATGATTTAAAAATGACCTTGTGTGCAATGTTATTTTTATAACTTAGAGATACAAGACACCCAAACACTCCACTACCGCCTAGGGCTTTAATTGGATTATGTGCCATTCAGACCTTTATAGTAGATCAATCCAATAGTGCACGGCTTGTTTTTTTTCCGCAGCTCAACGGGGGGACATGTTGGGGATTTCAGGTCAGGCAAACAGTTAAATGCACAGCTAACTTTGCCTGTTTGACAAGAAGTGGAGCCTTTCCCTTTATTTGCATGTGACTCTGACTTAATACTGGTGAGATGTCAAACTCTGGAGTGGATTAGCTGACTCTGATAGCTATAATTTAAACCACAGTTGTTTCAAAAAGAGTGCCCAGATTTTTTTTTTTTTAACAAAGCTGATCCAATGTTAAGCTAGTAGATACTGACTCACTGGATTGTGTTTTAACAATGTTTTGATAATGAAATGTGATCAAAATAGCTGATTGCCATTATTTTTTCAACAGCTACATATATACAATCAAATGAAAATGCAAAGTTTGAAAGCCTATGGCACAAGGATTATGGCCTAAAACACTGCTGCTTTGCTCATGAACAGAGGCTATATAGTCCTTAATGTGAGTGACCTGAGTTCAAATCCCACCTGTGTCATTTTGCCTCCTCCCAGACTCCTGCTTTATCACCTGTCCTCTACATATGAGCATTAAAAAACAGGGGAGGTAACTGTGATTTTTGCCAAGTACATAGGACATTCTTTGATGCTGATAGTTTGCGGAGCTGAAACTAAGTGACTGTACATCATGTATAGAATAGGAAGTAAATATAGAACATGATGGTGCATGGCGTAGTTCCTCAGGTTATTAACTCTTAAGCAGACATGTTGTCACACAGCCTTACAATTTGTTTACAATCCACTGTGGAGCCAAAATGGATGCTCCTTGTGGACGTTGCACATGTTCTGATAAATGCTTTTTAA
Source organism: Halichoeres trimaculatus (assembly GCF_033239565.1). NCBI lineage: Eukaryota > Metazoa > Chordata > Actinopteri > Labriformes > Labridae > Halichoeres > Halichoeres trimaculatus. The sequence goes on from NW_027437181.1 coordinate 28,021,834, forward strand.
TCAAAAATGACTCGTAATTAATGGGTGTTTGTCTATGGCTGTTTATGTGGATAAATCAATTCGCTGTTACTGAAGAGTACGTGATAATTCATATTAAAGTTACACTGGAATACTGCTGTGGTGTAAAATAGCTGAAATGAATATTTGTACTGTTGTTTCTTAATGTCAATAAACATTTGTTATTCAGTCAATCTGCTCTCTGGTTGTCAGTGAGTTAAGAAAGTAAAAATTAATCTTAAAATACTAACAAAATAAGTATTTGCTTTTTTTAATATATGAAAGTCCAAATTGATCCAACTTTTCAGAAGAGCTTGTGAATAAACACAGAGGGACCTCATGTCTTCAAACAGTGGCATCAGGAAGCTTTAAGGTGCTTATGTCACTCTATTAATGTAGTACAATGGAGTGATTTAATGAGACTATAAATATCAACCTACATGTGTCCTGTTCTGCTCCGTGTTTATGAATACTAATGTTATGATCTCCTTACAGAGCCATAATCCCACCGGGGCAAAGACACTAGCCCATAATCCCGAATCTTCTTCCATAACACCGCCCCACAGATTGACTTAATGCAACTGATTATACTTTCAAAAGTCCTGAAATGCCCTGAAAATATGAGCTTACTCTGATATAAACACACGCAAGTCTCACACAACACAGGAAAATGTTATTGTTTTTATGATGGCTGAAGTTATGGAATCAGGGTTCAAGGTGAGATAGTTGTGCTAAAGAATAGGAAAAAAAATGTATTTTAGAGGATATTACATCCCTGCTAAGATACAAACACTTTGACACAGGTTGTTCCCAAATCTACCCTCCTCTATGCCCCTCAATTGGTAGCCTACCCTTGGTCTCTTATTTCCACATCTCTCTCTCTCTGGTTATGTAACACTGCAGTTGTGCAAAGCTGCTGATGTGACGGATTCAAGCACCTACACACACACACATTAATACACAGATAGCGGTGCCCATTGATCCCCCACACCACACTGTACTCTCTGTGATTGATGTCCTTGTTTCTGTCATCATTATTGATGCTCACATTGACCGCTGTCCTCTAAATTGAATTCATATTTAATGTCACTACAGGAGCCACAAAGCCCTATACATCTTTCACCATCCCTTCACTGTTACTACTCTGTAATTTGTCAGATTCTTTATTAGTCTCTGTCTGTGTTTGTTATTGGATGTTATATGACAGCTAAAGAGAAGGGACAGAGAAAGAGGGAGACAGAGAGAGGTAGCTGGGTTGCACCATGTGACCTCGCCAGCTGTTGCCGTACGCCGGTGGGAGAAACAGGGAGGGAGGTGAGGAGCAGGAACAGGGGGCAGCAAGGGAGGGAGGGGTCAGGAGCTCGCCGGTACACAATGTGACTGGTGACAATCCCTTGTTCTGCAGAGAGAGAGCGGCCGCAGGGGATAAACACACACACATACACACACACACACGCACATGCTCAGGCAGAGATGTGAAGAGGACGCTCGCTCACACACACCTTTCCTGATTCAGCGGAACAGATTTATTCGTCACCTCTCCCTGCAGACTCACGCAGCCAGCCTGCTGCATAACAACACAATCCCAAACCCAGCGGCACCTGCCCCTTCCGCCATCCCGCTTGTCTGTCTGCGTAGATTAACAGCTCTCTTACAACTCTGACTGCGTGCTCGCTGGCGTCCACTGCAGCTGAGAGACGGAGGGGGGAACACGACGGGTGAGACCCACCAGAGATAGCGATGGACAAGCAGCGAATGTAAATGATGGAGACGCTAAAAAGCCACGACCACACTGAAGATGGGCTGATGGATACACTGCAGGACAACTAGATAATCACAAAAGAGAAGAAAGGAGCTTTCCCTGTGCAGCTCTACCTTAGGACCTCTTGTAGGGAAATGTTCATCATTATGGGATAGATGCACAAGTCTGCCCATTGCCATGGATACCAGCACGCGAAAATTTACAGTGCGGAGATGGTTTTCTATCTACCTGAAGAACAAGGCAGCAAGGAACAAGAACAACACAGGCTTCTGTCAGCTAGAGGTTAGTCACACTGTTTAGACACACACACAAGAGCAAAACAAACTTCCACCAACTAGACATTTACACACGTGTAGCGATCTGTAGGTTGGAGGGGGGATTGCATCAGTATTGCACCATGTGCTACTGCAAACATCAGAGCGATGAAAAAACAAGGCAGCAGTGTCATATCAGTAGAAGAGCTGCTGCACGTGTGGATGGGTGTGGGAGGACTGTGTGACATTTTGTGGAGGGGTACAAGAGTCATTGCAGCATCATTACAGCTGTTGCTCTGTCTGCCTGCCTGTCAAGCATCCAGAAAACAGAAGGGCAGAGACACACAGTGTTTTGACTGAGAGAGAAAGAGGCACAGAATAAATGGAAATGTGGAAGGACAGACAGAAATGCTAACAGGCAAACAAGCAGCCGGGCAGGCAGGGTGATGGATAAATGGATGCAGACAGATTGATTCAGTGGATGGCCACAGCAGTGGAGGTCTATTTTTAGCCCAAACAAGCCAGCAGAGAGGAGAGGGGGGGCAGAGTGCTGTTTGCAGCACATCTACCTGTATGTGTGGGATATAAATAGAGGTTGCTCCCTCACCCCCTTTGGTCTTTCTTGTTGTGATTGGGTAAGAAACAACATGTCAGACCATCAACTTGTCTGTGTGGCTGCTGGCTTTCCTGGTCTGAAAATGTCTCTCTGCGTGTGTATATATGTACCTGCTGGACTGACGATCAATATTTTTGTTGAAATGCTTTGATGCTCCGTGTTTCGGAGCTCTCTTTTCATTCCCCTCAGCTTCAAGGGCGGGTCAGGGTTCAGGGTCAGCATTCCAGTGGCAACAACCAAGGCCTCGACTGGCTGCACTGTTTGAAAAGTCAGACAGCAATTTTTCACTTTGAGCAAACTTCTACTGCATAACCCCCTGTAGGCTGAAATCATCCAGTACGTCCCGCCTCACGTCACACCTTATCCTGTGACATCATAGCACTTGATAGTTGTAGAAAAACAACACAGAGAAAGCTTGATCTCACAGTTTTAGCATATGAAATAAATAATTACCTTTAACTCACCAATTTCAACACTAAGCACCTTAATCAAGTGCTCAGTGTTGAAATACAGCTTTCTCATTTTACTATCTTGTTCAAATGGAGCACACTCCTAGAAGTCTTTGCCTCATGGTTGACCTGTTGTGTAATGTTAATAATTTGACACAGTTAGCACATTTGGACAAACTCTGACATGGAAATTGAAGCAAAAAATTTTTTTGAAAGAAATCTTTTGGAGAAAATAACTTTTGACAACAGTAATTGTGCTTTCTGGGGTTCAGAGCTGCACTGCTGTTATACTGTCAGGTTAGATGCTGACAGGCTGTCAGGTCCATTTCCTCTTATTTTCACCCAAGATGAACCTGCCGATCTCCTAGGTTTAACGTTTCCCTTGGGATATCAGCTAGTGCAATGGTTTAAACAAAAAGTATTAAGCTAGTCGCCCACCCCCACCCCTCTGACTAGCTCTGACAGTTTAATACAATGACAATGAATTGTCACCCTGACTCCACCTGACACTGTCAGTAGGTATGCACTGGTCCAACTCCTCTGGTCCAGATACCAATACTGGTACCTGGGCTTTGGTATCGACCAATACTGATACTGATCCAATACCAGTGTTAATTAAATAATAACCTGCATGCTGTACTGTGAGATAAGATTGCTTATGTTTTGAGAAAAAGACAAAAAATGAGTACATATAGAATTACTGAAGTTAACATTTATCTTAACTGTGAGTGTTTAAATTTTCAACAGTCGTTTGGTTAAAAATGCTTCAAAACTTACAGGAATGACTATTCAGTTGTATAATTTCATACTCTGTAGACTCAATCATAGTTTATCCTTAGTGTGTAGTTCGGGGCGTTCCTGTCCCTCGATACCTGATCCAACTTTGAGGGGCTGGATCAGGCCCAATACCTGGATCAGACTGGTGCATCCCCAGTTGTCTTTTTATCATTTGAGTCACTGAATGGACTAAACAAACTGGAAAAGAAAGCTCATACTCTTTCAACGCTGGTGATCAGTAAATAGTTCCCCAGCAACAAAACAAAGGGAAATAAACCAACAGGTCTTTATATTTTTGTTTACAAGTAAGACTTTTTTTTTTTTTTTCAGGCTTGTTTTTTCCAAATATGACATTTATACTGTTACACTGTTTGGGAATATAACTTGCCAATGTAAGTCATGTCTCACTTTTGAAACTCCCTCAGCTTTTCTGTCTTTCCTGTCACTAAATAAATAAATAATACACAAATAAACAAATGTCTCTCTCTTTTCCTAGGAGGACAGTATACTGAAGGAGATTGACATCAGCCATCATGTTAAAGAAGGCTGTGAAAAAGCGGACCCCTCTCAGTTCCAGCTGCTTAAAGTGCTGGGACAAGGCTCCTATGGAAAGGTATAAGATACACAGCTATCGCTGAGCATTTTTAACTAACCTTGTACCAAAAAAGATCATGTAGAGAAGGTTCTTTTCAATCTAGGGTATATGGCTGATATGGCTGCTGGGGCAGGGATCATTAGGGAACTCAAGAGATGAGAGTTGACTCTATCATCCAAAAGATTACCCTTGACACTTAGCCAATGCTGACAGCTAGATGCAGGCTGTCCTCACATACCCAGCTAGCCCAGCAGGTCATCACTAAGGCGAGCTGATGCAGAGGGGAAGCATTTCTTTAGCTGCATTCAGTCCTTATGATGAGGCTCACAACACTTTGATTTGTCTTTAAATTAAAAGTACAGCAATTCACAACCTTATTTCACACAGTCTGTGATTTCTACAAACACCCTTGAGGCTTGAAAAGAGTTGTCAACAAACCAGTTGGCATTGGTACACACCAAGCTACATTATAAGTATTATTAAAAATATAATTATGTCAAATACTGACCTTTTTCTTGTAACGAAGATGGATCCTTAACTGAGTTTGTTCAGATCCTCTTGACTCCAGCTCAATGGATTGTTTCATGCCGTTTGTATTTATTTTCTTCTTTCGTGGATAGAAAACGCATTCTTGAGCCATCTGGCCTTGTCGAAGGTTTTCCCCCTCAAGTAAATCACCCATTTTCAGTTATTCCAAGATAAGTAGTTTGGGAAAATTAGGCCAAAGATAAATGACTTTATTTAATGTGTAAAGGATAAATGAATCAAAGTGTCACTGAATTTCAGAGAACTGCATGGTGCTGAGTTTAAACCACAGTAAATGTAAGCGCGTGAGTCAATTATCAATAACTTCAGGCGAGCACGAGGTCAGTGTTCACTTTGTTAGCTCGTTTTGTTTACATAGCTCGCGACAGTACACTCGCGCTTAATTTCTATTTAAGCAGCTCCGTGTGAATTAAAACTGACGTGTGTCTTGTCACGAGGTAGGAGATACGTTATTTCTTAGTGTGATGGTAGATGGCACTCACCACAGTTGGGTGGCCTATCGTGTTGGTTTGGGTGTAGCACACAGGTGTAGCATTTGAGATGAAAAGGAGCATCATGTGCGCATGCGTTTAAAAACGTTAATTTGGGGGGCCAGTAGAATCTGCATTTTAAGCAAAAAAAGGTACTTGACCAGCAGAAAAATAACGAATTATTTGGGTGCATAATTTAACCTTATTTGTGTGTATGTTTTGTTACAGCTGTTTTGCAACACTAAATATGATCATTTTATCTTTTGCACTTATTATGGTGCCCATGTTGTAGTGTCTTGAAATGCATCACTATAAACCCACACCAGCAAAACGTGGATTGCCTGAATTTGAGACCTCAAAAATTTGTTTTTAATTTCAATCTGATGTAGTTCATGGGATTTTTGTTATGTTGAACCAGGGGTTTTGAAGTTGTGAATAAATACTTTGATACTGTTGATGACACTAATGGTGATGATTATTACAATTCCAGGTTTTCCTGGTGAGAAAGATCAGAGGAGCAGATAGAGGACAGCTGTATGCTATGAAGGTCCTGAAGAAAGCAACACTGAAAGGTAAAAATGACAAGTTCAACTTTTAATACTATGAAAAAGAATCTTGTTTTCCTCAGTGTGTCCTCATGAACTCATATATTCCAGTATTACTCTGAGAAGAGGCACACCTGTCATGCACAGATTGTTTACACTAAAGATGTGGTGCTTTGGTGATGTTGGATGAAGCGTGTGTACTCGCTGTGGTGTAACCTGCATCCAAATAAGAATGAAATGCTCAATCTGAACACAATTCACTGCAACAGCAACATTTGCTGATTGTCTATTTTTTGTCATCAACATTGGTTATGCACGAAAGAGATAAGAGGTATGTGATTGTCTCAGATTGTCCTACATTTAGGAGGATTATGGGTAAAAGAGGTTGGTTTGTGCTTGCAAAGCAGATGAACAGTTTTGCGTCAAATGGGATTATTGTAAACGAGGATGTACTGCGAAAAAACAGGTTGAGATGCCATGTGCTGATTTGGTGTCTCTGTACAATCCCTAATCCTCTTAACCTGCACCTCTGGAATTTAAATAGTTATGGTTTCAATCTGTCAAGAAGACAGATGCTGCAACAAAACAATAAGCAGGAGTTTTTGCCCCACAGCAGCTGCACTGTTGAATCAATCTAATTCAAGTAACACTTTTTAATTATGCTAATGCTTTACCCCATAGAGAACCAGCACATCTAAACAGGGATGTCCTGATGCAAATATAATCATCTGAGTATTTTCTTTAAACACACACATCTTTCCTCTTTCTTTTCTTCTCAGTCAGGGATCGTGTGCGGTCTAAGATGGAAAGAGACATTCTGGCAGAAGTGAACCATCCATTTATAGTCAAACTGCACTATGGTGAGTCTGACTGTCTGATGGGCTTAATTTAGAATCTGGTTTATATATCTGTTGTTACACTAATAGAAAATAAACCTAACCTGCAAACATAACCCTTCATAGTAAACACTGTTGTGCCATGCCCATTAATATGCCCGTTTTGAGCCTTGTCCTAGTTTGATCTCGTTGGATGTTTTCATGCCCACTTAAGACATGAGGATTCCTTATAACATATTTCACAACCACGAAAGCAATATGTATCTAAACACACTCACACCAGATAACTTTTTGGACACCTTATTCCCTTGAGCATTTAGAGTTTTTACCTTGATTATTCAATGAAAACTATTTTAGAGAGCACATAAGGACATCTTTGAGCAGGAAATAGACAAAGCAAACTCACTAAACCAACTCTATATGTGTTAAATCTTCCAACAGCGCCAACGTAACCCCAGACGTCCCTACAATCTGCAACTTTTATCCACTGCAGCCTCAATATGAGCTGTAAAACCAATGTAACTGTGTTCTTTGTGTGTGTGTGTTTAGCCTTCCAGACAGAAGGAAAGCTCTATCTCATTCTGGACTTTCTTAGAGGAGGAGACCTTTTCACTCGTCTGTCTAAGGAGGTAGGTTTGCTCCTTGCAGCTCTTTCGCTCTTAAACTTTTATATCCTCAAACAGAAAAGCTTTGGTTTTTCAAACCTTTACTTTTTCAAGGTTTTTTGTGGGTGGTGTAACATCACAGCTGCAAGGACTCTGAAAACCAACTACTGTGAATACGCAGTACGCTGGTTAAGCTCAATGTTGAAACAGGTTTTATAAAGATGGTGATGCAGGCTGGTTACAGCAACAGTAGGCATTTCTTGAAGAGCAGGAAATGTAGCAAACAACTAAGAAATAAAACAAAACAGTGTAGTTTAGTGCAGGATAAATAATGTTTATTTTACCAAGTGACCTGCAAGAGATGGTGTTCATATACATGCTGATAGAGAATTATACGTGCAGAAAATGATTTTTCAGTGGGTGTGTGGAAGGTTGGAGTATACTGCGTGATTATTGAGAGTCAGAAGTTTTCAGTAATATTGCTGATGTTTTTACTGGCTCATTAGTTTCTCCTTTGTTTGATATTAAAGTTAGTACAATAAATTGCTTTTATTGTTTCAGGTCATGTTTACTGAAGAGGATGTGAAGTTTTACCTTGCAGAGCTAGCGCTGGCCTTGGACCATCTCCACAGTCTGGGAATCATCTACAGGGACCTCAAACCTGAAAAGTACTTCAATAAAAAGGCTTCATTTTAGTTTCTTTTGTGTTTTTGTAAACTGGAGGAGATTCTAATGCTTATTCTTCTCAACAGTATTCTCCTGGATGAAGAGGGACACATTAAGATAACTGGTCAGTGCATTCAACTGCTGACTCTTTTCTCTCTGTCTATACATATTTAACCTGATGCAAATCCTCTATCTTAACCTAATTCTACTTTCTCTCTGTTTCAGATTTTGGATTGAGTAAGGAAGCCATCGACCATGACAAGAGAGCTTATTCTTTCTGTGGAACAATTGAGTACATGGCTCCAGAGGTGGTTAACAGAAGAGGACATACACAAAGTGCTGACTGGTGGTCATTCGGGGTTCTCATGGTAAGAGCTGACTGATCTTATAAATCTCCTTTAATGGCTTTTTTTCTGCATTTATGGACACATTTGATCTTTCCTCAGTGTGCTTACTTTCTTTTTCTGCTGACTTGTAAATTTGTCTGATCACGCCTTCAAAAGCAGCGGCATTCATTTGCTCTGACTGAGCCAAGGACTCAGCTCTTAGATAATGAGCCAGTGTACTACTTTTTAATTTGGCTTTCTTCTGGCAGTAAATCTGCTGCATTACCATTTCAGACTGATTAGGTTCTGTCACTGCCAGTGATCATGCATCTGTTGGATTTTGTTTGTCTTGTTGGGCTGGTAGCTTATCTTGCAAACACCAAGAAAAGAGGTTAACATTCAGTGATGTCTGGCAGCTTAACCAGGGCAAAAAGGAAAGGTTTTAGCCCTGTCTGACCTTGGCTAATAATAGACAGAATACTCTTTGCGGACTGTAGACGGACTGGGAAGAGTAAGACAGTTGCAAAGAAAGCCTATTTATATGTCTATTAATCTATATCTATATCTATACCTTTATATATATATAGACTTCACTGGTGATAAGTCTGGTAGTTTGTCTGGTTTACAGTGTTGCAGTGAAGTCGTATTTCAGTAACTCTTTCTTGAGGTTGGTTGATACATTCATCCTTGCTTTTTTACACCAGTAATAGATTTTCAACTCTATATTTTCTAATTGACTCATCCCAGTGTGTTTTCTTCCTGAGCATCAGTAAAAGCTCTGACCCTCTCGATGGTTACCGTACCTGTCGTTGCTCTGACATGTTTTATCGTCTGCTTTCCAGTTTGAGATGTTGACGGGGTCATTACCATTCCAAGGGAAAGATCGGAAAGAAACAATGGCACTCATCCTAAAGTAAGACCAGTTTATCTTTTGACATTTTATTTTTTTAGAAGTTTTTTTGCTTTTCTTTTGGTGCAGATTTTAAGTGCTGTTTTTTAAAAAAGCACAACATAGTTTACATTATATTTTGTGTTTTTGATGTTATATTTGTGACTTGCTTTTAATTGTTTTATCTGACCAATACAACATGCTGTTGCACTAAACAGGTCAATTTCAGGTTTTTTGATAGCCTTTAAATGTCCTAGAATGTTCCTCTTTCTCTGGATAAATGAAGATTTAGTTTGTGACTATAAAGTGAAATAAAAGCTGTTTTATAGCACGTAACACAGAAGCATTTATGTGGATATAAACCTGTTTCTTGTCTCTTCTCGAGCAGGGCAAAGCTGGGAATGCCACAGTTCCTCAGTCCTGAAGTGCAGAGCCTGTTGAGAGCACTCTTCAAGAGGAACCCTGCTAATCGACTCGGTAATGCATGTGAACCTGAAAGGATGCAAATTACGAGGAGCATGAGATGCAGCACTTAGACAGAGCATGTGAGCTAATGCTATCAAACCTCATCCTGATGTGAGGAAATGAAAAGGCAGGTCTGTTCTCTGCTCTGCTTGTAGAAATGTCACTTTAACAGAAGCAAGCCTAGAGCTATAACATGATTTTTAAAGCCCCCACAGTCTCTCCTTATTATGCCAGTTATGTTAAACAATACCATTTCTATCTGCAATGTCCAGTCAGCCTGACCATATGGAAGTCCATTAAGAATTTGGCAGGACTCAGAAAAGACTGATTGTCTCACTTTGTCTCATTCTGTGTGACTGATAGGAGCTGGACCAGATGGAGTGGAGGAAATAAAAAGGCATCGCTTCTTTGCATCCATAGACTGGACTGTGAGTACAATTTATATCCTCAACTCTTCTTAATTTAAGAAGTAATCTTTGTGCGGAGGAGTGGTCGCATACTCAGCTGCAGAAACAAATGTAATGTGGAAGAAGTTCCTCATTATAAATCTCATCCTGGCAAGTACACTCAGTTAATCTCACACACACGCACACACAGTGAGTCAATTATCAGGCAGTTGTTGCATTGAAAGGTGATTTTTCTTTCCCAAGAACATTTCTTTCCTTATTCCTCGACAGTTTAATTGTTACCCTTGAGCTGTACTTCTGAGATCTGGGTTTTACTCTGACTTACAATGAGGGGACTGTACCGGTCGTTTTAATGTTGTTAGAAATGTGCAACTGTTCATAAAATGCACACAATCACGACCCATTAATCGTCATCAGCATGAGATTGTTCTTACTGGTAAAATCCTTTCCCTGCTGCCCAACTTCATTGTAATTAATCCTCTTATCTATAATAGCCTTTCTCACAGAAAGTTTGCTCATGCACAAATTTTATTGCGGCACACATTACTTGTGTTATCGTAAGCTAACCTTGACATTTACTCCTAAAACATGGGCTGCATCAACTGGTTCTGTTTTCGACTGAGTGCCGCCCAAAGCTTTGATTCAAAGTAGCCTGTCAAACATCACTGCATCTCAGTCTGACTCTCCTTTTGCTTTGGGCAACATCTGAAAAGCTGTTCTTGCAGCCTGAATAATGAAAATAAAGAAGAGCTCTGTCATGCGATTGAAGGACCAGACTCAGACAATGTTTTACTTTCATGTGCTGAGAGAAAAAGTCAGAACAACAGCATCATGTTAAGATAATGAAGATCACATTTCAGTCAAAATGAAACAACCACAGCAGAAATACAGGGCAGGATTAACTGATTTGCGCAAGACTGAACATTGTAGCCTTTTAGATAAATCTTTGCTCCATTTTAAAGATTTTAAAAGTCTTGACACATTTGTTGATCCACCCTTGGAGTAATGGCTCTGTAATTTTACCTCTGACACCAAAATCCACTTTCATCTGCTTTGCATGCCCATTAATCTTATTAATCCCTCAAGCTCTCTGATACTTCTTCTTACAGTACACCCTGCTCAGCAACCAGATTTTGACTGCCACAGATGGTGTTATAATGGTTTTATTGGTTGAGCTTTCATTAAGAGGCAAATGTCCACCTCCATACTTTGCTGTTTAAGCCAAACAAAACGCCTCCTCTGCCGCCCATGCCACTCTTTTGACTGATTCTCAGTGTAATCTATCTGTACATTTTTCTGATCTCTGAGGAAACCCTCTTACAAAACCTTAATGAAATAACACTGCAGCCTCACCTTCTCATTGTTTGTAAATTACAAAGAGCATTTACCACAAAAGCAGTTAAGATAATTTTTTTTTTTTCATACACAAGAAAGTGTTTTTTCCAGTGGTGGGTGGCTAATGTAAAAATAACTCAATAATAAAGCAAGCTAGACTTTAAGCAGTAGAAAGAAATTACTAATGCAAGGGTGACACCTGCTGGCCATATCTAGGTATGAGCACACTGCTATATCTGTTCTGGTAAACAATACCAAAATACTTTATCAGATGATTGTCTTTATCTTTGAGCTGTTAAAAAACATTATTTTGAATGTGATGTGGATATTCATAATTTATTTTATTCTCCCCTCTCCTTATTGGCTCTGTGTTTTACAGGCCAGGTTTATTTTTTAGATTTGTTAATGACGCAGTTAAATATTTTGAACTCAGATTCTCATCGGACTTAAGTTCTGTTGACAGTCTGTAACTAAGTGTGTTATATTCATCCATGTATTTATTTATCTGATGTGATTTTGCTGCATATTTTGTCATGAATTTGTTAATGATGTCTGACGCTCTGGTATAATTTTTGCTTTTTTTTTTCTGTAGAGACTGTACAAGAAGGAAATGAGGCCTCCTTTTAAACCCACTGTGGGAAGACCTGAAGACACTTTCCATTTTGACCCTGAGTTTACCTCAAGAACACCTACGGGTAACTTACGCACCCATAGCTGAGGCATACATACATACACAAGTGTTTGTTCTTCAACAGATGCATGTTTATAAAATCCTATATAAGATAATCCTTTGTTTGTCTCATAATGGGGAAATTTACAAAACTACAGTAATATCTGAATAAATATAGCTGATGACTCAGTTGAACTTAAATGCTAGATCAGTATTTGTATTGTGAGCCCATATTTTTGTATCTTACCAACTCAGATTCCCCTGGTATCCCGCCCAGCGCAAACACACACCAGTTGTTTCGTGGTTTCAGCTTTGTTGCACAGAATCCGAATCCAGAGACGAGTGTTGCTACAGTAGCACCTTCTCCTCAGGAGCTGAGCAACATCAACCCCATTGCAAAGGTAAACGTCTCATCTTCTGTCATGATGACAAACATCAGACTAATCAGATGGGATTTAGTAGTGAAGGGACTTGCCTTGAGGGTGATGTTTGGAAAAGTAAGCTCTCCCTCATAAATTACAGTCAACCACTGCCATTACAGCAGGCAACAGCTAAGAACAAGCAACCACTGTCTTTCAAGCTGCACATGACTTTTGCACATCTGATACTGACAGATTTATGCGTTTGTCTTTGTTCTCTGCAGAATCTCTGTGGTGATCTGGCCTTTGATGATGTTTATGAACTCAAGGAGGAGCTCGGTCAGACAGCAACTTCTGTCTGCAGGAGATGTCTGCACAGAATTACAGCTGTGGAGTATTCAGTGAAGGTAGAAAACACAAGATCTTCAATATATTTAACTTCATGGTCCCCTGTGTTTGAACGTATGACCCTAAGGGCCTCTATGACTCTTTGATTTAAGAGTCTTTGGAACTGCACAGTTACATTTCTGCGGGATATCAGTCAGAAAACAGACAGTAGTATCTGCCATGTATTTCTCTGGTGTAAATGATCCTAATCAGATTATTACTGCTGGGAGTGCTCGTTTGACCACTGACTCACTCAGATTGTTTTTCTAAGTGGCTGACAATATTTTAGAAAGAATTCTGAAAAAGTCAAGCTCTCTTCAATGCCATTGGGCTCAGTTGTTAAAAATCATCATTTTATTCTGCCAAGTCTCTGATCTATCCCTGCCTTGAAGGGTTAGTTTGTTATTCACCTTTCTGTTTAACTTTTGGTGTGGTGCACAAAAACACGAGCAAATCAGTTTATCATGTTAATGGAGAGGTGTAACAGGTGTGTCCAATTTGAAAAACAAACACATTTCAGTAAAACATCTATTTCTTTAAAAGACTTTACTCTTATCTTGTCAGACACTTAAATTATTAACAAGAGTCTGTCAGTACACAGACCATTTGGTGGTTGTACTTTGGGTGAACTGGCTTCATAGAATGGCACTGCAGCCATTAAACCTGGTTTTACTGCAATTTCAAAATTGCTGTAACTAGCGGTTGTTTAGACCTTCAGTAGGTTAAAAATGGCTGATGTTTAAGGATAGCTGTAGAAATGGCTTGACAATACCAAAACTCAGAAGCTTATATCCCCAGAGTGAACCCATCTGGTTTAATATAAATTGTCAAAGTCTGTATTAAACTTCAATTTCATGTGACTGGTGATGAAACTCCAGATGTCACTGGGGCTTCTAAAAATGCTTTTTTCAGCTCTCAGTTTAACTGGGTGGCTGGAAGATTTGTTAGATAAGAGGAGAGGAGATTTACTAAAAAAACAACCATTTACACTAAAATGAAATGATGGTTTGATTTTCATCTGATACTCCATAAGAGTCAGCTTTGTGAGCCTACACAACTATCACTCACAAAGCTCACAGATTTTTACCCCAAAATGTACTCAAGAGTCATTTATGATTCAAATCTGAAAAATCTTGTACAATGTGATGCTTTGTGACAACGCAAGTCTGTAATTGAAGCATACTGTACGTAAGTACAGTACAATAAATCAAACAAAAATGTATGGATGGTTAAATATCCTAATAGAGACATGTTTGACTTTATTTCTTACCTATTTGACAAAATAAATTAATGTTTATGAAGTTTATTGATGTTTCAGACTGCTATCAAGAGGGCTGCAGTAAGTTTTCCAAACCACCAGATGTCACTGTGCCAGCCAGGTTTCAAATTTCAAAGCTTCAAATCTTTTTCAGCACAAATAGAAAGTCCCATGACAACACATGGATTTATCCTCCTATCAGCAAATATTAGAATGACCCTGTTACATTATGAGATTTATAAATTTTTTTAAGGCATGCGTGCATGTAAAGTATTTAGAGTCATTTTTAAGACATGATGCACTGTTTTGGGAGGCTGCACACACCCAGAAGACTTTATTCTAACTTGCAGTGTCGATATAGAGATTAAGAGGTCAGTTTATTTCATATCCCTTTGCTGTTTTGTCAGATTATTGAGAGGGCGAGGAAGGATCCATCAGAAGAGATCGAGATTCTTTTAAGATACGGACAGCACATAAACATCAATACACTGAAAGATGTAAGTGTAACACCCTTACCGTCACAAAGTACTGAAAAGACTTTAAAAGCATCTGTTAAACTGACACTAATGACAAACATATTTGTGTGCGTGTGCTCTTCACCGTAGGTGTTTGACGATGGTCAGTTTGTGTACCTGGTTCAGGATTTGATGAGAGGAGAGGAGCTGCTGGACAGAGTTCTGACTGTGCCAAATTTCACCGAGAGAGATGCATCAGACATCATCTGCACCCTGACCAAAACTGTTGAATATTTACACTCACAGGGGGTAAGAAAGAGAAACCTTCCCATCCCAACGAGACAACTCAGAAGAAACTCCACCTGTTGCACCTGATGAATTAACTTTGCTGCTTGTTTGCTTTTTTTTAATGTATCTACTTGTACAGGTTGTGCATCGAGACCTGAAGCCGAGTAACATTCGCTACTCTGATGACAGTGGCCTCCCAGAAGGCATCAGGATATGTGATTTTGGTTTTGCCAAACAGCTCAGAGCTGAGAACGGCTTACTGATGATTCCCTGTTACACAGCTACGTTCATGGCTCCTGAGGTAATTATAAGAACAAACCTTTAATATGCCCGTAAAAGTCACGAAATAGTTATCAAAATACTACAAAACAGAAGTTTTTAGTTTCTCAATGCTCTCTGTTTAGACAACTTCTGTGTGTGTTCAGGTTCTGAGGAAGCAGGGTTATGATGCAGCCTGTGACATCTGGAGCCTGGGGATCCTGCTCTACACCATGATAGCTGGGTCAGTTCATTGCCTAAGAGCATTCAAAACAATGCTCTCCAGTGATGAGTGAACTATGTAAAGCTCTCTCTGCTGCTGTAAACAGAATGTAATGCACTCCCCTGTTGAAATAACAATACTGTTAATAGACTTTATATATTACACGTCATATCAGTGGTTATTGCCTTTTACTTTATGTTCATGGGGTTTTATGCATCCTAGATTCAGTAATCCCAGCAGTTTTCTTATTAAATTTTAGAGAGCTCTGCGATTATATTGTCTGATTCACGCTCTGCTAAATTGCTCTGTATAAATTTTTATTTTTATTGCTCAGTTTCAGTCCGTTTGCCAATAGTTCTGAAGACACAGCCGAGGAAATTCTGGCTAAAATCGGCAGTGGTAAATACATCGTGACGGGAGGAAACTGGGACCTGGTATCAGATGCTGCCAAGGTTGCCACATTATATACATATATGTTATAGTCTTAGAAATACAAAACATGCTTATGAAACTTTCGTTTATCTAAAATCTGTGTATATCTCATCAAATAACACTTTCTTTTCATGTTTTGGCAGGACATTGTGATCAAAATGCTGCATGTGGACCCTCACCAGCGCCTGACTGCCCCCCAGGTACTCTTAGGGCAAAATGTAACTGTATGCTTTGATAGGTCATTTGTGCCTCACAGTACTACTCTTTGTTTCAGAAGTTTAGACAATATTTTTATTCTTGTAATCCAATAAAAGATACAAATTTATGCAGAGACACAACAAAAAAGAGGAAAACATTTGACATCATACACCCAGCGTAATACCCCACACATACCCAAAATTCACTGTAATAAAATACCTTTGTCAAGATAGCAATCACAGTATACTCTTTGAAAACTTGCTGTGATATGCCTGTGTCCCTCTGTAGGTTCTTCGTCATCCCTGGATTGTGGACAGAGACCAGCTCTCTGACAAAGCTCTCACCAGAAAGGATGCACTTATGGTTAAGGTCAGACCTGTGTGAATTAAGTTCATATCACAGACATAAAACGAGAAAAATAGTTTATGTCCTCTATACTTTTATGTTTTTGCATTTTGCATCCTAATTGAAAGAGGACAAAAGTTTAACTGCTGCTCAGCTCTGCAGCGAGTAGCTCTTAGTACGTGTTAGATTTTTTTTTCTAACAGAATTAAAATATCCTAAAGTGGAAAAAAAAAAACTGTGTCACTTTCTGCACATCTGGTGTTGCTGCCTGCCAGTGATTACATTTCTCATACATGAGGCTCACATTGACACACTTTGATGTTTTCTCTTTTTGTTCCACCAGGGGGCACTGTCTGCCACCTATTCAGCTCTAAAACGTTGTACTCCAGCTCCAGTCCTGGAGCCGGTTCAGTCCTCCAGCCTGGCTCAGCGCAGAGGGATGAGAAAACTGGGAAGTCCTAAAGTTGAGTCAGACACAAAAGAAAAGGAGCAGCCTCACTAATCCAAGTGAATCTCAAAAGATATGAAAAACACACTTATTTGATTAAAGATCTGGAAATCCTACACAACAAGCACAAACCTTGCCTCAAAGTGAAACACTGTCTTAAAGATAAGTTTAAGTAATGAAGCAAGTAAATAAATAAAATGTAAAATGAATCCTTTGCTGTGGGATTTAAAATTCAGTTTGTGGCCGTGAATTTAAAAACAAAACAACATTCGGACATGAGTAGCTGCAGAACTTGACTTTTATGAGCCTTAAATCACACCTACTTTCTAAATATTAAACATGTGGGGTTGAATTTTAACCTTCAAGAGATCAATCAATCTCCTGTCCTCTGAGAATTACAAGCTCTTAAATGTGTGTATAAATCAATCATCGTGTTAGAGATTTTAGGCACATTTTTAAAGTTGGACCATAGTAACAACATCACATGACTGATCTGATAAATAATAGTTAACTAAAACACATGGATCATTGTTAGTATGGCCCACAGGAGCTGTAGTGCAGTGTTACCAGTCCAGATGTTAGCTTCTTTGATCTGTATCATAGCTTCAGCAGCTTTGAGGATCATTCTTCTCACCAAAGTCTGATTACCAGTAGTTTCCATTGCTGCAGACAACATGCCAAATTGAAGGTGCACTTACATGTCAAGCACATACATGCACTAAGATTTCGTGGACAGTCAAACGCCTCCTGTCTTCCACTTTCCTTACTTTTAGATCCAACGTTAGACATATGCATCTGTGTCAGTGTTGTAAGTCGTTTCAGATTATCATAGTTACGTGAAACCAGCTTCTGAACCTGGCAGTTTCGTGTGTTAAAGTTGTAAATACCAAAGGGACTCAAATCTTATGTTAAAAATGCCGTTAAAGTCTTACTGCTGATAATATGGTTACTCATTTTACTGTATGTATTGCTGTCTTCCATGAATTTCGCCTTTGACTCTTACAAAATTATATGTTAAGTGTAATAACTGAACTGTGAGCTATGGAGGTAACTATGTTGAACCATTTTCCTGTTTTTTCGTGACATATTCAAAATGTTTATTGGATTCAGATAATTTGTCTAGTTTGTATAAGGAACTCTGTACTTGGTGTGATTGCCTACTTTCCTGTGAGTGTGTGTGTGCGTGCTTGTGTCCAGTGTTTGCAGTGGGCTCCTGTTTGCTGTTAGTGTCTGAAAGCTGAACTGTTTGAGAAGTACTGTGTCAGAGGACTGTACATACTGTCAACTGCTGCTGCCCTAAATGTCTCTGAGAAGTTGTATAATAGCAAATACGAGGTAAGACCGAACAGGGTGAATTGTAGATATGAGTAGCACACATATTGTTGTACAGTTCAGAATTATAGATTATGATGCTCTATTATTCAGACGCACAAACAATCAGTTAGCACTGTAGCTGCATTACAGTAGGCCTGTACATATGTATCCCTGAACCAGACTGTATGTGTTGTGACGCACTGCAACTATTCAAAGAAGTGCTGGAACTGATGCATCTAAGGTTGTAGATACCGTGTAGTATATGTTAGTAG
This sequence comes from Halichoeres trimaculatus, assembly GCF_033239565.1. Taxonomy (NCBI): domain Eukaryota; kingdom Metazoa; phylum Chordata; class Actinopteri; order Labriformes; family Labridae; genus Halichoeres; species Halichoeres trimaculatus. Next base: position 28,040,281 of record NW_027437181.1, read on the forward strand.
TAGCGCTGTAAATAAGGGATTTAGATTGTACATACTGTTGTGCTGAGCCAACATTAAAGAGGGTAGATTGTTTATAAACGGCGTTGCACAACTTTGGATAGGAAGTGAGAGTGTACATACAGTGTTTGCAGATAATATATTGAGACTGTATATATTATATTGTGTTGTGCATCCATTTCTCAGAGTGTACATACTGTCTATAGCTGGCAAACCAAGAAAATGATGGGCTAGAAAGCCAAAGTTTTGCAAATAAAGAAAAAGACTTGACACCACTGAAATGACTGAGTTTTAATCCCATTTACCAATACATCATCCATGCTATATGCTTTTGTTTCATCTCGTCCTCCCTCCATCACAGGGGTGGCCAAAGAGTCAGGGACCAGTAGCCACAAAAATTACTGTGCTGCTACACAGAGCCGCAAAAAACATGGTCTTACAAACACACTCTCACACATGAACGAAATGACATAGTATGAAAATCAATACATTTCCAATTTTAAAAGCGATATTTATTGTGTTTGTAAGTGTGTTGATCTATCTATCTATCTATCTATCTATCTATCTATCTATCTATCTATCTATCTATCTATCTATCTATCTATCTATCTATCTATCTATCTACGAGCACATAAGCGACTGAGAGGAGCACATGTAGAGAAAAGAAACTGAAACTTAAGTATCAATTACGTATCAATCTCATCACCCAAGTATTAATCAATACTGATCCCAACGTTGGCAACAATATATCAGTTTTATGAATGGATCGAAGAGCCGCACACCAAAAGGCAAAGAGCCACATACTGCTCACGAGCCACAGGTTGGCCAACCCTGCTCTATCATCTCCAATTAGTTCAGAATTCTGCTGCAAACGTATCGACCAAGTCACCTACCGGACAAACCACATCATGTTGATATAGTTCTTCAAACACTGGCTTCCTGTCAAATTTAGGATTCATTTGAAGGTTCTTGTTTTGTGTATAGAGCTCTGCATGGTCAGGCTCCTGACCTGTCCCTCAAGCCCGTCAAAAGGTGACTGTGCTTTTCAAGTGGTGGAACCATCTTCCTTTAAATGCTCATTCAGCTGTCTCTGCTGTCACGTTTAAAAAGCTCTTAAAGACAAATTTATTTAATCAGGCATTCAACTCACCTTGACAAGCACTTACCAGTGTTTTAATTATGTTATTGTTTGTTTCTTTTACTGATCTATGATTTCATTCATTTTAAGAGTCCATGATTTCATTTTGATATTTTTCCCCAGGAAGCACTTTTTTATTCTATGCTATGAAAGTGTTAAACTATATAAGTTTTCTTACTTGCCCACTTAATCTATGCCAGGGTATTTGAACCAGAGAGACGTTACAGCTAATGTTCTTAAAGTGATTTATGAAAGAAAACAACTAACAGGTCACCCACACCCACACCCAGAACAACAGGCCTTTTGAACCATGACATTGAAAAAAAGTGTTTGTAGCTGTTTCTTTACCAAGCAGTTCTAGTCTAGGAATAATCCAGGAGAGGACAACTGTCATCTTTGTCAGGGAGCAGGGTGACCCCGTTGCAAAGTTGCAAAAGCTGCGATTGGATGATGCACCAATGGGAACAAATTAAGTTGTTGCATGTTTCTGGTAGATAAACTCCTAAATGTTGCACTCACTTTCCTTCCTGGGGTATATTTTATTGCTTTTTTGTGAAAACATGATCTCTAAATCTTTTAGTTCTCTCAAAGTATTGTTTCTTCTTTCTCTTTCTACCTTTTTCCCTCTGCTTGAGAAATGCCTTAGCTCCTAAAAGTCCTCCTCACTACTCCAGTTATTCTCCTCAGAAGTCATCCTCAGAAATGCTTTGCGAATCACTTCTGTGTTAACAAGGATCTCATCTTAATTTTTGAGGAAATTTATAGAAACATGTTGACTTATTTCATTAGACTTTTGTCAGGAGTAGCATTTCTTTGTCCTGGGAAGCTTTGTGAATACAGACACAGAATTTGAATAAATGAAACAAAGAATTTAAGGATAAAGGGATTCATGAGTCGCTATCATCCACCCTGGGACTTGTTAAAAGGATAGCTCTTATTACAAAGGTAGGCTATTAGATAAAAACAGGTATAAGACAAGAAATCAGCTAAATGATGAAGTTCTCAACAGACACTCTAGGTAGAAAAACATCTCACACCGAAAGGCAGTTACATAAAAAAAAATGTGAAAGCAAACTGTTGGAAATGCCGACATCAAAATGAGCTGAAGATGATTTATAGATATGGGAGATGAGTATGTGCTACACACTGATTGTTGGCAACAAGAGTTCAGTGATGTATTATGGGACAGTGAGTTCCTTACAGAGCCACTAGATGGCAACCAATCATCTCTCTATCATCCATCCCCTCCTCTTCCTCTCACTCTCTTCCTTTTCTTATCAGAAGTTGTCCCTTTAGAGCCATAATCCCTAAAAAAGAAAAGTAGAGAACACTTTAATTTATATCAACCACCGGGCTCACACTCTGCTCCATAAAAGCTTTTAGCAGGCACTGAGCTGATGTGTCAGGTGGGTGTGACCGGCTCATCAGCCCTGACATTTAAGTGCAGTAGTGCTCAGAGCAAGAGGGAAGGTAGGATATGAGTAGATACAGATGACAAGCCCCCCTGCGAAGATGATTGCAGTGGAGTGACAAGAGGAGACCAAACAACAGATAGAGGAAGGAGAAGGTGTCGGGAGGGGAGACATGAAAGGCAAAAGACAGAAAAAGAGCTTTGACAAACAATAACTCAACCCAACAATTACAGCTCTGTCAGAATTTAGATTAGCTTTCATAAAAGAAGAACTTTAAAATACTTCTCTCATCTCATGGTAACTCTTTGTAAGGTCACTGATATTTCATTGAATTTAAAAACAACAATGTTTACCATCATTTTGTGAAATGAGCAGTTGTAGTTTCAGGAACTGACTTTTGGACTTCCATAAATACGAGCAGATATAAGTGAAATTTATTTAAACGGGGATCAATGACAGTTATTTGTACCTGATTGTCCTTCGACCAGCAGCCATGTGGTGCCCAGGTCCCTGTGAACCAAAGTGAACTTGAAGAGATGGTTTGTAGACCGAAGAAAGAAAAGAAAAGAAAAGAAAAGAAAAAAAAGAAAAGAAAAGAAAAGAAAAGAAAAGAAAAGAAAAGAAAAGAAAAGAAAAGAAAAGAAAAATAGATCAAACAAACTAGATCAGTGAAGACATGTTGAGAGAAAATCAGAAAGCTAATTTTAAGTGGCAGTTATCCCAGTTATTGGCTAAACGTAAGTGTTTTAATGGGGTCTAGTGCATTTTTAACTGTCTTATGACAAAAATGTTCCTCTGTAGTTTATAAATGACAGAGTGACATCCAATTAAAAAAAAACTGCAGGTGAGGCAGTCACAATATCCTCAATGTAGCAAAATGTTCAATTCAAATAAGTTATGAAGGGCTTTATTTTTTCCCCCACTCTTGGGTCAATAAGGTCCATTTTAGCATGTTTGTAACATGACTGGGTATAAAAAGGAAGCTCAAGAGAATATCAGTTTCTTAGAGGTGGTTAAAAGGTTCGCCACTCTGAGATACTGTGTAGGGAAATAGGTCAACAAATTATAACAAATGTTTTTGACTTCAAACTAAAAATGATGTTAGGATTTCATCACCTGTAGTTATTAATCATTAAGAGAGTTTGAAGAAATCTCTGTACAAAAGGAGAAGGCCAAAACCAATTCTGGGTGAGTGTAATCTTTTGACCCCAGAGAGGCTCTGCATCAAAAACAGGCGTGACTCGTTTGATATTGCTGCATGAGTTTAAAGTCACATCTAAAATGTATTGTCTGCGCATGCAAATGCTGGTAGAAATACCAGAAACCAATCCCGGCCCAAACCCATTCAAGACAAACCGAAGTGAGGAGGAAAGCTGTCCTTTAAACTAATTCGATTTTACATTCTTTTTGGAAATCATGGACGCCACACATCTGTTGTTAGCAGAGTCCAGTTCAAAAGTTAGTACCTGTGATGTTAGGATACTGAAGGAATGATCTGACATAAGAAGAGTCTAGATGTTAATACTGTCTGCCTGCAGTCCTGACTTGTTACTTATCGATTACATTTAGTGCATCATGACATAAAATTTACAACAAAGAGGAACCTGAACTGTTCAGCGGCAGAAATCCAACCAAATATTTTTCACTAGCACTATCAGCACCATTGCTTTGACCCTATTTTTGATGCAGCACATACATGTTCCTCCACCAAAGCATAAACAGCTGATCAGGGGAAAAGTATGTGTTGCATCAGCTGTGAAAAAGCAGACAGGCTTTTTGACAGCAATGTCATGCTATGAAAAAGAAAAAAAAATAGTGTGTACACTTACACTGACAGCAGAAAAGCTTTTAGTAATATCACGTTACCTGGACTTGATAAAATCATGAGTATTGTTGGAGAACTGTTATCATTTTCTAACCCGAAAGACCAGCCACTAACTTTGCCACAGTGTCAACAGGCAACAGGTAGAGGGAGAATGTGCTGTACTCATTTCTGTGGACCTTTTTTTTTATTTTTTTAAATCAGGATAATCTGAGGAAGTTCTACGCACAGAGCAATCTTGTGGAAGACCACTCTAAAGATTAAACTATCCAGAGACTGAACCTTCTTCAGAGTCTCATAAAGTCGTAGATGACAGAGTCTGGTTTGCTGCAAATTCAGGAAAGATTAAGTTTGAGCTAATCAAACCATGATGAGTGTAAAATCTTAAACTGTCTTTAAGATGTAAAACAGAAAACCTCCTGTTTGTGTCTGTATCTGTTCCTCTTCTGCTCAACATTCTGTCACTAACAGAGTTCTGAAGACAAGCGACATATACACTCTGACAGGGGCCGAGATCCCACCACCTATGGCACTGGGTGGGCACACTCACAAACACACACATACACACACACACACAAGCGTGTAAACTCGCACACACACACAATCTCGGACACCCTGTGGCACTACAGCCAGACCTGCCACTCGGACGTTCAGCGAATCAGACGGACAAATCTGTAACAGACGGCTCCTGACAAAGAGATTATCACCGTGACAGGAGAAGCGTGTGCAGCTGTGGGTGGTGGAGTTTACAGCGGCGAGGTGGGGGTGGGGAGAGAACTCTTTGTACATTCACACATTTGGCTCTCCTCCTCCTCTCTGTGCTGGTGTTTGGAGTCAAAGTCAAACTTACTTTAGTCTGGACATGATAGGTCTGCATGTGTTCTGTCAGTCATACACAAATGTGTGTGTTTGTGTGTCAGAGAGAGGATTTCGTCTTTAGCAGAAGAGACTTTAAAAAAGTACACAACAACATAAAACTGAGCTCAGACAGATGCAGACAAAAAAAGAAGAGCTCCCCGTGTGATTTTATACTTGAATCAAGATGAGATTTTTCTTTTCTGAAAGTTAAGATTCAATATCATGGTTTTAAAACTGTAAACATTGTATTTTTGTCTTTAAGCCATAACTTAAGGGGGTTGTTAATGTTTGAAACTCACAAAGTCATGACTAATCTCAAATACAGATGTGTGTCAGTTTTGGTGTAAAGTTATTGAATAAACTGAACAAAGAAATAAAGATATGTGACTCTATGTTGGTTTTTAAGAAGACTTTACAATCTAATATTATCAAAGGTTACAATGAAATTTGATAGAATTTGATTTTTCAGTTTAAGCCATCATGTGTTCGAAATAATGTAAAAGTACTGATGTTCTGTGTACTGTGAATTATTCAGCTATTTCTATGGTGGTACAGGGTAGGCTAAAATAAGCCTTGGGGCTTCAGCCTATCTCTTTTTCGGTTGCTGTCTGTTATTTTTTCTTTTTTTTTCGTATGAACATGATTTTATTTTTTTTGTTTTTTAACCAAAAGAAGTCATTTATTCATTCATTCATTCATTCATTCATTCAACTTTCCTGGTAAAGGATTTGAAAAGTTGACCAATATCAGAGATGTATGGTTTCAAAGCAACTAAAGAACATGAAATATTTTCAAAAACTTAGAATTTGGATATAAGCATGTACCCCCTTTTGACACGTACACAGGTCGACAGGGTGAGCAGGACTCTCCATGAAGAAAAGGTTCAAATACAATTTTTTAAAGTACAAATGTAAAGAACATAGACAGTAAAAAAAATTGGACGTCCGCTTGCTCAGCTCAAAGTGAGGTCTCCACAAAAACTGCTCCCCCTGGTGGCTGGCTGCAGTACAGGTAAAAAAAAAAAAAAAAAAAAAAAAAATCCATCTCCCCAGTCATTCCAGGTGGGCTGTGGTCAAACTTAAAAAAAAATTATACACCTCGTAGAAATGTTTCTCACGTCCGATTGTTGTGGTGATTTGAAGATATCATTTGGCTGCCTTTGTATTCAAGTCCTCTTTTTTCTGAAAAGTTTTGTTTTCATTAGTTATACGAGGTTAAAATGAGGCTTTATGTAACGTTTAACGATGATTGACAGCTGCCGTTCTCATGTATTTTTTTCAGGGATTGTAAAATATGTCGGTAGTAGAGTCAAGAAGAGATTAGACTCTTGAAAGAAAAACAATAATTATTATTTTTGTCACCCAGCTCCACTCAGATTCTCCCAGAATCCCTCATCATCTCTACTGCATAGACTCTGGCTGCAATTGCTGCCAATGGCTGAGCCTGTGACGGGGGAATTTTGGCTTCAAAACCGTGCAATGATAAATGGCGGAGCCACGCTGTCTACTCTATATACAGTCTATGGTAAAGAAGTTGAAGGAAAAACTGATTTCAAGATAATTTATTTATGCTGCTGAAAAAATTATATCTCCAAGTCCTACGTCCATCACTCCTCAATGGCAGTGGATTCTTGTTAACCTCATTGCCAGACAAAATCATGTTAAAAAATTCCATTTTCAAAGTTGAAATACCAGCTTATGGTGCTTATTTCTCAAAATACATGTTAAACTAAAGGTTTCCATTAAAAGTTACATTGAACAAGGTCAACATAACTTCTTCAGGAATATCTGTGTTGATGTTTTTTGTCCTCATCAAGCTCTCCTTCTCTGAGCTTTGTAGTGACACACTTTTGGAAATAATGTCACAACTTTTAACATTTTTGCTCTTCTTAGCACAGCTTAAGGTTTAAGTGACTTTGTTGCAAATGAAAACTCACTGTGTCACCAGGTCTCTGTCGGTTACAGGATTTGCTTGGATTTTCTCTATCAGGGATGTTAAAGTCCAACAGCTCTTCGGTCTACTCTCACATGGTAACTGGCATCATTTTCAAAGGTGACAAAACAGAAATCAATGTTTAACTCAGCTAGGTACAAACTAGACTTAAATTTTATCATTTCTCTCAGATGAAAATGTAAAAACCTGTTAAAAAAGATGAGCTGAAATGGCTGTTAGGTTAATAATCAGCAACCAACATTTGCTCTGATTGCACAAAGGTACCAAGCAGCAACTGCTCATAAAATGGTTGATGGCACACAGTTTGATATTTCCTGACACAGTTTTGAACAAACCAACAAACTGCTGCCATAATGGTGATATAATCATGTAATCTAAACACAAATACACTCACAAGTCAAAAGGTGCCAGCAGAGGATAAGTGAAGCTCCGCAGAAAGTCAATTAATCTTTTCAGCGGTCTCCCTTCCCTCCACCCCGCTTAAAAGCTTCATTTACCTCCTATGGAGAAGAGATAGAAACACCATTAGTGAGATGATGGCAGGACTGGAAAGGGGAGAGGAGAATCTCACAGTTGGATGAGCTGAAACAGTATAGGCCCCCGTCTCCTTAAAAAGTGTGTGTACGTGTGTGTATGTGAAGAGGCGAGAGCATCTTCTGCATGGGTGAGCTCAATTAGTTTCTATCTTGATTATCAAAGGTAGTGGTGTACAACTTTCAAGGCGGAAGTGCGCCTCAAAACCCGGGGACGGGGAAGGGTGGGCTGACCTGCCGAGTGGAGGAAGAGTCGATGTGGAGAGAGATTGCTGAGGGGTTTTCTGTCACACAAGGTGTACATTAGGGATAAGACCCCAGCTACTATTTACATATCCAAGCCCATGTGTGTGTGTGTGTGTGTGTGTGTGTGTGTGTGTGTGTGTGTGTGTGTGTGTGTGTGTGTGTGTGTGACAGAGAGAGAGTCGCATTGGGACCCCAGCTGGAGAGATGATATTCATGTGTGTTTACATGCACACGTTTGGGTGTGTGAAATGCCAGTGAGCATATAGGCGCTGCTTCACTGAGCGCGGCTGGCTACAGGAGCACAATTGGGGGTCTCTCTGTGTGAAAGAGGTCAGAAAACACACATACACACACAAACACACACATAGGTACAAAACACAAACACAAATAAGGAAGTTTGGATGAATACTCTAGACTTGGATAATCAAACACTATGCAAATCTGTATGAGTTCATTTCTCCATGCAGGAAATCCATTCCCATATGACTGTGCAAGGGACGACAAGTCAGACTTTATATGCTATTGAAATTCACACCGTATACATGTGACATAATATTGTTGTTTTATTTTGTATATTTCTTGACATTTTAATCCACCCTGGGGTCCTCAGTTTTAAGATCATGCAAGTCAAGGTGCAACGTGTTCCCTGTCTCCCCCACTGGTCTTAATTACTGCAGGTCTGATCTCAGGTCAGCAGGGATTTGCTGTGGGTTTTAAAGTGCCTTTGAGTGGAAGATACAAAAAATAATGATGTGTGCCAAATAGAAGAGTGAGAAAAAATAGTGCAGGTGCATGAACAAACAATGTAGTGATGAAGGCATATAGTACATACAATTTGGAGTAAACAAAGCAGTTAGTGGATCTAAAGACACATTTTAGAGGAGTTAAGAGCTGTTCTTGTATTTTCAGGAAGATTGTTCTTATGTCTTCAAGCAGCTAAAAAGTATCTACTGTGATTGTGGAATTGTCAACGGGCCTTGACCTAAAGATCTGAAAATTTAGCTGTCCTGTAGGTGAATAAATCTCGGAAAGGTAAGTCAAGTAGGTGATGTTTTGATGTCTGTTTCCACTACAAAACAAAGACTAGCAGGATTTAAAAAAACAATGGGCTGTAGAACAGAAAGTAACAGAGGCTGGCTCCCCCTCCTCATTTTTGCTCATACTTCCAAACTTGAGTTTGACAATATTGTGCCGTTTATATGTGCTCTGTTACTTGCTTCTTGCAGCATATAGTTTTGTGAGGAAAAGACGGACCCTTGGCTAACATGAGCATGGTATATATTAAATCAGAAACAGCACCAGAGAGTTATACTCTCTTTCTGTGAGTATGGTTTTACTTCTCGTGCAATGTGTAAATGTGTGAATGTGTGTTTCTGTGCCTAGTGTGTAAACTAATGTTTTGTCCCAGTTAACTAGGTCCCAGTCAGACCAAACCTATTTGGCTTTGGTCCACTGATGTTGGTGGGTGCATGTGTTAGGCAATAATATATATTCTAGCCATATGTGTGTGTGTGTGTGTGTGTGTGTGTGTGTGTGTGTGTGTGTGTGTGTGTGTGTGTGTGTGTGTGTGTGTGTGTGTGTGTGTGTGTGTGTGTGTGTGTGTGTGTGTTGTGAATGTGGCAGCCGGGGGGATAGCATGCTGCTGCTGCTGCTGCTGCTGCTGACACTGGGCCTGTCTGCCTGGTGTGCCCCTTTCTGCACCAGTAGAGCTGGCACTGCCTCCTGCCTCTGCCCAGCCGAGTCACAGTGCGCCAGCTGGGCGCTACCAGGAGAGGCCCTGCAGAGAGAGGACGCAGGTCAGCCGTGATAGAGGGATCGAGGGATACATACAGAGAGGGACACAGAGAGACAGAGAGCAGGAATACAATCATGCTGAAAGTTACAGAGGAACTGAAATCAGCAGAGAGAAAAGACTAACATAAAAAAATAAAAAAAACTCAGGGCATTCTTAACGACAATGAAATACAACCCCAGGAAATAAAGTTGTTACATCTACACTTGATATTAAAGTTTTCTTTGGCTTTGCCTCCCTATTTCTTTTATACGCTTTCACATATCAGTGTAATTGTGTCAAAATGAACTGCACTGTTCTGCAAATGTAAAACCGAAAGAGGTTGTGAGTTATAAGTTATAATGTACAACACATTGCGTGTTTAAACTTCTCCAGCTGAGAGTAGTAACATCATACATATATGGTCCAGTGCTCCCTACACTATGCAATATAGATACATAATATCACAAATACTCTTTGTAAACAATGCTGAAAAAAACTTCATGTTAAAAACAGGCAAATGTTTTACAAACAGGAAGATTGAAGAAAAGTTTAAGGCTGACTGCCACATGACTACAGCAAGCTCAAGGTTCCGAACAACTCAAAGTATTGCTGTGAGTTACTTGGTTTTATAATTTTTTTTGCATGCATTTGTGCTTGAAAATTCCCCTCTGTTGTAAAGTTAAACAAATACTAAAAGACAAAGTATTGTAAAACATTGAAATGTTGTGCCAGTAAGTCATACCATTGTCCTTTATTGTTGGAAGCAATAAGGTACAAAACAGGTGTTACAAACATTTGGACGTCAAAGTACAGGGAAGACTGATGGCTGGCAATGCTAGCTCTGCTAACATTAGCCACACTCACCAAATCTGTTGTCATTGTCCCCTTGCAGGCTCCTGTGTTTAGCCATAGTAATAAATTAAGCTCAACTTTATTTTTCCTTGCCTTCAGACTAGTTTGAATTTAACCTGTGTATTTAGCGGAAAAAAAAATGTTCCAATAACCTATAAATTGGCCGATTTATTTTAAAGTTATATTAAAATAACTTGTTTTTTTTGTCCCTTATTGGGACATTTTTGTCCCTTATTATCCCTAACGACAAAGATACAAATTACAGGCATAACATTTATTGTTTTACAATACTTTGTCTTGTAGTATTTTTTAACTTAAAAACACAGAGGAATTTTCAAGCACAAATACATGCCAAAAAAAAAAAAGAATCAAACCAAACAACTCATAGCAAGTGTCACGTTTTTGGGAACCTTGAGCTTGCCATAGTTATGAAGCCATCAGCCGTGAGCCTGTACATAACGTTTTTTATCTTCTTGCCTGGAAAACATTTGCCTGTAAGTATTTGGACATTTAGAGTTTTCAGTATTGTTTACAAAGAGTATTTGTGGCATTTTCAGTGACAAAACTTGAAATTCTGTTTTAATACTGAATTCATGTATGCTAACCGCTAGCATATTAGTCTAATTTCCCATATACGCTATATTGTTTGGCACATTAAGAGATGCATAATATAGTGAACATATAGTGAGCAAGGTTGGCACGACTCTGAGTGAAATGCGTGACCAACCTATCGAAAGGTGTCAGTTCTCATGACACATAACAAAGAGTTTAACTGAAACAGCAGACATGTTGAGTAGTCATTTGTTAAACTTACCTGTGGGCAAGCTCTGCTCAGCCCACTCATGTAGCACACTCTACCATCTACCCAAAGGTATGAAAACAAAGGGGAGGTCCACTGAACAAATGTTGTTCTTTTGGAAAAGGTTCACTTTAAAAAAAAGCCCCTGAAAGACACTGAGTTTTACTTATGTACTATTTATTGCCGTGAATTACCTCTTGATCAAAGTTATACTCTATTATAATGTTTTCACTATTGTAAAAGTGGGATTTTAAGATGCTACGGACAGAGAACATAGCCTACCTGACAGGAAATGCTGTGAACAGACTTGAAGGTTGAGATTAATGACAGATTATTGCCTTTTAAATCCTAATGGAGCTCATAGCTAGCCACAATGTTCTCCGTTCTTCAGACAGCTACTTACACCTCTTACCCTGATCTGCGATCATTTTTGGTTGTCAAAATCTTGCAAAATGTTCTTTTTTTCTCAGTCCGACCAAGTAGTGCAGCAAAAACATGGCAGTTGTTTACCAATGTGTGTGACCATAAAACTATACACCTGCAAGCTCAATGCCGTTATGTTGTGAGAGTGCCTCTAACATGGTCGAGTTCAATTTTTTTACATCACGTGGGAATACTCTATACGTTACTGAGAAAACAGCAGTGGGAAGTGGGCATTAAATAGTCAGAGCTCCATGTAAAAACTAATACTGAAACTGTAGGCAGCTTGTCCCTTTGAAGAATTGGTTTTTTTTTATCACCCAAAGTTTCACTGCCTTTCCATTGCCTAATCTCAAATGTTAAAATGATATAATAATCTTGATTTCACATCTTAAAAATAAAAAGGTTTGACATTATTGAAGTAGCCTAAGGTTGAAAACCCGAACTGTAAAACTTTACATTTCAAGAAAAACTGAGCCAACTCTTGGTCATGACCAGTCATATCCTCCATTTGGTGTTAGGGCCAAACAGGGAAAAAGAACTGCAGAGGTCTGATTCAGAGCCATATCCAGGAATAGGAATACAGATGTACAAGGAAGTAAAAAACAAAAAACATGGACTGCCATGTTATATGGATTTCTAGAAATAGAACAAAAGTTTCTGATGCGTTTGATGGAGGAAAAGAGCAAGGGGGGACTTCCAAATAAGTTGAGAAACTGACTTTGAGGAAAGTCAAGTAAGAAAGTTATTTTGGACTCAATGTATAGATGTGAAACACAGCACATGTATGTTACCCTTCAGTCTGAAAAGGTAACAGCTGTTTGCTCACACCTCTACCTTCACATCTCCTTGCTGTCCTGTATCTGGGAGCCAAGCTGCGCTGACTTTGACATTGTGGAGTTACAGAGTCATCCCTAAAGCAGATCAATCAGTGGAGAAGATTTAACACTGGCAGGAGTAAAGGCCTCCAAACACCCTAATTTCTCTTTACCTCCACCCCTTCGCTCCCTCCCCACCGCCACAGACACTCTCTGAACACCCCACTCTGAAGCCAGCGCCCTCTCCAAAGCGGCCTCTGTCCTCCCGCCCACCCCCACCCTTCCTCCACAGGCTCTGGATCTCTGGCTGGGGCAGGCTGGCACAGCTGTGCCGGGAGCCGTGCTGTCACAAGCAGTTATGGTGACAGCCACTCACACTTCATAATGTCCCTCTCACAGGTCACCGAGCGACAAGCTGGGTCACCTCGCTCCAGCAGGCAGCCCCAGGGGAGCCAGAGTGCCCCCCACCACAACCACCACCACCTCTCCATCAAGCCGACCCCTCCACCCCAAACCCTCCACCCTCCTATCGCCACAAAAAATATAGAGACACAGGAGGGGGCAGGTGGAGGGAAGAGGTGCTCCGTTGTGCCAGCCTGAGCTACAAGAAGCTGTCCACACTGGAGACGACTGCAGGGTCATGATTAAGGTGGGCATGCCACTGTTAGTTCCTCTGATACTGATAATGCTGGAAATGTGGGCTCCAGTCTGAGACACTCAGACTTCAGACACAACTGTGATAAAACACTGCCACGCCTTGTATTGTGACTCTTGAGGTAATCCAACATATCTGCGAGTAATTGCAAAATCTGTTTTCTAGTGGTTTAGTAATGTTTCTGAGTGTTTCAGCGGAGTTAAAGGAAAATCATCTTTGCGAAGACAAAAACACACAACACAGGATTAAATGTAATCGGTGTAAACAGATTCTGCACTGAAGGCAGATTTATTACAAAGTCAACAAGATTCTTCATAATCTGATCCTCCTTATTTCCCTTTTTAGTCCAGCTGTAGTATTCATTAGCATTTCAACAGGTTTTGGTTGTGTGACAAGAAACAGTCCATGTGGAGAGTAAAAAAGGTGGAACACATGATTGTAACCCCGTCTCAGGACCAATCTAACCTGACACACCAGACGAACAGTTTCATATATCCGCCACGGAAATATTTCACTAGTCCATCTGGGTAGCAGCTCTTCGGATTTGTTTTCAGAGGTGGGACCTTCAAAAAAATCAGCAGCTGGTGACTGGACGGCTGTTCTGATTGACACACTCACTACAGACCAATCCACATCAAGTCACGGTATGACGTAGCTTATGTGTGCCGCTGCTGAGAAACAATAGACGAACAACTACAGGAACACGAGAAACAGCTGTGATAATGGCGTTAGACGACTGCTGCCGTTTTTGTAAAGTTAACTTGAGAATCAAAGGAACGCTGACAAGAACGAAAGTCTGCTGACGCCACGTCTGCTCATCACTTCCGCTGCTCCTGCAGCTCCCGCCTCTCTTCCCTGATTGGGCCGGTCAGAATTTAGCCGAGTGAAATCGTTGGTCAGTGGAGCCTGGCAAGATGGATCTGCAGGATTTCAGAAACTGAATCAAGCAGGTCCATCTGCTCTGCAAGGTTAGGACCAAGCTACCACTTTACAAAAATCAAATAGCTTCAGAAAATTTCTTTGAGCAGCCCCCTGCAAAAATGTCGTCTTGCGACTCAGGCTTCCTTCCTTGCTTCTCAGTTATTAACAAAAACCAGCACATAGAACAGGAGGTCATGGCTGGTTGTTCTCTGTCTGTAAATAGGAATGAAGTTGCATCCCCTGGTAATTAGCCTTTGCTCCCAGGGGCTATATCTTTGCCATAAAATAACAGACGGATTAAGGTATATGGTCTAGCAACCCGTGATTTGAGGACAATTTCGTGTTTTACAAAGTTTTAAAAGATGTGTTAATACCAATTGCCCCCCCCCCCCCCCCCCAGGACGCGGTCACACTGGCCATCAGTACAGTGCCAAAGCACACTCTAGGCCTCAAGTCCAGTTCATTTGGCCAGTGTGACTCTAAGTGTGCTTTGCTTGGGCACGAATAACTTCTCTGCCTTTGCTTTAGAGAGGTGTGCTCCAACGTGGTTTACTTCATGCACAAGCAAAAGTGCGCGCACACAATGAGAGCATGACATAAAACCCACGACAGATATACACTGTGACACTCCTCAAGACAGTCATTTTAAACAAGAAAAGGGGTTTTAGATGGCTGTGTTGGATCAATATGACTTAACAGAAGCCAAAAATTCAATAAAGTTGTCCTTTGCGTCCCACTGTGCGGACATGATGACTTGTAAACAGATGCTTTGCAATGACATAGTCAGGCTATGTGTATATCTTAAGTTTAGCTCATATTGTAGTGTGACCATGAACCATACAGGAGTGTGTGTGTGTGTGTGTGTGTGGGGGGGGGGGGGGGGGGGGGGGTGCTTTAGTACAGCATGGTTTAGATGGCCAGAGTGGCCTTGCCCTTAGAGGCCAGCTTTCAGTCCCAACTCCATTTTTACCTGTCAATTTGCCTGTTAGAATAATACAAAAAAAAAAGTAAAAGTGCACAGAAAACAGTCCTGATCCAAATACAGGACAACCAAAGCCCCCAAATCTGGCTTACATGGTATTGTAGAGTAGCTGATGGGCACCTGGATTTGTTATATAGTCAACTGTGGTGTACCCTGGGATTGACTGGTGACCAGTCCAGGGAGTACCCGGCCTCTCGCCCAACGACAGCTGGGATAGGCTCCAGCCACCCGCGACCCTGAACAGGATAAGCGGTATAGAAAATGGATGGATGGATGGCAACTGTGGTGTCTCTAGTCTAAACAGCTGACTTACACTCAAGGCTGTTAGAGTAAGACAATGGTTTGGATGGTTTAAAAACTCACTCAAAATAAACTGTTTAAAAACCTCCAGTGAGACATCAGACATCACTGATCTTACAATCCACCTAAGCAGCTTTATCAAAAGACACGTACCTTTTGGTTATAACTTCAGTTTGAGTATTTATTTTTATATCAGAGAAAATCATCATTTGTGATCAACAAATTAACAAACCTCTCCTCGTGATCTTTTCCCCTCCCACACCTGTGGTACAGAGAGCACTCAAGTTTCACAGAGCGATACATACCTATACAACCTATACATAAAGAGAAATCCAGAAACTCCACAGGCATTGATAATACACAGTATTTCCTGTTCTAAAACATATCTTTACTTCTGTTGCTGTCTTATAAATTAGTACAGTTTTTTAATGTAATTGGACCTTGTTATTTTTAATCAACACAACTTTATGTGCTGTGAAAACTGGAATCTGAACTTTTGTTTTCTTCCATCCTACAGATAGAGAAGAAGAAGAGAACAGCAGTGCAACAAGAGCAGGGGTAAGTGTGAAAAAAAATGGATGCTAGTAGTAAAATATAAAAATGAGGTTATGATGGATGTTGTTCTGGAGAGATATGCTTTTACATTATTGATATATGCTTTCCTTTGTGGTCATTCAAGCCTTTAAGAAATCAGCACCACTTGCACTACGTGTGTGAGAAAAGGGCACAGGATCAAACATAGTGAGACTTAGTTCACTGATGCACTTAGGGATTCTGCCTCAAAAAAAAAAGATTTTCTTTCATTATCCTTAGTGTGTCAGGTGAACTTGTAAATGAAAATAGGAGAGCACCATATGATCCTGACGTCTGCCACCCGACTGTCATTAATGTGCATTACCTCTGCTCTCAGCCACATTGTGAAGACTCATCTGAGAGCGCTTTAAGACCAAAGAGACGGCATTAAGATTCACATTAATGGGCTCACAGTGATGGCCGCCCTAATTGGTTTGCCATTTGCACCTAATGCATAGCTTTTAGGTCATCACCATTAAGACTGTCCATCTCAATTTGTCACTTAAATTAGGCAGATGATTCTTGTTTCTCCAAAAATAACTGATTTTATAATTAATTAAATTCATGACAGAGACCTGAAAAGATGTTCGTAGAGGAGTTTGGGTGTTTTTGAAGCTATGGGAACTTCAGCTAAACAAGGGAAGAAAAAAACAGGAAAACAGTGGTATTCATTGTGTTGTGTACTAAAGTGTTTTCCTTCTTTCTGCACCGACAAACGGCAAGTTAAGCATGTGAATTCAGGGCCAGATAAGCTAATTGGATCCAATGCCTGCAGTTGGCTTCAGCTGTGAGTGAGAGGCCTCATACCTAATTCCTGTTATTCAAACAGTCACACCCTGAGAGCGCTTAATTCACTGAAGGTGCACACACACCCACTGAACATTGTGTAGCAATTAATTTCGCTCTCCCTCCCACATCTGGCGCTTCGGTGTGACCCTGCCTCCGCTGCACCGTGGCGCTCAAGCAAGGCAGGCCTTCGCAATTTCACACGTAAAGGACCCCAATGAAACGTGAAAAGAATATGTGGCATTGTTAAATTGCATTAAAGAGTTTAAAACAGTAGATATGGGGCCCCTCCCCTCCCCCTGCTCCCAAGAAAACAAAGCAGTAAATGTGCTCAAATGCTCAGTGACGAGACATGTCATAATACGCACTGGGATCGCATTTTCACAAAGGCAGAAGTTTCAGAATGAGGCCTCATCCACATCCCTTTAACACGTCAAGAGAGAGACATGAACTTTATCAACAACAGGAGTCACGCCAAGGAAACCGCTCTGGCTTCTCCTCCTAAAAACACCCATTTGCTTGGACCTACTCTTGTAATACTGTCCCCTGAGTTAAGGCCACGGTGAACCTGAGGATTTTGAAAACACTGCAAAAACTGAAATCTTATCAAGTGTTTTTGTCTTATTTTCAGTAGAAAATTCCTTTTTAGACTCAATATGAGCCAAATCCACATGACCAATCCAGAATAATGTTTTGTTTAAAGTTATTTAAGGACAAAAATGAGGTCTGAATTGCTTGTAACCAGTAAAAAAAATCTGCCAACGGAACAAGAGAAAAGTTACTTGTGTTAAGACATTGTTCTAGTCTCAAGGAAATTTTCAAGCATTTTTTTTCTTGTTCCATTGGCAGATATTTTTTACTGGCAATTCAAACCTAATTTTTGTACTCTGATAACTTGAACCAAGACATTTTTCTGGATTGATAAGTTGAAAGTGCCTCATACCGGTATAATAAGACATTTTTTACTTTAAAAAAGACAAAAACACTTGATATGATTTCAGTTTTTTGCAGTGTAGAATATAGAAAAACTAAAATGTTACACCACAACCCGATTTATCCATAAACAGAATCATAGATGTAAATAAAAAATTTTTGAAAAATGATCCCATGTGAACAGGCAGGGGTGGTGAGAGATCCCTTCAGAGGACACGTTGGATAATACTCCCATACAAATGAATAAACTCCTGGTTGAAGCTATTTTGTTCATATATGCAAGTGGAAACAATGAATTACACTCACTTCTGCAGAATATTCCAGATATTTTTTGAACTGTGGATACATTGTTTTATTTGCATTATTAATATAAGAGCGAACCCCCTTCCAAACATACTGCGACTCCAGCTGTCATTTTTAACTATCAAAGAAGATCGAGGAAAGAAAATTATTCTTGACCAGTGTCTGTTTAAATAGGATGTGAGGAGTTTGAAAGTGAGATTGAAAAAGGCTCTAGGTATGTGCCTGACCATAATACACACTTTAAAATGAGATTATCAGCATCAATAAAGCTGTTTACAGGTTGTTTGAAATTGCTTCCTCTTAGCTGGGGTCGACCAGAACCAGATTGATTTATGGCACATCTAGGTCTCTATAACACCACGCCTGCTGACTGTTGAAGTTGATCTGGCTATATCAGTCTATAACACAGGAGCTAAACTGTTTGTGCTAACTTCCATTCCAGCCCACAGTCAGCAGTTATTCTGCAGTGGTCTGTTCAAACTTGAGAATCTATCAATAAAATAAAGAGTGAGGTTACGTTAGCTCTGCTTAGAAAATGACTGGCAGGACATAACCAGGACTCACTCACTGGTACAGAGTTACAGACACATTTTAGGGGCCGTTTACGCGACAACGGTTTTTGGGTGAAACACAAAACTTTTGTTGTGTTATGGCCCCGTGTTTACACGAAAACAGCATTTCAGCCAACCTAAAACGCAAACTTATGAAAAGCCGGTGTTTTCAGTGGAAACAATGACTTAACGCTTCGCTTCGCACAAGCGTATACAACAGGACAACAGTTCCGTTGTTACGATCGTCGCAAACTACCGTGTTGTGCTTGTGCTGCTCAATCTGCTGTATCTGCTGACTGTCTTTATACAAAATGTGCATCTGTTGCGCCACTTCTGCATTTAGTATTCGTCAATACACAAGATGATTTGCCCAACTCTACTTTGATAGACCTACCAAAAGCGGCTTCTGGACAAGACAGGTATAGTGCCAACTACAGGCCTGGCATGCTTACTACAGCATTTCCAGTCCCACAGCGTTTCTGTGTAAACACAGATTTTTTTCACTGGGTTTTAGCATTTTTGGATGAAGGGTTGTTATGGAAACAGGGCCTTAGAGCACCAGGCTGTGAGTAGGGCTAACTATACCCTGGAAAAAACTTGTGCTAAAAACTGTGTTTACAAAGTTTGCTTGCTACGCAACCGTTAACAAATGCATAATCTTGTCAAAGCGAAAAACAAAGAAAATCAGGGAGTGGAATCAACCTCAAGTGGATATTCCTCAAAGCACCTTTAAGTCTTTTACCACCTGACTGAGTGAAGTGTGTACTTGATTCTGATTGGTCAGAGCCCCATGTGAATGGTTACTAATTTATAACAGCAAAGGCAAAGTTAACACAACTTGTTTTCACATTTTCCTCAGAATTTATTTGGATGGGACTGAACTGTACTAAGCTAGATTAATGGCTGACCAGTCGGCAGCAGAGAAAAGGAAACAAGACGCTAGAGTCTTGTCTCACCCTCTCTGTATTCTATTCCTCATAACAACCAGCTCACTGCTCATCATCCCTTACTTAATCACACACATCTGTTGAAATGTCCTGACAGGAAAGAAATGTGAATATAATTTTGTTTTGTTCAAAAGATGAGTGGATTTAATCATAAGTTTGTTTTCTGGACATCACCCTAAGAGGATCCCCTTAAGGCGATAATTTAGTTATATTGCTGATGATACAGACACCTGGAGTGTTCTTCAGGTGAAACACAGCCGTCCTTTTGTTTTCTGCTTTCTGTTTTTAATTCTCATCTTTTCTCTTTTGCCTTTGCTCGGTGCACACACTCTCCTCCCCTGCACCCCCCCTTTCTCTCTCCCCCCTTTCTCTCTCAGTGCCACTGTGCCAGTCACCCTGCTTTAGGGCTCTGGAGATATTTCAAACATATCTGGGAAATCAATCTTACAGCAAACTGAAGGAAAACATCGAATGTCATTGAGCAATAAGTATGAAGCCTGTCAGAGGTAGAGCTGAGAGCTCGGCCTGCGGCGGGTCAGGCCTGCCAGTGTCCCAGTGAGAGGCCTCGTCAGCCGGGCCCCCTGCCTCTACACACACACACACACACACACACACACACACACACACACACACACACACACACACACACACACACACACACACACACACACACACACACACACACACACACACACACACACTTCTGACTGAAGGAATGAAAATGCTGTTTATGCTGTAATGGTGTTTGGGCTCACACCATTTGCACCTCTGCTCAGTGTCTTCAGGATTTATCTATGTCCCTAAAGCAAAAACAGTTCTTTTTTATTTTGATTTTTATCAAGTCCACTTGTTAACACAGAGGATTAGTGCCACTCTATTAATATATATATATATATGAAAGTTAAGTCTTGACAAGTTTGCATGGTTAGCCTGGTGCGCCTTTCTGAAGGGATGAATTAGAAGAGGAGGATTCAGCCGCTCAGGGTCAAATGAGGAACTTGGAGCCTCTTGTGAAGTTATACTTTCAAATACATTTCTTAAAAAATGAACACTTTAGCTCATCAGCACCAGTGTTGTATGTATCAGGGTCTGGAGTAAAGTTTCCTCAAGTTCACCCCTCATGAGCAGAGGGCTTTCTGATGGTGCGATATCCTCCAACAATGTATCTCAGTACTGATATCAGTGAGCTAAAGTCTATAATTAAGATGTCTTTCTTGTAAAACGACATCCTAATTCTTTATTCAATCTCATTTCGACTTCACCCCTTACATTACAACTTCTTTTTTTTACTTTAATCTTATGTAAAATAACTTTATATCACTTTAAATCTATCACATTACAATTTTATTTCAGTGTAGCTGATGGAAGTGATGAGGTAGAACTGTTTGGACTGAATGAGGCAAAAAGTCTTGTAAACATGCTGCTAACTCTTGGAACATCCGTCAGAAAGAAAGACCTGACTCTGACCCAATTGATTACTTTGGGGGAGTTGAATCAATTTTATGGGAACATGAAAATACTAGCTTGACAGTTGTTTCTGTTTTTAGTAGCTCCTGTATTTTTTAAACATGTGTCCTATTTTTGGGAATGTCTTTAATTATTCTGTTGTATGTTCTGTTGGTGTGTTTTATTGCACTCTTTTGTAATTTGTTTGTGGCGAGTTGAAATTGTGTGCAAATATTCTGTCTGTAACTGGCTGTATGCTGCTAGTGTCTGACCCATGGTGGCTTTTTACCTGGTTAAATAAAGGATTGTATAAGGCAAACTGTAACTTCCTGTATAACTGGGTGGTCATTTCACAATTAAACCAGCACCCACACACTGCAAAAAACTGAAATGTCTTATTTTAAGTAAAAATTGTGCTATTATACCAGATATGAGCCACATTCAACTGGTCAGTCCAGAAAAAAATGTATTATCTTAGGTAATTTAAGGACAAAAATGAGGTCTGAATTACTTGTAACATGTAAAAAAAAAAATCTGCCAATGGAATGAGAAAACATTGCTTGATACTAGAATAAAGTCTTAATACAAGTAACTTTTCTCTTGTTCCATTGGCAGGTTTTTTTTTTTTTACTTTTCACAAGCAATTCAGACCTCATTTTTGTCTTTAAATAACTTGAAATAAGACATTTTTTCTGGGCTGGTCAGGTAAATGTGGCTCATATTAAGTCTAAAAAGACATTTTCTACTGAAAATACGACAAAAACTCTTGATAAGATTTCATTTTTTTTCTATGCATCAATGATTTCCCAATGTCTAAACATTTCCTTGAGTCCAAACAGCCTTTCTTTCTTTTCTTTTTTTTTCTTTTAAACTCACAATCCAGAGGTCATTTTAGAAGATTTAGGTGAGAAACCAGCTCACATCAAGTACCTTATTTTTGAAGGCATTGGAAAAAAAATGATGACTTAGAGTTTTGGATCTTTAAAGGATGGATCTTTAAATCTTTAAAAATCTTTAAAGGTTGAATTAAAAACTGTCAAATGTAATAATTCAGAGACATTTTCTTGTTAAATAATAAATGATTTCTCTGTCAGAGGTTGGTGTAATGTCATTAAAGACACCTTTGATCACATGTATTGTCTTTCACACATATATTTATACATTATGATCCTGATCTGAAGCCATATCCCCAGGAACACTAAACCAGACAAAGAAAACCCTGGTCTTGAATGTGGGCATCCTCGTGAACGTGGCTCAGAGTTTCCCTCTACATGTATCAGAGGTTCACAGACAGTTACACTGATATGAGAAAACATGGGAGAGGGAGATGTATTTCAGGAGGCAGGAGGGGAGAAGGGCAGGAGAAAGGGAGAGAGCCGGC
The DNA here is from genome assembly GCF_033239565.1 of Halichoeres trimaculatus. Classification (NCBI taxonomy): domain Eukaryota; kingdom Metazoa; phylum Chordata; class Actinopteri; order Labriformes; family Labridae; genus Halichoeres; species Halichoeres trimaculatus. The sequence continues at coordinate 28,062,681 of NW_027437181.1, forward strand.
TCAGACAGACAAGTGAAGGGAAGCAGAAGTTGATGAAACAAGATGTCACCATTGATGGGTCATTACACCCAAGTAAGCATGGGACACTAGCTGGGCCTGTGCTGACCCCCTCTCTGACAATGCACTGCAAAACATGCTATTACCTGAGTTTCTCACTATTACTTCTGAGGCACTGTGGTGATTCCTCTCACGACAACGCATCTGTGCAGTTCAGCTCTAATTGGCCCTCTTATGTCCCCTACATACACATGTTTACATCTCCAGGTCGACTGAATTAGGTCCCAGAACAAGCCTGGCTGCTGAATCTGTAACGCCGCTCAGCACATCGAGGCATAAACCGGCACAAATCAGGTGAACGCAGTTAGGAGTGTTTACACTTTACAGCACATGCACGCAGTATTTGTCTCACGGTCCCATCCTGTTGCTCATTATCATGACTCCAGGCCTGCAGAAAGATAAGGGCAACGGCGTCTGCAACGCCACATCAAGGGTGGAGGGTATGAGATCCAAACAGCGACACTAATCTACACATCCCTCGTGTGAGAGTTTAATAGTAAAGCTCAGCCATTATTTGTTTTAAAGCTTACTCATTATTCAGCAACTACGCTCTCAATGCTCAGATTACATAGCCACTGACCACGTCCCCAAGCTCAGCCAATTAGGAGCTGAAGGTGCAAGAAATGAGATGTCAGCATGAGAAGGAACTTTAGGTGCAATTATTCAAAGAAGTGTCCTGATTTGATGGATTGAATTAGTTATCTTCCAGTGATTGAGAGGGATAATGAAATGTTTGTTTCTGTTGATGGACAAAGAGGCTGGGATATGCCCGGTGATGTGGATATGACAGAGTGGGATTAGGATTAGACGGTCCTTAGGCAGCTCACTGGCAGGGAACAGAGAGGTCATCGTTTAAGGAACAGGACTGGAAAAGATAAGCTATTGGAGAGTGAAATGTATGGATTTGTGCATGTTAACTAAATCAGATATGTCTTTATAATATTTGTATAGTAAACAGTTTTTTTTTTGTTTTTTTATAAAATCACTGATAAATGAAAGTTTATTTATTCTTACATGTAAGAAAAGATGTGGATAAAAGTGTGCAAAACTTATAAAGTGTATCTTATAAAGTAAAATCATAAACAATCCAAGCCAAAAGTTCTTGATTATCATCACTTCATTGTAAAATACAGATCTAATGTAGTCAGAGTGGGCTACGAGGTTCAGGTTTTCACACATGAAGAGGGGAGCAGCCCAGGGGGACTTCACATCAGCCTTCATGTGTGCGTTTAGACCAGTGAGTGGAACTAAAACCTGGCCCCCGAACCAACACGCCTCGGCTCCGCTGGGACACACATAACTGACAATAACAACCAAATTAACCGTGCACATACAAGCGTCCGCGTGTTGAGCTGATATCAGTAAGCCGCAAGCTCAGTCAGTGGCTAGTTTGGTCCAGTGATTTTTTTTTTTTTTTATTCCTGGGACGGCAACGAGCCGAGGTGCAGCCAGGACTCTGTACTGTGAAATTAGAACCAGGGTGTGAAAGTGGAAAAACCAAATAAGCATGAGGTTGAAACACGGTATCACGCCCTCTCGCCTGTCTCATCCCTGCGCCTCCACACTGTCAAACTCGCTAAAGAAGAAAATTGTCCGTGATCAGAAGCATCCTGGTTTCTCTGTTGTGACTAATCTCTCCATCTTTGCCTCAAGCTTATTGAAATAATGTCTCTTTTGTCTCCAACTCGCATTATTCAGCTGTTCACAATATCTCTCAGCTAACATGCGTACAGTACAAAGAAAAAGTAGTTTAAAGCCAAAGTGAAACTCATTTTTCTCACTTTAAGAGCTGTCTGTTGTACTTCAGTAAGACAGAGGTCAGGAAACTTGAACAACTTGAAATAACAAACAAACTGTAGTATCTTTGATCATTGTTATCTTTTTATTTGTGTCATTTTGACAAATGGAGAATCCCTTGACTCAGCTCTGTTAGCCTCTTTCTGAAATCTTCCTGTGATCTTTTGTGCACATCCACCTTCAAAATCAGGAGCTTTGATGTTTTCTGAGGCTACAAATACATTGAGTACAGGTTAAGTTTAGTGGAGTCATATTTTCCACATTTTTATGCAAGTTAAGTTGCCAGTGATGGCCTACTTATTACATTTTACTCATTTCTTGTCTGTCTCGTCATGTTGCATCTCTCTTTGTGCTGGCAACACAGAAAGCATCTAAGCCACAGAGACACACACACACACATGCAGGACCACAGTGTGACTTGAAACACATGCAAAGGTCAAAGGTGTATCAACAAAATGCACATAAACAATCACATTTGACCTCACCAGAGGAACTGTTTTTTTGCATTAAAGAAAAGTACACGACACTGTGAAGAACACTATCTCTCTCACACACACACTGACACCTCTTCCCTGTTACCTTAACCTTTCAGGCCTTCGCTGTCTTGGTGTTATCCGAAGGTGGAGTCTCCAATTTCAGTATCCATGACCACACAAGCACTCACACACACACAGAAACACACAAATACACCCAAACACAACAGCTGAAACAGTCAACATGGACCGGCTGGCAGAGAGCTGGTCTGCAGCACTCTCACCACACCAGGCCTAGTTATACTCTGTCTGTTTGAGGTACACTGATTACTGATATTACATACACACACAAACACACACACACATACTACCTTCACTGCAGGGTATGTGTAAACTCACCATGCAGAAGCAGGTCGCTGCATTAAACACAAGCATATGCTAGCAAGGAGTCTTACTATGATCTTGCACAGTGTACTCCACTAGACTGGGCTTCAGCACGCTACACTTGTCTGTATTCCACCGCATTACATTGGGCAGAGGCAGGCTAACGCTAGCTGATGCACAACCACCATGTAACAAGTGCAGGGCCTTGCTAGCAGGATGCTAGGCTAAGCTAAAGCGAATCAAGGCCTCCTGCAGTCATTGGTGTGAGAGCCCATTTTCACAGTTCACACCCGACCTGCTAATGGCTGATCATTCATTCACGCTCTCTGTTGATTGTGCAGGCAGGGGGTTGGCCAATCGTACAGTTCGCTAATGTAGCGTACATAGTGAGGATAATCGGCAGGAGCAATAAGCATGCTAATGTTCTGTTGGCCATGAAAACTGAGGTCTGGTTTTACGTTGGAGCCGGATCATCACTAAGTTGTGGAAGCCGCAGGTTGGAACAAGCTGTGGACATTCAAGTTTGATCAAAGCAAACTTTTTAAAATCTTTTTTCATGAAAGAAGTTAAATCATTCCTGTTACAGTGTTTGGTGATAATGTATGTGTTTGACCATTTCTGCCATTTAAACTATGGAGTCACTTTATTTTATGTAATGATACTGAATGCAGATGATGAACTATTTAAAAAAAAAAAAAAAGAAAGAAAGAAAAAAGCCTGACAGTTAGCATCTGCCCTGATTTATTGTATGTAAGTGGAAGACAGAGCAGGGGAACTATTTCAGCATACAGCATAGATATAAGATAGCCCACTGTTTCATGCAACATTTACAAATTAGCTTTTCCTTTAAAAAAAAAAATTGCTTATTGTTTTGATAAATTATGTAAATCTGGGCATTAAACTGAATGCCCTTAGGTATTAAAATGTGAAACTTGCAATTAAATTTTTTTTATGATCAATGTCCACATTAATTTTTCCAAGCTATTTCTCAGTATTTTGTTTCAATCAAGATGTCAGCCTGTGTGCAATCGAGAGCGCAGATGACATGTGATTTGAAAAGGATAGCACATTTAATGTCTCATTTACAGTCAGGCTTAATCTATGAAAATAATGACTCCAACTGCCTTTTTTTTCCACTTTAGGTGTGTGGAGATGGTTTTTAAAGACAAACATTATCACATTTTGGATTTTCATAACCTCAAAAGTGGCCTCTGGTTTATCAGACCTGATTCCAACCAGCATGAGAAGGTGTGATAAGAAGAGGTGACAGAACTGCAGTCTTGCTAAGCTGCTTGCCTTCATACATTTGTTTTTATTTGTCACTTTTCATTATTTGACATGTCAGTTCAGTTTATGGGTGATTATTAGGCCCAGAACGTCAACAGTGACTTTAAACAACAATCACTTCTTAAAAGAGAAATGTACAACCCAGGAGTTTAAAGCAGCTGAACAGTTCCAACCATTACTCTGGCTGTTCTGATTATTTGATTTATAGGAAGAAGTTTAGAATAAAACTCATGCTCTTTGATATCTTTCATACTTTCTAAAATATAACTTATAATAGTACCAAAAAGTTTCTGAATGAAAAAAAAGCATTGTACAAAATCTTTGCAAACTTGAATTTTTTTCCCTTTGTATTTATTTATTTGCCACAAACCAAAACCTGCTTTTACATATTAGACTGCAACAGTGTTTTGAGGTGATGTTTCTAATTAAAATGTGTTCACTCACTTTTTGATGAACACTCCTTAATCTCCAGTATTTTTTGCACTGAGTAATGAAGCCTTCCCTAACAAGACAAACAAACCAATCTCAGACATTTACTAAACCTGATTGTCACTAATTAGTGAAAAGTGAAAAAGAGAACAGAGTCTGTGGAGAAAGGAAGCCTTTATTTGTTAAGGCAGCATGCCTCAGGCAGTTTGGGGCTGTTCATAATCAAAGGACATTTCACATCCCATAATTAGCATCAGTGTACACCATGAAACAGTGCACACATCCTGCACTGTGTCCTCACTTTCTCTGTATGTAAAACTCTAATTGACACAAAGCCTGTATCACTTCGGTCTCCTCTGTGTCTGCTGGGAGCTGTGAGGCGTGCTGACGTGAAACATGTTGCATCTGCCTCGCTCACAGGTTTTTCACAGCGCATTAGGAGAACCTTGTAGAATCAGTCTTTGAGATCAACCCGCATTTTCTGTGCGACTTCACATCCTTACCCTGTGGATGAGCTCTGCTCCGCTCTCCTGTCCATCTGGATATCCCAGCTCACCCTGCAAAGTCCACTTCTGCCAAACATGACAAACTTCCTCAACTAGATTGGATTAGAGCATGAGAGGGAGCGTGCAGCCGTGGCCTCAGACTTAAATGCTCTCCAGGCTAAAAAGAGAGTGATAGAGTTAGTGCCAAAGAAGCATAATTAATGCTCTTAATTGGGCCTTTCCTTGCAGTGGAGACTGATAGTCCACTCATAGTCCTCTGTGGCTCCAGGGTCACTACTATGCTCGGCTAATGACGTGTGTTGTGTGCTTGTCTGATCTCAAAGATGCATCTCAGACAGCACTGAGAGGAGGTTTTAGGCTTTCAGATATGATCAGACTTTTGTTGATCATTCTTCATCGTGTTGTGAATGATCTCTAGCTTTTGCTGCCAGATTCAGTCACAAAAAGTTTCCTTTGTGTCCTTTCTGATTGAGTCTTTGTCGACTACAAGATGGATTTAACCTCCTGAACCTGTTCTCCCCCTGAGGTCTCACTTACAAGCTCTCTCCTCCTCCCTGTGACCCTGGGCTTAGTGACATGAGATGGGCAGCGAGGTGTAAATCCGCTGCTCCCACAGACCCCTGCCTAAGTTAAGTCAAGTGTGACACACGTCTGTCTGGCAGGAAAATGTACAGTGTGTCCACTTGTGCTGAGAGGATGTAGGAACAGAGATTTATCTTGACTTATCTTGTGCTGAGAAAAGATAAGGTGGGTGTTTCTGGTCTCGTTACTGATGATGAAGTCTTATCTGATTGTATACTCTTCCTGAAATACTTTAACTTGTGTCACCACATATGGATATGACTAAGAAATCCAGCTGTCCAAAAAAAAGTCAACGCAAAAGCAGATAAAAACAGCAATTAAACTGCTTTAAATGAGTAATTTGATGGAAAATCAAAGGAAACTTCTGGAAGACAAAAAAGCAGCAAACTTCATTTTTTAACAATGCTGAGTTAAGTATTTCTTGACCTTTCTTAACCTTTAAAACTCAAAAGAACTTCTCTTTTGTACTGTTACCAGCTATTTTAAAACAGTAAAAACTGTATTAAAGAAGTTTTTAAAAATTGAGTTACATTTAACTGTTGAAAATATGTTGTACTTTTTTTTTGTCTTTGCACTAAATTGTCAGCATTCAACACCAATAAAGACGTAACATTAATAGCTTCTTTATACCTGTCCCGTCCTGTGATAATATTTCTCACTTTGAGCCATAAAAAATAAAGACAAGAAGAAATTTCACTGGAAGAAATCGTGTTTTATTTTATGCTGTACGATACAAATTGTTATGTTTATATTTTACATATTTTACTGAGAGAGACTTTTGAGTTGATGGGCCTCTTTTTATTCTTGATGCCACCAGCAGGGGTCAGTATTGCACTTCTATCAGAGTTCCTCATGGCCAGCTGAAAACACTTCTCTCACAAACCAGCTGCTCCATCTTTTTCCATGTCCTACACTGTTTTTTATTCTCAATAAAACTATGTATATTCAAAAAATAATACTGTTGTCTGTGTTACACATAGGTAGTGGATACTTGAGGTAAACATTCAGCATATGTCTTCTATATATTGCAAAAAAAAAAAAAAAAAAAACAGAAACCAACATTATAAAGATGATTATTGCAATTCTTAGGCTTCATATCAAAAATGCAGATGAGGGTCAGTAATTCATGGATTTGGGAGTGCTCATTTTCTCATTTCTAAGCCATGATGAACTTTGGTTCAAGATGCACAAAGGTAGAGACAGACATTACCCTGTAATTGCTAAATTTAATCAGCATTTATAATTTTCACCCCACTGGATCCAGATATCTAATGACATTCTGGCCTAAATTTATAATAACTTTATTTCTGCATCTAATCACACACCATTAGAGTGCATGTCTAACTATCTATTTCTGCTGCGTCTGTGAGGGGCTGTCACTGTTGATTCTGCGGCATTTGCATTGAGTGACAATTTAAAAAATGGCAATGAATGGATGAAAATAAAGGAAAGGAGGCTGACTTAACTAAAATCAAAGTATCACATTTTTGGTAAATGAAGCTACATTTGCAAATGAGAAAGGATGCTTTCATGTCCATGGACTCTGTGGTCAGAGGAATAGGGTGGCAGCTTAGTGTCCAACATGGAGAGAGACTGACACACTTTCTCTGTGTTTCACCCTCGGGCGAAGGCTAATTAAGAAGAGACTCTGGTTTTATTTACTGTCAGCTCCTGGCCCCTGGGTGTGTGTGTGTGTGTGTGTGTGTGTGTGAGTTGGCGTGTGTATGTGTGTGTGGGAGAGAAATAGAAAGCAGGACTGCCCTATCTGAGACTGTTCTCAGTCACACCAGTTTAGTCGGGCCTTGCCATTTTGCCCACATTCAGCCAGCGGCACAGTGATTGTGGTAATGCTGACCATTACCCATTAGCTACAGCTCCTCTTAGAGGAATTCTCCTCAGAAATACAGGGAGGTGCTGAGCATGGCCTCCCAACACTGCAGGGAGAGATGTTATTACAATACCCTCAGTACAATATATAGATACATGAATGATGGCAACATTCACTGTGAGTGAGGGAATCAGGAACAATGAGGTGTTGTATAGGGCTCATTATATCATGGTTCACACAAAAAGATTTAACTTGACATCCTGAGTCCTCTACTTCCTGTTTAAAAATTATGATTATTGTCATCTGGATAGAGAGTGATTGACATGTACAAGTTACCTCAGCAATAAGCTCCTTAAAGTCTGCCCATAAATACACATGAAGTACATGCTAAAGACTTTTATTAACTATTTATTTATTTATTTATTTTCATACATGCTATTTTTGGTCTAGATTTTTAGTCAAAGCGTCTTTGTGTCTTTAAGTCAAACTAGTTTTAAGTGAACGCTTTGTTTCATACACTGTAACACTGAAGTTGTGCAAACTAAGTAAAGTCTTTTGCTTCTCTTAGTTTTAGTGACCACATTTAACCAAGTGTTTATTACAGTGTATATTAAGGCTTGTCCAGAAGGAAACGTCTGTGACACCATGTTGTCGCATCACTATCACCAAGTTAAGTTTCCTAATGGTAACAAACAGAAAAAACTAAACCAGAAAGTTTGTTAAACTCATTAAGAGTGAACTTGTTAATTGGCAGAAGCTATGAATCCACCAGGAGAGGCAGTCAAATCTCATATATCTGCACTTCACATCAGTAAACTAGCTTTTAGGCTCAAGTTGCTAGTTTTGCAATGTTTTAGCATAAAAGGTAACTTTTTAGAAGTTATTTGTACACTTTACTGTGATGGCATGATGAGCTCTTTTTTTTTTTTTTTTATAAACACTGTTGACGCTTTTAGTGTACTTTTTATGATGAAAACACTTGAAAGAGTAAAAACAAAGTTCTTGTGGATCAACGTGTTGATTCCCCATGTTACAAGAAGCAATGAGTTGGACATTCTGTTTTGTTGTTGTTGTTGTTGTTGTTGTTGTTTGTTTGTTGTTGTTGTTGTTTTGTTTGTTTAATAACTGTTTTTGTTTGTTTGTTTTTTAAAGAAAAGATACAGTAAATATTTGGTTATTTTATTAGAACAAAAAAGTTCTTATATTTTTTAGAAATTTAAATGCCAAGTTACGTACTTTAATGTTAATTTGCTGTTGTATATTGTTGTTCAACATTTGAAAAACATGAGAATTATTGGAGAACAATATCAAAGTAACCAGACTAATAAAAACAATGAAACCCTCTCTCTGTATCTTTGCTGCTTTTGATCAACACTTTAATCTCAGGATATGCTTTGATCATAATGTAAGTATATACACATAACACTTAACGTTGAATAAATAGGGACGATCTTTATATCCCCCTGTTGACATCTGTTGGAGTTCCTGGTAGGGGTGCACCGATCACAATTTTCTGTCCGATCACCAATCTTTAAAAACCCTGACCTGCTGATACCGATTTGGGCCGATACCGATTTTTAATTCTTTATTTTTTTACAATACCTGTGATACAATAAAATCTTTATGTCTTTACTTAAACAACCCTTAAAGTGTCCTGAGTTTTAGGTCTCAAAGCAAAAAGTAACAATGGCTGACTGTCAGACCTTCCCAGAGGTATATAAGATCAGTTTCATATGTAAGGATGGGCCAATCACAGATCCCCCAAAAATAAGGAAATAGGCACCGATCAATCGGTGCATGTCTAGTTTGTGGTATGTTATTTTCACTAGTGCTTGGCTGAAGTTCTTATTTCTCTCTATTTGCACACCTAAGTAGTAAAAACTCAACTTCAATTTTTTAGATTGAGAAAAACATTGTACATACAGTGTTATTGCCATATGACCCAAAGATCCAAAGCACAACAGAAACAAAAGAGGCCCCTGATCCAAACGTCAGATTTGAAAACAAAATTAGCAAGCGTGTTATCTGATATTATTGTATTGTTTCCTTATGTTAGTGTGTGATGATGTGTTCAAAGTCTGATGCCAAAAAGATTGTTTTCCTATCCACCGGCTCAGAGAACAAATTTCTTCTGTGCTAAAAAAGCGATACTGTGACGTGGCATCTATTTAGGTTTTCTTACACAGGGATGATGTGGATCTGGATAACTCATGCAGACAAACAGAATGACTTTAATTGACCTGAGATAAGAGTTGAGGGATGATATTTTTATAAAACCTGTAAAGGATTTTTTGAATTTAAGTATCAGATAATTTGTAATTTAAGCTGGTATTGACACTTTTTAGGGTGTAGGCAGGCATATTCACAATTAAAGCCTTGTGGATTCTGATCCATTGAGCTCTGAACCAAATCAAAGAAATATCACAGATGAAGGATTTATTCTCCTCCACTTTGCACAGCCACTTATGATAAATCCCCACAGTCTGTGTTGACTGTGGATGGTCATTTGTTGTTAAGCTGGCAGTGGACATCCTCCCAACATCCGCTGATGTTGATCAAACACAACCTGCAGTCCCCCACTGGCCCCAAGCTGATTCAAACAGTACCTCAGCAGGACGTTCTTTACAGGGTTCCTCCACGGCTCCATTTGTTGGTGACAGCGCTGCAGCAGAGGTGACACACCGTAATGACAGGGGCAGCCCCCCCTCCTCCACCCTCTCCACCAACATCCACTCACCCAGCGGTGGTGCCCCTGCGAGCCCTGCACCTCGTGCTACGTCAGTCAATAAACTGCAGGCGGTCCCAAAAACATACCGCTCACATAACGCACAAAGACAACCTGTACGAGGAGAGGGAGAGGAAGAAGGAAGTGATGATGGATGGAGGAGAGTGTTTCAGACTCTCATTATGTGCTGTTGTGTCTGACAGCGACGGTGCTGTAGCTGTTACGTGGAGTTGATGACCCAAGTGACCCGGAAAGTGAGGCGTGGCCCACACAGCTGTGGTCACCGTGGTGATCTCACACAGTGTAATTAATGCACACAATCAGAGGTGTCTACATGTGTGTGTGTGTGTGTGTGTGTGTGTGTGTGTGTGTGTGTGTGTGTGTGTGTGTGTGTGTGTGTGTGTGTGTGTGTGTGTGTGTGTGTGTGTGTGTGTTCATGTGTGGACACGCGTGCAGGGGTTTCGCCTGCTTATTACAACCAAACAGTGAGTTACAATCTGACAACAGAGAGCTCTGGGTAATTTCCCATCATGCCTCATCAGGAACAGCAGGGGGGCCAAGAGCCTCGCCACATCAGCTCACACTCGGACCTGGGTAGAAAATTACCGTCATTAAACAGCGATGTGTGGGAGAGAGAAAGAGGGAGCCAACAAAAAAAAAAGTGGGGAGAGCCGGGGACAGACAATGGGATGGAGGGAGGCAGGATGGAGGGAACGGGATGAAGGAGAAATGTAAAGTTGAATACAGTAAATGCCAAAATCAGGATGTGGTATTGATCAGGATGAAATGGAGTGTCTGTAGGCCTCAAAGGACAAAATCTATGACACAATTCCACAAACACAGAGCAGATCTTTACCAGTTTTCTCCCCCTTTCTTTTCTCCGTCTGTCTGTCTCTCACTCTCATTAGTGGAGGGCTGTGATTGTATTGGATTGAACAGTGACTTTGTATTGATCTGGTCAGCTCTCAGAGGACTAATGTAATCAGTGCCCTCTGCCTCTGCAGGCTCAGACTCAGACAGGTGGAGGAGGGAGAGATTAGCTGTGACACAGGTGGGAGAACAGGCTAAAGTTAACCACTGAGGCTCTGCTAAACACAGAATACTACATATTTACAGTTCACCTGTTGTGATGTGCAAAGAAAAGGAGAGAAAAACACACATGACTTTCTATACTGGTGGAAGGAGAAGCTACACCTTTGTTGTGATTGAATGAAGTTGAATATGTACCTGAGATAAACAGGATTTATAAATCATGCTGAGATTGCTTTAGCTGAGATGTGTGGCTCAACAATTAATGACCAAAGTTCAATACAATTGTGAAAATTCTTCTTAATTAAAGCACGGGTTGTGAACAATGTTTAAGAATAACAATGAAAAATAGCTTCAGTTTATTGGGTTGTTGGTATAAATTCATGTCCAAAAATACAGCATAGTTAAACTCTTGTTGCTGCTGCTGGACAGAGAGTTACAACATCACTGCTCTATTAAATTAACCTGTTTGAGCTCACTTCTCTTAAAGCCTTCTGTTCCACCCTAAATGACAAGAAACTATGGACCAGCGCCTGTATTTTTGTACTTGTGTTTCGACACTTTATCCGTCATTTATTTTTTAGTTTATTTTGAATCATTGTTTAAATTGACTTGTGCTGCAGACCTCTTGACCAGGTCACCCTTGTAAAAGAGATCCAGATCTCACTGGGTTTAATCTGGTTAAATAAAAGTAAAATAAAATAAAAATAGATACAGAACTTGTATCTAACAGAATTAAAGTATAAGTACTAAGCACTTAAAATTTGAGCTATAACCTCAGAGCAAAGCATACAGGTGCAGCTACTCAGACTGACGTCAGCAGACCTCTACCAAGCATATCGTGATTGTCCTACTTTAATGTTATACTTCCTTTCAGCAGACTGTCTGCTACATTTTGGTGTTAGTTGCAGGTTTTTATGATAAATTGTTTCCTGACAGTGTTGAAAATTATGATGACCCAGTACATATTTCATATTCCAGATCTTAGTATCCAGAATATTGTCAGGATCTGAATCGTACCACATCTGTCAGAAATTATGGTGACCTTGTCTTGTATTGTTTTGCACAGCAATCCGATCATTAATCATGGAGTTATATACACATATGGTGAAAACGGCCCTATCTCACAATGATAAAGAATCCTTTAAAAAAATCCTGGATCCAGACAGTGATCACCTCCAAAATGTAATCACTTTTTCCTTATCCTATTTTGAACATTTCCTGAAAATCAAGACCCGTTCATTACTTTTTGAGTTGAGTTGTTCACAAACAGACAGACAAACTCTCCCAAAAACACAACCTCCTTGGCAGAGGTAATAAAACAGCAAACACACAACAAAACTGAAACTCCAGAAAAATGCAAATGCTGTCATATTAACTGAGGATCACTGGACATCAGTGAGTACAATGACAGTACAACTGGGAATAAATCCACTGTAATGAAACTGCAGGGACATTTTAAATGTTTGCTTATATCTTTGAGTAAAATGAAAAGGAGCCTTGTGGTTTGAAGAGTAAATTCATTCTTCTTCGTTCTAGAATGGAATAAGTCACGAATAGCTATGAAAATAGGCAATTAACTGCTTTTTTTTCCTCCAAAAACTAACCCTTTGACAGCCTTATTGATTTTATTGATGAATCATAACTGATGTGTTGACATTATTACTGCCCAAGTTAACTATATCTCCATCTGAAAAACCAACTTTTTTTTATTTTATTTTTTTTTTTTTTTGAGAAGGATGTAGAAAAGTTAAAGAGTAACATAGATAAGATATACTCTAGAAAAGCATGAACTATGAGGGTTTGGGGATTGTTTTTTTTTTGCCCTCAGTCCTCGTCCCTGCTTGAAGGGGGCAGAGGGCAGGCTCTCTTCACTCCCTTACAGAAATATTCTCAGTCTGGAAGATAAAACCTCTGTAGCCAAGCTCTGAGCTGAATCCCCATCTCCTGTCTCATTTCATGTCTGCTTAACGTAAAAAAGACATGTTAATATCTGACTGGAATCTGTGTGGAGGTTTAAAAGAGAGCTCTGAAGCTGTAAAATCACAGTTACTCTGAGAGGAGACAACTTCTGGTTGTTCTTGGAGGGATGCGATGTTTCCTGACAGTCTGTAGTCCCGCAGCTCCCCGGCCGTCTTGACAGCTCTACCAAGGCCCATGGCTCTTCTTAACTCCTTCTGTCTTCATGTCTTTTTCCTCAGCCCTGTGCTGGAAGTGTTTACCCTCCCATCCTCCAACGTTAACTTCTGTGTCCCTGCACATATGTCTGCAGATCGCTCTCACCCACCTTGACTCCCTCTTGTTTTTTCCCTCCTTTTCCTAATCCCACACCGCTCGCCTGTTCGTTCCCTCCTCTGTCTCTCGTCCTACAGTTCTAGCAAAAACAGCATCACTTGATCACTTGACTGAATGTTCACCTGGCTGCTCTGCTGGCTGGAGATTAAAGGGGGAGGAAAGAGATAGAAAACACAAATGAGATGGAAAATAAACAGAGGGGGGGAAAAGGGAGACCCAGGAGGAGAGATGGGCATATGCAGGGCAGAATCTACGTTTGGTGGAGGAGCTGCATCCCTTCACATCTCTATAGCCCATACTGTATTTTATTAAAGCCTCACATACACACACACAAACACACACATATACCCCATGTAAAGGCCTACACAGATGCGCTCTTGGTTTGGAGGAGGATGGAGAGACAGAGAAAGGGAGAAAGACTCTTTGCATGGATGACCCAGTTGGGCTTGTGCCAGTTCTGGAAGAGCCTGGAGCCAAAGTGTAGACCTGGAGACACACACACACACACACACACACACACACACATACACACACACACACACACACACACACACACACACACACACACACACACACACACACCATCTGGTCCCGTGCCTTTTAATAACTGAAACAAGGCACAAGATGTAGGCAGCATGGTGCATGGTTTCCCATCAGCCTGGCAGCGACAGAGCAGTAAGTAACAATAGCAACAATCGCCGTGAGAGCAGTAAATACACAAAGTATTACAGGTGTAGATGGAGGCACAAGGCTGTGCATGAGGCCTTTTGTGTGCAGAAAATTAGTTGCAGGAGAGTGTATAATGCCTTTCTGGGCTCCAACACACAGGGTGTTCAAAAAGATGCAGCCCCGCTTTCCCTTCATACACCCAGCATAAATTCTTTCCCTTCCTTTGCTCTCCTTCTCCTTTCTTCCTCTCGGTCTTCCTCCCCCGCTGCGTACAGGAGTCAGTCTGACTTTTGATCCTGACATCTGCGTCTTGCAGGAATGTCTGTGTGCTCTCTCTGCCCTCTGATGTAGCTCCAGGAACTAATGGAATGTGAAAGAGACAGACGGGCTTCTCGTCTGAAAAACACTGCCCTCTCCCTGCACACGTGTGTACGTATGTGTATATGCTCTCTGCAAGCATGTGTGTGTGTGAGAGTGTGTGCACATGCATGTGTGTGTGAGGGCAACTCTTGCAACACATATCGACTGCAGGAAAGAAGATGGAGTGAAAATGAGTGATACGGGGAAGGTAGAGTCAAATGATAACAAAGAGGAACACCTCAGTTTCTGATTCCTGCAACACGGAGCGTGGGTTTGCGTGGGCTAACCTTTGTGCCATAGTGTACGGGGTTAATCCCACTTCTCTTTCACTTTCTTTCCCTCTCACTCTCCCTCATTCTGCAGGGAGAGTCTGAAGGTCTAAAAGGGTGTTTACAATTCACTAATCTGACTTCAAAACCAGCTTAACTCTGGGAGACATCAAAGGTGCGCGCGTGATGGCCCCACTGATCCCAGTAAGGGGGGGATGTATAACAGACTGGAAACATAGTGAGGAGGAGGAGGAGGGGGTGAAAAAAAGAGGAGGAATGAGAGGAAACTAGATATTTTTGAGATCTTGTGATGACTCTCTCAGTTGACCCCCTCTGCACAGAACAGAGGCAGAAAAAAAACGCTCCAGACGTATGATAAGGCTTAAAAACGAAGAGCTCTTCCCAAAAATACACAATGTCATATCGATTGGTTCTGGATCAATTACCACAATAACACAATCAACAAAACCAAATTTGTTCAAAGGCTGGCGACACACATTTCAAGGTCTAGCCTTATAAAAAGTTTGACTCCAATTATAAATGAGTGCATCCGTCTTTACCACCCTACATAAGCCGTGGTAATAAAAAGGGCAGATAATACATCTGCTTTCCCTCTTCCATAAACATATTCATTAAGATTTAAAAGCTGGATTTTCCAACAGTGTTCCTGTAAGTGGACAGAGAGGGGGGATGTCTTTGTCCTGGTGAGGGCTAACTAATGGCCACGAGCTCATTTAGACAAGACCTGCATGAATATCTGCACAGGAGGAAAAAAAAAAACGCAGGGAAAGTAAAATTAGCCAGTAATAAATGAAGACTGTGGAAATACATCTGGCATTAATTGTCATCCAAAAGGTCACGGTTCATTAAATTACCATTAAAGAGTTTGACAAAATATATTTGGTGCTCACTGAGGTATGCTGGCTTTGTGAAGTTAAATATATAAATAACTGTGATAGCTGTAGCTGTGTCTCAGGCCTATTAATATCAGATGCAGAGGAGAGGCCTGTTCTGCAGGAGCGTTATCAAGGGATTTGCACTATTAACAGATGTATTTTTCCTCCTCCTTGAACACATAGAAATAATGCAAATTATAATGAATTGTCATGTAATGAATAGCCAAGCCACGCAAAAAAAAAAAATGAGGACAATGTGATTTGATGGAGATAAAGCGATCGCAGTGGTATTAGTTATTCTGTATGTGTGCCGAATACGTCTGTGCAAAGTTCTTTTGTGGTTTCAAGTTTGTCCCACATTTCTATTGAGCTATCAGGGACGGAGACACGAGACTGCCCCGAGCAAACATCTGCTCTCACATGTACACATATGTATAAACAGACACAGGCTGACATACATGCCCACGCTCCAGCACAACACTTAGACCAGACGACGAAAAAAAAAAAGAAGGGAATGTAAAGTAGGCACACATTTGATTAAAACAAGGAGGAAAAGAAGGAAAAAAGATTAAATGTAAGTGTGGGTGTGTGTGTGTGTGTGTGCGTGCACGTTAGAGAGAAGCAGAGCAACATGAGACAGAGAGACTCGGGTGGACAGACACTGATTCCCCCAGGTGCATGTTGGGTAAGTCTTCAATAATATGGAGTGACAAGGAACAGAAGGAGCCGATTTCTCCTCATGTCATATCCTCTTTCTCTTCTCGCTTCCTGCTTCTTGTCAACAGGACTTTAAACTGGTGTTTGTTAAATTGGATGTCAGGGTCAGCGGAGGACTTTGTTCCATCGAATGCTTGTCTGTTTGTGTGCATGTGTTAGCCTGCGTGTGTGCAAATGTGTGTGTGGGCGCGTTCAATGCCGTCGTTTAAACGTGATAACACGTTGTCTCTTGATATTAGAGGGCCCGTAAAAAGAATAAAACATGGCAGAATACTTTAACTTGACTTCAAATTTAAATTGAACGGTAGAACATCTGATGATTTAAACATTAAAATCTCTGTGAAACTGATTCAGAATCCCTGCTGTTTTGGTTTGGAAAGCCCCCGCAGCCTCCTGTACTCAGCCACGCCACTGTAGCAGGTCTCCCCTGCCTTTCCAGGAAGCCTCCGATGAGTAGGAAGCCCCTGGACATCTCTGCTAATCACTCATCCCTAAACAAGCACTTCCTAAATGACCTCAGAGAGAACGAAACAAGAGACAGACAAAACCACGCAGCCAAACAAGGCCCCAGGCCTCAAACCAATTTAAATCCCAATTAGATTTCTCAGATACTCTCCAGAGGTGAGTGTGGGTCCACGTATGTTGGTGCATGCATGTGCATATGTTTGCATGAGTGCATGCGTGTGGATCTGCAGACAACCAGCTCTGCCGTACAAACAACAAAGGTCATTGGCTGTCTGAGTCGGTGTATGTTATCGTTTCGATTAGTGTGTGTGATTTTGTTTTGACTGTTATTGTTACGATCGTAGAAGCAGCTGACCTTTGACTGTAAGATATAGAGGATCAGATTATTGTCATTGTCAGAGGATTTTCTTTAATTTCTTTACATGTGAGTCAATACTACTTCAGGATGTGTATGAGTCATAAATGAGTATTGGTAGCCATAAACATGTTAAGTGTTTATCTTGTTGGCCAGCGTTTATGAGGATATTGTTTCGGTGCAAGATGAAATACAGATTAAAAAGTGTAAAAGTGAAAAAAATGACCAAACTCTCCTCTCTGTTAATGCTTCTTTACTTTTATTCTACTTGCTAAAACACTTCACGGCTTTCAGCTTCCATCACACAGAGAAGATTAAAGTGGCTTCAGTTTTTCTATCTAAATATGCAGAATAAGAGGATGATAAAGGTATTAGGCGCCAAAATAGTTCAGCTCCCAAAACTCGTGTATTGATGACGGCTTATGTAACTGGTCTGTTTATTAATAAGAGAAATGCAAATAGGGATCACTCCTAAATGTGCACATTTTATGGTGTTTTTAAAAGTATTTTCAGGTTTTTTTTATGGAAACAGCTGCTCAGAAAAATAATCATTGGCCTATTAACATCCTACTATGGCTACATAAACAAACACACACACACTCATACATACAGACAAACACACACCAGATGGCCACTCCCCCCTCACCTCTTACATTAGGGTCCCAGTGGCAACAGGTCAAACAGGTCCCACCTGAATGAGGCATTTGTGGTTCACAGGTGAGCCCTCACTCTCTGTCCCTCTTTTTTTCCCTCCTCTTCTTTATAGTCCCATCAACGCATCCTGCAAATGAGAGCAGGTCAGCATGTGCCGGGTTACTCCTGCAGGCCAGATGGGATTCAATAGAGATGACACTCTGAGGATGACCCACCTGATGTTACCGTAACGCAGCGAGAAAGGCCTTTTACCATCCTTTTGATAAGCACTGCAGAGAAGTGAACACATGCAGAAGCACATAAATGCGCACAAACACATTACAATATGTACTAAGATCTGGAGTTAATGCTGAAAAAACGAGGGCTACACATATGTAGTTGAGGACTGGCCTTTTTTTATCAAGTGTAGCATGACTGGATGAGGTTTTACTCTGTTTTCATTCCACCGTGTGCCTCGAGGTGGCAGTGTTGTCATATCAACCTGCTCAGCTGGCTTTGGTGTGTTTCAGCTTTTAAAACTCTTCAAGAAAAAAAGATCCTAGCAGACTTCAACCACAGATTAACAATATGACTGCTCCCAAATACTGATCATCCACCTTGCACCTTATCTCACGCAGAATGAAATATAAAGCAACACAAAAAAATCCTTTTTCCCATTTTCTGCAGATGTGCTCGTCAAAGCTTTTCTTAAATCTAGTTACACAATACAGCTCAATGTTAGGATTATACTCACTGTTTGCTTCTGTTTACAAAAATATTAACACAAATTGTTGATATACTACATTAATAAATGCTCCTTTCAAAACTCTCATCCAATGTAAAAAAATATATATATACCAGGATGAAGCTACTGTGCTTGACACAAAGTTGAAGTTATCCCACTGTGGCAGCAAAAAAAACAGCAACAACACAGCAACCCACTATCCACATCCAAGTCATTTTTGTCCACTTCTTGTGTGTATGTGTGTGTATGCATCTCACTTACGTTACATGCAGGAGGGTATTTTAGTCTGAGGCTGGTTGCGTGCAGAGCAGCTCTTGTCCTGGCATTAGAAAGAGAGGCAGTAACAGCTTAACAATGTGTACAAGCGCAAACACACAATTAGACTCATTATTGTATCCTGGAGATGAGAGAGGTGCAACGCCGGCACACCCCTGCTGTGGTTTGGCACCCTTTGGAGACAGGGAAACATGTACACATGTACACATGTACACGTTTTCCCACAACAATACAGCAGAAGCACTTCAAACAGTGCGGCTCCAGCACACAATTTGCATTTGTCAGTTATTGGTGACGGGTATTTAAGTATATGACAACTCACCCACCTCAGACAGGTACCTGTTTCTCAACTACAGGCCTGTCTCTTTCCACGGGAACACATGAGCACTGTATCCTGCATCACAAGTCCGTCATACACTCTTGTTTTAATGCTCCAGAAGATCTGTCTACATGTTTACAGGTCTCAAAAATCATGCCAAAGAAGAGGAGGCTGTAAGAACTGGGTGCAAACTAATAGTCACCTTTAATACAGTAGTTTGGGTATTTATACAGCCTGCAAGACGCCTCCTTGCACCCTTTTCCCCCCTTCCTTGTCTGCAGGACTGTGGGATGCACCTGGCCTCCTCAGCAGAGCTCCACTCTGACAGCTAACACTACACTGTGTCACGGCGTGCACTGATTGTCTTATCTGCCCATTTATCACAGCTGAATTGGAACCAGCCTTGCCTGAAACCTGCTTTCAGACTTCATTCGGGTGACTTGGGATGCATGATGCTGCAATTGTTGTGCTTTCAGAAACGGGGGCTCCGTTGCAAATGTATTCAGGGTTATTTTTAACATACAGAGATACTTTGTGTGTTTAGTTCTGTATCTCAGTGGCCTGAGATAACAGCTACAATTAGCCTGCCACTAACACGTGCTAGAGGAACTGTTAAGTATTGGCACCACATGTCACAGTCTCGTGCCGCTGCCACTGAACTCCTTCCTAACCAGAGAAAGTTTGTCCTGCGCTAAACTGCCTTAAAAAGGATCTTGCATGATTGTAATTTGCTAAAAAATGCATCAGTGTGGTAGGCTCCATGAGACTGTCCGCACAGGCTGTTTGCACACAAACCAGCACTGATGTCTTCTGTCAGCCCTCATTTTGGTAAACACTGATGTGTACGTGAGGAAACGGAGTGACAGGTGCATGATTGAGGTACTTAAAAGCAGACACTCTCAGCGACTCTCCTCCTCTCTGCTGATCTCCCAGGGTCGCTGTGATTCAACTCATGCGTTTCCATCCTGACATTACATGCATCAGCTCTCTTTCATCTCCTGCAAGATCTTTTTTTTTTTGGTCTTGTTTAATTGATGTAATGCAAGCTTTAGTGCTAATTGTAAGTTAGTATTATCACCTCGTTATCATTCAAAGAGTCACATTCTCGGCTTGATTTACAAGAGGAGTATTGCTTCTTTGAGATCCAGGGTGAGCTTGTTTGATTGTGTCAGGCAGGAGCCAACTTCACATGGACTTCGCCACCTTTTCAAAGACTTTGCTTCAAGAACAGGTCCGCTTTAAAGAGATCTGTAAAAGATAAACATTAAATATGCATCCGGATCTTCTGCTTGGGCGAGTGGACTGAATCTGTATGAATGGCTAATGTGTTGCTGTGACGGCAAGCAACTAGATTGATCACTCATTACGATATCTGCTCCATTGGCCATTAACACCCGCAAGGAGCCTAACCACGGGCCCCATCACACACACCAGGGTTAAATTGAGAGTGAAGAAGTGAAGTGTGTGTTTGTGTGTGTGTGTGTGTGTGGAGGGGGGTGAAAGGAAGAAAGGTTTCAGCATGATCCAAATCTGGTCATCTATAGGCTGCTGCAGACTTTGACAGGAGAGGTGAGTGGGTTCAGGTGTCCTGGTTTACATAAAGTGGGCAATACATCTATAGTTTCTCACCAGGGATACTGTCCTCTGTATTTATCACACTCACTAAGCACATTAGGGCCACAATGCTACAGATAAAAGACGAATCATTTACCCAGGTGGCTCTTCAATTGAGGAAAAACACGTGTGATAATATTAGACATGGACTTCAAACTGATGCTGTCTGCGCTCACATGTGCCCTGCCTCAGACTTCCCCTCCTGGTGGCCCTAAGAAAAAAAAAACTACACATGTAAATCTGAAGAGGCTCTCCACTCCCACCGCTGTAGGGGTGTTGTCAAAAGAACAAAATTTAATAAACCTGTCCACGACACCTGCACACGCTTTCTTTCTCTGTGCGACCCTTGTGTTTTCTCCTTCTCTCAGTCACACACACACACACACACACACACCTGCCTAAGTGAAGGATTTACTTGTATTACACACAGCACATTGAACCTGCCAATCAGCGCACAGTGCAGCTGTCTGTGTGTTGTCTGTGAGCTGTCTGCATTCCTTTAGAAATTAACTGCACACCTCGAATACTCTCAGGCAAGCAGCTTTAAAATGCTAAAGAGGGGACAAATGTCATGACAAGCTGTTCCATCACACACGCGTCAAAATCACCCAGAGTTTCTGATTAGCATAACTGAATGACTAATGCTGAACACTTTCTAAAAGATATCGAGTTTAAACTGTAATAATTCATGCAGCACACAGCTGAAGGTGAGAGCTGCTCTGCTACTGTGTGCTTTCACACCCCTTCACCTGCTTTAATCCAAGATTAATTTCATGACGCGCGCCGTTTAAGATTAGCTAAGTCCTAAAGTGACAGACAGTTGTTGTAATTTGTGTATCTGGATGCAGCAAAGATGTCTGATTTGATAGGATAGGATAGAACTTCATTGTAACAAGTACAACGAAATTGAAGTCACAGCAGCAATCAAGAAAACAAAAGAAAGAAAGTGTATAGAAAGTGAAAAAAGGTCCATAAGAAAATAGATGATAACAGTTTGTCCATCATTCTCCAGTTCAGCCAGCCTCCACCTCCACAGGGTCCAGGACTGAGCTTCTTCAGTCATGCTCCATCTCTGTCTCCTGGATCCTGTCTGCTCACAGCAGGTGAAGCTCTTCCAATGTGGCGTTGGTGTCTGATGTTAGCTCCGTCAGCCATGTCTGTGAATAGCATGATGCTACTCTGCCCTCTGGTATTCCCTCTGTTGCTGGGTTAGCATGGCTAGCTCGTCCATCTTATTGGAGATAGATCTTACGTTCCCAATAACGATGGTTGGAAGGACAGGTCCATGTCGTCACTTCTTAGCTCACACCTGAGAACCAGCACGTCGTTCTCACCTCCTTCTCCTCACCTTGTGGGGAGATATCAGGCCTTGCACCAGTTAGCATTGGCATGCTACAGGCTGCTAACAGCTGGTTTCACATGTAAACAATGCAACCATGGTTACATGTAGGATCTCCAGACAAACACAGGAGAAAAAATAGAAAAATATCAGTGAAGACACAAAAAGTTTGGTGTCCATGACCAACAAATGAGCCATACAAAGTAATGATCCACTCCAAATACAAAGATTACGAAAAAGAGAGGAAAATTACAAGAAACAGACAAAGAAGAGAGAGCTGCTGCAAAAGGCAGCCATAGCTTAGCAACCGCATAAACTTCTGTGTTTAATGTGAGATTTTCAAGTTTAGTTTAGTTTAACGTGAAAAATATTGGAGGTGTTTTTGAAATACTGGACTCTGAAGATCAAATCAGCCTCATCATAAAAATATTTTCCCATGAGCCAGTTAGGAACTCATCTATGTCAGAGGCAGTAGTTGCTATGAGGCGGTGTGTTTTCCACAGACATGTCAGAGATGCTGGTGTTGACATAAAGCCTGTTTATTCCACTGTGCTCCCTCTGTAAAGATTCTGTCCACACAGACCTCATACGGGGCGAGGGGACCCCTATTCATCTCCTCCCAAATGGGATAGCATCCTCCAGGGGAGAGGGGTGACATGGTCCCTGCCAAGGCGACGGGGAAGTCCTTCAGCTGATAATAGCAGTCGACGGGGGGAACAACCTCAGCAGGCACCAGGCCAGACAACTGTCAATCAAAGTACCTCTCCTCTTTTTCCCACTTTCGGTCGCGACTCGCCATCATCCCAAAGTATCTCCCTCTTTTTTCCATCTCCACTCCTCTTCCTCACAGTGTGCACACTCCAGAAAACCACAGCTCACAATTCCAGTCTGGAGATCCTCACAGTGAATATAATGAGCATGTTGCTCTGACAAGACTCGACTGGGGCACTGATGAAGATCAACAGCATCAGATACAGATGTAGAGCAGTAAATAATAAGGCCTTTTAATGGGACGTCTAATTGAGCATCAGGCTGAAGTCGAAAAACAACATCAGATCATTCCGTCCAACTTTTTTCCCTCTCAGTCCTTAGTGCATTAGACAACAACAAACAACAATTGTGGCTCCTCTTTATCTAATTAGTAATCACCACAATGATAATTACACAACTGTGCAATGGCATGAAACAAATTGTTATGAGAATAAAGTGCGTTCCCCTCTCAATTTGCTTACTTGGAGTCGACATCATCCATCCATCCATCTATTAAAAACAACAAAACAAACAGCCTCCAGGAAAAAAATGAGACTCACTCAACAGAAATCTTTAATGTTTAGCAAAAATAACTAACTATGCAACTAACAAGTTAGCACGTATTAAACGCATCTTTCTTTCTGTTTTTATTGCTGCATCAATAAAGTGTCATATCTATTGTTTGTATACTGCAAACTGTGTACCAACTTGTTTTTAGTGTTTAGGTTTGAATATTCTGACCCTTTTTGGAACCTGAAAGCTGCAGAGAGACTGAAAAATGAGGGGAGGAGGAGGAGACAGAGGGTGCAGCAAAGATCCTGGGTTGGAGTAAAACCAGAACTGCTTTGGACTCAGTCTCGTTGTGTGATGTGGACCCTACCAGGTGAGCTAACTGAGGCCATTAAACCAAACGTTACTGTGTTTTAACAATTTCATTGTTTTTATGTTGTATTAAGACTTTGCTCTTTGTGTAAAGTTAGTAAATACAGTGCTCCTCTAACAGAAGAACTGACTGCTTTCAGCTTTGAGCACGATAAGATACAAAATGTGACATGAGGTTAATCGTGAACTTCTCCATGCTGCTTTAAGTTTTCTTGAATTGAAATTGTTTTAATGCTTTTGAATGGACTGTGTTACACCAGAGGTCTGCATTTTTATTTTTCTAACATATGATTAATGTCACTGACGCTAAATAAAATGATATGTTAACATTTTGTGGCACTAAATGTTCATCACGTCTTGCAATAAAGCCTGCCGCCACTCTGCTTCACCTCCTACAACATCAGCCCACCAACTTTTCATGCACCTGTGGCTAACCTCAAGTTTTACACCCCTGGTTAGATTACTTAATCTACAAACTCAAATCTGGGAGAAAATACAAATTTTAATTCTGATTCATTTTACTGCCAACGTGCTGGCTTAATACATGAGTAATACAATGAGTTGAGAAACATAATCAAGACATGTTATCAAACTAAAGCATTCTTTTTGTGGTTCTACATCTTCATTAATTAAAAAAACTTCTTGTTTAAATAATTATCAATATATTTTAACTATATTATAACTATAAAAATGTATAAACTGTTTTGTCTTAAATTTGAAGGTAAAGTAGATGTTGTGGCTCTGAAATGACTTTAATCCAGGTGAGATGAGGCAAAGTGGCTCCTTTGATGGTAAAGTTTGCAGACCCCTGTGTCAGACAAAGCCGAGGCTGAAGTGATCATTTTGCTCATTTGCAAGATGATAATTTGCCAAACTTTAAAGTTTATTTTGTTTAATGCAATCTATTTCAATTTAAGACAACAGTGCTTGAAACTATATCGTTCAAAAACACCACAGCTCTGAAATCATCCTCCTTTCGACTGTGTTGTTGATGAACAGCCTAAACCTGCTGAGAAAATAACAAATTCACATAAAGATCTCGTCAACTATTTTGTGGCAAAGATCAAACAGAGTTAACTTTAAGAGCAAAGAGGGACAGTTCTGTAAAACAGTTTAACATTTCAAATAAATGAGAAGGAAACAGTGGTTGTTACAGAACCAAACGCTGTATCTGAGCTCTGAATGAGCGAAGATAACACTTGTTTGTAGATAAGAGCAGATCTGTCACCAGGGCCTGGGAAAAGTGGGAGAGGTAACGCCATTCTTTAGCTGCAAGCTGTCCATTAATGAGACATCAGTCCATCAGGGTGGTCCGTTATGACAACTACCAGAGGCATTTCTGTGTTTGTGTCTGTTTGTTACATGTGTGTGAATATTCGAACACTCATGGCCAAAAGCAAACACTGAATAATGCAAATATCAGGGTTTCTTTTAAAAACATGTGTGACCTGCATTAGTCATCAGGATGGACGTAAAATTATTAATGTGACGGGACGTAGAGGAAAATATAATGAATGAATTGGAGGACAGGAATCAGGCAGTGATCGATTTGTTGTTTAAATCCTGGTTATACTTCATTGTTTGTGATTCAGAACAACTTTCAGAATCAGATTCATCAAATCAAAACAAAATGTAATGTTTGGATCACCTACAGTAGGCCGCTACGTATGTCAGTTAGACTTGCGTGATTTGCTGTAACCAAGCTATGCATCATTTAATGAATCAGTCGTCTTGAGGTGGACCATTCACTTCCTTTTTAAAGCTAGCTTTTACATTTACAAGTCACCATGTGTGCGTGTGTGTGTGTCCTAGCCAGCTGTATGTATAGCAGGTATTTGCGTGTCTAAGAGTGGTATGGTATAAAAAGAAACCCCAAGACTCATAAAGTATGTATCACAGCCCATCTTGCAGATTTTCCGATTGGAAACATTGACACACACACACACACACAAACACACAATCACACACACACACACACACACACACACACACACACACACACACACACACACACACACACACACACACACACACACACACACACACACACACACACACACACAGATTCAACATGCACTCACACACAGGTAAGCTATCATATTTGTACATTTGACCTGGCTCTCTTGATCTTTTACTACCTAGATAAAACTTTGTTTGTTTGTTTGTTTTTTCATGTAAGAAAGAACTAGAAAAAAAAGACTTTGTCATGAGAAAGATTAGGCCTACTGTAATGTGTTGCAATTATGTAATTTACTATGAAAACTTATTCAATTCAGCCTCTGTTTGTCAGTTCACTGCACATTTTATGAACTGAAATGTTTTTGTCAGGTATTTCAAAATCAGTCTGTAAATTTCTTATGCTCTTAAATGAAAACATAGTGTCATTTTTTTGCATATTAACTCATTAAATGAGTTTTTTTTTAACACAGGTCATTCATTTGAGACTGAATTTCCAAATGCTACATTTAAAGGTAAAGTGTGTAATTATTAGAAAAGCTACAAAGGTTTAAAGTAAAATTTCATTTGAGTTTATTTTTCAGTTCTACAGTTTCATTTTGCAGATGCTTATGTCAAAAGTGACGCACAACACAAGCAAGAGTTTTGACAGAGGGGGAAATCTTGGTTAGTGTGACAAAGTGCTACAACTTACTCGGCTGCAGGTGCTGCCATTGAGTGAAAGAAGATTGTTTTTTGTTTTGTTTTGTTTTGTTTATTATAGATGTAGAATAATGTAACTATAACTAACCACAAATAATCACTGCAAACATATAGTTCAACATTCAATAATCAATGCTAAATATCCACTAAGAGCTTGGGGAAATAGTTTAGTGGAAACAGTTTAGTGAGAATAATTCATTTACGTTTTTGTAGAGAAAGTTTAGTGGAAATAATTCATTTTAGTTTTTGCAACCCTAAGTTACATTCTGTTTCATAGATGTTAGACTTTAAAGCAGGGATCTCAAACTTGTGCCATGTTTAGTCCCTGCTCTCTGCTTGAAGATGAAGTAATCAGTGAAATCAGCTGGTGGAGTTTTTTGGTTGGAAAGAAAACCTGCAGCCTCTTGGCCCTCCATGGCACGAGTTTGAGATCCCTGCTTTAAAGGGTGTTACAAGTGTCAAATACTTCCACAAAACGTGAAAACAAACTTTCCCACTTCCAGACGAAGTTCTGGAAAAAAAAGTTTTTAAACTTACAGGGAAAGCATCAAGTCCCCCCTGTGTGGAGTATTTATCTCTAATCAATAGGGATGCTTAGGTATTCAATGACCTCCAAATGCAAGCTAGAGCTTCACATACAAGACTGTTGACCATTGTGAGGGGTTACTGTTTTAGTCTTACTGCAGCAAAGACACAAAGAGAGCACACGCACGAGACTTCAACGACATCAGAAAAAGATTTCTCTGAGGACAAAAGCATGTACACAAGTAAAGGAAGAGATGAACAAAGACAAAAGAGGAATGACTTTTTCCACAAAGTCCATTATTGACACAGACAGGTCTACACAGGAGCTGTTTGTAGGATTGTTGTTCATGTTTTATTTTTGGTCTTATTATTATTTTCATACACTGGACTGACATAATATACCTCAACAAGTCCATAAAACACCATGTAACAGGAATTTCACACCTAAATTCACTACAAATCTGACACAGAGAAAGTTTTAAAGGCTGATTTATTGAAATAACATTTTTGTCAGGTGACATTTTTAATCATGTCACCTGACACCTACCCTGCAGTGGTGACAGATGTATAAAATAACTCTACAGAAGTCTTCAGTAGCCTCTCTAATAGCCAGATTTGCTTCTGTAGCTCATACATAGGCATTATCATTAATTATAGTTTGTTTCCGATCAGCTAGAAACTCCTCACAGGAGCTCTAACTTTGATGTGTGGCTTTTAACTCAGTTTGTTAGACTCCTTCACATCCACCTCTCCAGCTCAGGGCTTCCTCTGATCTGTGGTCTGTTTACTCTCTCACAGTGTTCAGCTGACATTGCCAAGAACTTCTTTTAGCACTTTAGCAAAATGTCTGGCATCAACACACTCTCTTACACAATGGATTCCCTCCAAACCACCATAATGACCAAGTCTCTCCATCCATGGCAGCGGCTGATGTTTGCCTTGCACTTTTGCTAATATTGCCCCCCTCCTCCTCCTGCTCTCTCCTTTCAAACCCACCGATTTGACAAAGTGAAAACAGCAAGAAAAACACAAACAAAGACCTCCCCCGAGCTCAGGCACGCACAGCTAAAACCTGACATTCTAATTAGTTTTAAAAGTAATTGCTCGAAATGATTAGTTGAGTTGGGCCACTTTCCCCTGTTACCTCTGAATTGGAAATATAATTGTGGCAGACAGTAATTGGCCAGCCATAGACTGTTGGTTATTGTAGTCTGTGGTGGCCGGCTGCATCATTACCAAGGCTTGGACGCGATTCAGCTTTTGAACTACAGTGACCGAATAGGAACACAAACACACACGCACGCAATGCTCTGCTTCCCCATGCCAGCACTCCATCGCTACTCGGGCCCATGCCCCGCTCTGGGGATCTAAGTTGTTTTCCATCCTGACCTCCCTTCTTTTCCTCTTTCTTTCTCCGATCGTCCTCTACCTCAGGGGCAAATGGACTGCTTGTTCAGAGATGGGGGAAGCTGCAAGCTCTGATCCAGAGAGGAGGATCTTCAGCTTGTAGTAAGAAAACAGAGGATAAAGGAGAAGAAATAGAAGCCAGGGCCTGAGTGGACAGTAAGGTGTCATCAGTATAGAGGGACAGTAGGTCTGCTTCATGCCTGCGGCCTCTCTAATACCAATCAGTTCCTGATTCATCCATGAGGTACGTACTCATCTGTGGCCTTTATGTGTAAAAATGTCTTTTTTTTTCTGTAGCTGCATGTGTGTCACTGCCTGTTTGTGTGTTTTTTTTTCCCCCTGTCATTGCCTGGATCAGTATGTTGTGTCTGTTTATGTTTTGTTGTGCAGAGTTTTCTTTGCTAAATTGTCTGGAAACTGAACAGCCCCCATCAGTAAACCAGGCAGAAAGGGCCGTGTATCCCGCTACAGGATCCAGGACATGCCAGTGGGACACACACAGAAACACACAGAGGATGTACCTTAATCCGTCTGACTCACAAGCACACACACACACACACACACACACACAAAAACACACACACTGACTAAATGACTGACAATCAGAGAGAAAGACAGACATAGCTTGCTTTTACCGTAGATGATTGTGCAAATAACACTTCTTTTGGAAAAAGTCAGGACAAATTCAGGAGCAGGTAGTCCTATACATTCATACTTTTTCCAGAGGTGACCAACAGATTTTCTTAAGAGTCTGAAGAGACGAAGAAGACTCCTGCACCCTCTCTTCCTGCTCTACATCCACCATGGATTCCAAGAAACACAGAGCATTAAGATCCACAAAATTGTATCTGCCAATTACTCCATCCCCTTCTCAAAGCAAAAGGGGGGAGATATAGGTCAGGCCTGTCAGACTAAGGCTTCTGTCATCCCCCGTCCTCCTCCCCTCCATGCATCACTCCTTGCCTGGGGATAGAGGTCCCATAGCTTTCCATTAGGACTCTCAGTGAGTGTACTGTATGTACAGCAGACCCGCCCCCCCATGCACGTAATCCCAACCACACTCGCACCATTAGAGGGAAGAATAGTGTTGACTGCCTTTAGGGGAGGGGGGGACACCAAACCAACGACAGGGTAATGTCTCTCAGCTTCACACTTCGTATAAACACAAGCAAAAAAAAAAAAAAAGGGAAACACAACTTATTCTACTCTTAGTGTTAAAAGTTTCCTGTATCTTACCTGTTTTAATTAAATCAAGTTAAAGTTAAGTTTGCCTTCTTTATAGTCTTCTTTGTGCTGTTTTTTCTCTCTCGTACTCTTTGATTAGTGGACTGTGATTATTGACAGCCTGGTGTGTGTGATCATCACAACAAACTGACAGTAGGGAGCTCAATAGCCTCCAATACCATCTGTCTGGTATGGATCTCTGGAGGTTGACGCCTGTTGGCTTTGGGAGATCTACACACCACAGGTCTTGAGAGCTGGCAGAGTTTGGAAGAGGTGTATGTGTGTGTGTGTGTGCACCCAATTGAAGCTGTTCAGTCATCTCAACACTCACACACACACACACATACACAAACACCCAGAA
The DNA here is from genome assembly GCF_033239565.1 of Halichoeres trimaculatus. NCBI lineage: Eukaryota > Metazoa > Chordata > Actinopteri > Labriformes > Labridae > Halichoeres > Halichoeres trimaculatus. The sequence goes on from NW_027437181.1 coordinate 28,092,537, forward strand.
GAGGAGAGGAAGAAGGACTGGAAGAGTACTCTCCATGCTCTCTTTCTATCTATCTCACAAACCAGAGAAGAGCGAGCGTGATCAAACACACCTGTGATGTCTTTAATTAAGAAGTACTAACAGGCTTGATTAAAAGGAGCGAATGAAAGGATCTGCTAATGAAAGGAGCAATTCCCTGATCAGCGACGCAAGTGGACGGAGGAGAAGAGAAGAAACAGAAATATGCAAAGAGAAGAGGCGGAGGAGAAGTGATTGAATTCTAGCAGCAGTGTGATTGATGGGACTTCAAGTTATCCAACAAAAGTTTTGTTTGATATAGGCTACATACCTCCTGCCTGTGTGTGTGTGTGTGTGTGTGTGTGTGTGTGTGTGTGTGTGTGTGTGTGTGTGTGTGTGTGTGTGTGTGTGTGTGTGGGATGTAGGTATTTTCGTTTGCAGACAGCCCTGAGAGAGACTGTCAGAGTAATGGCGCAGCGTTACTTTTGGGTCACGTTCTCCACCATGGATATGAAAACAAACAAGCCAGGCCATTACCAGTGGCAGGCGGTTCTCTTACTCTCCTTACGCATACCTCCCACTCTCCTCTTTCACGTGTCTCTGCACTTTTAAAGGATTCAATTAACCTGAAATGAACCAAAGATCTGTGCAAACAGATACTGCCCGTCTCCCTGGCTCTGTCCCATATTTGACTGTTCTCCACGTCACTGTTCTCCTGTCCTTTCTTGCTCCCTACTGTTGTTTCTCTTCTCACTCTTGGTTAACTCCTTTTTATTGTTTTGAGCAACAGTTATCAAAAATACAACAGCAAGTACAAGGAGTCTGTCTGAAGTTATTATATTAAGGATCTACAATGTCATCCTCTACAAAGGTGTCGTTCATAAACCAAAAAGCTAAACTGTCTAAGATATTTAATAGCCAAATGGCCTGAAAAAGATTCAAGTATGTATCACTAAAATGTGGTAAATTCCAGCATTGTACTTACTTTATATAATTAGTTAAAAGATATTTAACACTTAACTTATGACTGTTAATTCTGAAATTTGAAATGTAATAGCTGGTATTCATACTAGAATTAACTATTAGTTTTCAGTGACAAATCTTATTTCAGCTAAGTTTAGAGAAGAAAATAACTGAGTGACTGACTGTCCTCATATGGGGCCCAAATCAATCCTCCCCTCTCATGGTATTTACAACTTTATACACTTTTTTGTTTGTTTGTTTGTTTGATTGTTTGTTTTTTAATTCTCAAGTTTTGACGTGCTCAATGATGTTTTCAGACGTGGCGGAACTCGCAGAATCCAGTTTCATTTACAATATGTTTTTTTTTTTAAGTCAGTTTTGAACTAAATTTGGAAAAAACATTGAAAATAATTTAACATGTAAAAGCTACACAACAAGAGCCTGCCATCAGTCGTGACAATACAATGTAATGGTAGATTTTCTGCAGGCTCTTCTTTTTCAAACATTCACTTATAGCTGAAGTAGAGCATTTACAGAATGAAGCATGAGTCAGCTACATTTTGAAATTGTACAATTGAAAACAAGCCCAAGTCTTCCTCTGTGGCCCCCAGCCTCTGGAGCCCATGGATTCACCTTTACAGACAACAGTTGCAGGCTGTTGTGATGAGAAAGGTCAGAGGTAAGAAAACTCCTGATGCTGAAGGTTATCAACAAAGACTGACATTCTTAGCACGTTTTAAGCTAGCATATTAGCTTTGCAAAATAGCTTGTGTGTCCATATCTTTTTAACAATATTACTTTTTTGTTCAAGACAACTTTTTGTAAGGTTTGTAGTTACAAATGTGGTAAGTGAAATTTGTTAACTCAGTTTGTAGAGTAGTTTAGAGTACAGAAGGTGAGCATATTGTTTATTTTAAACTTTTGTTGTTTGCTTTTAATGCCATTCATGGCCTGGCTCCTCTAGATTTATCAGAGATTTTAACTTAACGCAGCCATACTAGGGGGCCTGCGTTCTTCTGGCCAGTTCCTTTTGGACGATCCAAGGTCTAGATATAAACAGTGTAGGGGAACGTTCGGATGTCAGGCTGCCCCCTGACCCCCTGACACCACCACTGACTTATGATGTACTGATGTATCTTTTTCTTTATGTAATGTTCTTATGGTAGTTTTTTATGTTGCTTTTATCCATAGTGTTCTTATTTATTCTTTGACACTGCTGTAAAGCACTTTGTGGGTTGTGGGTTACTGTAAAGGGCTTGAGAAACAAACATTGATTTATAGGTTGATTGATTGAAGTGTCACCCACAGCCTGTACTCTCAGACCTGTCCATGACATGTAATGTGAGTGAATCTTTGCTCTTTACTTTATTGATAAACTTTCCTCTTTGAACAGACCACTGCAGTATAACTGCTGCAGATTATCACCACAAAATAAATCAAAGAAATAATTTTCTGTCAGAAAAGGGCCATAAATTTCTTACAGCTAAACTTTGTCAGCCAGTGTCATGTCATCAGGGGGACTTTTCTCTCTGGAATATCTGTTACAACTGCTGATACTGAGAAAACGTGTTTAGAAATAACCTATATTTGTGCTAATCTCATTTTGAATGGTGAATTACGATTCAGGCATACATCTTGAAGTGAGACTATTTCATGATCACTTAAAAAGTCTTAACCAGGACTTTAATGTACATCTCTTGTCACTACCAGACTCCAAGTTGTTGAAAACAAGTGAAGCTGAATACTGTGCATGCCTTTTCTCTACCATATTTTTCCAGCTGTTGATTTCTATTCTATAGCTAAAAATAGCAAAGAGCACAGCATTAGCTCCAGTTATATTTTATGTGATCATCCTTTTGAACTTGATTGACAATGTTACTTTGTTTGAATGAGTCAGTCAAAAAGAAGCAAAAACCAGCTGTAGTTCGCACATAAGCAAAACATAGGCAAGCGCAGGTTAAAAAAATATTTATGACTCCAGCTTAAATCTATGTCAATATTTAAGGCAAATTCCTGTCTAATTAACTGTTTTTGAAATGATGACATTCCCATGTGTATTTTTTTCTGAATTTAGCTGTGGTTTCTGTTGTTAGTCTTCTGAATCTCATTTATTATATCAATTATTGACATGGTCCAGCTGGAAATCAGCTTTTGGAAATCAGTGTTAAGTCATGTTTACAACCTAATGTGTTGTTTCTCAGCAGTTTCTATAGTGCACAGTTGCAGGTCTTGAAAACAAAATATTGTGTTTAGGGCAAGTTTTTTATTTGTCATTAATATAATAGTAGAATATTTTATGAGCATTCTATGCATGTGATATTCTAGTAACAAGCTTAAAATGGTGGTGGTGTTCCTATGTTTAAACATGGACATAAAGTAACAATGCTGGATGTTCACACTGAATCTGCACATTTACAAACAGTTATATAGTAACATGTCATAGAAATCCCATAATCTTTTGCTTTAAAAATAGCACAAGGTCTTCATAAAATCCTCATAAAAATGTCTAAACTGATGAGGTCATCTTTTGCTCAAGGATCTCCTAACTTTCATCTGATTGGGGGTGCGGGCCTCAAACACCAAGGTCTGCACCTCCAATCTGGCCTTGACAGGACTAAAACAAATGAAAATTGTGTGCAGCTGTATTATCCAGGCAATGCAGGTATCAGATCAGGACTTGGTACAGGGGGAAATGTAATATTAGAAAAAATATTTGGGATAATGGACCAAAAAAAGAGCAGATTGAGCTATTCTTACTCCACATAGCTTAAAAAAACTAGAAACAACTTGACTGTGTGTTTGTATTAATGAAACAGCCATCTGAAATACACCAGTTGGAAGACAGAGAAGAAGAGTAATTGTTGAGCAAAAAAAATGTTGCAGCGATATGTTTTTGATTTTCAGGACATAACAAATAAAGGATCACACATATCATGCAACAAAGGAGCTCCTTGACCTGGAGGGCCACTGTTGCTGTTGGATCTCCACCAATGGAGGATGAGAAAGTGAGTGATGTAACTCAGAATCTGACTGCTAGATATTTCAAAACACTCCCATGTCTACAGTTTACCTTACTTCATGCATGACTTATTGATATTACTTAGTTGCTTCAACCACTTTTTCTTAAGAGTCTGTGGACCCACCTGTAAGTGGCTCAGGTAGCTAGTTTGGACACAGTCGATTCATAATTTAAACACGAAAGACAACGTCCCCAAATCTGTCATATCACTGTTTTCTATCTTTGACATTATTTGTTATAAATGATTAAATGTTGAATCCAAAATCTGACAGAAGAGTTGCTTCTATGAAAGTTATAAACCACAACATCAGCAATATTATACCTGCAATGTTTGATGTATCAGATAATGAGCATTATATTTGTGATACACAGTTACACACTGCACTTTGGCTCTGTCCCCCGTCCTCTGCTCCAGAGGCAGCACACACACACACACTCACGCACACACCTCAGGCCTGCTGACAGGCCACAGCCTGACTCTGTGCTGCTGCAGAGCTCAGCACAGCTGTCTGTTGTCCGTTTCTTCTGATCTCCATCTCTCCCCTCTTTGTGCCCACTCAGCATGACAATGATATACACCTCTGCCCCGTCATCTCTTTGAAACTCACAACACAACTCAAAGAATGACAGCAGATCATACAGAATGTTTCTGCATCCTCTGGGTTATAAGCAGTTTAAATTTTCTGCGATGAAGAGTTGGTTCAGGCATTATTATGACTAACGATGATTTCTGTGCACCTTAGGAGGCTTGAAACCACAATCTTTAAATTTAACCTTGTTAGCATGACTTAAATCACGGTCTGTTTTCATCCACCAGGGCTGGAGTAACATTAGTAAACAGTCAGAGCTCCCTCTATGGGGCAGTCTCTTTTAAGGGGCATGCTAAGATTACTTGTGTCAGCATTTCAGCTGAACACTGGCACCGTGTTGACACGCAGCAGATGAATATTAAACCTTGAGAAACAAAGATGTGCTGGAAGCAAAAGCCTGCATAAATATTTTTCATATGCACACATACACACACACTCACGCACACACAATCTTGAGCGTCCCTCCCAGCAGGCACAATCACACTCAGGCAGATAATTCAGTGTCACAGGGAGCCTTGTCTCTGACCCTCTGGCCCCCTCCAGACAGGGAAGCAGCTGGACAGGGACCCACGGCTGCCTGGAACTCACTTCCCCTGGGGAGCTGGAAGGAGAAGAGTCCCTCTCTGCCTCGGAGAATGACCAGCTGAGCTTTTCTCGGCTCAGTCTGTGAATGTGCTGTTATGTGTCTGAGTCCAGGAAGGTTTGAGAAGACAGAAGAGGAGGGTTGTTTATAGAAGTCAGCTGGCTGATGAAATATACAGTATCAGGGTTTGCTTAGTTTTTCCGTCTGGTAAGATTTCTGAGAAGTCTGTTTTCTACAAGTCCTTCAGTCTACTTCAGCCTCCACAGTGACTGTTTTTTCTCATATCTTGAACAATTTTAAAATCTGCCTGTTTGGAGGTTGAAAATGTTTTATCTTGTGAGTTCAGTTTTAACATGATTTGGGATTGTGTCTTTGGATACGAATGATGGAAGGCTAACTCAACTTTACTACTTCACACAAGCAAACTACGTAAATCCTAACTTTATGTAGCTGACTGAAGCGTTGGCTAACTTTATTGTGAATATTTTTTGTCTCATTGTGTCTTTTTTCTTATTAAAGTGTGAAATATATATATTTACTTTCAGAAATTGAAAAAAAAGTGAATATGAAAATAAAATGTTTTACAGTGAAAATTACAAAAAAAAGTACAAAGAAACACACCCTCTGGAGGAGAAATTTATAGAGAATGTGGTTTAGTTTTTATTTTTATCCATAAACTTGATGACTGAAACAACTGATATTATTCTGCAAGACTGACATTAAGGCTTTAGGAAATGTAGCAGGTAACATACTTTGTGTGAGACTTGGGTTTGTTTACACACACACACACGGACACATACACACGGACACACAATGTATTCAGTGGTGAGTGAGGCTCTGACTAAGTGCTTATTAATATTGTATGGTTAAATGGGAAATGTTAACATTTTTTCAATTGCCCTGGCAGCTTAATGAAATATTAAACAATAAGAGAGCTTTTGTTTTACCATATTACTAAGGAAGGGTAAACATGAAATTAATAACATCTTTCTGCAGAGAATGAGACATATCTTGGCTGAGGTCTGTTTGTATATTTACACAGGTGATGGAAGCACACAACACCCAAACATGCAGAAAATAAGTGTTTTGGTTTCTCAGAAGAAAAAAAATCAAACTGGATTCATTCATTCAGTCGTATTTACTGCTGAATATGGTTTCTTCTTCATCCTGCTGATTTGTGACTTCATCATTTGTGCGTTTTGTTTCTAAATGAGATATAAACCGTCTGCCTCCCATCTTTGCCTCTGCCCACTCTCCCCCATTAGCAGCTCCGCAGAGACACAGCTCGTCTTTGCTGCTCACGCAATGCTGCTCCTACAGCACAGCCACTGCCAGCGCTCTGTGAGACCCAGATTAAGATTTTTTCTTTTGGTAATAAGACAGAAAATAAGAATCCTAGTTGAACCATGACTGATTTAAAACACTTAAACACAGACCTTCTTAAATAAATATCAGCTTTATTTAAAAAATGTGCCATACAGCAAAAGGATTACAAATGAGTCAATCAGAGTCTGAGTCTTTCTGAGCTTTAATGATCTGTCTGCTCGGGCTTTCACCAAGGGTCCCGAAACTTTCTGGTGGCCAGAGCTGAAGGAGATAAAAGGAGAGAGGACGATGGGTTAAAAATAAAATAAAGAAAAATTAGAACACAACACTTTGTCTCATTTCTCAGACACATTTGCTAATGTGTCTTCTGAGTAAGTGTCTGCTGATCTTGTTCCTTTATCAGCTGTGGTAATAGGGCCTCCAGTGGAGTGCCGTTGTCCAATCAGATAGACAGAAGGTTGCCTGACCTGTTTTCCAGGGTCGTGGTTGCTATGACATCCAGTGACATGACAACACAGCAGAATGGAAAGCTAGACAATATGCTGTCCAGGCTTGGTCAATCAGACACACTTGCTTTGAACTTCCAACTGACTCATGCCTCTGAATTGGGCTTTAAGTGGCCATAAGGGACTGATCGAAAACCCATTTTATGTGATTGGCCAGGAGAAGAGGTTTCATGAATCTATCCACCTGATCCTGCAATGAAACACATATTTCATACGTAAAAAACATACAGTGCATCTCCTCTTTTACCTTTAAGCACACCCGCCCTCGAATGAGGGCATAAGGAATAGGGCCATAGCTTCTTGAGTCAGTGGAGTTCCTAAGGTTGTCCCCTTCCAGCCAAACATGGCCTTTTGGAACCTAAAAACATCAGCACACACACAAGGAGAGAAAAAAAAAGAGATTACAAAACAGCTGTATTACACGGTGAAACAGAGACAGAAAACCTCTAATAAAGCAGCTCGGCTTCACTTTAACATGTAAGAGTGAGTTGACCTACCTTAACTCCACCCCCTACCCCCAATGAGTGGCCAGAGCCAGTCCTCCCTCCTCAGCCTATCTTAACGTCAACCTGCCTGTCCCTTTTTAACCCCGAACCGTCTTAGGAGAGGGGTCATGGGTAACGGGCAGGGTCGGGGGGGATTTAGAAGAACTTCAAACGGGGTCATTAGGCTGTTGGCTGAGATCTGCGCCCCTCTTACCCAGGGAGGGCAAAGCAAGCGAGAGGGGCCTGAGATAGCTGGGCAGGGAGAGGGAGAGGGAGCTGGAGAGGGCTAAGCTGCGGCTAGCAGCAGTGTCCAAGGGTCTCCACCGCGGTCCGACCTGCCAGTGGGGCGGTCATCCAAGCGGGCTCTAATTCACAGTGACACCAATTATGATTAATCTCATCACTTTAGGAGAGTAGGCTTGTCAAGGCCCTAATTAAGTGCGCTGTCCCCCCTATATGTGCAGACAGGATCAACAACACATTATATTGTCATAATGGGCATCACAATCCACGAGTCTATTTTTGTGTTGCCTAACTTTTTAACGGCAAAAGTCCTCTGGAGGAAAGAGAATAACGGGAATAAAGGAGCAGAATCCTGACGTCACGCCTCGTTCCTTATTCCCATCACCCAGCTCTCTGATTGGACTCCTACTGCAAGATGCTGCGTTTTGTTTCATATTCGATAATTGAGACAGATGATGTGACATAATCACGAGCCAGTGACACGTTGACCTAACACGAGGTAAACAACTCAGTGAATAACGACGACACAAATGAATATCATTAAAGGAGTCATCTGAGAACCATATGTCAGCATGCTGGATTCCCACCATTACACCTCATTAACATGGTAACATATGCTGGCTCCCAAGCACAGGAAGAAGAAACACTACCGTTTGTCATCTGCCAAACCAGAACCCACTGTTTCCCCTCATCTACTGTTAAAAAAAACATCCATCCTCCTTGTGCTCATCCGGAAGGCACGAAGATTTGATGAAGACACTTCAAGCATCTGTCCAGAGTTCACTGAGAACACGATGCTGATGCAACCTCTCATAGAAAAAGCTTTTTATGACTTACCTGAACATAATGTCTGTTCTATTTAGTATTCAGTATTTGCCCACTTATGACCTTTAAATTGGATAGCTAACAGTTTAAAAAACACCTTAGTTTAAACATCAACAAACAGGACAACCTAATGTCCAAACCTGGGTTCAAAGAGAAACTACTTCAAAGGATTAGCGACACCTCTTTTAGAAAAGTGAGAGAGTGAAGAGGTCTGAAACTTGACCTGCTGTGCAATGGCCAGAAAGAGGATAAAAGCTTATGCATATCAGTTTGCAAGTAGGTGTGTGAGCAAGGAAAAACATTGAGTGAAAGGCAAAGGCTTGAATTAAAATGAAGTTGCTGCAGAGTAACCAGAAAATGCAACATCCCTAACTCTGCTTTTAAAAGACGACTGCAGTGTCAAGAACTTCTAAAAACTCAGAGTACTCACAAACTTGATTTTTAGATTTACATCCACACATTTGTTTTTTTTAATATGTGCAGAATGTTTTGTAATTTTATCAAATAAAATAGTATCAAGGTGTAACTGTGACATAAGAGCAGGTAGAAGTGTCACTGACAGACGATGTTTCCAGCCACACAGATTTCCTGAGGTCCATGCAGGCTGAACATGTTTCAGTGTTTCAGTGTAGATTCATTTTGATGCATGGCAGAGATTGCACCTGCACTTGTAGGCTGTGGAGACATAAGGCTTTGTGTACCTGTCAGAGACGTGTCGAGGAGCTCTGGAACTGGAGCTCTGCTCGATATGGAGGTGTGCTGTTAAACAGGCGCGCCATTACTGTGCTCATTATGTTAACATGATGGAAGCGGTGAATTATGTCTGCATTAAAATACAAAACGACCAGTTCACCTTTCTCATTATTACTGCAAAGAACAGAACGTACGCAAACATTTCTTCTCTTTCTCTATGGTGTTTGAGCTGTCTGTCTGTCTGTCTTATTCTCTCTTTGTCCGTCTTTCTGTCTGTCTTTCCCATCCTCTCTGCCTGTCTTAGTTCTGTCTGTCTGCCAGTCCCATCCACTGTCTGTCTCCCTGTTGTTCTCTCATCCCCTGTCTGTCTGTCTGTCTCATCCCCTGTCTGTCCCCTTCTCTTCCTCTCCAACTTTCTTTTTCTATCTCTCTGCCTGTCTCTCTGTCTGTCTCTCCCTCCCTTCTCTCATTCTCTGTCTGTCACTCTCTCTGGCGCGCTCTTTGCGGTAATATTAGGGATCAAGTGTCATTGTTTTGACACAATAGCTCAGACACAGAAATGATTCCTAAAAGGTGACAGGGCAATTAGTCTGCTGTTGAAGCTCTGAGGGTGGAGAGGACCTGCCTGTCTGTCAGAACAAAAAAAAGGAGGTGATGACAGGGTCTAACACTGCCTTCAAAAATATTCCTTACAGGTCCTCCCATAATGCCTCACACCGTCCTAACAGACACACACAAACACATACAGCCTCAGGGGAAACTTAACTCCCAGAGGGAGGCCAAACAGTTATGTGAACAGCGGGAATTTTCTCAGTTAGTTAGTGATATTTCTCCTGGGATTTAAAAATATGACCCTGGGAGAGCATTTATTGGGCTTCATGTAATTAAAAATCCACTTTGCTTTGGAGTTATTTTAAGTTTTTAAACCTGCTTTGTTTGTACAGAACAGTATCAGTCAGGAGGAGCACGGTACTGCTAACATAAACATGTCTTAAGAAGTTAACACTTTTCTACTTTTGCCATCTTTTACTGTGTAGCTCTACTTTTCACACACAAGGTTCACTTGGCTGCTATAATGTTGTGACAGAATTTGCACAAAATGCAATGTTTTACTTTATGAGAAGTCCTCTGTGGGAAAACAAACTCTTTACAAGGATTTACTGGCCAAACAAAGGACCAAGAAAATCAATCAAAGATGGATCGAAATATGTTAATTATCAGTCATGACCCTCTGTGAGGGACATGGGCATAACTTTTTATCTGTTTATAACCATGTAGTGAAATTATTTCATTCCTCTATCATGTCGCAAACTTGAGAGTTAGGGCTGCGTGTAGTTAACACAGACCAGTTGTATTATCAAAAACATTAAAAAATACAAACTCAAAGAAAATCTCTCTCTGCCAGTCTGTGATGATCAAATCTGATTAAAACTCCAGTGAGAGGTTTTTAGCTGGTTAAAATCAAAAATAAAGGCTCAAGACTTTATTTATATCATAGATGTCATGTTTAATTTTTGATCTACTGAAACTGATGTGATAGTAAATGTGAGCACCTGCAGGCTGGCTTAGTCGCCCCCTTTAACATCTGTGATGGCAGAGTTTTGTATGAGTGATGATACATCGGATTGTTAAATGTAGGAAGGATTCAGAATTTTAGTTTAGAGCGACCTTTTACACATAAAGGAAAAAAACAAATAAGTAAAGAGTTAACACCTGGTCCACAGGGCGGTGCCAAAACCAACATGAACTTAACTTCTTCTCACTAGCTTTAAGCTAATTAGCCAGTAAAATGAAGTCCTACCCTTCTTGTCTCATACACAAATAACTCCTCCCCTTTACAAGACTTATTTATAAACAAGGACTTTCTGAAGATCTAATCTTGAGAGCTTTATCAATTGGCATCAATGATTATAAAGTCTAAACTTATCAAATTTGGTGTCAGTATTTAAAGAGATAGTTTAGGTTTTTATTGCCAGTTTAGTGTGATACTTATCAACAGTATTTTCTGTTAGCTGCACAGGATGCTGGTCAGCAGCTGGTGAACCTGCACAGGGGCTAAGCTATCAAACACTGCAGACAGGGTCAGCTCTTCCACATGATTTAGCAAATTTTAAGGAACTACAATTCAACCTGTATTTAGAAATCTATCTGCACTCTTATTTGCCATCAAAATCCCTTTCCATTTGCATTAAATAAATTATGTATCTTTACAACTAAAAAACTCTTATTTTAGCCACATGTACAGTATAACAAAAAACATTTAGATTAATAAAAAAAACATGAGCACTGCGTTTGTTCCAATTCTTAACTCGGGTCAAAACAACTAGTTGGAGAAAATTGAGCGACTGACTGAACAAAAAATCAAACAAAAGCTTCTGTTGTGCCATTACTTCAAACTGCATATATTTCTTCAAGCGTTAAATTCTGCAAATTCGCTGCATTTATTTGTTCAACAAAACTTTTAACTTGATGTCTTTAAGTCTTTGAATTTTTTGTCAAGAAAACTGAAGGTATCACTTTGGGCCATAAAAAAATGTACATTTTTGTCACTGTTTGACATCTGAAAGACTTTAAAAACACAGACAGAAAGTAGTTAAAAAACGAATCTGTAATATAAAGTGGTTAGCTACTGATTGTATGGATTTTAGCGACCCCTGTGGAGGACCACTGGTCTCAGGTTGTTTCTGCTCACTCAATATGACACCTTCCTGCAAAATACACTTTTAGGCATTAAATTTAATGAAAGTTAGTTAGTCTTTTTGCTGGTGGTTCCCTTTTTCAGAGCAAAAAGAGACTTCTGTTTGATTTTCAGCCTGTTTTAAAAGCTGTTTAAAACCTCCACCTGACTGAAGCCCTAACTTCTGCCCCTTTCTGAAGTAGCTCACATTGAACAGCTCCACAGCTCCACAGCTCCACTCACCACTTGCATAAAATGAAGAGGAACTTTTATTTAAGGGCTTTTTCATTCCATAACCAGCCACATTTTTGTGCGAGTTGTAGTTTGGTAGTGCAATTTTTTACCTACAACCTTGGAGGACTTTGGAAGTTGCACAAAGCAAAAAGGGCTTATCTGGTGATCCTGGTATGATTGCTGTTAAAGAAAAATCCATGTGTTGTGTTAACTTATTGTTTTCTGGGAAATGTATATTTCATTTGTTTAGAATAGTTCCCTGGTTGTTCAGTATGACTTAATGTTGTGTTCATACATTTTGTGTGTTTTAATGAAGGTTTTTAGGTTTAACATATTTTTTCATGCAAGATTCGGTAAGGGCTATAAACTACTTGAATTACAGTTTTACATGCCATCATAAAATTTGTAATCCAGCAATTGGTTTTGATAACAGCAAAATACTGAGAGGACTAAGGGAAAGAAAATCTATGGTAGTCTGTAAACTTTATCATAAGCTAGCAAAAATCTGGAAGTGTCCACAAAGTTGCAAGTTTAAACTCCCCAAAACGAAACAACAGTTGCTGTATATTGGGATCAAATATCAAAACTCACTGATGTCACCTTCACAGTTTCAGTCATGTCAAAGTGGAGGTGAAGCTCGCAGAAGAGGAAACATTGTTTCTCTTATGGTTTCATGAATGACGCTTAATGGTTCGGCCTTATGCTATGTATCTGCTGAACTCAGTCTGCACATCATCCATAAAATACACAATAAATTTAAAAACATGCAACTTAAACGCAACCTTTGCTTCACAGACATATACACACACATAGACTCTCTCTCTCTCACACACACACACACACACCTCCGCCCACCCATCAGTGTGTCCACTCGGCTGGCACTAACTCTAACAGGCTTCAGAGAGATTGCAGGCCTGAGCTGTGGGCGTTGGGGAGAGTAGTAATAGAAAAGCAATGACAGTGGTTTCAGCGGCAGAACCCCTGCTCACTCTCTGGTTTTATCACTGTTCTGAGGAAATATAGGTGTTGTCAAAAGCTGATATTTTGACCAATGACACAAAATAGATGTGTGTGGTCTAAAATGTAAACAACTATAATAGTGTATAGACAGCAGCACACACACAAAGAAAAACAAAAACTGAGAGATGGTTTTGCATTATGCACAGACTCTGTCAAACTATCAAGTGTTTTGTAGAAAATGCATTCTGTATTTATTTTCCATTTCCCTGCATAGTTTCCCATCTTTCTTTTATCTAAAAGAAATGTTGACGTATGTAAGCAGTAGGCAAAAACGGTAAAACTGCTATCAGGGTGTGTCTTTGGTAAAGCATCCAATCACACGACGTGTTGAGGAGAGCCTGAAGCACTTTGAATACAGCGTGCACTGCAAATATACTCACATATGTGTGGCTTTTGAAGAGGGCTGATGGGGCACTCGTGCAGATTTTGTCACCTTCAAGTCCAATCACCCTTTTACAGATGTTCATATTTGGGTCAGATGGACACTTTGCGATTATTATATCACCCCTGTAGAGAAAACAGAATCACAAACTAAGAATGAAAAGTGTAATCTGTGCCCCTTCAGTTTTTAGAGCACGTCTTGTAGGAAATAAAGAAAGGACAAACAAAGAAGCCAAACATTATTCAGTGAATGAAACTTTTTTATGTTTACTCGTTTTTGTTTACAGCATCTTTATCCGATTGGAACTTACGTTTAACTTTTTTTTAAGCAACTTACTTTTCTATTTTGCAAAGATGACGACTCATCCGCTCAGAGAAAACAATGTCATGGTTGATGATGGTGGGCTCCATGGATGGACCGGAACACTGAAGCAAAGCAACATAAATACAAAATTAGATAAAATCTTTTACAAATGAAAAAGGATCAGTCTTAAACTTTAAGAATAATAAAATACAAACCACTACAATTTCTCCAATGTATTCAAAGGCACAGTGTGCAATGCAGCCATACTGGATGGTGTAGCCCACAAACCCCAGAGTTTTCCCTAGAACACGGCGGAACATCTCCACCTGCAAGAAACACACACACACACACATAAAGTGTAGGTTATGGAGCAATGTCAGCAAACACAGTTACCCTCTGCTCTTTACATACAGCACATAGTTAGCATGATTCAGTGTCTCATTCATTTGTGGCAGGCTTAAGTCCCTCAGTGGATTTCTAAAAACAAAGGCTTTCTGCAGTTTAATTTCTAAAGGTGTGGAAAAGGTTGTCACAGTTGGCCTACTGCCAAGATGTCACTTTCCCTGGTGTTTCATTCTCAGGGGCTGAGCGGCCAGTTCACAGCCGAAAACTGCCCTGACCTTTGACTGTGTGTAGGATGTACCAATCAACACCTTGAGTTTAGGTGATGGACAAACACAGAAACTGTGACATATCCAGCCAAGCAGCTCTGCACCTACTGCAGCCAGTCCCTGACACTGTGTTGCCTTCACCACCACCACAATCATTAGAGCAGTTATCAACTTCTGTCAGCACCATGGAAACACAAAGACACCCCCCCACAGCCACCCACCTGCCCTGCACTCAGCCACACAAACACACACAAGAACTATCTGTGTGTCTTCTGAGCAAACATCCCAGCCACACTCAGGTTATTGACTTTTACTCAAGCTGCAACCTGTTGGACGGACAGAAGAAAGTGAGTCAATCTTTACCAAGTGTCATGCACCGTGTGTACGCGTGCTCACACACATACACACGGAAGGAAAAAGGAAAGGAAACACATCTTTGAAAATAAACGAACAGCTAAAAACTGTGGAACTAGGGAAGAAGAGATACACCTAGAGTTATGTTATCTCTAACCATGTTAGAAATACCTTGGATGCCTCTGTTATCCATTTCTCACCGAAAAAATGCATTTAGTGCAGCAGAGAAAATGTTATCTGCTCACATGAAGACCTAAACACAACAATACAAGTCCACTTTTAATCCATTGTTGTCATATAACATGTGAGCTTATATACTTTCTGTAACACTTCACAATTAAATCATAGCTATGTTACAGAAACACATTAAGCTATTTATTTTATGGCAACAATGGATACAGTAAACTGCAAAAACGGAACTCTAAGCAAGTGCTTGTCTTATTCTTAGTTAAAATTAAATACTTATTCAACTTAATTTAAGAATTTAAGAAACCTTTTTTTGAGATATCAAAAGACAAATAATGACAAAATTGCCTGTGAAGAGTAAAAAAAAATCTGCCCATGGGGTAAAAAAAATGTACTTTTTTTAATCAAGACACCATTTCTTTGTAAAGAAATTCAACACAGAGATACTTTTCTAAAATTTAAATAACATAAGTTGAAAACAAGGATCAAAAACTACCAAATTACTTAATATTAAAAAATCACAGCCGCCTATGAAGAAAGTATTATATTAGAGTTATACAGAATGAGTAAACACTAAACAGATGTCCAAACAACATAATCATGAATTATGCCCTCATTTACGGTTCAGATTTTGTCTAGATTAATCCAATGAAGAGGTGTGAAAAAATAATGATTCTGCAATATATTGAGATACTTTGACCTGTGATGAAATATCAATATTTCAACTCTTAATATTAATATTTTTGTTAAAATAAAATATTTCAAGTGAGCTGGAAGTACAATGTCTTCCGCACCTCCACTGCAGTAGATGGCGCTGGAGAGCTTCTGCGCTGTATCCTGCCCATAAACTGTGTAATAAATATAATCTCAAGAGTATTTTTAAAATATTTTATTTTTTAACTTGATGATGTGGGTTTTGATGCCGTAAACCTAAATGTTTTCTCTTTATTCTTGGGTCAGTTAGTTTAAAATCATTTTAAGTTATTGTTTTACAGTGTAGTAGACTGATAAAATAATGACCATAGTTATGTTTTGTGCAAAATTAGATTTTTTTTTATGAGTAACATTGGTTACACCAAGAGACATTTATCAGTTTCACCAACTGACCACGTCTTTCAACCAATGATTTCTTTGCAACATCAGGTTAATATCGCAGTAGTTAAAGTGACAAACTTGATGCACTTTATGTTTTCAAGTTAAGTGTATATATGAAATACTGAATCTGAATTTCATTATTTCAAACAATGAAATTAAAAAAAATGTTTTCAATCAAACAGTTAACTGTGTAAAATTTGGCTATATATTACAATGTTGTTGTATCCAGGTATTATCGTATTGTGACCCAAGTGTTGTGATGTGTGAGGTTTTTGCCAGTACTCAGCCCTAATCCAATTGCTGCTCCACTTTAACTGCTAAAATGAATAAAACAGCCTATTTAATCTCATCTCTCATCTCAAAATTTGAACTGTTATAATTATCATTTTAAGTCATAATTATCACGATCAAGTTGGAATTGCTGACACAAAACAAGGTTTTACCTTTAACAAAAACTCTGAAGCCATAAGTTGGTTTATTTTTTGTTGTTTCATTTGTTATCTTATCGTCCTCTAACCTTCTGGTCCAATCAGGCAGGTGGTTTCTCATGAGTTTGGTTCTGCCGAGTGTTTCTGTCTGTTGGGAGGAAGCTTATCCTGTCCTGCAATTCCATGTTACATCCCTACTGAGATGTTGACTGAAGGTTGGAGATACATGCATTTAGGGAAATTATATGACTAAAAAAAGCATCACTAGTCATAGTTTTAAAAGGGTTTAACTAATATCCGCTGCTATGCAGATGATGTGGGGTTCAGCTTTATTTTGTTCTAGAAAAAAGGGATAAAGTTGTTTGAAGTCTGTGTTACTGTATCTGCCACAGAACCACTTGATCAGAGCAACCAGCGCAGACATATGTATAATGACTTGGAGGAAGAATCAAAAGCTGGCTCTGCTACCTCTGCTAATGTTAGCAACGCTCGGAAAACCAATGTGATAAAAATTATCTGCAGGTATCTCATGTTCTGTTTCTCTTTTCTGGGTAAACTGTGCTTAACTGTGGGTGTATTCTGAGTATTTGCTGGCAGAGAGTTAAAATATCTGTTTTAATGAAAAGGAATGTAGTCTGTAGAGAACAATCCTATTACAAGCACAATCATACAAACTGGATCTATATAACAGATATTAAAGTGAGATTGTAAATCTAAACCTTGTGCTGAGATTAGGGGGGCAGTGGTGTTAGGAAGAATATAATGGTATGGGAACATGTCTCCCTACAACTTGGCTGAGAGGTCAGTCTGCACTTGAGACATTTTTATCTCAGTCTGCTGATGCCAGTCCACCACAGGGTAAAGAAATCTTTTTCTCTATCCCCCTGGTTCCTTCTGTCTTTTCCCTCTTTCTCTCTCCATGTCTTCTCTCCCTCCCAGGGTATTATTAACCAAAGCAAGCAGAGCGGAAACCAAAGCCCCAAATCCTCAGAGCTCTGGGAATGACTTCCCAAAGATGGACATGGATTAGTCCCCCAATTTCTCCCTTTGCCTCACCACCACCACCACTGCCCCCCTTCATCTCCCCAGGTCCCCAACAGACCGGGTGTCAGGTGGCTCTCCCGGCCCTGCCAAAGGTGTTACCCCTAATCCCATTACCCCCCTCCAGTGTTCTCACAAACACACACACAATGCTCTCCCTCTCCTTCATGCCAACTATATTGCACCTACTAACCCCCTGTCTTCTTTCATCCCTAGCATGGTTTGTCTCTTTGGCCCAGTCGCCATCATCTCTGATCCAAAAAAGACCAACTCCCTCCTTTTACCTCCCTGTGTGCTGCTACTTCGCTCTTCCGTCTGATTCTTGATCACCCCTGGCAACCCTTCGCTTCCAGCCGCCTCTACGAATGACGGTGCTCGAGCAGGTGAAGGGGGACAAGTGTACAAGCTCAGCGCAGGGCCCAAATGAGGTGCCCCCTTCCAGTCACAGCCTGCTCTGCTTCTCCTCTTCAGGAGCTATAAAGTCAGTCCTCCCACAGCTGCTACAATAACACCTCTGGCTCTATAATTCCTCTGTTGGGAAGCAAGGAGTCTAAAGGTTAATGTGAATCTCAGGTCTGCACTAAGGCAGCATGTTCGGCTCTATTTGTCTTCCACCGGTGTCTGTGTCTGTCAGTGCTGTACTGTAATGCACTCTCAGATGTGATCTCACATTTTCTCTTTCTTCTGCCAGGCTGGGGGGATCAGGAGTCTTTGCTAGCACTCATTCTCAGAGCACAGTGGACAGCCTCTCTTACAGCTGCCCTCATATCTGTCTCAGCCCCCCTCCATTCCTGCGCGCATTCATCATAGGTAGGGATTAAGGGACTTTGCATAACAAGATCACACAGTCAGTGAGTGATATCAAGAGAGTCCATATGCAGCCGCCTGGTTTTCTGAGGCACCCCCTGTCATTGATAGTGTGTGTGCATATGTGGTGTGAATGTGCACACACAATAGCATTACCTATATGTTTCATACAAAGTGTATATAAGCTGCAGTGACTCCTCTGGGATTCACAATGAGGTGGACATCCACAGAGACCTCTGATTGGATCTCTATTACCTCCAATTCCCCTGTGCAAAGAGTCAGACAACACACACACACACACACACACACACAGTCTCTTGCCTCTAATACCAAGCACATGTGTGTGTGTGTGTGTGTGTGTGTGTGTTTGGGAGTATCAACATCAATTGAATGCTGTATTACAGCTGTGAATTAACACAAAGTCTCTCTGTTAATCCAGGATTACACGCCAAACATGTTCATGGGAAAACAAAGAAAGTCAGCACAGCTCTCTCTGCAGAACCATCTGTGGTCACCGGCCTCCTGCAGTCACGGCGCAGCGCTACAGTGAGGAAGAGAGGGGGATCACAAATGAATAGCTGCCGATGGAAACACAGCATTGTGCGTTTAACTCTTTGATCCTCTTACTGAGGGGAGAGTTGCTCACTTAAGGCAGGTCAATCACAAGCAGATTAAAGAAAATAAGTCTGTTCTTTGTTTTTAACACTAATCATTAGAATAAAAAGCAGCAATGCACTGTTCTCCAGTCAAATATACCTTTTTGTGCAACTTCACTGCAAAACCAAAACATATTTGATTTGATAAAAAAAATATCTTCTCTGATTTAATATGAGCCATGTTTATCCAGCAAGTCCTGAAACATGTCTCAGTTCAAGATATTAAAAGGCAAAAATGGCACCTGAGTTGTAAAGACTGGCAAACAGGAAAGAAAAATTTGCTCATCAAGCATCTTGGAAATAAAAATAACATCTTAATCAAAGAGATTAAAAATAAAAGTCTTAACAATCTTGATGGAAACTCTGCAGATGTACAAACAGATAGATAAATATAATAAGAAATCAAATAAAGGGAGAAATGACTATTTATTATAGACACATTATTGAAGCCATATGGAAATGCTCAGAAAGGAATAACCACTTGTGGTCTCTGGAGATTTACGCCTGCCATTGACCTAGTAGTGTTAATTGATATACACGACCAGTCTATTAGAAGCACAAAGAGAATCTCAATCCAAACAGCGCACGAGGGCCTTGCAGTGGACTCCTTACGCAACTAAATTAGGAAAACATGGGCTGAGAGAGAGCTGGGCAACAGGGGGGCTAAGAGGCTTACAAGCCCCTTGTCAGATATTCCTTGTCTCCCAGAGGATCCCAGATGGAAGGGAGTCTGGAGGAGCGGGGACCAATCCCACCTCTGATGTCTTCCTCTGGGCAGCAGAAGGCAGAGGAAGGTGGGGCATTAGTCCTGTTGCGCAGAGCTTGATGTGATCTTAATGTGAGCGATAAAAAAAAAGGAGGCTCAGCAACCAGGGGGGGTCTGTTTCAACTATCAGTCCAATCAGAGATAATCCTGCTGATTTAGACACAGACACCTGGCTGGATGGAGAGTGACAGATGTAGAAGTCCCAGTCACAAGAGTGCTGTGTCTCGCCCCCATCTCTTCTAGGTCTGCCTTCTATCAGAGGCTTAATTGAAGTGACTGATCTCCATATTGCTCTTTTCATTGTTGCTAACGGCAACACAGCCGTGAAACAGCTGAGCGAGGTTACTATTTGAGGAGCTGAGGGTTTAAACCTGCAATCAATGGGTCAGCCAGAGCAAATAATAGCCAAGTGATATGAATACAACTGCTATGAATTGAAAGGAAGTGAGGGCTGACAGAGTCCCCAGCCAATTATATAGAATGGAAAAATCAGCCGCTAAGCCTTATTGTATTGACCACAAGCGAATGCCTGGTGCTAGGCTGGTGCCGAGAGAATAGAGAGATCTTATCAAGTGTTGTATCAGATTCACAAAGGAGTTTGTGTTCTGCAGGGACATGCTCATAACAAAGCCTGTTACACTCTAACACGAGCCAATGACAGACACCTCAGCCTAAAGGAAAACTTTTCAATGTCTATTTTTTCTTTCCTGCAGGTCAACCCTTTATACAGCTCTTTATATTTCATGCAACACCTGCAGCAAACCTCAGGGAATCAAAATAAAGCTAATCAAACTGTGGGATTCTGAATACATGGAAAAGTCTTTTTACAGTTTTTTGTGTACAATATCCATCCTATGTTTATTGTTCTCTTGCCCTCAGACTATTACCTTACTTTCAACACTAAGAAAACAAATGCAGAGCATTTTGATGATAATCTGACATCCCCCGGACACAAAAAGTCCACTACTTCTTGCAGTTTTTACACCGATTGCAGAATTAGACTGAAGAAACCAAAACAGTCTGACCAGGAAAGGTCTGACATGTTATGACTGCTGCCATTATATAGCTCAATCAGATACTGAGGCTGATACAAGTGACAAAAACACAGCAGAGAAAATACACGTGCACATATGACACATTGAAAAAGAGGGCAAAGTGTGTTATTATTGCAGGATTGGACCACTGTGTTTACACCACCACAGACTGAATTGTGCTGCAGAGGTTAAATCAGGATTTAAAGAGAATGAAAAGAAGGTGAATGGCACTGCGAGGAAGATGTGGAGAAAGTTTCCACAGCAATGTGCTCCTGCATCCTGCACATGTACAGCCAAAGCAGAGATGCAGGTCAGTCAGCGCATCTTATTTGTCTGGTATAAGCTTTCCACAATGCCCAGTGTTGTCAGTCATGATATATTCCCTTGGTCTCCTGTCAGCACACATAAATCTCAACAGTGCTGTCAAAACAGCAGGACTGCCTCTGCTGAGAGCATTTGTAAAGTGAGCAGTTGGGCTATTGCTTCCTCTGGAGCCTTACAATATCCTGCGATCTTGCGCTGCCTCTGGCGTCCCTCTGCCTCCCTTTGCCTCACAAAGCTTTTTTACAGCTGTCTCAAGGATTACACTGATCACTCATCAGCCAGCCGCTATTAAGAGTGGACATTATACAGTCCAAAGACACTGGCTTTTCCCCTGTGAGCAGATTATGGTTCCCACAGCAGACATTTAAATTGTAAAAGGCAGGTGTTACCAAAAACATCACCAATGGCTAAAAAAGTGGCCCAGCAATCTCTAAACCATCACCTTGTAACCAAAGCAGCTCAGTAAATTCATCCATAATTTGTAGCATCAATCTCACATTTACTACAATATATTACACATGAGCTGGACCTCAGAAGTTCAATATGTTCTAATAAAGCAGTAAGACTCTAATCTAGACTGTATTCTACTCTGGCAAGTCACTTAACAGTTCAATGAAACACTCAATATTTTTGTGTGTCACTCCTGCAATTTAGTGTGAACCCTCAGATAGCTGAGAGTGTGTATCAATTTGATTTAAAAAAGCTCACTTGGCAAATTTGCTGAAATTAATAAAATCATGAAAAAAATGCCTGCAGTTCACTTGCTTGCACTAAAATGAACTTTTGCAATGCAAATATAATCCATAATATTCTGTTTGCATTACACATGCAAGCCACACGCTACTCATACTGTGACTTCGGCACAGTTAAACATACAAACCGATGCTGTAGGAATAATTGCAAGCTCACTTTGACATCCTAGTGTGTGCTTAAAGTACAGACCCACTACCTTTTCTCCTGATGAGCCTTTTAGCCCCAATGTGACACAAAAACAAACCATGCTGGAGCTAGTGAACATGTGACCTGTAGGTCTCTTGTACTTCTGAAATACTGATGTGTTTATGGCATTATACTGTATGACATTACAGTAGATGTAATGTATTCTTGGGATGCAGGTAAATAGATTACAAGCTTATTTTTCTGATGCAATTCAACAAGGAATAGATTAACTTGTACAGGAACTGAGTAAATTTAAGCTACTGTAATACAATGTGCAATGTATCATGGTGTTGTATTAATTGGTACACTGCAGACACTCAAATTTACTGTTTTTATGTCAGTTATGAACAGGTCACAATGGTTTCTGACCTATTTTCAAGCACATCAACTTTAGAAGTAATTGCTCCTATGTAATTAGATTAAATTACGGTATGTTAAACTAAAGCTATGTGCTTCATATTTTTTATTGATACTTTGAATAATGACTCAGTTAGGCAAGATCTGAGCAGTTATAGTTGCTAGAAGTATGGTGTGAGAAGTGTGTGTCAGAACCGCCACATTAATTCATTTGGCACTGAAAGTGTCAAAACAATAAAGTGACACCATTATCTTTTCTGTTCCGGAGCAGTTTGTTATTACATGACTGTTTATTTAACAACAAAAGGTCTCTGATCCTAAAATCTTTAAGACCACCAAGGGTGGTTTCTGATCGTGAGATAAAGCCTCACTCCGAATGCCATGTAATCGTGCTTAAAGCATCTTTATCGGTTAAATGTTTATGGTATTTTTGAAGCTGTTTGTCATGTTGATATTCTTCCTCTGCAATGTTATGAACCAACAAGGTCAATATGGCACAGAGCCAGGTGTTAGGCGGCTTTTTAAAACATGGAACAACGGCCGGCCAACTCAAATACACACACATACACGTGTCCATGAAATAAAAATACAAAGACACGCTTTTAATAACACACAAAGCTTTACTTACCTACTAACTGAGAAGATAAATGCTTCCCTTTCAAAGCCTCCAGAGTCCACAAGCAGCCCAGTAATAATCGCTGCTGTCATTGGTCGACCGTCACCAACGCTGCCTTTGATTGGCCAAGCACTCTTTGCGTCATTATTTTATAAACAGTATGGCGGCTCCCGTGAGCGGTGTGAGTAAACCTGCAGTTACGAGTTTCCAGAAGAAAACAAGAAGCAAACTAATCTCCATTGCAGGAACCAGACCGTCGGTTCAAAACGGACAGCTCTTAGTCTCAACCGGCGTGACATCACTTGACTATCTGCTCGGTCAGTCTGCTGTTTGGATATAACGTGAGCTAATGTGGCTAAAAGCTACAAAGGCTAACACTGTTCCTCACTGAAGTGTCAGCTTGACGAGTTAGGAACAAAATGATACTCCAACAACTTCGCAAAAGAGATAAATTATAAAGTAGTACCTCATAGGTTTTTTTTTTTTTTTGTCATTTTCAGGACAACACACGCTGCGCTAAACTGTCATGTAACTATCTATGTTACTTTAGCAAACATGTTGCAGGCGTGTTTAAACGTCACTTTTGACTACAGGAAGAGTAGCTTATTGAAAGTTTTTCATGTAATATTCGTCATATGGCGGCAGATATGCAGCTCTTTTCATCTCTGTCTGGAACTATAAGGCACCAAACACCTTGGAAGACAAAAAACCTTCATGCTTTCGTTAAACCAATGCATCAGATGACGAATTCTGGTTAAAAAACACTTGAGTCTGGAAACATGTTGATGTTTTCATGTGAGAGCCGCTAAAATCCTTCCTCAGTAGGAGGAGACACAGCTTCTCAAAGTTGTTTTAACATTAGTGAATGATTTGGAGTATACCAGTAATATTGCACAGCTATTGTAGATCCCGATTGAACAAACTTGAGTCATGTAAGGTAGTGATGAGAAAAGTCAGCTGTGTGTTATTACTTACCTATAGTCCCTCCCTTGACCTTTATTGTCTTGAAAAACGCAGTAAAAGAGCATAAAAAGTAAACCTAGAGGAGATTATCCTGTTTCTATCCCTCAGTACCAAATCTTTCCTCTTGTGCACACTATCGTGTTAAATTAATGTATAAGTAAATTGGACAGTGGTGTAAGAATTTGGGTTTGGCAATATTGACAATATCTTTGGTTATTTAAGATGTTTCATATGAGTCTGTGTAATTTCTAATTAATTAATTTAATTTTTACCTCCGCCAAGGAGTTCATGTTTTTGTGAGAGTTTGTCTGTGAACAACATAACTCAAAAACTTATGAACAGATCTTGATGAAATTTTCAGGAAATCTTCAAAGTGGGATAAGGAAGAAGTGATTACATTTTGGAGGTGATCTGGATCACCGTCTGTATCCAGGATTTTTTTTAAGGATTCTTTATCATTGTGAGATAGGGCTGTTTTCACCATATGTGTATATAACTCCATGATAAATGGTCGGATTGCTTTGCAAAACTACAAAAACAAGGTCACCATAATTTCTGACAGATGTTAAAGTACGATCCAGATCCTGACAATATTCTGGATACTAAGATCAGGAATATGAAATATGTACTGGATCACTATAATTTTCCAACACTGTCAGCTAACAAAATAATGTACAAACGTGCAACTAACACCAAATTGTAGCAGACAGTCTGTTGAAAGGGAGTATAACATTAAAATAGGACTAAAGTGTTGCGTGAGAATCACAGTATTCTTGGTGGAGGTCTGCGCTCTCTGAGCGCTTTTCTAGTTATTTTTTGTGACAATTTTTTTTTTTTTGTTGGCATAAACTTAATTATAATCACATTTTTTTGCTCATATAACAAGTCCCATATCATCACATTGATCATGGCCAACATGATTTATTGTTATTATTGTTTTTTTTAATTAAAAAAGAAAAGTAATAAATAAGCAAGAGCCAGAGTTTTAAGCTGTTACTTTTGGCTTGATGAGGTGCTTGAATGCAGCAAAGCTGTCCTTACTTTTTTGGTAAACACCTGAGCATTCTTAGCTCAAGCAATTCAAAACACTCTCTGTGTTAAAGGCATATATTCTCAAAGGGTTTAACGTTTAGGTGGGGAGGCTCTAAGAGAAAGTGAGCAGTATAATAGTTGACCAAAAAGACTTCATAAAGGTAGCATTTATCCATAGAATGGCTTCCACTGTATTATTTGACTGATACTTCAATGACACTAATCAAAGTTTGTTTCTTTTTGTCTTCACATACAGGTGGTGGGTTAGCAGTTGGAACAGTACTCCTCATAGGTGAGCCTTTTACTAGTTGAATTAAACACTTGTTTACAGATCCTTTTCATGGATGGATGAACAACCAGTTGTTTGTGATGTATGTCCGTTTTTAATATTTGGACAGAGCACACAAATTCAGTGCAACCAGGGTTAGGTATTATAGCTAATGATTTTAAAGGTAAAGGTTGGAAACTGAAAAAAAACTGTGTAATGACAGAATTGTTTAAAAGTGTGATTTTTAAAACCAGTTTATTTTGAAAGGGAGGGTGTACAGACATCTAGCTGCACCACAGTTAGCTATTAGCTAATTTACATCTCTAGTTCCTGGGCAGGAGAAAGAAACAATGCCTCAGTTATAAACAAACATCCTACTGATAGCTACAGACTATTCACAATTATTGTACAATTACATGGGTAGCTTAACTGTGAAATTAACAGTACAGTTTTAAAATATTAAAAAACAGGTACACTACACTGTACACAACTGTGCATAATCACAGGTTTTATATGCAGTAATATAAACTTTTTTAAAAGGGAAAAAGCAAAACCATTGGCTACTTTAGACAGTGAACAAGCATCTGGGAAACTTACAAAATTATCAAAAGTTATGAGATTGAACTTCTTAACTATATCACAGTAGTAGTAAATTAATATTATAGATATATAGCAGTATATAGCGGAGACAGCCTTTTTCCAGAAAGTTCAGCAACATGTTTTATCAGATATTTTATAGCAATGCATTTGATAAGTATATTTAACCAATATACAGACAGAAGAGTAGATTAGCTTCTTTCTTTTTTGTTGTCATACAACAAATTATTCAGACCTTTTCATGAGATTTGCATTAATTGACAGCCTGTGGTAAAATAAATGTTTGATTTTTATTTCCAACTTGATTTTTTTCATGAGCAAGTTTTCTGACTGTGTGTGTCCTGAAGCAGTTTTTGTCGCCAAAAATCGTCAAGTTCTGATCTTATACGTATGTATCTTATACTTAACATGTTGAGCAAAAAAAGATGACACTTCTAAACTTTTGTGACAACTTTGTACGATCCTCCCTGTGAAGGATAGTTTTTGATTAAATAACACAGCCTTAACCTTCTGCTAAAATGTGTCTCCATCTTTCAGATGTATTCACTAAACTGAATTCAGTGGCACTTTTTAGCATGCTGCAGATAAAGACACTGTCTCTGTTCTCAGGCTCTTTTTAGTTAGGGTGTCTCTGCCTAGCAGAATGGCAAATAGACCAATGACCTGAAGGTCTCTTGTTACATTCCCAGGTGTTCACGCTTCTACTTTGATCCTTAATTAATACGCTCATCTGCAGATGTGTTATAGAAGTTTTTTGGTCGTACATTCAAAGCAAGTGGATTTTGTAGGGACATAAATGTCTTTCACTGTATTATTATTGTTATTATCATTCATCATAGGCCTGGCTATATGCACTGGTAGACAGTAAGGTTAAGGTAGTCTTGTTTCCCCTTGAAGCTGTAATTTGTGTGTAGCAAAGGCCTATACCAACTGATGATATTGCTTTGCCCTTTAATTCACCCCCCCAATCGATGCAGGAGTCAGTGATTATACACTAATGCGTTCTTCCCTTCCATTTTGTGAATCAATGTACGGTTGGTTTCATCTGGTAATGAGAGACACAGTAAAGGTGAAATGCGTGTGTGAGCTCTCTTGTGTTTGTCTCTGAAAGAGCAATGTGCGTGCAAGTGTGTGTGCACTGTGCTGTCTGTTTTGCTGTGTGTATGTGTGTGTGTGTGTGTGTGTGGGTGGGATGGAGGGGGAGTTTTGGAGCGTGTGTTTGTTTGTGTTGGTTTCAGGCAGTCGTCTCCTACAGTCTGCCCCTTTAGCCGTGATGGCCTGTTTGTGAGACACAGACATAAAATTATCAGACTGGTCGTTGTCTGCCTTTGAAGTGTCTTGAGCTGTCCATCCAGATTTGTCAACCAGAGGGGGATCAGGCCAGTATGGCTGCTGTCTGAAGATCTCTCATCTTGTGTGTTTTTGTAGGAAAAGGAACAAAGCTTTCCAGCTCTTATTAAGTTAACCATGTATGGTTAAAGTAAGAACATATGCTTTTCCTTTATTAAAGCTTGAATAATTTCTGTTGTTTTTGGCCTCTTTGTTTTTCATGTCTGAATTTTTCACAACTTTGAATAAGAACTACCTCAGCTTTAAGTCCAAATTTAATATTCAAATTTATTGTTACAAAACAATAACCTTAGCATAATAACCTCTACTTAGAAGGTTGTGATGTGTCCATATGTAAAAGGGAATAGGTAGCAATACAAGTACAGGTATGATGTTAATGGAGTCTGGTGGAAGAGACACCGCTGAGAGCAAAGATAGAATTGATTAGGTTTTTCAGATGCTCGTGAAGTGAGAAGGACAAAGGTCAAACTGCAAAATATATACATTACTGCCCAGGCTATTTGCAAACAAAGTTCATAGTGAAAGTGAAAACTGGCACTCTTAGCTGAGATTCTTTTTTATATAGAGATTTTTGGAGCTCATAGTGGTCCTTTACGTTCTGCTATTTATGTTAAAGCATCTCATGTATGTACTGGTGCATCTTGAACATGAATATGGAAGAAAGATAATTCATTTCAGTAGGTCAATTCAAAAGGTCAACTCTTATAGATTCAATACACAATGAGTGAAATATGTGAAGCAATTATTCTGTTTAGCTGTCATGATTATGGATTACAGTTAATGAAAACCCCATTATGAGTTTCTCACAGTACATTCACTGTTGGATATAAAGTATTTTCCAATTCTGAAGTGGGCAATAATTACACAAAAACTCATAAGTGCTCTGCATGTTACAACCATGTTTCCACATAAATTTAACTATATATATATATATATATATATATATATATATATATATATATATATATATATATATATATATATATATATATATATATATATATATATATATATTGGGACTCTTAAACATTAATTCTTTGATAATAATAATAATAATAATAATAATAATAATAATAATAATAATAATAATAATAATAATAATAATAATAATACATTTTATTTAAGAGCACCTTTCAAAACACCTAAGGACACTTTACAGGATGAAACAATAAAATCAACAAAACAAAAAAAACCTATAAAATAATGGGGTTTAATTATAATTGGTCCCTTTATGAAGAATGTTAATTGTGATTAGTTCAGTTTTTTAATCCCATGTTTAAAATTCCCTGATTGGGAAATCATATGCAATCTTTGATGGAATTTTTAAACAAATGCTGTATTGCTGCACCAGCCTTCATCTGATTATCTACACCTGCACAAATAGTGGCTGGAATCTGAAGTACGTGATATATAGTACTCAGATTCTGTTTAATACAAGGTACATAACATATGACCTCTGACATCACTAAGTCTCCTGTTTTGTTTTGTTTATTTGTTTTTAATCTAAAACATGCAGTTCAGAAACACAGGGGTGTTATTTTCCCTCATGACTGCAGCAGGTTGAGGTTACTGTGGTGTGTCAAAGAGACAGAAAACGCATGTGGCTGGGGAAAAAAAGTTAATTTTGGACCTAAATTGCACAGTGATATATGTCTGATTAATGTCTCTGATTAGATTAATGAAATTAATCTGAAACTTTGTTGGAGAAGAGGATTTAAAAAAAAAAAAAACTGGCAGCATGGCAGCACAAAACACATACAACAAATTCAGTAAGACAACCTAATACTTTGAACGTGCATAAATAAATAATTAAATAAATAAATAACATATTCAAATAAATAAAAACAAAAATACATGTTTACCATAACATGTTTTGAAAGTAAGAGGTCTGAGCGTCTGTCCACAAATGACAGGTGCATCTGTTCAGGATGTCTGTTTCAATCATGTGCCTGACACAAAGAACCTAAACCTAAAGAGGATTATAATCACCATTTGAACCTTAACAATAGAGATATGTCAGACCTGCAATTAAACAGTTATTGACGTAGACTTGGCAAATGCTGCTAATTAACACTTGACCTTATATTACCCATCTTTGTAACAGTACCTGTGATGCCAGTTCACGTATTCCAGCCCTTGATTGGTATTTTAACTCTCTCTATTTAAAGTACCTGCTACATGGCCTAAATAAATTTGAGCTGCTCAGTTAGAAAAAAAAATCATAAACAAAACCAGAAAACCATCTACATGGACCAAAGATTCATACACAGGGGGAAACACTCTGACCTAGATATTTTGCCTCCTCCCCCTGCAGCTTTAGCAGATATGATTCAGGACCCTTGCTCTCCCACTCCCCTGTTTGAAGGCAGATGAAGCAAAGGCCTTCCCACCCCCTTTACCAAACCAAAGTCAGAATAAGCAGAAAAAAATCATCCCATGACTGTCCAGAGTGACTGATCCACCTCAAAGATATGACTGTCCCCCACCCCCTGTTGCTCCCATACCCGCAACACCCCCCACCCCCTCCCTTACCCCCCGCCTCAGCAGCCTAATGACTCCTGGAGGTTCCATTTGTAAGGCTCCCATAGAAACACAGCCACAATAGGCCCCATCTTGAGAGGGCCCATCTGGGAGTCTTTGTGGGGCCTGCTGAAAGCCACAAAGGCCTGCTGACCTAGAAACCCATCAATAAGAGAACAGGGAGCCCCACCGACAACAAATTGAAGAGCCATGGAATTTCCTGGGCCATCCTGAGTCCGTAGGTGAGGACATAGACCAGAAACGTGGGAGGGGGGAATTCTCCGGATGCTTCAGGATGACACGTCAGGATGTCATTCCCGGGCTGACAGCTGTATGTCCATTACCTTTAACTGTCACTGCTGCCTTTGTCCTTATGCCCACTGATTGTCATTGAGTAAAGAGGCCGCCTATGAAATCTTTACAAAATGATGATTGTGACAGGAAGCAGCAGTGTCATGCTGAGCAGAGTTATGTGGCCTGTTAGTGGGGTTTCATGGTGATGATACAGGCTTTTTTGTGAGTCTCGGGTGTGAAATGGCCAGGTGGCCGCTTTGTATGTTCTGAAAAAGCAGGATTTGTGAAAGTATGATGAATAAAAAAAAAGACTGTACTGTCTCCTTCTTGTGTTCAAAGGGCCATATTATTTTAAGCTATTTTTTTTTAATAACCTTAACTCAGAAACTATTTCATCAAGGGGTTGGGGACTCTGTACTGGGTGCTCACTACATAAGCTGTTTGGAACTTACTGTGTCAAGTGAAACCCACGTGTCCCAGAGATCTTATTTCATCTTTATCTTTATATCTATCTTTTTCACAAAAGAAGCAAGAATCAAGTGAACCAGGTGTCAGGGAGCATTTTTAAGACAGTCACCATCATACCCTGATTCTGCCTGCTCCTGTCAGTCGTCATGACAGCTTGTTTACCTTTCCAGTCTGGGGGAGGGGTCAGGTGCATGCTTAAGACAGGTGTCTTCCTCTCACCTTCACTGCTGGCTGAGAGTATGATGGGTAAAAGTGGACAAGGATATTATAAAGACTATAACAAGAGATCTGAATGTGTCCTCTTCATTTTGATCGTCAGATCACAGCAGTGCTTCCCATGATTTTGTGCCATGTCGATTGCAACCTCAGCTGTAGCCTGAATGTGCTCCTTACATCAATTACAGTCAGTGTCTTTGATGGGGTCATGAACAGCTGGATCTCTGTGGCGTCAGAACGAGGCCAGATCCCAGTGTTGGTTACAGGGTGGATTGACTTTTCATATTTTATCCCTGAACTCTTCCCTTGGCCATGCAGGGGTATGGCATTGAGCGACAGTTTCTAGGGATGTGTGTCCATTGGTTGTCTTCACTTACTCACAAATTGATTGTTTTTGTCTTTTCTTCTTTTTCAGAGGAAGACCGATATGATAGCTACTCTCGTATGATCTTGAAGTACTTCCTGGCAGAAGGTGTTGTGTGTCGACATGAACTTTTTGTGGCATCTGCTCAGGATAACCCTGATGATATCTTACAGGTTTGAAAACAGATTTTGTATTTTCCCCAAGCTTTAAGGAAGTACCTGTGTTGTTCTGCAAAGTGTATAACACTCTCCTGACATCTCATCCAGGGGGACGCTAAGATGTCCTCAATGTGTCGACTTTACTGCACTTTGTACTGTCAAGACGGAAGTTTTCAAAACTTTTGCTTATGTGTACTCTTTGAAAGATGACATTTCCTCACTTGAGTAATTTGTCATAATGTATAAATTAGGCACTGCTGTACAGTCCTGGCCCTGATTTAGCATTCTGTAGTCACACAGCTTTCCCCAAGATGTGTCAGGGTCACCGGGGCGTCTGAGAGGTCGAGGGTGGCATGGTTGTGGCATTGTTGAAATGTTTCCCGACGCATCAGTCTGTGAAGAGGACTTTCGTCCCAGAAGCTGACTGCCACCCATCATACAGGAGGAGGGCCTCTCCTCTACTGATTGATAGTGGGAGGGGTCACAGCCTCACCCTCTCTTTACATATCAAAGGCTTATTAAAAGAGAGGGAGTCCCAATGGGGATATATCACATCATTTAGTGTTTCCACAGCTACATTCACAGTATGCTAATCTTCAGATGCAGGAGTTGTACTTTATGCATCATGTTAACACACGGGAACACACAAACTTCCAGAAATCAGACATAGATTGCACAAAATTTACTCTTTAAAATCAGTGTTTACTTTCATCATTTTTTAAAGAACCTGGTTAGTAAGGTTTTCCCACATTTGGAAAAAAATTGCACTCTCTGTTAGAGAGCTCACATTATTTTCTTTCTGCACATTGGTCTGAATTTTACAAACACTCCCTGTTCAGCCCTGGAAAATGACTCAGTTCCACTCAGTTCAGTTCCAGTTTTGGTCAGACTGTTGATCTTGTTGCATTTGATACAGGGTCAAAGCGCTACAAGGATCATTCATCCCTTCGCATTGCTACCACAGAAATACTTTTCCTCTCTGAAGGTTTTGTAACTTTGGATTGGCCTGGGTCAAACAATCTAGAAGTCCCAGATTAGTGAACTAGGGGTGCACCAATCACAAGTTTCTGGCCTATCACAGATTACCGATCTTCAATAAGCCTGACCTGCCTGTACCATTTTGGGCCGAAACAGATTTTTATTTCTTATTTTTTTAACTGACAGCATATACCTTCAATGTTCCAATCTTATTTTATTGAAAATCATTGAAAAATACATGTAAACAATAAAGTCTTTATGTTTTAACTTAAACAATCAATAAAGTGCCCTGAATTTTAGGTCTCAGAGCAAAAAGCAACAGTGGCTGGCCGTCAGACCTTCCTGGAGATATATAAGATCAGTTTCATATGGAAGGATGGGCCGATCACCTATCCCCCAAAATTAAGGAAATGGGCACTGATTGATTGGTGCATGTCTAAAGTAAACCTCTTTGACTGTTACAAATTAATATGCTCATCTTATTATATGTATCATTTTGTGCAGGAGCTCCCATCTCCCATCTTAGATGACATTGCTATGCACAAACCAGTGGAGCAGCCCAGGCTGCCCTCTGAACCCCAGGACAGTTTGGATGCCATGAAGATTGCCTGGCGTTACCAGAATCTGCCAAAAGTACAGGTGACTGTTTTCTGTTTTTATAACACAGCAGTGTGTCTGGGGTAGAATACACTGTAGGGTTATGTTAACGTTGGGTTTGTGTGACTTTTCTTAAAAGTCTAACTTGTGTCTGTGTTGAAGATGCTCTGAGAAAGCAGCACTGGCCCTCTGGCCCTTGTGGTTTGGCAATTGTCTCCACCACTAAATCCATGAGCTTCTAAACTCCTTTGTGGAGTGAATGAGGCCTCAGCCTTTCCTTTCAGAGCTGGACCAGATTACTCACACTTAGCTGGCAATAGGTAGGCCTTTCACTGGTCCCCAACTTACGTATACACAAATACACACACGCCCGCACCCCTGCTTAGCCTGGGAAACAAGAGTACTTGCAGTCTGTGCATTGACATGTCTGCTCGCTCAACCCTATGACCCAGACCTGCGCCTCTGTGTTCCCCCAAATCCCTGCCTTTCCCCCTGCTAGGGTCGGCAGCCCTACACTCTTTCTTCCGCTTTGAGATCTGACCCTCCCCTTCTCCTTCTCTGCAGTCTCCCCCCTTCTGTCTATAATCCATATCGCTATGTGGATTAACAGCACACAGTGTATCCCAGGGGATCCTCTCCTTCTTTCTCTCTCCCTGGAAACTTCTTTATATCTGTGTCCTTTCCTCACCTCTCCCCCTTCCTCTGTAAAATCGTCTTTACAAACCACTAGTAAGCCCCTACCAGAGGATTTGCATCCCAAATTCACCCCCAGAGTCAACGCTTACTTTCCCCTTACACACACCTCTCCTGGCAGAGCCCACTGTGTCGCTCTCTCGATGAAGACATCAGATCAAAGGTGAAGCCATCAGGGCGGGTATGGAACGCTAAGCGGGTTGCCAGGCTCACAAAGAGAAGATGAGCCCCTGACCCCCCTGCCCTGCTGACCCCCTCATCCCGCCAGGAGAGGGACACACCGGGGGCCCTAATCCAGATTAAGAGTAGATTAAGGGCCCCTCTGACAATGGAATCCCCGGTTTTGCTGAGAGAGAAGAGCTAAAACTCTCTCTTTCAGCTGCAGGAAAACATCCGCCTTCCCCTGCGTCCCTGACACCTCTGCTTTCACAGCCAGAAGTGGACGTTTATGTGAAGAAATGATTAAGGCTGCAGCCGTAGTGGTTGTTTAACTTCTACACTGTAGGAATGTTGAGGAATGACCCATAAACAATGCAATTGCATTGCTATAGTATTCTAAAGCACACTTATTTAACATGTTAAAAAGACAAATAAGATTATTATTCTCTATGAATTGCTTTAGTCTTTTCTGAGAATAATTACATGAACACTCAAATCAAGCTGTGCTGCTAGACAGGGATGATATGAAATACTTCAAAAGCATCATGGATTTGTGGTTATTGCTGTTTGTTTTATAAAGAGTTTGACTTTTTGACCTACTCAGACTGCCTTGGCGTCCTCGTCACGGTTCGGGCACTACTATGACGTCTCCAAGACGATGGAACCCGAAATTCGTCAGGCAGCCAAGTGCCACCGCTTCTACCTCCCAGAGCATCCCACCCAGTCATCACCCACACACAGGTAAAACGACAAGACATCATCCACAGTCTGAATGGAAACCAATGAGACACCATCTGCAGAACACAGGCACACAAACACGACATCATCCACAAACCACAGTTACGCAAATAAGACATCATCCACAGAACACAGGTAAGCAAACATGGCATTGTTCACAGAATACAGGTAAACCAACAGTCTGATGTAATCTAAACAGCACATACTGTAGAAATCCTACAACCAGAATGTGCATGAGAGAAAAGTCAACCTCCACACTAACCTTTCCCAAGACTCATGTAGAGATTTTCAAAGGAATTATTATTACTTTCCTTAGTATCTTCATTGTTTATAGAATATCAGTAGAAAGCAAAGAATGCCAAATAAAAAAGGAACAAGAGTCGGGCCCCACATGTTTGGATATCTTGTCTAAAAAGGCATTAATTGTTTTACACAACAAAAAAATAAGATACTTAAATATTCTGATGTGTGTTGATATTGCTTAAAAAAGGAATAAAACCAAAAAGAGAACTAGAAATTTATAGAATAATAAGCTTTGAGAGTGTAAAGCAAGAAATATCTTAGGCTTGAATTAAAAAAAAAAAAGAACATCTAGAACTGTTATCAATCAATGAAACAAACAGACCTAACGCTTATAACACCTTTCTTCATAAATATTAACACAAAACAGGAATTTGATAAGAACAATAAAACAGTAAAATGCCTCACACCATGATTCATGTGTGAAAAAATTTATAAAAATTCAGCGACAACTCTCGACAATTTCCTTGTTTTGGATAAATATGATGTATTTATCAAAAATATAAAATCACAAATAAATCTGAATCCCATTTTTTTTTTTGCTTTTTTAAATTTTGAACACTTTGTGTATTTTATCAAACACAGTTTAAAAAATGTATTTTTAAATATTTATACCCTTAAAACAGCGGACACAAATCCAGCTCGTCCTCTCTTCCCTGTAGCTTTCCAGTGGCCTCCGACATGCAGCCCTTTGGAAAGGTTGTGTATGTCTATTCAAATAAGGGTCTTGTTTGCTCAGTGCCTGTTTGATTTCTCCTGCGTTGAGTGTACTTAGGGTTCAGAGGTCATGCCTGCTCTTTACTCAGAGAGTGCTGCTGAACACACAAGGGCACACGAAGGCACACTCACACACTCTGGGTAAATACAGCAATCTGGAGCACAGAGGATGTGGAGGGGGCTTTATAGAATCCCTCTTCCTCTATTTCAGCAAACACAGACTGTTTAACAGAACACCCATGCAAACACATTAAAATCTATGGATACATTTAGTTTAAAGGAAACAGTTTTAGAAGTGCAGACAGAAAGTTGACAGAATTTTACTAAATGAGAGTTAAGCGGCTGATAATCCCATTCAGAAAGGAATATATGTTCATCTTCCTCCGATATATGAAGTGTGTAAGAGTGACATGGTGATGCAGCATCTGAACGGGTTGTAGATCTGACAGACATTTTGACAGCAGGAAGCTACACCTGCACTGCACCATTGTACTCCCAGCTCCGCCCCTGCTCTAACACACACAACACATCACACACGCACTTGAACCACACAAACTCCAAAGCAGGCTACTCCCCCTTGCACGTGTCCACAGCCCCATGTTGATACCCTAGCTGTTAAATTGCTCCGTTTCACTTGAAGGCATAATTGGCACAAATTGCTCTCTAGGTGATACAGATCCTGTTGTTTAAGACCAAGCATCCCCCCTCCTCTCCTCCTTTCTTCCCTTGCTGAATGAGAAACACTCAGATAAAGAAGCTTCCTCGTGTATGATCCTAATTAGCTGACGCACTAGCCCCTGTAGCTAAGCACCTAGACCTTTTTGGTACCTGAATGAGGGGTGCTCAGTGGGGGCAGCTAAAACACAATGGCGTCCTACACAATGGCTGCCAACCAGAGACGACCTCTTTTATCGACTGCATGTCAAGCCATCCCGGCCCCCTACCTCTGAGCAGGGGCATGGGCAGGGAGGCCGAGAAGGGTAGGTGTCCCTCTTTCACCCAACCAGCTCTATCATTAGGCCCAGCGGGGTCAGGAGGCACCATTGTCGGGTTGAATAACTGAAATAGAGTACATGGATATACTTGGCGCAAGTGTAATCAACACAAGTGTGTATTACTGTCTTTTATGCAAGCCTATTGGTGTGTGACCAATCTATGTGTATCAGCTTTTGGAGCCTGCAGGTCATATTGACAACTGACACAGCAGCCCACTGTGACTCACTACAGAGTGGTCATTACAATGGTGCGGCCTTCTTAAGTAGAGGGACTCGTGTAAAAAGATGGGGTTAACATTCCTCTTGGCCATCCTGTAGGCACTAGGAGGGCTCAGCAGTAATGCTTCCCTTAAACGTTGCTGCATGTTGCTCCGCTGGCCCTTTGTCAGTGGTGCAGATCTTACCCCTGATTAAACACTAAAATGCTGTTCCCTGTTAATTTGAGATATCAGCCCATTAATTTCCTCCTCCGTCTCTATTTTCTTTGTTGTCTGCATGTTTGTGAGTTTACATCTGTCGATCCGTTTGCCTGTCTGTCTCTGCACAATCAGATCCTAGGGGAGCTGACAGAGAACCAGTCATGTTGTAATTTAATCAGCCAAATAAATTAATTGGATCTCTTGATATGGATCATCTGTCTGCTTCAGTGGCTCCAGAAAAGCACAGTCAGGAGGAACATGCTGCAGTCATAGAGGATTAAGCTACTGTGGTGATAGGCTTGGCCCAGTTTTATCAAAATGGTTTCAATTACAGTTAACACATCCTGAGTAACCCCTTTATGTTCCCTGTCTGCATCCCCTCCACTTTTTCCATTCTCTCCTCTGTCCTGTGCTCCTTCCAGTACCATGCTCGAGTCCTACTCAGAGTTGCTGAAGTCACTTCAAGAAGTCATTTACAGGGAGGGATTTGATCTGGCAACCCCTATGGTAAGAAAAGTGCATTTGTTCTGCTCTAAAGAGTTTTTTCAACACACATAAGAACAAATTATGCAGCCTTCTAGAAATCTCTGATTAATCTTCCATCAGTTTGAGCAAACCAACACTTTTTCGTCTTACTGCAGCTCCTGGAAAACATTTTCACACATATAACCTGTAACAATAAGACTGATCACTCATATCCCTGTTTTCCTTCTCTGGTAGGGATTTATGTTTTTTGCTGCTTTAGCCAACCTATTTTTTTTTTAAATTTACGAGAGAGACTCTAGATCTGCATCTGTGACCCCCAGCTCTTCTGTCACATTCCAACCACCACTTCTTTCAAGTCTGTTTACCTCCCTCTCACCTGCTCAGCTTGGCCTCACCTGTGTGTCCCAGCTGTGTGTGTCTTACCTTTGACATACATCTTTTTAATAACCATCAGTCCTGTATAGAATGCCAGAAACATCCACGGCCCCGTCTGTTCTCCTCAGAGCCAAATGTTATCCCTTTAACACCGTGACGGCCCTGTATATAATTATATTTATACATGTTCGTATACAGTATCCATGTGTCTGTTCCTCTGTGTTTGTGTGTTTGCGCCTCATTCACCTACATTCAGTGACCCCTCTGCTCGTCACCTGGAGCCACCTCTCCCCCTGTCACTCACACACAGGATTTACCTCCAGTACCCCCCACCCTCCCTCCCCAAGCGCTGTCACTCACACGCCAGATTAACTGCTGACATCATTAAAGCAGTGTGGCCGCCTGACATGCTGCTGGCACAGTCCAGGAATGCAGACCGGCACAGAGCGACATGGGCTCTGGCACAAGAATGCCAGTATGGCTGATACTCAGAGTGTGTGCCTTTATGTTTGTTTTTTTCAATCAGGAAGCAATAACAAGATACAAGTGTCGTCAAAACACTTTGGAAATAACAGATTGGACTCAGGAGTGATCTTCTTGGACATATCTTAAGCACATCAGTTGAGACGAGTGTGACAGGGTGGCAGCAGGACTGTGAGTCTCCTCAGAGACTGGCTGGTGATTAGGTTGTGGTCCCCAGGCTGGCTGTAGCCTATATAGCTGGCCTCTGGTCCTTGGCTGGACTCTACTGGCACTGTTCCCTGGTTTTTCTATAGGATAAACTATAGGAGTTAAGTTTGGCTTCTCCTCCTGATGCCACAGCAACAGTCTTGTTACCAGAGTCCCCCCCTGCTGGGATAAACACATAGGAAAAGATTTCTAAGTCTATGGCCCCCAAGAACTGTGTAGGCGATTAAACAAAGAAAGTGCATTTCTAGTAATGTCAAAAGCACTAAAACAGAGAAGTAAGGCATCAGCTGAACGTCGGTGTCGAGGACGATGGACGTAGAGTCCAGTTTAAAAGTCCTCCTTTGGGAAACTATGAGCCAACGGTGAAAAACTCCTAGACACAATGGGGTTTATTTTTCTTAGATGCCTGTGATTCTGATCCAGATCCAAACTCAGCTTAGGTCATACCGTTGGGAGAGGAAGCAATGGGGAGTTGGGCGGAGGAGATTGGGAGGAGAAGAGAGGTTGAGATAATAGAGGGGGAGGGATCAAGGAGAGGAGAGGCTGGAAAAAAAAGGAAAAAAAATGTGAGCAGATTTTAGGCCAGAGCTTTGTTAATCACTCTTGGCTCTCACTTCAGTAATCAGGCTATCGTGAAGAAAACCCAAATAAGAGGCAATTGTACAAAAGGTTAAAAACCTCTCACAGTCCGGACAGGCGCCTCCATTCTCTCAGTTTCGGTGATATATCTCCCACTACTGTTTGGCCACTTTTTCAGTGTCTTCATGGGAGTGGGTTACTGTTGATCGCTTGTGGTGGGTTGTGGGGGTTTCAAGGGAAGGCACTCCACCCTTACCCAGGCCCCCTTGGCTGCAGAGCATCGCTGTTGTGCCAAGAATGTGCTGGGGTTTCTGGGTGGCGGCCATATTGGAAGCCTGTCTGACAGGTCCATTGTGCGTGTGTCAGATGGCCTCTGTGATTGGGCAGTTGTGTCCAGTCACGTTTGGGCACTGTGTTCCGATCGTCTGTGCTGGTGAGCAGACTGTCCAGTGGCTCTCTCCCACAGTTTGGGAATACTACCCAAAACAACATCTTTCCAAAGTATCCCAAAAGCTCCAATCTGTTCCAACTGTACTGAAAAACTTAAACAAAACATTACTACTATATTGAAAAGCATCCACAGAAATGTACAGTTCCAGTTTCCTACACATCTTTCCAAACTGCCTTTGTCTTGTTTTTTTGTTTCTTGTAGTCAAACTCACGCAACATCCTGCGAATTGGACTTCACTCTCTTGGCTCAGCACTGTGGGGTGATGACCTGTGTTGCCATGACAGCCCCAGAAACAGCCACGCCCTCACAACTTTTCTGTATGGACTGCGTGCTTTGCTAAGGTCATCGCTATCAGTGGCGGTAGTTACTGTGCCCTCACATCTCATACAGGTAAGACTCTGTCAGGAGGAAAATTCATTAAAGTGTTTGTACACAGATCATTGAAGCTGTGTTTCCTCCAAAACTATTAGTGTAGTGCCCCTGAAACTCATACCCATGTGTACATAAAGATCTGTTTTGTTTTTCTACAGCAGACAATACTCCTAACTGTAGGTGAAGCTTTGGCCAGAGGATAGAACAGTCAACCTTGTGAGAGCTTTAAAACTTACCCAACACTCTACACTCAGCACATCTTGTTCAATTTTCACAGTGATGAGAGATGCAAAAAAATCATTTTCAGATGAAAGAGGATTGGTGCGTACTATGAAGGGTATTTGTCACAATACTTTAACATTTAAGGACTACAAATGTGTGCATGTGTGTACATCTCCATGTTACACATAATGTGTCAGCTTCTGTTGGTCGATTGTTTAACTTCAGTGTTTGTAGCTTCACTTTGTAATATTGATGTCATGTATTTAAACAGTTTAATTATGGTTAATCTGAGTAGATGCTCATGTAGTAAAAGCTACTCTACCTCTATTACTACCCCCAAACATGACACACTAGGTATGCTGTTCTACACCAATATACCCCAAAAACTGTAATCTAAGCTAGTGTACATGTCTCATTTTTAGTTGAAACATGTCATATTGCATTTAATATGAGTCACTTTCCTCTGACGGGCCAGAAAAATATCTTAAAGTTATTAAAAGACAAAAATGAACCCCTAAATTTGCCAGTGGAGTAGAAAGAATTTGTGTGTCAGGTTCCCTGAAGTAAGAATAATATCTTAATACAAGAAACTAAACAAGCAAATTTACCCCACTAGCATATGCTTTTACTCTTTACAAGCAATTCAAGCTTCATTTTTGTCTTCTAATATTTTTCATTATGACACGTCACGTGAACAGGGCTCTATTTGGTATAATAAAACATTTATTTTTTACTAAAATAAGACATAAACATTAAGATTAAAACACAACACCTCATAGACAGTGTTTGGAGAGATCTGAACCTTTTAAGAAACTAGAAAAGCACTCAGAGCGCAGACCTCCGCCAAGCATATTGTGATCGTCACCAACACTTTAGTCCTACTTTAATGTTATACTCCCTTTCAGCAGACTGTCTGCTACTATTTGTTGTTAGTTGCAGGTTTGTACGATAATTTGTTACCTGACAGTGTCGAAAATTATGATGATCCAGTTCATATTTCATATTCCGTATTTTAGTATCCAGAAAATTGGCAGGATCTGGATCATACTTATACAAATGTCAGAAATTATGGTGACCTTGTCTTATATTGTTTTGCAAAGCAATCTGACCATTTATCTTGGGGTTATATACACATATGGTGAAAATGGCCCTATCTTAGAATGATAAAGAATTCTTTAAAAAAGTCCTGGATCCAGATGGTGATCCAGATCACCTCCAAAATTTAGTCACTTCTTTCTTATCCTATTTTGAACATTTCCTGAAAATTCCATCAAGATCTGTTGGTTACTTTTTGAGTTATGTTGTTCACAGACAAACAGACAAACTTTACCCAAAAACATAACCTCTTTGGCAGAGGTAATAACTCAGAGGGCGATTGGATGACTGGTTTGTCTGTCATGTTAATTACAGCCTAATCTGAGCAGCTAACTCTATGGCATAGTAGGCACTCCTGAGGAGTAAACTGCATAGTGCAAGCTAAACAGGCACTTTTCTTATATGTTCCCTTTTGCATCAACTTAGTATAGCTAGTTTTCTATACTTTATAAATATGCAACTTTATTGTTGTTTCACTTTAGTCATTTGTTTGTGACCCAAACCCTGTCAATAACAATCCCTTCTGAAATTTTACGAGACATCTCTGAAGAGAGCACAGCTCACCAGTTCTGATAAAACTGCTGTTTCAGCTGCTTCCTCTAGTTTCTTTATGGGCTGCCATTGTTTACATACTTACAGCAGCTTCTTGCCACCGCAGTTCAAAATGCCCAGACACTTATCGAATGAGTCATTTTTTTGACTGGGAATAAGTGCGTCAGCTTGAAACTTTACATGGTTAAGGGCCACCCTGGCCACCTCTGGATCCACCCTTACAACCCATCCAAAATGACTTAGGTCCATCTAGCTCATCATGCGCACTAATAGATACTTCTCTTAGATGCAAAGACAGGTTCCTTCAGACAGCTTTGCCCTGCTTTAGCAAAACACTGTAAGCAAACACTTTAAGTTCCATTATCTACAGCTTCCAGTGACTCAAAGTGACTGAATGGCTTGCCGAGAGCAACAGAAGATGCCTGTTTTACACATTAATGTTCCCTCCTCCTCAATGATAGTTTTAAAGACAAATTTCCCCATCATACGAAGTCCAAAAACTATGTTTCCGATCAAAGATTCATACTCAAAAAAATGTATTTATCCCTGAGGGGCAGTTCAAGGCCCATAGAGCAGTAACCAATGTAAACAACTCTAGACAAAGATGCAAGATGCAAATTGATGTGATGGTTGTGATGAGATGGTTCATGATGATCTGAGACTTAATTAACAGATTGTTGGTCTCTTTGTGGTAAAAAGAGACTGAGTCTGCAGCACAGTTCTCATATTTTGCTGATAATCCTTAGAAATGTATGTAAACATCCAGTTTAATTGTGTAACAACTTTTTCAACTCCACTCCACTTCACAGAGGTTTGTGATGACCTGCTAGATTGCTCACTGTTCCATGGCTACAAGCTCTGGTCCCACTTTGCCTACTACTGTTCTGCCTTTTTATTTGTTATTATTACATTTTTTCAAGGCTTACAAGGCTCTATGTAAATTTAATTTGATACTGAAAGTCGTATGAATGATTTGTGTTAAAAAAATAAATTGCATGCATTAATTCTGGTAGCCTTTTAACACATCCCATGGTGTGAGCAGAGCATTAAGACACTGCTGAAACAAACCAAAGGTGAATATGCCAGCACACTTGAGCCGCGTTTCCACCAAGCAGTCCGGTTTGGTTTGTCTCAGAATGGCACACTTTTTGAGGTATTTCCGCGGACTTACCCCGGGACAGATCCCCAAACAACCGGGCGGCAGCACACAGACTTCCCTGAAACAAAGCTTGATTGCACTTTGAATTAAAGAGTTACATGCCAATCACAGAAAGGACGAAATGCTACTAGTCTTCCATCTATGCTCTTTGTTTACTGTGTCGCGATTTTCTTCTTTGTTGAATTTATTAGCGGGGTACACTGTGTTGCGCTGCTACAGCGTCATGCTATTATTTAACAGCTGCAGCTTTCGGCATCCGGCCTACCATGAGATGGCACAGTTTGCTGTGGAAACGCAAACAGGATCAGGCTTAACTGTGCCAAACCGTGCCAAACTGTACTGAACTGAACCGGACTGCTTGGTGGAAACCCGGCTTTGCTTTCTGCCACATCCCTCATTTGTGTTCCAAACCTGTCTATATACATATATTATACTTTATATACTATCTTCAAAAAGCTATCACCCATTGAAGACCAGGAGGTTAAAACTTTGTGATTAATAACATTTTGGGGTTTTCTGTTCTGTCCCATCAAAAATAGCTGATGTGTTTACAATTTAACAAGATCCAACTTGTTAAATTGGGCTTCCTGTAGCTGTTACATACTAATACTATGAATGATGGATGCATCCAATTAGCTCCTTAATGAGTAGGTTCTAGTTATGTCTTAAAATACAGTATGTGTTACTGATCCAGTATCTTGAAATTTGAGTTTCAAAAAGTAGTTAATGCAGGAAACTGTCTTCCTCTCCTGTCTTTGCGTCCCTGTTGTGCCTCAGACCACTTACCTTGATTTACCCCCTGACAAATGAATAATCTGCTGAACTTGAATTGGCTTTAATTAACACGTTATGGACAGTTATGATTTTTTTGTGCCTTTGTTGATGTCGGGCCAATGTATTCCTGCTTTGTCTTGTCCAATAAGAGGGGACAAAGTTTGAACCCTTTTGTTGCGGGGCCTCCTCTTGACCCTGTGGTTCAGTGTCACCATGGTATGACTCAGGCCTGCGAGGGGCCTCTTCTTCCACGCATCACTCCCCAAACAGACCCAGTTGAGTGCACACTTCATTCAGAGGCCTCTAAATCTATTTGTTTGTTTGGGCTTTTAATTACTTGAAGCTGTACACAATGAGAGTGTGCGTGTGTTTGC
Organism: Halichoeres trimaculatus; assembly: GCF_033239565.1. Lineage (NCBI taxonomy): Eukaryota > Metazoa > Chordata > Actinopteri > Labriformes > Labridae > Halichoeres > Halichoeres trimaculatus. The sequence goes on from NW_027437181.1 coordinate 28,136,552, forward strand.
ATTTTATTCTCTTACAAATATCCCTCCTTGTAGTTGTGTGTGTGTGTGTGTGTGTGTGTGTGTGTGTGTGTGTGTGTGTGTGTGTGTGTGTGTGTGTGTGTGTGTGTGTCTCTGGCTGCGTTTGCATGTGTGTGTGTGTGTTTGGGGGATATGAGTCCGCGTGCATGCGTCTGTGTACAGTCTGGCCTCTCAGTGTGAAGGTGGAGTCATCTGCTGAGGCATATGGCAAACCACAGCCCCCCCCCCCCAGACAGATGACCAAAGAAGCACACTGACCAGAAAGCCATTTGAGACCTTCTTCTAATTTTTTTTATCTCACCTACCCTTTATGCACCCTCCTTTCTTATAGTCTTAGAGGCGGATGAGTTTTATTATTATCCTTTGTAAAAGCTGTAGGTTGATGCTGAACTTTTTGAACAGCTGTGTTGTCACAACATGCTCTGGCTCCAAGCCTGTATGCCCAATGCACAGCGGCCTTGGCGTAGTCAAAAAAGGTAGAGTGGCTAACTAGCAGATGTCAGCTGTGGTGGGAGCAGTCCCTATGTCCCTCTCTGGCCTGGCCCCCAAACCCTTAATCTGCCCCTCCCACTTCACCACCCAGGGGAGTGAAGTGAATGAGCGGGGGGAAGAAGAGATAGGGGGAAATTTGGGACTGAGTCAGGTGTTTGGTGACCAAGCCAACATGGAGGTAATGAGAGGCGGTTCAGATGGCCATCCACAAAGTGACCTCATCGTTTGTTCAATATCAGCTGATGATGTCATTAGAAAAGATTAAAACTTACCAGATTTGAACAGCAAGGTGGGCATGACCCTCAGTTAAGTTGATGTTAACACTGTTTACATTACTTGAATCTTGAATCTTTAACAGTGTAGCTGAGATAACTTTGATTGGTGAAATTTCTTAGCTGAGTTTAGTCAAAATAAGTGAGAGTAGTCTTTGGAAGACCGTCTAGACAAGCAGCAGTGGGCTCGCTGTCCGAGAAAGCACTGGACTCCCCATCCATTATTGAGCAGCTTGGGAAGTTGAGCAACTCACTGAAAGCCTCCTCACAGCAGCCCTGAGCCACAGCCCATCTGAAACTTTAATTAGGCTTGTCCTGGCTCGGCCCTCCTCCATCATAATACCTCCTGCCTCCCCATAAGTAAACACACCCCTCCCTAAAATACAACAATGTACACCCCAACTGCACTCATGGTTTCCAGACCACTGCAAACATTTAGCTTCTGGGTTTTGACTGGTCAGATGTAATTATTTAACTCTGTGAAACTCCTAAACTCCAATGCAACAGAAACTTATCATTAATATTTAGCTGGAAGTAATTTCAGATCTTTGAGGATTGTGTGAGCGCTCAAAGTGACCTCATAAAGTCAACTATGTATTTCTTTCTTTTTTTCTTTTTATTAAATTTTATGCAGAAAACAAGCAGATTTTGTACATCTTAATCAAGCAAAATATTGTGGTTTGTGCTTTACAATTATTGAAATAATGATGAAGTGATAAAATTTTCACAAAAAGGCAAACAGATTCCATGGTTTGTAACAACCCTGAACAGTGTTTGTTTTCTGTTTTATTAAATGTCCTGAAAACTGGACCTTCTATTCCCACATAATCTGCTTCTATTGTTCTGATGATGAGATGATTGATTTTTTTTTTTACATTAGTTTCACTTCCTGTGTATTCTCTATAATTTTTTAAATAATTAAGTATTTTTATTTACAAGTATAAGTTTGAAACCGGGCAGCTGTCGAACCGTATAATAATCAAGGTCATTTCAGCTGTCATTAGGGCTGAACAATTAATCGAAATGAAACCAACATCACAATGTAATAAAATGCACTTTTCAAATCACAATAGCTGCAATTTAAAAAAAAAGATTAATGTATACAGACCTGAGGGGAATATAAGTTGAATTGTTCTTTCTTAATTTAGTTTAGTTTATTTTGGGCACTTTAAACATAAAGACTCATATGCACAATGAAGTGAAAATAAACAAATTTTGAGTTAAGAAAGAAAATCAACATTAAAAGAAATCAACTTAACAAATAACAAAACAAGCCCGAAAAGGTGTAGGCTGAAGCAATTGCTTATTTCACCTACCCTTTTCACCAGATCTTCTACTTAGCTTCCTTCGGATTTAAATAGAACATTAAAATAAACATACTTAAATACTCATTTATCATACATAGACCCATTGTCTTTCCAAAAAGTCTGACTCAATTTGATTTCACATCCCACTTCTGTACTTTGCACTCATCTTTTGTTTAAATATTTTCTTAAACCCACCATATATTTGGCATTCTTTCATTTCTATTTCTAATTTATTCCATAGACTAACTCCGTATACTGAAACAAGTTTTAGTTTAACATTTGTTCTGCTCTTTGTTTTTGCAAGCATACAACTCCACCTCAGTTCATACTCACACTCTCATCTTAAAACACCTTTGGATACAATCTGACCATTCTTAAATCCATTATTTTGCCAAATATTAGAGTCTGTAAATTTATAATAACTTGTGTGTTGGCTCTTGATAATCAGCTTGGTTTATGAGCCTTAAAACCAGCAAAAGTCAATATGCTGTTTTTTTCTGGTAGGAATATTACACATCTACAAGACTTGAAGTTAAACCAATCTGTCAATTTTCTACTGTGATTATACTAGTCAAATAAAGATATTCATACATGGTTTCATCTCATTTCATTATAACATGTAGGCCTACAGGATTGAATTGTCTATATGTTAACAGTCGTGTTGGTCATACAAAATAATGATTCATTGGTTGTGTTTAGAGAATAATGCAAAGGACAAAAGTCCCTCCCAAAATATGGCATGCTAAATCACAATGTTGGTCCAAAAAAATTGCAAATAGATTATTTTCCAAAATCATTCAGCACTAGCTGTCATACCTTGAATTTTAGCAAATTGTGCGTACACACTGTTAACTATTTTCAACTAAGCAAAACTTTGTACATCACAGAGCCTTATTGCTACACAAGAAGCTACTCAATCACCTGTGATTAAATTTGGGGCCAATCATAACTGTTTACACTAAGGAGCTGTCGTTAAGTTAAAGTGAGATACTTCAGGTTAAGATAAACACTTGGCTGTTCTTGTGACCTCACATTAGGGCGGCTGAGGCTTGAGGTGCTCAGAGGATATACAACGTTTGAATCTGAGCTGATTGAGCCAGTGTGGACTTTTTTGGCAGACTGAAGTGTCTCTTTGTTTGAGCTTCTTCTCAATTATAAATAAGATCTCATAAGGTGTACAGTTGAGGCGAGTGTTTCCCTGATCACCTCCTTAAACCTGTGAGCACGTGCATGTCTTACTGTTGTCATTTCACCCCTCTGCCCATACACTGAGCAACTCTGTGTGGACACTGTGGATTCCTCTGACTTTGAAACTTCTCAGTCTTTGGCAAGAGTCTCATCTTTGTATTCAAACAAGCAAAGAAAGTTATAATGGCCTACACAGATAAAGTTTCAGCTGACCCTCTTCCTGGCATGGGCGCTATTGGCCATATCGTGCCATCAGTGTTTTGAATAATTTGTTGTATCCAAACTCTTACACTGCTTTAATTGCTGCATTAGCGTGACCTCAGATACCCTGAAAGTGCTGGTAGCCCTGACTGGTGGGATGTGCACACTTTAAAAGTAGGACAAAAATGAAAAGGAAGAAGAAAGAGTGGGGAAAAGACATGAAGGCATGAAAACTGCATTAGGCGGTGGCAGCCAACACAGAGAGGAGGATGTGAATGATTCAGGAGGCAAAAGGATTAATAATGCAGGACTCCCTCTTTCCCTCCATCCCAGTGTCCCTCTCTCCCTCCCTCCTTTCCGCTCCCTTCACCCTCTGCCTCCACCCTTTTGTATGTTTCTCCTTCATTTTTTCGATCCACTGTATTCATCCTTGATTTGTCCTCTCTGCTTTTGAGTCATTGACCTAACCAGTAGGGGGAGCTCTCCACATCAAGCCGATGTAGTTCTGTTCCTGTCTGTTCTCACCTGCTGTGTGCAGGTTTGAGTGAGCACCAGCTTTGAATTTTTCTTTCCCCAAAACACTAGCTAAATGATAAAAAAGAAATGTATTTCAGCCACTTGCTTTGTCATGCCACTTTTGCAAGGTGTGTGTCCACTCCCCTGCCCCATGACATCACCTGTGTAACCCTTATCAGTGCTCTTTCCCCTCTACACCTCATCACCCTCACCTAAGCCAGGGGCACAAATGACCTGGCCACAGGAAGTGATGACCTAAATTAATTGCAACACTGATGGCCCGTCAGGAGGCTTTTAATTACCTGCTCATGTTTCTTTCCCTGTCTCCCCCCCCTCTCCCCCTTCCTCTCCCCCCCTCTCGTTCCTACAGGACAGAGCTCTAATGGGCAGGGTAACCAGGCTATGTGACAATGCCATCGCCCTGGAATCATTCAAAGGCTGCGAGAGAGAGACCAACCCACTCTACAAAGATTACCATGGTAAAAACACACACACTCGCTTATCTTTCAGTCTCTTTTCCAACAGATACACACACACACACACACACACACACACATACACACAGGCAGTGCATTAAGGCTGGGGCTGGGCTGTGGATGGAGGCAGGGCAGCCCCCTTGCAGGCCAGGCTGTCAGTGCGCGTTAGTGTGCTGCTGCTCAATCAGACGTGCTCCTCAGTAGACAGGCCGGGGGGGATTCAGCTGCCACGCTGTACCCCCTCTCCCTCGCACCCTCACCCGCCTCCATCCCTGCCTCCTCCCCCCCTCCAGCAGAGCCTCTCTCCTCACTCCCTCTCGCCTCGCCCCCTCTCCATCCCCAGTCCCATACCCCTGAGGCTCTGGAGCAGAGCAGACCAACACAGGGGAATCGATATTCTCACCATCACTCTCCCTTCCTCTCTGCCTCCATCTCTCTATCCCTCGCTCAATGTCTCCATGGCCAGCATGCTCTGCTAATAAATGGAGGGCAAGACTTCCACTAGGGGAAGAGGACATTGGTAAGGGACGATCAGAGAGATGGAGACGAAGGAAGTGGAGGAGGAGGAGGAGGAGGAGGAGGAGGGGGCTAACATAGTTTGTCCCTGCTCTCCCAGTCCTCCCCATCACTTTTCCTTTACCATTTCTCCTTTCTCTTGTTTGCTTCCCACTTTTCTATCACTCTATCACACTCATCGCGCATAAAGGTCAGTTTAAGCGAGTGGGGTATTTTTAGCCATGCCTCTCCAACTCTGCAGCTCACTCTTGTGCTTTTCCTCTCATCCCCCCTCACTACCCTTTGGGTTAGACAGCCCTGGTTGTGACAGATAAAGAGACAAGGAGTAAAAACATTCGATGGCACATTTTGGTTTCATGCAACACCATGTTTTATTTACACTACACATCCCATACTAATCAGATTCCTCTCCATTATAAAGCCAGGAAGCACGTACGCCCAGTCAACCTCAGAGTGTTGAATTCCATCTTTTTTTTTTTTTTTTTTTAAATAATTTTGTTTTTCAAAAATGTTCTTTTTGGAATTTGCAATTAATATTATTTGATTATGTTGTTCAAGAATACATTTGCCCTCTGTTTAACCAGGCACAGAAATTCTGGTTGGATTATGAAATACATTTATGTGCATGATTGTTTTGATGTGTGTTCATGAGTGCAAACGCATCTGGTGCGAGTGTGAGAGTGCGTGCGGATGCGCGTGCGTGCGTGTTTGCGGCAGCAGTTCAGGGCTGCTCAAAGCATGCTGGGAAGCCTGTCACTGCAAATCAGGCGAGGGGAAATCACCCAAGTGCACAGAGGAGAGAACCCACCATCCCCCACTTTCTCTGTCTGTCTCCCTTTCTCCATTACTCCCTAGATCTCTTCTTTGCTCTCTCTCACGCTCATTTATACCAGCCCACTTTACCGGACTTTTACCAGTTTTGTGAAAAGGTAACTTTGTGGTGACAGGAAAATGAGGAAACGCGTACTTCCATGCAGCCTTGTGTCTCTGCGAGAATCCTTTGCTCTCTGTCGCTCATGTTCATGTGTCCTTTAATTGGCAAATATCCTTTACAGTACACACATGCTCCAGCCTGCAGGGAAGAGAGGGGATGAGGAATGCCTGTAAAAATGTACCAAACAGATACCAAATGACAAGTAGCTTAGGTGGTTATTGTTGGCTTGACAAAATCAGCCACATCTTGCTGCAAAACCTCCACGTTTGTAGTCTCTGTTAGTGGTGCTTTGTGTAACTTTGATAGGGACTTAAACTAGATACCTGGAAGAAAATGAGTCAATCCTCATCTCATTAATTTCTACTTTGTCGTTTGTATGAGGAAAGTTTACTTTAACAGTAGTTAAAGTTAGTTAAATGAAAAAAACAGAGTTCTGTGCATGGACTTAAACTGTGTGTTTCTTCTCAGCCCATTCATATTTCATGTGCGCTCTCTGTCTTTCACAGGCCTGCTTCATGTACGCCAAATACCTCACCTGAACTGTCTGGCAAGTCAACTCCCTGACCATAAGGACCTGGCCTTTAAGCTCAAGAGAAAGCAGTTTACTATTGAGGTATGTTGTCTAGTTTCCTCAGGATAAACAGAACATAGTACTCAGTAGTTTTAGCCTCCTGTTATATTATTAATGCTGTGTCGCCAGTGGATTGTTTTGTTGCATTAGAGTCGCCCCTGTTTATTCTATAAATATATTTTCAATACCAAAAACAGGAGCTAAGTTTAAGGACAAGAGAATTATTATTTAAAAAGAAGTTTATTATGTTTCCAGTAGTGCTAAAATGAAGTGCTGCTGATAATTAGGAGTCTGTCTTTTAGTCAAAATCTGTCAGACTGTGTTTACTTTTCTACCTTTTTTCTATATTGGGTGTTAAAATCAAAGGTGAAATTATTGATCAAACACTGCTGCTGCCCCACTTTGTCCAGTGCAGTGTGAAGAGGTGCCAGAAAGAGAAAATGCAATGCAAACCTACCAGTGGTACATTAAGTCGTACATGTATTTTACACGCTCTTCAAAACTTAAAGATAAGATGGATGGACAAGTCACCGTCCATCTACCGCGCCTGAAAAAAAAAGAGCAAACAAGGTTACACAAGCAAACACATTTTGGTCACAAAAGCTCTCAAAGGGAGCAAGTTTTGTACAAGAGGTGCTGCTTACTTTGTCTGGCAGGTAGCTGTTCATTCACTCCCATGCTGGCAGCTGTCACTTTGTTGAAAAAGCAGCAGTACACAGCCGCGTTCCCTCGCTTTGCATTGGGTCCCCCATGAGAGAGTTTGGATGACAGTGGTATCATCCGTGTTTCAAGGTTGGAAAAAAATAAAAAGATGCAGTAACAACTTCTTTGGACAGATAAAAAAACAGAAAATCACACTCACATTTTTTGACAGTGTGCCAAATATACCTCCAGAAATAAATGCAAATGTTTGAACTCCTTCATACTCTTTCCCCCTTTGGCATTCAGAAGAATTTCAGGTTTTTGAGCTTTTGTGAATGAAAGCCTGTGAACCTTGCTGATGGTGGCCTCCATCATAAACCAGCAGCTCTGTACACTCTTCTTAAACAGCATGGAGCACTCTGCCCTGATATTGAATTGGTCGACTAGTGGCTTTGAAACTCATCTTGGTTTTGCTTCTGCTAGAGCTGCAAATCATATTGTAGACCCAGAAGCCACAATTTTTTAAATATTTACCAAAAAATCTTAAGGCTCCTGCTTTTTAATGATTGGATGCTTTCTAAGTCCAATCTAGCATTGTTGAGGTGACACTTCTTTTCAAATATTATACACCATCATGCCAAAAGTGGATCCTTTGACAAGCTGAAGGCAGTCTTAAAAATTATTTCTCTTTTTGAATTACAAGGTTTAGCCAACAAACAACTACAAAAACAGCACTTGGTGAATATCCAGTCAAATAACTAATCAAACAGCAGTGGGGCAATAAGCAATCAGTCCCACTTGGCATGAAATTTGTGCCATCTACTTTCATTGCCAAAGGCTTTGGGCATGCGTCCTGTTGTTGCCCCTCACTTTGGACACTTTGTTGCTTTAACATATTGCCTGCTCTGTGCTTTACCAACAGATCAGCCTTAACTGCCAGGCAAAATAATGTTTCAGAACCATTTTATTCAGCAGGTGTCTTTTAATGGATTAATACCAGCACCAGTCTTTGTTTAGTTTAAAATACAGTTGAAGGTTATCAGAACCGCTTGAAGGACATTTTTTTCTGCTTCAGTGGATATTGAGACCTTTTTATTTAGAGGGCCTTTGCTTTTTTTTCTGCGACACATCAGAAGCAGGTCTTGGTGGATGACTGAAGAGATATTTTCTTGGTAATGTTTTGAGCTTTTTAGACTTTGAGTGTCATTTTTGATTAAGCTTGACCCTTAAAGCCTGTATGACACAAACATAGCCCAGTGTGAAACAGCCTTTCCGTTTTTCCATTCATTTTGATGTATGATTTCTCTACCTCCATCCCTTTCTCTTCCTGTCACGGACAAATCCATTTTGCATGTGTCACATCATGACTCTTACTCTGAGCAATCAATCTGTCACTGAACTACCACTCAGGAGACAAATTAAGGGGCCCTCCTCTTAGCTCAGGCTCTTGATTGGTCCTCATTACATTATCATTACCTTATCACACCCCCTGGTCCCTGGCTCTAACTGAGTCCTATTGTCTCAGGCAGGAGGTGAGGGGGAGGAGAGGAATGCCCCCACTCCCCACGAACCCTCTCTGCATCCTATGGTCAACCCTCTCTCATTTTCTGCCAGCCTTCGCCATCCTCCCAACCCTTTCTCATGCCTGCATTCCCCCCACTCCCCACTCCTTCCTCTGACCCCAGAAAGGGCCACTCCAGTAGAGATTAATTAGCTCCATAAAAGTCAAGGTGGTTATCCTCAGTGGTCTTTTAATTAGGCCCCTGTGTTGGGCAGGCCAGGGGGCCGAGGCCTAGGGCATCTCTGTAGCTCTTTGGGGCCTAAATACTGTGTCACATATCCCCGCGGCACATTGTAAAGACTGAGCTTTGTCTGCCTCTCTTGTTAAAAGAGCTTTATTTGTGTTTTCTGTTGTTGTTGTATAGCAACCATAGCCTTACGCTGCCTTCAAACACTCACTGTTAAAGGAAAGCTCTTGTCTAATTCTAAAAACGGCCTGATTGCTTAGATAAGACAGTAAGTAAATGAAATGTCAATCACAAACTTTGTCATGACACATTTCTGCGTGTCAGGGAATTTCCCAGAGAGCATTGTATCATATCACCAGTCATGCATCAAATCAATCAAAACACAGATTAGTCATGTTAAATGGTATTATGTTCTCTGCTATGTTGATTGGCTGTCATTAATGTGAACACCACCTCAGATGTCTTGAAGGTGTGAGTGCAGGTTGGCTCTGGGTGCCTCCCTGCAGAGGCACTGACTTATAAAGATCCACCTTATGGTGATATGAATGCAGGTCTATCATTGAGCTCTGACTATGTGACTCTGTGTTTGACCTGTTGGCCGGCTGCCCTGGTGGGCCGCTGATTGACACATGAGATGGTGATTGGATTCTGTGAGCGGTGTCTGAAGTGTGACAGCTCACACCACCCCTGCTAATCATCTCATTTACTCAAGCTACAGGACTCCTCTGCCTGGGGCCGCATAATACAGCGTTCTCCTACTCAGCTGTGGTGCTCAGGATATTCTGGTAGTAATGGAGCATTTCTCCTGCTGCTGTGCACTTATTTAAACTTTTGACTCCCTTTCCGTGTATTAGATTCAGCGTATCTTGCCACGCAGTGTGTATCATCTACCTGGATTAATTTGTTGTGCGGTTCTGGAGATTGACAGGTGATTGACAGCACTAACTTTTCACCGGTTGGGTCAGGCAGCAACACGTCACCCAAGCAGTGCATGGAGTCACGCTGGGAATACATTTCTTAACTGTTGTGTGAGTCAGGCTCGTGTCACCGAGCCGCTCAGGAACGCGGAAAGACATTTGTTGTGCCAGCACGCAGAGTTCAGTTGTTTATGATAATTGAATTCTCTTAATTGGAGGTTGTAGTACATTAATCCCCAATCCTGCTCTCAGCACCACCATCAAGGTTCTGCTGGTTTGGTGATAAGGTTGCCACGGCAACATTTGACGTCTCAGAGAGTTCACGCTGCGGTTGATGAGCAGTTATTAGCCATGACGCCTGAAGCCAGAATTAACCCATGGCCCTGTCTGAGCAGGTAAGGGAGCGTTAGGTGTTTAGACGAGATTAACACATACTCATAGACACACACACAAACACAGCATTCTTCTTCTTCGCACACACACACAGATATTGACGCTGCTGCATTCTTATCCAGAAACTCACGCATACAGACATGAAACACGCAATGTGTGTGAGAACTTTCTCACTCACTCATACAAAGCCGACACAGACTTATGTCACCAGTTTCACCATGCGAGATGCTTTGAGGTTGAAGCCATGAAGAATGCAGATGGTACGCAATTACATTCTGCTTACCTTTGTTTGACCCTTTAAACTGACAGGCAATGTGCCTGTGGGGTACTGGGGTGCCAGAGGCAGGTCAGCAGGTCAAATACAGTATAAGACGGGGATTTGTGTCAAATTAGTCTCTGCTTAGAGAGGTTGTTTGGAGGTGTCTGTTGCACTGATGAGCCCTGTCACCTGGATGGCTGTGTTGTCCAAGCATGTGTTGGCTTTAGCTTAACTTTGAGGGCTTCGAGTTTTGTGTTAATGGTTTTTATGATTTTTTTTTACATCAATTCAAAGTACTAAAGGCAGAGAGTCAGTGATGATAATCTAAACTTTAAGTTCAGTTATTTCTTTACTGAGTGACACACTGAGCCGTATGAGCTGTTGTAAGTCACAGTTCCTGCTTTCCAGGTGCAGGTCAAACAAATACACAAGCAATTCATGAGTCTATTACAGATAAGGAAGTTATTTTAAATCTGTCAGTCTGACCTTGTGAAAAAAGGGGACTTTTTCATTTCCAGGCTTTAATCAAAGATTTTTTATTTTTTATTTTTTATTTTTTTATTTCACTTGAATAAATGCTAAAAATAAAATCTGTTGTCTGAAAAGTTGGAAATTCATATTTTTTATTCCTTGGATCTATCAACTGAATCATTGCACTTAGTCCAAAGATAGTTAAGCATCAGCTATAATCTGTCACTCAACTTTGTTGTATGTTTTCCAGTTCTGGTATTTTCCCCAGGCATACACACCTGTTGTGTCCCGCGCTCTTCTTTCAATTTTTCTTTCTGTTCATCTCTAAACTTTTGACCACAGCAATCATCAGCACAGTGAGCAGAGCACAGCTCGTGTTATCAGAATACACCCTGGCATCATAGGCGCAAATCCCGGGGGGGGGGAGGCAGGGGTCATGTCCCCCCTTCCATAAAGTTGTCCCCCAATTTTCTAACATATAGTATGGTAATGTTTTTCTAATGGTATAATACAACACACTGTTTGACGATTTTAAATAATGAAAGACACCCCCCCCCCCAAATCGGATCCGGCACGGATGCTGCACACACATGCACACAAATACAGACGCACAGGCAGAGCCGAGGATCACGGTTAAGTAAGTAGCTTTCATTGAAAGACTGAACAGTTATAACTTCAATTGTTCAACAGACACACAGAGAAAATGAAAAGCAAATGTCAACTCCTTTGTCCGAAGTCTGCCGGTATGCTTTAAATAAACAGAAGACGCTGGTTAAGCTTTCCGCCCGATGTGATGTGCACACACAGACACAGACTACAGAGCGCCAAGGATCGGGATTAAGTGAATTAAAACACTGAACAATTTACAGGTTAATTATCACACCGTTTGCTGCTGGCTGGCAAACAGCCTCTCCTTTATGATGCAAAAAAGGCTGTGACAGATAAGACAGACAGGTGACATGCTGACATCCTCATCCCCTCATTTATGACACAATATTGAACTATTTAATATACCTTCCATGTCTACCATACTGACTGTTATTGATCAACCTCAGAGGATACATTTGTGAACATGGATGGCTATTCAGTTCCAATGAAGAAAATTTTATTTTGTCTATCTACCTAGTTTCACTTAATTTATATGTGTAAAGGTCAGTGTATTTTTAAGTTTTGTAACAGTCATTTGCACTTTATAATTTAAATCCGCAAAGTATGGTGTATTTTTAAGTTTTGTATCATATTCAGATTTTATTTTTGTTGATAGTTTGATAAAAACATATCTTTGAAGAATAGTTTGGTGTAGTGTAGTTATTTACTGAAGTGTGTCTTCTAGTTTTAGCACTTGTATTTAGCTTTCAGTTCTTGTAAAGCTGCTGTAATTGTGATCAGACCAGTGTTCATGGTGACAAAAGAAATTCTGTTTGATCACAACTGGTGTAATTAACACCTATCACCCAACACCACTTGGAATTGCCAGTTGAGTATAAACAAACCTGTAGACAGGTAGGATATAGACTTAAAAGGAACAATGACATGATTATAGTGGCTGTTTAATATCACAATATAAAAAAACACAGCAAAAAATATAGCATTTATTTTTATGCCCCCCAGGAATTGATGTCTCAAATTTTACTGTTTATTGCGCCCCCCCAAATGAAAAGGGATTTTCGCCCCTGCCTGGCATGGAGCATTGCAACAGACCAAAGCTAAGTTCAGAGTGGCATCACAGAAAACAGCTGCACACAACTTGTAAAACTGTAGGATCAAAAGGTTGATATATAACGTGATGTGTAGAAGTAGGTACCAAATTAGTTACTTTAACAAGTACGAATTCTGTCTGGAGCACCGAGCCCCAATTCACATAAAGTCAAACAGTACCATGTTTAGGTACCTAAACGCATCCTTGTGACTGTGAGGGAGGTGAAGAGTAGATGACCTTCCATGCTGAACATGAACTCAGCATTACAAGTTTATATATTGAGAAATAGATGTGTTAAATTGAAAAACTTAGAGGTTTTGTTATTAAACAAATTAATATTTATTACCACATTAAAACACACAAAAGTACTGAAAATTGGTACCGTTCAGTACCGATATTGATTGCCAGGTACCTGGCATTGGTGCTGTATTGTCTCAAAAAGTGAAAGGTGCCCATCCCCTGTCCCACTCACGTGTCCTCTGTATGTGGGAGTAACTGTTTAACCTGGCTCAACTTTTGCTGAAATGAAGCCTTCCTCATCCTGCGGGGAACATTAATGGTGGATTACTTAGTAATGGTAACGACAGAATTGATCTAGATTCTGATATTTTAAACCTTGTTCAGATAACTTCCTTTATTGTATTGAGAAATGGCATTAAGAGGGCAAGAGTCTGATAAACCTCAAAGATACAGGTGTTCTACTCAGACTGGATCCCCAGATTGTCTTCTATCATTCCCCTGAGACCTATAGGCAAACAACTTCTGTTAAGACTTGTGTCTCACTTCCGTCCCACATTTCACAAACCCTGAATCAGCCTGCTGAGCATATTTCTTAGTCTAATGGAGGGAGCCAAGAGAGTGCAGGAGAAAAGGGGTTGAAGTTGATAAAGATGCTGAGGAGATGACGACTTCAGGAGGAAAAAGAAGCCGAACTGAAAGAGTCCAAGGGAGGTGTGTTGAGTAGGTTAATGTTTCTTGGCATGTCCTCAAAACGTCTTTAAGACATCGCCAGTGTCTGCCCCCTGTTGAAGCCTGTGGGTGCCAAGGGAAGGGTGTTAATGGACCTATGTGAGGAACAGAGCGAAGGCTTGGAGAGGAGGGGGGAGGCATCGGCGGAGAGGAGCAGTTAAGTGATTCTCAGGTCAGGTCTAATTAAAATGAGGGCTTTTCCTCAGAGGCAACAAACCGTCTTATTGAGAGAGAAATAAAAAGGGAGGGAAAGAAAGAATCGTAGAAAGCAGAATGGGTCGGACAGAGAGACAGTCCTCAGGGCTTGTTTGTGTACTTGTTTATATGTGTTTTTGTGTTTTATGCCTGGTCGTATATCTGCTTCCCCATGTCTCAAATAATGCTTGGTACCAAAGATCAGAGAACAGCCAATGTTATAAAGAAGTTACATGGAGAGAGAACAGGACTGGGTCATTTAATATTTGATTCTATTAGCAGATCAAAATGAGTATGCACAGAGTGAGAGTTAACTCAGTACGAACAATAGGCTCACTGTATGTTCTGAACCTATTCGTAACTTAAAAATCTTTTTTAGCTTCAGCATAAACCCGCCTGTGATTCCTACATCTGCCGAGGGAATCACAATCAGATGGGAATGGACCTTTGCAATAATATTCCAATTGAATAATTTATACTTCCTCCCTCGGTGCACACCGGCCTCTGTCGCATTTTGGAATGAGGTGTGCTTATGGTTTGTGCGTGTATGAGAAAGAGAGAGCCTGGTGTAGGCCAGCCGGTGGCACGCGATCGGACCCCTCAGCAGAACAATATTCACAACATACATCAGATTTGCATCAATTATTCACCAAGGATTTTATCTATTCTGCAAATGTGCATGTGTGTTTGAAAAGGCCCAGCTTGTGAGGTCTCTGTGCTGAGTCTTGGGCGGGTGGGGGGATGCAAACGTGTGCAGGTTTTTAGGGTTTGTTTGTTGTGGTATTCACATGGGGGAAATTCTGGTTTCTCTTGAACACTGAAAGTAAAGAATCTTTCAACTGGATAAAAACTCACTAAAACTAATGCCAATGCCTTTCAATAAGGCCCACAAAAGTAAACGAACCACCAGTAAAAAATGAACAACCAAAAACTACTACGTCTCAGTAGTTCTGGTGTCTTTAGTTGTCACCATGAGGTCAGACAAAGTGATTGAAGTTACAATCTTTTGGATTGAGGATGATATTTTTTAAATTCTCATATGCATGGGAGAAGATCCCCAAATAACACTTGTCCTTAAGGGGCACTACATTTTTTATAATGGATGTACAGTTGTAAACAGGTGGTTATGCAAATTAGAATCTGACAGGGTGATTAGGTCGACCAAGTTACTTTGTGGCAATCAGCGAGTTACTCACCAGCTCTGAACTTTTTCCTATCAGAGATGGTCCCAGTAGCTGCTCATATGACTCTCACATCTGTTCCCACTGTTCTTATTTCCCAGTTAACAAGACCAACAAGAATAAACAAACATTTTTCCCACAGTGTCAAAAGGAAGGGATGAAATGTGACATACTCCTTTCTCTTGAACAACTTCACATGATGTGAGTGACCAGGTTGTCCAAAGCACCACTTTTACTGTTCACAATTAGTTACTGTTGTTTTCTGGTTGGACCAATCAGAATTAAGTATTTTATATTGTCTAGAAATAAAAAGTGAAATTTTCTCATTGGAGCTCAGAATACTTAAAGTTCTTCTTTAATTCTAAAGTCAATCTCACTTTTTGACTCGAGTAGTAGAGAAATGTTATATCTGGTGCTCTGGTACCTTGGAGGATCTGACCTGTAGAAGAAGATTATTTTATCCTGACAGAGTCAGGGTTCAGAAATCATTAAGAGCATCGGCAAAAGTAATCCCCCATGAGTTTTGTTATCATCAAACGCCTTGGGAGAAAGAGTCTGTTCACTGAAGTTGGGTCAAAGCTCAGCCAGAGAATATCTGGGAGTTTGCCAAATGTGCTGCCCTCCATACCATATCAACACAGTGCCGAAACGTTTCTAGCAAACAGGCAGCAATAAAGGCAAATAAAACAGGGCATATGTGCTCCTCCTGCCACACTGAGTAAGAGTGTGGTCCGCCTGAACTCGCCCTGGAAGTGAAGCTGTTTCATCAGTGAGCAGTGAACCCTTAACATGGTCCATGCACCACTCAGCCCCCATCAGATGAGACGGGCCACATTGGACTCAGACCTGATTAAAGTAGCCCGAGTTGTCTTCAGCTCCCATTAGAGTGAGAGAAAAGCTGTAACTTGCTTTCCACTCTCCATCCATGGGGTCTTGTGGTACTATAGGGTATGTGTAAGTGTGTTCAGAGAGGGTTCACCATTAGCATAATGGTAGTGACTGAGGAACCATAGGCCCCCTGGTGCTTATAAACTGGGTCTTCACCGTTTCCTTGTATTCTGCCTTGTTTTATTGTTATCTGCAAGGCTTTAGAAAGCAGTGTCTAATTTTGCCTTCGGTCTGTTTTTGCACTTTTGCACAAGCTATGAAAACTCTACTTTTTCTATTCTTTTCTGTACTCACAGCCATGTATTCAGCAGTTTTTCCACCCTGGGTTTTCCTGAAACACTTATGCTGGTCTTGTTACTGAGCCTCATTTTGTCACACCTCTTTCCTTTATCAAAACATGCTTTGAAGTTTCTGATATCAAAGACCTGTTTTCTCCAACCATTTTTCCTCTGCTCTGCTAATCTGGTAAAGACTTCTGTTGGAGCCTGTTTGCCAAAAGAGCTGTTTCACAATCATCCAGTTAACATCTTATAACTGAATCATTCTTTACCTGAGAGAAAAAAGGAAAACTAACACATAAATTAGCATAATAAGAAAATAACTGATTTATTAAAGCACTGTACTTTTTAGCGAACTTTATTTGACATGTATTTTTCAGTTTTCTAGTTTGACCCATGTAAAATTCACAGCAAAAGAGACAGGCCTAAGATTTGTACTGTTCACCAGTAGGGCTGTTGTGTTAATCCTATGTTTGTAAGCTGGGCTCATCTAAGGATGTATAGATCCAATCCTGGTATCAGGTATCGGCCCGATCAAAGCTGGATCGGGGCAATGTGAAAGAACCAACGCTAACTTGACACTAAGAGTAAACTATGATTTAGTCACAGGGTATAAAATGTGACAATTACATAGTCATTTCTCGTAGTCCTGGAGCATTTTAACCAAACTGCTGTTAAATATTTAAACACAGTTTAGATAAGTATTTACTTCAGTGATTCCATATGTACTCATTTTTTGTCCTTTATCAAAACATTACCAATCTTACCCCACAGTACAACATGCAGGTTATTATTTAACTCCGGTGTTGGATCAGTATCAAGACCAGAAAGTTGTATCTGTGCATCCCTTGACCCAACAAGGTGTACAACTGTTTACTGTTAAAAATGAAAGAGATTAATGCTGCTTTGCAAATAATGTATACATTACCTCCTCAATGCACATCCACCCTTTTTTCTCACTTGCAAAAACTACAGGTTCACCACAATGTGAAATCTTTGTTGCATGCTGCTTTTGTTGTCAAAATCACCACAAAGTGAAAGTTTGTACAAGCTGTTTTGGTGTAAATAGACATTCTCCAGGAAAAACAAGGAAATATTACCCAATTCAATTAAATATTTTCATCTGCTAACATTTTTTTCATCTGCTAAATTGTCCTCTTCACAAGTCTGAACACTAAAGCCTCAGTAATCCAACTAAAAACTGTGCTGAATAAATGTTCACAGTATCAGTGAGAATCAATTTAGGAGATGCTAAAAAGATTATAACCGCTGTGATTCTTATTCTGAAGCAGCCTTAATGAAATGGCACCCTTAGTTCCTGCTATTTGTCCACAGAGAAAGTTAAATTGCCGTTGCGGGCACAAACAGCTCTGCGGCCGGAGTGGTTCAAAGGTGGAATGTTGATCCGGAGCAGGAGCATCAAACTCAGGAAGGCTCTCTGCTTGGGTCCTAAAAATAACTTTCCCACACTCTCACCGCTCAATGTCCTGAGGGGGTCGGGATGAGGAGTGTGTGTTTTTATTCCTTTGTGTGTCTCCTAAATATCAGTATATGCTTATGGATACGTTTGAAATATATAAAGGTTGATTGTTTCCTGCTGTGGAGACTTTACCCAGAATTTAGATCCAAAACAATTCAGATACTTTGACTTCTTTGGCAGTTTGGCAACAGTGTCAGTTTTCATTGAGATTATTTAGTTGGATAAGATTATATAGTACAGTGGAGTTTGATAGTCACATTTTTTTGTAATATAGATTTACCATCAGATAGACACGCAATGTAATAGTTCATCCAGCTAAAAATTAAACAAAATGTTTTTTTCAGCCGCACTAACTGTATTTGCGTTGGGTATGTTAGCAAATGTAAGTTCAGAAGACTCAGGAGACTCCCAAATGTGAAGATACCATCCTTTAGACAGCTGAATTTTATCTGCTCACTTTGTGCATGTGTTTGCATCACAAAAAAAGAAGGCTTAGAGATGCCTGATCAGCTGAACACTTGTCCTTTTTCTAAATGCTCTCTCTGTCAGCAATCCCTCAATGAGTCCTGGCTTGACAAAAACAAATTGGTTGTCTTGATCCTCTTTTCTGTCTCTTTATCTCCAAGCACACCATAAAGGCATTTGTTTTAGCTAATCATGGGAGCTACTTAACCCCTGCTACTGTGAATATGGTCGTATTTAAAGAGGATTCACCCAACAGTCAACACAGAGTTGTTTAAAGTGGTGTCGGCCATTGAGAGAAGTTGGCCGGTCGCTGAATGTAGCGGGGCTCATGAATTTTATGAGGGCAAGTGTCCCCGTCCTTCAGAGTTCACAGGTGGCTATTGAAAGGCCCCAGCCAGATGATGGAGGATAGTTAGGACACATATAGAGCCCTGAATAGACTTAAATTGCACTCTGTAGATCAGTCAGAGGGCCAGTGTAAGGACAAGCCTGCATCTGAAAAGGCAAGTTAGAGGGCAAGGTGATGCTGCCTTACGGAGAAGTTTGCGACCCCATCAGTGAAACAGGGTGCGTGTGTGAGTCAGGGGTCTTGTGTTTGTGCAGCAAAAATAGAACAAGTTTTCTTTGTGCATTTTTCAAAGTGTGTGTTAGCTTCCCAACACACATACGTTAATGTGTGAAGGTGGGGGGAGGCAGTGTGTGGGAGAATACTCCAGTGTGTGGCTTAACCAAACTTTCCTTTTGTCCCTAACAATGATGAGTGATGATGAGTGACAGGGGTGTTAGGAGTGGGATCTGGGGAACAGAATGCGCCTAAGCAGTGTTCACCCAGACTCGCACAAAAGGCAGCAAAAGGTCAAATCTGAGGCAAGCTTCTTATCCACTGGCATATAATATTGCACCATGTTATATGTCAAATAATTAGCTGAAGCATGTTGTGTGTTGTGCCCGAGCTGACAGGTCAGTATTCCTTTTCCGTTTCAGTACAATCCTTGACTTTGCAGTGTTTTTTTTTGTTTTTTTTTTAAGCATGCAAAAGCTGTTAGATGTTAAATATCTGATGCATTTCTCTCGAGTTTTATCGCACGTGGCCCGGATAAACCCATTGCCTTTTCTCTGCTCTCATTTGAACTGTGAGATGCTTTTCTTCTGTCCTTTTGTCAGTTCTTCTGAAGTGCATATCAGTTTATCCCCTCAGTCCCAAGCAAGTCAGAAACATGCTAAGTTGTCCTTTAACAAATCTATACATTTTGCTTACACAGCCCAGCTACACCCACAGGAACTCCTCCCTCTACCCCCTCTACCTCACACTCACACACACTCACACTCACACACACACACACACACACATTATGTTCCACCACTAGCTAGGGATGAGGCGGACTTGCGTGCAAGTGTTTCCCAGGAGGCAGTTGTAGACTGAGGGTTCTAAGGCCCGGGGATGGCTCTAGATGGCGGTTAGCAAAGAACCAGTATTTTTTTTTTTTTTATGCCTGCTCTCCTCTTACCCCTCCCCCTTTCTGAGCGCAGGCAGTGATCGTAATGGGGGGTGACAGCTCACCTCTCCCTAGCGTGCCTATGGTCCTCGGAGCGTTAGCCCCCCCCCACAAAACCCCATCGCCAACCCCCCCAAGTCCCAGAAGGCAAAGGTTACTCCATATGTTAGTCTGAGGATTCTTATGAGTCTTTTCATTCTTTTTTTTCCATCAGACAAGTATATTTTCTGTCAAGTCTGGAAAGATTTGTATAAATCAAGTCAAATCTGGCATCATTCTGCTTGATCCCATCCTCATAAATAAATTCCCTGTTGTTCAGAGTCCGTTTCATGGTTTTATTTTTCGCTTTGTCATCCTCTGCCTCCTGTTATTCTGTATGAGTTGCGACTCAGTGGTGTGAAAAGATCCAGCGCCGTAAGTTTCACAACTATTAAAGGCTTCATGTTTGGGGAGAAGGAAGTGATCTGATGGCCTGATGCTGTGCGCTCACTTACACTGACTGTTTGAATGGGGATGTTGTGTGTGCTTGCTTCATCACACACTTTGAATGTTCACGTGTGCAAACGTGTGTGTTTGGCATGCCTTTGACGCTGACTGTCTGTACACGTATTCACAGTTTTACAACGCAACTGAAGTCAGAGCTCTCCCCTGAATGTTGCTTCATAACTTTATTAAAATGGTTGAGAAAGTTTGGATTTCAGGTTTGCTTGAAGTTATGTTAGGAATATTTTATGACTCTATTTAAGATATCTTGCTTTTTTCTCTTTGTGATGGCTCATTTCCTCATCAAAAAATTACCTGCTTACCTCAACAAGAAGAAATATCCCACTGTATCGGCCTGAACCTCACAGGACATGAAAGCTAACAACCTCCTTTGATGTACATCCGTAAAAACACTCAGCAGTCATCACTTGAGCTCTCTCTGCATCAACAGAAGTCTTTTAAGGAGACAGAGCAAGTAATGCGCAAAATTATAATTAAATCAGTACGGTGAATTTCTTGCAACTCCCATCTTGGTGTTTGTGTGTGCCTTTAAATCTCTACAAGTGTGTTAATGCTTGTGCAAGTCGTGGATAACCAGCCAGGGAAATTGTATAATGAGTAATATGTGTATTGAGAGCAGGGTTTGCGTGCTCGGGTGGGCGAGGAATATTGCACAAAAGCATGTGTAGTGGTGAATATTAGAGCAGGAAGAGCGTTAGCAGGGTCAGGAAGAAGTGCTTTCCCATTTCAAACTCACTCGCTTTCACTCCTCAAGTCTCTTACTCTCTCCTTTGTCTCCTCTCCACCTCTCTTCTTTTTTTAATCATAGTCAGCTTTTTAGGAGAGCTGCTCCCCCTACATGCTGAGCCCTTATCCCAACTTAGCAGCCTTCACATTCACCCTTTCACCTCATTTGCTATCAGAAACAAAGTCAGCTTGGCATCTTATAAGCTGTTGCCTGTTTAAGGATGTTGTAATCACGGTGAACATTCAAGCTAAACTCAATTGCTGAACCTCATTTGCCCCACCCCTGCAAATAAAGAAAGAAAAGATAAGCAATCTCATTTGGATGGTTGGACAGAAGTGCACAGACGCAGCAGCACTGCTGTGGGAATCAATCTGCGACGTTAGAATATGTGAGATAAGTGCCAAAGGGGGTGTATGCCGCTTCCCTGCATCCTCTCCAAACACACTGCAGGCTAAAGTGGAATCCCGGCCACGCCCCACATATCACCCCATGTGACATTAAGGGATGCATCCGGCACATACTCAGGACACGCAACATTTTTCCAGCCTTTTTTTTTTTAATCCCCATGAGAGCTCTATATATTTCTCAGCGCAGCGTACAAGTGCATCACCACTTCTGGCCCTAATGGCAGCCTACATATCACACAGGAGGCACTGGCCTGGTATAATCTGACTTGTCTTAATTACAGGCAGTATCCAGTAATAGGCTGCTCCCATAGATATCAGCCATTAGAGCGGTGTCTCTGACGGTGGAGGCCTGATTGGCTACGAGGCAGGTGATAAAGAAGCCATGCCTCATTTACCCTCAATTTTTTGTTCACACATCCCTGTATTAAAGTCAAGCGTGAAGATGGCAAAAAGACTGTGTTAAACTGATTTATTATGAGCTGCTTAGCTAATCTGCTGCTTCTGATTGCATTGTCAGCAGTCAGTGCAGCTCAACAAGTTAATGGTTTCACCGGAAGGAAGTTGTTACAGCGAAGTTTAAAGTTTTCATTTAATGTCCCGTTTTTCAGGATTCATTAAAATTGATACCAGCTGGAAGCTTTGACTTCTATTTTTTTTTCCTTTTTATTTTAGTTTTAACTTTACAAAAGGAACCTGTCAGGGTTTTGGCTCATCTCGTGTGGTTTCACCAAAACCTCAAACCAGCAGCTCGTGTCTGCTGATTGAGCTAGACCACAACAAGTGAAGTGAGATGGACTTAATGTCCTCTTTTACGTGACTTTTATTTTCTTTATACTGTCTTAACCAAAGTACACACACGTCTTCTGACCAACTCGCAGTCTGCTCTTAGCCAAGATTAGCTTGGATGCTACATCGATGTTACTAATGACTGGATGGATATTGATGATTCGTTTACAATCTTTCCATCTCGCTCTTTCACTTCCACTTTTGTCGGCTCCAGAGCAGCAGCATGTGATCTGATGACATGATATGTTTGAGTAATTCCACAGTCTGCTTCACCATCCATTTCAACTGCCATAAAACAAAGTCAGCCCATTAAAGGTAATATACCCATTATTAGTATGGAAATTAGAGAAGGAATGTCGTCGAGTACTGAAAGCTTGTCATATGAGTGACAGTCAAAGACACTCCTGGTTCAGTGCACTGTATTTAAGAAATGTTTGATGTTTTTCAAACTCCATATTTGGCATATTAGTCTCGGGTGGCAGCCCACACCTTGTTGGTATTTAAGACAGATTTCAGCGGATATTACCGGATTGTGGCAGCAGTTGCATTTAAGGGTACAGCTCCCTCATAACAGGGAGGTGTCGTCTGCTGACAGATCACTGTCTGGATGAGAGAGCACAGCAGCATCCCACCTCATTACCGTAGCAACACACTAACCGAGGGACCGACACACTGCTCTCTGTGATTAAGATGTAAATTTCCTCTAATTGGAATGTAAATTCATACATTTATATGAAGACGTCAGCTGTCAGATTGCAATATTGTGTCCTTTTTTCTCTGTCTCCCCTGTTCCCTGAGCAGGGACTAGGTGTCTGTAATCTGTATCATACTCCCACAGCCCATCCTGGGATCTGCCGTTTGTTTAATGTCGGGCCCATTGTCCTGCATCCAGCCCGTCATTGTAATGCTTCCCATTCATGTTTCTGTGTTTTGTTGCAGTCTGATTTGCTCTCGCTACCTGTGTTTGTTCCTCCATGCATGGCTGAGCCGTCAGGGCTCTGGGGACGGGGAGGGAGTTTGAGACGGGGCCGGGGTCATCCGGTGGCCGTATTTTGTGTGTGCATCGATTACTTCTGCTGAATGTTCCTCAATGCAAATAAGTCTGCCACTTTGAGAGGAAGCACATGTATCTGAAGTAATTAATTTTACCCTTGAATAACAGCTGTGGTGTTGGTGTGACGTGTTCCAAATTGAGCTTTCTCACCAAAAGGTGTTAATTTAGGGGTTTGGCTCATGAAGTCAGTGTGTTTGCCAATGTATATATGGCCAATATTATTGAGATGTGGCTTGTTCTGCCGGGCTGATTTTGAGAACATGAACACACTGAAGTTGCATTGTGTTATGACATTATGAGACAAACCTACTTTGAAAAAGACAATGCCTAAAATTATTTTCTTCTGAAACTTAAACGTAACTCCAGGTTATGTCATTGTGACTCAGCTACAGCCACGTGTATGATAACCTCTGTACAGATCCATGTTTATTCAGCTCTCTGAAGTCGAGAGAAGAACAGATAACATGCTGTCATGCTACATTTTAAGTCCATCTAAAGAAATCTTTCCTTTTTTTTAAATTCTTTTTTTTATGGTTGTAAGCAGTTTGCAAACTAATAGCAAGGCAGTTACAGAGTGGTATGAAGGCTCCACAGTAATAGTCTTCCCCTTAACATCCTCAGTATTTTTCTTTTTCTTTTTTTTTTCTTTTTTTTTTTTTTTACAATAAACTCCTATTACTCTGTAACTGTATACAATCTGTAAGAGGGATGTGCAGTTACCCTGATCTTCTTTCAAATGTGGGGTAATTGTTCAACATGCTTTCCAAGAAGAGTGCCAAAGAGAACAAAAACAAAATACAGGAAAAAAATATAAAAAAAAAAAAAGTAAAAATGAATAAGAAAATAAAATGATCATTAAAATAATAATGATAATAAATTTGAAAAAAAAAAAAAACATCTAGATAAATCTTTGATTTGCTTTGAAATAATATTCTGAAGTTAATTTTATTCAAGTTTTCCCATTCTGCACATTTGGGAAAGAAAAAAGTCAGATGAGAGCCCTGGTAAGTGTTCACATGCGTGATGCCTTATTTATATCTGTCCTGACAGTTTGAATACATAGGCCTTAAGACAGGATACAACTCCTATTTTCACAAAACAAGTCTTACCAATACCTGTCTAAACATGTCATGCATTCAGAGTGATCAGTGTGTGCAAAGGAACAAGAAAAATGTCAACTGTTATGCTCATACTGAGGTAACCAAACAGTCATTTGCAAGAGACTGTAGAAAGAGCAAAGACTTACCTGCAGCTTTTTTATGGCACAACAGCACAGAAGGGAAACTAACAATCATATGAAGTTCTTATAAATTTTTTGAAATCTTGCATTGAAGTGATGGAAAGTCACATGTCTGTCACTTATAACTTGTGATATGACACATTAGGCAGGTGTGCAGACTGTAAATGGATAAAATGGTCAAGCTGTGCTTCTTCAGTGAATAATTTTTCTCAGTAATTATAACTTAGAGAAACATGATTCATGTTATAAAACAAATCACAGAAGAATGGCTTCTTTGCATGAATTTAATTGGTCAGCAAAGTGCACTAATGTGTGATTTAATATTACTTTAAAGACCTCTCTGTTGACACACATTTGAAAGTGACCTAGTTCAATGTGGACTCATCATAATCCATTATATGTATGTTATTGTGAGTCCTGGTAAGGCGTCACAGGCTACACAATGACGCAGAGGTAATGACTTTGTGTGACATAATGTGCATCGATCAATAACATTAACCTAAAGCCTCATATGTGTTATCTATACGTCAATGGTTTTAAAGCTGCAAAAAGAAAATCAACCAGATGTTTACAGCCTAACAGTCACCGTGAGCCCATCATGAGTGCCAAAAATCATTTCCACTCACTGTGTAAAGACAGAATTGGATGGCGTGCAAGATCCTGCACACTGGAAATGAACACAAACAAGAGCAGGACGATTCCTCTTTTATATCTGTGGAGTGCGCAGATTGCCAAGCATCTTAAGGTGTGTGCTAGAGGATCCTGCATGTCTCCTCTGCATTCCTCTAAGGCACAGGTAGCGTGTGAAATCTCCCGGGTCACGCACACTTTCTATGAAGTTACTGCAACTGCAAGACATTTCACACGCTTTCTTAAAACTGTAGTTCTGATGTATTGAATGTTGTCTGTGTGTGTGTGCCAAGAGACCCTCAGCAGATCAAAACCAAAGCATTAGACAGTGTGACGTGTTAACTGTATATATCAGAGTGTAAAGGATGCTGGAGGGTTTGATAAAGCATGTTTAGGTGTTGCAGGGTGGGGATATTAAAAACACTGTAGAAGCAACCTCCAGGCGTGTTAGACAGGGAGTAAATAGGGAGAAAGGACCCTCTATTTTAGGTCCAGCCGCAGGTCACACTTGCTGAACCTGTGTGAGAGACACCTCAGAAAAAAAAGGCCACTTGGTCTCGCGTGTTGGGTTGCATGTGACAGAGCCTGGGATTCCCATGTCGTCTGATTCCAGCTGAGGGCTGAGCTGTACACAGGAATCCTGGCTATGCTGCCTCAGCTTGTCAATGAGTACTCCACCCACCTGTGGCACCAGACCTATGCGACGTGCCCTCCCTCAATTAGCCGTCCATTAGGAAAGAATCCTAATAAACTTGATCCTTTCACTTCCACTCAATCAATCAGCTGTGGTTTATTACATCGAATCAACGGCGTGGAAAGCTGACACGTTCCTAGCCGTTGTTTCTGGTAACCAGGAATCTGCCTCTGGTCAGGTGAACCGGTCGACCGCTCACACACTGGTGACTGGAGAGCAGCCTATCAGGTATTTCATCCTGATAAACCTCCCCCTTTATACACCACCCTCAGTGACTAACCGCTCACCCGTCAGCTGACTTTTCAGGTGTCAGGAGAGGAAGTGAGTCACATGTACTGCCTCTGGGTGTCCAGTTAGAAATCATGAGATCAAATTAAAGTATTTTAAATCAAAGGGATGGCTGCATTAAAAACTGTTAGGCTATTTATATATATAACGAGTTATAAAGTAGCCATGTGGCTCGTTCATCACTTTACGGTAACAGTCTAGACAGCTTCTGTTTGAAGGAGCCAGCCTGAGTACCAAACAGAGGCAAAAAAACACATCTCTTTACAAAAGCGCCATAGATGTGAGTCAGGGTGTACCTTATAATATTGCAATATTTCCACAGCTCTTTCCCTTAGCACAAGGGTCTTCAAGCTGCGTCTCTTTGACTCCTTTGTAGTGGCTCCTTGTAACTTTAAAAAAATTATGATTGAAATAAAGAATTTTTTATTTTTCTTACAGAGGGTATTAGTGATTAAAGACACTGACACTAAATAAAATCATGTGTTAACATTATGTTGAACTAAATCTTCACCACATCTGTCAATAAAGCCTGCCACCGCTATACTTCACCTCCTACAACATCAACAGCCCACCAACTTTCCTTGCACCTGTGGCTACCCTAAAGTTTTACACCCCTGGTAGGATAACTAAATCTACAAAAAGACTAATCTAGAAGAAAATACAGATTTTAATTCTTTGTGCATGGATTTATTTAACTGCCAACCTGCCAGCTTAATATACATGCTTGATATGTGGCAGAACATTTGCAAACAACAAAAAATGATGAGTTGAATAATATTATTAATGGTTGTTGTCATATATCAAAAATGTTAGAATTTTGGAAAATAATTATTTTCAATTTGTTTAAATTTTGCAATTTTTTTTTGACATTTTTGCAACTTTTAATTTTTTTTAAAGATTGTGAAATATGATTTTTTTTTTTTATTTCATCTTTTAAAAAAAAATTCCAGCGTTTTTTTTTTTTTATTTTGAAAATTTATTAAAAATGAAAAACTTAGACACCACATATACAGTTTCATAAATCCCTGTGTAGATAATTATTTTCTAGGTTTTAACTATGTATGTACTTCATAGTCTTTTTGTGAAGATTAAGTAGATTTTGTGGCTCCTGGATGACTTTAATCCAGGTGAGCTGAGGAAAAATGGCTCCTATGAAAGTAAAGGTTGCAGACCCCTGCTATAGCGCAAGAGAGCATCCTTATTTCTGCACATGCTGTGTACATACTAGAGAAAAGGTAAGGAGCAACCAGGTAGGAGACAGAGGAAGAGAGAGACCATTATGTCCCCCAGGTATGACAGAGGCACTCATGCAGAAAGATCCCACATGGAGGGAGGTGTGTGTGGGTGCATGAAGGAACTCTTGGCTTCCTCTCCTCGTTTGTACCCCTCCCCCCCCTCCTAAAACACATCTGTCTTCTTTCCTCTGCCACACACCTTCCTTGCATCCTTCGCTCACCTTCTCACTCCGGCAGCAGAGACTTTTCACAGCTTAAAATGTTTTCTCATATTTTCAGACAGCTTCCGAGTGTCTGTTTCCTCTAAGTGTTTCTTCTCACATTTAATGCACACCTGCCATATTTTGTCAAACTTTTAGGGGACCATGCTCTTTGGGTGCTTTTTCGATTCTTTTTGTTTCGAGCCGATGTCCTTTGGCCTTTGGACACACTGCTGCTAATGTTACCCTGAGCGGTCCGTCTGACTTGCAAATACGTGTCACTACAGCAGTGATCACTTTTTCAGTCTGCGGTGTAGCCATCTCATGGCTGCATGCATTAAAACAATTAAACTTTGCCCCTCCCTCACCACAACAATCATTTGCAGATGTGTTGGGTGAAATTTAGCAAGAAATTATCATTTTCTGAATCACTTCACTCCGCTTGCTCGGTGTTTGTTTCATTCTTTCTCTTTTCGCCGTCTCCTCTTTGAGCTCTTTAAAAGACTTGGAGCCCCCTGCATGTTCTTCCTTTTGCTTCCTTTCTCTGTACTTTTTTTCATCATTATCCAACAGCACTTTTCTGTGCGTGCAAATGCTTTCTGAACGGCGTCCTTTCTTCCCTTTCAGGCTGGATGTCATTGTTGCTGCCTGTGGGCTGGGTGTATTTATTTAGGGGTAATTGGTGTGTGGATGAGTGAGGTAATGAGGTGCATCCACACTTGGCTGCTCCCCTCCCTGAGAGCCGGAGACAGACGTAGCCTGGCTGGGCTCCGGCTTGAGCTGCACCGCACTGCTGTCTCCTGCACACGGGCCAGAATGGCTCTTTCATACCCAGGTGGACAAACACAATCACCGGGGCTGATACCTCAATGAAGCGTCTGCAGCTTAAAGCGGTGTGTGTGTGCGCCTGCATGTACAAATATCCTTGTGTGTGTGCTTGTATTTATGGGTGAAAAGGGAAAAAACAGCGCTCGTAGTTGCCTCTGTGTCGAGTCCTTGTTTGTCTCCAGGCTTGTGTTTGTACAAGTGATTTTCCTCCTGTGTTTGTAAGTGCATGTATATCAGGCTGAGTGGGTGTTCAATGGAGCTCAAGGAGGACCTCTGGCTCTCGTAGCCCCCTGCCAACCTCAAACTGCCCCTGATGTCCTGCAGAGTTACCTAATGATTTCACTTACACCTCCCTTATCTGTCTGGCCCGTGTGGCAGCAACCGTCTGACGCTTCAGCCTTTACATGCCATTTGCTGCCTCATATCCTGTGAAATTCAATTGCACAGCTCTGACTGTAGCCAGAGTACGGGGATCTCCCTCTCTCTTTCCTCTCTTCCCTCACACACACACACACACACACACACACACACTCTCCACCATATTTGTAGACACAAAAATAAACAGCTCCTCCATGACTGTGTTTTCTGTATTATCTCACAGCAGTGTTGCATTCTCCAGGTTTTAGCACTTTAGGCTTGACACTTTGTTTCGCCGCCGTGTTGCTGACAGACTTTGGACGAGATGTTGACGCTTTAAAATCCAGAGGGTTAGTTGTGTGAGGCTGCCCACAGGTGTTCGGCAGATAATATTATGCATTGATTGTTTTGTTGTTATCAGGGTAATTGGTGTAGACCTGCCAATCCTTTGATAGACACACAATTACTGTATGTGATGCATAAGTGGACTCGTTTTAGGGCAGGATTTTGTGTTGCTAATGGTGCATTATTCAGCTTTTGGTCTGTCCCCAAAAGTGCCGGGCCAAATCAAACATGCCGCTCCAGGGTAATTGAGGCCCACTCTGCACCCCCTGCGGTGAGCAAGGCAGAACTGTAATCCCCTGACAACTCTGACTTGGCCCCAATCTGGCAGGCCGCCCATTTCCCAGCAAAACGCCTAACTCGACATCGAGGAGAATGAAGAAGCTGATGGTCACATTTAGAACGCTTTCCAATTTTGTGATTCTTTTCAACTCAGCAGCCCTTTGTAGCCATCTCTGGACTTGCTCTTACTTTTTCGTTTTAAACTGTACTTCATGTACACTAATTACATGCCATCAAACTAATATTCTTACTCATTAGTCTCCTGAATCTTTTGTGGTTTTATGATCAAAGGTTTTGACAGAAAGGATCTAACCGCCCTCACTGCAGAAAGCTTTTACTTTCTCGTGTAACTGTTTCGTCTGACAAGTTTCCAGGAAGTTTTCCTCAAAGTGAAAAAGACTCGGTAATTACAGAAACATTGAGCCAAAGTTGAGAGTGCAGTTTGGAGGAGGCTGTGTCGTAAAAAGTTAAGGAATGGAATTAAAGCTCAGTTTTGATCAGTAATCACCTCCTAATTACAGTAAGTTACCCACCAGTAGGAACTTTTTATATGGATTATTATTATTATTTATCATAGCCACATCAGATCCACTAAAATCATAAACATCTGTTGTTATCTTTTTATCATGTGAGTTCAAGACCTGCAAAGTTTTATTTTCAGTTACTGTTTCAAAAGTTAGAGTTCAGTCTTCAAGGTTGAGTAAGTCTCATAAATTGTCACTTATTTAGAAGTTGGAACTGCTCAATATTAGGCACATCACAACTTTAACACTATCCTTGGGCAGTCTCTGTTCCTGTTTGTCATTTTAGTTTAATCATCTTTCTCCAGCACGACGATAATGTTCCACTCTCAGAAGCTTACACAAGTCAGTGTTAATTTGTTACAACACTTTAAACTCCCTTTCTCCAGAGTTATTTTTACTTTTTTATCACTTTAATTCATCTAGTTTCATGAGGAGCTATCATTTGCTTCAGAAAACAATGTTTTATTGACATCTGGGTGCTGTTCAAATTTTGGAAACTGTGTCATGAATGATGAAATTTTTAGAATCTGTTCATTAATTCACATCTGCATATTTAAAACATCATTTTTGACAATATAATTGGACATTTAGATGGCCGTTGTTACGTCATTTCTCTTTTTACATTCATTTTTAATATTTTATCTTCTTGATAAACTCTAGAAATGCTCTGCAGAATCAGCCCTCAGCCGCTCCTTCAGAGGGCATCACATGCATTTAGCACCATCCCTCTGATTCTCAACTTTAGCATGTGTCCCCCTCAGGCCCTGGCTCACTCTTTTAATGGCTTTAGTAATGTTTTACAATTAACACTAAGCCAGCGCTCTAGGTTAGGCAAAGGCTGGTGTGTTTCAGGCTAAATTAGAAAACACAAAACAAGCATTCCCTGTCACCCACAGTGCCTCTTTGACCTAGAGGTTACGGGGGAAATGGAAGGTGGTGAATTTTTTGACAGGGCAGCCGGGGTGATGTCTCATTCCCTCTGACATCTCAAACACCCCAAAGGTGGCTTTGCCAACAGTCTACCCAGGAAGCACTTCACCTAGCTGTGGCTAAATTTACACAACCACCTGCCCACGGGGAGCGTACTGCAGAGAACAGAGGTGGAGGTGGAGGAAGGGAGAGGAAATAGCGGGAGAGGGAAAGGGCGTATGAGAGTGAGGTGCGTCAAAGCATGCAATGCATAATAAATTTAAGTAGCTACTTTAAATGCAATATATGTATTTTTTTAGCTTACATTTGAATTTTTTTACAAGGGGAGTTTTTCCATATCTACATTTGTGTTTGTCATGTTAAGTTGAGATTTTCCTTTCTGCATGTTTTTCTGTTATACATCAAATTTGCATCCTGAAGGACAACTCAAAAAGGCCAATTTTGGGTTTTCTAGAGTGTCGTCAAGAGTTCAGTAGATTAGTGGAACGAAAGGTTTGAGTTGTTCGACTGTGAGAGAAGTGACCTCATTTCAGAGGCTCACAGCTGAAAGAGGAGAAACCTGAATATAACAGCAACGTGTTGCTTTTCAGATTTTCTATTCATTCTGTTCAGCTTTAAACCCTTTGCTGTCTTGATGAAAACGTATTCCCAAATGTCACAAGTTGGCAAGGCACCAAAGTGTCATTTTATAGGAATTGTGCAGCATTTCTGTGTCATGAATTAACCAGCACTTGCACAAATATTTCATTTATCGTTACAAGTGCAATTTCAGATCGATTTTATGTCAAGCCTGGGGGGATGGATGCCTTTTTGTTGACCTCCCAAACTCAAGAGGGGTACCCTGCAAGATAATGTGGCTCATTTTGGGTGGATGCTTCCCTCTAAACACTCGCCCAAAGTCCTGGTTTGTTGAAGAGTATCTTGCAAGATTTCCCTGTGATGTGAGGTATGTTAAGAGTGAGAGATTTGGCTTTACTTTCCCCCTATCATGATTGAGTGTTACAGTCACTATTTATCATCAAATGTCCTGTTGAGTAGAAGTTACTGGTCACACTCAAGCAGCAACCTCTGGTCTAAGAATATGAGACAATGCGGAAGTGCTAAAATCTGCTGTTTCTCAAGTGTTCGCTTGAGGCTGGCTCCGGAAGTACAGGAAGTCACATACACACCAAGCCAAAAAAATGTTTTCAAAGCAGAAATGATCCTATTTACAGCCTGGTTCAAAAAATGTCTCCTGTCTGAATTGTTAATTTCACTATCGGCACACACTGTACGGGGGGTGAATTTTTTTCCAACTCTGCCGTTCAGAGGATATTAAGATCGCGAGCTCCCCCATTAAGAGGCACAGCTCAGGGTCACGTGACCAACAGGTGTCCCATAGCTGCATGCAAAGCCCTTGCCACTACCAATATGGCCGCGGTAGCTGATGTGCTCCATTTTCCATTTCAGAAACAGAAGGGTGACTCCGGGGAGACTATATCCATGTTTTATACCATCTATGGTCGCACTCTGTAGACTGTCTCATAGAAAGGAATGACAGCCAATCAGGATACAGGTTGACTGAAGAAAGAGGCACAAAAATCACAGCTGTGGTGACAGTGGAAGCCACAAAAGCATAACGTTTGATGGACATCATCCATCCATCCATTGTCACGATCCAGCATTAACATTTTACACATTTCGTAGGATGGATGATCCAAACAGTTAGCAACATGCAGCTTGTCAGCCATGATTTTTTTCTAAAGCCACATTTGACTTCAAGAGAGTGTGTGATGTGCGGTGTTGATCATATTGATTTTATCCTTACACAATAGAAATAAAATCTCTCCTGGTTTGTCATTACATATGGGGTTAGGATTTTAAAAAAAATATTTTAGTGTGGGTCATGCTAATGATAATTTGTTAACCAGTGACTGTCAGGTAAACTTTTGCAATCTGGGGTTGTCTTCTTTTAGGCTGACCATATTTAGAATGTAAGAGGGACGGGTTAGAGCACCAAAAGTTCAAATCTCGTCTTCATTTATAATTGAAAGACCTTTTTTCACGACATTTTAATGAATAGACAAGGGTCAAATGTCTCCCTTTAAAACCGTATATTCTTGCCTCTTATGAATTTACTCAAAGGCAGTGTATATTGAAGCCCTCAAGACGGACAGTCGAATAGAATAGTAACAAATCTGAAAGCTCCCCAGTGGCAGAGTTGAAGCTGTTTGCCTGTGGGCTGATGTGGAGTGAATGGCCTTAGAGGCTCTAGGCTGGTCTATGTGTGGCCCGGCTGGTCCAAGTCAGCAGTAATGACTGGCTTTGGCCAGCATGCCTGTTAATGTGAATGGGGTTACTCTGGGCAACACCTTTTCAGCTGGGTCCTATGAAGTCCCCAGTATGGTGGTCTTTGTCCACACAAGGGCTGTCCTCTCAGCAAAAAGGGCTCCTTTTTTGTGAGGACTATCAACTGGTGATGGATTATACCCACCCCCCTTTATTCATCCGGGCCGACTAACAGACACGGATGCATGCAAACATACACACTCTTACACATAGGTATGAGCACAAAGACATCAAAAGTATCAACGCCAACCTCTGAACATTATCGTATAAGACTGTTCTTTGAGAAGATGAGAAGCATAAACCTTTCTTAAGTACAACAGATCAACAGATGCATTTGCATGTATTCATTACATTAATTTCACTTCAGGGATTAATAAAGTATTTTATCTATCTATCTATCTATCTATCTATCTATCTATCTATCTATCTATCTATCTATCTATCTATCTATCTATCTATCTATCTATCTATCTATCTATCTATCTATCTATCTTTACCATCTTTCCAGTTATTTTGACTTCAGTTGAGCTA
This sequence comes from Halichoeres trimaculatus, assembly GCF_033239565.1. NCBI lineage: Eukaryota > Metazoa > Chordata > Actinopteri > Labriformes > Labridae > Halichoeres > Halichoeres trimaculatus. The sequence goes on from NW_027437181.1 coordinate 28,170,011, forward strand.
CTTCTGTTCTCACCATGTACCTCTTATAATAAGTTGTGGGAACTCTGGGTCTCAATATGATGTGTGAAGCAGCAACAGAGCCTTTATATACTAATACAAAAACCTGCTTCTTAATTGTAAGAGTAGATGGAGCCATTGATGTAAAATTAAAGTTTCTTTATGCTTTAATCTTGTTTTCTTGTCTGGAGTTACAGAAAAAGTACATAATTGTCTTTTATTGACTGTTATCAATATTTCTGTTGAGTTTCATCTTCTGTACTCTGCTGTGAGAAATCGAAGTAACTGTTGGAGACTTCAGCTTCATCAATATAGAAAATCTACACCCTAGTCTTTGACCACAAGCCATAAAAGTTTTTGGATTCCATCACTTATTTTTCAGGCTGTCAGCCCGTCAGTAATGCTTCAGCTGAACAGTAAATCCCTTCTGCTCTAAGGTCATTTTCTTTTTACACCTTTTTGACAATATAGATTCATTCAGGCCCAGATTAGAGGGACTAAAATTGGCCACAGTACAAGAAAGATGTAATCCATGTGCTCTGGTGCATCCTTAAAGTATTCACAATACTTCACTTTTTCCTCATTTTATTATGTTACAGCCTCTTTCAAAAATGGAATAAATCATTTTTTTTACTCAGAATTCTGCACACAACACCCTATAATGACAACATGACAGAAAGGAGGGAAACCAGGCACCACTCATCATCTGGCCAATGTTGTCCCTCCAGTGAAGCATGGTGGTGGCAGCATCATGCTGTGGGGATGTTTTTCAGCAGCAGGAACGGGGAGACAAGTCAGGATTGAGGGAAAGATGAATGCAGCAATGTACAGAGACAACCTGGTTGAAAACCTTCTCCAGAGAGCTTTTGACCCCAGAATAGGACTATGGTTCATCTTGGATGGTTCAGCAGGACAACAACCCAAGCACACAGCCCAGATTTTAACGCAGTGGCTTTAGGGCAACTCTGTGAATGTCCTTGAGTGGCCCAGCTAGACTCCAGACTTCTATCTGATCAAACATCTCTGTAGAGATCTGAAAATGGCTGTTTACCGATGCTCCTCATCCAACGTGATGGAGCTTGAGAGGTGCTGCAAAGAGGAATGGGCCAAACTGCCCAAAGACTGGTGCATCATAAAATCAAAAAGACTTGAGGCTGTAGTTGCTGCCAATGGTGCATCAACAAAAATATTAAATTTAACGCGATTAACTCATTGGCTGCCAGCCATTTCTAGACTCTCTTGTACGATCTTTCAAGACCCAAATAATATTGTTTTCTCTCACTATGTAAACAACAAAACTACCTAAGAAGAGTGAACTCCCTCCCTTTATGTCTCTCTTCCTGTTTTTGATCCGAAAAACAAACAAACACACTTTTTTTGGTTGCGCTCATCTCGGGCGCTCCATCCTTTGATCCTCTCCATGATCTCAGTCGTCTTTTCTCACGATGGCGCTGCTCTTTCTCTCTGAACAACCGCAATGCATCGTTGGAGCGTGAGCTGCCTGAACTTTTCTGACTTGCAGCGTCTCTGTGTCTCTGTCATCTCTCATTTTTTCCTCATATCCATGCTGAGCTCTCATCCAAAGAGTGCACCGCTCTCACCCACAGTAGTTTACGAACATGATTTTAATTGACAAGCTCTACCAGACCCTAACTCCCCCCCGGCTGAAAAACACAATTTACTTCTGTAGACACGGTAAACAGTTGCAATCAAACTGACGTCAATGGACTTCAATGGCAGCGAACACGGATATTTTAGATATTGGCCAGTTGAAAAAAATGTGTATTTACAAATCGTCTCTGCTTTGTGTATTTGATTAGTCATGCACTACAACTTTGTAATGTCCCAGAATTCCGATTCTTTACTTGGAGACCTTAAACAGATATGAGATTAAAATGTAGTTAATTAACTAGAAATCAGATAATTGACTAGATTATTTTTTTTAATCACCTGACAGCACTAGCTGTGACATAACAAAATGTGGAAAAAGTGAAACGCTGTGAATACTTTCTGGATGCACTGCTTGTATGCGGGCTGTGCAGCACCAGTTCTGGTGAAGTTCTGGCTCTTATGCAAATCGTTAGGTCACCATTTCCGCCAAACCTCACATAAATTATACGTAATAATTTCCCATCATCTGTCGTTGTTTACCCAGTTCTGTCCTATTCCACCCCAGCCTCCTAGTAACTCGACAGCAGACTATTCCTCTGTGAGTGTGGTTGCCCCCGCCCCTCCCAAGAGGTCAGCCACTTACCCGTGCTGACACAGTAACCTCCAGACAACCTTTCGCTTTGCCAAATGTTATGCCTGTAAACTGCCTGAACTCCCATCACATTGCAAAGGACGAAGGGGAAACAGAGTTTTCTGTGCAGGGAAAGGCTGGGCTCAGGAAAGCTCGGCTGTCCCAGCCTGCTTTGTGTGCTTGTATTGTAAATACCTCTGTGTGACACATGCATAAGCAAGTGGCAGTGTGTCCGTCTGTCTGTCTGTTTTTGTACATGGCTGTGAGCTTGTAGGCTGAGTGCAACACAGAAAGAGAGGATGAATAATACATGACAAAATAGCCTTGGTAATGCTCTGGCTTTTGTTTTTTAGTGTCTGAAGCACTGACAGAACCAGTTCACAAAACGATTCCACTGGAATATTTTGGGAAATAGGCTTTCTCACTTTTTTCTTTGTGTTACTGTAAACAACCAGTCAGGAACTGTGGAAATCATTTGTCATTCAGTCTCAAGTTTGATTCATGGTTTAGTTTTGGTGTAAGAAAATAAGACAGAAGTATAATGTGGTGAGTTTTAGAGATAAATGGTCAGATTTTTACCTGCACACAGATCTTGGGTATTTCATCCAGTTTTTGTGGGTTGGTCTCTCAGCCCCTTTCACACATGCACTACACTCCTGAAAAAAATCTTTACAGTATCAGACTGGACTACATATGTGAACTCAAATAGGACACTGTTGAGGTTGAGTTTGTTTGCTCTGTACTCTTTACTGCTTATCGCAGCTGCACTTTATTCGTCTCCACCGTAGTTTTTTTCTTTTTGCAATTTAGCACACCACAACTAGAGACTTATTGGTAGCCTGAGTAATAACCACAATTTCATGGTAATCTTGGTTATAGCACATTTACTTATTTCACAAAATTCTATGTGGGTCCTGCCTCAGAGAATTTTGTTCATCAAACATATTAAATAATACTGATTTAACTTATAGGCACCAATTTCTCATGAAACCTTTTAACTTGAAACTTTTTAACCAACCTTTACTCTATTTTTGAAAGGAGCCACTTATTTTATTTATGTAATAAATATTTTGTTCTTGTTTTTTTACAATCTAGAAGATTTAAAGTGTAATCATTCACATGTTAGTCTGATAATGAAGAAAAACAAAGGAAAACTTTCACGTTCAGTTCAGGTGTACTCTCATTTTATAGAACTCTACAGAAGACTAGAATTTGCTCATTTACCTCTCTACCTCTGTTAATATTTGTAGCGATAATATGTTTGGACTTAGTTTTTATCCTTTATAATTAATATGAGCTCTGTCACAGCACATGTGCATATCTGAGCTTAGTGATTACCCTAGGACGCAGTAACTATGGGCCCTGAATATTGATCAGGTTAATAATTAAACATACTGTATTTACTCTCTGACTGACGAACAAAGTGAATGTGAATACAAAGATGAGTATGTGAACAAAAGTGAGCCATTAGATTATGGAGTGTGGTGTATTATAACAATCAGATCTTAAGTGAAGGAAATAAACTGCAGTCTGATTTGTCCAATAATGAAAACAAATAAGGACGACTGTCATACAAACAATCCCTACATAGGTTGAGCATGCAGTCAGAGATCTGCCTGTTACTGTTTTTCTTTTCAACTCAATTATCAATGAAGACACCCCTTCATGTGAGACATAAACAAAACCAAATTCTTCTTTGGCAGCTTTAGCAACACCTTTTCTTCTGCAATGGACTCATTTTGATACTTTTATGCTGTAATTGTAGATAAAAATGAGAAACCTAGTTCGTCATAAAATACAGTAAAACAACTCTCTCTCAGGCAGGTATCCCGTATAGTTTTCTACACAGGACAAAACCTGCCAGATATCACTTGATTTTCTTTGTTCCCTGCAGGTCACACCAAACAAAATGCACCTGCCCCTTGCAGAGGGTGACAACTTCAGTTGGTTAATATTGAAACAGGTTAATCCCTCCTTTTTGCAGTGTCCTTTGTACATATCTAAAAACAAAGACAGTCCTCCCTACAGAAGACAAGTCTTCCTCTTCTTGCTGTTCCTGCTGTTCAGCTACCACCTCTCATCTTAACCAAACTGAACATCCAGAGTTGTGATAAAGTCTCAGATATGTAGATGTAGTTACTCTTTGAAGAACACGTGGGAAAAGCAGGCTTGAAAAGTTCTGAAACTATCCTGGAGATACCAGGATGAGATGTGTGAAAAGGGCTTTAGAAGCAACAACACAGAGAATTGGGGCTTGAGTTAAACGACCACATATACAAACATTTTTAGAAGTAGCGAGCAAAAACCTATCACAGCAAAGGCTCACAACAATAAACATGGCATTATTTATTAATTTTTAGCTCCTCTTATACTGTCCACAAGGATATTTACCCCTGTATGTAACATATAGCTTTTATACGTAATTGGCCATTATTATTAAGCCCAAAGAACTTCAACAGAATTTTAAGTCAAATTTTAACATGTTAACAAAAAAAACATAAACGTAATAAAATGATTAAATTCAGCACAATTTATTGAACAGAAGCTCATAGTTTGTGAGTAAACACTGACAAATAGCTTGACTGAGTGTCGCTAATGTTAGCAGAGCTAGCTCCATCATCCCTAACCTTATTAACCACAGCCATCCCAACATCTTCACCATTTTCTGGATCAGAAAGAGTGCCACATAAAGCAACATAACATTTTAGCCTTCAAGTGGTGATACAACCCTGACCAGTGGTGGGCAGCTGAGCTTCAGCTTTGACATAACGCAGCCATAATTCTCGGCTTTCAACAATACATTTGAACAGGTGATTACCTGACTGTCTGTGCTGAAGCAACAAGTGCAAAGCAAAAGTGTTAAACACTCCCTGTAATACTCTGGTGATACAGTTTTTTGGAGTGCATTTGGGTCAAAAATGTAGTTATGGAAGATTTAAAGAAATGAGTACAGGGTCAAGCTCAATAGCCATGTGCTATTAAGGTAAAAACAGTTGTGTGGTGTTGTTTTCCTGTGAGTGATTGCGTTAGCTGACTACACAGCACTATAAAACCTTTGCTTTCACCAAACGTGTCAGTGGTGTTTGAACCTGAGGAGGTTTATATCAGAGTCATGGTTCCAGGGGTAAAATGTGTGTTTGAAGGGGTTGAGGGCACAAGAGGTCCCCCAGATATGCTGTCATAACCCATGCAGCCGTGCTCTTTGCTATGGGCCAATCGGTAGTGAAGGCAGCACTTAGACATGTTTGTACTCTCCGCCCTATATTCCCTTCCCTTTCTCCTCGGGCACCATGTCACTCCAGGGGCGAACCAGCACTCTGCCCAAGTCCATAACACCAACAACCCCCCCTCCTACTACCCACCACCACTGGGGTCAATGTGCCCTCACCCCCTCACCCTACAACGCCCACGGTCCATACCAACACTGCCCTCCAAAGAGAAACAAAACCAAACTGAAAAGAGACAAAATGGCCCCACACTGCTTCCCTCCGTCAAAGCTCTTGACAGGCCCGAGCGGAGCCCCCCAGAGGAGGGTTCAGTTGAAGATGATGACGACTGAGATAACAAGTCAAGTTGTTGTGTTACAGCACAGTTACACTTTGGCCCTTGTTTGTCCATTTGGTTATTCAGATGCACATCTGAGCTAACTGATTCCCATGCATGTCATGTTTAGTAACATGACAGATACTATCATCTGCTGTTTTACATCAGCCCGTGGAGCGTGAAGGGTAACTGAGGAGCGGGCTATTCAACAGAACAGGAATAAGCATTCCATTAGGTATTAAAAAAGCTTGAAAATATTGTCAGCTAATCAATTTCCTGTTTGGACATGCTCGCTTTTAATGGAAATTCACTCACTTATTAGTCCTCTCCAATTCTTCCAGTGTTCAGGAATATAATTACACTCAAAATGCTTACTCATCCTTCTGCCTGCCTGCTGCCTACTCTGTCAGATGCATTAGCCATGAAGCAGAAGAGATGAGGAGCCTGTGTCTGTATCTGTCTTGCTGTCAGTCCGCCTGAATGTCTGTATGCCTGCCGTTCAGATTATCCTGGATCAAACAGTAGGTGACACGGTGAGCAGGTGACCATCACACTATTAGCAAATAGGAACTGGAGATGGGCTCCTGTGCACTTGTTTCTTTTTATTTCATCTTCTCTGTCTCTTTTTATGCCCCTCATTTACTTACAAAACTCTGAAGTTTGCAATGTTTGAAACTCCATTAGTGGTGTCTCATTCTGATATTTGATATCTGATTTCAGTCTGATATAAACAAAAAAATTGACTCTCTGATTATATCGGTCTGCATCTGAAACCTCTGATATAGGCACTGTGAAACAAGCAGTGAGTTTCTGACTCCATTCCAGCACTTTAATCCAGCATGCAGACCACATGTGCCAAGGTGCTGACAAAGTGACATGGAGTAGGAATGATGTCGGCTGTGTGGCAGTTTTTTATGTTAAAGTCCAAAAAAGACTTTGCAGTTACTGCAAAACTTGTCATGCATTAGTTTCCTGTGGTGATACAGAACCGGGACAGTTTAAGACAACCGAACTTCATCAATGAGTTTGAGTAAAAACACTTCAACAGACTTTTTTCCAATATTCCATACTAAATAAGTAATAAAAGTATGCGTAATTTGTGCTGATATCGTATCATAACAATATCAGCCAATACTCAAGGCTGCAATATCAGTATTGTATCAGAAGTTAAAAGGGATTCCTCAAGACACCCCTAAACAACATGTATGGCTTTGTGAGAAGTTTGAGAACCTACATCACCTCAGATGTGATAATCTAACTGATGCTGAATTGACCAATTAAGTTTAATTGTGCCATGGTTGTGAGCTACTTATAGTGAAGAATTGGAAGAATGTGTAATGTGCTAAAACTCTCTTTTGGCAGTTCTTTGATTTAAAAAAAATTAACATTAAGTAAGAATGAGGTAGGTATAAATTGACTAAGAATTTCTGTGAAATGACAAAGCTTGAGTTGAAAGAACTTGTCTACAGGTTATTCTCAGGGCAAGGTCGGGTATCGTGTTGCACTCTTTGCCAGCACAAAAGAAGAGGAAGCAAGAGCTTCTGCTCAGCTTTGTTAGGCTCAGTTGGGCTAGAGTTACCAAAGTGATGGGATCCATGCTGTGTACTTTCTGCTTTTTTTGCATGGCAATGCAGAGGAAGGATACTCAGACATTTCTCCTCTAAATGTGATGATGAGTTTGCTTCATGAATAGAAAGTTGCATCACTTCATTATGTGGGTTTGGCTGTAATAACATTAGCACAAGTTTCTATAGGTCCAGCGAATGATTTCCCACACAATGCCATGTAACTTTAGAGGTGTGAGGGATTACAGCACCAGGAGGTGATTTAGATGGTTTAGTGACTGGATTGGCCAGCAAGACTGGTATATTTTTACCAGTTTTGTTTTGCTGCTGTTCTGACCTTGACTGGTTTTAAAAATGGGGCTGGAAGTGGGGGACACTGACCTGGTGTATCAGACTGCTGTACACATTAGTTAAAAGTGGCTGCACTGCTGCTGCACTGCTGCTGCTCTGCTCAGGGAAATGAGTTGGTTAAAGGTATGACCTCCAATGTGACTGCTGTCCATGAACGCTGAACCTGTGGTGTAAAGATCGTCCTCAGTAACAGTATACTGTGATTTGAGTCCTTTTAAGAACCAACATTTCTCTTTCAAGCATTACAACAATATGTGGCCTTGCTTAGTCAACGTTTGTTGTCATTACTGTAATAACTTTAGCTGATACAATGTGCAGTTTTTCTCACCTCATGGGCTTAATAGAGCTTATATTATGCTGACTAAATCACAACAATAATTGTGTTAAGTAGGTGTTTATGGTAAACATCGTGTCACTTCCATGAGCATGTTCCACCATTGGCTAATCTGATTGGAGCAGCCAGAGCGGGCATCATGTGTTCCAATAAGGTGTTGGGTTTCCCATAGTTCTAAGCTGTACAGTGACACGGGCTATTTGAAAGTGTGGCTAAACCCTATGGAATAAATGACTCGTTAAATTAGCACCTAATACTCCGGTCATTAGCAAGCCGTTACTAGCAGAGGAATGCCTTTGATGGTGTTGCTTTGTGTGAGTCGTGTTTAAGCTCCAGTTGGAAAAAGTGGTTCTTCGGATTGTTGAATACTTTTACATTATATAACGTTTTAATTCTCGCAGTTGAATTGAAGCAAAATCCTCCCAGACTCAGATTTTTCCTGATCCACGAAACGATGACTGGATTTCCAGCCACAACAAAAAACAGTGTTTGGAGATCGTTAACGATCTGTTACAAGCAGCATGAAACGACATATTCCTAAAGAGCTGGGTCTTTGGGTGTTTAGTAAGCTGAAGGGAATTGTCCATTGTAGGGTGATATTAGTAACCCTCTTAGGCAAAGCTAGTCCGTGGGCCGGCCCTGAGGGCTCATTTCAAGTGCTTAGCGCTCCTTTGGAGCTTTGTCACCCCTCACCCTGTTGCCAGCATGGCCCCAGCCCCTCTGGCTGTGGAGTGGAGCTGAACCACAGACCTTTACCCCTGCCCGCCACCAGGGAGGGAACACTGACATCACATCTCTTTCTCTCTCACACACACACACACTCCCTCACACTAACATTGTGGCACACATCCATTTTCTCGACCCCCCTCTTCTGCCAATGCACCACAGCCAATGGTCCATTTTCCCGCCATCCACTCCCATCCAACTACCCCCCTCTCTTATTTTTTTTTCTTTCTACACCCTCGTGAAGGTTGCCAGGCAGCAGAGAAAGACTTCACACACACATACACCCCACTATGCCTCTGAGGGTTTTCCGGATGTCCTTGTTTACATCATGGAGTGTGCAGGTCGTTGGGAAACAGACTCAGAGCCTCCCTGGTTATGTCTGTCTGAGTCCTGCATTGACCTCCATTCATTTGGTGTCAATGCAAATGTTCGGGGCAGCCCCACAGTTGGCCTATCACTGAACTTGGATCATATCCTTGTGTAAATTTCAGAATCAGAGTGAGAAATCAGCTCGTCTTGGATTTTCCCTTTAGCTTGCATTGGTAGTGATGTGAAGTTACTTTATGTCAGGTGGAAGTTTATAAAAAGTATGTTTTCAAGGCTCTGATAGCCAATAATTTATCAGCTCTCAGCTATTGGCTGTCGCTGATGTGCACCAAGGTTGCCGACAGTAACCAGGCTCTCTATTCCCTGTGTGTGTGTCAAACCGATCGATTGGTTTTGTCTGCTCCTCCCTCCAACTTTGATGTTACCATTGATTGTTCTCATCTGCCCCTGAACTCAAAGGTTAGAGGAGCTGAGCTACACTTCTGGATTGCTTTGACCTTCGCTCTGCACATGCTCAGTGGGTTCACAGAGCCCAGAGCCAAACAGACACGGTGCAGGCAGGCCTGTGGGTGCGTGACAGCCAGACAACGGTGTGATGTCTTTTTTTTTTTTTTTTTTTTTTTTTACTCACCCACTGAGGATGATGTATATGTGATTGATTTTTCTCCTACCCCTCTCTCTACCGTGTTTCCGCTGCAGTGCACTAAGCAGGACTGAGTCCAGGCTTGATCAATGCATTGTTTTTCTTTTTCAATCACACTCGAGTGAGCTGAAGACACGAAAGGTTACGCAGGTGAGGTCTGGCAGGGCTGGAATCAGGGCAGAGCTTCTGGAGGCCCCCTCAAGGCCAATATATGAGTTTGCATGAATGTTTGTGTGCGCGTGTGTGTGTGTGTGTGTGTAACTGCGAGAGAAAAAGGGAGGAGGGAGTCGGAGAAAGAGTTGCACACAGTAAGTTTTCCAAATTCATCAAATTTCTAACAAGTTCTTCATCCTTCATGTGGTGTCACAAGAGTTCATGCTCATTATACATCCCCTGTCTCCTCTCACACTGGGAATCTTCCTCCCATGCCTCCTTAAGTCCTCTGTAACCTTACCTTTACCACCTTACATTAAATTATAGGTCCCTCACAATGTCTCAGAGCTCACCTGCCTCAGATAATCTGCAGGGCTGCATGAAGACTGCTCCTCTTGTTTCCTCTGTTTGTCTTACAAACGCTTTCCTGACTCACTCTCACACACACAAAGGTCATATGTTCAACAGAGAGGAGACCACTTGACGCCTTCAACCTGAGAGCCACAGTAGCAGAAGCTCAGGGACTCATATCTGACATGAACATCAGTGATGTAGAGACATTTTGGGCTCACACTCAGGTGTCCTAATGCTCTTAAAGAAAAAGTATTAAGCAAAGGAAGGAAGTAGTCTCCCCTAGAGGGGTAAAGAGTGTCGCCTTCTTTTGAATTATCTTTTAGTAATGACGCTGCTAAACCCTGTACCCAAACACCTACTCATTAAGAAATAGATAAGTATCTGCGGGTGTGGAAGGCTCCAAAGCTGCACGTCTGGAGGGGTTGAGGATTCGGCAGCAGGGAGGGTTTAGAGGACTGGGGTGGGGTGGGAGAGCAGGCTTTGACCAGTGGGTTTCAGATGTCACGGCAGTTTCTTTCAGGAACAAATTACAGGGTTTAACTCCTCTTGTACCCGGGATGCTTGTATTCAGATTTAACTTCCTCGACAGGCACTCGAGCTCCATGCTACACAGCACCATTGTCAGGAGCACACTTGACTCTGGAGATACTTCACCTCCTCTCACGCTCTCAGCAACTCCTCAAGACTTTGTTCGCAGAGTGCAAGTGGCTGCCTTTCTTGGAGCGAGCAGAGCAGTGTAGCCCCTCTTAAGCTTTATATTAGTTAGCGTGTTGGTGTTAAAGGGCTTTCCATGAGTGGCCCTCATTAACCTCTTGGCGTCTTTGTGCTTTGAGTTGGCACAGGGCTGCTCCATAGATAAGCTGGACTATGAAACGGCTCAAAGGCTTGACTCTGGTGTTAGCTGAGCATAATCATCTGTGCTGCAAACACAGTAAACAAAGAATCAAATCCAGATGTTGCATGTGAGTTTCTATCTGAACACACTTGCTCTTGTGTTACATCATACATGCACGCTGTTGTGTCCCTGATACAAATCTGCAAATACCCTTACCTCACACACACACATGCATACATGCATAGACACACACACACATATTCCCTGTGAGCTGTAACAGACCTAAAGCTCTCTGAAGCATTTAGCAGCACGCTAGCAGGTTTACTCTGCGCTGCCAGTGCTGAGGGGAGTGCTGAAGCATCTAATGCAATTTCAACCCAACATGGCTTTCTGTGAATAAACATTGCTGAAGCGAACCATCTACTGTATGCTGATCCACTGACTGTAGTGCTTTCTATTTTCTCCATACGAGCTGATCTAATACCCCCGTCCCCTTTCTCCCACACTCTGATTTCTGCAGAGACTACATTTGCCTCCAGACTTGTCTGAGACGGTGAGTCGTGTGAGCAGGGGGGAGCTGGCAGGAGCACACACCGTGGCTTCTGCCTGTGGCAGCAGCACTTCCGGCAACAAACACCTGGACTTCTAGAACTCCCACACAGTCGCCACGGGCAACCAACACCTGGAATGCTGCGGCGTTGTCCTCTTAACCACGGTGACCAGGTTGTTCCCTCGCCCACATGATGTCAACAGTGATAACCCTGCCAGCCTTTACCACCTGCCAACTGTGCCAGCCAGGGGTGATGACCTAAACATCCACAGCAGCTTCTCTCATAACACACACTTTTCATCAGAAAAATCCTTTTTATTTATTTAAACTTACTGTTAATTTACTCTTCAAGACTCTTACAGCGTTTGCACATTCCACTCTATGTGGGGTTCATTCAGCTAAGGGTTTTTTATACCCACAGTTTGTTTTTCCCCACTCTAAATTGGGAGAATCTGAATCCTACAGTTTTTCAAAGCTTTCCATGAAGGAAGAGAATTTGCAACCGGCATTTTCCTCAATTTAAAATCTAAGATTGGGGACTCATTTAGGATTTGGTACATTTAGTGTTTTCTGCCCCCGGAGACTCTGAATATGAGTAAAATAGCATCCTGGAATATTGTTCAGTCTTTACAAACTCTCAGGCTTGGAAAACATTAAATAATTGAACTGCATGCTCTACTTTACAAAACAAGCAACCACTCCTGTCTGGCTCAATCGTGTACTAAAGTAGTGTGTGATAAAATGTCTTTTTGTATAGTTCAATAAAAGAACATATAAACAAAATATGCATCAAATGTTCTTTCTTTAATATCTACTCTAGCACCTCTTTAAATGGCTGATTGTGTGAGTGTGTAAAGTGAGTGTGTTATGAATGACTGATTTCTGGTCTGCCTCGCTGGTTTCAGGTTCGAGCAGCGATGCCTCCGTCTGACCCTGAGACTGTGCCGGTAAGTGACGTCTACCTCCAGCTCGCTGGAGAGCAGAGCAGGAATGTGGGCAGAGGGTAGGAGAGCTAGATTTGGGTGCAGGCTTCACACCTCATCAGGCATGTTTGCTGGATGAGCTGCTCTGCCATGACAAGCCCAAAAGAACAAATTAGGTCAAATGGTGACATGGAGAAACAGAGGAAAGAAAAAACAACAACATGAAAAATTAAATGTTTCATTTTTGTTTGCTGCAGTCTGCTGCTGATGCCACGTTGAATATTTTTGCCTGTGAAAAGTGGCAGTATTGGTAAGCATCTGCAACACGTGTTGGGAGAGTGTAGTGTTACCTGACAGGTTCATGCATGGATGAAGTGCTCTTAAATCGGCTGTGAGGGAGAGGTGACGTACACAGGTCAGAGATACAGGTGACAGAAAGCAAGTGTCATCAAGATGAAAACTGTTTTTCCAAGTTACTCTCTTTGAGGAGTCGACATATTCAGGGTGCACTCAAAAAGTGGATTAATGTTGGGAAAAAATCACTTTGGCATTTGTTTATGTTGCTGTGCTACTGGTATGTCTATTTTTACAATCTGACTCTCAGTTTGACTCAGCTTGGTTTGTCCAGCCAACAAAAAGTGTTTCATTCTTTGAGGGTTTTTTTTTTTTCACAATTCTCGGGATATAGATAAGTACAATTTTCTGTTTTTCCCAATGCACAACAGAGAATTGAGCTCTTTCATAGACTGGTCTTTATTTCTTGTAGCTCTGCATAATGACTTTGTATAACCGATTAGTCAGTAGTCTGTCCCTTTAAAAAGAGCTGATCATGCATCCTTAAACAATGTGGTGGGTAACAATTAGCCATGCCAACTTTTTACTGTGAATGAGTAACACTGTCGGGAAATGTCAATTAATTTAAAGCTTTGTTCACAAAAACGGGAACTTCAGTCAGGTCAGCACTGTGGCATTTTGAAGGGCGTGTGCCTCTTCTGATGTCTCTCCTCTCATCCACAGCAAGAAACTGTCTCCTGCACATGGGCCAACATCAGATATTTAAAGGGGAAAATAAATGTCAAAATAAGATATGTATTAATATTTTTTTACATTAATTTGCTTTCCGATTCAATTGAATGAAATCTGTAAGTGATGCCAACAAACACGCAACACCTTTGGCCCATTTTACAGGACCTACTTCTTGAATGTCTGACAAAGCTTTTAAGCCAAGAGAAAACACATTGTATAAGATAAGCTCTTAAAATCACGTCATTTGGCAGCTACAGCTCGAGTCCTATCGATTACAACCACAGCCTTCAGATCCCTGCTTCATTTGAGTCTCACAATTTAGGAGAAAACATTTTACCATACTGAATATTTCTCTCTCTGCCATCATGGATTCATCAAAGCAGGACTATCTTCTAAGCTGTGTGTTACTGATTACATCAACATTTTTTTATACGTCATGTGTCAAACATAGAAATACTCTAACCTCAGTCTAGGTTTGTTATATTTGTAGTAATGAGTAATGAGTAATGTCGTCTAATGAAAAAGTCAGGTTGCAAATAAAAAGTTTTAATTGACTCTTTACTGAAACTTACACTGCCTGACTTTATTCAGCGTAAGAATTAAATTCAGAGTGTTTTATCCTGAAGCTGTGTATTATTTAGACTGCCACTAATTGCAGCCTTTCTTGCACTTTGAATCCCTCCTTTTCATTCTGCCTGTGTAATTATTGATGCTCCTCCTCTGTCTCAGCACAGCCGCCTAACCTGTTCTCCTCTTCCTTTTCCTCGCTCTCACTACACCCTACATCTGTGTGATAAACTGGATTAATGAGAGGAGAAATTACTGTCAGAAAATAGGAAAACCTTTTCAGAAATAACTGATGGAAAAAGCTCTGAAAAATCTGATTGGACTGTTAAAAATTGAGTGAGATGTGTAAATTGAATTAATCAGTTTCAGTATGATATTTGGTGCTTCTACGTGCTGTGTGAATGTTACCTGACCTCACTCTCTACTGGACATCCTTTCTTTTTAGATGCTCTCTCTTTCTAACACAACTTCTCACACACACACACACACACACACACACACACAACCCCCCTGCTGAGGCAGCAAGTGAAGCAAAATAACTCACTCTGCCACACAATCGCTCCTTTGCCTCGCTCTAGGCACTGACTGCTTTATTCCATGACTTTTTTTTCTTTCTTCTCTCTGCTCCCTCCTCCTCCTCATTGGTCCTGTAATTTTTTTTTTTTCATACCATCGTAACTCTGCTACAACAAGAGCCAGCGATGGTGAATTGCTTGACCTTTCTCATTGTGTGGTGGCGGTGTGCTGTGTGGTCTGTGTCGGCTTGGTTCAGCCCATACATCAGGAGAGGGTTTGTTATTGTGGACACCTTTGTTTGGTGGGAATTGGAGGTGTTGTGTGTGAAATAGGAGCCCTTGTACTGGCATTTGTCAGCATTTAGATATGTCTAAATTTGCAGCTATGATGCATTTATGTCCAGATTTTGACACCGTGTACGACACAGCAGTGAACAGGCACAAAGGCTTTTCTTTAAGACACAATTTTACTGTACAAAATGTTTTATAGTTTTCACAAAATACATTTAGAAAGCTCCATTTTAAATAAAATTAAATTGAAATATTTAAGAGACAGCGTGTAGACGTTTTTATCTCAGAAGCATTGCTCAGACGTAAACCCAGTGTGTGTCCATGTTCTACGTAACACACTGAAATAAAAATGCAAAAACTCAAAAGAGCATGACAGATGATGCTAGAAAAACCCTCCCATGGTCTTCAATTATAAATAAGGACTGCAGGGTTCGACTGCAGTCGCACGAACTCCAAGCCAATGTAATTGAACAGAACGTGTTTACAAAAATTTGCAACACAAGACTAATATCTTTAAAAAAACACTGTGTACTAGATGAAATACAAAGGCTTTGGTCTGTTTTACAATCAACAATGATTAAATCTGATATGTACTTGTAAACAACTGCCAAACACTTAAGTTTAAAACTCTGTCAAGCAATGTTTAATCATAATTATAGGAATTAAATATTTCTAGTTGCACAATTTTTTTGACCATAGGACACTATAATACAACTATACCTAAGAGACAAATTGTACCTGACCCTAAAGAAATGTATTTTATGATGCATGGAACATTTATAGAATATTCTCGGGGATATAAATGAAATCAACTTTTATTGGAGAAATCTTTCTGGAAGATTTCTAGGGAAGACAAGTACTTTACATTTTGACATAAACAAACTGGATTATATCGAAGACGCAGTCTACCATTTACAGACTACAGGTTTTCTTTTGCACCTGTTTTTCCACATTTAATGTTTCTTCGTGGTATTCTAGAGTCAATCCAACCACCGAAGCAAGAGGTCCAAGCTGTGTTGCATGTGGCGCCGTCTTTGCACACACTTTGAGCTGTTGTTCCGTGTTTAATAAATCAGAGAGGAGTGGGGACCACAGCCTCAGTGGGTGGATCGAGCTTTTAGAGTTTCCTCTGCTAAATATCCATCCGTACGAAATAAGACCAATAAATAGTTTATTTTTTTCTGACACAGTAAGAGTCTTCCCTCCAGCTTTTTTCGTCTTTAATGATATGCAACAGCGTCCAGAGACCATGCAAAGGCTGGTAGAAAGTCTCGATATAAGCAGATTAAAAAGATAGTCATGGCAGAATCTCTCCTCTCGCAAACAAACGCAAGACCAACATGGTTTTCTAGCAGTCCATCTATCAGTACTTGATCTCGGTTTTTCTTATTAACATACAAATGGCCATTTACTAACACACCAGAGAAAAAAGGAAACAATGACTGAAGTTGGAAATAGAAAAAAAAACAGATAAGTTTTGTTCCATAAAAATTTAACACCGGGCACTTTACAGAGGTCCATTTTTTTTCGGTCTTTCCATCCTTGTTCTCTCTTATCCAAGTCCTCGTCTGTTTGAATGTGCCTAGGGCTACAGAATAGCACACAGTCCCACTGGAAAAACAAAGCCCAGACGTCCCAAGGCTCTACCAGAGTCTCTTTCTCTTTCCTCCTCTTCCTCTTCTGTCCTTTGCCTCCTCTCAACCCTCACTCTCCTTCTCTACTCTCCTGTGCCGTGTGTGTGTGAGGAGCACTGCCGGAGGGCGATGGTGGAGTGGGTGGTCACAGGGTGAAGTAGCTCTTCTCTCTACTGTAGTCTTGACCAGTACTGAGACATGTCAGGCTCGCTGCCTGGGACTTGGACAGGGACAGACACTCCAGGAGAGATGAGTCCTGCAGAGATAAGAAAAGAGAAAGAGACATGAGTGGAAAATATATATATATCAGACTTTAAAACAGGCCCTGAAGACGACATGCTGAATACGATGAGTGGATGCACCATGCACAGTTAGCCTTATAGCAAAAGCAAAGCGTTGCAGTTTAAACACTTGCAAAGAGTCGACGAGCAGTGGAGCTGCAATGAGTCACAATGCTCTGCACATGGTTGCACAGCAAAAGGCTTGCGAGCTCGATAAATTGAGGCTTTGGCAATGGCATTTAAACAGAGAGTACAACAGCAAATGAATCAAATTAATTAGCAATTTACCACAGAGGAAATGTGGTTATGCATGATTAACTCTTCATGACTATAACCGGTATATATGGCTCCCAGTAACAGCATCCTAATGGGGTGGAACTAAACTATGGGCCGGAGTAGTGGGAGTGACATGATGGCGTAGAGCAGGCGATGAAATGAGCTTAGTTCATGCAGCCGCAGGAGCAAAATGATGTGAGATGTAGAGATTTCAATACGTTAAAGCATGAAGAGGAAAGTTGCAGCAGCAGAGCATGAATCAGAAATCTCTAACATGAGGCCAAGTACCCCCCTTTAAGTTAGAGGAAAGGTGGCAGATAGGTTACAAATAAAGTGCACTGATTCCCAAGCATGTTGGTAAACAATGAGCTTTCTGCCTACCTGTTGAGGTGGTACCAGAAGTGGTCATTGATTGGCTGTTCATATGTGCCTGCATATGAGGGGGCGTGTATGTTTCGTAGCTCCGCCCATTCACAGGCGGACTGGTAGGCAGCATGCAGGAATAAGAGGAGGTCTGGCTGGGCTATAGATGGGGAGAAAATGTTACATTAGCTTAGCCAACCATATTTGTAGTCTTTAAAACTTTCAGCTGTTAAATGTCTTTGGTTTTATTTAAATCTAATTTATATTTAATTTCTAAGCTTCTCCTGTTTAAGGAAGGTTTTGTTTGGCCAAGAGGCAGTTTAATTAACTCATGGTGTATTATTACTCCAGTGTTATATTCAGATAAATCCTCATAACATATATTCCAGAAGTGAACTCATTCAACTTTCAACTTACTTGCATAGGTAGATTGTTTGCCATGGTGAAGCTGGGCATGGGGGGCAGTGCACTGTAGGTGTTTGTGAGTGCAGAGTCAGGTCTACCCAGCATTGACCCCGAGGTGAAGGACACTGTGGAGGAAAAATGAAAAATGGGGTTAAAATTACACAAGCACAGAGTGCTCTGGTGTTTGCTGCCGTCTCATTAGCGTTTAGCAGTGCGTGTGTAAGGTGACGCTCTGTCTGACAGGCTGATGGGCCCGGACAGATACTGTACACTGTGAGTCTCAGGTGATTGACTTGTGAGCATGAGCTGCAGCTCTGCCGGTGTGCCCTCCTGCCTGATGTGGTAATTACGCAGAGAGTCAGCTGAGAAGTTTTGCTCAATCATCCATCTAAAGGAAACCACCGCTGCTTCATCATGTGAACTAGAGCGCACAGACACCGAGGCCTCTTTGCTCTTTTTTATATTCATCCGCGGGCTTTCTCATAATAGTATTCAGCCGTTTTTCATCTCGTGGACACTTAAATTTATTACCTCATTTAATTGAGTTTGTGTGCATGATTTGTGCAATACAGAAGGTGACAGATTTAATTATGGAATTAATGTGTTTTCGTTTCTGTTTTTTTTTTTCTATTTTGGAGAGACTTGTAAGTGTTGCCCTGGCTGTGTGGGACCTACCCGGCGTGGTGGGCTGTGGGATGGCCTGGTACACGCTAGTGCTAAAGCTGCTGCTGATGGGAATGTGACTGGAGGAGTTGTTGGCCTGCCGGCGCTGGTTCCGCAGCTTCTCCTCTCGCCTCCACTTCGCTCTCCTGTTTGAGAACCATACCTGCGATGCAAAGCAAGCTGCATGTCATTTTCTGGACTGAAATCCTAAAAGGGTGAATATGTTTTCGGAAAACTCACAAAAGTCTGTTGTAAAAAGTCATTGCTTACTTGTATTCTTGCCTCTGGCAGGTCAATTTTCGCTGCTAGTCTTTCTCGCGCGAAGACATCTGGGTAGTGAGTCCTTTCAAATTCTGCAACACAAGATTGTTAGAAATTAAGTTATAATATAAGTCGACAGTGATTTAAATTTTGGTTGGCTTTACATTTTTAGGGCCTTGTGGCGTAAACTCCACACCCTCTCATCATTACATCAAAAAACAAATATGTCTAGTGTATTTTTTTAAGACATCAATATGATGCACATTAGCATAAGTCATTGCACAGATTGCTGCACCTTTTTCCAGAGCTTCAATCTGCTCCTGTGTGAATGAAGTGCGATTTCTCTGTAGTTTCCTCTTGAGCTGCAGACGCATCTGTGTCTCCTCTGAGTCCTCCCCGTTCGAGCTGATGGAGTTTGTGTTTTCTCCTGCACCGTCCTGTTGTTGGCAACCGTCTGCAAAACGAAAAAAAACGTTATAATGGAAATATACATTCAATTAAGCTAATTGAATAATTAATTCTCTGGCCTCGTGTTGTATCAGTCTGCAGCTAATTGTACAGAGCGCGGTGCAACATCATTAATTAAAGGCCCTGTCATGCTTGATTGGACTCAAAATCAGAGGAATGATTGCGATTCCTTCTTAATGTCGCCAGATTACAGCCTGCGTGAAAAGACACTCTCTGAAGAAGGCTCTGTGGTTTAAGTGTTTATAAAATATTGTGGGAAAAACGTGCTGGCGAGGGAAAAACTCTGCGTACTTCTCGCCCCAAGACAATGGAGTGTGTTCTCAAAAGGTTAAGAGAAATGTGACAAGATGTGGCGAGCTTTCTTTTCAGGCCCTATGAAATGTATTAAAACCCCAAACTCCCTAGCCCCCTTTTTTAGGGGCAGAGCAATGCCTCAATGGTCGTTCCCATATGGGCGTTGGTATAGCCATTGAGGTGACCACCAACTTTTGAATAGGAGAAGACGCCTTTCAGAATGATACAATGCCTTCAGGAGTAAGGGAAACCATTAAACTATGGACACAGCCCGGGACGAGCAGTGAGCCCTCGGTGGGTGTAATATATGGGAGGGGGAGCCATTGGAGGGGATGACAAAAGGATCCTCTCTCTCTGGAGGCGCACAGGCTATAGTGCTTTGGCATTGTGCGCACGAGGATCCCAGTCAACAGAGCTTTGAGTCCAGTGTGTTAACCCTTATCCACTACCATCATTAATCACGTCCCCCGGCCAGCTCCACGCCAGTCAGGATTTCTGTCTTCAATTGGAAACAAATGAGTGAGGAGAGAGCATGCAACCCCCTGAACAACCCAAATCAGGCCAATCCATTCACTGGCCCTTCAGTTTGCAGGGCGAGGCTTATCGACTAATGTCTGTCTTGTTGTTGGACATCATTATCACACCAAGGAGTTAATGCGAAATTAAGCAGGGCTGCGCCGGTAGAGGGCTGCTTCATGTAATATCTCACTTATTAATTCCCGCAGCCTTCAACTGGAATTTGTGTCTGTTTCTATGCAGTTAGTTTAAGCTTGTGTTTAAACAGGATATTTTAATTTAAGTGAAAGATGCCTTGCTCTAAAACCGGATGATTCTGGAGGAATTGAACTGTCGCAGAAATGCCATAACACAAAACTAAACCCACTCAAGTTTGTAGTTTTAGTGTTCAAACTGTTCACAAACCTGTAGAGGAGGTATAAGAAAATGTAGTTCAAACTTCAATGGCATTGCAGGACTTTTTGGCGTCTTTCACTGACCATAAAAACATATTTAATGTTTCTAAATGTAGAAGTTTTTGGTTCACTGGAGGCAACCTGATGCGCAACGTTTCTACACAATTTCCCCCGCTGCAAAAACAGACAAAAGTATTCTTCTATAGGCCAATAGTTTGTATCCACGCTATTTGTTTCTTTACTCCGGATAATCCATAAAAAGGAGTGAATGTGCTGCTATTATCCGTCTGCCAGACCCACTGACGCTAGGATGGGATTTGTTTTCTTTATAAAAGCGCTGGGAAATAAACTCATTCTTTAGTATCACGATGTCTCAGCCAGTGAGGCGGAAAAGCAGCAAAAAAAAGTGAGAGAGAGGGAGATACCGAACCAATTGCGGCACCTTTCAGCTGCTGAGACCGGATCAAAACACTCTTGAGAAACCGCTTAGAAGTGAAAGAGAAAGTGAGAGACTAAATCCTATAGACGGGATTTGGAGCCATATAGCCAGCGAGTGAGAATGAGAAAGAGATGAAAGAAGAAAATCGGTGCGGAGTTTTTATTCGTTGCTCTTTGGAATAGAGTTGTCTCCTTTTGGGGCCCTGTCACTCTCCATGCAGCCTTTCTGCGTGCGCGCTGGGCTGTCGGCTGGAAAACATATTTTTATTCCCCTGAGACAAGTGATTTAATTCAATACCTGGTGAAAATTTTAACACTGAATATTTTATTTTGACTACTATAATATAGTATAATACCATAATCAATACAATTATAGGTGGAGTTATTGAAAATGTTATTTAATTTGTAGCTAAAAATAATGTTAATTAAACTAATTATATATTAGTGACAAGAGAACACGGTAATAAATCGTTGAATAATAAAGTGAATATAAAAGAAAAAAAATGCTTGAAAAATAAATATCAAATTATAATACCACTTTAATAATAATAATAATAATAATAATAATAATAATAATAATAATAATAATAGGTTCGTTAAAATTTTCGCTCGAAATGTGATCGTTTCCGCTTTACTGCCTGTTAATAACAGCCCCACGTGTCCACATGAAACGAATGCAAATTATTGTATGCGACCACTGAATTCCAGCACGCGCATTTCCGCTTTTCTGGCGCGTGAAAATAAGACGCAGCGCTTCTTCCTAACGTACTGCATTGATTTATTTTAAGAAGCATAACAAACGTCTGACTTGTTCTGAGACGAGCTGTGTGTTTGGCCTTCAGCAGGCCGACAGGAAACCCTGTGAGGTGGAATATTTCCACAGCAGCCCGACCATCTCCACACTCCTGCATGTTGCCATAATGAGAGACAAAGCCCTCTCTAATGAGCAATTACACGTAGTGCGGAGCGTTCCCATAACCAATCATTGCGTGTGAAGGAAAACATTCCTTTGTACTAAATATCCCCGCACACACACACAACCACACACACAGCTCGGCCTCCCCATCAGGAGGGGAGGAAAACTCCGGCTGTTGGATGGACACCTCTGCTGAAAGGACAAGCCGCTGTCACGCACATCCATGTCTGGGACAGTGGAGGCATTCAGACTGCATGCACGGCCTGTGGCTTCCTCTAATCGACTAGTCTTAATTGGGGGTCTTGTTCAGGGCATCAAAGCATGCCAATACAATACCTTCCTGCAAACAGAGCCGTGGACCGGAACCACTGGAAGAGTGAGCTGTAAAACTATTCAGATTCAAACATGACAGTTTGTGGTGACCTCTGTGGAGTTCAAATCCAGACTGATAAAGGAAATACATATTTCCTCTGACTATCCAGAAAGGCTGCACCCTAAAGCAGATCTAAAAGGCCCTTTTGTTGCAACCGGGCGTGCGTCAAGGTGTCTTTATCGCCACTGTGTGATAATGAGGCTCACCTTGGTTGGGCTGCCCTGGCACTGATGTTCCGGGGTACCAGCCGGGCCGGGTCCCCCAAGTTCCTGTCTGACCGTTGAGCATTCTCAGCTTGTCATACATGCCATCTGCGCCCATCTGTTGCTTTTCACTAGCCAGGTTGCGAAGGACTCTGTTTATCGATGACACCTGAATGACAAATTACATATGATCAGAGTGACGACCAGGGATTAGGAGGAGCACCATATCCGCGTATCCTTGTAATAAAAGTTAATGTGCACAGGAGGATGTTCCTGAAATGCGCAGAAGTGGTCAGCGCCTTGCTGCTTCTGTATGTTTGGGTGCTTGAGCAGCACGCCCTCAAACGCACTGCGTTTAATAAGACTGAACGGATGGTTGCCCATCTCTTCTTCCTCCACTGCATGAGAAAAAAGTCATTTCATGTGGCAAATTAAATCATGCACATAAGTTACAGTCAGTGCACTTACGCTGGGTATGTTGTCGTTGGTGCAGATCCCCTCCGACAGAAGTCTGTCACGGATCTCCCATGCAAAGATAGACGGACACTCTCGTTTGTACTGCGCGATTTTTGCGACCACCTCCGGAGTGGCGACCCTGGGCTTGCTGCCGCCTATCGCTCTCGGTCTTATGGAGCCAGTTTCATAATATCTGCCCAGGATCTTGCTCACGCAGCCGTTGGATACCTGGACAGGGAACAAAAGACACAATTCACATACATTATTTACGACTATGTAGGGAATTTCTAAGATGGCGTCAAATAATTATCACCTTTTCACTGTCCAGCACTTGGACTTCATCATGGGTCTATAAACACAAAAAATATGCCTTGAATAGTACATTAGGCATTTCTTACAGTAAATTTATTCTTTATAAAAGCAGGCACATTTTCTTTTCTTCTTGTCTGCCGTATTGCATCTAGTAATTATTCAATAATTTTAGTGGCTTAAACACATCTTACAATGCAACAACCACGCTGCACAACACATTGACTTAATGTGAAATTCATACCCTTATGTCTTCCCATAGTTTATCCTTATACAATCTGTTTGCATCCATGGAGAACAGAGTCTGCATGAAGCTGTTTTCTGTTTGAAATAATGCACAGTAGAATTCACCTGTAGTATCCTGGAGATGTCGCAGGGTCGAGCGCCGCTGTGAGCAAGTTCAACTATTTTCTGCCTGGTGGAATCCGGGAGCGGTCTACCATTAACAAACACACCACCAAGCTGGTTTACGCCACTGTGACCTACATGGAGACAAAAGCATCGCAGTCATCACACCGCACTATCACTCACAAAACAAAACAACATGGCTGATAAAGCAATGGTTTTTATTGAATGGCAGGAGGATGGTAGAAGCGTTGAGGAAAGACCGAGTTCAAGATGGAACATGGAGACAGGAGGACACAGGGTTGATTTAAGTTTGCAGAAAAATTAGATTCGCTTTTTTCTCAAATACTAAAACGTGCTAAAAATTAGACTTAAATGATACAACAGGAGTTTAAAGATAATAAAACACCGCTCGGTTCATTCCCTTTAATGACAAACCCTGCGCCTTTATTCTGTAACGCATGCTCAACATCGGTTAAGCGATCAAAATCAAGCACTGTACAACCTGCAATATCTAAACTGCGTGGGTTTATGTTTAAAAAGAGCACACCAGTTGGTATCATGCCTCGAGGAAACGGACAGTCTTTTTTATCAAACCAGAAAACTCCGGTATTTAAACATCCGCACAGTTATCCATTCCATCATGAACATCTGCGCATCACCAAGACTAGAATCTGACCCAAAACTATCGGTTAAATAATAACCAGCAACCACAACAACCACATAAAACACTGCAGCTGGACTATTGCATTAAATTCACGAATTCATAAACATAGCTCTCTTAAAAGTATCGTTAAATCGACCAATCCTTCCCTTCAAAACACACAGGAATTACGCACCAATAAAGCAGCCAGCACACAGTATACTGCCTCTAAAACAGGATTTTTTAATAATAGGTTATAGTCTAAAATACTAGCTTTTTGTAAATTATTCCTTAATTGTTTCATTGCATTCGTCTAAATGAAAGAATAAGCCCGCAAACCTGAAGCCAAATGGGAGAGCTGACTCCCCGGAGTGCCTGAGCTGCTCTCTGTTTCTCCGCTGCCTTCCCCTGCGCTGCCGCCCGGTACATTGACTCCGGGAGCAGAGGCTCCTTAGCAATAAATAAGCTCCAAATATAGAAGAGGGGGAAAATATGATGAGCCTGCCTGACATTTGTCTTTAAAATAAAGCTAGCTGCACGTCAAGTTTGAGCTTAATTTCTGGAAATAGGCGGAAGTCGCCTCGGATCATGCATGGGAGGCTAATTGAAAAGATCAGTTGGAGCACTTGTGGCAGGCATGTCACTTTATGACACCGCTCTGCTTTTGAAAATCGCATCGTCACGACAAATAGTAGCATGATAAAACGACCCTTTCTGTCTGCATTTGGATATCACTCAGACAAAATTGGACGCTACTCGTTTACCCTCCGAGGGAGACTTCGTTTTAAGGTGGCCAGGGGCTACGCGCGGTCACACAAACGAGGGCGCGCCTGGATTCTTAACATATTAAAAGTGACATGCAGTTTTTTTCTCCCCCCTTGTTTGTATTTGACAACAAATGCTCACAGCCACTGCAGTCCTGTTGTGTGCAATCGGTGGGCGTCTTAACTCTGAAATATGTCACAGTGCTGTGATTTTAACTGCACACTTATTTTTTCTTTTTTATAAAAGGCCTCTGTGAGAATTAACCTGTTTAACCGAGAAACATATCCCTTTGGCCGCTATGTGCTATAATCTTCCAGCGTGGATCTGATTGATAGTAAATCCATTATCATCCCTCCTGCTCTTTGGTAATTCCCGGATTAAGTGGAATTAATAGACTTCTTACGCTGAAATTGGCCTATGCGCATTAAGCAGCCCTTGCTTTCTCTGCGGGCTCTCCACGGCTGCTCAATGCATCTACCTCTGATTTACAACTATCATATAAATCCTCCAGATCGATAAAAGCGTCAGATAAGGACATCACATAAAAATCAAACTCTCCTAAAAGGTTAAGTCTTAATCATGGCGACAATTCCCTCAAGTGCCTGGAGTCGATCTCGCCCGCTGGCGCTGATTATGCGCCTTGTATTCTATTGCGAGTGGACTAATAGGAAAACATATGGTGTCAATTTGGACGCTCCCCACCATATACACCCAGGAGTTATTAGCACAAAAGCCACCGAGGCCGCCGCGACCTTTAGACAACCCAAAGGGCCGGGCCCAATGATATCTGCTCGGCAATTCGCAGCAGACATCACACGCCAAAGCTAGGGGAGCATCCCATTATCATCAATCCGCAGCAAAGCAGGAGCGCTGGGTGTTGTACACAGCTTTGATAAAGGCCTCATCATCCCCATAATGGACAACTGGCAAGAGCTGCGGCCTTCAAAATACAGCTCTCCTGCCATCCCTTTGTACAAGGATTTTCTTCACCTCTGAATCAAACCTCTGCACATCAAATAATCCAACTGTCAGCATTGGATTCAAGCATATTTGGACCAAAATGCGCACAGATTACAGCACAGACACGTCATCGAGGTATATGGAGAATAATATAATAAAATTATTCCACACACCTTCATCA
Organism: Halichoeres trimaculatus; assembly: GCF_033239565.1. Lineage (NCBI taxonomy): Eukaryota > Metazoa > Chordata > Actinopteri > Labriformes > Labridae > Halichoeres > Halichoeres trimaculatus. The sequence continues at coordinate 28,196,098 of NW_027437181.1, forward strand.
CAGATGTCATACACCTCTTGTCCAGCAGCAAGAGAGAAAATGTTTCATGTTTAACCTTTTTTGTTCAACACACACACACATACACACCAGGCATTTAAGACAGAAAATCAACTCATGGGCCACTTTAATAAGCAGCTTCATGTGGCATGTTTCTATGATTGGCACCCACGACAATATGGTTGTTAATATTTATCTTCCGCAGTGAAACTAGTGAGGCCTGCGGTTATAATCTGAGCATTTTCTCTCTAGTTCCTGCTGTCTGTCCGTGAAGAATATGGGCTAATCTGCATAAGACATTATTGCTATTCCTCATGTTTCATGCAGGGCTCTTCTCCACGCAGCTAATCTTGTATGCAGCCTGGCAGCCAGCTCTAACGCTAATGCAGACGGCTGTGCAATTATTTAATACCAACTCAAGCAGAAACAAAAAATCTCCCTCTCAACCCAGCCCCCCCTTTATTCTGCTCCCCCCTCTCTGTCTCTCTCTGTAGCAGGACGACGTGTGGTTAACATGTTCAGTAATAACTTTGCCCACCTATCCATTGAAAAAAAGTTCAGCAAAAAAAAAAGAAGATAGGAAGAAAAGAAAATTAACAGGCCTTCAAATAACTGGGGATATTTCTGCCCTGCAACCTCAAAGTCATGCAAATGTATGCTTGAAAGTTATTACGACATAATAACAACCAGAGCATAATGTCAGTGGGTGTCGCTGCCATGCAACCACATTAACACTTGCGGTTGTAATTAAAAGTTTTGAGATAAAATAAAAAACAACTTACTGTTCTGCATCATTGAGGCTACTCCAGACTCCCACGTGGCTTGGTTGTGGTATTCTAAGTGTCACAGGAGAAAAACAAAAGTGGTCAGCATCACATCACATACCTGCTGTATACATTTATTTTACTGTCTTTATATTTTTTATGTATTTTTGTAATAAATAATCTCTCTTCATCGTTCGATTTGAATTGTTGCGGATCATTTTAAAGTGCTTAAACATTACTGATGCATTATGAAGTTTTACAACCTCAGTGTATAATGTATTTTAATTAAACTTGCCTGGAAACAGAGTTGACTGTCCACTCTATAACAATTTAGTCAATCATCTGCCGTTTTCACTACTTTAATGTCTCCCTATAGGACAAAGCAAAACAACACATTAGCACAGCCACCACAGCTATACTGATGTACTACTGTATTTTTTTAATATTACTGTTAACTTCAACGCTGCTGCCAGGCTAATAACTCAAAACAGACGTGGTAGAAGATAACTTGTATATCTCTGTTGCTCACTTGTCAACAAACAATTAAACTAACCGCGCAGCCGTGGTATTGGGCCTGTAGTAACTCATTTACAGCAGTTTTTTCTGTCTATGAGCTCTATTTTTACATGAAACAATCAGCTCTCAGAGTCACAGTAAGACGCCTTTATGTAAAAAACTTGATATCCCTCCGCCGGTGGAGTCTATAGTGTGGAAACTGTACAGTGACACACGTTGTCTACCTCGCCTCAGTGCTCTGCAAAAGTCCAGACCAGGAGGGGGTACAAAGCTGGTGTACAAAGCCTGCTGGACTCCCAACAATGCTACCCCCCTCCCTCCTTTTTTCTGCCTCCGTGTACCTCAAACCCGGGGCGAAAACTCGGCCTCCGCGACTAGAAACACACAGCTTCCCTACTAAACACACCAACAAGTTCAGATTAATACAAAGGGCCGGAGGCATGCATCCACCCCCTCCGGGACCATTCACACACACACACACACACACACACACACACACACACACACACACACACACACACACACCCTCTCTCTCACGCACACACACACACACCCTCTCTCTCACGCACACACACACACACATACACGACCGTGACCCCGGTGCCACTAGTGGGTGAATGTGGGTTTTGTTTTGCCCTGCTTTCGGAGAGATTTTTTTTTTAAAAGAGTAATTTCTTGTTAAAAATATTTGGTGGTTATTTTGTGCTGCTGGTGCGGGTTGTAAAGCGGGTTGAAAGACACAACAGCGCAGTAGGGCGCTCAATTGGAAAAGACAAATGCATTAAAGAAGCTATTGACTGGGAGGACAGATAAAAAGGGGGCCAGGCAGGGAGAAGTCTGAAGTTTCCTCGTTTTCTCCCTCCATGCTAACTTGTGTTGTATGAAGAGCAAAATGGCCTAATAACGCCGGCTAACAGGCTGTGTTTGGTGTAGGGTTAGTTTGTGACGTGCATGTATATAGAGAGCCGCCATTACTGCTTTAAGACTGCAGCCTCCTTTCATGTTTAACAAATAGGCTGAATTAATCAAATGCAGATTCCTTCACATGGCCAACGAATCCTGAGTTAGCCTGTTTAGCACGACCTAAATGACTAAAACGAAGTACAGTGTGTATTAAATATTTTGATGATTCATCTCGTTTTCTGTTTTGTTTATTTTAAAAAAAATTTATATATAATTTTTTGCAACAATATAAATTATAAAAGCAGCTAATTAAGGCTGAAAACGCGGTTCCCTCAGTCAGTAGCTTTTAGCCTGTGGTTAATCATTTATTTAGGGTCGAAAGCTCAAACGTTGTTGTTCCTGAGGTTAACTACAAACTAATCTGCATTTCTTTTCCTGTTGTAATCCGGAACAACAATGTCGTAATTCAACATGCTTATTCTGACTGCTCACATCATTTAAATGCAGAGGTGGTTTATGAAGGCCTGGACTTCAATGGGTCCAGTGCGGGTTTCAGGCTGTCATATAGTTATTTACAGACATGTGAAATGCACGATAATTTAAATATGTGTAACACTGGCTGGTTGGCAGCCCACTTTGTATTTTAGTGATCTGCCAATGGATTGAGTTGTACTCGAACATCATAGAATTTGATTATTGATTTAAAACATGTTTAATAAGTTTTTGTAATTTTGACATTTTTTTCTATTAAGTGCAGTACTACTTGGCAGAAATATTCTAAATAATTTAGTAAAAAATATCGATAAATTCATATTATTCAAGTTTTCAATTTTTAGAAAATGTTTTAAAGGCAGAAAAACAGAATTTTTTGGTTGGGTTGTCTTGAAACTAAATATGAAGTATTTAAAATTTGACTTTAAGCCGGTAAGCCTGTCAGGGTAGTGTCTGGGTGTTTTTAAAAATACTCCACAGACAAACTATTCGCTTGAATAATGTTTTAGCTACGCTAATAGCAGCCTTAATTTTTTTTTTTAAAAAAAAATCAGAGTAAAAAAAAACCAAATATTTTGTCTGATACACAAACACGTTAAAACAGGCCTCCTCTCCAACTGCTTTTTTACAAGGCGCTTGGGTGACTTGCCTGCATGAATCAATCTGACACCTTTCCTCAACGGGTCATTGCGCCCCATTCTCCACGATGATCACTGTCCTGGCCCAACGTGACTTTTTACTCTTTACTGTCATAAATAAGCGGTAAGCTATCCGTACAGGGCATAAACACACCAACAAAATGGAGCAGATAATACAGACAGAGACGCTAAAGGCTGTTCGAGTCCAGTCAGAAGAAAACAGGCTGCACAGTCCAAACGGTACAACACCCACAACCTCAACTCTCAGCCTCCAACTAAGAAGATAATCCATCATCTAGTATACTAATTACTACCATATATAACAGACTTATAGAGATATATAGCTACTTTAAAAAAGACACATTATAAGAAAAACATTTTAAAAGTGCTTCTAATATTTTTTACACCAACAAACTTTTCATCATCTTCTCACCTTTTTGGGGCATCCTGGTTCGTTGTCAAAGTCCTTTTCAAACTATAGGCTTCAGCCTAGTTCTCCACACCACAGAAAGAGAAAAAAACGCCGACCAGGATCAGTCTGTCTCTCTCTCTCGGGGAAGTTTAAAGGAGGGAAAATTAGTTTCCAGTGGTCTTCGGCGGAGACGGAGGGGATATCCCTGCGAAGTGGACAGAGATTGACAGTGAACTCAGATGTCAGGACGCACGGAGTTTGGCGAGGATGTGCGCTGGCGTGTGAGAGAGCGAATGAGAGAGTCGGAAAGAGAGAGAGTGGGGAAGAGAGAAAAGAGAGCGAGAGAGGGGAGGGAGGGGGAGGGCGAGAAGGAGGTGGGGGTGGTAGAAGGAGGAGGTTGGGGTAAAAGAGAATGAACACACCTATGCTGATTGGTGATGGAACAAGTGTATTAATGTATGTGTTCGTGGTCTGCTGTGCGCGCCTCGCCTCTCCTCGCCTCGCCTCCCTCCGCCGCTCTTCACTGGCCCATTAGCGCGACCCGACCTCTGTCATCATCCCCCATATAAACACTTCCCCCTGCACCACAGCCAAAGCGGGAAACGGGGCCGAGCCACAGCGAGAGAGAAAGAGGGAGAGAAAAGGAGGGAGAGAGAGTCTCGTCTTCCCAACCCACTAATCAGCCCACGCATGCAAATACCCTGCGCTCACTTGCTGAATATTCCCCTATTGCAGAGCAACTGCCTCGGAAATGCCCATTGGACGTGGAGCTCTTTTCTTCCAGACTGAATTGAGTCCGCGCAGGGAATCTCGGGCATGTTCAGCTCCAACCTGAGGCTAACTAGAGCTGCAAGCGAAGTAGTACGGGAAGTAGCAGTGGAGCAGCGCACTCGTGAAGGGTGAAGCTCAGTGTAGAAAAAAAGAAAATTACCAGGAGCAGCTGTGTGCAGGGTTTTATGTAATTAGGAGACCTAATATTTTTGCTTTAAGTCTGAACAGGTTCTGGACATGTTGCAAAAGTCACAGCGTTTTGTTTGTTTTGTTTTTGTGTTCCTGCTTGGTTATGGTGCTATGTGTGAGTATTACAGAAAGAGCACTTTCCAACTGTTAGTTTAATACGTTTTAATCTCTTTATCAACTTAAACAACACATTTAAATCAGCTTTACACTCAGATTATGGTTATATTACCAGAAAAAAAAGTTTATGCAAAAAAACTAAAATCTCAAGAAAGTCCTTATAGGAGAACACTGGGCTGAAAAAAATGAAAACTTTAATGGCCTTTACTTGAAAAGGAAAAAAAAACCTTTTCTCTTTGAACATGGCCCTTCTCTAACTCTAAACAATCAAAAAAAAAATCCCTACCACGTGCTTTTGTTGATTCTTTTGGGTATCACCATTCCCTGAATAGCCATACCCCTCCTGTCAACAAGAAGGCCATGCGTAAAGAGCGCAGCCTTTAGGCCAAGCTCCACTGCTCTTTATGGACACATTTGCGAGGCGCGACGGCCGGCGACGTCACTCCTGCGACCTGACAGCAAATAGCACGCGTAAATAAAGTAAAGCAAATGACTGTGTAGCCATGGCCACACGCTTCCCCAAACTGCGCTTGATTTGAATGACTGGCTATTAACGCACACCTCAACGCACCCAAAAGCAACCCCTCTGCGCCCGTGTTTGAGCGTCCACCCGGAGCCCTGGTGCAGCACCAGTCTAAGCACTGAGGATCCCCGCAGTTCAATCCAAAAGGAGGAGAAACCGAAGAAGAGAGAGAATGAGGGTTGTATGGATGTGGAAGCAGAAAAGGGGGTGCATGAAAGGGCAGTGAGAGAGAGAGGGCCCGGTAGAAACAGGGGGAGGGGAGAGAAATTGCTTCTCCTTTTTTTTTTTTTTTTTTTTTTTTTTTTTTGGATGGGAGGCCATGAAATGAAGTCATGGAGGCCTACACTTGACTTTCTTTGACATGTGAAAAAGTAGGAGAAGTCAGAGCTCATCAATAAAACACTTTGGAGGTGAAAGAGGGCTCCCTAACAACCATCGCATTCCTGACTATGGGTTCAATGAGTAGACAAACGACGCTGCCACAGAGGGAGAGGCAGAGAGAGGGAGGCAGAGAGGGAGGGAGGAAGAGGAGGAAAGAGTGAGAGAGGGGGGACTGCCCGGCCTGAATGGGGCCCTCAGTGGGCCGGCGAGATAATGAGCTGAGAGGAGCGGCTCAAACTGTCACCGAGGGTCCCGCGGTGAGGAACAACACTTTGGCCAATACTCCTTCATCAAACAAGCCGTAAACTAAACGAGCACATTCATCTGTTTCTCCTTGCTGCATTGTTTCTACTCACTCTGACTGGTGGCTCAGCCTATAGGCCTGCCGGGAATGAACGCAGCAGCTTATATCAGAGAGGAAAGGAGGGAGGGCAGGGGGGTCCCCAAACATTTTCACGTCAAGGACCCCCCTATTAGACATGCACTGGACCACAAACACACCCACTTCTTCTCTCCTTAGGGTTGGCTTTGGTAAAACTTTATTTTGCAGATTAAACTTTGATTTTCTATTTTCTAGAGTTACATGACAAAAAGCTCTACCGAAAGGATTACACTTAGACTAAATCAAAGTTAGAGGACTCTGGATAAGTGCAATAAAGTTTTAAAAGCAGTCTGCACTCCTGCACTATTAACTGTGCACTCCTGCCATGTGGCACAGCTGTAGCTGCTGCTTTAACTCCTTGATTTGGCACAAAGTGTGTAACAACATGTTGATAAATATCCGTTATCTGCTCCAAATAAACTCAGTTGTGTGACCTCGACTCTAAAGAAGTCTCCTAGACGTTTTCCTTTGTAGTGCTAATATTATCGGCCAAAACTGCAGCTGTCAAAAATTCACACCACTAACCTGCCCTCAGCTGAAAGACGGATTCCCTGATGAGTGTGTCAAGTAGTTTTCTTTGGAAACAATACCTCCACTAGGTTATTGATTTCTTCGCTTAAGCTGCAAATCCGCTGCAAGAGCCTAATTCGGTGTCTCCGCTCTCAGGAGAGATCTATTTTTTCATAATTTACAATATCGTCCCTTGCCTGCACAGGATGTATTCCGCTCTATCAGCTGGAATGCTTTTACAAAAAAAAACTGCTGTCCTTATTTTTTATTTTTCTTTCTGTTGTGGTCTGGATAGCCATGGAAGCTTTGAAAAAAAAACAACACGGGATAGGCTGATGTTGGGAAAGCAATTAGCCCAATTCGGATTAGCAGCAACTAAAGCCACAGGCCTTGAAAAGAAAGCCTAATCTGGTCGCCATTTTCCCCTGAGGCAATGTGGTATTTGTACCCATCTCGAAACTTTTAAATAAAAGGAAAAAAGGAGGAAGAAAGGGAGGGCGAAAGAAAAGAAAACAGAAGAGGAGGGAGCTGCAGTGGAAAGCAGGGACATTGTTTTTGGACAGAGGGAAAGGATGTAATGCAGCTCACTCAGAGGACTCTTGTTGGGATTACAGTTTACCCTTTACAGGCTGAGGTAACTTTATATCAGATTAATCCATCATGTGTCAGATTGGTGCACACACAGCTTCCAGTTTGATTTGACATTTTTCTTTTCTTTTTTTTTTTTTTTCTTTCTTTGTGATGACCCCCCTCTGGAGGTCACAGTTTACTCCCCTCTAATAAATCAGGACATCTGGTGAGCTCTATTAGAGAATGTTACAGGATTGTTACAAGATTGTTTTCAGTCAATAAAGGATGGCCAAGCTGGAGCCCTCTGACGGCTGCTGATTTTAAAGGAAGATGCTGGCCAAAGGTTTCTGTCCATATCATCTAAATTATTTATTTATTTATTTATTTATTTTTCTTTACTGCAGAAGCAGAGGTGTGAGTCAGTTCTAAATTCCGAGAAGTAAGTCGTAATATGTTTGTTTTTTTCCCCCTAATTTTGAGAAATTCAATTGGGAATTTATTTCTCTAACCTGCTACATTAAAAAAGGAACCCAACCTGCATTATCAGTTGTGCAAATACCGAATACACAATTATGACATTGTTTAAAAATAAAGAAATAATATTAATACTATTAATAATATAAACGTTTTTTTTTGAAGGACAACAATTCAGTAGATGGTAATTCAATCACTCTGATAATTTTTCAGTATCGTCCAGATATGTAAATATGAGCATTTATGGATCAAAATAATAAAAATAAAAAAAACGTTTTTATTTCAATAGATCTAACAATGATGATGTTTTAAAATAATTTACCCAATCATAATTATTTTAAAATGGATTATTATTATTATTATTATTATTATTATTATTATTATTATTATTATTATTATTATTATTATTATAAGTGGTAGAAGAATTATTAATGTTACTGTTGTTTTATTACTATGACTTTTTTTTTCCTCTAAATAATACTATAGTCAATTTTTTTTCTTTTTGTTTTTATCCTTTTTTATATTTATTTATTTTTCGAAGGAGATGTTTCCTTTAGAGTCAGAATGATGAGTCGACCCTCACGTGAAAGCTGTGTATATATTTATCCGTGGATCTGACCTGTCATCCATCACACAGCCTCGCTCTGTCACTTTTATTCTCTCTGAAGACATTCATGAGCACGTCTTCTCTTCATTTGCATAAATTATTTGCACTTTTACAATGTGTGATTCTGTTTTTTTGTCAACAATAATTAAACAATCACATGCTTGTTTGACTTTAGCGCAGACATTTCCTGAAACTGTTTTTTAAGGGAGCGCGTCCAAGACACTGATAATCAGTTTAACTTGAATTATTTCACCGAATAGATACAGGTATTGAGGTTCACAGTTATTTTCCTATGTTTCTTTCTCAGGAAAAAAAGGAGAAAAAAATTTTGCAGTAAGCTATTCAAGCCTAAACCTGCTACTTTGAGGGCGCTCAGAGACTTTTAAATTAGCGTCCTCAAACCTGAGGGTAATCTGTTTTTTAAAATTGAGCACCATCATCCTCCCTTGGTTTTATTGGATCTATTAAAAAATAGCCTAAAGATATAATTTTCAAAAAAAAAAAAAAAAAATTCACTTGCTTTTTTTTTTTTTTTTTTTCGTTTGTTTTTGTTTTTGCTCTCCGTTTCTCGTGTAAACTTCTCCATCCTCAAAGAGCATTGTCTTTGAGGTTTTGGGTTTTTTAAGTGGACTCCTTGTATTTCTGCAGTGTCCCAAAGAAGGTGTACAGTCCACAGCAGCCCTCTCCTGGCAAAAGGCTGAAGGCTTGGATAAACACCGGGGCTAATGGTGTCACAGTGCTGCTCGGCAAGCGTGACAGAAAGAAACACTGGACCCAAACACACCAGAGCCTGGACCTGAGGCGTCCACTTTCCCCCAGCTACTGACGGCAATCACATTGGATTTTTGTCTTTTGTGAAAAACGCATAGAAGCTCAGGATGGGGTGAGGAAAGATAAAAAGGGCCTGTATATTTTATTTAGAAAAAAACACACATTGAGCTGAGTAGAGAAATGAGGGTCAAGGCCTTTTTGTGAAACAAAATCAAAGTGAAAACCCTGGGGGCGCACATGTCATTCCCCTGCATGCCAAATTGGAGTTGAAAATCTGACACACTTTCCTTTAAAGCAAGTTAAAGCAGTCATAAATTAAAAAAATATATATGCATTTCGTAGCTTGCCCTTAGCCAAATATTAAAGTTAAACATGAGAAATTATTTCTCCCCAACTCATCCGTGTTCTTGTGTCTGTAACTGCAGCCCACAGAGTGATATTTCTCTGATGAACAGCGTCACCTCCGCCGCGCTGATGGATGGAGCAGAGCTGAGTTGATCCCTCACACACTGAGTTTACTGTACAGGTCGAAGCCTTTAATTTCCCCCGCTGTAGAGCTCACAATAATGGACGCTTTTAAAAGGAGTGACGTGCGCTTAATTCCTCGGTGAAGATCGCTAATTACACGCTGTATGTTTGTGTGATAGATGACAACGGGAGAAGGAGTCAGCTCAGTGTGTGTGGGTGCACACCTCCTGTAGGAAACACACAGTAACGTGCAGGCACTTAACCAATAATTTTACCTAACTTTGCCTCTGCACGAGGCTTGTAATCTTTCTGCATGCACGCTTAAGTTCGTGTTTACTTTTGTTCTGCACGTTTAAAGTTTGAGAACAGGGAAAGTAGTACAGATTCGTGCCATTTTAACCATTTAATGAAAATTTTACAGGGATTTTAAAAATAAAACGAAGCTTGTGTATGTTTATAATCCGTCCAAACTCACCGGATGAGAGGCAGGAGACGTGTGTCCGGTATCCTGTGCGCATAAAGTGGCTCCTTCCCTCCGCGGATCAGCCCTCCGTGTCACAGCGAAAGAAACTTATAGGTCCCGATTCAAAATCTATCTACCTTTGGATCCGTCGTGGAGTTGAAATGTCAATGAGAGTGGGAAAAAAAATCTGCGGCTCTTACCAGCAACTTTCCCTTCAGCATCAGCCCTCAACTTGGCAGTGATTGGCTGGAGCGACGGGTCGACGTCATACCTTGGACAGGACGCGAAGCGGGAATGGGGAAGTGCACAAGGTAGCGTACATGTGGAGCACACCGGCCTGTTTACTGTCCCACTGAGTGTTCAGCGTGTGTGTGCAGGGACTGACACAACACAGCACTCTGTGGAGGCACGTTTTACTTTATTTCGAAGAGTTCTGCTCGTTTTACTACTTTGATTTGAGTTATAATCCCTGTTATGACTCATGTCTTATTGAGGGTGTTTGCTCTGCTCTCTTCTGGGATACAATTGTCTTTTCTGACCCCTCCCTTTCATTTGTGAGGAATAAAAATCCCTCTGTTGTGAGTTTATTGAAATTTTCACATTATATTTAATTCAGCATATAGCTTTAACAACATACAACACAGATAAGGACCTTGTGGCCTCGTGCTTGAGTTTTCCAGTGTCACGTGGCATGTTTTGACACCTTTAAAAGGTTGATTACAAGATAAATGTATGTTCATATTTTCTTTACACAATATGCGACTGCCTGGAACTCACACAAACAGCTTCTAGAGACGGAGGAAACAGCAAAAAACCAGCAGGACTTCTTGAATTGTGGATGTTGCGGTGTCTTTTTTTTTAATTGTGAGCATGCTCAGTGTGCAACAGGTGTCCTCAGAACAGGTGCGTGCAGCTGCTGACCTGCACAGCGTCTCATGTGGTCTTTAGGCAGAGGTGTACATTCTGATGTCATGTCAAACGCATGTCTATTTGTGTCAGGGGTTTAAGACGTGATCATAAACCTAAATGATGTTGCAGTTGCTCCAACCTGCGCTGAAAACGCTTTTACTTCCACAGCCCTATAAAGTTGTCATCCACTGCTCGTAATGGGGCTTCGGCGTCCCTTTTACTCGGGCTAAAAGCCTCCGAGCCTCTTTCACAACCTCTGATGTTTGTGTCAATTTGAACAAGACCTGTGAGTAAATGGGCAACCGCGCCGCCGCCTGTCTCTCAGGAAGAGACCGGAGCGGAGGGCGCAGGTACGGGCCGGTCAGGACTGGCTGTGTTTGGGGCCATTATTTGGAGGGAACAGCCATTAAGAGGCCTCGATACTGTGCAACGCAGCAGGGTGCTCGACATCCGCGCTGGAAACCGCACGGCTTGGTCCCTGCTTATCAGGCTGTCAATAAAACGAGATGGGATGCAGCGGTCGGGCCAGGTGCTCCCTTTCCCTTCCCACACAGCCGCGCTCTCCAGAAGCAGATCAGGCGTGAACGCAAATCTGTCCAGCCGGTTTTCCCTCTGCCGTCACCACGCTGCTGCACAACGCTACCCCCTCCCTCCCTCCCCCTCAGTCACCCACACACACTCAAACTAAACCACACTGACAGGATTCTTTATGCATATATGGAAACTACTTTGCAACTCAAATGCCGGTGACAGTAAATGTTTGCTTATATTTGCATGTAATCCCAATTCTCTGCACTCATGCATATTTATCAATCACACATAGCAGTGGAAGTTAAATATCTGACGTTTTCCCAGTTACACGTGCACGTGAGAAGGCCCTGGTTGCTTGGTCAACGTGAAGAAAAGTCGTGGGAAGTGTCTCCAACATATGGGAGCCCTGTGTGCGCTTTCCATGGGAGATGCCAATCTCTTTTCACCGCTCTCAGTGATCAAATTTGAAACAAATTGTGTAATGATCGACCTCCCCTCTCTAGCCATGCAGAACATTATGCTGCCATAGCCTACGCCTCATGAGCTTATTGTTTACTGCCGCTGTAGCAGACAGAGAAAAATGTCCAGGGGACCGACCGAGCACGTTAGCAGAAAGGAGAGGGTGCACGCGGAACTGGTGCCGCGTTCAAAGAGGGAAGATCATCCATCTAAATTAGGATTAATTGCATTGGAGACAAGGAGGTAAGTTTTTATCTGAACTTCAAGTTTAGAGTGGGGGGTGAAACGAATCCTCAGGTGGGTTTAAGCTTAGGGACATGCGTACAGTTATGAACGTTTGATTGTTTATTTGCTTTAAGCATTGTTTACATTGAGTAAGTGTAAACAAAGGCCAGTGTTGGTGAAAACACAGCCTGATCCTTCAAGGAGAGTGTGAAAGTGCCAGGCCCGTCTATACTGCCACTCACAGCAGGAATGCAGAATGCAGGGATGTGGAGATTGGTCATTTCTTGTTTTCAATATAAGGTGCAGTGTCCTCGGATAATATAGTTTAATTACCCCTGCGCTCACATACACTCGTGCACCGACACAGACACACATTCCTCTCCTCTCTCTTCCCCCCTGTGTGAAATGTTTTAATAAGCCCTACACGCTCTGTGTGCAGAGTTTGATTTGTTTTCTCTCCATGCTCCCCGGCCCTGGATCGAGACATTAGCCGAATTCCCCCGGGGTGATTGGATGCAATTTGTCCGGAGTAGACAGGCACGTCCTGGATGTTAGGAATTCACTCTGGCTCAACGTGACAAGTCTGACTTCGATCTACAATTGCATCTGAAAGTGCAGCGAGCGGAAAGATTCCATGCCATTAAGTGTTCTTCTCCCCTTGCTTTTTTTTTCTTGCAAAATAACAAGATCCTCCAATTGGTGCACAAATATTCATAATAATTCCATTTCCGACACCTCTAATCTGCCAGTGAGGCCTGTGTGCTGTGCTAAATGCGGACTGTGTCTGCGGTGATGCACATGGTCAGTCCGCCGAGTCAGGCTGAGGAGAGAAAGTCCAAACGAGGGGATATTATGCCCCAAATCTATGACCCTTTAAATTAGATTAAAGATTGACAGTGGGCTTGGTTTGGAGGGGAAAAAAAGCTAAGACTGACACCTGCCACGCAGGCTTCCCTGTGATTGATTGTGATGCTTCGTGCTGGCAACAATAATGCTGCTGTTTTGCGCAGGGCTGAGTAGGCGCATTTATCACTCGCTTGCCAGGAGTGGCTGAAGTCAGTGTCCGTGTCGCGCTGTGAGCTGACAGGGGAAAATGGGAGCTAACGAGGTTGTCAGATGTCCTGACAAGACAAATGAGAGCTCGTCACTCCCTGCGCTTTAATAACGTTTAATGGAAACGTATTGCACCGTTCAAAATAAAGTGTTACACATACCGGGGTCTGGCGGCGACGCACTTAATTACGCACGGCGAGGTAAATTACGCATCAACTAAAGGGTGTTGGCCTGGATTCAGCACCACCAAAGAGGATTGTGCCTTTCTAACACCTAGGATATTTTTATTAAAAGACAAACACGACCTCAGAATTCATGGTGGACTTAAACTGACGAGTTTACCAATAAATAGATTGGAGTGAAGTCACTTAAAAGCGCATTGATCCAAAGTGTTTTTTTCCCCAAAGTATCAAAACAACAGATGAATCTTTTTGGACGTAAAAAAAAAAAAAAAACACTGAGCGGAGAACCTTTAAGAAAGACGTTTGTTTACATTTTTGTAAGTAATATACTTTATAAACTAAAAAAAAAAATAATAATAAAAAAACAAAACAAATGAAAGGTCTGGCACACTGAGGTGAACATGTGTATGACTTTCTCAGGGTTTTTTTTTAAATCCTCAGTCTCTGACAAACAAACAAACAAAAAAACACGCTATATAGGTTTACACTTGAGATTTTGTATCATTTCAGGTTTAATGTGTCTGCGTAACTTTGTTCTTGCTCGAGCAAGCGTGTATATTTTTCTCTTTATGAGGAAAAATCTTGTTTTTCGTGCGTAAAAGTGTGGATGAGATGTCCCCACTCTCCACGTGTCACTGCCGTCGCAATAGCCTGCACCAACCGGGGTTTCCCCCATCATCACCCATGTTAAGGGCTGTGATGTGACTGATTTTTTTGTGAATAACGTTGAGCGCTGGGGTTGTGCACTCTTCTGTGTAATTCATGGTGCGCGATATCGCCAACACACGGTATGGTAGTTATGGTCATGATGCATAATCCCCAGGGCAGGGTTGATGTTGGGCTTTAATTCACCATCTCCGAGCTGTGGATTGTATCACAGACTTTTGACCCGTTTATCCCAGTCCCATTATGTTGTTTTGTTAATTTATTTAATACCTTTTGATGGTAAACAGCTTTCCTCTTCCACATTATGAACACCCAGGATGATCTGCTCTTCCCTCCTGGTTCCTGTGTTGACTCATGATGAAGCTTTCTGTGTAATCAGCTGACTCACAGTGACCGGAATCAGCGTGTGCGTTTAGTGAGCAAATAAATACGTCAGGCAAACGCTATGTTCAAGGAAGTTTGGGAACATAACTATACCACACATTGAAATTTCTTTTTTTTTTTTTTACTAACAACTAATGATGATCTGAGGAATACTTCATTGTCACGAGTCATTAATCCACGTGCATGCTCACCTTAGCAGCGTCAAAGAAGCGCGATGACTGACAGGTGATTGGGAGGCGTTTGCAGGGAAATTATCCGGTCCTGCTCCTTTTTTCTCTGCTGAAGAAGAAAGGTGTGTAAAATTAAAGAGAAAATCCACTAATGTCGTCACCTTGTGTGTGTGTGTGTGTGTGTGTGTGTGTGTGTGTGTGTGTGTGTGTGTGTGTGTGTGTGTGTGTGTGTGTGTGTGTGTGTGTGTGTGTGTGTGTGTGTGTGTGTGTGCAGGGTCACAGAGGCCGGAGAACCTGCTGCAGAGAACAGAGGAGGACAGGTAATTATAAAGCCAAGACACAGTGTGCAACAATAGTTCGATGGATAGACGTATTGATGTATAGATGGACAGAAAGACAGAAAGACAGAAACATGTCTTTCGCTCAAATCATCAGAGGAGACAGGACATAAAACAGTAAAAGTGACAGACTCCTCGCAGATCTGTGTGATGTGTATAAATGGATGCAGCGGCGCAGCGCTGAGCGTGAACTCACACAGATAACTGGGCGATGTAAAACAACACACACTAAATCAGGCAATAACGACGACAAACCGTCTGGAAAATGGACGCGCACAGTGCAGCAAGAAATCACTTCTCGTGCCTTCTTTCCCCCCTTTCTCTGTATCCGGATGACAAATCCTTTCCTTGAGTAAATATTTTGAGGATAATTGAACTGATTGTTATTTGCAAGTTTTCTCTGTCTTGAATATAAAAGCGGCGACTTGCCTGTGCGCACTCATAATGACTTTCAGACCATTGGCAAGATATATTCATAATGTGGCGAATTTTAACTCGCTAATGTGCAGTGCTGCTGAATGTGTCAGGTTGCATTATCGATTTTGTTTTTTTGTTTTCTTCTGTGTCACCCCTGCAAAAAAAAGAAGACAAAAAATCTTAAATCCGAAAATGAGAGATGTTTGGGGATCCAGAGGTCAGACAGAGGCTTGCCGTGAAAATGTGGCATCAGCTGACCTCTCCAGTAAAGACTGCTGAACTCTTGTGAGAAGAGTAGGGATGTTGAAACAAAGATAATAAAATGAATAGGAGAGAGGACAGCACTGAAATGAGTGTTTGACAACATGTTTGTGTCTTATTCGGGAGACACTTTGTTGTGCCTTGAACATATAGATCATTGGGGACTTCTGTGAGAAAAATAAAGATAAGTTTCGGGTCAGTGCTTCACTATTGATCTTATTCACTCTATCCCTCACAGGCCGGTTATTCAGCAGCACCCCGCTGTGGATACACACTACACTCCAGCCTATACAGTGTTAAGCCTACAGAGTGGCTACAGAAAGCCTCTGTATAGACCTGAAACGTTTCTAAATCTAATCACAAACGAACCGTAATTAGACAAGTAATTACCGGCGTAATTAACAGCCTCTTTCTGCTCGCTGTGCTTTGATATGGACGGGTGGAGAGCTGTGCGCTTTATGGCGCACAGGCAGCGGCGGCAGCAGCGGATAAAGTCTTTATTATTATTGCTGGAAACCCATCTGGTAATAGTCTTGCCCGAGACCTCCTCCCCCCTAATCAAGGTTTTAATTAAAGACGGTTGAGGGCCATGGAGAACATGAAGGCCAGTAATTAAGACTAACATTGGACCCTAACAGATGCAACACTCCTCCTGTGTTGGTGCAGAAAAGAAGAGCTCACAAACCAAGACGCGCACAGACGTTCATGCAAAGATGTTATATCTGATACACAATGGAGATTATACTGAGAGTAACTGATTACCACAATAGAAATGAACAAAGAGTCATCATTTTTACTCAAAGAAACCATTGTTTTCTTGGGTAAACGGGCACCAGATTCAACATATATTTATGATACATCATATAAGGGGAGGAGGTTGTATTAAACCTCATAATAGGACGACAGTAGAGGCGGCTGCGTTTATATGTTTTACTTTACATAGACCCGTTTATCCCCTCTTTCAGAGCAGAGGGACTCCCCTATACAGTGACGGAGTCGTAGCAGTCTGGCTGTTTGTTTTCATATTTCTCTGACGTGTATTGATTTGAGGACAGCTCTGGGGTTTTGTCGCAGGAGAAAGCCCCCCTGGTCAACCTACATTAGTGTGATGCCTGCGCACTACAGCCCGACAAGTGAGGGTCCAAACAGAGCGACGGGGGCCGGACGATGTCATCATTACATACTGTACACACGCAAGTGGTCCAACTCACGCGTAAAAGTTGGCGTAACACGTTTTTGTTGTGTTCTAGTCGAAGGAGTCGCGCTTTGGTGTCAGAAATAGAAAAATAATAACTTTTTATTTGTGAGGGTTAAAAATCATTCTGACTTAAACCGACTTACAAATTGATTTAAATGTAATAGGGACAATTCTTGATTGACGGAACTTCTAATAGCTTTATCGCACATGAATAACAGAGGATCCAAAAAAGTGTAGAACTTTCAAAGTATAGTAAAAAAAAAAAAAAAAAAGTGAAAACTACACATTCGAAGAAAAAAAAAATATCACTTATCCAAAGCTGTCAAAATGTAGATAAAAGTAATTTTTAGCATACATCCTGCGTAAAGGTGCACCTAGAATATCACCACAAATCTTCTCTGCGGACACGTTAAACAAAATGTTTACAAAAAAAAACCCTGTCCTCTGCACTTATGAATATTCATCCCATCCTCTTCAATTAGTCCCCACTCATCCCCTTTTCCCTCCTACGCACGTCTGTACGCACGCACGCGCGCTCCCACACACCCCGACTTCCTCCATAAGTTGCATTGTGGAAGTTAAGAGTTGCCTCTCTTCAGATGGGCAAGCAGATGGGCCGACGTTTAGCCAAAATCCCCCGCAAAGTAGCCTGGCTGCTCAGCCACCACTGGAGAGGGCCCACGGAAAGGTTGCACTTTGGCTTCTCGACCTCGTCGCGCGCTCCCTGAACAAATGGCAGACCTGAAAATGGGTCTAGATTCAGGAGTGGGCCAGGAAGCCTTGTGATAGAATAATCCTCATTCTCAGGCGGTGTAGAGCCCGAATGTGAAATTTTGACGAAAATGATCTCACAAAGAAACAGAAAATAAATTTTAAATCAGAATAAGAGAACTTTGAGCACACTGTGTTAATATTTATACTATTAATGCTGCCTAAAGGGTGGGTAATGTGTGCATTTCTCATACTAGGCTAAGCAATGAAAGCCGAAAATGTCTTAATATCCAGTAAATCTGACGCTCATATTGTAAACCCGAGCCCAAATCTTTAAACCCTGACGAGCAGACGATAATTAACGGAGGGAACTTGTTCTGTGCGCTGCAGCAGCCCCTCAGTGAGCCGCGCAGAGCTTCTTACTCACCACTTATGGAGCTTGTCTGCCCCCTAGAGGTGATCTAAAGAGCAGGAAGCCCCCTCAGTGAGGATGCTGAGCATTGAGTTTATTTCACTGTTGGGCTAATTTGCACACTGCTAAATTAAAGTGACCTGGCACTGTTTGTGTAAGAGTTTGTGAGCTGGTAAACATTTAGCTGAATGGTTGCTACACTGTTTGAGTCCGTTAGCTTGTTTTTCACTGTTTGGTTGAAACTTAATGAGTGTTTTTCTTGATGGTCCTGTATGTTTGGCATCAGGTGCATGAGGGTCAGGAGGGCGTCATTCCAGCCTACAGTCATCTAAGCGTGTGTTCTTGTTTTATGTAGATGCTCAAGTCATAAAGAGCTGTTTACACACATCGATGTTTCACACTCAGTTCTCTGTTTCCTGTGTTTATTGATGCAGAGAATTTATGTATGTAGTTTTGCGGTTTGTCAATAAGAATAATTGAGTTTGTATGGAGCATGCACACCTGCCTCATCAGTTATGGTACCCAAAAATGTCTCTACGTATATGGCCTCAATCATCAAACATCCTCTCAGAGAAAATAACATAGATATTTTCATGTCAGAGAAAAGATCTCTCTAAATACAATCAGTGCGTCTGAATGTGTTCTGAATATTTCAGCAAGAAAAAAAAAAAAGATAAAAACAAACCAGTGTGTGAGCAGACTTGTAAGTCTTTAGGGTCAGGTATTTCAGGCTGTGTACTTGAATTGTGATTCTCACGATCCATTAAATAATGAAGTAACTTTAGAATGCATTAATAAATAACTAGTGTTAAGTATTTATCACTATTAGCCTTTAAAAAATATATGTGAATACACAGAAAGGCTGATTTCTGAATGTTTGGGCCCATTTAGAGACAAAGTAAAAGCTGAGAAAGATTTAAGAGTAAGAGGAAGTGTTTTTTTTTATCAAACTATGATTTCATAACAGCGTCCACATGTTTAAAGTGGGCCCTAGTTTCAGGGAAGAAGTCCTTTTCAGCCCTCTACTCCAGGTACGATTGAGGATGCGGGAAATTATCTTTAATATCTCCGTTATCTTAAAGGAACCAGACTTAATTTTCCATCCGGGTGCATGAAGAGAAATGTCAACTGTATTGAATTGAGACAGATTTTTTCATTTATCATATGGAGAGTTGATTAAGAGCTATGGGTTTCACTGCTCATGCACAAGTTGATCAAAATGAGCTCATGTGACTGATTTCGTTTTCTTGTTTTTTCATTTTTTGTGTGTTTTTGAAAGAGAGAAAAGTGAGTGTCAGACTTACTCGCTCCTGCAGGTCAGAGCTTGAGTAGCAAACATTTACACTATACAGATTGTTGATGTTTCGCTGAGAAATAACTCTGAAATAAGCCCACAGCTGTGGCATCTAGAATAAATGCACATAAATTCCCATGTTTGTTTATGCCATAGATTTTTGTCTTGAATTGAAAATGCGTTCCCCTCAGAGGATATCTGTCTTTTCCTCTCCTCTTCTCTCCCTCCATCTCTTCCTCTCCTCCTCTCTCTATGCATGGAGGGAGGCTGGCATTTACTTGACAATTTCTGCCTTTAAGTGCAGGCTTTAAGTGCAGTGTTTTTATCTACACCTAAGATAGCCACGAAGCAGGACAATTTAACAGGCAATTTAACTGACCGTGTGTTAGTGAAGCTGTCTGAGTCCCACTCTCTGCCAGAGTGCCATGGCATGATGGATGTAGGCAGTCTGGGCTTGGTGGAGACACACACATGCACACAAACACACACAATCTCATTGCATACACAGATACATAGACACGCCGCCACACCATATTTTCCCAATACAAACACATATGGGCCAATCCGCAGCCAAACCCCCTTCCATTAAGTCAACATCTTGTGCTGGCGGTTGGAACAGTGCGGGGCTGGAGTCAGGTCGTCCAAATCCGTCAGTAAGCGGAGGCAGAGGCGTTTGTCATCCTCCTCTCTGGGCACCATCCTCTTGGAAGAGGGAGATGGGGGGACAGAGGGTGGTGCAGCTACGTAGCATCTGGCTCTGGTAGCTCCAGCTGCAGGGAGAGAAGGGGGACAGGAGCTGTGCTTCAGCTCAGGGGAGACACTCTTTCTGCAGCCAAAAATGCTCCACGATGTTCCTCCACTATCTGCTGAACAGAGGAGGAAGAGCAGGGTGAAGAAGATGCAGCCAGCAGAGATGTAGGATCTTGGTTTTTCTTGTCGCATTTTGGTAATCAGAGCAGTCAAGATGCAGTTTATGCTTTCTAATTCCTACTCCCAAGTAGAGATAGACGGATATGGATTTTTTAGGGCCTATACCGATACTGATTATTAGTGGGCAAGGAGGCCAATAACCGATATTTGAAGCCGATATTCATTTGTAGTCAAAGTGAAAATATTGGCGTAAAAAATTTTGAACAATACAAACTCCAACACTTAACTGCATTCAAATGCCTTTAAGCATATGTTTATTAAACAGCTCCCAGGCTCAGCAGCATGTTTTATAAAGTAAACAAAAACTTCAAAAAATAAACCGCAAAAGTTTTCTACAGTAAATAAAGTTTTCCAAAATTTCTATGTAACAGCAATAAAACTGGACAGAATGTAATGAAATGTGACAGGCATGAAATGCAGTTGAATTAATTTTCTGTCTGGTTTTACATGACTGATTTTAAATGACCATCCAGGGCTTCCATAGAGTAGACAGGGAGAAACTGTGCAGAGAAGCATCAGAGCCAAAACAACACAGTTTTGAATGGGTTTCGTATCCGCTGTCGAAATAAAAAAAGGCGGATGCCGATATGCCCCAAAATGCCAAATATCGGCCCCGGTAATCGGCCCGGCTGATAATCGGTCTATCCCTACTCCCAAGTCTGGAGTATTGACCAATTCTGAGCACTTTGCTGTGGTTGTTTGTTAGTTTCTCATAAAAATGTACAAAACCCCACAAAATCCACATTTCTTTTTATTATGAGCATTTACTAGCATGCATGTCAATTAATAATCTGACATTGATCTCTTGATCCAGTGCTCCAAAAAGAAAAGGGGTCATTAAATAATGGAGAAAAACCTCCCAACACTTCATAAAAGAAGCCACGTTGCTGTAAGTGTCCTCTGCAGAAAAAGCACACAGTCTGAAGAATGACGTCCCAGGCACATGCAAACACACGAGCACAGTTTCCCTTAAACACTACAGAGAAGGTGTAAACAAAGTATTGTAATGCCAACTGACTACGATGCTGCACCAGAGGAAAATGTCACCCAAATGATGACCCATAAATCACGGGCCGCAGTCACGCAGCCAAAGCCCGGAGACAGTCTTTAGCATCTAGTGTCAGCACACAAATGATGTTTAGCCAGTGGCGGATGGTTAGCACCAGACTTTATCGCCACTGAGGGCACTTTGTCACAGATCTATGGATGATTCAAAGCCTGAGGACGCTGTTAAGTATTAGCATTTAATGTCTCAGTGTGTTCCAGGGTTTATTCTCAGGCCATGTGGTTACGCTGATTGAAGGAGGGAGATCGAATTAGATGTTTTGAGGGGAGAGGATGAGGAGTCCACAGAGGGGCAACACATGCATTGGACTCTTATTGTGAAATATGACCTTTATGGAGGGAAGATCTGGGGGGTTGAGGAGCCCCTCTCCTCAATCTGAGATGTCCTCTAGGATTAATTAACCCCATTCTCCCATTAGGCCTCTGGGATTTGCATTTATTGGATTGGGAAAGGTCCTGATGAGGCCAACATGCGTTGTTCTTCAGTCTGATCTCTGCCAGGTGATTAACTCTATTTTAAAATATCATCCTGCTCCCATCTAAGTGTGATTATATGACACAGTATTATTGATTCTTTGTCTTTGCTGCTGGACATGGTTTGAATGTCAGTAAAACATTTTTTTTGTGCATGGATTTAGCCACAAAAAGTGACATATGCAGTTTTAAAGAGAGGCAGAGCAATAAGAAAAACAGAACACAACTCCTTTTTTTACCCACAGGCAATTCATTCAATATAATACTCTTATGGTTAGCCAGAGAAGCTAATGAAATTAGCGGCACAGATCACAAGCATCTGTTTGATGTCACTAATGATGTGTCAGGGGTCCTGCCATGTGCCATTGTTCTGATCGCCTATAGACACGTGTCAGTATAAAGTGATAAATGTCACACTCCCAAAAGAAAACACACAAATTTACCATTCTTTCCTCAAACCGGAACATTAATGTCAATCATGTGAACGGCCGCAGAAAGCCGGAGGGTGCCAGCTTGCACAACAAGCGCTGGTCCCCACAGTCTCATGATGACGGTCCCCAGACGGGCTGCTGTAACAGCTCCAGCTAATCTTCTTTTCACGGGCTTCATTACGACCTGTCAGGACATAAATTGACAGTAAATTGCCGTGTTTATTAACACAGCACTAAAACAGCATCCTTAACTGTTCTGCCCCCTCGTGCAAATGTTAACGTTTAACAGTGACCAATGGGATCAATTAAGATGCTGCAGTACATGATGCAGAGCCCAAACAAATCCTCCTTCAGCACACACATACACACAAACAGGGCCTCACATTCACAATTCCACCTTAATATGCCTCCTCAAACATTATGTCCTCTGTTGATGACCCCCTTTGAAGACCTATTCAGACAGACACTTGCTCGCCACATATTTGCAGCCTGAGTAACGATGGGAAGAAGGGCCATGCTTCATGGAGCGCTGCATCCAGTGAGTCTGGAGTCTGAGACTTGCAGCGGCCTTTGCCATATAACACAGTAATTACTAGATCAAATCTGTTCAAATGGAGCCAACACTGTTCTGTGATCCCTCCTATACTAATCAGCACGCTGAGGTATAGCTATGAGACTATAAATTGCTGACTTAATTAAAACCAGGACCTCTCTGTCATCTAATTACAGAGAGAAAAGGTTATTGCTTCAATGCAATTTTCCAAATATGATTCCTTCACAGTTATTAAAGGCTCAGGCGTCGTTTATTGTTTCAGATTTTTCAATATGGAAATGGCCCCGGTGACAGACGTAATGACTCGGGGAAAACGCTTCATCTCGATAGCAGCCTGGCACGGCCATTTGTCTAGGATAAGTGGAGCGGACAGGAACTGGGAAATGTCATGGGAGGCATCCCATGATTGCCTCCACTTTACAGTTGTCATTAAACAGAGCAAAGGTTTCTTTTCTCCTATGTGGCAGCAATGAGAAGTTTATTAATCTATCCAGAATAGTAGGGGCGGTGAGTTATTATAACTATGAAAATTCACAAGGGAGAGGGAAATTGTGGGGAGTAATTGTGTGATGAGAGACTCTATTCCCTGTTATTGTTCAGTCCAATCAATATTCTGCTTTAACTCCTACACCAAACTAAAACCTGACAAAGACTCCTGTAGTAAAAGGGGACACAAAACTCAAATTTATGAGGAAAGAGGCTCGGGGAATCCCGTCAACTCTCTACAATTTTAAATACTTGGTTAAAAACAGTAGAGGAACTCTGGAGGAACTACTTTGTTTCAGGAAAACAAAGCAGACAAGTTAGTTATGCAATAATCTCGTTGTAGTTTCAAAGGTCACATTAATAATTCAACGAGTTCGTTGGTGTGCAGGAGCCGGCCTGCTCTGGTTAAACCAGCTCCTGGTTGGCACCGATTGAAGTCAGTGATTGTTAAACAGACAGTGAGCTGTAAAACTACTTCACAGATCTTTATGAATGAAGCACTGTCATCTTGTTTTCAATACTTTGAGCGATATGTTGCAAAAATTACTTTAAATATTTTGCAGACTAAGCACTTGGCATTATGTATTATGAAAACCTGCTTTTATGTTTCAATGTAATGTGGAGCTGTGAAACAGTCCTCTTGTTGGTTCAGAGGCAGGGATGAGGTCACCACAAAAACTGCTCCCCCTGGTGACTGGCTGCAGTATGAGTCAAAAATTCCAGCTCTCCAGTCATTCCAAATGGGCTGTGGTCAAACTTTAAAGAATTAATATTCCTCGTAGAAATGTTTCTCACGTCCGATTGTTGTGGTGATTTGAAGATATTATTTGGCTGTTTTGTATTCAAGTCCTCTTTTTTCCTGAAAAGTTTCATTTTCAGAAGCTATAGGAGGTTAAAAACAAGGTTTTGCGTCACGTTTAACCATGATTGACAGCTGATGTTCTTGTGTATTTTTTTCGGGGATAGTAAAACATGTCAGGAGGTAGAGTCAAGAAGTGATTAGACTCTTGAAAGAAAAAAAAAAATATTTCTGTCACACAGCTCCACTCAGATTCTCCCAGAATCCCCCACAGTCTCTACTGTGCAGACTCTGACTGCATAACAGCTTCAATGGCTGCGCCTGTGATGGGGGAATTTTGGCTTCAAAACCTTATAATGCTAAATGGCCAAGTTACACTGTCCACTCTATACACAGTCTATGGTACAGACTGAATTGTGTCTGAAGGTCTGAAATACCAAGTACCAATTCACATAGAATAAAACGGCATCATGTTTTGGTACCTTGTGACTGTGAGGGAGAGAAAGAGTAGGTGATATTCTATGATGGACATAAACACAGAAATTGAAAGTTTATATATTAATAAAGAAACATGTTAAATTGAAAAACTTTCAGAATTTATTACTAAAAAAATAACATTTATTACCACACAACCACACAAAAGTACTGAAAACTGTTGAATACTGATTGACAGGTACCAGACATCGGTAACATATTGTTTCAAATGTGAACGGTTCCCATCACTATACAGAGGTATACAGGTGGGCTGTGTAGCTGTCTGCAAAAGGGTTAAAGGCCTGTGTCTTCATGGTAGAAGGAGTTATGGTAAGCTCAGAATGACCATTATGGCCCCTGTCAATGATGGGCTTTGAAGCTCAGTTTCAGAAACAGATGGCCGAGTCGAAGTCCATATGTTATACAGTCAATGATAGGACTCAGTGTACAAAGTTTCCATACATATAACCATTTAACACATTAAAGGTCTGAAAATACACTTCCACAAACAGGTTCAGTGTGCAAACACCATAGGTAATGATTCAAGAAGATGTTGATTTTACAATAATTGATTTATGCAGTTAGAAAACATAGCCTCTTGGACGTTAAGGTAGCAGCTCATTTGTAATACAGTAAAGTGTTTTCTGTTACAATCCTCAACTGACACAGGAAATTATAACAGCACCTGAACAAATTGTCCTTAACTTTTCTGTTGGCTTTTCCTTTTCACACAACCTGTCTATTAACACAGACAGAGCCAATACTCTGTCACAGACTTGGGTTGTTTTGTTACCGGTGGCGTCACTCTCACTCAGCTCCTCACTGCTTCATCATACTTTGCCAGTTTTCTGCACTGTTCATAAATTTTTTACAAATGTCCTCAACTCCTTTAGGCAGATTACTTTGATCAAATGTGTGATCTGGATGTGTGAACTGAATGTTTTCTTATTCAGACTGAATTACTATTGTTTTGGGGTTTGACCAATCAGGATTAGGCATTAAACATACCTGGATGATTGGTAAGGAAGCTAGGTGATATTTGTTTAAACATGTTACAAGTCACAATGACATTTTACATTTGAAGTCCAACAATGTATTTATGTCAAAAACCACAGATGCTTTACAATTTTACATGAAAATAGACGTGTGTCATTGTATCAACAGAGTTCCTAATTTACTTTCTGCTGTTTAACTTAGTTTTTTAGTTTAATCACATTTCACAAATATTATTCTATAGGTTTAGATTGTTTTAGAGCTGCAACAGATAAGGAGGATGAACTCATGTGGCCTTTTGTGCTAAGATGCAGCTGCAGCTGAGAACTTATCTCAGTTGGTTACATTCCTGAGAAACATCCTCAACTCTGGCAGCAAAAAGCAGAGAGAGGGCTTTTTTCACTAAATTTGAGGGAAAAAAAAATATTTAATTGACTTGCCTGTCCTTAAAAAAGCCAAATCATTTTATGCATATTTTTATAATTTGATAGAGTACATTTTTAAAAAAAGACTTAAATGATTAACTTAAATAAAATGAGTATATGTTTTTATTTTTTGCACAACAGAAGAATTAGAGGAAGAGAGAAACAAAAAAATATTTGTAAACTTGTTAAATACAGCGTGCGTGTGGGGGCGGGAAGTGGCCACAACTGTACATGCTGGACACTAATTCTCTGTGTCTCCCACCATAGGGTTTTCTTAATTACATTAACCAAATGCCTTCTGCAATGTGTGTAATCTCATGGTTAACTGAACACCCCTGTAGCTGCTGCAGCCCCCTCCCTTCTCTATTCCTCAGTGAAATATTCATGTTGAAAGCCACATTTCCCATCTACTTCCTCTCTCTAACATGTAAATGCCTGCAGTTGTTAATCCGCGTTAGGATGTTGCAACAAGACTAACTTCTGAATAACCTTCAGCGTACACAGTGTACCCGGAAAATTACCCCA
Organism: Halichoeres trimaculatus; assembly: GCF_033239565.1. Lineage (NCBI taxonomy): Eukaryota > Metazoa > Chordata > Actinopteri > Labriformes > Labridae > Halichoeres > Halichoeres trimaculatus. The sequence continues at coordinate 28,222,411 of NW_027437181.1, forward strand.
TTATCTTGGATTATGCCAATAAGTAAACAGTATGTATTTTAATTTATAGACGTCTATTTTGAGTTGTGTGAATATTCCAAGATATAGATACAAGTTATTCCACTGATGATTTATGCCCTTATTTTTTATATTTTGTGGAGTATCTTGCAAAATAAAACCCACACACATTTGTGTTTCTTCATGTCTTTGCAACACTCTGATTCAAATTGACCAGGCAGGACTAATTTAAATACATTAACTATTCATTAATTGAATAAAGAGGCTAGTTAGCCCCAGGGCCCCTTTATAATCATAAACTGGGGTGTACTCTTTATGCAAAACAGCAAAGTGCCATGTGCTGGCTTATTATGCTACTGATGAATGGCAAAGTACATGTTTCTCCTGCCCACAAATGAGGATTAGGCATGGCAGTGTCAGCAAGTTGTTTCCAGGGTACAGAGTCTGCTCGTCCACATTACAGCGCGTTGAGATGAGTCTGAGTAATGTGATTCTTCTTGTCTTTTCCTTGTAGATGTGATCACCACAGCCTCCCAACCATGCTAACTCTTTGTGTGTCTCTCTCTAAGCATTATGTCCCAGGCATGAAGTTAACAAAAGGTTTCACACTCCCACTAGTTAACCAGCTCTCCTTTCACATGCACCTACTGCACACTTAAATCAGTGGAGGGAACTATGCTAGTCTGATGCATGAATGCAACTTTTTCTCTTTTCAGCTCTGAGAAATCTGTGAAAACCATGTACAACCTGACATGGGTTTTTTTTTATAATTTTAAATCCCTTTACTCTACTGAGTAGCCTCGTTTTAGAAATCATTTTCAGACAAACATAAAACAGAATAACATGAAAAACTTAAAAAAAAAAAAAAACTACTCAATATGGATAAAACACATAATTGATTTCAGTTGTGGAAAAGGTCAGCATTGTTCTAAATGAGGTTGGTTCAATCCGAGAACAAATATGGGAGATGTTCCTCTAAGCTTTTTGGCTACAGACAGTGTGTAAGTAAAACTAAAAGACCTTAAAAAGTAAAAAAAAAAAAAAAAAAGGAAAGAAAAAAAGGTTTTGAAAAAAGAAATCACTTTGCTTCCTTTCATACTGTGAAGTATCACAAAAGGTCTGTATAGATTACTGGGTTAAGAAATGGAGAGTAATCTTGCTTTCTCTAAGGAGACTAACATGATTGTGCTCACTGTGAGGATATTGAGCTGCTATAGTCTGTACACACAGCTCTTTTCACATTATGTTTCATTGTCTTAGTTATTTAATAAAATGTTCCTCATTCTCCATTAGGAATGGGTACTGGATTAGGTACTTTTATAGGTACCGACCGACTTCTGTCAAAAGTACTGGTACATATAAAATCAAAGGTACCATGTTTAGGTGCCTAAACGCATCCCTGTGACTGGGAGGGACTGAAAGAGTAGGCTGTTTTCAATGCTGAACATGAACACAGCATTACAAGGTTATATGTTTAAGAATAAATATACTAAATTGAAAAAAAAAATGTTTTATTATTAAACAAATCGATATTTTTGCCACAAACACAAAAAAGTACCAAAAATTGGTACTGTTGAGTACTGATACCGATTGCCAGGTATCGGGCATCAGAACCGTATTGTTTTAAATGTGAAAGGTACCCAGCCCTAATGATGTCAACAATCAACTTTAACTTCCTTGCCTCATTTTTCTGTCACTTCTGATGCCCCATGTGCCTGCAGCTTCCTGTAATGCTCACAGCAGCTTGTCCCTCCTTGCCCCCTACAGAAACTCTTCTCTGAGTCCAATCTTTGACAGTATTCATCAGGACAGTATTCATCAGGAGCATGTTTTGTAAAGATGCCCAAATACCCTAATATTTTAATTTTTTTGCTTAATTTTGTATGATCATAGCATGAGATTTGAGTGTGAGCAAAGCTTGTTACGATGAAGTGATCCAGAGAAGCTCAGAATGACTCATCGCTCTGTGTTTTACAGTATACCTGACACAAGAACTGCTTCATTACAACTTAGGCCCCGTTTACATTTCAACCGAAAACACTAAAACGCAGTGAAACAAATCTGCGTTTATGCAGAAACACTGAGGGGCTGAAAACACTGTTGTAAGCATGCCAGGCCTGTAGTTGGCGCTATAATTGTCTTGTCCAGAAGCCGCTTTTGGTAGATCTCCACTGAAGTAGAGTTGGGCCATCATCTGGTGTACTGGCAGATGCTTAGTGTAGAAGTGGAGCAACGGATGCACATTTTGTTGAAAGACAGTCAGCAGATACAGCAGATTGAGCAACACAAGCACAACATGGTAGTCCACGACCATCGTAATAACAATACTGTTTTACTGTTCTATGAGCTTGCGTGAAGTGGAGCATGGTGTCAGCGTTTCCACTGAAAACGCTAACTTATTGTTTATACCACAATGTTGGCGGCAGCCTTTCAGAAAAATTCCACTCTGGAGGCAGTTTTCAAAACTTTGCGTTTTGGGTCAGCTCAAACAGTGTAAATGCAAGGCCAAAACGCAACAGTACTTTTGCGTTTCACCCTAAAACCATTGTCATGCTAACGGCCCCTTAGTAGTTTTCAGGTTTTTTCCAAACCACCTTGTACATATGAATGTATGGACAGTATGGACTCTGCAAAATCAAGGCAAGAAACCTCACTGGCTTTATCAGAGACACCCTCTTGGAAATACTCACGGGAGGGCAGGAGCACCAAATTGTTTCTCAAATTTTTACTGACTTTGGGTCTGTTGTCATAAGGGATTGTGTTTTCCTGGGAAAATCAAATCCACAACTGAAACTGAGAAATTATAGCATTTTAACATAATAATTAGGAATTAGGAACAGGCAAATCTATAAAAGTGAGACTGATTCAAGATCCTTAATAAAGTCCCCACAGTGTCTTTTAAAAAGGCCTGTACATGTTGGTGTCATGAAACCATCACCTTGTTGCAGCCATTATTTTTGATAACAAGAAGTCGCTCTTACACTCAGAAAACAACATTTAGCTCTAGCTACAAGTACAATGTGCTTAGTAGAGATTAGTTGTATGATTAAGTTACTGCCGAGACAAACCACTAAACGCACAGTGACAGAGAAGGGTCACAGATTTTTGGGTGCTTAATTAAGGGACCCTTTTCCATTTTAACATACCTGGAAACTTCGTACATTTCAGCCACACTGTCGCTGTTGTGCTATTGAAGCAGCCCTGTGGGTTGCGGAGCAGCAACATTGTGTACAAAATTGTTTCCTAGCTTGACAACTTTCTCACATCCATCCCATCCTCTGTCCTCAGCCGGCTGAGTTTGAGCGTCAGCTTGCTACGTGGCGCCTGAATCCCTCTCAAATTACCGACAAGCCGGTGACCAATAGCAGCGTTCGTTGTATTGGAAGAGGCCGGGCCCTGCCTGAATCGAACACTCTGATTGGCTGTACGTAAGGCGGCAGAAAATCGCCGTTTGGTTGCATCCCTTCCTCAGTGAAAGTGGACAGGATTACCAAAAATCGTGTAAGTAGGGGCAGTAAATTATCTCAGAAGACCTCGGGTGCTCTTTTGTAGATTCTGTGACTGGATGTGGCAGCAACAGAGGGCTTCAGGAGGACATATAATAAGGTTGGTGTCGGGTAGAAGCGGTGAAAGTGTCTACATAGCGTCGCCTGTTCTTGCTTCATTGTAGAGCCACAGGCCTGTCTGGAGACAACTGTTGTGGTCTCATCCTGTATCATCCCTCCTGATGGACGTCCTCAGCTTTGTGTGTGCCGTGCTCCTGTGCGCTGCTACGGTGCAAAGTAAGCCTACATTAAGGAAAGAGAGAGTCCTTCATGAAACAGATCTAAGCAGCAGGCAGGACGACGACAACAAGAGCTACCAGTACGACCATGAGGCCTTTCTGGGCAAAGAGGAAGCCAGGACATTTGATCAGCTCACCCCAGAGGAGAGCAAAGACAGGCTGGGGTAAGAACAGACACTCATTAACCTCTAACGTGATGCTTATGTGATCTCTGAGAAGTCATAGTGTTGTTGTCACATGTTGCAGCGTGGACTGAATCTCACACACTCACTCCTCAGCTCCTGGAGTGTGTTGCGTGTAACTGTGCAGGCTGAGCGCATTAAAGTTTAACACATGCCTGAGAAAGACGTGCAAGCCAGCGAGTCTACAAGGCTGGATAAAACTGTGGTGCATTTCTTCTGTTCGCACACACTCGTATAGAGCTAATTGCCCAGCCGAAATCTTAATTATACATCGTCATTAAAGTAGCATTCGTAGGCGATGGGGTTTGAGTTAAAGTTGTGTGGGAGCAGATAGGTCTACTGTCACTTTCTGCTGTACACGTCATGGGCGACGTGGTTCTGTTTGGATGACAAGCTGGCACCATGTAAGACACGAAGAAACCTCTTTCCTGTGATGGTGCTGGGAGTGGGAGGGACCCCTGTAACATCACAACGTGGCAGCCCAGCTCTCAGAATATACCACAGCTACACACATCCTACATTTTTCACTTTAATGGGTTTGCCTGCTCCTCCTACTTAAGTATTCTCACTGAAACCACATTCCATGCTAAAAACCGTTCAACAGATACACTTTTATCTCCTCTAAATTCACAACCAGACAGTTTCAGGGTGTTTTGAACTCATATGTGACATTTAAAGTACAAACTCTAACAAATGCTGCCCTCTTGTCTTTTGTGTCTCTTCCTCTGTAGTAAAATAGTGGATCGGATAGACAACGATGCCGACGGCTACATCACCACAGCAGAACTTAAGGCTTGGATAAAACGTGTCCAGAAGCGTTACGTGTATGAGAACGTAGCCAAGGTGTGGACAGATTACGACCTGAACAAGGACAACAAGATTTCATGGGATGAGTACAAGCAAGCCACATATGGATACTACCTTGGTACGTGTGTATCTGGCACGATATGTCGTATTTGTTTTAAATGAACACAGTATTGATTTTGAAGTGTAACCTGGTTTTGCTTGCTCTGTAGCAAACCCAGAGGAGTTCCAGGATGCAACAGACCAGTTTAACTTCAAGAAGATGCTCCCTCGTGATGAGAGGAGGTTTCAAACAGCTGATCTGAATGGAGACCATGCTGCTGACAGAGAAGAGTTCACATCCTTTCTCCACCCTGAGGAGTTTGAGCACATGAAAGATATTGTGGTTTTGGTAAGCCCTCCGTAATCACATGGTTGTTACGTATGATTAGAAAGGGGCAGGGGAGTAAAGCCAGTCTGTGCAAAAAGGGGTCACACATACTTCCTATTTTTAGACAGTAGTGATATATCTCACAACTGAGAAATCTATTTTATTACAAGAGCAGATTTGACTTCTGCTTCATCAGTCTGATAGCCAACAAGGAGAAATGTGCTACACTTGGATAGCCCCTCACTGAATTTTTAACCTGGCCAGGAAATCATTGAGTTTCAGTATTTTTTGGAACAGGTCCAGTGGGATGAGACTGACTGTCCCATTTAAGACTCAATCTTTAAATATAAATTTGGCTTCATGGAACAGTTGCGTGGCAAATGTTAGCAGCGATGCACTATGCTGCTCTGTTCATAAAAGTTGTACTACCCATTTGACAAAGTTAATTATTAATATCTCATTTTATGATGTCACTGGATGTAACCAAAGACCTGTTAACCCAAAGGGTCCTCAGTGGTACTGTTAAATCTGGCTTGGGACTTACTGCTTGGTCTACATGAGGAAAAAGGGTAAAAAGAAAGACACACTGTACAGATGTGAAGCATCGGCAATGTTTTCTCATTGCTGCCAAAAATAAACTCCTAGATACATTTTGGCGCAGCTGTTTGTCATGCGACATCCTGCATTGCCTTTTTAATGATTTCATACGTTTCAAACAGAGGGTAGAAAAGTGTAGCAAAGTTTACTCCCCAAGCTCAACAGAGCCTACAACACAGCGATAGGTTAGATGTTTGATTAGGTGCTGTTAGTCGTTGTATTCCTGGTTTTAAAACACAGACTGTTTTGCATCTGTCATGTAGCAAAGGAAGCAAAATGTCGTCAATCCACCAAATTCAACTTAACATCCAGTTCTGTTTTATCTGGCATTGTTTGTAAGGGTTAAGGTACGGCGGAGAGGTCTTGCATCTCCTGTATGTTATCCTAAACATAAACCCCTTCATTGCTTCACCTTTACTTTCTTTTATTCAATGGCTCATTCAAGAAATCAATCATTTACTAAGAAAAATGGATTTAGGATTAAGTGCATTGATTTAAATGTAATTTTAAAGGGATGTTTCACTTTTCTGAAGCAGGGTTGTTATAGTTACACACCACTAGTCAGTGTACTTAAAGCTTGCTGACCCAATAGCTGATCAGTCTGCGGCAGGCAGAGGAGCACACCTGTGTATGTCTGCTTTCTGATGGCAAAGTAAAGTAAAGTGCTGGAAAAAAATCTTAGTACTTTAACCCAGACAAATACTTTGGCCAGTCTCAACCCAATCTGCAGTAAACTGTAGATCAGTTATACAAATGAATATACAACTGACAATTAACTCATACAAGTAGGAAAATGAAAAACATGGGAATATCCCTTTAATGCCTGTGCTGAAAACTGGAAATGCTTTCACAGTTAGGATCATATATTCACCAGTTTACACTACAGAAATAACAGACTGTTACGCTCTGATCAGAATCAATCGAGCATTCAAACTGTACAATAAATAAACTGAAAGGATAAAATGAAGCAGTGAACTCCTCTCTGTGCGCTCCTCAATGGATGAGAGTGATTTTCATGTCATGCCTGTAAATGGAAGCAGGACCTCTATCATACTGGTAGTGGTTCAGAGGTGTTTTATTTTTAAAGACTCTCTTTTCTTGCTTACATGCAACCTTTTGCAGGTTAAGTGAGTGCACCCACTGGATGAATGCTCCCCTTTATTATTAGCCTGCTATTAGACTCCTGAAGCTACATGGTTATTAATCATTCAGCAGACCTCAGAGAGCGGCTCTCACCTGCAGGAAAGGATGCATGCAGTGATCGACTCTGTGTAGATGCATGCATGTGATATGACCTGGATGAGTTTCACTTACTGTCCATGTGTGGTTGTTCACTAATGATCAGCTCACATGGAAAGCCATTAAGTAACCGTTTAGTGGAATTCACACTCAGCCAGGTCCAGGATCTGCTCTGCCAAGGCTTTAAAAGCCTGTGTTTCAGTCGTTGTTTGCTGAAACAAGTTTCAGTTATTTTTCAAAGATGGAGGCTCCGGCTCTCGTCATTAGTAAATTCTGTAATGTTTGTGTCAGTCTGCCAGCCTGGCTGTAAGCTGACTCTGATACGTTCACCCATCATGCCTGGGGCGACAAGTTTCTCTTTTATTACTCAGAGTGAAAGTTCCAGCAATGTCGACCCTTGTGTCTCCCTTTAATGACATCATAAACTCGTTGTGATTGCAGGAAACCCTGGAGGACATTGATAAGAATGGCGATGGACATGTGGATGAAGATGAGTATATTGGTAAGTAAAAACAACTCATTTAAAGTAATTAAATCAACTTTGATGATGTTTTCAACAAATTAGTTGCTTCAGTGATACTAGGAAGGATCGCAGCAGCAGAGATTCAAACTGGCTTGGTTCAGTCTGTATTTCAGATAGACATGAAATGATGAATTAACCCAAGAAGCTTGTTACAAATTCAATAACTAAATTGAATAATTAATTAATTAATTGATAAATACACATTTTTGTTGAATAACTTTGGACAAAGAAGCACTAACAACAGCTTCAATCAATGTCTTAAAAGGTCATAAAGTTATACATTACTAGCGTTTGTTTTACCCATTATCTTATCACATTTAGTAAGATTTTGTAGGTACTTTAAATTTGTCCTGAACTCCGATGTAAGTACTGTTTCACATTGCTGATGGGGATGTTAAGCTAAATCTCAGATGATGTGTTTCTGGATTCTTCTGACCTGATTTATAAAGAAAATTCCTGTTTGTTGCAGTAAAACACCAGAAAAGCACTCAGACACTGCAGACCTGTGCCAAGTATATTGTGACTGTGACGCAACACTTTAGTCCTACTTTAATGTTATACTCCCTTTCAGCAGACTGTCTGCTACAGCTTGGTGTTAGTTGCAGGTTTGTACAATAATTTGTTACCTGACAGAGTTGAAAATTATGATAACCCAGTACTTATTTCATTTTCTGGATCTTAGTATCCAAAATATTTCCAGGATCCGGATTGTACTTTAACATCTGTCAGAAATTATGGTGACCTTGTCTTGTACTGTTTTGCAAAGCAATCTGACCATTTATAGTGGAGTATACACATATGGTAAAAAAAGGCCTATCTCAAAATGATAAAGAATCCTTTAAAAAAATCCTGGATCCAGACAGTGATCCGGATCACCTCCAAAATTCAATCACTTCTTCCTTATCTTATTGTGAAAATTTCCTGAAAATTTCATTGAGATACATTTGAAAGTTTTTGTGTTATGTTGTTCACAAACAAACAGACAAACACTTCCAAAAAACGTAACCAGCTTGGCGGAGGTAAAAATCCGTCCTGTTCAGAAATCTGAAACACGCCTGTCTGAGAGCTTATCTAGAAATATCAACCTCTTAGGGCAAGTTTTTAATTTCTTTCCTCTCTTTGTTTTCCACCATTCAGCGGACATGTTTGCTCATGAGGATGGGGGTCCAGAGCCAGACTGGGTCAAGACTGAGAGGGAACAGTTTTCTGATTTCAGAGACTTAAACAAAGATGGGAAGATGGACCAGGATGAGATCCGCCACTGGATTATGCCCCAAGACTATGACCATGCTCAGGCCGAGGCCAGACACCTGGTGTATGAGTCTGACCAGGATAAGGTAAGGTGTCGTGTACAACAAGGAAAAAATCCGCTCAGTTTATAGTTTCTGCTTCTAAGTGAGCTTTTTTATCTTGAAGCAAGCTTCTTATACTCAGTGCCAATATCGCTAAACCCTGAAACAAACAACTTGTTCCACTTTTGCACTTTTCTGTGGTTGCACTTTACTCTTTTGACACTTATACTACTCAAGCCTCCACGTTTAAATACACATGCTTTCATGCTTTGACAGTTGTTTCCATAATATAAAGGCCTTACCAGAAACAACTAAATAAGTGCTTTTAAGATATTTTAATGATATGAAACTCCCCTATCTTCATCCCTCAGGACCAGATGCTAACAAAAGAGGAGATCCTTGAAAACTGGAACATGTTTGTTGGAAGCCAAGCCACCAACTATGGAGAAGACCTCACCAAGAGCCATGATGAGCTCTGAGCTCTCAGAGCATGTGTGTGTATGAGAAGGACTGTCGGACCAATCTGTGTTCATAGACAGATTCAACTATTCAGAGGATCATTACAACCACCACTCCATCCTCTACATGAGTACAGGACAGATGTCAGTGCGATGGGTTGTGTAAGCAAACACTGTAGAGAACAAACCAGAGGAGGGATGAGCGTTGGTCCCACCATTAACTATGAGAGTCCATCGCCGTTTTGTTTCTGACATTCAGGAGCAAAGTCAGGCTGAGAGGACTCCACTTTTCATCCGTGGTGCCTTCTAGCCGCGTAACCGGCTCTGCTGCCTCAGAGATCTGTGTGCATAGTCTTTATAAAATAAAGCTAAAATCTGAGCTTTATGTGACTTACAGAAACAGTTTTTAGTAATGTAAATGTGAACTACATCGAGAACAACGTTTTATTCTGATTTTATTTATTTTTCAAGTATGTTGAACTTTGAGATGAATTAATGTAAAATTAGAGTTTTGTTCTTTTGTGGAGACACAAACAACAGTTCTTTGTTTACACTTTGCCAAATGATTTTAATGTGTTTTTATTATTAAACTTTTGTTAGTTGAGTGCTTTAAAAATGTTAATTAAAAGACGTTTAATGGCATGGTTTTTGCACGCCTTGGTTTTTTCCACCTGTGACCTTTTTTGTTTGTTACACTTAGTTTATCATCTATATTTATTGGTTTACATGAGAGTTAGCTCCAGCCTGGTTTTGATTGATCCTTGCAGGTATTTCACTGTTTACGACTGCATGATTTAATTATGGCCTGTTTTATAACTTTGTGGGTTTAATACACAATAGGAGCGTTTCCTTTAGTCACCCCTGAAATGAGATCTCTAAGCTCATCTCTGTACTGCATGTGTTGAATCATTTCTGCTGTATTAAACATTGTACACAACAGCCTGGTGATTTTTGCATGTTAGAAATAATCTTTTCTGTTGTCCTCCTTTTTATCTTATTTTTCACACATGGGCACAAAATGTTTTGTGACACGGCAGATACGTATAAGCCATCTCAAATAAATTAAAGTTTGGATGTTTGGTTTGTTGAGCTCCAAAGCTTCTTCACTAAGCATTTAGAGGACAAGCTTAGCAAAGATGATTTAGGCCACAAGGGGCACACTCCACACTCCACACAAGCCAAAAGTTTCTCACAGGACCTTGAAACAGGAAGTCTGAGAGGTGAGAGCAGAGCCTCACTGAAAGATAAAGAAGACCGGTAAACAGCTTGTGTGTCTCTGAACTTGTGCTTTGAAACAGAAGAAAGCCTAAAGGTCGGATCAGTTTGTCCATCATAAGAAAAATAATACAAAAGTCTTTGTGATGATATATTGACTGACGTGACCTGTGTGAAGGACTGAGCTGTTGGCTTAACTGTTTGAGGTGACATAAGTCAAAGACGCCAACCAGCGTGTAATACCTAAATAACTCAATGTAATTTCTAACCACTGTAGCTCTAATCAGTGTGGTTTGTCATTAAAATTGTACTAAGGGGCACAGGCTTGGCCTAGTGGTTAAGTCGTAAACCCATGCAGCAAGTGGCCTGGGTTTGCCTCCAGTAAAACCAGCAATGCTGGGTGTAAGCACATGCTGCATCATAAAAACGTAAGTTCTTTAAAATTCTGCTCAAAGCTGGCTACAAAGACCTAACCAACTTCAGGCAGTTTTTAGGTGAAAGACTCAGTAAGCGGGTAGAACTGGTATATCTCAGTTGATGTAACCAATGATCATCATAAGAAATCCGGTATTAAAAATGAATACGATTATCAGGCTACTGCACTGTAAATAGATTTTAAACCAACAGACCCAACAATAAAGAGGAAACATTGATGCCTACGGCATACTGACCTACTCAGTACAACAACAAAAAACACTGTCAAGTTTAGAAATGTTTTTTTTTAAATACTTCGGAATAATATTTCATAACAAACAGATGATTTCATCAGTGCATTGCATAACTTGGAGGAAAGTGAATTATTTCATACTTGACATGTTTTTTGTGTTCACACAGTTCCATTAAAATTGACGATTTAATGGGACTGATTCTTTGATTGGTTAAAAACAGTAGAAAAGTCTCACAAAATACTATGAAACCAACAGAAATTCAAACTACAGGTTTAAGCTAACATCTCACGTGTCTTTTTAACAAGTTTAAAACACATTGTTGATACCAGCTCTTACTTGTCACTATCCCTTTCTTATTTATTTTAACAAGAAAACCCAGCTAAGTATGACTCAAAACAGAGAGCTGTTCTTTGTCCCTGTCAAATGTTAACAAGAGTTAGTTTATAATTATGCTTTTTGGTTTTGCCACAATACTAATCTAGAAAAGAACTCAGAGTGCAGACCTCTGCCAAGCATATTGTGATTGTGACACAACACTTTAGTCTTACTTTAATGTTATACTCCCTATCAGCAGACTGTCTGCTACAATTTGGTGTTAGTTGCAGGTTTGTACAAAAATTTGTTACCTGATCGTGTTGAAAATTATGATGACCAAGTACATGTTTCATATTCCAGAGTATCCAGAATATTGCCAGGATCTGGATCACACTTTTACATCTGTCAGAAATTATGGTGACCTAGTCTTGTATTGTTTTGCAAAGCAATCCGACCATATATGGTGAAGTTATATACACGTGGTGAAAACAGCCCCTATCTCACACTGATAAAGAATCATTTGAAAAAGTCCTGGATCCAGACGGTGATCCAGATCACCTCCAAAATTTAATCACTTCTTCCTTATCCCATTTAGAACATTTCCTGAAAATTTCACCCAGATCCGTTGGTAACTTTTTGAGTTATGTTCTTCACAGACAAACAAACAAACAGGCAAACTCTCCAATAAACATAACCTCCTTGGCGGAGGTAATACCAGTTATAAAATAAGTGAAATCTTGCAACAACAACCAAAAAAAAGTCATTTTGCCAACGTTTGACCGCCAACTGTATCATTCATTGTGAATGTTTAATGTGAACAGAAGTGTTTTTACAGCAGCTTGGCTGACACCTACCTCCTAGCACTAGTTTCAGACATTAAAAATTACGATACAAAAAAGTTTAATTGTCTTTGTTAGTTTTGTAGATCCTAAAAAGGCATAAATGTTTATTTCAGCCTCTTTCATAAGCAGCTAAAATACTAACAGGAGCTTTAAGCTCTGGCTGATGATACTTTCAAACATTCAACTTTTACTCCCCCAGAAATCTTCTGACTTGTCGAACTTTCATTAGGTCATACAGCTTTCCTTTGTTTTCAGTTATGCCTGATTTGATTCTTCAAGCATTGGCTTTCAAATGTTACCAACCTCCTGCTTTAAGCTTCCAGTGACTGTACTATCCTGAGAAGATGAAGTGGAAGCCGGCCTGTTCGATGTTTGAGCCTGTATGTTTGACTCACTAAACATCAGCAGTGAGCGGATGTTGTTAACACTTCTCATGACTAATTGCAGTGTGCATACACGCACAGCAGAGTTAAGCTGACTTGCTGTTGCTGCTGGCTGTTGCAGTAAAACTCTCAGATGTAACTGAGAAAGCAGCGCTGCCACCCAGCCTGTCCCCTCTGCCTGCTCATGTGGAACATATGGATATATGTGTGCCAGTTAGCAAGACAAGTCAAGCGGGACCAATGCGATAAAGCTCATTAGGAACAAGGGGACAGGGCGATGTCTGTGTAGGCTGTGTTGTGATGTGGGACCTTCCTCAAACACACTCAGACCATCACTGCAGAGGCCAAGAGATGTCTTGGAAAGCTTTAAATATTCACGTATTGTTCGTCTGCTTCATTTTAAATAAATCTGTTTGACGTTTTCCAGGTTTTGATAACTTGGTGGGAGGCTGGCACGACAATAACAAGAAATATTTCATAAGAATTTGCAGTTATAGGTTACCACACTCTGGCGTGGCTCCATTAGGCTCTTGGTCTTCCAAGAGAACAGATTTCTCTGCAGAAGACTCTTTCCTTCTCCTTTGTTTGTCTGACAAAAGGCTCAAGGTAGAAGGAGGATTTAGAGCGGGGGTGTTACCTGTAGTGACATATAAAGTTTTAGTTATTTCTGGTCCTCATTAAGTCCATTTGATAATCTAGTGGCTGCTCTAATGCCTTGCTAAAGAGTGTGGGGTCAGTCTTGCATCTTACATCTGAATAATTGGGAGGCCTGAAACACTAAGTAGCTCAATGTAGCTCCTGCAAATAGCATATGAGGTTTGTCATGTGTCAGGGTGCATCTGCCTGTCTGTGGTCAGTGTGTGTGAGCGGAGGTGGGTGAGTGTAAGTGATGCACAGAGAGATGTAAAAGAACCAAATGTGTGTTAGTCCGAGCAGGATGGGGGCACATGGAGGATCTGTGCGGCCTGCCTGGCGGTCATGTTTAACAGCCTGCCCCTCCTGTTTGTGATAGGTTCCTAATCATTCACACTGGGGGTGTGTGTATACAGTAATGCCTTCAGACAGCTTTCATATGAGTGTCTGCGTAGATCAACCGCTTTCCACTGATAATAATGAGCCCTCTGGGTGAGAGCAGGGTGGAGACGGAGGGAGAGGAGAGCCATAAAGTGGAGAATATTAACGTCCAAGACTATAAGCCCCCCATCCAGTATAATTCTCACTTAGCCTCGTCCAACAACAGTCTCCCTTTTAAAGAGCTTTTTTTTGTAATGTGCTGCCATTTCCATATCTGCAATTAACAGCAGCAAGCCCAAAATGACCCTTACAATTAAACTGCCTGCATAACAAACTATACAGTGCATCCAGGCCTCTCCACCACCACCACCACCACCCCCACTCCTCTCAGAGTCTTATCATCATGATGCCCTAGTTTTCCTCGGCACTCCCTCATCTTTGTCTTTTATCTCTTGTGTTTGTTCCCTCTATCCCCTGGGATTTGTAGCCCAGGGTGTTTCTAATGCTCATCAGGACATCTGACCGATCCTGTGCTGACACTTTTTCCTGCCCTTTATTTAAAGACAAGCTTTAATACGTGAAACAATGTGCTTCATTATTACACTGTTATCCGATATTCTTTGCTTTCATTTGACAGGTCAAGAGAAAGGCTCTGTTTCTCTTTGTATTCAGTCGGATTCAAGTTTTATTCCAGAAAGTTCCATAAATGAGTCAAAATACTCACAGCAACTACCTGGAAAGTACTTTTTTGCCTTGACAGAGTTGGAGTAGTTTTTCAAGGTCATATCATCTGTGTTTGATGTTTTCAACAATCCAAAGTGAGGACTTTACATCCTACATTTAAAAAAAATTCACACAGAGGGGATCCTAACAGCTGGTTCATGTTTCTTATCTGGTTTCACTTTATCAACCACACACCAGCATCTAACCCTGGGACCCAGAGGGATGCTTTTTGCAATATAGAAGTATTTATGAAATACAGTCATAACACAGATCTTTGCACATCTACTCCTCAGGCAGGTGTGTCAGATGAAGACAAGAGTCCAAATTTAATGTCTTGGTCATAGACCTTTGTCAAGCAAATGTTTGTGCCAGCATTTGAAGCCATCTTAAATAGGAGTGGCTGTGTGGCTCCAACCAATCACTTCACTGATTGTAAGAGGTTTAAAAGTTAAAATACAATTAGAATCCATTAATAAATTACAAAACATTTAAGAGGAACGATTTCAAAACATGTTGTGACTGAGTACATTGATCAAACCTGGTGACTACAGTCAGAAAGAAATATGACATGATCACTCTCATTATAGGAAATGAGACAAAATGAGGAACTTACTTTACCTGCAAGAATAAAACCAAATACACACATTAAATCTAATATTTTATCAAAATGAGGATCTCTGTCCCAAACTGAGTGCTATCTTTAATTAAACTTAAATAAACATCCTTTCTTAACCTGCATCCAAAATAAAGTCGTGTCAAAAGTTTATCCTATAATGAATCTTGTTTTTACTAAAACAAAGTTTTCACATTTTTAGGATTTGCTGTGTGATAAGAGCAGCGTTTCAACCTTCTTGACAACCTTGTTGCAGACAGTACAATTAAACAGTCAGGGACTAAAAGTACTTTTTATAGAGATATTAAAATGTGAATTATGTAGTTAAATGTCTGGTGATTAGGTGAAGAGAAACAATCAATCTTAATGTTATATAATAAATTTGAGTTTGGTCATAAGGGTAAGGGTAAAGGTTCTTATAGGTTTTAACCAAGGGTAAGGGCTGGGGTTTGTGAGGGTCAGACTTAGGGTATGTAAGGGTAAGTGTTGGGGTTTGTAAGGGTTGTACCTGGGGTTGGGGTTGGGGTTTGTAAGGGTTAGACTTAGGGTTGGGTTTGTAAGGGTTAGACTTAGGGTTAGGGTTGTTGGGGTTAGACTAAGGGTTAGGATTGGTGTTAGACTAAGGGTTAGAGTTGGGGTTTGGAAAGGTTATACCTAGGGTTAGAGTTGGGGTTTGTAAGGGTAATACCTGGGGTTTGTAAAGGTTAGACTTAGGGTAAAGGTTAGGGTTCTTAAAGGTTTTATCTAGGGTTAGGGTTAGGGTTGGGGTTTGTGAGGGTTATACCTAAGGCTTGGACTTGGGTTTGTAAAGGTCAGACTTGGGGTTTGGAAGAGTTAGACCAAGGGTTGGGTTTTGTAAGGGGTAGACCTAGGGTTAGGGTTGGGGTTTATAAGGGTTATACCTTGGGTTGGGGTTTGAAAGGGTTAGACTTAGGGTTAGGGTTGTAGGGGTTAGACTAAGGGTTAGGATTGGTGTTAGACTAAGGGTTAGGGGTGGGGTTTGGAAATGTTATACCTAGGGTTAGAGTTAGAGTTGGGGTTTGTAAGGGTAATACCTAGGGTTGTAAAGATTAGACTTAGGATAAGGTTAGGGTTCTTGAAGGTTTTATCTAGGGTTAGGGTTAGGGTTGGGGTTTGTGGGGGTTATACCTAAGGCTTGGACTTGGGTTTGTAAGGGTCAGACTTGGTGTTTGGAAGGGTTAGACTAAGGGTTGGGTTTTGTAAGAGGTAGACCTAGGGTTAGGGTTGGGGTTTGTAAGGGTTACACCTTGGGTTTACAAAGGGTTTGGAAGGGTCAGACTTGGGGCTAGTGTTGGGGTGTGTGAGGTTCAGACTTAGGGTTTGGTATTGTAAGGGTTGGACTTGGGTTTGTAGGGTTATGGAAAGGGTTTGTCAGGGTTAGAATTAGGGTTTGGGTTGGGGTTGAGTTTTCTCAAGGTTAGACTGAGGGTTAGATTTGGGGTTTGTGAGGAATATACCTAGGGTTTGTAAAAGTTAGATTTAGGGTTAGGGTCAAGTTATGTTTGGAGTTACGGTCACTGAACATTTGTCTTAGCCTGAGAAAAAGTGTGTCACAAACTGCTTATGAGAACAAGAGCTGATACTCTTTAGCTCAATCCACTGAAGAAAGGCATAAAAGCTCAAAATAGAGCTCCAAATTGTTCTGATTTTGTATATTAAGTCCAGAACCTTGGGAATAAGGCAAACTTGATCTCTTGGCCCCTCTATTTTCTTTAAATGTCATTTTCCTGATGATTTGCAAATCATTCCTCCTCTGTGTCATCCAAACAGTGTGGTTGTATGTGCGTGTCATGTGAATGTAGGCTAATTCAGCGCCTTGCATGTTTCTACTCCTGGACAATGAAGCTTGAAAGAATCCATCAATCTTTCATGTCATCTTAGAGAAATAAGTGGTTATCCCTCCTCTCAGTCTTATCACAGCACTCTACTCCTCCTAGTGGTGATGATGTACAAAAAGAGGAGGAAGAAGAAGACGAGGAGTCCGCCTGCTCTCTTTTTTAAACATCTTTACACGTGCTCGTTTATCATCATGAGTTTTTATGTGCCCATCAACGCCGTGTAGATATGGAATCGGTCATTAATGGCTACACAATTAGAGAGGAGGTTTTAAAGAGCGATATATTTCAATTTGGGAGACATAAACCTAGTGAGTTGGTAACTAATTGTAAGTGCCTCTGGAGTAATGGGAGCCCTTTGAACTGAGGTCAGGATGACTCAAAATCAGCTTCAAACAGCTTTTACTGCCCTGGTTTAGTCGCCCACTCTCTCTGACAGGCTGCTGCATATCTTATAATGATATACACAGAGAGGAAGTTCTTAAGTTTTAATTAAAAAGCGAGCAAAGTAGCCCACAGTGGAGTTGTTTGGGAGTTCATGGCAGTGAGGGTGGAGACAACGCTTTCCCAGTGAGACTGATATCTTTGGACAAAACGCCTCTCTCGCTCCATTTGTCAACATTTGTCTCTCCTCTTCCTCTGGTCCTCTCCCCGCCCGTCCCAGCATCTGGATACCTTTGGGATGGAGAGTAGGAGAGGGGAGACGGGGCCTTGCTTCATCCCCTCCCATCCCACTGCTCCCCAGGGGTGCTTGAGGTTGGTTTGTGATCTTGCATCTCACATGATAGAGACACATCTAATCCTGTTAGGCATTAATATCTTACAGTGGAATAGAGGAGACATCAGGAGGAAAAGATGAAAGACAGGATGGCAGAAGAGAGAGGGGAATATTTAAAAAGCTGGCCTACATATTGGTTTTGGTTTAGTGTATACATATGCCTGTGTGTGTGTGTTTTTCTGTGTATCCTCATGGGAACTCCCCGGCTGCTGACTGCATATCTGACAGACTCCTCTCAAGGTGTTTTTCTCCTCGCTGTCTTTCTCTATCTGCTCCATCTCTGCTCCCTGAGTGAGAAAGTTTACCCTCTAGGCCCCATCTGAGCTCCAGGCCCCCAAGGCCTCTGCATTCCCAAAGCTCCTCCACACCGGAGCCCCTCAGGCTCCCTGCTGTACCACAGGGAATACCCCCAAGAACCCCTTAGGCCCCTCAGACTGTGCAGCAGCAGCCCTGCACAAGAGAGCTAGCCTGGGGGGAGGGGGGGTGTTGTCTGGAAATACAACTACAAACATGCTTCACTGAACATTCGAACAGGCCCTGACAGCGCCTCCTGTTGGTGCAGCATTGTTTTTGCACATAGGCCGCCTTGTAACCCCGTTAAGTTTTCTCTCTGGGGCCTTGACCTTGTTAGCAATCCCTCAGGGCTCATTGAGGCCTCTGTGTGCTACATGTGCACTGACCTTTCCTGCTCCTGGGGGTTAAACAGCATCTTTTTGGCCCAAAGAACCCCAGCTTCAGCTTTGTGATGGAGACAGAGGCACCTGGGATCCCACTGGGAGACAATCTGAAAAACGATTGTGCTCCTACTGCTATGTACAGTGCTCTTCATCAATGTATTGTCAAAGAGAAAGGATAGAGCAAAAACTGACTGAACTCTCACTGCGTTTTATCATGACTCTCCGTTATTAAAGAAGCCTTGATCTCAGAGTTTGCACGTGGATATTGAGGCTGTGAAGCTAGCAGGCTTGCTGCCTTACAGATGTCTTAGGCTGTGTGCTACCAGGTGTACGTCACCTGAGATTACCCACGCTGACACCCCTTAAAGGCAAACAGCCAGCAGTACAGCTGAGGGGGCATCTGGTGGCGTGTGTGAATGCGAGTGCGTGTGCAGAGCGCTGTGTTTTGATGCACACACATCGGTGGAAGTGTTTGACAGAGTGGGCCAGTGTGCAGATGTTTGTTGTGTTACAAACACTACACCCACAAATGTCACATCGATCTCCATCTATCTGGAATTAGAACCTTCATACGTCAATCAGAGGAATGTAGATCAGGTGAATCATGAGGTCAGCGTCTGTGTGAGCGGAGAAAGGCGTGGGTTTCTCATGCTCTGCGCTGCCTTTGCAGGTTAAGAATGAAGTGGAGTGAGTAAAATGTTCAACTCTGTGGTCCCTCTGATCTTCCTCTGCTTCCTGGTGCCCCTGCAGAGCGAGAACAAAGAGAAGCACTTCCTAATCAAAGTGCATTGGATTAAGAGGCAGAACATCACAGAGATACTACCTCACAGCCATTAAGTGAATTGGAAAACAACCTGAATCACATCTTCAAATGAGCCGTCTGTGACCCCAGACCAGGAGAATTTTAATCTTTCTGTTAGTTTGGCGAGTGTGGAGGCCTGCTGAGGAAATGAAACAAGCAGTGTGTGTGTGTTGGTGTGAATGTGTGTGTGTTTCTGCTGTGTGAACACCTCCAGTAAACCACGTGTGAACATATAGCCAGCAGCTAAATCCACCGTGCCTGTATGTGCGTGTTTACATCACTTCTCCAGGTATACCACATCAGAAGCTCACACAGAGCCGTGCAACAGCTCTTTCTTCCCACATTGGCTCATATTTTATTAACACACCTGCTGAAGCTGAATCATCTCATCTCTTATAGACTCGCACACAAGCTGACACACAACTCCATCCACATCGTGTATATTTGATGAGCCGGGGCCCTGCTATGGATGTGTCTTCCTGTTTCTCACTTTCGTTGATGTGAACATATTCATTGTGGCCGCTCAGACCTCAGGAGGGCGAGACTGGAGTGGACATGGACTTTATGAGGGCTGAAGTGTCAGAGTAGAAGAAAGGTAATGGGCTCAGGGCGGGCTGATACTGCCATCATGTGGCTGCAGGAGGTAACATCTAGGTCCACAGCTGTTATTCAGAATGGGGGGATTTAGGTGTGTGTGGGTATAGGGATTATTTGTTTATCAACAACGCCGGATGTGCGCGCAACTGGGATGCAGAAGCACTGCGGAGTTAACCACTGAAAAAAAAGACATTTTTAACTAAATATCATCACTTATACGGATGATAAACTACTCCCAGGTTTTTGAAATAGCAGCAAGTGGATAGAAGAAATCAGTAAGTGGAAAGATATTATGTTGACAATTTAAACACTCAACTGTTAACTACTCGATGCTCATGACTACATTATCAGTGGACACTTACCAGGACTAAAAAGTGAGTCAATAAATCAGAAATCCTCTCAATCCAGAAAAAGCACACAGACTGCTAAGACTGAAAACCGGCTCATATTAAAAGAACCAGAAAACTACGTCCAGAGTTAATTATTTACAAGCAGGCTTCGCTGGTGTTATAGTGTAAAGTGTGACCCTGTTAACTTGTGACTCTCGGCCATTAATCACTGTTGGCTGAGAGTTACCAGTTAGCATGGTCGCTATTAACTCCAAAACACCGGTTGAAACCAGATGGACGTTGCCTCTGAGGTAAAGTATCGTTTCTAAAAACTGACCACAGAACAACCGTACATTTTTTATGCTGATAACAGGTGAAATTTAGTGTTTAAAGAACTCTAGCTCATCTAAATGAAAGGAGCTAAACACTGCTTCTGCGGTCAAGATGCGTGCGCATCTCTATGATTACTTAAAGTGATAATCTGATTTTATATATATATATATATATATATATATATATATATATATATATATATATATATATATATATATTAGGGCTGTCATTTTAACGCGTTAATTAGATTAATTAATTACAACGCAAATTAACGCATCATAAAAATTAACGCAGATTAATCTGGATCCAAACCCGCGAGACGTTCAAAGACGCACTTATTTTCAAATGTTTAGCATTTACAAACCGTTTATCCTACATGAAAAAAGTGGTATTCTCGTCAGATTTTTTAATTTCCGACAGTCCCTGAATGTATCACACCTGACGTCAGCAACATGCTTTGAACCGGGTGGAAGAGAGAGCGCTGTTAAGGGGACTGCTGACCACATCTCGTTTATTCACTTGTCCTTTTTCGAAAATCTACAGAAAATCAACCGTTTGCTCTAGCTCAATTCTGTAAAAAACAGATAATTTTACACTCTTTACTGCTTTACACAAGCCCTGAATGATCGAAAAACGTCTTGTATTTAAATCTAAAGAATTCTTTGAAAATTTCCTTCCATCTTCCTGGTGTCATGTTTCAGCTTGGGGCTGCTCTGCACCAATCAGCAGCAGTTTGTGTGTTCAGAGCATGTTAAACTGAGAATACTTCACTTTTTTTTGATCCAAGACTTGAAAAAAGTGTTTTGTACATAGTTCCTCACAGTTTTTAGCCTTTAGCCCTGGTTCTCCTGACCTCATAGAAGTATAGAATTTCATATTGCAGTGAAAATTGAGTCCACATCGAGTAAAAGTGTGACAGAAGCAAAAACCGTCCTAAAAATCAAATAAGTGTATCTTAGGTGCAGGACTGTGTAGATTTTGTAAAGATAGAACCATAACACTTTTTCATTTGTTCCTTATGCCTCAGGGTACCTAAAAATGTGTTGTATATATTCACACCTTATTTTTAAATGTTTTTTAATGTCCTGGAATTCAAATTCTTTATTTTGGGACCTTAAGCAGATATGAGATTAAATGCGATTAATTAGATTAATTAATTACAAATCCTGTAATTAATTAGATTATTTTTTTTAATCGCCTGACAGCACTTATATATATATATATATATATATATATATATATATATATATATATATATATATATATATATATATATACACATTCATATACTTGTGTGTGTGTGTGTGTGTGTGTGTGTGTGTGTGTGTGTGTGTGTGTGTGTGTGTGTTTTAGGGCTCAGCCTCTGCCTAAAGGGAGGGGAGGGGGGGTCAGTCGGTGAAGAACAGCCAGCTGACACTGAGGTATGTGTCTTTTCTAATGAGATTTATCTGGCTCCAGATGTTCCTGGTTATGAAGATGTGTGTCAGTGATTTAGGAGGGTGAGACCTGCACCCTGTCAGAGTCACAGTGGGGTGCTGTTATACTGTCTGTCACCCCCACCCCCAAACCCCCCACCCACCTACCCACCTCCACCCACTGCCGCTCATAGGTGGCCTCTGACAGTACCATCATCTTTCTCTCTTTCTCACACAAACACACGAGTCACAATCTTTGAAAAAGACGTGAGTCAAGATTTTATATTTATAACCTTACAAAACATAGAAATACAAAAGGAATGTCTATAAAGGGAAGCAAGTACACCACATATATACAAAGCAAATAGGTAAGTATGACGTATACTGTAGGAGTATTAAGATGTTCACATTCCCAAAGCGAAACTTCTCTGTGTTCAACTTAATGGATGAAATAAAGACACATTCCTTAATCCAGTTTTTACATCGTCCAGCACATATTTTGAGGTGAAGCAAGTAAAATGATAAAAAAAAGCCAGTGCAAGTGTACTAGTGTATATCCAAAAAGTGTATCAACAACTTCCTTTGGCTCAGAAAACTGTGACGCTGTACTGAGTTTGCTTTTGTTTGATTTTTTTTTTTAACCTCTCAGAGATCTTGAGGATCATTAGAGTCTCTTTTTCCTCAGCTGGTCGAGGGAGGCATCAGCTGCGCTTGCCACTTCATTTAGTCTGGCACAGAACCACAACCACTGACCAGGCTCCAGAAGCTTCTCCTGCTAGTTGGCACAACATATAGTCACCTTCTTTTTACTCTTTCTCCTCCTCCTCCTCCTCAGGCTGCTCAGATGGCAGACTGCAGCTTGGTCAGGTTTCTCTGGTGCATGCTGTGGTGGCGCATCAGCTCGTCAGAGCGGGCAAACTTCTTCTGACAGTTGGACCAGCGGCAGGTAAAGGGCTTCTCACCTGACCACAAGGGGATGAGGGAAAAAAAAAGTTGTTGCTTTAGAGTTAATTAAACTAAAAGAATTCATTTTTCAGTAAGAACCAAGATGGCCCCCTGAACAGAAAGGTGGCATTGAGAGAATAAAGGTAAAAAAAAATAAAGGTATACGCACTTGTTTTACCTGTATGAGTCCGAGTGTGTGTCTTAAGATGATCTGACCGTGAAAACTTTCTCTGACACGTCTCACACTGAAAAGGCTTCACTCCTACACAGAGATGACAACAGTGGTTGTGATGATGGAAACAGGAATGAGAAAAAGTCAGAACGAGGGCTGAACTTTTAAATCTGACATCAGGAAAATTTACACAAAAATGCATTTCACATGTAAATTCAACCGACAAAATAACTTAAAATCATAAAAGACATCTGAATTTTTTTGAAAAATCTTCTTTAACAGGGGGATCTATATTAAGAGACCTTGTAAAAAATATCAGTCAGCTAAATTATTAATTCAGATTTATTCTACAATTTGACCTGGAGAGTAACACTTTGCATGATTTAAGAAGGAATGTTCATTATCACCAATAAAACTTGAACTCTTAAAAAATACTAAAATGACAATATTATAAACGTTTAATTCAGCATTTAATTTTAATTTAAAAATACATGATGCATAAAATGAAATTAATTTTTTTATCATATATATATATATATATATATATATATATATATATATATATATATATATATATATATATATATATATATATATATACACTAACACATATTTAAATAAATTTATTTATTTATTCATTTATTTATCTATTCATTTATTCATTTTGTTTATTTTTTTGTCAGAGCTGCAAGAACTTTCCTGGATATTAATTTTGGGTCTACTTCTGCAAGACTAACTTTGTTACCTGGAGGTTTTACTCCACCGATCCACTTTCAGAAACTCCTCAATCAAAACTGTCATAAATGAACTGACAAGGTGAGAGTTGATTTCCATTTTCCATGATTTTACATCAATAAAGCCCATTTAATGACCTTCTCCACAGCCTCAGCCAGGAATAAAACTCAGCCAGGAAAAAGAAAATCATCTTCTTATGAATGAACATAACTAACTTTGAGAGGGATAAGATATATCTAAACTTACTGATTTGTTGTTATATAACAACCGCTTTTACATTGAAAGTCTTATTCACAGAGGAATGTTAACTCCCTTGTCCAAAGGAAGCTCCCGCTCTGGGCGTAACTGGTTCAGGAGTTTTACACTGGTGTACCTGTGTGTCTGCGCTGATGCCTCTTTAACTGGTCTGAGCGAGAGAATCTGCGTCCACAGTCTGTGAAATCACACTGGTAAGGCTTTTCTCCTGCAAGATAAAAAAAACATCAGTCATCTTCTTTATCACTTTTAGGAAAAATACCACCAGCATTTGCACCTTCAGTATTTTTCCAGTTAAGATGAGGAAAGTCAAAGCACCAGCACAACTCTATCTTGTCTTATCTCACCTGTGTGTTTGCGGCCGTGCATCTGCAGATGTGACAGTTTGAAGTATTTTTTGCTGCAGCCGGGATACGCGCAGACAAACGGACGCTTTTCATTGGCCTCTGTTGACCTCACGACTGGTGGAGCAATACTAGCTACCCGTCTGACATCCTTCAGGACAGAGAAGAAGGCAGAGACTTTTGTAAAATAGATGTTTCCTTTTCTGCATGCTTTGTTTGTGCATGTGTGAGTTAACTCTGACTGACCTGAAGTCCTCTGAAGACTCCATGTGTGTGTATGTGGTACTGGGCGCTGACCAGCATGGGCGGAGGCGGGACTGTGGGGTCACTTTCATAGCTTGGTGCGTGTCCGCTGACAGGCAGGAGCAAAAAAAGGAAGAATTTAGTAAACACACTGAACACTTCAAAAAGAAACTGACAGAGGAACTTCATTTGAACCGAGTCCTTAAAGATGTCAGAGTCTCCTCAAACTGATCCTTAAAACACTCAGAGAAACCCGTACACACAGATGTTAGTTTGTCCACTTCCTGATCTCCTTAGGGAGTGGGCCAACAGCCATCTGTTTAAACCTCCCTCCTCTCCTCTGCAGCACCACAAATAATGCTTAAAAGCAAAGGATACGCGACTTTATTTATAACAAACGATAAGAGAACAAAAACTCACCTCTTCATGGAAGAAGCCAGTGAGTTCATCTGGTTCCATGTTACACAGTCCAGCTGAGACGCCATTTGATACAGGTTATCACTGAATGAAACACAGCGTGGTTATTAATGTTTCACTTTGATTCTTTTGGGAAAATTCAGTACGAAAAAAAACTATTGAAAAATGTAAAAACAACAAAGATTAGTTCAGAGGTCGTGACAGATAAGAAGAAAATGTGATTTACAGTATTTCTTTGTTTTCTTCTCTTTTTTTATTCGTGAAGTATTTCTGGGGAAACCTTGAGAAGAGATATCACAGTAAACATTTTCATCTCTCTGCACACTTCCTGTCCTTTTCTTCCCTTGTATGGTTGATGAAGATGTTTCATTGAGGGGAACTCCAAACTACTCTCTGTTTAACACATCCTGTCCACCCTGCACACCCCTCACTGGCTTCATTAAAAAACATGGGCTCTGAGCCATTCTTTACCTTGGCAGATCACACTAATGCATCCACACATGCGCACACACACACATACTTGGAGAGGTGATTGTGCACTCGGCAGGGGTGAGTGCCTCCGTGCCTAGCACACCACGCACCGGTGCATGACATCACTCTGTCCTCAGTATCATTAAAAAGCGGGAAACAGTTTCGGGGGAATTCTGGACGGCATTCCTTGAGAAGTCCTTGAGGGAAGGATGGTGATGGCTCGCTAATCAGCTCTGAGATATGTTAAACTGTGGAAAGACTCATTGATATCTGACATGTACTCACTGTGTACGAGTGTGTGCGTGTCTCTATGTTTGTTTGAGGGTTTCCAGCTCATGCCGTGAGCTCTAACAACAGCCGAGTCTTCCCTCCTCTTATCAAGCCCTGTTCCAGTGTTTGGGTAGCACATGTTCCTTTTCTACAAAAACACTGCAAGGCGGCATTTAAAGAATTTCATCCTAATTTACCCCCCTCAGATGGTTTGCATCAAATGAGAATGAGTTGGAATCAAACCCAGAGGTTGAAATAAGAAGATTCCCAGCCTCAACCACCACTTAACTTTCACTTAGACTGAGCGTGTCTCTTTTACTTTTCTCCTCATTTTTCCTCAGGGTGGACTTGGACACATCAGCAGTAGATCACTCTCTGTTTGTTTTGGCCTGCTGAGCAGCAGTGGGCAGCACTTAACCTCAGAACAAATTAGGATTCACAAACCAGACAGCGCAGAGGCAGGATCAGAGGGAGTTCACACGTTTAAAAAACGACCAGCGACTGAGCGAGTGAACCAGCGAGCACGCCGTGTTAGTGGAAAGAATCTGACGTTAATGGATGTGTGAGGAGTCTGAACACTCGTGGGGAGGAGTGGAATTGTACCATGAGGGGATTTAAGGTAGCCGGAGTCAAATGAAGTAACAATAAATGCATTCAGAGACAAGTATGCGTACCTGTTGTAATTTCTCAACAGCAGAGCCTGGCTGTTTGGACAGGACTCAGGGGGATTGTGGCATCCAAACATGGGTGGGGGGGCCGGGTACTGCTGCTCAACTAGAAGAAAAAAAAATGTCTGCGTTATTGATGACATCATTGAGAGTGTTTTTACTAGGTGATAAAATATCAGATATTCTTATCTGATAAAAAATAATAAATGCTGCGATATTAATTTTATTTATTAAGGATCCTTCAAAATACAGTTACAAATCCTCTTAAGATAACTGGAAATAAAAGTAGGGAGAAAAATCAAAGCCACAAAAAAACATTTAAAAAAAATTGCAGATGAATTCATAACACAGGCAGAAGACGGGGTGGAAAATTGTGTTTCAAAAAGTAATTTAGAAAATGAAGACAGAGAGTTTGCAGCTCTGATCAGTTCGCTGATATTCTCAAAAACACATCACTTCCAATAATGTTTTAATTTTCTTTTTTTTAACGGTTACAAAACACATGAAGTCAGTGATAAAATGAAGCTTTTTAAAAAAAAAATCTGTTCATTTTCAAGGCACATTTAGTACATGCACGTCTGCACTGTTCCACGTTGACCTGCTTGTTTGTTTTTCTTTCAGAGAGCGCGTGGGTCAATCAGGAACACTGGTCCTTTTCAGCCTCATATACTATATTGTTCCCCAGACAGTTTCTGACATTCCAGCAGAGTCACATAAAGCCGTTTCCTCCAGTTATCAGAGTCATTAACCATACGTGTGCTTAAAGAGCGAGAGGGAGAGCGTGTTTATGTATGCCTGCGTGCACCAGCGTGTGTGCGCGCAGAGATGGAGGGAGATGAAGGACAATGGATGACAGCAGCTCTGTTGTGATATGAAAAATAACAGGTTACTTACATAACCTTGCAGTGACATGACAGTCCTCCAGTCTGCAAGTCAATTTAGTGCAGAGACGTCAGGATGCAGACACTTACCTATGTTGTTTGGTGGAGACAGCGTGTCCTCATGTTTGAAGGACAGGCTGGAGAGCTGAGGGGTGTGGTGGGACGGTGTGTGACCATAACTGGGGTTGCTGTCTAAACTCACTGCTCCATAACCTGAGAGCAGAAAGGAGAAGCAACGGAAAGTTTCAATAATCTTGTTTGCCTGGCGGAGTCATTAGATCACCATCCTGCTAAAGATGGTAACAGTGAGCGGTCTGCAGAGTCTCAGTATCTGGTCAGTTATCTGAATCCCCTGGTAGTGGCTCTTAGTCTTTGGCAGGGTCACCACAGAGAGACATTCATTAAACAACTAAATCCCTTTTCCTTGTAACATGCTCTTTTTCCCTCCATCTATCTTCAGCCTTGTGGTTGCAATATTTATGGCAGGTGGAAAAAGAAATTTGGCGAACACACCACAGACGGACTGAGATGAGCTGCTGTGGAGTACGCTCTGTGAAAAAACAAGGCTGGAAAGTGATGAATTGCATGTATGCTAACTTAATTAAAGTTAAACGAAACAGGGAGCATTGTGAGTTATTACATTGTCTGAGAGAAATGCATAAAGTTAAAGTTAAAGACGAATATTACATTTGAGAAAGCTACGTAAAAATGATTCATTGTTTCACTTTACATACACACAGCAGACCTATTGAATTTAATTTTTATTCAATTTCTGGTTCTTGGGCGGGAGACTTTATTTCATGACCTTAATCAGGACCTGAAATCTTTGATATTGTAATTAAAAAATAAATAAAAATAAAAAATAGTTTTAAATGTCTAGTAAGAGATGTAACATTTCACACGGTTGCTGGATTACAGAGCTAATGCTAGTTCAATGATCTATGTTTTGTTTGATTATTAATTTTCTTTTTTTTTAAATTCACTGATTAAACCAAATTTAAATTAATTTTATCAATCACATTGAATATTATATTTTAACAGTTTTTTTTGTTTGTTTTTTTTTAAGTCTGGCTGTTTGGGCAAAGAGGGGGTCAAGCAGATTTTTAAATGCGTCATTGTGGGCATTTTATCCAGGAGCTGCTTCAATCCTTAATCTGAAAAGAGTATCATCATTTTTGTTGGTATAAGTTTTAGTTTCTGACCTCTTCTTCAAGCAAAAAGAAAATCTTGCATTCATTCAAAACTTTCTCTTTTGAAATAGTAATTGAGTCCTGACACAGCCTTGACACGTTGACGTATCCTGAGTCAGGCCTCGGAGGGATGTTGAAAATTTTCAGAGAAAAATGACTCATGTGTCTCTTGTATTTCAATCCCTGAAGAGCACAGAACATGCCAACTATTATAACATTCAATAAAAAGTACTTTCACTGTGCAACAAGACGCACAAAAAACTGTTTCTACAAGTCACCACCGCAGACCCGGGCAGGTTTAGAGCGCTGACTTCTGGGTAATGAGGCCCAACAGAGATGAGCTTTGTTTACAGAAATGCTGGGTCATCACTGCGATGATGAAACTTCACAGGAAACTGGAATAAAGTCTGATTCCAGAAAATGGTTCTAAAATTAAAACAAAAAAAAGAAAAGAAAAACTCACAGTGATGTGTTTTATGAAGGCCTAATATGATTAAAAAATACCCAATGCATTATTCTAAACCCCGACTCAAGTTTATCTATAACCATATATATCTATGTGTTTACGTATCTATCTATCTGTACATGGTGCGTCTCTCTATGTATCTATCCTGTTCTTGGTTTAGTTAAATCTGATGTATTAAGAGTCTGAAATATTCGGGTCTGCAGAACAAAGCAACGTTTTTTTTTTACTCATATAAATATTGTAAGGTCTAAGTTTTTCTTTACACTTACACCTCGTGTTATCAGCAGAAACAATGCACAAGTTATTCAGAGCTGCAAAAATGATACATGTCATATACTTTCATATACTTTACAAAGAGTTTATGTACGTTATTAAAGTTTGTGACCATTTTTAGTTTGGATTAAATATCTAACTGTGATTTTAAAAACGACAAATCTATTCTTCAGGCTTTAGGTTTTCTACCTGAGTCGCTGAGCAAAGGAAAAACAGCAATGTGTTAGAGCTTCATGGACCCACCTAGAGTTAAATTTCAATATTGATATTTTAACAAGGTCACAGGCGCATTAGTTAAATATGAATTCTGCAAATGGGGCTGATCTTTAGATATATATATATCTGAGATTTCTTAGGCATAAGAATCACATTTTACAAACAGAAGCATCAGAAATGCGTTGTACTGATGTTCTGTATTAGTCTAGATTTTATTCAATGTAATGTCTACTAATCCATCACATTGTCCCTGGATTCTTGGGCAAAATTGTTTTTAAAAATATCCTGCCAATAAAAAATAAATTGTCTTTTAAGACATCTTAAACGATGAGAATAGAGTTACAAATTTTCAGTTTTAAATTATGCATCAAACACAGGAATAACTGATCCTCTTTCTGTGGCTCTAATGCTGACTGAAGATCTGACATTCATCTCCAGTGAAAGGCCTCACATCAGAGCAAACGGACTGTTCTGTGGATCAGTGCCAGAGCGCTACCAGGAAGCTGTCAAGCCCGTTCCTGACACGGGACAGGGTGACCCAGTACTGCACAAAACATCCTGCTGAGACACAACAGCATTGACAACCACCTAAAAATGGAAATCTGTCCTGGATGCTGGAAGCAGGAAATTTAAGTACAAAGGCCCTCTTTAAGACCTGGACTTAATGGACCTGTGGTTGGAAACAGGAGTCTAGTGAGGTGGGACTGATGCTGAGCATGCTTACCCTGGTTCCTGGGTGCAGGAGAACTCTCCATGCAGCCAGGTAGGTAGGTCCCACTGGAGAACATCCTGGCCTGTCCTGCAGTCGGCTCCCCAAAGGCCCCAACTCGACAGGGACCTGATCCAGTAAACTGGCCCGAGAAGTGCACCGTGAAGGCCCCAAGTCCACAGTGAGGGTCCTCTATGGTGTCAGTGGTCCCCCATCCTGGCTCTTGCTTGATGAGGGAGTGGTGGGGGGGCAGGGTGCTGTAGGGAGAGCTAGGGTGGAGGTCCAGGAGCTGGGTCCACTGCCCGCCACCAGCGACAGACATCCCACAGCCGCCAGCAGCTCCGGGTAAGGACGGCACTGGAGGCGCTGGAGATAAGAGGGTCAGATCTCGGACGTCTGACCCCATGGACATGGCTCCACACGGGTCAGTTAGCATCAGCGACGTCAGGTCGAGAAAGTCCAAGAGAGGGGCGGTATTCCAGAGGAAGACGTGGACGGGAGGAACAAAATCCTGAAAGTTCAACAAAAATAACGAAGAAAGAAAGAAGACTGGAGGACACAAACATCAGTGGTAAAAGAACACTGTAGGTGCCATCTCTCCCTCCACATGTGCTGAAAGTAAAAGCTAAAATAAGGGAATTAGTGATGATGATGGATGCCAAATTTCACACTCCCCTGCTATCTGTGGTGGCTTTATAGTGGGAGTGTGTGGGGCCAACAGCTCCTTGTCCCTCTGTCTCTACAGTGTCTGACTTTCCTTCCTCTCCTGAAGGCTCAAATAGTGAATAACTCAGTGGACAGGGGGGAGGAGCAAGGGAGGCTGAGAAGAAGAAGAAGAAGAAGAAGACTCCCCTGCTCTGCCTCCGCTCGGCCAACACACAGCGCACTTCTGAGGAGACTCTGACTAATGTCACATTTGCATGAGCCGAGGTGTTGCTCCTCTTTCTCTGCTGAAGTTCAAGTTTTGTCTGAGTGTGTGTGAATAAGTGTGAGAGAAAAAGTGTTTTCAAGAAGCAGAGAGCGGTTTTATTGAATTCTCTTAATACGAAGCTGGAGTTAAAGCAGGAGCTTCTAGAGCACCAGTCAAAAATGAATGGTTGAAAACAGCCCAAGGTCAGTTTCATTTGGGCTGTGAATTCATCAAACTTCTCAACGGCTAAATTTTGTAAGATTTAGAGATTTTTTTCAGAGCATGGAAAAAGTATCTGAATGTCCATAAAAAATGAAACAACACTTATGTAGAGCTTAAACTAAAAGAGTTTCGTAACCAACAAAGTAAAATGTTTATGTGTTCACTGCTGACCGTGATGTTCACACAGACACTCATCATTTCTGACTCTTCTGACTCATCTGTTTTCTCAAACATACACACTTTCAAAATAAGTTACCGACTGGGTGAGGCAACTATTTTAATGAAAAAAAGAAGGAAAAAAAGAGTCAGATTAGGAAATAAATAAATAATGCATTTACTTTTTTTTTTTCTGATGCATTCATCTTTACGTTTATTTTATCTTTTCCGTAATGAGGACACTTTTTCTTTAGACACCATATGTCAGAGGATTTAGGATATTATGACAGGTTAATAAAAAACAGTGCTGTTTTTAATCTCTGTTAATGAATTTATGGATGAAGGAATTATTACTGATGATGTAGTAAAAAAATAATAAAACGACAGATTTGGGTTTTTCCCGTTCTGGATGCTGTTCTGTTTTCTGCTAAAAGTAACTCACATAAACTACACACGGCCTTGGAGGAACGCCACATCACACAAAGGGATAATTATTTATTAGTCCAAGAGAGGGGGAGTTTGCTGTGTGAGTGTGTGTGTGTGTGTGTGTGTGTGTGTGTGTGTGTGTGTGTGTGTGTGTGTGTGTGTGTGTGTGTGTGTGTGTGTGTGTGTGTGTGTGTGTGTGTCCCGCGCTGTTTAAGAGATAGAGGTTTTGACCTTAACTCAGACTTAACTCTATGTGGAACTGCAGAGGAATGCAGTCACTTAGAATCTGTCTATAAATTTCAGCAGCTGCTGTGGATCTTTGAACATTATTGTATTTGTCAGAACAACAGCCTGGCTTCTTCTTCTTCTTCTTCTTTCTTTCTTTCTTTATAAGCAATGAAATGGTCAGCACGCTTTTAGGGGCCTTGAAGAAATATACCAGTGCAGGGTAACGGTCAGTTCTTGATGACCTCTCATAAACAACCCAGAGATTATTTTACTGTTTGTATTACTTTAAACTCTGTAAATTCTGGTATAAAATAAAAAGTTTCCAATGTGAGGTAGATTAAGATATTTACATTTTTAGATTCCCCTTAATTTACCTCTGACAAAGTAACATTAATTTATGTCTTTTTTTATTTTTTTTATTATTATTTTTTTTTACTTCAGTATAGTCATGGTGTGATCTAATGCTGTTTGCATCTATGATTTGTTTTGACATGATAATAAAATAGATAGGTCATGTGATCTGTTTGTAAGCTTATTTTTATTCTGCTGTTTTATTATCTTGATCAGTTTTTATTTTCTTTTTTTGAAGGCAATGAACAAGTTAAGTTTGATATATCATTTTAAAATTGCATATTAACATATTGGCTGTGTTCTTTCCAACATGTACAACAAAATAATTAAACTTAAGAAGTCAAAGTTAAATTAATTAAACTAAATAATTAAACTAACTCTGTACCTTGAAAAATGCAAAAAAAAAAAAATGCAAAAAAAAAAAAAAAAAAGAATTATGATAGGAACCCCTTCCATGCTTGTCGTGTAGTGTTTGGTATTTTGGTTGTTTTACCCACATGGGTCAGGAGTTAAAAGACAAAGGGTCTTAAATTGTTTATATCTAATTATTATGGACTCTGATCTAATCACCTACCACACACCTCTTCTCTCTGTTCCATAAAGGCTGTTACAGGTTGATCATAAAAACTTACTTTAGGCTGATTTAAATCTAGTGATTTCTTTCTTGAAATGTTCCTCTCATGCACTCGTTCCAAACTGACCGTACGTTAAGAGCTCTCAGCAGATTTGAGATTTGAGATAGAGACCTTCGGGGACGAGGATGCTGTGAGGTGAAGAGTGTTCGCCAGTTCCTGTCGTCACCATCTGGAATATGAGTCTAGGATTCCAGTGAACGTCGGTGACCCCTGATTCAACTTAAGAGAAGTGATGGCTGTAAGGGGGGGAGGGACAAAAGGACATACAGAGAGAAAGAGAGATCTTAAATCACTGCATGAGTGATGAAATCATCTGGCTTACTGCTGTGGTGGCATCAGTTGATATTGCACAATGTGACTGTGTCATCAGCGCTGTCTTTCTTCCTGTTTTGGTGACCATCTTATTGGGAGCAGAGTCAGGGAAAGTCTTGCTCTACGAAGTGATAACAGAGGGATCTGATGGCTCCAGAAAAACCTGTCTTCTTTACAAGCAGCTGTACAGTATAACCTGTCAAAAACAGTGAAGCAGTACACACACCCAGAACAGTTTGAACTTTGACCCTGTGGAAGTCATTTTGCAAAGCTTATACCTACACATACATGAAGTGAAATTGACAGTCAGAGTGTATCAGCTTGTTTCTAATAGTCACAACTTTAGAAATGTCTCTAATGGCTAAACACAGATTCATCTAGGTGGTTTTTGGCCATGAAGAAGATAAAGTGCACTCTGACCTCCACTCTATTCTGGAGAATAAAGTGCTGTAAAGGCCAACCAGTACCCTAAAAGAACACCCAGCCATTCTGAGGATGTCAACCCACCTAAAAATAGTAGTCAGGATAATTAATTCCTCCCTGAACTATTCAAAAATCCCTCAGTGGTCCACCCACGACAAACAAACAACATCTTAAATAATGTACGAAATGTACAAAAGGTTGTGGTACAATTGAAAGTACCCCGCCAAAAAACAGAGAGAGAAGGAAAACGCAGTGCATCCGAGCCAAGAAAACTCTGGCCGTGCCTTCCCCAGTGGAGTCTTTAGCGGGGATTCATCAAAGGTGACGGGGCCGGGAGAAAACAACCCTTTCAGCCCCTATATGACGGATGGCGGTCCCCGAATACACCCATTCTTCAGATCAATCTCTGGTTAACTCAGGGTTTAAAACAACAACACTGGCTGTGTGGAGGAAGGGTAATGGTCAATACTGCCTGTGACCCTTAACAAGAAATACACAAGACTTTTGCTTTCTACAGCAAGAGATGCGTTAGAGGAAATCTGAGGAGGCTTTTGTTTCTGCCAGAGACGTTTGATAAACTGCACAGACATGTGACCTGGTGTAAGACGACACCTGAAAAAGATATTACTTTTTTCCATTTTAATAAACATTGGTATTCATGCTTAAGTCGGCAGTTTTTTAAGCTGCGTCTTTTAAAGCAACATGATTTATTTACACTTTTAAATCACGGGTATAAAAGTGTTCATGATGTGAGGACCAAAACAGCCCAGAGAGAGCAGCAGGTGTGATTTTCATGTGCTGACGGTGGCATAAAAAGGCTCAGACCTTCACTTTTTCTCCGTGGGTATGGAAACAAACAGATAACAAACCAAAGAGCAGTGTGTTGTAATGCTTCATCATTTCCCCTATCTGCCTGTGGCCTCTAGGAAATGGTTACATTTTCAAACAAGACACAGCCAGGACAATATTCCTCTTTCTTCCCTCGCTACTTTCTCAGAGCTGTGTTTGGAAGTTTGTGACAGCCAGGCTTCTGCTCTTTGAGATAACAAAGACGCACTGCTGCTTATCACCCATGGCTTTATACAGTTGGAGATACATGTGGAAACATCTTTACCATCCATAAATTAACCGTTCCTCTGGTGGTGTATATCAAACACAGCTTTTAACAGTCCGCTCATTGTTCCTCTGCCCAACTAGAAAAACGACAATCGTCAGTTTTTAATTCTGCCTCACATCTTCAAAGTGTTGTATATCAGGCCGCAGATAAGAACCGGAGAAGACAGATCTGTGGGAGAGCAAGCATCTCCATGCTTCATGTGTCAGACAAAACACTGGTCCACTGATCCTTCACACACCCGGTCTCCTCTTTTTCTTCTTGTTACCTTTCCCCTCTATCAGTAAACCAAAGATTCCTCCCTCCTCTGTATTTATATAAAATCAAAGCTGGACTCTCCTGGACCAAATCCAAGAGGAAATAATTAAAACAAAACTTATAAACATGCAACAAAGGTTCAAACTGAACAAGTACTAAAAACACGCAGTCATTTCAGAAAAAAAAATACATATAACTCAGCTTACAAGTCCATGAATGAAAGTCTGAATGAGCCATAATGGTAGGTCAGCATGAATTCATCCTCAAGATATGAACTTTAAAAAGAAAGAAATATGTGTCCTAATAGCAAGGTACAGAAATATTTGCACAACCCTGACAACAATAATACAGACAAAATCAACCTTATGGCTGCTCATCGTAGTAAACTTCCTGTCCTTATCGGCAGTGGTGTGCCTCAGGAGAGGAAAGGGGGTGGCTGAGCCCTGAGAATGCGATTGGCCACCTCAGGAGTCAACTTAAAAACCTTCCACTATTATTTTCTTGTTCATGTCCTGAGGTGGTACACATGTTTTGACATTAGACTGTCTTATAAATCGATGTAGTTGGACAGAGTTTTGAGGCCAATCAGCTGGAGCGGCCATATTGGAAATGAGGCAGGCTTTGAGCCTCTCTACTAACAGCCAGTCAGTCAAGATAGTTTGCTGCTTTGGTTAAACACACATTTTAAGTGGTGTTGCAACATGTTGAGGGAAGGTTCTGTGACATTGCAATGTGGCAATTCTTTATAAATTCATTTGATGTGTTTGTGTACTCCTGAATAAACCACGAACCCAGGACAGCAACCTTGATCGAGAAAGTCTCAACACACTCCTGCATTGATCATTTTGGTAATTCCCAACAGCGGTGACAGACTAGAACCAGAACTAGCTTCTTTTTCAAAGCAAACAAGTCAGAAGTTTCATTTTTCTAATTTCAATAAATACTTTCAACCACTCATGTTCATATTTCTCCAGCATTAAATGTTACTTATTTGTTTTCACTGTAAAAATAATGGAGCCAGTTGAATATTTTATTGACTCACTTGTTCAGGTTGTTAACTCAGCCACACCTTGAAAGTCATTTTTTGGAGGTGTGGATGCTGAAAAACGTCTGCATTTTTACTGATAAAGTGATCGCAGGTTAACGACATATTGTTATGAAACTAAAGATCAACCCTGGAAAAAATGACACATTAGATTACTAGCTCCATTGGGGGGTTGCAAAATGCTGTCCACAATCAACAGCTGTTTACAACATTAATTTCATACATTATCTTTAAATGTACCATCAGAAATAGAAGGCAAAGTTTTTATAAAACTATGCAAAAACAATGATCATGTTTGACTTGTTTTCCACCTTTCTTTGTTGACTAAGCCAGGATAACAATGGTATCAAGGGCTGTAGATTAGTTTTCTACCAAAAAGAAGTATCTTTGGTGTGTTTTTCTATCTGTGTTTTGGGATGGCCTATTGGTGTACTCCCCATGACAGGGAGGTCGCTGCTCTTCAGCACCACTATTTTGGGGTGGCAATTTTAAAACTTTGGGGACCCCTGCTTTAGATGACTGAGGCTATGTCCACACTTAGCCAGGTATCTGGGAAACTGCAGATATTTTTATACGTTTTGGTCAGTCATCCACACAAAACCGCAGCGCTACCTCACTTAAAAAGATGTTCTCTGAAAACTGTGGCCAATGTGAAGATTTTGGAAAAACTCTGGTTTTATGGTTTTGTGTTTACGCACTCACACTGAGTTTTTGTTTCTCAAATCTCACAGCTGAATGACAGGTGTTCATTCTGATTGGCTGGCGCAGGTTTCACGTCTGAAAAACACTGCTAAATGTGGGTTTGGCATGCTTCAAGCAGCACTTATACCCACTGCATGAGGACAAAAGTATTTTTAAAAACAAATAGAATAGAATAGAATAGAATAGAATAGAATAGAATAGAATAGAATAGAATAGAAAATACTTTATTTATCCCCGAGGGGAAATTCAGGAGTCACCGCAGCATTTAAGAAAACAAAAGTAAGAAAGAGTATAGAAAGTGCAAAAAAAGTCCATAAGAAATTAGATGACGACATCCTGTCCACCACTCGTCCACCACTCTCCAGCCCAGCCAGTCTCCACCTCTTCAGGGTCCAGGACTGAGCCTCCCCAGCAGTCTGTTCAGTCTCTGTCTCCTGGATCCTGTCTGCTCACAGCAGGCGAAGCTCCTCCAATGTGGCGCCGGCGTCCGATGTCAGCTCCGTCAGGCACGTCCGTGAACAGCACGATACCGCTAGGTTAGCACGGCTAGCTCGTCCATCCCCCGGGGCTAGATCCCACGTTCCCAACAAGGATGGATGGAAGTACTGGTCAACGTCGTCACCTCCCAGCTCACATCCGAGAACCATATTTGTTTTGTAAAAAATACTCAGCTACTGTGTAGGCCTAAGTTGTCATTGTGTGCAAAATAACACGACAGCAGGAAGGACCCCGGTACAGTTTGGACAAAAATATGTATTAAACCCCCCACCCCCTCCAAAAAAAACAAAAAAAACAAAACAAAACAAAAAAAGAGATAAAATCCAAAATTCCAAAATCACAAACAAAATCTAACAGGTCCAAAAACACTTACTTAAACAGGGGGAAAGGATCATGACATGGCATGACCATAGACTGTAAATAAATGGACGCCATCTTGTTTGGCTCGAAGTGAGGTCACCACAAAAACTGCTCCCCCTGGTGACTGGCTGCAGTATAGGTCAAAAAATCCAGCTCTCCAGTCATTCCAGATCGGCTGTGGTCAAACTTAAAATAATGAATACACCTTGTAGAAATGTTTCTCCCATCCGATTACAGTGGTGATTTAAAGATATAATTTGCCTGCTTTGTATTCAAGTCCTCTTTTTTCTGAAGAGTTTCATTTTCATTAGTTAGAAGAGGTTAAAAACAAGGCTTCTTGTCACGTTTAACGATGATTGACATTCTTGTGTATTATTTTGTGGATTGTAAAAGATGTCGGGAGGTAGAGTCAAGAAGTGATTAAACTCTTGAAAGAAAAAAAAATCTTATTTTTGTCACCGGGCTCCACTCAGATTCTCCCAGAATCCCTCATGGTCTCTACTGCGCAGACTCTGCGCACAACTGCTTCAATGGCTGAACCTGTGGTATTTTGGCTTCAAAACCGTACAATGGTAAATGGAGGAGCTACACTGTCCACTCTATGTACAGTCTGTGGGCTTGACGTGATGTGGGGTGAAACCAAGAGGCAACCTCTGGTCTAAAAATATGAGACACTGCGGAAGTGCTAAAATCTGCAGTTTGTTGAGTGTCCCCTTGAGACTGGTAGTACTATAAGTCACATAAACACCAAGCAAAAAAAGTCATTTTCACAGCCACATCTGAAAGGCTGATTTTCTATAATGGCACACACTATACGGGAGTTGATTTTTCACTAACTCAGCAGTTAAGAAGATATTAAGATCATGATTTTTTTCAGTCAGATGCACAGCTCAGCTATATGTATACGTATATAGCTGTTGGAGTAGTGACTCAAAGCCCACCTCATTTCCAGTATGGCCGCGCCAGTCGATTTGCTTCAAAACTCTATTTCAGAAACAGACATGTGACGTCACAGAGACTACTATCTAATTAATCTATCAATTACACAGTCTATGGGTGAAACACATGAGAGGTAATCAAGAGAAGAGGCAGACACACCGTCAGGAGGTAAACCTAAACCAAACAAACATGGAGCATGAACTTTAGAATAAAACAGGAAACACAGGGGAAAATACAAGACAGACTCACAGGAATACAAGATAAACCCACAGTGCCGAAAAACTAGGAATGGTCATAACAAAAAGGTCAACATATGTCGTAATTATTCAGAAAAGCAGAAGTTTTCAACCCTGTTTTTTAAATCAAGGCCCCACATAAGCACATATCAGGGATGTTAACAGTGTCCTGCTGAATAACCTATGTCTCATCCCAGCAGGTGCCTGTGTGTCAGCACCAAGGCCGGCCTTTATCAGCTCTTTACAGTAAACCACAGCCTCTTCATGCTGTCACACCCTCACAGCTGTGGCTGGGGTGTTAACAGTCATCAGAAAACATTTTCACAAATCTGTAGCCGTAACTGTCTGTTGTCATACCCCTGAGTCTCATTCTGAGGCTAGACGAGTTAACTAACTGGATGAGTCTGAAGTTTGCACACAATGATGGGAAAAAGCAGAGAGCCCCACAGTTGGCACAGAATTTGACCGCTGATGAGTTCCTGTAGGGGAATAACAGCTTTTTGAAACTTTCTCAATTTCAGGAACAGACAACAGGCTCAAATCTAACAGAACCATCTATAACACTGTATGAAGCACAAGGGAATGTGGAAATGAAAAGCAAATGGTTTTATGGTTTAATGTCCTTAACTAGTCCTTATGTTTATAACCCCTATAGGCCTTAAGCACAAGCCAGCAAGACTTATATCCAGTTAAAAATCTGGTTCAGTGATGAAAGTTGATATTCTGCTGGGAACAGTTTTATCGATGTATGCTAACTGCTAGCATATTAATAGAATGTACATTAGCATCAAGCTAGCACCAAGTGCTCTTTATCGTTTTGGGTAGATTAAGAGCTATAAAACACGCTGAATGGATCAAAAATGACTGTTGTCCAAGACTATGAAACTTTTTTGGGTGTTCATGGATGAAATTGATATTTTGGTGAAAGAATAGTTTTATCAATGTGTGCTAACCGCAGCATAGCATATAACTTGTAAGAGAGTTATGTATCAGTGGGCTCTCAAGGAGATCTCTAGTAGCCCTGTTTTTACCTTGTGCTTTTATAAAAGTACAAACACATGAAGTAAGAGGTATATCTATCTATCTATCTATCTATCTATCTATCTATCTATCTATCTATCTATCTATCTATCTATCTATCTATCTATATATATATATAAATATATATATGTGTGTGTGTGTGTGTGTGTGTGTGTGTGTGTGTGTGTGTGTGTGTGTGTGTGTGTGTGTGTGTGTACATGATTAAACTTACTTTAAAATATGGTTGACCTGAAGCTCTCAACTTAAACTCGAAAGTAAGTTTTCAAGCTTAGGCTTGCTAGTGTTAGCAAATTATCTTTAAAGCTCCAAAGAAATAAAAACACGTACATTTTAAAGCCTTTAAACAACTTGCGTCATGGTGTTGTACGATATACCTGGACAATCCTCCGTATATCATTAACACAAACTTTAGGCAACTCCAGCAAACACCTCATTCATTTTTTCTCTGCCATCACAACACCGTCTACTGTTACTTTCTGCTGCTTCTTTCAGTAACAGGAAATGCCCATGCCACCGCACGCCAACGCGGAAGCGATCTGTGCATTGAGCCAATTGAGACCAGTTTGATTCTTTGCTTGAGTGTAACTTTGAAACTCTTATTTGTTCTCTCAGCTGCCTGTGAGTGTGCCTAATATAAACACTCTCTGATGACAAGAGGGCCCTCCATCATTAACAGAGCTGCTGTTCTACGGCAGTGACTCCATCCATCCAGACAGGAACGTCAGAATTCCAGGAAGACTGAACCTTTTTTTCTGCCATGAGGTTGAAACAGAGCACACACATTCCACATAGTGGGATTAACGACCTCAGATAGCTCAACACCACCAATGCGAGCTGGCTTTGATTGATCACTGCGGTCGTCAGTGATGGAGCTGCTCATGAAGTGATATGGAAAGATAACAGTGGTATTTCACGTACCAACCGTCTGATTGTACTGTACAACCACGTCAGAAACAACTGCAGCCCAGGAAAGAAATAATTCAAAGTGAACAAATGAAAGCAAAAAAAAAACAGAGTAATGATTTAAGTTACTGCTCTCTTTCTCCTCTGTTCATTCGTTCTCTTGGTGGTGGGCAGCTGTGCATGAGATTGATCCGTTATCTGCTGGTTGAGGTGATAAGTGATCACAGGGGCTTAACAGAGATCAGGCCCTCTGTTAGATAAGCACACACACACACACACACACACACACACACACACACACACACACACACACACACACACAAACACACAAACACACACGCACACACACACACACACACACACACACACACACACACACACACACACACACACACACACACACACAATATTAAAATGAACTTAGCATTTTATATGAGTGCACACTCAATTACCACTACCTAAGAAAACAACCAGGTGGTTTTTTTTGGTTTCTTTCCTCTGTTCAGCAGATCCTTTCTAAATGTTTCTGTCAACCATTGTGGTTAATCTCATGAAATCTCATTTCTACTGGTTAAAAAAAGCCATTGATCACGGAGCACAGCTGAGTAAGCTGTCCAGAAAGTAACTCTGTTCCTGAGGAAGATCATTTGCAGTTTCCAGAACAATGTGGTGCAAAAATTGCCAGAAGAGGAAAAAATGGATTCAAGGTGTAACACAACAAACTTTTTTCATTTGGGGTGGATCATTACTTTGTATGGCTCATTTGTTGGTCATGGACACCAAACTGGTTTTGTCTTCAGTGATATTTTTACTAATTTTGCTCCTGTGT
This sequence comes from Halichoeres trimaculatus, assembly GCF_033239565.1. Lineage (NCBI taxonomy): Eukaryota > Metazoa > Chordata > Actinopteri > Labriformes > Labridae > Halichoeres > Halichoeres trimaculatus. The sequence continues at coordinate 28,264,060 of NW_027437181.1, forward strand.
TTGTCTGGAGATCCTACATGTAACCATAGCTGCATTGTTTACATGTGAACTCAGCTGTTAGCAGTCTGTAGCATATCAGCTAACTGGTGCAAGGCCTGATGATTCCCCACAAGGTGAGGAAAGGGAGGTGAGGACGATGTACTGGTACTGAGGTGTAAGAAGTGACGGCATCGACATGTCCTTCCATCCATCATTATTGGGAACGTAAGATCTATCTTCGATAAGATGGACGAGCTAGCTGTGCTAACCCAACAACAGAGAGAATACCAGGAGGCAGAGTAGCATCATGCTATTCACAGACATGGCTAACAGAGCTAACAGCATACACCAAAGCCACATTGAAAGAACTTCACCTGCTGTGAGCAGACAGGATCCAGGAGGCAGAGATGGAGCATGACTGAAGAAGCTCAGTCCTGGACCCTGTGGAGGTGGAGGCTGGCTGAACTGGACAATGATGGACAAGCTGTCATCATCTATTTTCTGATGGACCTTTTTGCACTTTCTATACACTTTCTTACTTTTGTTTTCTTGATTGCTGCTGTGACTCCTCCTGAATTCCCCCTTGAGGATAAATAAAGTATATTCTAAGGCTGTGTCTCAAATCATGTATTCCTGCACTTTCACTGCATGAGTGTGTTCACACTGACAATATGGAAAATACACTGCTCTTTGATTTGTCAGCTGACGCACTCAAATGGACAAAAACTTGAGTGTGGAACGCTGAACACTTCTCACACTTATGTTCGCCAACTTGGCTTTGTTTGGGGGGAACTGATCAAACGATGGATGACGTTTGCAATTAATGACTAACAGAAGAAGACCTGGGAAGGGTTGTGTAAAGTGATAGTCATTTCCAGAAAGTGCAAAGCATCAGTGTTTTTGTTTGTGTTGTATGTAGTGCACTTCACTGTAGTGTACTAATGGAGGTATCTCATGTGAGACACAGCCAACACTCGGCCATTGGAACTAAATGATGGAGGGTGGGTTGTACTCAGTATCAAAGCATGTGATATGACCAGAGCTACAGAGGAGTGTGCTGTTTAAGCTGTGTTTCCACCAAGCAGTCCGGGTCGGTTCAGTACAGTTTGGGACGGTTTAGTACAGTTAAGCCTGATCCTGTTTGCGTTTCCACAGCAAACTGTGCCCTCTCGTGGTAGGTGGTGTGTAAGCCGGATGCCGAAAGCCGCAGCTGTGAAACAATAGCGTGACGCCATAGCAGCTTACCCCGCTGTTAAATCCAACAAAGAAGAAAATCGTGACACAGTAAACAAAGAGCATAGATGGAAGACATGCAGCATTTCATCCTCTCTGTGATTGGCATGTAGCTCTTTGATACAAAGTGCAATCAAGCTTCGTTTCAGAGAAGGCTGTGTGCCGCCAGGAGAAATGCAGCCGCTGTCGGGGTAAGTGACGATTCTTTTGACCAATCAATGGTCTGCAGTGTGTTGCTCCACCTTTCGAGAGCGGATCGGTTCAGTCTGGCACCCATACGAAAGGGTCCCAAAAAGTGGGACGGCTTGTCTCAGTTATTTAGGGATCTGTCCCGGGATAAGTCAGTGGAAACGCCGCAAAATGGGCGCCGTACTGAGACGAACTGAACCGGTCTGCTTGGTGGAAACACGGTTTTAGGGACTTGGTCTGTTTGGCACAAACTTTATAAGAATAAGAACTATTCTGTGTTTCACCTTCACTATACTTTTTTTGGTTATTATGAAATGTAAAGATGAATTCTCGTCCACTTCATCTTACTCTCAAAATACAGAAATGTGACAAAATATTAGCAATTTTATTCATTTTGACCATCAAGCACAGGTACTTCTGGCTCAAAGAAAATTCATATTTTTATCCCTGATGATGATACATCCTCACAATTTTTACTTTTTCTCTAAAAAATCTGACTTAACACCTCACACTTTTGGCTTTCTCATAGCTATGGCTTCTAAAAAAAGGCTTGTAAAAAATCTCAAGTCACTAAACCTTAAAGTACAGAGCAAAGCTTAACAGCGAACAAAAACATTTTGAAGCATGCAGTCATGATTTTATGCAAAACCATGAAGAGTTACATGGGGCGACACTATGCATTATGCTTTAAATAATTTGATAGAAAATTTAGAGAGCTGTTGTGGAAATCCCCCATCACAAGCTCACAGAGCCCAAGGTGAAGCCTTTAAATTCAGCAGAAACCAATACATGTGGCAAATAAAGCAGTGGATTCATGCTTTGGGGATTGCAAACTCAAGGCAACCTATATTATGCTCTTGTGTGACTAAAGTACAGTTTCTTTTTCAGCTGTATGCTTTTATGTTGAATGTTAGATTTAGGTTGTTCAAAGTAAAGAAAACTATAAACAATGAAATGCAAGAAGTCTGTGAAAATTTCCCTGCAGCCTGGAGAATAAAAAGTCCATCAGAAAAAACTTCCAGGAGAGCATGAATCATGACTTGAATCACCGTGGTCTCACCTCAGTTAATACCTTCACTTTGTTTGTTTATTTGTTTCTTGTATCCGTGTGTGTACGTGTGTGGGGAGGGTGGGTCAGCTTATAAGTAATTAACAAGCAATTTACTCCACCCAGGGAAGCAGGGAAGTTACTCATGCAGTGCTCCCTGACAAGGTCACTGGCTGATAGATGAGCCTGAGCGAGGGGATTTTTCAGAGATTGTGAAGGCAGGCAGAACTGTGGGAACCAGACAATTAGTGGGTGGAAGGTGGGTAGCCATGTTGGATGATGACCATGAGACTAGCTTACATGGATACTCACCACTTGGCTGTCTGACAGGGAGAAAGCAGACACCTGGGCTTGATGAACTCCTAACACACAGTCATTTATCTTTGAGGGGGCTGAGCAGGCAATTTGCCAACCGTTTAGGAAGAGCATGTGCTGTTTCAAATCAAACAAACATGGAGGAGGTCAATCTAGGCGTAGAGACAACATAAATATTTCATGCAAACAGGCATCCACTTTGAACATCTTTAGTAGCCTTTGTGTTTTTACCATACTACATTTCCAGACCATATGTTTTCTACAAATAAAGGTTAGAGCAAAACCTCAAACATTCTTTCCACACTAAATACATCCTTAAAAACACAAGATCATAACCTACAGCATCAATCTTTGGCAGTAAGAAAACAAAGAAAATATTCAGTTATCTTACAGAAAAACATTTCAGATTAACATTTTCTCTGATTTGATTCACCGCTCACAAAACAGATGTTAAGAACTCAACTCTTGTTGAAGCGTGTTGCAACAAAGGTCAAACACAGAGATCTGAGATTTAACACCGGACTTTAAGTTTGTCCTGTGAAGGTAAGGTAATGTGATTTATCTGAGGCAATATCAGAAAGGATTTCACAACCTCAGGGGAAGTTGTGATTTCAAGAAGCAGACTGCCTGTTAAAGGCTGATTTGTAAGACTCTTCCTCTGAACTTTACACACCTACACCAACACAAAACACCAAATTACTGAGATCATTTGCTATGGTTGTAGCTAGATCACATGTACGATGTATCTTGTTCCTCAATCTTGTCAGGACTTATGTGCCTGGTTAGATTTAAAATGATATACGACAAGCTTTATCCTTCACATGTAGCATGCTTGCTGCAGGTACAGGGTCTTCCTGAGCCAGATGTCCACAGTACATTCTGGACTATCCTCCTTGAATATTATGGGCCAGAGGCTCACAAGCTTAGAACCATCGTACCACCTCAAACCTCACAAATCTGTCATGTATCATTTCCCATGAAGGCAATGACACAACCAGCATATCTAATACTAACATTATATGATTTCAGCAAGTTGAAAAAGTCTTTTTTTAGTTTTTTTTTTTTTTTTTAAATCAGGGGTAATTGCAGTACAGGTCACCTGCTCTGCCAGGACCTGCATGTCATTTGACCCCTTGAGCCACTCAAAATATGTACCATACCAAACATACCACCAAAATAAAGACTCATCATTTCTATGCATCTATTAGTGATACATTATCGACCTAATCAGGACTCTTTCGATTTCATAATTCCAACTAGAAAAGCACTCAGAGAACACAGACCTCCACCCAGCATATTGTTATTGTCAGGCAACACTTGAGTCCCACTTTAATGTTATACTCCCTTTCAGCAGACTGTCTGCTACAATTTGGTGTTAGTTGCTGGTTTGTACCATAATTTGTTTCCTGACAGTGTTAAAAATCATGATGACCCAGTACATATTTCATATTCCAGATCTTAGTATCCAGAAAATTGCCAGGATCTGGATCATACTTTTACATCTGTCAGAAATTATGGTGACCTTGTCTTGTATTGTTTTGCAAAGCAATCTGACCATTTATGGTGGAGTTATATACACATATGGTGAAAACAGCCCTATCGCACAGTGATAAAGACTCCTTTAAAAAAGTCCTGGATCCAGACAGTGGTCCAGATCACCTCCAAAATTTAATCACTTCTTCCTTATCCCATTTTGAACATTTCCTGAAAATTTCATCAAGATCTGTTTGTTACTTTTTGAGTAATGTTGTTCACAGACAAACAAACAGACAAACTCTCCCAAAAACACAACCTCCTTGGCGGAGGTAATAACACAATTTTGTTCCATAGTAAAAAAAATGTATAAATGTAGCTTTCACAAACTTTTCAAATGCCAGCACAAAGTGACATAGTAGATAATGATCTGTGATATGTTGCTTGCAGTGAAGATAAGTGAAGCTCTGATAAATCGATGAGAAAGTTAAAATGGCATCACCTGTGTGGATGTTTTTCACTGTTTTAAGGAAGAATAACACAATCACAAGTGGCAAAAACATGTGCCAAGAGTAGGATAAAAGGCCTCTAAGTTTTTACACTTTGCTGCCTCAGGTTAGCTGAAAAACATATCACCGCAATGATGTACTGAAGAAATACGAGGAGCTGGGGCTGCAGGCAGCATCAGCACAAAAACCTAACAAGTGGGGAAAAGCCCATTCAACAGGTATTTAAGAACTGTAGACAGCATACTAAAGGAACTCTAAGCTAAAGCTATAGCAAATAATGACAAAATAAGTTTACAGCACTTGATGAAACACCTTTTTCTGAGGTGAACAAACAAGGATTTTGCCAGCAAGTAACATATTTGGGATCATCTCCTGAAAGAGTGATACTTTGCAGACTGATCTTTATCTGCCCTGTGTGATATGATCTCTACAAACATTCACAGTCTAAACAACAATACTGTCATTGGTGTAAGTGACCACAAGGGTATGGACTACTGACATTAATGTAAAGAGGAGGATTGTTTAAAAGCCCAGTGGCACAGAGAGAGCTTCCAACAGGACGAGATAATTAAGAAGAAACAGGTTATTATAAGTTTTAGTACTTGCATAGAGAAATGCATATTGTTTATCCTTCATCACTCATTTACCTTTGCTACCTGACTGATCTTGCGCAGCATAGATAATATGAAATAAACAAAAAAATTACTGTAATTAGAGTTTTTTCATCAGCCAAAACCATTATGAATGTGTTGAAATGGAAAATGAAAAAGAGAAATGTGAAAATACAGATATTTATCTCTCAAAGAAGTAAACTCATTTATGCTTTAAAACACAAGAATTACGAGTTATCTACTTCATGCTTTGGAAAACATGGAGTTTTAACAAATATAAACTGAAGTTTGAGCATTATTTATGAAATGTTTGAAAATCTTTGTTTTAACTTCAATGCTTTTTCATTATTTAATTTATCACCTTGACCCAGTCTTTATTGGAGGGATATTGTTAATTAACTTATCAGAGGTTTTTTAAACAGACTAAAATGTAAATTTAGCTCTACTTTTAAACTGTACTAGTATAAATACCTGCAGTAATAAAAGATTTGAACTACACCGTTTGCACATTGCAGTTGCTGCGCACTTGTTAGGTCTTCTCGCCGAGGCTCTTGCATACCACAACGCTCACGTACCGACAGTGTAACACACACAGCAGTTTGGGGATCACCGATATAGCTATCAAGCATCATGATACGCCGTGGCGTTTTAAAGAGCCTTTAAATAAGACAAAAACAAAGTCTCAAATGCACCTGGAGCTTCAAAGCCTCCAAAACTCTTATTGTGGACTTGAAATACACCAGGCACTTGACACCAGCTGTTAATCAGATAATGAAATCCTCACAGTTACACAAGCACACTTGTGTGGAAGGAGCTATAAATTCTTTGCTATGACAGCATGCGAGGGCAAGGAGAGAGTGAGGGCTGGATTTGGTACCAGGCACTTGCCTTCCCAGCTGAATGACGCATCATATGAGCATTATGGTGAAACACTCCATCAGCTATTTCCCCTCAGCACACTATTTTCACGTATCTATCCTGCTGAATGCAACAGAGCTCAGTTCCTACGAAGAGAAATATGTGACAAGCAGACTTTCGGGGAATTATGAAATGGCATGCTGTGTCTCTGTAGTCTGTGAAGCCCCTAAAATACACATATTTTAGTGACAGATGAACTGTGAGCTGCAGTTCAGGTTGGAAATGGAAAACACTCCACAGGGACACAGCCTGCTCAACATTTTAATGTTAGTAACCTGACCACATAGTTTCAGAGTGAACCCCTGCTCCACTTACCCTTTTCACCTCACTCACCTCAATCACTATGCGGCCTGCCATGGTAACAATTAACAGGATCCCACCTGGCACAGAGGGCCAAAAGCACGCCAATAGGTCAGCGGGTGTGAGGTGGAAGAGTGTCACCCTCTGACACTGGCAGTGTTTCCCGGTTTGAGTGCTCCTATGGGCCCAGGCTGCCATGGTGGTCCCTGCAGATGGACTGCAGCTCAATCAGATAACCTCTCCTGGGGATCAGTTTCACCTCTGTAACTCTCAGCCACGACATCCAGGGTTAATCTCCCACAGAGGAGATTGATACCTGGATAAGTACAAATGAAAGATGAGGATATGGCGGTGGAAGTCAAGGCGACTCATAAAATTTAGGGAGTTGCATGACCTCTGAGTAAAGGGGTTGCCAGCTGAAAGTGAGCGTCCATAGCAGGGTGAGATCTCAGTTGTATGCTGTCTTTGTCTTTTGACAAAAATGAGCACCTGTTTGTGACTCCTGGGTATCAACACGTCACAATTCTAGTCTTACAGTGAGCCCTGAGTTAACTAGAGGTGTCCCAGTCCGATATTGATATCGGATATTGGTCCAATATCAGCACAAAAAAACAAGTATCGGTATCGTATCGCAGTTTCTGTTACCCATTGGTTAATGATAAATGGGTCAGTTTTTCCTCATACCTACTGTTGCTGACTACTGTTCTTTATTTGAATAATATCACTTAATCAAGCCTTTTCTAACATAACAGACATACTACAAAATAAGTAATAAAAGTATGCAAGTTTAATGCTGATATCATATCGGATTAATATCGGTATCGGCCAATACTCAATGCTGCAATATCGGTATCGTATCGGAAGTGAAAATGTAATATCGGGACATCCTTAGAGTTAACTGGGCACTCTGCTGACAAAATATCTTAATCCATCTAGAAAAAAAAACGTATGAATAGTCATAGCTGTATAGATATCAAAAATTTAGGCATTTTCATCACCAAGTATCTTGGGGCTGTCATATACACGTTAACCCCCTCTCTGAGTATTAAACCATCACAGTTTGCAGAGGTTTCAGTTAGTCAAAATTGCAACAGCACAACTCCACATCAGAATTTTAAAAAAAAAGGAGAGACCATGTTACTCCTGTTTTAGCTTCTCTTTATTGGCTCCTGGAAAATTTTAGGTTTGATTGTAAGGTTTTATTATAGACCTTTAATTTTTGTAAGCACATCTCCTCAGTCGAGACATACCTGAGGTCTTCAACCAACGCTCTACTTGCCATCCCACAATCAAACCAGAGGACCAAATGTGACCAGGCCTTTTCTGTCAGGGCTCTCACCCTCTGGAACCACCTACCTGAGGAGATCTGAATGACAGGCATTGTCCCTTTAAGTAACACATCCTATCAATATGCTTTTACAGGACCATGTTTTCATCCTTTAAATGTTGTTCTATCTTAATTCTGACAGTATCACAGGCAGGATTTTTTTTTTTAATATTTTGATGTTTTAATTTTTCTGATGTTTTACTGTTTTATCTGATGCAGGGTTTAGCCTTTTATATTGTTTGATTCTGTTATTTCTGTGGTTTAATCATTTTCCACAAACATTTCTCTGTTCTTTCTCTTTTAAAGGAAAGTACTTTTCAACCATTCTCAAAAGTGCTGTATAAATAGAGTTTACGATTATTATCGTTATCTTTAGTATAAATATAGGTGGTACATACTCAGCATCATAGTTTTCCTCGGTCATGTACATCGTGAGATGGATGATAAATACTTTGGCAGAACTTTCCAGACCACACTGCAGCTTTAACGTCATGACCCGGAAGAGCATCAGTCTCACCGGCTCTCGTTCGCCTTTTCTTTTCCGCTCAGGTCTCGGCCGTGGTGAGAGCGTGGATTTCATCATCTGGGCTCACAAAATCACCCAACATGAGCGTCCCAGCGTTTATCGACATTACGGAAGAAGATCAGGTAGTCCCCTTGTTTTTTATTCCCCATTTAGCTACGATTCTAGAGTTGATGAACCGATTAATCAAGGCTATTCAACCAGATGCGTTAGCATGCTAGCTAAATGCTAACCGAGGTGCTGACAGTTGCGTGCAGATTGTCCACACCAATGTTAAGATAAGTTGAAGCACATTTAAACAGTTGTATTCTTTCAGGCTCACCACATACGTGGCTGTAAGTGTAGTCGCTTTAATTCTTCGTTTTGTATTTCTGGCTCAAATATCTTAACGAGACGTTGTTTTTAAGTCCTTTAGAAGTGCAATGTCGGGCTAGCTGAAGCTGCTAGCCGCTAAGCCCAAATAAACAAAGAATATACATCATGCAGATCATAACATGCTGTTACACCAAAACGAAAGCAGGTAAAACTTTGCATTAGAATCTAATAATTATTTTTCTTACACGGTGATAAGAAACGGCTGACAGTCAACATTACATATGTTAGACTGCTCTGTATTGACAATGCCAATGCTAGCTATCCAGTACTGTAGACGTAATTGGAACAATTAATTTTACTGTTATTTTCATTGCTACTAAAGCTCCGAATTCATAGTAGTTGCTTTTATAAATGAAAATGATTGTGACAGCAATGTTGATTATTCTTATTGAAAACTTTAAAAGGGGGCTTCACAATTACACCAAAACAGAAGGTAACATTTTAAATAAAAAAAAAACAAAACTTTTTTTTACCCATCAAAGAAAGTAAAAATTACAATAGCATGGGACTCAAGCGTAAGGTACACTGATAAAAGTATGCTTTCGGAGGGATTTGTAAGAGATCACTGAATCCACTGAACTGTTCTACATCCACAGATGGTTCCAACGTTTCTGAGCCCTCAAAGAAAACACTTTATCTCCTTTACTTTTTACTTTTACTTTAGTAAGTAGATAGAACCACTTCTGTTTAAGGATCTTAGTGCATGTGTCAGCTTGCATGGCGTGAAAAAGTCTGATGTGTTGCTTGTTGGAAGTTTAAACTAACTGTTAACCTCTTAAACATTACAGGCCTCTGAGCTGAGAGCCTACATCAAGTCCAAAGGAGCTGAAATATCAGAAGAGAACTCTGAAGGTGGACTTCATGTAGATCTGGCTCAGATCATCGAGGCGTGCGATGTCTGCCTCAAAGACGATGATAAAGGTAGGTGACCATCATGTAAACACCCGCATCTCACCAGTGGTCAATGATCCTAATGCACAAGAATGGGAAATGTGTCTTTTCAGTTGTTGTGTGACTTAGGAGAGCATTAGTGAAACTAATATCATGTATTCAGGTTCAGTAAGTTCTGTCCCCCATCAGGAATATCAGTAAGACCCTGGACAAGGCTAAACAGTTGTTAAATTAACCCATAAATAAATACAGCCTCTCTTGGGATTAACTAATTTTACAAGTAGTGCTCTTGACAAGATAACCATACATGTTAAATATATGACTGTGTTTTTTTGTTTTTATTTTGTTTTTATTTTCCAGATGTGGAGAGTGTGATGAACAGCATTGTGTCCTTGCTGCTAATCCTGGAGACAGAAAAGCAGGAGGCCCTCATTGAAAGTCTCTGTGAGAAACTTGTGAAGTTCCGTGAAGGAGAGAGACCCTCCCTCAGGATGCAGCTGTGAGTCTAATTTTGCCCTGTCCCCTTAAATGAATATGTCCCCAGGCCACAGTTCTGAGGTTTTCAAAATAAATAAAAATTAAACAAGCAAAAAGCAGCCATGAAGTAATGCTACAAAGAAATAAGGTATTGCTGAAAATGTAATGTTTGTAGCAACTCTTGGCTATACCTCTTATATTTTGATGCTGCAGGCTCAGTAACCTGTTCCATGGCATGGATGAGAACACTCCGGTCAGGTACACTGTGTTCTGTAGCCTCATTAAGGTTGCAGCAACCTGTAATGCCATCTCCTTCATTCCCACGGACCTTGATCAGGTATATACGTTTGCAACACCCATAATTAAAATAAATTGCAGCACTGCTGAACAGTCAAAAGAACAGGATTTATCACATTCTGAATGTTTTTCTCATCAGCCGTCTTTTTGTGCTTGTTTTGTTGCTGATCAGGTGCGCAAGTGGATCGTTGACTGGAACCTGAACACAGAAAAAAAGCACACACTCTTGAGACTGGTGTATGAGGCCCTGGTTGATTGCAAGAAAAGGTAAACACACATAGGGTTAAATGTGTTTTTATGAGCCCAGGACCAGATATAGAGTCACACAGTGCTCAAGTTGTAGAAATGTAAGAAGATAACATATGTCTTGTTTCATTTCCGTACCTATAAGCTTAATGTGTGGACTAGTGTTAAACTGTAAGGGAAACTGACTTGAAAGTCTTCAGCAGCTGATTTACTTACTTCACAGTGAGCCTGCCGCCAAAGTAATGGTTGAGCTGCTGGGGAGTTACACAGAAGACAACGCTTCACAAGCCCGTGTTGATGCCCACAGGTAAACTTGAAGATTCAGTATTTCTGACCAATCTTTGATATAAAATTAATTTTCATACTAACACAAAGCAAACCCCTTGCTGTTTGTCTTCTCTTTAGGTGTATCGTGCGAGCCCTCAAAGATCCCAACACCTTCCTTATCGACCACCTGCTCACCCTGAAACCTGTTCGCTTCTTGGAGGGAGAGCTCATCCATGATGTAAGTAGTGGAAACACAGCTCTTTTTGTCAGGGTTTCCTGAAATCATTAAGTTTAATTACTCGAGTCTGGTGCATAAATAATGTCTGATAAGTATGAAAAAACTTCTATGTGAGTGACGTTGAATACTCTGTTGGCCTGTTTGTGTGCAGTATGACATCATATGTCACATGATAATCATTAAAACATCCTGATGTGAATGCCTCTGGTCTGTTCCTGCTGCTTTCTTGATATAAAGTGTCAGTGACAGCTGAGACAAGCACAACCCAATGTTTGATTGGTGACCAGTCTCTGGTTCATAAACTTTGAATGGTGAGCAGCAGGAATGTTTGTACATCACCAGCTGAGCGGGCTGAGACAATGAAAACATATTTCTTAATAGGGTGTGTGCACAGATTCGTAAAAGAGATTTCATGGGTCATCAGGCAAGCCTTTCTGACGATATTAATAGTTTGGTTCACTGTTTATCAAGGACAAAATCTTTGCTGTGGTGATGTATGTTGAATTTATTCTTCTAAATGCTTTTCTTTTCAGCTATTGACCATCTTTGTGAGCGCAAAGTTGGCAGCGTACGTCAAGTTTTATCAGAATAACAAAGACTTCATTGACTCTCTTGGTAGGTACATCAATTCTGCACAAACACACTCGGCATGATGTAGATGTACACTACCTGTGAATGAAAGGAAAATATACTGGGCAGCTTAATTTATTCAGCAGATTTTAAAACAAAGGGTGTACATGGTGAAGAAAACACTATGCATTTGACATCAGCGTGGAATAAAAACCACTAAACATGAGCTCTAAAAACTGTGTTAAACTCTCAAAAATAGCATCAGATAGAATCTTGAATAAAGATAGAAAAAGAAATTGTGGTGACAGTTAAGATAACAGTGCTGTAATCATTTGAATGATACTCAGAGTCCAGGAAGAAAAACAAAACTGCAGAAAGGAAATAAATCACATGAAGACTAAGTAGAGTAACAGAGTTTTTCTGATAACATAGAAACAACACTACATGCAGTGCAGTGAGTTATTGCAGGTCTGCATTTATCAGTGTATTAAAGCTGTTTTTAAATTAAAATTTGATTAAATTAGATTATTTAATTACAGACTTGTTTCAAAAAAGATTTTTTTTATTTCCATGTGTTAGAGCAGTCTTACTTGATTCATACATACAAATAAGCTCAGGCTTTAAATGTAAAGAGACACTTGTATTTCTGTGTCCCTTAGTTGTCATTTTTACTGTGTAGTGATTTTAAAACTCTTCAAACAAATACAGTGTGCTCTGTTGACACAGTAGAGGAATGTATATGTGTCAGCAGAGTGTCTCTTTGTCACTACCCAAGACTTGGGTCCAATTACGAGCCTGTGTAGGATGGACTCTGAAAACAGACAATCTAGAATTATGTTTGTGTTAATGAGAAGATTCCCTGACTGCGTGCTCCTAAATGTAGCAACAACTATCAGAGGGAAACTCCCCAAGTGGAGGTTAATCGACTGTGACTGCTTTGTGCTTAATGATCCCTGCGTGTTTATCTGCAGGCCTGTCTCACGAGCAGAACATGTCCAAGATGCGCCTGTTGACATTCATGGGCATGGCGGTGGAATTCAAGGAGATCTCCTTTGACACCATGCAACAGGAGCTGCAGATCGGAGCGGATGATGTCGAGGCTTTTGTCATTGACGGTACAATCACTTCACCTTAAATGAATCCAAGCTGTCTACCACTGAGCATGCTGTTTGTTTCTTCCTAATGGGTGGTTAAAAGGAGACTAATTGGACACTTTTTTTCTGAAAACTCTTTTTTTCCCTCTAATAAGAGGAGTGCGTGGTGACAAAAAGACGAGTTAGGACTTTTCATGGCACAGAACCAAGAATAACACCCAGTGTTTTGTGACCAGGATTAGCTTCCTATTTCCAGTCCCGTTTTTCATTCTTGTGTCACTTGCAATTGAATTGCTTTCTGTCTTAGCTTGTGCTGTAACTCAACTCCTTTAATGTCTTCTTTCCTCTGTAGCTGTTCGTACTAAGATGGTGTACTGCAAAATCGACCAGACACAGAGAAAAGTTGTTGTGAGGTAAGTCCATTCATCAAACCATTACACATAGCTTAACGTGTACTGAATAAAGATCTTTATCAAAGGGACATTCAAAGCCAGTGTAGACCTGGTTCATATTCAGACATGATTTAATGTTCTCAAAACAGTCCTTGAACTTTAGGAGCCTCCAGACTTGCAGTCTTGTTTATAGTGCACTTGTAAACAGTGAAGCTCATTGCTTGAGCTGTCTGAACTGTATTAAGCATCAAATACCAGTTTGACTGAAGCACTTTTTACAATTTTTACAGTCATTAAAAATTAGATTAGACAGCTGAAAGGCTGCTTTTTGTTTCAAGGAGGTTTTGTTCTTTGTTTTCTGCTCAGCTCCAAGTTACATGTTTTAGTAAATTTACATGTGGATTAGTTTACATTAGTGAATTTGACCAAAGCAGTCTTGTTTTTCCATTATTTCTGCTTTACTGCTTCTATAATGCAGAGTTATCACTTAATACCTATTTTCCTTTAAAATGTGAGTTATGACCTTGGCCCATATTTTTCATGTCAGTTTAAAATCTTTCTTTCTCTTTCTCACTCACCAGCCACAGCACACACCGTACCTTTGGCAAGCAGCAGTGGCAGCAGCTGCACGACAGCCTCAGCGCCTGGAAGGCCAACCTCGCAACCGTCAAGACTAGCCTGCAAGCCCTCTCACCGTCGGCTTAATTCCACGTTAACCCACCTGTTTAAACTGCCTAGCCCATGATAATTTTCTGTAATGACTGAAATGATCAGTTTTTATATTCCTCCAATTAAAGATCAGTGGAGATCACATGTGGTTGACTTTTCTTTGGTATTATCAAGAAAAGATCCCTATAAGTAATAGAGTTCAAATAAAATCACAAACTTAAATTCAACAGGCAGTTTTATAATTTGTTGCAAGGTTATAAACTTCATCATGTTATAAGTGGACCAAACGTATACAGTACAATTACTCTCCCTGGAAGAGTACCCCACTCATTGCCTTATCATCTTCGCACAAAGCTATACATTGACTTTAATGGGAGTTCGTCCTCCAGCGGCTCTCAACATCTGGTTTTGTTTAAAGGACAACATGTCGGTATTAGATGAGCTGTGACTTGGGGTGAGAAATAGCCTGTAGTGAGAGGGTCACTTGTCTGGGCGCACATGAGAGGTGACAATAGGAAAGTGAACTTAAAATGACCCCATCTGCTGAGGTCAGACTCCAAACATCAACACTTTGAGCTTGTGGCGTGGGCTGAGTCACTGCCACTGCAAATCTGAAACTGTCCGCCGCTCTAATGGATACAGTTCAGCTGTATGCGGTGTGACTCACTGGCTCTTTATGCCCGTGAAAAGGAGGAAAACAAGGACTTCTAACATCCACTTTATAGTCCTTGCCCTTATTCATTGATGTAAACTAAAGTGCTATTTATCCCTCAGAGAAATCTGTTCTCAGGCATTGGTCCAACATTAGATTGTGAACCCTAATGATATATGGCCCAGGCATTAGGTGCAAAAGGGGTCTGTTAGAGTTCTCTCCCTCTGGGGCTGTGATGAAATCAGCACAGACTGACAAAGAGCAGACTACTGACAATGAATCCCCACCCCCACCCCAAACACACGCTGCTTTTTATATGACTAATAAAGCCACAGCTCATCCTGGTTACTGCTTTAAGTGCCGTGTATGAGGTAATCTGATCACACCAGACCCTTTCACTAAAATATTTTCTCTCAGATTAAATGGGCATTAGAGGTATACATTTATTGCAGCAGTGTGTTCTTTTTCCTATCATAGCAGAGGTCTGCAGAGGCTCACCGCTCACTTCTGTCCGGTTGTCCACGGGGAGCAGCATCCCCGGCTCTTATCAGTGGGTGTAAATCACAAAACACATTCTCAAGAGCATAGCCTCACCAGAGCCACCCGCAAGGTGGAGTGTAGAGCCGATAAAAACTGATGTGATCGGAGAATGTTTGCAACGTCCAACATCTTAGTTTCCATCTCCAAGAAAACGCGTTCTTTCTCTACAAACAAAAGCTTTTGCGCTTTTTTTTTTACTCATTCTGCACAAAATTCGTCTCCTTCTCTACGTAGATGGTTGTTGTTGTGAGACAACCCACATGTAAATAGTGCATGCTGCAGTTGGTTTATCTGCAGAAAATGTCATGACCTCTTCTTATCAAACAGATACAGAAGACTGTGCAACAAAAGCAAATGAGTTGGTTTTCCATTTAGGTGCTGCAGCTGCTTGGAGGGAAACTTTTGCATGTACAGTTTAGGTTATCAGTGGATGTGGAAGGTAGCTCCAGTATTTTCATCTTGATTTGCATACATTTGACTTTTTTGCATTTTCTGTTATATTACCTCTCACTTTTTTATTTTTATTTTATTTTATTAAAGATCATAACTTTTTTAAATGGGCATAAAACACATATAAACTTGTGGGATTATCCAGCTCCTTTATGGCTGGGGACTTTTGGAAAATAATACAATTTGATGGTCAAATTTTAGACATCTCTGGGTTGGGATCTCACTGAAATAATCATATCAAACTGCACAAAGGGTGAAAACTAGCTGCGCGTCACAAACACACATTGAGTCAAGGCAATTTTTTCTTTTTTATTTAGCAGATGTAACTTTTGTAGTATAACTTCAGTTAAATTTTCTTTACACAGCAGCACTGGTAACTTTCCTTATATGAAGGACTCAAATTCTTCCTCAGCCTGTGTGTCCTTTCACTCTGTGTAGACACAAACACCACTGAGTGAGGTGATGTTTGACAAGGATTTCCCCACAAAAGAGACTCAATTTGTCATGATTATAAAATGTAATGCAAGTTTATGGTGGCAGTGTTATCCAGCATCATAATCTGGAAAAGCTCTTCATTTTCCTCAACCCCCTCCTTTTCTTTTTTTTTCCATATCAACATTCCTCTGGGTGAATCTCAGATACTCTGACAGTGTCCAGAAGCATCGCCAAACACAAGAGACAGTCTCTCACTGCTCTTCAATTAGCACCGTCCAGTAGTCACCACGATAATGTTCGATTGCATCCTATCTCTGCTTTACATAAACACTGATCAAGAGGCCCAGAGGCCCAGAGACAGATACGTGTATTTACATGGAGAGAGTGAAACATAAACACTGTAGTGCGGGAGGGTTTGCCAGTAGAATGGGAAACTTGACTTGTTTCTATTTGTGATGTCTTCAAATCCACCACAGTCAACATATGTTGTGAAGGAAAGAGACAGCCTAAGAGTAGCTATTTTATCACGGAGGCTTGTCTTTTCTCAGCCAAAAGGACTCCTCACTCTCCATCCTAACCTTTTCCCATACAAGGCTTGTGTGTAGTGGTGTAGTGGTGTAGTCACCAGCCTCTGAGCTACTGAGACAACCTGAGAGGTTTAGTGCTTGTAAAAAAGTCCAACGAACCGGATGATTTAAAGCCTTGTGTTGCTGTAGTAATTTGTGCCCGTCCTTAAGAAGTGTAGATACAACACTGTAAACATGAATAAGGGATTGAGACTGAAGTGGATCAGATGTTGCAGGAAAATGATAGCAGTTGACACTTTTAATGGATCATTTAAGTAAGATGATCCTTTACGTCCCAGTAAAGTTAAGTGTCTAAAATGGAAAAATGTGTCACTTATACCAAACACAGTTAGAGTACATTTATTAAAAGATGTCTCATTTCAAAATCTACATTTATTTGGTTCATTAAGTGCTCTGTAAACGCTGAATAGAAGGGTCCATACTTTTTAAAAGGACGATTATTTTTATTATTATTATTATTATTATTATTATTATTATTATTATTATTATTATTATTATTATTATTATTATTATTATTTTGACCCAAACTTTTAAATCTAAATAGCCTGTTTAATTGATGCTCTTTAAATATCTATCTTATTGCTAAAATCAAATGGTTCAAAAACTTTAAGTATGCAGCAATTCAACAAGTGCAGACTTAACACGTCCAAAAGTGAAGGCCTGTCAGTAAATGACTTGGCCTTGGGAGGAGTAGTGGTCACTGAGTCACAGTCAGATGATGTATTTGTAATTCTATGGGACACCTCAGAGTGAAAAGTTCAGCACAGAAGTACTCTCTCCTCCATGGTTTCAGCTGCCACCTAGCGTCCGCCTGCGTTCTCAGACCTCATCATATTATCCAGGTAAACGGGATCGATTGGTCGAGTCTGTGCAGGTAATGTAGGAAGACCAGAGGCCACATCTGTTGGTCGTAAACAAAGCACTTTTTTAGAAGTACTGGAACTTTTTTGGACCTTTCATGGACTAGAGGAGCTATTTTTAACTGTGGTTTAGACTGAAAAACAATGAGCTGCGGAAAACTTCGTCAAAGGGAGCTGCTGAGCACAGCTGTTGTTTATGACTGTCGGTGAAAGTTCCCTGACTCATCTAATCAGCGTCGAGGTTCGGACACGTCTCTGACGCTGCTTTATTCAGCTTTGATTCAGTTCTGTTAACTTTTCAGATATCATGTGCCACTTTTTTTCTACCTAGCTTTGGTAATATATAGTTATATGTTGTTGTTTAAGTAAAATTAAGTGTGTAGCTATATTGTGGTTTGAAGAAACCGGTCTTTGACAGTACTCTGCCCTCTGGACTGTTAATTCATGCCCCGCCCGTTGTCCATGCGCAGGTGCACATATGGCCATGTTTCTCCTTCTGTTCATACTCCTTCAACTCCTGTCATGTGGAGACCTGGCCTGTATGAGGAGGCTACTGTCCCAAGATGAGGGAGACCAAGAAGGTAAGAGAATTACAAAGTAATAACTCATATTATAGCCCCCCAATCCCTCCTGTTCAGGCCCTAATGTTCAGCATTTGGACATTTGTTTTTCCAGTGTTTGTAGATGAAGGGGACGCAAATTCGTTCCTGGGTCGCCATCTACTGTTCAACCGGTTTGACTTTGAGATTTTTGTGCCTGGAAATCTGGAGAGGGAGTGTTATGAAGAAACCTGCAATTATGAAGAAGCAAGAGAGGTCTTTGAAAACATCCCAGCTACAGTTAAGTGATGCTGCTCACTGAGTGTTTGTAGTAGAAGTGAAGAAGCCCAGCTCAGTATAACATTGATGTGTTGTTTTGCAGGATGATTTCTGGAAAAAATACACAGCAGGTAAGGGAGGACGACAAACCCAATCATGACTTTTAACAAGAGTCATTGCGCTACTTGTGCTCCTAAAACCAGTTGTACCACTTGCTCAGCTGTCCACGGTAGCTTTTAGATTTATTGTTTTTCTTACAAGACATTGTGTTACTGAAATACAACTTGCTTTGAATCAGACAAGAAGACTTAAGTTTGAATCACACATCTTTACCAGCCCTATACATTGTACTGTACTGTACTGTGATGCTCCACAGATAAGGACAAGCGTGCCTCTCGGGTAGATGTGACCTCTCTGTTAGTGGGACTGATTGCTGCTGGAGTTAGCATTGTTATTATCTGCCTCCTGGTCTGGTACTTCTGTCAAGGAAAATGTAAGGATGATTTAAGCCGCGCAAGGTGAGTGAGGGAGTATTTAATAACTATTTCTTCCTGCTTTAGCTTGATTTATTTGACTTCTAAATAACAGAGAATGTCTGAAAATTTGCTTGAAAGTCCACACTGATGTTGTCATTAGCTTGTTTTGAATGATAAGACCTAAAAAGATTCAATTAACTCTTTTATAATACTGTACAATAATAATTTATTGTTAAAAAAAGTTACCTGAATTAGATATTCGATCTCTACAATGCCATGATTAGCCTCCACCATGACTTTTGTACCTCATTCTCAGAAGCAGTGGCCTTCAAAGCTATGATGAGTATTAAAGCTGCCAATAGCAACTACTGTTTCAGAGCAGGAGAACTCATTTAAAGCTCCTCTGAAGACTTCTTAACTTGTTATAAACTAAATTTAAATAAGAGTGAGGTATTTTTATGACATGGAAAAGCAATTTTTTTTTACATTTTGATATAGTTAGATGCAGTGATTGACAGCATGGTGAAGGAAAAAACTTTTTCCAGCTTTTTACTGTGAAAATATCCATGATAAGAGACAGTTGAAAGAAAGCAAGATGTCTTCTTTTAGTGAACACAACCTTTTTAAAACATATCTAACACATGTATAGCAAGATGGTCAAAAAGGGTCAAATCAACAAACACAGAAGGTTCCTCATGAGAGCTAAGTTAAAATATAATGTCATGCAACTGGAAAGTTAGAGCAACTGCTAGCATTTAGCCACATTGATGCGTTTTAAAAGTGTCAGAATTGAATTGTTTGAATTGCCTCCCTTGTCCCTTTTTATCTTTTCAATTTTTTATAAAATTTTCTGTTGTATTAAGCTGTGGTACTTTGAAATCATCTTATGAAAACAGCTGTCTAAATTTAATTTATTTTTTATTATGTATTATTATTACTGTGTCAGTAGAATAAAAAAAATACATATACTAAACTTGCAAATTCTGTAAAATCTGTCTTTCTCCGAATCTTTTAATGAAGCATAGGACAGCAGCAGCTCTTACAGACTGAGCTGTGACTAATGGTAGCTTAACTTGTTTTTGCTTATCAGTTTTTAATTTTCATTATTTTACTGAGTATATACTTAAAACAATTAGGTGTCTTACTTTACAATAGGGATCATTATCACAATAACACATTTCTAATTTTAATCATTTAATTTTTGTAAGTGGGTCATATAGTGTATAAATATGATCTATACATTGTGTCCTCACTCCTCACAGCTCCATTCGGGCTCGACCCAGGAGAAGTAATGCTTCTCTTATAATGCGACGACTAGAGGAGGTGTCCTTACAACCTGTGACCCCACCTACACCCCCAAACCTGCTGGAGGACATAGAGCCTCCGGGGCTGCCATCCTATGAGCAAGCAATAGCAAAAAGTGGACAGCATGATGCCCCACCTCCTCCTTATCCCGGGTAACTACATAGCCATTTGTTCTGCATACAATTAAGTTTTCTCAAGTCCATGTACACAATTCATTCAGTTTTCTCATCTTTTCTCTTTTTCGTTCTCAGCTCAAGAGCTGGAAGTATTCGGCGGTAGTACTCAGGACATTATATCAACATGTCTTCAACATGAAGGGACAGCTGGGTTTTACACTGTGCTGCATGACTCAAGGTTGTGCACCATTTTTTCTTATTACAAGGTTTAATTTTATTTGGTGCCTCCTGGTTATTGCTCTGATGAAGCTTTCTTTTTATACAATTGTATTACCTCTGGTCTGTCAGTGTAACTTTTCTATGGCAGTGTGTTTTTTTTAACCAGCTTGTACCAAAACATGTGTCCTACTGACTTTTGTCACAGCTGTGGTTACGCTCTGTCACGTCACGAGAACTGTGTGTTGAATAAGCTTTAAAACATCCAGTTTGCTGCTGTTTTTGAAATAAAAATGAAGACTTATAGACGTGGATATCAGAGTTCTACGTTTAAAAAGAATGTTGCTTTTAGTCACAGCATTGAAGGTTTAAGATTAAGATCAGGGCGGTGTTTCAGTACATGACAAGTATTAATTCAGAGTGAAGAAAGATAGACAGCTTTACACATCTTTACAGCTTCCTGTAACCTCCAGAAGAAGCAAAAGAAGCTGCAACTGTTTTTTTTTTCATTAAACTTTGGTTTATGTTTTTATTAAGACAATGTCTTAAGGATAACTCAAGTATTTTTAATGCACCGTATAACAAGCTTGCTTCACTTTGTTCGTCATTTTGTTCATCATCATCATCATCATCCTACAGCTTTTTGTTTTTGTGCAGGTGTTCTAGTAATTCTAATGCCAGTTTTACTTTGAATGATAAGTTTGTGTATTTGTAATAAATGTATCATTTAAAATCACAAGTGAGGGTCTGCAAAGTTTTTAAAACCATGGAAGAAAATAAAACCTAAAATAAATGTGACTGTTTGAAAGTAACCGGCACGTTGCAGTAGTTTTTCTGACAAAAGAATGTCATTTTCTAAAGTATAGTTTTTATGGTCATTGACAAAACCTGGTTGATTATTAGGTCCAAGTGTAAAACACAAAAAATATGACCAATATATCACCATGACGTGCATTTAATAGCTCATCTGAAGCATTTCTAGCAGATAGGAAAACCTTGTTTTGTGAGAATGTTTTAAATAAAATGGACATTTTGATATATTCTTCTCATCTTATAACTTTGTTTACGGTTTTCAATGGCTCGTGAGAAATTTCTCTGAAGCTTAAGTGTAAAAATGATTATTTTTAAGCACTGTGTTAGTAACATATGGTGAAAAACATGTAACTATGGAGGGCAGAATGCTCCAGTTTCTCTATGCTTAAAATGTATAGCCCAAAGGCTCTGTTGACTAAAAACTCTCTTTTTTATTAATAAAAAATGATTTAATAATGTCAAACCAAATCAGAAGTAGGAAGTCTCAAAATTGTTTCCTATGCCCCTTATGTTCATTACTGATTAATTCACTATCAGTAGGATTAGTGAAAGAGTCTTACACATCAGACTACTTGAAAAACCTAAAAAATTTAAATGTCTTCAATTAGTCAGAGCATTATCTGTTTCAAAGTGCTTTGCATGAAAATGCGAAGCAGTAAATCATTTGTGTGTCAGAATGTTTGTCATGAAGCACACAGGTAGGCCAGATTTTCCTGAACTTTAGGTGGGCAGAAGGAAAACTACAAAACTTCCAGCCAAAGTGTGCGGCGGTGCATCCTGGGAAATAAACTAACATGGGTAGGTGAAACCATGCAGGGCTTGCACGTCTCTCCATGACGAGAGATGAACAAAAACTAACGAAATCAATCTGAAGGCTAGGGGTACACTTTCATCCAGGACGTCGCGCAGCGTAACGGCAGCTCTGCGGACTGCAAGGTGCTCTGACGGGATAGCCTCGCCTTTCCAGGTCGGTCTGTCGGTGGGTCGGTGGGTCGGACCCCGGGCTGCTACGATGCGTGTCCGCTGCTCCACGAAGCTCCGTCGGGGAAGTGAATCTTTCACCGGATGATGGACAGGAACTACCCGACCTCCAGCTTTGCGGACGCGCTGGCTGCTCCAGCACAGACCGTAGCTTCATGGGCCTATGACCGCAGTACGGCTAGTGTCAAGCCCAGGTAAACGATGAAGTAGTGGGCGCATTCCTGAGGAAATATCGGTGATGGAGGGCCTAGTTTGTTTTGGAGAAAAGTGGGGAAGTCTCTGTCGTTACTGGGGACACTAGAGGGATTGGATAGTTCAGGGAATTTTCTGGGAGTTGGAGAGGATCTCACTTTCTGTCTCCCACCCTGCTAGTTTTGGCTAGCACACCGCCTCCCCAGCATGGCTCTGTACAGAGTTAGTCAAACTAGAGGAATGAGTTTTCTACGTGTTGTAAGTTAACCCGCTAGGTAGCTAAAACGAGCATTTCATCATCGATTGCTCTACTTTACTCACAGGTGTTTACGAAAACCCAAACAAGAAGGGCTACTAGCCTGCAATGCTAGCCATATCACTTATAGCTCTGAAATTAGTGCCATTTAGCTGTTGTGTTGTTACCTAAGAGCTAAGGGGCGACGTGTCTACTCCGAGTCCTTTTCCTTAATATTGAAAGTGGCTGGTCCAGTGTTTTCTTTGACATTAATGTAACATTAACTTTGCAAGCACAAACCTGCATAGGTTGCAGGTCTAAAACCTAGTCACACTCACTTCTGTCATTACAGTCAGTCAATTTTAACAGACCTAATACACAACAAGTGTTATCATGACACTCTTAAAAAAGAGCAGGTCAACTCAGTACTCTTAAGTCCACTATTTATAGACATCAAACTTAAATCAACCACAGGCTCTTTGTCTCATTTGGCATCAACAAACCATCCTTTAAGAGGCAGGCACATTAGCAGAACTAGACTTCTGATGGACAGCCCCCTGTGAGGGTCCAAGAGGGTGAGACAGAGATGGACAAAAACATAAAAAATGAAGTAGATTTATAACTACAGTGCTAGCAACAATGATCAAATTATGCGCGATATTAGTATAAACTATTACAATTTTTTTGTCTTTGTTTACACCCATGGTGCATTAATTTTGCAGGCGCAATAACAGCGTATGCATGCCAACAAGCTCCAACATGTTGGCTGTATCCATAGAGGTATTTTGAGGTATCAAAAATAGTCAGCAAAGTAGCTACACTTCTAAAGCACAGGTGTTTGGAGGAGGACTCCTCTTTGACAGGGCCAGTGTACAGGTTCATCTGAAGAAGTATACACAACAGTCTTTACATCAGTTGTTTGACAGCTCTTGAAGAACAAAGGAAACAAATTAGGGATGCACGACATTGGATTTTTGTATATATATGATATGTCGATATATCGAAACCCCTTTTGGCTGATACCGATAATCACAAGTTTGTTTGTTTTTTTCTCTGTAAAGAAAGCTAAGTCTATCCTGTACTGGAATTTATAAGTTACTCTTATGTTACTCTTATTGTGACGGTCTTATTTGTTTAAGAAACACACATAAAACAAGACAAAACACATTTGATTTTACCATAAATAAGAAATGTATTATTTTTTCAAACTCAAGACATTCAGTATTGAAATATAGAAAAATCATTTCTTTAGATCACATGAACTTTAAATGTACAATGCATTTTTAAACATAACCAAGTTGCATTTGATTATTTTATAGCTATAACATCCTGGTGACAGACACAGAACTCTGCAGAATAAAAGAAGTGCTACATTTTATTTAAGGAGCTTATTTTTCAGATGGAAAATAATAATAATCCTTACTGAATAGCACCTTATCGGCTGTGCCTATCGGCAGAAATTTTCATATCTGCTGATACCGATAAACATGTTTTTAAGCTTTTATCAGCCAATATCGATATTGTGCCGATAATATCGTGTATCCCTAAAACAAATTAATCCATTGCTTTATCCATCAATCATTCACAAACAAAAGAACATCAGGTTAAATATAACATTAGCAATCTCAGTTTCAAATAACTGTGCTTAAATGAAGCTGTGGCTTAGTCCGTTTTGAGAAAAAGAAAAAAAAAACCTTCCAAATGTAAATAGTGCTATAGTAAAAGGTTTCAGTGCAGTGAAGACTAAACACATTTTGCTTTGTGGCTTAAATCATAGCATTAAGTAATACAAACAGTGAATGTTCTGATTAGAAGAGCAGCCTTTGGTTATCTCGGTTGTCCTCCTGTCACATCAGTGAGACCAAAATAACAAGAGTTTGTAGCGGTTGATTCATCCGTCTCAACTGCTGAAGAAACAAACTGTTACACCCCGGTGACCATTTTTACATTGAAAGCTTTTCAAATGCAAAGTCATCAAATGCAACAGTATTAGAAACACATTTAACACAATGTCATCCAGTTAAACAAAACAATGAACTAAAACCTCTGTACTGAACATGTGGTACATTTTATACTTCCCTATAAATGAAACCGTTCATGTAGTAATTTTTGTGAATGAAGAAAAGCTGCTGTGTTGGATAGCATTAGATCCCAAACATGTATCTTACTTGGGGGCCAATGAGTTAATTCCCCGCTTGGCTGTATGTTATGTCAGAGCTCCTCCAATTAATAGTTGAGTACCAAAGGAGCGTTGTATAAGAGAGGATTTCACATCTGTGTATGTAAAAAGGACAAGAACAAGCTGTGGATGACACCCTCTCTGCTCTGAGTCCTTTCACAGATGTTTTCCTTCTGGCAAAAAGGGAACACTTTAGGTCAGGCTGGCTGCCTCTGATTAGCCCACCTCTGGTTTTATTTCTGTTTCCAATGATTTTCCCAAGAGAAGCAGAGAATCATATGTCAGATATTAAACTGTTCCCCAATTGACATTAAAATAGCACGCCACACCAAACATAGCATAGTTGTAACCTAGCATGCTACTTTGAGCCATTGTTGCATTTTCTGCAGATAGGGTGTGTGCAGGTCGACAGAATCTGTCACAGAAAACAAGAATGCTGTGTTTCAAGAAAAGCTATTTGCTCAGGTCATACATGTTGAAGTGCTTCTTTGATACCTTTGAAGATTACAGCTTGAATTTACATGTGTGTTTTGTGTTGATACAGTTCCAGTTATGGTGCAGCACACCTCGATGCAGAGCTTCTCCAGCGGCAAAGCTACACATCAACCCACCAGCTTCCCACCTACACTACATCACATCTCCCTGCTGCAGCAGGTGAGTGCTGTAATGTTGTAATCCATGTGTGGTTAGTGGATCAGATCTTTTGAATTATAAATCATTCATGTTGCCATGCTTAGGTTATTTGAATCTATGAATTTATAATTAAAATAATACAGGTTTCATATTTTAATTTTTGGGAGCTTAGATATAAGTCTGAGTCATTTTGCAGTCCTTGATAATGAAAAAAAATGAAGATGTTCTTTTAAATATGGTGCCAAGGAATGATTGTGGAATAAGTTAAAATCAGAATCCTTTTGCATTTGTTTTAGTTTAGTTTGTAAGCGGCTCCAAGTAGTAATACTTACATGAAGTGTCATCATAAACAGTTTATTATTCTCTCTTCCTCTCTTGAATACTAGGAGCACTTGACTCAAGCAGTAATACTTCTGAGACCTCAATCATGAGCTTCCTGTCGGCCATGGAGTCTAGAAGCCTTCAGGCTGGTCCTGTTAGTGCCTCGCTGCTTCCTCCTTTTAGACCTCCATCGTGGCCTGCTGGTGAGAAAACATGCACTCATTCAGGGGTTCAGGTCGACACGGCATAGAACAGCATATCTGGACTTTTTCATGAAATGTTTAAAACTGCTTTTTTCAATGAGTTAATAAGGTACAGCAGTTTCAGGTTTTGTTTGAAACTTCATTGTAAACTTTTATAAATACACTCACCAGCCACTTTATTAGGTACACCTTGCTAGTACTGGGCTGGACCCCCTTTAACCTTCAGAGCTGCCTTAATCCTTGTTGGCATAGATTCAACAAGGTTCTGGAAACATTCCTCAGAGAGTTTGGTCCATATTGACGTGATAGCATCACACAGTTGCTGCAGATTTGTCGGCTGAACATCCATGATGAGAATCTCCCGTTCCACCACATCCCAAAGGTGCTCTATTGGATTGAGATCTGGGGACTGTGGAGGTCATTTGAGTACAGTGAACTCATTGTCATGTTGAAGAAACCAGTCTGAGATGATTCCAGCTTTATGACATGGAGCGTTATCCTGCTGGAAGTAGCCATCAGAAGATGGGTACACTGTGCTCATAAAGGGATGGACATGGTCAGCAACAATACTCAGGTAGGCTGTGGACTTTAAACCATGCTCAGTTGGTACTAAGGAGCCCAAAGTGAGCCAAGAAAATATCCCCCACACCATTACACCACCACCACCAGCCTGAACCGTTGATACAAGGCAGGATGGATCCATGCTTTCATGTTGTTGACGCCAAATTCTGACCCTACCATCTGAATGTGGAGCAGAAATCCAGACTCATCAGACCAGGCAACGTTTTTCCAATCTTCTATTGTGCAGTTTTGGTGTTGCTGTGTGAATTGTAGCCTCAGTTTCCTGTTCTTAGCTGACAGGAGGGTCACCCGGTGTGGTCTTCTGCTGCTGTAGCCCATCTGCCTCAAGGTTGGACGTGTTATGTGTTCAGAGATGCTCTTCTGCAGACCTCGGTTGTAACCAGTGGTTATTTGAGTTACTGTTGCCTTTTTATCAGCTCCAACCAGTCTGTCCATTCTCCTCTGACCTCTGGTCAGACCTCTAGGCCCACAGAACTGCTGCTCACTGGATATTTTCTCTTTTTGGGAACATTCTCTAAACCCTAGAGATGGTTGTTGGTTAAAATCCCAGTAGATCAGTAGTTTCTGAAATACTCAGACCAGCCCGTCTGGCACCAACAACCATGCCACGTTCAAAGTCACTTGAATCACCTTTCTTCCCCATTCTGATGCTTGGTTTGAACTGCAGCAGATCGTCTTGACCATGTCTACATACCTAAATGTATTGAGTTCCTGCCATGTGATTGGCTGATTAGAAATTTGTGTTGATGAGCAGTTTGACTGGTGTGCCTAATAAAGTGGCTGGTAAGTGTATATTCTAGAGAACTTTTTCTATTAACATAGTTTAAAATCATATTAAAGAATTTTCAAATATTTTCAGCGTCTTTATAAACTTAGTTATGGCTCCATAAATGTAAAGTTCAGTTTGCATATTTTCCCTCACTTTTTATGAGCCATGAATTATGACAACTCATAAATTAACTCACAGATTAACCCTGCATCATACAAAGTTAAGTAGTGTTAACATTTTTGAGGAATATATATCAGTAGCTTGCTGCACCTTCATGTGGTTTGAATTTGCTGGACACTAAGAGGGAGATAAAATGATGTTTGTCAGGTGCAGTTGCATCTTCCTGTCCTGCTCTTCAGTTGTTTACTCCAATCTTTGCAGGTACCAACTCCTCCACCACAGAGCTGTATTTGACCGGTGCCCTGCCTTCTACTGCCACTTTCCCCTCTCCTCCTACTCTGTCGTCCTATCAGCACACTGGTGCCTACCCTTCAAGGAGTTATGCCACCAACCCATCCTTGGCTCTCACGGATCCTGCCTTCAGCACTTCCACCAATGGCCTGTTTTCTCATCATGACCCCCTACTCCATCTCAAACCAAGCCAGACTGTGCTTCCCACTGCACTGGCCTTCAATCACCTACCTGCCCCTGCTCTGAGCTCAGCTCTGCCCGTTCAGTCCTCCACTTACCGCTCTGCCCAGGAGTCAGCCCCACACCTCTTACAACCTCAGTTCAGCCTACTACCTTCCACCCTGTCTGCTCCTCATGCTGCTCCACAGCCATACGGAGCAACGGTTTTCTCAGGCTCCATTGAAAGAGCTCTTCAGCGTGAATGTAGTGTGATCAAACACCACCAGAGGCCTTCTAGCAGCCACACAGCCTCCGAGCAGTTGCCTGATTCAGAGCACTCCTTACAGGGATACTTCAGCTCTGCTAATGAAGGGGATGTGTCCTACCAGCAGGACCCGTCCCGCCAGACCCCAGTGTCCTGCAGCCCTTCCACCGTTGCCGATTCCTCTCAAGGGGTCAGTCATGCTCCACAACCCAAAACAGACTCAGTCACTCAAGCTTATTCGTCCACTTCCTTGTCAAAGGCTGATGACTGCTCTTCCAAACTAGCTCAACACTCTGCAGGTGGCGAAGAGAGTCACAAACACTCTCAGCACCTGGCAACAGGGTCTCCGGAGCATTATGTCCCCCCAGGTCAAAAACAGAACTCAGTGATTGCTAATCAGCAGACAGCCCAGCTTTCCAACCTTAGCCTTGCACAGACCTACATCACCCCCCAAACCCAGTCTCAGAGCTCCAACACCAGCTCAAACAAACTCTCTCCCCTTTACAAGACTCTGCCTTCCCTCTCCAGCCAGTCTGATAATGTTGCATCTGTAAGTCAGCCTCTAGTTTACTCTTCCAGTCCTGGGCTAAGCCAGGAGCAGCAGATCCAGTATGGAGCCCAGGTCCAAGGCTTGTGTCAGGGAAATCTCTCTGAGAGCTACCCTTCATCCCACTCTCAGGGTGCCTCAAATGTGACTTTTACATCTCACTCGCAGGGTCCAGCCTCAGTATCTCTGTCCCAGAGTTACTCCACAGGACAATCTCTTAACCAGTCGCTGGACTCCCCTTACCCCTCTACATGTGTGCAGAGCCTACCCACATCAAATTCTACACAGGACTACAACTTAATGCAGTCCTCATTGGAGGGTAAAACACACAGCTCTCTGTCCCAATCAATGCCACATAAGTATGTTTTGTCTTCACCGTTGCCTACCTACTCTTCTACTGCTCAAGCCTTACAAAACAATGTTAGGTCCTCAATCCAGGACATAAAGTCAACATATGGCAAACAGAAACTTGAGGAGCTTCCCATCCAGGACCTTGAAGCTCTCCAGCAGGCATCTTTGGAAGGTTCTGCTGCTGCTAGCAACATGTCTGCCCATAACAACGTCATCTATGTAGTGTCAAAAATGGATGATCATCACAAAACACAAAGTGTTATCCGAAGCAATTCACGATCTGAGGACCAGCATATGGGGCTGGGTCAGGCAAACACGGCACAGGTGAAGGATGACAGAACCGGCTCTCTGAACCAACAGCATGTTCATCTAAACAGCACCAATGGTCACGATACCAACAGCACAAAAACTACAAACTCAAGTATTATATCGTCTCATGTGCCCCTTAGTTCAGAACAGCTCAAGCAGCACCCTCTTCAACTCAAATCTCCTGAGCCACATCAACAAAGCCACCTGAACCATCGTCAGTCTCAAAGTCAGACCCCAGCCTCCCACACACAGTTCATTACTGTCCCCAGTGCTCAGGTTCTCCTCGAGCACAACCAGATGATTCTCCTCCAGCAGCCCCTCGTCCAGCACGCTCAAAACACTTCAAAGGGGATACCAGTGCAGGGTGTCCAGCATGCCCAGGACCTGGGCCCTGTCCACGTCCAGTATCTTCAGATGGATCGAGAGCTGCTGGGTGCGAGTGCCACTGAAACCCATAACCAGCAGGACACCGTAGTGTCCGAACAGAGCTCAGGATGTCCTGATGCCTCTAAACACCACTATAGCCAGTCCGTAAACCAGCAACCCAACGATGCCAAGAACCACTTTGCTCTCAACTCCATCTGCTTCCCTGACTCCATGCTGCTGGCCGACGACAGGAACATTTTGTCAAATGTTGATGACATCCTGGCAGCTACAGTCGCTGCCTGTGGCGTCACACCACAAGACTTTGTGAAAGCTACATCTTCTGCTGAGGCTGACATGGCGGTGATGGCAAGTCCAGTCGACTCTAAAGGCCACTTCCAGACGGTGGATATTAGGCACATGTCTCCAAGCTTCACCAACACTAACACCCACACCATGGCCATGACACTAAATGGAGCTCAGATGGCGGCAGACTGTCAGAGTCACCACAACAACAGCTCTGACATCAACACGAATGGAGATGGAGGGAGTTCTGAAAATGACTATCACTTAGCTGGGCAGGTGTACGACCCCTCAGGCCTCCAAAGCAGCATCAAGGGGAATGTAAAGTGTATTAAAACAGAGGATGGCCCCATGGACAGCCCAGGAGGTGAAGACTTTCTGAAAAAGAAGGCCCGCTCTAAATCCTTGACCAAACCAACTGGTCCTGAGGAGGACAATGGGCAGGCCAAACAGGCCAAGCGAAGTGCACCAGCAAAGCGGCAGAACTCCAGAGGTAGTGACGTCAGCTCACCGTCCTCCACACAAACTGTGTTTGACGGTTGTCCGCAACAGGAGAGGATCAGACAGAAGATCCGTGAAGTTGAGGAAAAACAGCCAGAGGTCAAAACTGGCTTCATTGGATCTTTCCTTGACTTTATCAAATCTGGCCCCAAACAGCAGTACTCCCCAAGTCCTACAAGAACCATCAGCCGCCCAAGAAAGCCGTGTACTACATACAAACCACCACCGTGTACTTTACCATCTTTGCCTTCAAAGCTGCAGACTCTGCCGGGGCCTTTGATTCCTCAGGAGAGTCAAGTCGTGAGCTCTCAGAAGCGCCTGGAGGAAGATCTACAGAAAAACCTGGAAACTCTTCCATCGTTCAGTTCAGATGAGGAGGAGAACACAGGGAAGAACCAGGCTCTGAGAAACAGCATTACCTCAGCACTGTCTGCCCTGGATGAGTCTACGGATCGGAAACCCAGGACGGGTACGTTTAACCCCAAGTCCCTTTCATTACTGAAATATTCTAAGTATCTTGGGGTTATTGAGAGGTGATTTCTGATTAATTGATGATAGCAATGTATCGCCTCATGTTCATTTTTATGTTTTTCTCAAAAATATTTGCAACTCTTCTCCAGATAACCAAACCCCTGGTTCGATGTTGAAGCCTCACCAAGTTCCCACCATACCACTCCCCGTCACTGAGACCCGCTTGTTGCAGGTTGTCACTCCTACACAGACCCCAAACACTGTAACAAGAGGGACTACCTTTGTGGCCAAAGAGGAGTCCAAAGAGACCCCTCCAGGCCAGCTGGCAGTGAGGCTGACGAGTGTGGCCATTGAGGGACTGACTGATGAGGAGCTGTCTGACAGCGGAGGAGAGGGAATGTACAGAGAGAGGGATGAGTTTGTCGTCAGGAACGAGGACATTGAGATCTTAAAGGTAGAGCCACGGGAAATTTGATTCATTGAGATTCACTGTTCATAAACCGAAGCTGCTTCTGATGATTTTTCTGTTTGGTGTTTTGTGCTCAGGTGACAATGAGAGCAGGCAGTGAACCTCCGGCTATCTGGAAAGTCCAGAAGGCTCTGCTGCAGAAGTTTGTACCTGAGTTGAGAGATGGGAAGAGAGTCTTCTCAGCCACAAACAGTGTAAGTAAAGATGCTGGGACAAATGCAGGCGGGTAGTGGTATGTATTCTTCATTCTGAGACATTTGACAAGTTTTTGTTTGTGTGTGCAGTATCTTGGATATTTTGGTGATGCCAAGACGATGTACCAGAGAGTATACGTGAAGTTCCTGGACACGGTTAACAAAAGAGAGTATGTACGAGTTTGTAGTCGAAAGCCACGCTACAAGCCTATGAACTCCCTGAGGTAAGCTAACAGTATTTTCTGATTTAACTCGGCTACATGATCAAACACAGCTCTTACGGGGTTTTCCCTGTCATTTTGACACCCAGGGGTGCTCAGGTGAAAACTTTGCTGGGCCTGACAGCCGCACCTTCGTCAGTGTCCCCAAACCAAAAGCCACGACCCAAACAGCTCAAGACACGTGCAGAGCCCCCACCCAAGAAAAGGAGGAAATGGAAGGAGGAGTTTTCTCCTACTGCTTCAGGATCATCTGCAGAAGAAGGTGGTGAAGATGATGGTGAGGAAGATGCTTCATAAATCTTAAGATATAAGTTTATTTAATACAAATCTTAATCCTTCGTACTAAATAATGGCTGGTCTTTAACATCTGTCTCACACTTTCAGAGTTAAACCCTCCAGTGCCATTTGCTTCACGTCTCCTCAACACACGAACCATGAAGGAGACGTTCAAGAGTTTTGTGGAGCTGCTCGTCAGCATTGCCTTGGACGAAGACATGATCACAGCCTTGGAGAGGGCAAACGGTGAGCAAGCAGATTTCTAGGCAAAGGGATGATTGCTTTATTAATAGGGATGCACGATATAGGATTTTTGCCGATATCCGATATGCCGATATATCGAAACCCCTTTTGGTCGATACCGATACCGATAATCACAAGTGTGTTTGTTTTTATCACTGTAAAGAAAGCTAAGTCTATCCTGTACTGGAACTTATATGTTACTCTTATTGTGACGGTCTTATTTGTTTAAGAAACACACATAAAACAAGACAAAAAACATTTGATTTTACCATAAGTAAGAAATGTATTATTTTTTCAAACTCAAGACATTCAGTATTGAAATACAGAAAAATAATTTCTTTAGATCACATGAACTTTAAATGTACAATGCATTTTTAAACATAACCAAGTTGCATTTGATTATTTTAGAGCTACTGTAACAACCTGGTGACAGACACAGAGCTCTGCAGTGCAAATAAATGAAGTGCTACATTTTATTTAAGGAGCTTATTTTTCAGATGGAAAATAATAATAATCCTAACTGAATAGCACCTTATCGGCTGTGCATATCGGCAGAAATTTTCATATCTGCCGATACTGATAAACGTGTTTTTAAGCTTTTATCAGCCGATACCGATATTGTGCCGATAATATCGTGAATCCCTATTTATTAAAAGGCCCCAAACTATATGAAAGAAGTTTAAGTTCTCAACTAGAAGGGTGGTGATCTCAAGAATGATGGATTTGTCAACTTTTTTCCCCAGATGAGTTGCTGCTGCCGCACATGAAAAGAGTGGATGGGATGATCACAGATAACAGGAAACGCCTGCTTCACAAACTGCACATCGGGCAGGTCCTAAAGGTGGGTTGATTTGAAGCGTTTGACTAGAGCCATGGAAAAGCCGTTTTTAGATTTCACAAAGCAGCATCCTGTGAATAAAAAATATGCCACATCAATCTTAGGACTTTTTTTTTGTATTTTGTATACTGAGATGATACTTAACTTAATTACTGAGTCAAGTCTTTTCTTAATGTATACTCACTCTAAGGTGGTTAGTTAGCAAACAGAGTGAGATTTTTGAATCCAGAAACAGCAGGTGTACTGAACCTTGTGGCTATGTCTGTCAGACCGCTTTGGACAGTTTCCCAGAGATCTCAGTGGTGACTGAACTGAAGAAAGATGGGGAAACCCCGGCCTTTAAGGTGCGTCTGAGCGGGAAGGCTTACAACAAGAAAACCATGAAACCTTACAAGGTGCCCAACAAAGTGCCACAGGTAAGACATCATGTTTTTTTTCAGTGCACTCTTAATGTCTCACCAGTAGAGGGCACTGTGTAACCATGTGTGTCTCTCACTCATATTGTTCCATTCAGGGCTGATTTTGTTGTTTCTGATCATCCAAAACAATCTGGATGTCATTGAAAGTGTTTAAGACTTCTGGGTATTTCATTTTTTTAGGAGTACACAGTGGACCAGCAGAAAACTCAGTGGTTCTCTCTGTACCACTCTCTACAGCACTACAAGTACCACACGTACCTCATGTGTAAAGACGAGGTAAGACGTCATCGCTGGCCTGTTTGTCTCAAATTCAATTAACTGCTTCATGTCAGCCTGGATTTTACACTCTGACAAGTAATAGTTTGCAGGTTTCACTCCAGATGCTAATTACTCAGGGAGAACTTTCCTGTGTTACCTCTCTTGTAACGTGTCTATTTGTGCTTCTGCTGTCCAGATCGCATCCCTGCGGTTGCAGGTTGGGGACCTGGGCCAGGAGGAGACGGTACAGAAGTGTCTGCAGAACGTCGCGTGGGTGGAGGGGCTCTTTGATCGCTTTGGAGAGCTGATTAATCAAGTGCAGCAGGCCTGCCGATGATCCAGCTTTGACGAGCGGGGTTTTAAAACAAGACATCTAAAATGATGTAAAGTGAGAGGATGCCTCCAGCAGAAAAGGATTGACGGAGTCCTTCCAGCCACAGAGAGATTTGAATCAGGGACCTGTCAGATGATTTTCCTGAAGACATGTGGTGGCGAGGTGCCTATCAGTGGCTGCAGGTGAACAGCAGGAGATTTGATGATCTGTAGCGCTGCGTCCCAGCAGAAAGCAGAAACTTGATGATCAGGACAAGGACTTGGTTCTCGCGAACATTTTGGGAGACTTCCACATCATGCCTCTCCTAGTCTTTGTAGGTTTTTGTAGTTACAAGCCCACTTTTTATGGGCCTTTTCATAGATTTTTATTGTTTTTGTAATCTGTTTTGTTTTTAAACGCCAGATTATAACCCATGAGTATGCACTAGATAGAAAGCAATTTGTATAGGAAGTAGAGCACAGCAAACATGAACTCAGAAATCTGATTGCCTACAGTAATAACAAGCTTTCATCAATCATTTGATAAGTATACTCATACAGATAGATTGATTTATTGTAAAGAGAAAAACTATATATTATATATAACCGTAGCTATATACTGTTTTGTGAAGCATCCATTTTTATAATGGAGCACAATCTTATACATAATGTACATTTTGTAAAGAAACAGAAGCAGGGAGTTGGGAACTACAGCAATCCTTTTAGTAATGGTTTACTTTCTGTAAACTGTGGTTTCACGTCTGTGCTTCAAACAGCCCTTTGCTTTTAAGAAACAAGCCGGAGCCGATCCAGGACTGCTTTCTGAACTTTAATCAAACATCATTACCCTGGCTTATCAGAGGGTAACATGAAAAAAATAATGTCTTTTTACTCTTTTACAGACATAGCCCACATTTTATGACAAATAGATATATATTTTTCACAGAAGTAAATATTATGTTATTATCTTGTTCATTATGAGACTGTTTTTCATTGTTTTCCACTGTTTTCTTAAAAGGACTCTTTATAACTCAATTAAAAATTTTATGCTATCAAAAAATAATCTTGTTCTCCACAGATGCAGTTTGTAAATAAAGAGCCGCATGTATTAGTTGATCTTGCTTTTTTCTTTATTTAAATCAACATCCAGCTTCACGGTACCCTTCACATTTGGTTTGGAGCTGGTGTAGTTTGTTTGGGAAAAACATCGGATATTTTATTACTGTTGGATCAGGTGCTGGATTTCAGTCAGGACTACTCTTTTTTTTAAAAGAATGTAATATTTGCATTGCATGAGTTAAATCTGGCGATATGGCTCTGTTTGGGGAGCTCTCTGCTCTTCCACGTGCAAATACAGAAGAGGGGCGGGGCACAGAGCAGAGCAGACATCAGTGGCTGTACACGTCCGAGGTAAAACCAGGCACTTGAAGGAGCATCTCAGGTGGAGGTGGGTTGCACAGCCGTTAGCAGGGAAAGCAGTGAGAGTAGTGAAGCTAAAGAAGTTTATAAAGAAGGCTCACTCAGCTGTTTGCTGAATGGATGGTTGTATATAATGGTTTGGTAGTGTTGGTGATAAGAGCAGCTGGGCCAGGCTTGACTTCATGGCCTGTCTAAACCAACTGTGCTCTCTGACAACACTTCTACATTATCAAAATTAGCCTTTTTTGTGCCACAGACCGGTTTAATGTCGGACCGGCTATTCCTCTTGTCTTCTTACTGACTCTTTTACCCTGCCTAAAGAAACTTTCCAAAGATGTTTGTTTTTGTCCATTTTGCTAGCTTGGGGGATTTGGCATCAAGAATGAGTCATAGACAGGTATGACATAGAGAATCTGATATTTTTTCAAAATAAAACATAGTTCATAATCATATAATAAATCAAACTGATATAATGTAAGTTGAGTATTTTTTATGTGCAGCCCCTTATCAATTGACCCACAGACCGGTACCGGTATTTAGATGACATTAAACCTAACACCAAACACATTTTGAACCTGTTTAAGAACCAGATTGCTCTCAGAACATGTATACCTTGAAACTGTAGGGCTAGCTAGAAGGTTGGTGGTTCGAACCCAGTTCAAGGAGTCGTATGTCTATACGTTCTTTGGCAAGACACTGGACCCCATGAATGTGAATGTTTTGGATCAGTTAATATAACTGTAGTGGTCTCTCCCATTGCTTTTTGTGTCAAAGACTAGAAAAGAGCTTAATAGTGGTGGTAGTGGTTTGGGGTTCTTATTTGTTTTTCTGTTGGTTTCACTTCATTGTTGTTGTACATGATGCTTGTCACAGGCAAAGAACAAAAGAGCCATAAAAATGATTGAGCTATAAATACATCACAACACTTTTAACACTAAATAAAAACTGGGTCTAGTATAAAGGTTCCCCAAGTTTTCAGCCTATGACTGATAAACCAGTGCTGCCAAAGACCTGGGACCTCCTGCTGTGAGAATACACTTCCAGACCAACCTAAAAACAGACAAAAACAAACAGACAAAAGTCTTAAGGTAATTAACTTAATTGATTTGTAGAATCTTACACTCCCTTTGTGAACACATTGCTTTTTCCTCAGCCAGCCTGCTGCCACTGATACCTTCATTATCCTGATTTAGTCACCCCAGGGAGTCTTGTGGTAAGAAAGAAATGTGGACAGATCAAACATTTTGAGTTTGCTTAGTTCTATGAAATTGTACCCATATTTGAGTTATTTCAAACAATGTTTGATCAAATCCGCAACTGGACACCCAGGACTGATCACAATATGGTCTCAGATGTCATTTTTTTGTTAAGTCTCTTTTGTCTTTTTCTTTCTGTAATTTTTTTTTGAAATAATTTAAGTTTTATAATTTTTGAATGAAGATAGAGTAAGAGCTCACCTTCTGAAATAAAAGTGTAAGATCAAGTGTTAAGGTTGTTTTACACATCAGATCTACTCCATTAGACAAGGTCTGGATGACCTGGATTTGGAGTTACATCAGTTAATCAGTTAACAGCTGAGGTAATGTTTAAAGAAAGATGAGTGACAGAAAAGTTGGTTGGTGACAGACAAGTTGTAAATCACACTGTCAGAGTGTGAAGGTGTTTCCTCAGATCACAGAAAAGCTCTGAGAGTGTCTCCAGGCATCCCTGAAAAGTTCAGTCAACATTAACCTATGCTGAACCAAACTGGAGCAAGCAGTTCCTTACTAAAACTGCATCATCACCAGTCAGAGGGCAGTCAGTGTTAAATGTCACCTGCCTTTTGGACGCCGCCATAAACTTTGGCTCAGTTTGATGACAGTTTGGTTACAGCGTGGTGGCTGTTCCAGGGCGGGAAACTTGTTGTGCATCTTGCCCACCATGCTCTCATGACCAAACTATTCACTGTGAAGAGGTGGCTGACTTTGTGTCGTCTGAGAGGGTTTTAAGCCTGTTGAATAAAATATGATTGCCCAGCCACAATGCAAAATGACTGGCAACCCCCTCAAAACAAAAGTGTCTCTGTGCTGCAGCGACTGCTCTGTGAGGAAAGCCACTGTCCTCTGTCCTTTGGAGTTGGTGGAGGGCGGCCTGTCAGGCAAGCTTTTGGGATTCCAGTACGGGCACGACTATGAGACAGAGATACTGAATGTCTGCTGTCCAGATGAAAAGCACATGAATTTTAATGCACTGCATTGTTCCATATGTGGGAGACAGACTGAGAGGACCCTTGAGGCAGCGTGAGAATAAGAGAAGGGCACAGTAACTGGACTTCTGTGTTGGAAAAGCTTTAAAAACACAGACTGCTTATTGGTTCTGTAGTAAAACCTGATGTGCTGTGTGATTTCAGAGCTGTTTTAACCAGTCACACATTTGCAGGTTGTAGAAGTCAGAGTCGGGAGGGGGGAAATTCAGTTTACACTCAAATCTGGCAGCTCAGAATTTGTCTGAAAGTGACTGAATATATCCTTTTTACAAAAAAACAGAAAACATAGACCAGTTCCTCCACTCTTTGGTAAATTGAGTTTGAGACAGAAGTATTAATCTTGTAACTCTTCTTTTCCCATTTCCACAAGTTGTATCCTCTCTGGACTTCCCAAACAGATTTATTGAAATACTGCTTTGATGCCTGAAAAAAGAAAATATATCACCCTAAAATGATAATTAAAAGCACTACATGTGTCAAAAGATTTGTGTCTTGTATTCTTGTTTTTTCTTGACCTACATGTATTTTTTTCTGATGAGTCTCATGGTTGGGATACATTGCGCTGCCAAAGTGTAAATAAAGGTTGAAATTAACTTCACCCGTACCAGACAGAAAAGTAAAAATGTGCTTACACATGAAAACATGAGCAGCAGGAGCAGAGGAGGTCAGACCGTCTCTATTAAAACTATTTTCATTATTATAGAAGAGAAGGATTGGTTTCGCAGTCAAATCTGAAATAAAACTCAAAATTCTTCCTCTGACTTACAAAGCTCTTAATGGTAATGCACCATCCCATTTAAGCAGCCCATAGTGCTATGTTATCCATCTAGATCACTGCACTTCCAGCATGCATACCTGCTCATTGTACCTACTGTCTCTAAAAGTAGTATGGGAGGTCAAGCCTGTAGTGATCAGACTTCTTCTTTGGCATCATCAACCAACCAGGGTCCATGAGGCAGACTATCTCTACTTGAAGAGTGGACTTAAAACTTTCCTTTTTTTGATAAAACTTATGGTTAGAGCTGGATCAGGTCTTGGCCAGCTCTTAGTTAGGCTGCTATAGGCTTGGACTGTTAAGAAGGAACTGACACACCCTGTTCTCTCTTCTCTATCTGTTTGTAAGTAACTTTGAATCTTAATTTCCCATTGAAGTGACTGACCATAGATCTTTCTGAGCATCCCTTGTTTCATTCTGTCAGACTGTTGCAGTAAACAGCCTGATGCTGTCAACCTGCCAGACTCCTGCTGTGATGACTTTTCACAGTCTCACCATCATCATCATCATCATTATCATCACGGCCACAATAGTTATTTTTTTTTAACTCCATCCACCTCTCACTCTTTTTCTGCACCTCCTTCTATCCCCCTTTCTAACCTCTACAGTGTCTCAGCAGAAGTCTGTTTAACACGAGTCTGGTTCTGTCCGAGGTTTCTGCCTGTTAAAAGGGAGTTGTCCTTGCTATTGTAAACTTGCTAAATGCTGCAAAGTGCTGTACTCATGGTGGGTTAAGATGAGATCAGACCTCTTGTCTCGTTGGTGTTGGGTCTCTGTTAACAGTAATACAACTTTAGCAGGTCTAGACTAGTGAATGTGGTTGGAGATCGTCTTGAGATAACATCTGTTGTGATTTGACGCTATATAAATAAAGAAAGTTATTATTGCTATAATTATAGTTAATGTTAGCAAAATAAACTTGAAACATCAAAGACAAATGACTAATGGAAGGAGTAGGTGTCCTCTGTTAGTTATTGACAGCTTCACTTGATGACTTACAGGTGAGACTAAAGATTCTGAATTTGACATCAAACTTCTTGCTATAAAGTAGAGGATACACTTTAGCTCTTTTAAACATCCAAGAGCACCAGAGGAGGTAAGGGTTGAGGAGTTAAGGTGTGGCCCTACCCCTGAAACTTTGCTATAAAGAATCATTATGTGATCATTTGGGATCAATACCACTGTTGTGATGAGTGAAATGCATTTCACTGCTGTAGATGTTCAGGGTGGAGCTCTTTTTTCACGACTTTATTTATTGTTCAGCAGTTTTGGACAAGCTTTTTATTGTGCAAAAAGTAAACAATCCTGTCGAGCAAATGCAAACGGTTACACATATTGAGCAGTTAATTGACATAAACTCAAAGTTTCCCACAGGAGCTTTAACCTTGATTAGACATACTTAAATAAATTACATGAGTTATGTATTAACGAGTCACAAACCTTCTGCATAATGAGTCATTTATACTGTGGATCGGCAGCTTTATTTTGTGAATTTTTAATATCATATTTTTATTTATCTATTGTCATGATGGATCAATCTCCTCCATCTCAGTTATTTTTTACTCAAGAGATTCATTTTGTGATGACCCCCAAATTTTAAAGACTGGCCCGAATCAGCTCCTGTCTCAGAGATGTTTTTGCACCGTCATCATATTTTCCAGGTCATCCTGGGTCCCAAACCAAAAACTGGCACGCTAGAGGCTTCTTATTTACCGAGACACCTTCTGGAAATATTTGTATGTGGGCTATCTGCCATCGTCATAACCATGAGCACACAACTTTGTGACTGACATTGCACGACTGATAAGTTTGAAGGAGAAGAGAAAAGGAAGTATGCCGAGCCTTCAGGGCATGTGAGGAGGGAGAGGAGAGTAAATAATGCTTTGACCTCATGGATTAGAGTTTCTGATTGTGTTAACCAAAGTGCCGCCCCTTCCCCCTTTCTATGTTTCTCTCACACACACTTTCTGCGTCTCATTGTAAATCATTTCTCACCTTGCAGCAGTGGAGTCAGCTTTATTTCAGGTTTACAAAATACCAGCATGCGAGACTGAAACACGTCTGCCCTTAGAGTTGTAGAACCAGTTTGGCCATCAACCAAGGCACGAGCTGTCTTCATTTGAGAAGTGGATTTCCTGTGTTTGGACATGGCGGCTGTATAAATATTAAAACAGATCATCCCAGGCAACAGTAAACGTGATTTCATACACAGCACGATTATTATGGGATACACGCAAGTACCCAGAACTTCTGAACTACACAGCACTAGCACTGGGATGGGACATTTTTCCACCCAATCATAAGTCACTGATTGTAATTTATGGTCTTCATCAGTAAGCTGGAACGTGTTAACGATTAGTTCTTGTAGAATAACTCAAGCAGTTTGGTTTTACACTTTCATAACGTGAAAAGACTCACAGGACTCAGCTGGTCTGTAGAAATGGTCAAAGCGCTTGCTCATGGTGTGTTTAGGATGTGCCACTTTAAAATAAGCAAACATAATTTGGGGGCTGTATGAAAAAAAAGTACTGAATGGAAATAGATTCAACAGAGGCAAAATTATCCTAAATTCAGTTTCTTTGTATGTGTCACACTATAAAAATATGAGATTCATCTTTTCCCTTAATTCAACTTAAGCATTTATCACTGTGTTACCACTTGTGACATTTAGTTCCTGGGGCTTATTTTCAGGGGACCAAAGTGTACCTTAAGTCAATTGATGCCTGAAGCCCCGTTTACACGACAACCTTTCATCGGAAAACTCTAAAACACAGTGAAAAAAAAAAGTGTTTACACAGAAACTCAAAGAAACTGAATACGCTGTAGCATGCCAAGTCTGTAGTTGGTGCTATAACTGTATTGTCCAGAGGCAGCTTTTGGGAGAACTCCCCCAAAGTAGAGTTGAGCCGATCATCTGAGGTATTGGCGAATACTAAGTGCAAAAGTGGAGCAACAGATGCACATTTTGTTTAAAGACAGTCAGCAGATACAGTAGACCGAGCAGCACAAGCACAACACGGTAGTTCGTGACTAGGGATGGGTACCTTTTACATTTGAAACAATATGGTACTGATGCCCTGTACCTTGCAATCGATATGCCAAACTGTACCAATTTTTGCTACTTTTTTGTGTTAAGTGGTAAAAAGTATTGATTTGTTTAGTAATAAAATATTTTTAAAAAATAATTTAACATGCTTATTCTTCAATATGTAACCTTGCAATGCTGTGTTCATGTCCAGCATGGAAAACCAGCTACTCTTCCACTCCCTCACAGTCACAAGGATGTGTTTAGGTACCTAAGCATGGTACCTTTTGATTTTACGTGCATCGGTACCAGGTACTTTTGACAGAATTCGGTCAGTCTCGTGACCATCATAACAACTGTCTCTTGCCCTGTCATGTTCCCTTGTGCAAAGCAGAGTGTGATGTTAGCATTTCCACTAAAAATGCCGACTTACTGTTCACATGGCAACAGTGACGGCAGCGTTACAGAAAATCCCACTCTGGTGGCCATTTTCAAAAGTTTGCGTTTTAGGTCGGCTGAAACGCCAATACCGTGTAAACATGAGGCTGAAGTGCATCAAAACTTTTGCATTTCAACCTAAAACCGTTGTTGTGTAAACGGCCCCTTAATCCAAGGCCTTAAGACTTGGAATAGACCAGAAGTAGACATCTAAAAACCCAAACTTGTACATTATAAAGATTGAGCACTGAAAAACCGAAGAGTTCCTGCACTGGAAACAGCTTATCACTGATCATTTCTTTAGAAAAGAGAAATAATACATCTCTGAATTGTTTACATGATCATACACCTGTTTTTGAGCTGCTAAGTGACCTGACATATACTCCTGTAGATTGTAAGTGCGAAAGAATAAACTCCTCCTCTGCTTTGTGTTGGGAAGCAAACATCTTTCTGTTCCCTCTTCATCAGTCAGTGTGAATGTCAAACTGTCCACACCTCCCTTCTCTGACATTCTTTCATTCCTACTTCCTTGTGTAAAAAGGTATTTTTCTACATAAGAGGTGAAGAGAGCAGTAATCAAACCGGTTTGAGCAGCATGGACGCCTGGCTCATACTTGGTCTCTAGAAATGATAATACTTGTCTTCCTCTCTCATTCCTTTTCAGTGAGTGACCAATATCTGGTAGGCAGTGTCAGCTTACTGCTTTTCCACTGTCAGATTACACCTGAAGACTGGAGGCATCAGGTTAGAGGCGGATCTGTGAAGTCTGTCTACTCCAGCTCAGGTGTGTTTACTTCAAGGTGTGTGTACGTGTAGCTGACATTTAAGTTCAATGACAGTGTGTGTCTGTGTGTATGTGTGTGGATGGATCCCAAACAAGGCTGAGCAGGATCAGAGACACACCTGAGGCACCTGCAGTCACATGTTCTGATACAGTGATGTGTTTTGTTTTGATTGAAAGGGAAATTGTCCTAGTTTTAACGGCACATGAACCCTTTAAATCCTAATCATACAAACTCCTTCTATTTTCTTGCAGTGCTGTGTCTGTCACTCATTGTGTAACACTTTAACTCTATCAGATCAGATCTGCCAACAGTGCAGGCTTAAAGGGTGTGACTCTGTGAGCGAAAGGTTGTGAAAACTTCCTGGAGTTATTTCCTTCAAAATAATTAAACACACCAAGTTTAAAATTTTACTTTTTTTTTTTTTTTTTTTTTTAAATTTTAGAGAATCTTTCATTATTGTTAATGCTTGAAACCAAAACACGGTGCATGATACTTGTACATCTGGAGCAGCTTGGGTTACAGAGTCACTGAAACTACTCTTCTCCCGTATTTACAGCTTCAGATCAGGAAGTTGTCCCCAAATGTGTAGGAACAGGAGACTCAGTGCCCTTTTTGATAAACATGAGGGACCCAGTGAGCGCCTCATTAAGGCGGTAATGCCTCGGCAGGGCGCAGATTGGGGCATGAATAATGTACAGCAGTGGGAGGGGACAGTTTCGGGCTTGACTCTTGTTAACTGCGTGCGTCACAGTGTGGATTGAAGACTAAGGACGCGGTTTGGATGGCTGTGTCTCCAGTCACTGGAGGGAAGTTTTACTACACCGAAGACCAGGTAATACACATTCACTAACCTGTAAGCGATATGATGAAATATATAGGCTGGAATATTATTATGTTAGAAATGCTCTTTTTAATAAGAGGAGTTTGGGTGTTTTTTTGGAAATGCTTTGTTGAGTTGTTTTGAGAAATCTCACGTGGCTACGACAAAAAGTTTCGTTTTTCGGCAGATTTTTAATGTGACGTACTTTAATAGTGTGATGTGTTCGCAATCCTATTTTATTTAAATAATGTTAAAAAAAACAACGTTAAATAACAGGCTTTATTGCTTTTTAAATCATTTTGTGAACGTTATTTCCGATAAATGCTAGCGTTTTCTCAGACAATATAATCGCTCACCGTACTGAA
The DNA here is from genome assembly GCF_033239565.1 of Halichoeres trimaculatus. Taxonomy (NCBI): domain Eukaryota; kingdom Metazoa; phylum Chordata; class Actinopteri; order Labriformes; family Labridae; genus Halichoeres; species Halichoeres trimaculatus. The sequence continues at coordinate 28,308,146 of NW_027437181.1, forward strand.
AAATCAAGTATAGCTTCATTGTGTTAAATTAATGCTTAATTAAAGTTTTACAAATCTTTTTTTTTTTTTCAACAAGATCACCGGGTTCTTTTCTCTGACACTGGCCTTGGTGCAGACTCAGCAGCCTGTAGTTGTGTGTTTGTGTTAAAACACAGCTAGAAGAGGGTGATTCCATTTACCGTCCCCCATACTCTACAGTCAGACAGGATGTGAGGGTTCAAATCCACACAGGCCAATAAATAGCCCGCGCATATATTCTGTCCTGAGGCTGGATCAGTTAATCTCTCTGGTCTCAGCATGTTGCAGGAATGAAGGTATCTGCCACAGGCTATTAACAACCTGCTGCTTCTCCTATAGAGCAGTTATAATTGCTTGAAAGCATTAGTCCAGAGCTGCTTGGTGCAGTCTGAAAAGTGAACTAGATGTGTTTTTTGTGTAGTGACATAGACCCCATGTTACAGAGAGTGTTGTTTAACCACCAGAGGAGGATCCCCATGTGTAGCCCATGCTGCTCCCACTGTGATTATTTACCTCCACTCATGTGTGCAAACACTTGCTCCACTGTTGTCCTTGGCTGAAATGCAGGTCATAGCCACTCTTGCACCACCCTCTTGATCTGATAGGAATTGTTTTTAAAATGAGGAGCAAAGTCACAGGAAAAGAAGGCTGGCGTCAGCTATACAAACTCTGCTTAAATCTCAGCCTGGCGCAAGCAACGCGAGGTGACAGAGCACAGCCAGGTTCCCAGGGTTGTTTCAACCCATGCCTGACCCCAACTCCTTTTCTTCCTTAATGGATATTGATCGGATCCGGATTTATTGTGTGACTTATAATCCAGGGACCCCTGATAGTTTTTTTTCCAGATGGTCTGGCATTAACTCCTAAAGCTGGGATTTCTTTCAGATAATGCAGGGTAATTATCCAGCCCTAAAAACTCTATTATCCCTGAGATTTCTGCAGTTTTACAAGGTCTGTAAAGAATGGTCACAATTTGGGTAACATAGTTTTTCCTCCTTCCATTTGTTTTAGGTAGTTCAGACTCAAGAGTTTTCAAACAATCAAAGACATTTTTGAGTCAATATTTCAATGATGATCCCTGCAATGTTATGAGCTGGCTTAAGGTATTCTTCCTTGTTCCTCTGCTGGAGCACCCGTTGTTCTTCCCTTATATGCAAATCCCAGCTTTAGGACAGTTTCTTCCCCCCTAGAGGCAGACACAGTTTGACGTAGATGGATATCATTAATCAGCAGATCACAAATAAATCCTCATGTTTGCGCCACAAGCTGTTGTCTTTTACTATTTTTAAGGAAATGGTGAACATCTGCTCACTTTGGTACCTCTCCTAAGTGTTTTTCTTGTTAGGTTTTACAGATGGGGCAATGATAGCATTTGTCTTGTTGTGTTATCACAACATGGACCCTGGCTGTCAGTGGCAGGCTGTGATTTATGGGCCCAGATCCCCCACTAACATTTGCTCAACAGGCTTTATAGGTTTCCTGTTGTGAGATGAAAGTGGTGCTAACATCTCCCTGAGCCCTGCTCTGCTGCCTGTCACTGGTCTGGCTTTTGTTGGATGACGAAAATCATTTTCGTTCTATGAGCTACGATCAAATACAGACAGCCCATGTTAGTGGGCATGGAAGAGTGTTCAGGCTTCGATTGCATGGGCCATCTTCAAAATTTTGCAGATTTATTGACGCTTTCCAGCCCATCCAGTGGAAAATACAGCAGAAACATATCTCATGTGGGATGAGGCTCACAATATGATCATTGTCTCCTTTTCCTTGTGTGAATAGATGCAGACACCAGAGTGAACAGATAGCACTGAGTGTCTGTTGTGGTAAGAAAATTTGTCAGAGTCCTGTTTTGTATTTATCTTCAAGCATAACTTCCTGTCTTCACTTTAGGTTCTCAGGCTTTTTATCCATGAAATTACTCCTTTGAGCATATTGTGCATTAGTGTGTTTCAGGAGAGAATTTGGGTTTGGCTGCTTCTCCGATGAGAAGCTTCGATATTGGACAATGTGCTGGAACACCCACACAGAGTGACTTGAACTTAGACTTGAGTTATGTTAAAAACTACACAGGGGAAAGGGAGTGTGTGTTTGGAAAAGAAAGAGTACAGTTTCTTGTAGTTTCTGAGAAAGTGCTCGGACATATAGTAAGTGAGGCTGTAAACTGTGGTCAAATCTGACAGTCAATTGATGAAAAAGTCGATCTCCAAAAAGACTTGTGTTTGGGAAATGTGTGCACATTTGTTGGAGATTGTTTAGGGCGTTGCATTTGAATTTATAAGATTTTTTGTACATCTTTGAATTTCCAGAAGCTTTTTTGAATTAAATTAAAACAGACAGCTGGTCTTTTCATTTATGGATTTTAGCGGCAGTATTTCTCCGAGCTCAAATCAAAGTCAGAGTGTTAAAGATGTAAAATTATAAAAATAGGATAGAATAAAATAAATAGAATTGGATGATAAAAAGCATATTTATTTCATATATATGTTTTTTATTTACAAAGGAACTCAAATCTATCTTCAGGTTTTTATCTGTAGCTGTTTTACATCAGCAGATGGCAGCACGTGACAAAACCTGCATGTGTTTCCAAACCCCTGTGTGGAACACTGATTGTTTATTGAATGGATGATGCTGTGATGATGATGTTTCCGCCTCTTCACGTTGTAAAATGTGATGCCAAAATACTGCCTCCATGGGTGCTGACACGTTATGTTGGTGGCGCCAAGACATGCTCAGAAGCAATCTGACCTGTGAAGCCATGAGACGCATTTAATATATGGATTAAAAAGGCAAAGATCCCTCAGGCTGATGCCGTCCACAGTAGAAGAGAGTCTTGTGTTGATTAACAACAGTCTCTCATGGTTATGGACAGATCATTTACTTTTTTATTGGTGTTTGCTTTATTTTATAATTTCTTTGCTTTTTTTGTGAAGAATGTCAAAGAAGCTACATTTATCAACTTAGCTGGTAATGCTTAAACATTGTACAAATAACAACATAAACATCTCAGCAAAATGATCCATTGCACATTAAATCAGTGTAATAGGAAGTAACTGTTACGACTTAGGCTATGTTTGAGGAAAAAAAGTGTACTTTAACTTTTTAAATGATGATCTAATATGCATGCTTGACATTTTGTTCTACACTTTTCACAGTACTGTGGGATGGGTACCTTTCACATTTGAAATGATACGGTACCAATACCCGGCACCTGGCAAACAGTACTGGTACTCAACGGTACCAAATTTCGGTACTTTTTTGTGTTAATGTGGTAAAATATATCAATTTGTATAAAAATAACACATAAAAAATTCAACTTATCATAGTTATTCTTCAATATATAACCTAGTAATGCTGTGTTCATGTCCAGCATTACTCTCCCACTCTTTCACAGTCACAAGGATGCATTAAGGTGCATAAACACGGTACCTTTTAGTTTTATGTGAATCAGTATCTGATACTTTTGACAGATTTTGGACGGTACCTATAAAAGTACCTAATTTAGTTCCTTTCCCTACTTCCTACTGAAATGTTCAGTCTTACTTCCACTTCTAGACAAATTAAATAAATGATTCATTGTGGTAAGTGTTGATTATTCATCCTCTGATTATTGACTGACAGCATAATTAACCAATTCTTTTAGGCATATGTTGATAGAAGAGCTCCTCAACACATGAATCAGTCATCACTTGACTTTAAATAACAATGTGCCTCTTTTAGAATACAAATATTGCATGTTCTCACAAGACGTCTAGTCATGTGCCTCCTTGAGCTGATTGGAGAGCCAACTGTCCCTCTTCTGGCCTCCTTTCCTGCTTCTCTGATTGCTCCCCACCCACCATTCTTCCACTAACCCTCCCTGTTCCTCCTCCATCAGAACCAGGCATGGCTGGGAAGCCTTTCCGGGCCACCTACATCTGGGGCAGCATCATCTCCAACCTTCACACCCACGTGGAGGTCAAGCGCCGACGCCACAACCTGAAGTCCTACCATGACTGCTTCCTGGGCTCGGAGGCTGTGGATGCAGTGTTGGCTCACATCACCATGAGCCGTTTCTTTGGCGAAGATGTCGTCCCCCGCTATAAGGCAGTCCGTCTCTGCCAGGCCCTGATGGACTCAAGGGTGTTTGAGCCAGTGGGTGTCAAAGTATTTGGAAAGGAGAAGAAACAGGCCACGTTTGAGGACAGCAGCTTCAGTTTGTATAGGTTCCTGAACTCATCGACCAGCTCCTCCTCTTCATCGCTGGCTAACACGAACTCCCACTCCACCAGTACCATAGAGAGCGGCTATGACTCACCGAGCATGAACAGGACTAAGAATGGCTACAGTCCGTCACGTGGAAGGTACAGACTGGTGTCATAACATCTCCAGATCACAGTTTGTGATTTGCTTTGTTCTCCGTCCTCCACAGCTAATCCCAAACCAAGTGCCTGGAATAACTAATGAGGCGTGACCTGAGACTCTTGAAGTCCCATCATGCAGTCATGTCTGCAATTCCCAGGAAGGCCCTTATCATCCAAGAGTATAAAGTTCAAACTTTAATTTAAAAATCATTACGTTATATTAAAGACAATAGAAACAGAAACCCACTGGGACTGTTGCTTCAACTCGTCTTAAAGCAAACTCTGCAGTGAAATACCATCCTTATATGAGCAGCTAGTGACTTAAGCTAAAGAGAAAGACTATTTCAAACCAATACTTTATGAATTTATTTTTTTGGTTTTTTGGGCTAACTCTAATTTAAGTGAAAGAGAATGTAAAGGGCTGACCTTTAAGAGCTGATAGTAGGCATATTCATTACAGAGAGGCTTGCTATTTCTTTGTCTTAGCCTCTGTGTTAAGATAGCCTAGCTAGCTGCTAGCTTTACAAAGACTTTTAAATCTATCATTTTCATAAGGAAGCCTTTGCCTCTCATATCAGGCTCAAGGTGGAAAACTAATACCACTTTTCTGCCTGGTCCTAAGTTAAGCTAACGTTAAGGTTCAGCTTCTTATTAGCCCATAAATGACTGTTAGCTAGAAGGTGACTAAAAGCTACACCCACTTTTGTTTACATCAGAAGATGCGATGGTAAAGGTGTTTATTCTAATCTGAACCAATATTGTGTAATAGCTTGTTGTAAATAAGCCAGGAGTTAATAAGTGGCTTAACTCAGCTGTTAGCGATTTTCTGATGCTAGCTAACATGCTATCTGTTACACTGTTTTAATCTTAAACATTTTCCAAAATAAATTTTAATTTCAAGGGGGGTTTTTGGACGTCAGATACCCACAACATACAACCTATGATGTAATCGGACAGTATCCTAGTAACAGGAAACTGTAATAAAAATCTCAAGACACAAAAGTGAAATCACTCTTTATCAAAATATTTTCTTTTACCTTTAAGCTTTGATGACCCTGCTGTACTTTGAGGGTGTCAGATTTAATTTAAGAAGCCTAACATGTTCGTACCAGAGACAGGCATTATTCATTTACCATGCGTTGTTACCACATGGCCTGAGCACTTAGTGAGGTCGTGAGAGTGATGACTGCAGACCAGAGGACAGGCCTGATGTCTCCTAATGAGAGATAAAAGACTGAGAAACTACATGCTTAACAGTCTATAAACAGGGCTTTTTTTTATCTGCTGTAAAGGCCTGATGTGTTTTTGTGGAAGTACTGTTGATTAACAGAAGAAAGGGTGGAAACATTATTCAGTTTGTAAAAATCCATAGTTCTGTTTGTCTGTTTAAAATGAGAGGAAACAACATCACAGCCACTAGAAACCATTTATTTCCTGATGCTTCGTTTTTATTTTGTTCTCTCTATCCCTTTGACTAATTAGTGTTATTATGTCACTCTTTAGACAAGAGGTGCTGAGCTACCCCACCCACTCTCCTGTCAAATCAGACAAAGCACTGGAGGATGTGCTTGGAAACCTCAACCTGAGCTCGACCATCACCCCTCAAATGATCAACCTCGGCCTTTCTCAAGAGCGTAAGTTGACTGACGTAACACCGCTGCTGTGTTGTCAGGCACTAGACGACACTTGTCTGTGTTTGTGTGTACCAATGACACTCATGGCTCTGTTATTTTCACAGTTGTGGATGAGGTGTGGCACCAGCAGGCTGTGTTCAGACTTTTGCAACTTATAGAGCTCCCCCTGTTGGAGAACTTATTAGAGGGCAAAAACAGAACTCGACCTCCCCTGCACGGCATGGACAGCGACCGGGACTTGTTGTATACATCCAGCTACCTGGATCGGGAGGTCCTGAAGGCCTTCAGCGAGGCACAGTAAGTCCCAGTGAGCTATCAAAGTTAACTTATGGTGCAAGTCTGAGTTTTTAATCTCTTGACCATTTTTTTCTATTATTTATGAATATCTAATGCAATTACAAGGTTTTATTCTACTCAAAATTTATTCTGAGGTTAATCATTTATTGCTCTAGTGATGTGATCTTCTAGAAACACCAATTAACAGTCCAAAAATGACACTCGTAACAATAAATGTAATTTAAAATTTAAAACTGATATTGAGAAGAAGTTTGCAAGTAGTGTTCAGAGGCATTAATGCACAAGTGGCATGAAAAATTAACTTTTAGCAAAAAAAAAAATAAAAAGCTTAAAAAAATAAAATGTTTTAAAGCTGCACCTAGATCAGTGGTCTGCAACCTAACCTATGGCTGACCTGTGGCTTTAAATAAATATTATTCACATTAAGAATTTTTATTTGTGGTACAAAGGATATCAATGAAACCTAGACACTAAACAAAATCATGATAACCCTAACCTTAACCGTAAAAACACAACAATTCTAACCCTAACCTTTACAGTACACAAAATTATTATGTAACATTTTGATGAACTAAATATGCATCACATCTTGCAATAAAGCCTGTCACCTCTCACACTTTACCTCCTACATCAGGGGTGGCCAACCAGTCAGAGACCAAGAGCCACAAAAATTACAGTGGTATTACAAAGAGCCACATCACACATGTAGTCTTACACACACACTTCCTCTCACACATAAACAAAATGACATAAAAGGGAAATCAATACATTCTATCTATCTATCTATCTATCTATCTATCTATCTATCTATCTATCTATCTATCTATCTATCTATCTATCTATCTATCTATCTATCTATCTATCTATCTATCTATCTATCTATCTATCTAGCTATCTATCTAGCTATCTATCTATCTATCTATCTAGCTATCTAGCTATCTAGCTATGAGGACATGATTGATTGAGAGGAGCACATGTAGAGAAGAGAAACCGAAACTTAAGTATCAATCTCATCACCGCAGTATTGACCAATACTGACTCCAACATTGGCATCAATATTTTAGATTGATTAGCACACCACTACTCATAACAATATATAGATCTCAAATTGTTTTTTATGAATGGATCGAAGAGCTGCACACCGAAATGCAAAGAGCCTCATGTTGACCACCCCTGTCCTACATCAACAGCTTTTCTTTGTATCTAACCTAACCTCTAATTTTAAGAGTTTAAAGATCACTAAATGAACAAAAAGAAAAACCTGTAAGAAAATACAGATTTTGATTCTGTGTGGATGGATTCGTTGAACTGCCAATGTGCCATCTTAATTTACATGCTTGATGGCAAGAAATTTGCAGACAAAAAAACAAAAGAACAAGTAGCATGACATTATCAATAAAGGCTATGTCATCAAATTCAAGTCTTCTTTTTGTAGTTCTACAATTTCATAAATTCAAAAATTCAAAATGTTCAAAATTTTACACACATGGCTTTTGGGGAAGACAAAGAAGGTTTTGCGGCTCCTGAATGAAATGGATCCAGGTGAGATGAAGCAAAATGGCTCCTTTGACTGTAAAGGTTGCAGACCCATGGCCTCGATAGATGCAAAACCTCTAACCCTGTTTAACAGGGTTCATGTCAGATGTTGATGAGGAGGAAGCTGTAACTTACAGTTACTGTTAATTTTATCCATTTGTTTTTGCTGTTTTGTAGATATTGATTTATTCTTTCGCTTACTTTCCCTCCCCCCTCAGAGCTGATGAGTGGATGACAGGAGCGGTGGACTGCCTTGAGTTTCTGCCTGACGAGCTGGTGGTGGAGGTCAGCCGAGGTTTGGCTGGCTGTGCAGAGGACCTGGTGCAGTGTAAGAGAGTGCTGTATAAGGTGTTGGCTCGGCACTATGGACACACACAACAGCCTCCCCTGCTCAGCAACCACGTGTTTGACATACACTCAGGCATCTCAGAGCTGCTTGGTAAGAAGAGGCACCGTGAGATCTCTTCTGATGTTTTCAAAAGCCTTATTTTGACCCTGAGAATGTTTATTTCATCTTTGCAATCTGCTTTGTGTTTATAGTGAACGGCAAACAAGAGCAGGCTCTGGAGGCCCTGCAGCTGAGCCTGAAGCTGCAGGACTCTCGCAGCAGAGAGGAGCTGCGTAGACTTCTCCGATTCATGGCAGTAGCAGCCAAACCACAAGAGGTCAAACTGCACAAAGAGGTGAGCACTAGAGTGCATCTGTAATGGCTTTATCCATGAGATGTTTGATTTTTGTTAACTGACTTATCCTCTTGTCAGATTGAGAACAGAATGGCGGTGAAAAGGTCTTTCTCGAGTGCCATCGTCTACAGCGGAAGACTTTCAAAAGGAAAGGTGGACTTCATGGTCCTTTTCATGATGGATAACCACTGTGACCTGTTCAAAGTGAGTGCTCTTAAGTGTTTCTTTTGTCTGTGCTTTTCCGGTCGTGTAGGAGGATGTAACAATAAACATGTCTTAGTCACTGGGGTTGGAAAGAAACATTTTTTGAGTGTTGTTTTGAAGCTGTTCTGCAGCCTTGACCTCTGACAATACTTAAAAGAGAATTTCTGAACCAGACATGTTTCAATGTTACACATAAAAGACTAAAAGATAAAACAGTTCTGTTCATTATTGAGAATCTGCTGTCCTTCCACTAGATTCCTGTTTCATTGCACAAGATGGTCAGTGACAGAATAATGAATATCGTTAAAGGACAGGATCCGGACATGATTGCAGGTTTGCAGTTTGCTCCCCTTTATTTCGTACACACTTGTTGTTAAACTGCTGTTTGATGAAATCTTTACCCTCCCTCTGATTTTTGTGTCTCTGTCTTTCTTTGCTGCAGGATCAACTTTCTGCACAAGACTGAGTACACAAGCTTATAGTGAAAATGCAAAGAAAACCACTAAAGAGGAGCTCAGGTCCTTACTGCAGACAGTCCATGAAAACCCCAATCTGTGTGTGAAGGAGAAGAGACGGCTGTTGGGGCAGTTTTACAAAGGCCATCCTGAGATTTTTGTCCAGTACTTTGGAAATAGATTATCCAGCATCAACATGTTGTTACAGTGATATTTATTTTGTTTAATGTGTCATGTATCATGATGTAAACAGGTTTAAAGCTAATATGATGTGAATGATGTGCATCATAGGAAGTAGGTTTTATTTGCTTTGTTGTAAAAAGTTAAGACTACTGAACAGTAATGTGAAAATGAATTGTAGAGTCTAAATAAGCAGCCATGTTTTTCTGACGTATTTACTTTGGTGCAGGGCACTAACTGGAAATTGTTTGGTCGTTAAAGTAAGACTGACAAAACAAACTAAGCGTTCTTTTCACATTGATGGCATTTCGTGTCTGCATACAGCTTTCAATGGCTGTATTCTTTGTGCTTGTGTCAGTGGTAGAAAATCAGTCCGTTCATGTGGTTTCCATGTACAGAGTGATGCACAGTGGAGCTATGTCTGAGGAACCCCAAACTGGATATTTGAACCTGGACATTTGAAAGTCTGATGCTGTGCTATCGTAAACAGTCAGAGGCATTCATGAGACTCACCCCGTTGGTTTTTTTGTGTTTGTAGCAACATATCAGCAGAACAGATGTTTGTATGTGCTTTTTGTTCTTGTTTTGTTCTGGACTGAAAACCTTGGCCACGTTTTAGGGGCATCTTCAGGGTTCTGTTTTTAAATGAGGTCTGTGTGCTTCTTTTAATCAACTGAGGAAATCACTTCCATATTTCCTGGTGCATAAGCATTTACTAGACTGAGTTTAAACCACACACATCTTGTTTTTGTTTTGTCAGGTCTGTTTAAAATTCAAACAGAATCGTCTAGTCATGTTTGTAGCATTGCCACCTCAAAACTTGTACAGTCAGATTTAAAATATAATTAATGACATCTGGTATGTCAACTAATGTATCCCCAGAGCGCAAACATTAAAGTTTGAGGCACGTTAAGTTCTTCTGTTTTTATTTTTACCTGACACATGCAGGAAACAGATAACCAGACTCTTACTGTGGAGTATCTGCTCTCTGGTAGGTTTGTTTAGCTGACAGCCCCTCTGTAAGGATCCAGGAGAAACAAAATTCCCACACTCTTTTAACTCAGAATCAGGAGAACTACAAGAAAATAAAACACTGTAAACTTTTGCCCCTTTCAGAAACAAGTTGTTAGACAGAAGGGATCCAGCCAACATGGGGCAGCGGAATGACCTCTTAAACCTGTTAAAGGGTGTGTACTCACAGGTAGGCCACCACATTCTCACAATCCATAAAAAATAGGACATCATAATAAAACAAAGATGAAAACATTCAGCAGGTGTGTATTGGAGAGGTTGACTGTGTCATTTACTTTTAAAAGCAGTTTGTTATGAAGAGGATATGACAACCTCCTGATGCTGTGGAACACCGTTTTCCTTTCCTTTTATTTAATGTATTTCAACATCTAACAAAGGTGGTATCCTTTTTTCATCAAGAGATGACATTTGTTTCAGAGATATATAGACTCACTCTGTCTGCTTTAAGTCTCAGATTACTTTTCCAGAAGGTGATTAAGCCTTCAACAATCATATGCTGCCCCCTTGTGGTGATGATTTGGCATGTGCTAAAACTAAAGTCTTTCCAAAATGTCCAGGCTGTCACAGAGGAAGAAAGTGAGTTACATTTAAAAAAAATTGCTCTCATTCAATTCTTTTCCACTTTTATTGAAAGGAACTGTTTCTTCCAGTTATCTAAAAAAGAAGAAGCTTGGTTTCACGTTACCATGACTGGAACATCACAAGGCCAAAGCTGAACTGTGTGCCAAAATCATAGGTTGAGCTTAAAATATTTTACAGTATAACGGTCAGTTTTTAAAAATAAAAACTGTTAACAAAAAGAAAAAAAACACTCAGATGTGCATACTGTATGTGTATCTGTGTGGGTGTGTGTGTGTGTAAATGCATGACTATCTTCTGTACAGAGATCAGCAGATAAACAATCTGTCAGACGCACTTAGAACATTGGACATGTATGTGTACCCCTTAGGACCACCTGTTAGGATTACATTCTTCAAGGGTTTGGCGTTTGTTTCTGTTTATCGAATCCGCTTTTGCTGGCGTGCGCGGTAGATGTCGTGTATGGGTGGAGCCACGGCTCCTTTGTCATCCTCCTCGTCAGAGTCTGCGTTAGGCCTCTTCAGTGACTTGGCAACAGCATGGTTCTCCATGGATCCATTACCCTCCCCTCCTGCATCGGGCTGTCTACCAGTGATGAGCTCTACCGCAGCATCCACAGCTGAGGAGACAAAATACACCAGCCGCATGTTAAACAGTGAGGCAGATTATAAATTAAAAATAGAAAGGGTTCATTTGAGGTGCAACTCACTCTCAGGAAGTGTGCATCTCCTGAAAGTTTCCATGATCTCATCCACTTGAACGAAGGGACCCTGCAGCAAGACACAAAAGCAGATTTGCATTTTAGAATTTAAGGAAAAAACAGCTGCTTTCTTCTTTTAGTCATTACCAGTAAATTGGAACATGATCATATGGCAATAAGAATTAAGCTTCTGCTACTCACAGTGAAGCACGTGGGCGGAGGAAGCAGCTTCATTAGGACAACAGCAGCTGGGGGAACTGGGAAGACTCCACCAGGGACGGGGTGTAGACCTGGAGCTGTGAGGAGAGAAAAGAGAGGCTGCATCAAAGACAGAGAGTCATGCAAGAAACAAAGACTCCTTTCAGTACTCCAAATAACTGTTCAAAAAATTACTCGATAATTAAATAATAATGCTTCTGCCCTGACATTTTCTTGACCTTAGACTTTTACTTATTTGTGGAAAGCTGAGGACTACATACGGGCCAGGTGACGAGGCTGGAAGGGGATCATCTGGTTGGTGTCAGGTTTTGGGTACTCAGGTTTGCGGTCAGCTTCGTCCTTCAGCGCAGGCGCTGAGGGAGTGACCACAGTTTCTGGAAGCAGAGCTGCCAGTTTGGCACGAGACACGTCCTACAAACACACAACAGACAGTTAGAAAATCCGTCCAGAGAGAGAAGCTGTGGAGCAGCAAGTGTCATTACTAAAGGGTGACTCACAAACCTTGTATCCCAGGGCCTTGAGTTCACTAGTTGAGCAGGGATAGAGATCCATGAACTTGTATCTGTCAACGAGCAGAGCTGTTTCTTTGCCCTCATACTCGTCCTTAAAAGCAGAGAATCGCCTACGCTCCACTTTCAGGATACTGGCGAGGTCGCCTATGTTGCTCTCGAAAGCCAAGAAACGAGCCCAGATCTCACTTAAAGGTGAAGGACAAGCAAACATTTTTTTTAATTAGTCAGACACATATTTAATCACAGTATTTACTAACATCCAGACAGCTCCAATGAACTTGAACCTTACCCTGACTTCTCAGGTGACAAGCTCCCTGAGGTGAGGACTCGCTCAAACAGAACTCTGGTGTTGTTATCCTCTGCAGCAGGGAGACAAGAAAAGAACAGGGTTACAGCTGAATCACATCACAGCCCCAACACAACAAACTTATTGAAACAGTCACATTATTTGTCTGTGCATACACTTGTCATTATACCACACATGTCCATACCATTGAGGTGAGAGAGGTAGTCAATGTACGCCAGGATATACTCTGGAATGTCTCCATACTTCTTCAAACCAAGCTCAAAAATCTTGAAGGCCACTGATTTATCCTGAAAGGCAAAGTGAAAGAGTTAAAAGACTTGGAGAAAAAGGATTATTTGACTTCTCAAGGTCATTAATGTGACACTAAAGCTGTTCTCACCTTGCTGCAGTAGTACTCCATCAGTGCTGCCGTCACGTACACATGGTGACGTGTGCGCAGATCCTCTCTGGCCTTTTTGAAGATGGTGCGGCCTGATTTGATTCCCTCGGCCCTCCTAGCAAACTTCATGTACTGGATATACACCAGGGTGGGGTCGATGTCCTCAATGGCCAGCAGTTTGTTATAAATGCTGTGGACCTTCTCGTACTTCATGCGACTCTGCACACAAAGCAAAGCATCAGTCTCTCTCTGTGCCTCCTCAGATGGCGATACCAATTTGTGCTCCACCAACAGCAGGACACTCACCTCTTCATAGTCAGCAAATGAGAAGTATAAAAGCATGTTTTTCTTCAGAAGAGTTCCAATGGCACGTTCGTAGATGTTGGCTGCCTCATCACTAAACAGCTTGGAGTTGTTCATATCCTGAGAGCCAAAGAAAAATAAACACATTTTAAGTATGACAAGCTGATCTGCAAAATACATCAGAGGTTAGTGACTCTCAGAGTCTGAACGAGGGGTTATTTCTCACCCCTTTCTCTGCCAGCAATTTGCTGGACTGCTCCAGGTACTGCGCTGCTTCATACCACACGTCAGGATGGTGACCCAGCACCAGCAGGCACTGCTCATAGGCAAACATCACTAAAACACAGATCCACAGAAGCATTAAACACTATGACCATACAGAACCAGCACATCATCTAAAAATACTGACAAAAGTGTCAATCATTGCCCTCTAGTGGCCAGACTCTGACACTGCTGTATAGCAGTATAGTACAGGACTAGTAAGCACCTCTCTTTGTGATTAGTGTCTGGTCTTCTGTGCGCAGTGGGTTGCTTTTCTCCCACTGAATATACTTCTTCCACATTTCCACTTGCTGAGCTTCCTGAGGGGAGTTCTGGGGCGGGACTGAGGGTGCGTTCCTGTCCAACCCTTTCATCACAGTCTCATACTCCTGAATCACACAAACCACAGGATAACCTTGGTGAGTTTGCCAGGAAAGCCTGGTTTTTCAACACAAAGCATTTAAACGTTCAGAGCAGATTGTTGATACTCTTCAACGTCTCACCTTCGCCACTCTCCTGGCGTTCATGTAGTCCCTACTTCGGTCCTCAATCATCTTTTTGGCCAAGTGCACGTTGATTCCCTGTTCACAAAACAGTCAGTCTAGCATTCTCCAGAGCTCTGCTCTCATTCGAACAATTTAAACAAACATGCAGGAGGAAAGGTTAATGCTAGGAGCCTGAGTGCTACACTGACCTCTTCATATTTACTATAATCTCTCCAGAGCTGCTCAATGTTGATCATGGGGTTCACACAGCCTCTCTGATACACCCTCCGTACCGCGGTGATCCGTTGGTTCTCTGCATAAGAGCCTACAGCTTCACTAAGGAAAGACAAAAAACAAGAATATTCAATTAAAGATTATAAAGAGAGGGAGCACAGATCATGTAGGCTTCTCATACTTCAAGTGATATACTTACACTCCTTTTAGGAAGTTGATGTAGTCTACCCAGATCTACAAGAGAAAAGGCCAGCAGTTAGAAGACATTCTCCAATAAAATCTGACACATATGGTAAAATAATCAATTAGAGTACCTGATAGGACATTATTTCCATGCCAATTTTATCCAGGGCAAAGTCATACGCCTGGGCCATTTTCTCTCTGAGGAGAAAGAGACATGAAGTCAGATTTGTTTCTCCACCTCCGCAGGGTATGAATGATAACTCAACAAAGTAGCACGTCTTTTACTTGTAACTGGGCAGCTTTCCTTTGGTCTCTCGAACATATGAGAGGTAGCATTTCCACAGGTCGATGTGTAACACTTTCATGAGACATCTCTGAAACAGCTGAAACAGGAAGTCAGAATAAAAACAAACATCCTTTTTTTCTGTATTTTTTCTTTTTTAACTACACCAACCACTTTCATGTTGTAAATCAAGGACAAACACCAGCGATAAATGTGTTTGAGGAAAACCGCACAGAGGTTAGCGCCAGGTTTTGGTGAAGATTCAGGTTATGTTCAGTCCAGTGCTTCATTAAACCGACCTCAGATGTGGCCTACATTTCACTGAGTTCTTTAAACTAATATGAATGCAGCAGGATTGGGAGCTTGTTTGGGGGGACTGGAGCATCTTAATTTAAGGGATTAACGTAATTGTAAAAAAAACAAACAAAAAAAACAAATCAATTCTAAATCAAGATGCATCATACTTGTCTTATCATTCGTATTTTTTTTATTACTGTACTTGAAAGCTTTCATTGTGACTTCAAGAGCCCTCCACTCAAAGCACACGCCCCTCATTTAAATGCAGTACGAGCTCACAAAGACCCAAAATTACAGCTTTCCCTAAAAATACAACAATCTTACAGCTACTGCACAATGATCATACAATCTACAGGAAGTCATTAAGTTCATTGTAGGACTGAACAAAGACACTTACCTTTTCTACTTTGTCATAGTTTTTTGCCTTGATCTGAAAATAAGAGTGTAAATGCAATGTTAATTCCTTCTGCTTTGATGACTTACATGCTTTCATGCAAATGTGCCCACTCACACACCTATTACGCACACATACACACACAGGACCCCCCAAGATCAACACAGTGAAGTTCACACAAGAATGACAAATTACTTGTAGAGAATGGGTTTATTTTCTCTGTAGATTGCACTACATAACCCAGAAACACACCAGCATGACCACGTTACAAAACAGTCCTGACAAACAATGCCAAAATGCAGATGGAGCGCTCCTGTTCGGAAAAATATTACCATAACAAGCAGCAATTCAGAAACTCAGTATAAAACATCAGCCTTGGGTGAGTGTGTCCGCTTATTAAGCACTCCAGTAAAGCACGTCATTTCTGCTTTTGTCAGTGGTGTCACAGCACCCTCCAGTACAGACAGGAGAGGTTGCTGTTACCGTGGCACTGGCACACTGGGCCTTTCCTATTGTTTCTACATGCATGGGGCTTTTCAAAGGAGAAGGGCAAAATCAAATTAGCCTGGAAGTGACGTGAAGTAACAGTTTACACAGCAGGTAAATAGCAGCTCAGCAGCGAGGTGGCTGCTCACAGGGCTTCACTGAGGCAAACAGATTACAAACTTCAGAGCAGCTTGGGAAAACATGTCTGCACAATGAAGAATTCTTTGCATAATATTGACTAAACAGGCTCACTTGCAACCAGTCAGACTGGATGAGTGACTCTCCTGAACAAAATCTACACCCAGTGAAGACATCTGTTCTGATGGGTTAGATAAATAAGAAAACTGTGTTCCAGATAAAACTGTACTACACCCCTCAATGTATTCAGTCAACTTAACGGTAAGCAAAGGGCCAAAAATGAAAAAGTCAGCTCTCTGTTTGTACAAAAAGTACACGACATGTATATAAAGGGGGAGGCTACAATAAAAACAGTCACAGTGAAGGTTCTTATGGGGAATTTATGCAATTTACACAAAAAAGGTGCAATACAAAAACTTAAGAGTTGCAAATATTTCACTCAAACGGCCGGATTAATCTCTCACAGGAAAAGAAAAATGTGCTTTTCACTGTACACACCTACTAAAGGAAAAAAAAGTTTGTTCAGACTTGATCTCCATGAAAGAATGCTTTTAAGTTAGCCTTAAGGGTACTTAAAAAAAAGAATCCTAATCCCTTCTACAGCACATCTCCCTCACTAAGCTACCATCTACATTAAAAAATGGAGATACAGCAAATACATGAGATGAGACAAGACGTGTGCTCGAGCTGATACAAAGGTTTATTTCAAGTTAATTCACTTCCAACATGAAATTAAATACTGCCTCAGACATATATGTAACGCACATTGATGCAAAATCTCCACATTATAAGCACTGATTTCAAATGGTGTAAGTTAGTTCAAGTTTTATTTGGAAATAGGTCTGCTGTGTATTATAAAGGGTTAAACTGCCCTAAGGGTATAAAACTGTTCTTTCTATATGTTGTTCTCTAAAGGGAGAGTTTGCCACACCCTGACTTTCTGCTCTTAGCCTAACTACCTGGTTACATAACTTCCAAACTATGCAGCAGATCGCTGCCAAGAAAACTGTAAACACACCTAAATAATCACATCATCGGCTTAGTTGAGTAAGCTCACATTGTAAATCTAAAAAAATAAAACTCAATACCTATACAAAGAACCTATTGAAGAGAAAGCAAAAAGTAGCAGAACGCAGAGATCAGAAACAGATTAGGAAAATGGTCAAATTAGAATTTGAAGAAAAAAAAGGATCATATTCACTATTTGGGCAGGATGCTGAACTGAAAGGTTCTCTCATCTGTTTATTTCCTCCAAATATGGAGGGCTACTTTTTAGACAGGCTGACGCAAACCATGTTCTTTTCAAGCTGTGAGTACACAGAAACATGACTGCCTTTGCTTATTGATTTCAGACTGTAAATGCAGAATGAAATGTGACAAATGCAACAAAAGAAGTGTCCCATCCTTTTATTCCCACAAGAATACAGCCGCGGTATGCTCGTCCCACTACGTGACATTTTTTATCTCATCACAGGGGCCTAAATCAGAGTTCAACAAAATCCAGACAACACTCACAGGGTGAACATTTCATCACACTCAGCTGACAGTTAGTGTGTGTGGAAAAGTCCAGACTGAGCTCACTGAAAACTTTAGAAGAGACTTGCTATGATTGGTGTGCTACTTTTATGGAGGGTGAAAAGTAAAATCTCAGGGGAAGAAGACTCTAAAGCAAACACGGGGATACACTATGCTCTGTAGTTATTTTTTTTTTTTATGGGGGAGATTGCAAAGTGTGGATAATGAGTGCTTTTAAGGCCATGAGGGTTTTAGAGTTTACAGGGGTCAGGGCTCATTTATATACTTACCAAATGAGGATGTGTTTAAATACTAAGGCATGTACATATGTTACAGGATACGATAACATAGCCCTCCCTGGTCTCAGACTTAAACTATGATGGTGGCGCTACAATGTGTGGTTTTAAATCTCTATGTTTCAACAGTTCAGAAAAATATACTCCACTAATAGATTCAGGCGGTAAGTAAACAGAAACTCTGATGCAAATTTAAAAAACTATAATTAGGTTAAATAATAGACTTCAAGTCAAATCACAATTAAAAAAAGTTGAAGATGAGCAGTATTTGAATACCAACGAGTAATTTTATTGTTTACATTAAATGTAAGGAGTATTTGTAGTAAAACTGGAACATTACTCATTATGTTCTCACTTTTTCAAAACACAAACTCGCATGACTGACCAGGCTATACTGAATGCCTATAACAAAACATATATTTCTGGGGTAGTGTTAAATATGTTATACAATAAATTAATATACTAATTTATAATCAATTTAGGAATCAAATTAATGATGAATTTAAAAAAAAAAGTTTTTGGAGATTTCATCAAGTCAGGACTGCTTTATCGCTGTTTTTCTTTCTTTTTTTAAAATCTGTCTCATCTCCTCTGGTTATAACTTTTGATTTCTGCCCGTTAAAGGGAAGTTTTTCCTTGCCATTGTAACTTGCTAAATGCTGCAAAGTCCTGTACTCATGGTGGATTAAGATAAGACTCCTTATCTTGTCTTGATGTTGGGTTTCTGCTAATAAAATTTTATTAACATTTACGGGTCTAAACCTGTAAATGTTTTTGTAAAGTGTCTTGAAGTAACATTTGTTATGATTTGGCGCTATACAAATAAAGATTGATTGATTGATTTATTAGCTGTCATCTCTGTTAGAGTGGAACATAAGTTAGACTTGGGGACGCTGATACTCATTAGCACACACAAATCATTAAGACTTCTCCTGTAAAGCAAATTATGGACATACATGTTTTTATGAAATATGACATCTGTCCTTCTCTTGCTTTGGTTAATCTAGGTGAAAGAGACCGAGTGTGAGGGTTTGGGGAATACGAGGGGGAAGGGGAAGCAGCCCCACAACAACAAACAACAACCACTACAATCTCAACATACACCAACATGACTTAGCAGCAGGAGTAATCCTCTTGGACTTAGAATTACAGGCCCAATTCTGCTGCTGGAAATGTTGTGCAGGCAATGTGTCAAATGGTAAATGCAGAAGTGGAGGCTTCACTAAAGGATTATGTGCAGTGAATGAATCATACTCTCAGTAACTAATAGCATTGAGTACAGCAAAGCCTGTTGATGGCATTGGGGCAAATGGGTGACTGGTCTGGTATATTCAGAGTGTGGGGTGAGGAGTCATGACTAAGGGAAAGGGTGGGGTCACATAACAAAGGGATTGGTTTATAAAATTACCCGAAAGAAATGACACAGGAGGCAATAAATTGACACCACAAGTGAATAAAAGGCTAATGCACTCCAATACCGTTAAAATAGTTTTAATACTGTTGCAGACCAAACATGCAACAAATGCACTTTACCCCATTTAAAATGATGCAGAGTGTGTAAAGACTTTTTAATCCTGGAAACAAAGGTTTTCTGGAAAAATGGTTAGAGCTTTTTTCCCCATTGTTTGTGTTTAAAGGCACAATTCTTGACGGGTCCAAAGAAAGCTGGACAAATTAAGAGTTTGACATCATCCCACATACATTTTCATATGTATCCCTGTGTTCAGAAAAGTGGATGCTTTTGGATTAAGGACTGCCTGAATTTGTTAATTCTAATCACTGGTCAGTAAACAACTTTCTGGAAAAAAACAGAAAGTTGAATAAGTGCTACGAAACTTGGTCACATGCCCACTGATTCAAATCCAGAATTGCGACTTTAGACTTCAGTTCAATCAGAGACATATTTCTTGTGTGAAAATCACAGTGTTGATCGTTTTTGAATAGTTCCCAGCCATGCACTCTAAAGAAAAGAAAAGATATTAACCTCAGCTTCAATGAACAATTTCCAGAATCTGCCAGAACTTGGGAACTGCGTGACAAGTCGCTCATATGTCTTCCTTGCTTTATCTATGGGTTGGTTCTGAAGAAGAAAAATTAATTTACAAACCACACTATTTAAGATTAGAAGAAGCAGTCAGTGGTAGAAGATGACTAAATGCCTTAATTTGTAACCCCTGACCCACATATGCTCCCACCCCATTTTCCCAGTTTGCTTTAACCCGAGGAATGCAACTCTGTGTCACTAAACCTGTGCTTCTCGAATCAGAATGCTCCATGCGTCAAGGTCATATGGGTTTTCTTCCAACTTCTTCTCTGCCTTCTTCACCTTCTCTGGTATATACTCTGCAGCAGCCTGCAAGACAACACAAAGACACAAGACAAACAGGTTATTCTGCAGACTAGACCTTCAACACATAAGGATGCTTAGGATATGGTGGACAGTTAAGCGGGCACATAGATCTAACACTCAAAAATGAAAACATGAAGTTCAAAAACAACACTAAACAGGGATAATGTGGAGTAAGGGGAAAAGGATTTGGTTGACCTGTCATCTGTTGGTTAAGTTCAGTTAATGCTATAAACCCTAAACACTGTCTGTCTTTATCAACATGGTGTAAAATGTGCACTTTCTTGATGTTTACATGTCATTCCAATTTTGTTCCACTATACCCCATAAACTGAACATGGAATCTGAAGAATTTATTTTTTTCTAGATATCCTTGTTTTACTTCTATAGTTTTTAAGGATTTTTTTAGGGAAAAAAAAAAAAAAAAAAAAAAAATAAATAAATATATATATATATATATATATATATATATATATATATGAAATATATATATATATATATATATATATATATATATATATATATATATGAAAATATATATATATATATATATATATATATATATATATATATATATATATATATATATATATATATACATATATGAAAAATAAATCATATTTATGTAAAAGCTCAGTTTTGTGGATTTCTTCTAGAGTTTCTATAAAACATGGAAGTTCTTAAAGGGATGCAATTCAGTGGCTCCTTCGAGTCTTTTAATCAGACACGTACATTTCGATAGTCTACCCTAAAATAATACCCATCTTAATTTGATATGCATCTTAGCCTCTTTATTTCAGGGACGTACCCGCCGTATTACTCCTACGTGAATCCTATCAATAAAGAAAAAACGGCTCAACGTTTGAGCTGAAAAACTATAACCGACACAGATAACGTCAAGCAGTTAACATGGCGACAAGCAAAACTTACAGCATCACAAAGAGGCCTAGGAACTATAAAACACTGAGTCATTGACCATCAGTAGCTAACACAGTCGTTGTAAAAGCATTAACAATATTTAAGCAATAATGGACTTAACTGGCTTACACAACCCAAGAATAAAACATAGGCTGATTAATGCTAGCTTTTAAAAAGGGTTAGCCTGTCCATTAGCACAGCTTCATGTAGCTACCTGGTCGGCTGTTCCCTCGGTGGACATGGCTGGAAGAGTAATTCAGGTTAAAGCAGACAAATGCTATATAAAATATTTTAGCTTTCAAACAGTAGCGCGTCAAAAGCTTTTTAAAACGACTAAGTTATGAGCATTGCTTCGACAAGATCGATCACATTGCACTCATTTAAGAAGCTGCTATGTTACTGGCGAGTATCTCAAAATGGCGTAAAGCCCGAGTTCCGCTCCGCCAACGGCAGCAACAACCATACTTCCGGTATTATAAACCTTCAACATAAAAGATTATTGAGCACATGAGCACGTAAAGGCTGTAAGGAATAAATAGGTTCTACGAGTTTCAAATGATAATCAAATTGAATGGATAAGTTCTACAACGGGTTTCAAATGGTTATCAAGGTGAATAAAGAACAAGAAACACGAAAAAGAAAAAACATTTTACTTTAATATTTTTGAATTATTACTTATACTTAATTTGTTTGTACTATACATCAATGCACAATTGCTCATTGTATACTTGTGCACCACAAACAGCCATCCGGTAGACAGTCTTAATCATAATCTAAAGCACACAGTTATTTATATAAATATATTCATCTCTGTGCTTTTTGGTTTAACTGTTCAAAACCATCAAACTGAGGCAAGATTCTTTTCATGCAAAAAGAGTCGTAAATTTTCAGTGGCAACTGAAAAGAAGCAAACAGTATTACTTAAATTTGGCTTGCAAACAGGCTACGATGTCAGTCTTACTTTTACAGCAGCATTGGTAATTTAGGAGACACACTAGGCATATTTTGTTGACAACTTCCCCGCCATGTTCGTTGTATTTCAAACCCTTGAAAACATTGACATTTCAATTTAAACAAACAAACAAACAAAAACAAACAAACAAAAACAAACAAACAAAAATAAACAAATAAATAAAGGGAAAAAATACTTTAATGAAGTGTATAATTTTTGTGCAAAACAAACACGTGCATTCAGGGGATTCACATGACACTCCAAACCAAGTTTGCAATGTCGGCCTATGGGCGCGTCTCGCGTTGGCTATCCGACAAATTCAGGCCTTACTATTTCAGAGCTTTTAAATCCTCTCGGTGAAAATGTATCCCATGAGAATACAGCCTCACAATGTGCCAGACCACACTCTACTGAGCCATGGCGACAAAAATGCCACGAATAATTTGAGGACTCGTTTTGTTCTTGCACATTTTTAGTCTCATTTCTTGGCAGTAGGGGGAGACAAATGATAGTTGCCGCCAGCGCGCGCTTGCGTGCGTCTGGTCAACAATCCTCCACAGACCAGAGCAAAAGATCACCGAGTGACAGTCTGCTTTGTGGTTGTACTGTAGGCTATGTCTGTCTCCTGTACAAACTAAAACATATAGAGTGAAAGGCTCGCACAGCCGTTTCAATTTTTGGATCTGTTAAATTATGAGAAGTTGTGCAAGTAGATTAATATGACGTTACAATTGTACCTTTTAGGAAACTGGCAGTCTGTCTTCTCCCTGTTGTCTCAGTGTTAAAGAAAAGGCCCTATATCTTAAATATAAAAGTAAGATGTATACAGGTAGCGAGGGACGCATTTGAAGTGACATCAGGTCCCAGCTCTTCAGGAAACACTGTTGTGTCTTCAGTGAGAAGCTAAAGAGGGTTACAAGGGGTTGCACCTGAAGGCAACTGGGCTTCCTGTATTTCCATCACAGCTGTGTTTACTAATGACGCACCGGCTTAGACAAGAGGAGTTCACACCTGTTTTCCAGCTGACCAGGCCATGTTGTTAGTTGTTTGTAATTGGGGTAGCGACAGGAGTGGAATGAGGAAAGACAAATACCTTTTGGTAGATTAGGTTACAGCTGGTCTCCTCAGACAGTAGGGGCTTATGAGCAGCTTACTGTGTCAGCTGGGGGCCTCCTGACTGTCTAAGCATTTGATGTCAGCTTGTGCTCCCCCACTAATTTCCTAAGACCACTTTTATGTGGACACAGGATGGTTACAATGAAGTGCAGGAAGAAGTAATTTTTATTGCAATTATAGACATTCTGGCATATACATGTTCAGAATAACACATAAAAAACAGTGATGAAAAAGATGAAGCCAGTGAATGAACTGATACTGAAAATAAATTCACTTTTGAAAATTGAATATTGGCAATTCTCACAAAATTATTCAAATTATTCTATACCTTTAGAATATAATATGAAACACCAACCCAAAAGCCTACCATATTGATGATGACGAAGACAATCTAGAAGAGGCAGCAGTTTTCCTGCAATAGAATAAATAGTTCATATATATATATATATATATATATATATATATATATATATATATATATATATATATATATATATATATATATATATATTTTTTTTTTTTTGTGTTTGTGTAAAATTTTCTTAATATTTGTGTGTTTGTGTAAAATTTTCTTATACTATTCCCCTATATTACATAATGACATCATATGATGCTATAAAGCCTTCTTTGATTGAAATTATATTTATCGAAATATTTAATTCGACTATATACAACGAAGATAGAAGCTCTCTGAATCCAAGAATGGTCTTCGGCAGTAATTCTACCTCTGGATCTTGGGGGATTGTGTCTGCTCACAGATCGGTTGCTCTGGTCTGGACAGTGGCGTCAGTTCACAAACATTCGCTCGCAGTTGCTAGAGAAAAGGGACATGTTAGAAGCTCGCAGGGCCGCGGAACAGCACGTACAGACGGGGTAACGGACACCCTTTCAGAGATGGGCTACTTCGCCCAGAGAGGAAGGAGACGAATTTGAACACTGTATCTACATCCTGGGCTCGGTGTGGTGTTTCTGGACGCTTATATGCAGGACTTATTTAATGTTTAAAAATGTGGGAGATGGTGTCGTTACCGAGAGCGAGCTCTCCC
Organism: Halichoeres trimaculatus; assembly: GCF_033239565.1. Taxonomy (NCBI): domain Eukaryota; kingdom Metazoa; phylum Chordata; class Actinopteri; order Labriformes; family Labridae; genus Halichoeres; species Halichoeres trimaculatus. The sequence continues at coordinate 28,332,475 of NW_027437181.1, forward strand.
TTCCTGTCGTCTAGGACAAGATGGCAGCAATGCAGGCGAACTGTACATGGTATGGATTTATAAGTCCATAACATGTTCAGAGAAGCCCTGGATTATACTTATAGTGACTCTATGTGAAGGTAAGAGGCTAAAAGAAAAATGTTCATAGTTATAAATTGTTAGTTCACCATTTGAAACGACACTTTGTATGTGACGTAATGCAAAGTCATAATAACTTAGTAGCAAACTTAGCTAGCGAGCTCTTGGCTGTATATGGTTTGAACATTTGCTACGAACGGAGCCTGCTCTGTCAGCACTTCTTGTTAATTACTTGGTGTTAGTATATATTTACTCAACCCCTTCAGACTGCGATTACATGGTTAGTTATTATGGACGTAATTTGGTTTGAGGCGCTCTAGTGTTTGCTGGTGGTATGATGTTGTTTAAACATGTTGCTTGGATCTCATACACAGCGTTGGTACATTTTTGCTTCATGAACACACCCTACATGGATAACATTGACTAAGGGACTTAACCTGTCTTGTCTTTATTACTTCCTCGACATTTGGTTTCGGAAGTGGCTTAATTTATCTGGCATAACTAGCAGGTTAATGTATTTCTCTTCAACTATAGCCATAGCTTTTAAAAACTTTTAGGATTATTGGTGCGGGGAAGTAAACACACCGTGTTGTGACTGTTGAACTGTTTTAAAAGATTATTCCAACATTCCGCTGCTACACTAACTGTCGTATTTCACTCAGCTCGGTGGCTTTTTTCGTGTGTTTATCGTGGGTAGGACTTTGACGCCCCATGAAAACTGCGAGCTGACTTTAGCTGTGAAAGCTAACTGCTTAACTCTGCATTCACGTGCTCCTGTGTGCTCGGAGTTTCCAGGATGAGAAGTCGTTTTTCTGATTCAGACGTTGTCACGAACTTTTAGTTATAATACGGGGACAAGAGTGACTCAGTTAAATGGTGGAGTTTAGTTTTTCGTGGTTAGTGTTGTGTCATCGGAAAACAGCTAACGGTGACAAAGTTTCAACCTGTTCAAGTTGTCAAATGAGCGCAGGAGTTTATGCGATGTGTAGAACGCACAACATTCCCGCGACCGTGCAGCCAGCCACTATTTGTGATCATTTTATTATTATAACCCCACTTTGCAAATTGTTCCAACTTGATGGAGTGAATTTTCCCAGTTGGAATGACAGTTTTTTCGGTTGTTCCGACACCATCTGAATGAACAATGTTACCTATCTGGACCTTTTAGGCTGGAAAAATAAAAGCAGCTTCTTGCTAAATCCTAGTCAATGCTTTTATTGTCCGTTGGTATTCTGAAATATTTGTGGTTGCAGCGGTGTACTCTTTCTTCACAGACTAAAGTTGCTGCAGAAAGTTACACCACAAGTTTTATTTTTAGACCAGCGCAGCATTAAAAAATGTCCCTTTGCTTTGCCTGACATGTCACCGCAGCCAGCTAAGCAGATATAAACAGGCAGTGGAAGAAAGGAGAGGTGTAATAATCCAGAGTTGGAATTAATGTGGAGTTAATCATACTATGGTCAGCTGTAATAAGCAACTGAGTCTTTCAGTAATATGCAAGTGCAGGTTCTGAGTGAAAACTGTGGTTCAGGGTTAATATTTAAGCTCTTCTTATACATGTTTCAACATCACCACCAGCTGCTACAAAAACAAAACAATCCTAAACAATCGTTGGAAAGATTATTTGCTCTTTTAACTGTTTATGTAGCAGGGAGGGAACCATAACACCGTGTTCTTGGCTTAGAGAAACTCACTAAAATAGTGAAACTGGAAATAGAAGTTGAAAACACAGTGGCATTTGGAACTAAAAGTTCATGTACTTTCCGCGCCTTGTTGTCTGTCAGCTGTGATTGTAGTAGTTCTTCCTTTGTTGACCTGGCTGGCACTGAGAATGACATATTGTTGGCATTTATTTTGCTTTTCTGTGATAAGCTGAATAATACCAATGCATTAAACATAGAGGAAGTTTTGTTTTATTTGGTTCTTGATACCAGACCAAAGATCACATCTGTTTATAATTTGTGATAAGGAACAACTCTTAAATACAAAATCTAAAAGGCCCTCAGCTAGAGTTTATCAAGTTTTGATCCAAGTTACATAATAGCTTAAATATTTGTTCTATTAAGTACAGATTAGTAGGTTTTAAAGTTTCACAACCCTCTGTCTCTTTGAAACATTTATGGTGCTGAACTATGTACAGTCTTGAGTGAAATGCAGCTTTTTCACTGTTATGTTTGTGTGAGGCCCTTAAAGTGGATGCTCCTGTCCTCTGTGTGTGTCACATTCCCGATCTTATCAGCAGCAAGGCCAAATAAGCAAGGTGGAGGGTGATAATGATCCCAGCAACACCTAAAGAAAGTCTGCACACAGTGGCCAGTGAATAAACAGTGTAGTAAACACACTTTCCCCAAACAGCATTACATGGCAGTGTGGTGGCCGTTAACAGGAATGTGGAGGCGATAGGAACATATGTGCTGTCATGTGATGTCATGCTTCACTTGTCTGCCATGCGGAGAACCGCTGCTTATTCTTCTTATAGTGAAGCCAACTTAAAGACTGTTTTTCAAATCATGCTGTGTTAAAGTGGCAGATGGACTCAGAGTAATAAACAAACTGAATGAGGCAGAGAACACCGTGACATGGAGACTTGCTGTGGTAACTTGCATGAATCACAAAAGTGATGGGTGGAAAATATCCAATATTCCAAGGAGTACACTTCTTCTACAGTACGTAATTACTTTTATCCATCCAGTGATCTGGTCAGAGCCCTGGATTTTTAATAACACGCTAGATGCTTTTGTTGTGACTCTGGTGAGGGAAAACTACCTGGTAGAAGCCGTAACAGCTCACTCTGCTGCTGTGTTGATGACTTGTGTAATGAAAGGTGAAACAGCCTGTGCAGCTCTATGATCACTGCTTTGCTGATCGATAAAGTGCTTGTTGTGACGTGTTGGAGTGTGCAGCTTGATGACAGCTGTTAAAACATGATAGTGGTGAGAGACTGGTAGTTTTGAATGTGAATATCATTACTCCTCTTGAGTTAACAGTGAACCCTCATGAAGCAGAGCCTGGTTGTGTTATATCCAAGCCCTCTCTATTGTTGAGCCAGTGGAAAAACTGACATCTCAGGAACACTAATGCCCCTGCTCCTTTGCAGACTAACTTTCTCTTCTTAACAGAACTAACCATGTCTCCAGCATAACTTAGCTGGACAGTGTGTTGTCTGTGTGTTGGAGCTTATCAAACTAGGAGGAACTGATAGTCATAAGTCCACAGTCCAAATACCATGTGGTCACATGCCTTAGGAAATAGAGGGCCTTTTTATCTAATGAGCATAGAACATCATGTTCATGAGACACACGTGTGCTCTGGTTGTTGGACTGTGAGAGAAGACCACAACCCATGCTTAAAACTCATGGGATGGCTACAGCATGAATTTAATTTTCTGTTTTTATCTGCAAAGAAAGAGATAGTCTTTTTCTAAAACATGCATCCTAAAATCTCTGGGTAAGGCTGTACTTGTGCTGTAAAAAATGTTGTGCAATCTGTGGAAATATCCCTGTCGTCTGCTCAGATATGTACAGCTCAAGGTTAAAATAGTTTTGGATGTGTCATTATAGTTTAGTTTAAGTTAGTTTAGACATTTTTTTCCATTATAGTTTAGTTTTAGTTAGTTTTGACATTTTTTCCCATTATAGTTTAGTTTTTAGTTAGTTTTGACATTTTTTACATTATAGTTTAGTTTTTAGTTAGTTTTGACATTTTTTACATTATAGTTTAGTTTTTAGTTAGTTTTGACATTTTTTACATTATAGTTTAGTTTTTAGTTAGTTTTGACATTTTTTACATTATAGTTTAGTTTTTAGTTAGTTTTGACATTTCTTTTCCATTAAAGTTTAGTTTAAATTAGTTTTGGAGCGGGGATTCTAGTTTTTATTTAGTTTTGAGTTTTGCAACAAGGCTTAGTTTTGGTTTAGTTTTAGTTTAGTTTTAGTTTTTTCATACCTTAACCTATTAACCAGGTGCAGGATTCAAAAAGGTCAGAGTAAATATTTTGTCAAACTGTTTATTTTCCAGTTCAACATAGTGCTCACTGCTCAGTCAATGCTGATACTGAACTGATGGCTGCTGCCTTGAACACATGAAAATATTGCAAACTTAATATAAAAATATAAACATAAATTATATAAAATAATGTTAACATGAATTAAATAAAAATAATAATAAAAACATAAATTGTATAAAACAATATAATATGACCTTTGATAATTAGAAACTTGGACTCTGTAACAATAAAGTCAGACTCACATGAAATTAAACTATTACAGATGCTCTGATTCATTGCTCCACTACATTTTGTTGCAGCACAGCGCACAACCAGTCAGTGCAGTAAACAAGCACGTCCCAGTACGTCGCTGTGATGGTGCCGTACAGCGCTGACAACGGCAGAAAACTGTCGTAAAATTGGTTGGGAAAATGTGTCAGATTAATTCAAATCCTAAAGGCTATTAATATTGTCAAAAACTATAACTAAGGACATTTTGTCTTTAATTTTAGTTAGTTTCAGTTAGTTTTGTGAACACAAGATACAGTTTTAGTTTACTTATTGTTTTTGTTTTCTTTTCTAGTTTTTATTAGTTTGAGTTAACTGCAATGTATTTTAAATTTTAGTTTTCCTTTTTAGTTTCCTTTTAGTTAACTATTATAACCTTGGTACAGCTCACTTTGGAAAGTACACAAAGGGTATGGATCTAGATGTAGATGTGGTGATATAAGTCAAATTCATAGCTTCAGTAAAAACAAAAGGATTGCGATTGTGTTGGATTATACATTTTAAAATTATTTTGTCAGTGATTGTGCGATTGCTATGCTGGGCTCAAAGCATGCAAAAAGTTAATAGTCCAGATTTATGAGTCAAGACTTGTTCATTGTCTTTGAATTATAATTATCCTCTGTCTCCTGTTAGCTTTGCTACAGAACGCAAAGCTTCACAAACAGAATGCATGACGCAAGGTGATGATATCACCCAAGCTGCTTTCATGGTCATCTGGCCTGTGACAAAGGTGTGAATGCTTAATGCGTCTGTTTTGATATTCTGTAGGATGGTAAACATTTATAGCTCACATGTTCCAGAGTCTTAGCTGTACTGATCTCAGTAACGCTGTTTCACATTTAGCTGTGGAGTCAAACCTCATGGCTATGAATAGTTCCTACAGCTGTGGTGGACGGGTGTATGTAAGCAGCACACTGCCTGGTCTCAGGGCCTGGGGACTCTTACTTTTGATTGTTACAGGAGGAGATATCATTTTACACAAATACTCGATGTAACATGTGTTTTCAGCTGCTGTTGAAGCAGAGAGATGCAGTAATTACTCTCTATTTTGTTTGTTTTCTCTCCTCAACGTGGTGTGACAGTCATCACCTGCTCTACCGTTACATCTGCCACTCTGTACCATTTGTTCACTGTGGACAGGTGACCAGTGTTTATTTTCTTCACATTTTGAATTTGAGTAGGCCCGGGTCAAAAGTTCAACTGCAAGCAATTACTTAGCTGCTCAAGGTTGCTGTGAGCTTCTATAGTTTGGAAGGTAATGCGATGCTTTAGGAGGAGCCTCCTGGTTAACAGAGGGAGTGTAAGGCTTCACATGGTAATAATAGCAGCAGCTGCCATTCTTCTGCCTCTGAAATAACAGAGGCTGTCTGCTTTACTTCCTTAGGCCACAGTTCCATTTGTATGGCCTGGGAAATGAACTGGCTCCTAAGTTCAGTTTTGTTTTTTTAAATTGGATTTGGCTGTTGTGTAACTCTAAGCTAGTATTGAAATCAAGACATCTTGATTGTTCAACTGGTGACGGTTTCCAATTGCAGGCTTTCTTCATCCAGGCCCTCTGCTACCGTAACGCACACTCTCCATCTTCAGATCAGGGAATTAACATCTCCACTCCCCTGGTGCTGGCAGGAAACTCATTTATTAATGTGGTATTTCATGAGAATTACTGAGCATTATTCAGCAGGGCTCATGTTTTTCTCTTTGTAAACAATCCCTCACAGCGCAGCAAGCACATACTTGCTGCGAGGAATTGTTTACTGAGAGCTTTCTTATTGTTCCTTTTTGTGTGGGAACATTTTTGATATGTGAATTGAGATGAATAAACTCATATCAGGGGAATGGTAGTTCTTTGTAGGGACACTACTTGTAATAAGTGTTACTAAGTGGCTTAGAAATACAGAATCTAAGAAGAAATTTAAAATACGCCTTGGACTTCCAGCTTACTCCTGTGGTGTGAGCTTGACTGGGATGTGCCTGGCTACAAAATATCCAAATATCTGGAAAAAGCTCCCAGAAAATATCAGGTCTGCTGAAACTCTTAGCTCATTTAAATCCAGGTTGAAGACCCACCTTTTTACAGCTGCTTTTTATTAGAGCATTTTAATTCATTTTAATATCTTGTCTTTAATTCTGCCCTGCAATTTTTATCTTAAAATCTGTTTTAAAAATCTGTTTTAAAATCAATTAAAAAAAAAACTGTTTTATTGTAAATTTTTAATTAATCTCCTTTTTAATTGAATTTTAATTGTTTTCTATAATTTCCTCTGCCTGTACAGCACTTTGAATTGCCATGCTGAAATGTGCTAAATAAACTTGCCTTGCCTTGCCTTACAGAGCTGACAGGCAGAACTAGTCAATAGACTGAGCTTCGTCTGCAGAATGTGCACTTGCAGTGTCTTGCAGTTGTCTCGGGCGTGTCCTGTATAACCATGACCGTGTGGGCGCTGCCTTAACCTGGGAACCTTTTGTTAAGCTCTCTCTGTGCTTCCTACAGGAACACACTCAATAACTTCAATTAGGATATATGGAGTCACATGTCTTATCCCATAAGGTCAGCCTAGCTATGTAACATAACACAACAAAAACAGACTGAGCTGACAGCAGCACTCAGACACGTCAGTGACAACAGATCTGTTATGAAAAAATCCACCATACAGCTTCAAAGTAACAGGAGACACCTTATCATACACAGGTTTACAGGGACAGTTACTGCTATCAGCTTTGAGCAGCCTGATAGCAGAAAGAACAAGAGTTTGAATATCTGTTAGTTTTCCCGAGGCGGGGGAAGGTCTCTGACTCCTGAGGGCACTGGAGAGAACCCAAACCCACTATTTCCTCCAAACTCACTCAAGTTGTGCTCTCAGTTTGTTTGTTGAACAAATATCCTTTGTGTCAGAAGGCTCATGTAGAAGGAGAAATGACAAATGGTGGACTATTGTGTTTTAAAGTTACTGTTGAAATGTTTTTTTTCTTTTGATGTTGTTTTTTTTTTCAAAGGAAGTAGAAAAATGTAGTAATTTCTGATTGTACACATCAACAAAGAGCCATGTGCAATTGGCCCACAGCAGACTCTGATGTTCCAGATTTGGAGACACATGATGGGTAACTGCACTACTTATGACGAGGGCACACACATGTTCCCAGAGCACGGTGTAAAAAGCCTGTCGTCATCCTTTTTTTATTTTGTAGGGATGGGTACCGAATTAGGTACTTTTATAGGTACCGACCGAATTTTGTCAAAAGTACTGGGTATCGATTCATGTAAAACCAAAAGGTACCATGTTTAGGTACCGAAATGCATCCTTGTGACTGTGAGGGAGTGGAGGAGTAGGTGATTTTTTCATGCTGGACATGAACACAGCATTGCAAGGTCATATATTGAAGAATACATTTGTTAAATTGAATTTTTTTTTATATTTCATTATTAACCAAATTGATATTTTTTACCACATAATCATAAAAAAGTACAGAAACTTGGTACCGTTGAGTACCGGTACCGATTGCCGGTACCGTATCGTTTCAAATGTGAAAGGTACCTATCCCTATCATTTTGTGAACAAGAAAAAAAGTGCAACGGAGGAAAACGAAAAGAATGCACTGCAACATGACTGACGGTGCTGCTGCTGATCGATACTTTCTTCACAGCATAGCCCGATCCACCTTGTGCTCCTGTTAAACGGTTGAAGCCAGAAGAACTGTGTTTAACAAGTTATTTTCAAAGTGAGAAAATCTTCTTCAGGCCAGCCTGCTGATCAAAAAAGAGAAAAGTGCGTTGATGCTGCAGTGCAGGGTGTCTTGTTTTGAAACTACCATCCAGGCACTCAGAGTTGCTTAATGTACAATTGTCCCCATAATGGCTGTAATGGAATAATGGAGGCCTTAGCAGGGCTCTAAATTACAGATGACACGCCATACATTAAGGTGAGTTAGCAACCGGCCCAACAACAATTAGGCCCATCTTTGTTCACTGTTCCTCACTCTGTGTTTATGTGTGTCTGAAACGACATGACAACGATAAGATTAGGGCTGCAGCTATCGAATATTTTAGTATTCGAGTATTCTACTGAAAATCCCATCGATTAATCGAGTAATCGGATAAAATACATTTTTGTTTAGTTAGAGAGCAGTTATTTCTCAAATGAAAATTTTTCTCTTTAAGAAATAGAGTTTTCTGATACAGCATGTCAGTAAGAGCACTTGCTTTGGTAGCTCTAAAATTTGTAAACACACTTTGACACATTTTTTGTGCCTTGTACATCTCATCAAATGGCACCCGTTTCGTAGAATGACCCATTAGTCTCCAAACTCCATAAAAGAAGCTAGATTTGTTGCTAGTTGCTATTTTGTATAAGAAGTAGCTTGAGGGGTCTGAAAACTCTCTTAATATGGCCTCAGCTCTCTATGAAATACCAATCTTTGATCTTTTTTTAAATGAAACGATTCCTCGAGGTGGAGAAAATTACCCGAGTATTTTTTGTAATCGAGTACCTCGAAATCATTCGAGGAATCGTTCCAGCTATAGATAAAATATCCACAGAAAGTCCAACCTGCATATCTCACGTATGAATCTATCATAGCCGTGGAAACTGCTGCTGGCACTATCCCAAACAGGAAACTCTTGAACAGTTGCCACAATACGATTAATACGATTATTAAAATATGTTAAAATACAATCTGGCGACGGGCGTCTCTAATCCTTTTAGCTCTGTTGAGGACAGAATGTGAGCATTAGATAATGTGGTTAGCTTTCTGTTGGTTATCTGTAGACATGCTAGTGTGGCCAATTTCAGTCTCCTCATGGAGCATTCCCAATTTTTGTTTTAGTCACAGCTAAAATGGTTGCCCTTTAAAGCCTGCTCTTGATAATATGATAAAACGTCTCTAACAGAGGAGACGGTAAACAGTGACACCAAACAGTAACTCAAGGTTTGTTGTGCAGAGAGCTGTCGGAGGAATCAGTTGACCTTATCTTGCCGCTCAGAATAGAGTCAGAGTTGTGGCTCACACCGTTAGTGTTATCACAACACAAGTGTGTTTGCCATCAGGGATATTTATTTTAGGAGACTCTACAGGGGCACTTGCAGCCTAAAACCTCACTCACTTATCCGTCTTTTTTAGAAACAAATCTTTTGAAAGAATCGGGGAAATAAGGCTTAAAAACTCTGCTTGGAGTGAGGCAAGCTCTGCTCACAGCTCTCAGAGGATTGGATTTTCTCACTTTGCTTGTAATGTAGGTTAACATGGATGTGGAAATGCACTGTTGGATACATTCTGGATACCTTTGAGGAAGCTGCTGTATTTGAGTGTGCAAATGTGTCTCTTATGGAAGTGGGTCAAAGGCTCCACTATGGCGCACAGACGGTGTCTGATGAGGTCAGTGTGCCAGATTTCAAGGATGGCTCCATGAAACTTGTTATTTCACCTCAGTGATCTTTCCTGTGGTACACATATTTGGTTTTTAGGTATTTCAGAAAGATTTGTTGAAGAGCTTCCTGCTCCCTCACACACACTCTCAAACACACACATGATGGAAGAAGAGAGGGAAATAAAAGCATGTCTTAGGTAATTGGGCACGTGGGCCTGATGATGTGACTTTATGTTTCTCTCTTTGTGTGTCTCTTATCCTCGCTCCCGCTCTGTTGGTTGCCTAGAGACTCGCAGTAGGATGCAGTGAAATGGCAGGAAAAGGTCAGGCAAACCTTTGAGAAGTTAGTCATCCACTGTGTGGAGGTGTTGGTGGGATTTCAGTGGAGCGGTGAAGGTGATTTCAAGCACTCCTCTCTAACATGTTGTCTTGCCCTGATCTGCTTGTGACATGTAATTGAAGGGTCAGGAGTGAGGATGGAGTGTAGCCCTGCTACGTTTGATGTCAACTAGAAGGTGTTAAAAATGCCAGTCAGTTGCTGTAGACAAATTCAACAAATCCTGGACCTGTGATTTTTTTTCTTTTTAAGGAAGGGAAGACTTTTTTTGGTGTTCAGCATCAAAAGAAATAGACAAGCTAACTTTTTCTTTTCTTCTTTCTTCTTCATTGATTATAAAAATGTCAAAGTTTGTGTTAATTGATAATTACATTTTCATATTTTTCTTTCCCTGCAGGTATGGCCTCACAAGTCTTGGTCTACCCACCACACATTTATCAAACCCAGACAAGTGCCTTTAGCAGTGTGAAGAAACTCAAAGTCGAGCCCAGCAGCTGTGTGTACCATGAGAGGGCACACCCGCGGACTTATCTGAACAGCAGAACCCTTGGAATTGTGCACCCAACAAAACAAGCCCACTCGTTTGTGAGACGAGACTTGGCCGTGGGCGTGAAAGTACGTGGAGGACAAGAGTACCCGGTGCAGACAGTGGTTGTGCGTGGCGTACAGAGACAGCAGCCTGGTAAAAGAGGAGGAGGAGGAGGAGGAGCAGGCCCAGCTGCGGCCCAGCAGCGACAGGACGCAGGGGTTGTCCACTCGCAGGGAAAGGAGCAGCAGCAGACAGACACAGCAAGTGGGGGCAGCAGTGGAGCAACAGGAGCAGGAGGAGGGGGAAGGGGAGAGGGCTGCTGTGGAGGAGGTGAGGGAGGTGGAGAGGAGGAGGAGGAGGAGGAGGGCGACAGAGAAGAGAACTGTGGAGGTTTGAACTCAGCTGACAGCTCTCAGCGATGTGGGCTGAAACGTAAAAGTGAGGAGCTGGATAACCGAGGGAGCACCATGCAGATTGTGGAGGAACTGTCAATGTTGCCTGCCATGTTGCAAACAACGAATGTGGGGAATGCAGCCATGACTGCGCCAGCGGCGGTGGGGGCTGGAGGAGGTCCTTCCAAACAGGGCGTAGGGCCTGGGGGTGTGGGTGCAGCAGGAGGGACAGGAACAGGGGATGGGGACTATCAGGTAGTACAGCATGAAGTTCTTTGTTCCATGAAGAATACCTATGAAGTGCTGGATTTCTTGGGACGTGGCACATTCGGCCAGGTGGTTAAGTGCTGGAAGAGGGGCACAGGAGAGGTGGTGGCTGTGAAGATCCTGAAGAACCACCCCTCGTATGCACGACAGGGTCAAATAGAAGTGGGCATCCTCGCACGTCTGAGTGGGGAGAACGCAGACGAGCACAACCTGGTGCGGGCCTTTGAATGCTTTCAGCACCGCAGCCACACCTGTCTGGTGTTTGAGATGCTCGAGCAGAACCTGTACGATTTCCTGAAGCAGAATAAGTTCAGCCCGCTGCCACTGAAAGTGATCAGACCTGTGCTACAGCAAGTAGCCACAGCTCTGAAAAAGCTGAAGAGCATGGGTCTGATTCATGCAGACCTCAAGCCGGAAAACATTATGCTGGTAGACCCAGTGAGACAGCCCTACAGGGTAAAGGTGATAGACTTTGGCTCAGCCAGTCATGTGTCCAAAGCAGTATGCTCCACGTACCTCCAGTCTCGGTACTATAGGTGAGTAAAATGTGCAGATAACACTTTTTAAGGTTTTGAAAAAGCTGTACAACGTGACCGTATCAAGTTCAATAGAATGTCTGTCTCTGTTTGTGTCCACATCGACAAAGTCCGATTTAGAAAATGTCCTTCCTCTAGAAACTCAAGGAAATGTCTCCCATACTGCACAACATCCTGCCTGTTTAGGAGCCACATACCACAGACTCTGAAAAAATGTGACCCTGCAGTGTTTACTAGCAGACTACAGGCTTACTGTTCATGTTCTGGGAAAGAAAAACTCTGCGTGACTTTAGAATAATACAACAAATGAAGTGTTGAATTAGTGAGGCTTTGTGGTTCTTTCATTCAGAGCGATGGCTTTGGGCTTACAGACACCGTAACAATTAAAAAAACTCAAATATTTGAGAACTGATTATAATATGAAGCATGAGTGTTAAATAAGTCAAGAAGAGTTCAGAGAGGAGTTACCAAGTGCCATTCCAGACGGACGAATATGGTGAGGGGCTCTTGGGTAATGTTGCAGTTTGTACTGTACCCAGTGTTTACTTTAGATGAATGCCTGTTTCCTGATGTTTCTGGATGCGCAGTAGGAAAACTGGCAGGATAAATTGTGCTTGGCATTATGTTATGAGTGCTTCGCTTTGATTAAAAGGCCTGAAATGGTTTCAACTGTTGCATAAGAGGCAGGAGTGACCCAGTTCACCGTGACTGTACCGTACCCTGGTTTGCATTCAGCCTGCTGGGTGATAAGACAAGACAAGTCGAGCATTTTAACAACTGGCAGTTAGTATCAGCATATATGAAGAGGGATATGTTTTTGTAACAGTAAAGAGGAGTGGAAATGCAGTTATTTAGAGATTGAGGAAGTAGTAGACGTTCTCTATTTTCTTAAATCAGGATATAAACTAGGGCTACAGCTATTGAATATTTTAGTATTTGAGTATTCTACTGAAAATCCTATCGATTAATCGAGTAATCGGATAAAATACATTTTTGTTTAGTGAAAGAGCAGTTACTTTTCAAATGAAAGTTTTTCTCTTAAAGAAAAAGAATTTTCTCAAAATTTGTAAACACACTTTGACACATTTTTTGTGCCTTGTACATTTCATCAAATGTTGCGTACCCAAATGGCACCCGTTTCGTAGGATGACCCATTAGTCTCCAAACTCCAGAAAAGAAGCTATATTTGTTGCTAGTTGCTATTTTGTATAAGAGGTAGCTTGAGGGGTCTGAAAACTCTCTTAATATGGCCTCAGCTCTATTAGAAATACCACTTTTTGATCTTTTTAAAAATTAAACGATTCCTCGAGGTGGAGAAAATTACTCGAGTATTTTTTGTAATCGAGTACCTCGAAATCATTCGAGGAATCGTTTCAGCTCTAATATGAACAAGTAACTGTGTCATGTCTGTTTAGTTAAATAAATAAGAACATGACATTTCCACGATGTCTCACAGTTTAACTTGTCAACCTGGTGTGAGAAGAGAGGCATATTTCCACCAGAAGCTTAACACACCTAATCCAATCATCTAAGAGTTTGATCTCATCGAGCTAACACTTGATTGTCTTGATAGTATGACTAATGGTGGTGAAGTAATTTAGATTCAAACACTGGCAGCGGTTACGTTCAGCCCAGTCATTCAGCCAATTCATGTCATAACTGACTCATTAGCTCAGACATCATTTCCAAGACATACAGGATGAACTGTGACGGTTCATGTCACTCAGCTTATACAGTGTAATATATACAGAACGGAGACCTGCTGTTTGCTCTCATTCTTATTCTATCCCCCTGATGGAGGGACACAGTCTCATAAACGGATTGTGCTGCTGAGAATTATCAACCAAGTGTATCCACACTCACAATAGCAACATGTCTACACGGGAGACTTTCAGCATTTCATGTGACAGCACAGTTTCTGGTTAACCACGGCACCTGTTTACACTTGTGCACCATGTAATGCGTCATGCTTCACTTGCACTTTGATCAAGCAGAACGTTCATAACTGTAACTCTAACTATCTTTTGCTGTCAGGTCTGTTTGCACATGCAGATAGTTTGTTACGTAAAAAAAATGGAGCAACCGTATCTCTTGCTAAATGTCCTTGAGTCTTCAAAGTACGCCCTGTTGGATTGAGATTACAGTCTTAAAAATCGTACCAAGTAATCAGATTAAACCAAAATCACTTTAAACTGGGCTCAATGATTTCAAAATGCAACACAGAAAAGTTACTGCAGTATGAAACATCATCCAATCTTTTCATTACGTGTTCAATGTTCGTGCATAATGGTGATGGATATCTTCATAGTCAGGTTTTTTCTGACTCCACCAACTTGTCCTATATCATAAAAACATAAGATGAAAGCTCCCCTTGTTGTCTGCTGTGCCAGAGATTCTTCCTCTATGATGACATACTACAAAGGGTAAGATGAAATCTCTCTATCAGCTTGATGCTGGGGCAGGTTTGATGTAGTTTGTGTTTTTCCCTCTTCCAGATAGTGTTAACGCTTTTTTTTTTCTATCTATGCTCATGTAACATTTTAGCCTTCCCGGTCAGTTTGTCTCTCCTTTGCTCTAATTAACAGTTTGATTTTTCTGCTCCAGCCAATCAACTAACACAGCAACCAGTTTGACGCAAATGAGTTTTGGCTGGCTTCCTCATTCACAATCACCACCATCAGCTGAGTCAAAAACAGAAAGTTTGAATCCAAACTCGGACTCTAAAGGAGCGTAACAGAGAAATGCACCAAAGGCTCTGACACAGCTTTTCAAATTGAGCAGATTAGTCGTGAACGTTGGGTTCTGGGTTTGGGAGAAGAAGTAGCAGGATTTATGAGCTGCATTCAGGTCAGTGTGAGCTGTTTCAGTGAAAGGCATTTACATGGCATTTGAATAATTCTCACTGCCTGCTCTCCGAGCCGGTGAGGCAGTGTGCTCTGACAGGGACTAGGCCTGAACCACACGTATATGGATATATTCCTAAACTGGGGATGCACGATGTTGGATTTTTGCCGATATCCGATATGCCGATATATCGAAACCCCTTTTGACCGATACAGATAATCACAACTTTGTTTGTTTTTTTCACTGTAAACAAAAGCTAAGTATCCTGTACTGGAATTTATATGTTACGCTTATTGTGACGGTCTTATTTGTTTAAAACACACATAAAACAAGACAAAAAAACATTTGATTTTACCATAAATAAGAAATGTATTATTTTTTCAAACTCAAGACAGTCAGTATTGAAATACAGAAAAATAATTTCTTTAGATCACATGAACTTTAAATGTACAATGCATTTTTAAACATAACCAAGTTGCATTTGATTGTTTTAGAGCTACTGTAACAACCTGGTGACAGACACAGAGCTCTGCAGTGCAAATAAATGAGGTGCTACATTTTATTTAAGGAGCTTATTTTTCAGATGGAAAATAATAATAATGCTAACTGAATAGCACCTTATCGGCTGTGCATATCGGCAGAAATTTTCATATCTGCTGATACCGATAGAAGTGTTTTTAAGCTTTTATCAGTCGATACCGATATTGTGCCGATAATATTGTGCATCCCTATCCTAAACGCACATTCTTCTGTTCGATTGGGCCTCTCAACCACTCAAACACGGCGATTTTAACCACATAAATGGAGATTTTTAAAAACGGATAAAAATGTGAAGAAATAAAAAAATATCAGGTTGAGTGGATCCGTGTAGCGGTGTTAAACGGAGCTGGTGTTGACGCGATGACGTCAAGCGCCTAGCAACAAGTCACTGTGTTTGACTGCACATGCTCATAACGTTCTTCTTCTATGGTTTTCACAATGCCAACCTGCCACTTATCCGCCAGGCATGGCATTGCAGGCTTCAGAGGTGATTGTTTTCAGTTTGGCCTCTTCGTATGGACAGAAACATTTCTGACAAAGATATCCGATCAAAAAAATATCCATATACGTGTGGTTCAGGGCTAAAACAGTCCAAAAAAGATGATTTGATATCTGTTTCTGATATCGTAAGTGTGAAGACAGAACTTTATTTATTTACTTCCCATGGCCATAGCTTTCTGGAAGCAGTTTAAAAATACTCTGTGGTGGCACAATAATTAGACTGTCCTTTCATCTGGCACATGAATGGATCCATCATTTGTGAATATAGTCGTATTGTTGTAAATGCACTTTGTCTCAGGAAGTGGCTTAAAATAGAGCTGTCGTATGGGGGAGGAAGCGAAAGAGTGCAGCTGCCTCAACTGTTTGTCAGTTCTGTCAACCTCCAGCTTTGGTGACCAGAAGCTCCTCACAGGTCCTCGGTGTACTGTGTTTGAGTTCAATAAACTTCAAAGTAGAAGCATTTCTGATGTAGAAGAGCAGACTGATGCTTCCCTTTTCCTGCATGTTTGACAGCCCTGACACTGAAGATCATTAAGTAAAGTTATACGTCATCCTGTTGAAAAGACAACAGTGGTCTTTCCTGAATAACACCTTAATTAGCACTTAGCAGAGATGTGTGAAGTTTTGAGGCCAATGCGTACAAGAAAGAAAACCAGACCTGTTAAATATTAGCATACAATTGTGGAGGCAGCTATATAATTTCTTTCCATTTTTGTGTCCTGTCTGGTTAATTCAGTTTCAAATCACTAATAAGCTGAAAAAAATACTCGGTACAGTGTTTTTTCTCTTGAGCCTGTGCCCCTTGGCAGACAGGAGCATGCAGAGCATACTGCGAGGGGACATCGTTGCCGAGGCTAAGAGTGAAGGGTTGCTTTAAATAGCTCATGGGACGCTGGCCAGTGGGCTCTGACTTCTATAGATGGTGAAGCACATAGGCAGCCAGAATGAAATAAGGACAGCTTGAAATACTAGTGAGCACTCTTACTTGTTCAAGGTCAACCAGCTCACTAACGTCAGCTGTTTCTGATTTTCATACGTCCATTTGTGTTTGTGGGAACAGCACACAGCACAATTGTCTACAAGCTCGTCAAAGTGGTTCTTGTGTACATCAGATCTATCAGCCACTCAAACCAATAAGTTTGACAGATACATCAGCCGCTTCCACAATTTACAGGCATTTGGCCAGAGGTCGCTTGTAATTTGTCACTCTGGTTTGCACCGTCAGCTTAGCTGGAGCTCTCGCAGATCGATTTTTCAGAAGTGGAAATGTTTACACTCTTTTCAGATACTTGTTCCAACTGACAAATATGTCTTATATAGATTGAGCTTTTGGTTTTTAATGTGTCGATCTTATCATCATCAGATTCGTAACCTGAAACCTTTAAGAAACCTGCCCCTAGCTGCTGGATACAAGAAGTAGCTGCTTAGAGACTAAATGATAAACTTCTTACTTGAGTTTATTCTTACTGTTAATCAGCAGATTTTTCACTTGTTGTTGTATAGAATCCCCTGCACTAACGCTATTCAACATTACTATCCCGCTGAGTCGCAGATCAGGGATGTTCCTAGCTCCAGGTTTTGATTGATTGACATGACATGCCAGACAGACAGTTCCATCTATCTACCATGGAGATAGTCCATCTGGTTCCAAAATGTTTTCAGGGTCTGAACCTTTAAAAATAACCCTACCTGGTGATTGAACGATCATTCTGCTTGTCACACTCATCACAGACCAGCGAGGATGTAAAAAATGCTTTAGCTTGTCAAAATATTTCACTCTAGATCATAAGAGTTTCTCAAGCCTCCAGAGAAAATTTCTCAGACTTTTGAGGACTTGGGATCTTGGATTCTTGCAGTTCAGATTAAAGTTTCCCCCAGCTTTCCCTGGTCTCAGTTGTTTTGGGACAAATTTTCTTTGTTCACATCACCTTTTTACTGGATACAACGTGATGAGATAAGTTACTTATCAATACAGTTACGCAGTGCAGTTGTTTGAGACATGACAACAAGCAAAGTTGTAATTTTGTGAGGCGTGGGCTATATGTAGCGCTAGCAGCCCATCATATCGGTAGGCTAATGTGACAACAAACTCAGTTTGTACAGTAGATTAGTAGCCGTCTGTATGTAACGCTGATAGAAAGCAAATCAGACAATCTCAAGCGCGTGTCCTAAATTTTGACAATGATGAAATAAATTCTTGTTTTTTTTTTCTGCAAGTTGGCCTTAAATAACAGCTGTTACTTGTTGTGGGAATGGAAATGTCAATTATCCTGCCTTTAGTTTAATTTATTCTTTCAAGATTTGTTCCTTCTCAGTTTACCTAATTTATGTTAAAATGCAAACTACAACTGTCAAAGATCGGTTGCTAACAGTTTAAAGTCGCGATAAGGTCTTAAGACTTTTTGAAAGGTTTTTAAAAAAGTCTTAAAAAGGTATTTTTAATTTTAATTTAACCTCAGGATTTCAGCATATACCCTGTTATCACTACACCATTTGTCTCTAGCATCATTTCAGAAAAGTGAGATGAATTCTGTTCAACAGTAAATTACCAGAAACCTAGGGGAAGGAATACCCCCCAGGATTCTCCACAGGAAACCATCTTTGAAAATATGTTGTCCTAGAAACTGAGGTGGCATTTTACACTTGAAGATCTTTTGTCCAAATAAGACGTTGAACAAAATAACAGCATGATCCAGCAGAATTATTCCTCCACATTTAAATAAGCAGAATTCAAGACAGAAGTATAATAGTTAGATTCAAGATTTCTTAGAACAGTCCAGTACGTCTTTGCTAACCATGAACTATAGTTTCTCTTCCTCTCAACACATACAATTTTTGGACTACTACAGAAAGATTTCCCTAAATGGTCAGAAAAACATGTTTTGTATTTAGGAACTTGTGGGCACACAGGCTCCTCTCCTTGCATGAACCTTGTTCCTATATCAGTTTGTGTTTTGCCATTAGCAGACTTTTCTATGGCCAAACTTCAAGCTGAGTGAGCCAACACCCACATGAGTCACCGAAGTGATTATATTTCTTTGCAACATCTTGTATTTATCTCAAGGTGAGATGGGTTTGTTTTCAGTCTAAATATATCACAAATTTTTACTTAATCTTTGATCTGAGAAAGATGCAGCTGCCTTGATAATAACAAGAAGAATATCTAAAAAAATGTGCTGAAATGCTGAAGATTCAGCTGCTGATCAGCTCAGACAATCTCTACCGGTCATGAGCCCGTCACCAGAATGTTCACTGCTTTATTCTCCCAGCTACAAATTACTGTGCTGGATTTTAAATATGACCTATTGTTCTCACTGACACAGATAACAGCAGTTCCTGAATTTACCAGTGCAGTCATAGACACATCCGTACAAGAACATTTTGGCTCCAGCTCTGCAAAGCTGCACATGTGTTGTGTTCCCTATAATGTGGGTGAACTTATCTCATTGAGAACTAATGCTTTTCGAAGCATGCTGTGTTAGAAATATTTTTTGACTAGTCCTACGGCATAAATAAAAAATAAAGCTCAGTATCATGTTGTGCTGTGATACCGCGGCTTCTTAATAAATGATCGTCTTTCTGGCATCCCTGCCTGAGTCGCTCGTAAAACAAACAGTTCAAACACAATAACAGAGGAAATGAAAAATTTACAAAACTCTTCAAATTCCAAGACTAGTTTTGGGTTCCAGAGAGTCTCCTGGTTCTTCTTGTTGTTCTTTAATAAAGCGTTGGCGTCCCTCTGAAAATAACATCCTTCATGACTGAGGCCATGAAGCACAGATAAAACGTCCAAACTGCATATAGTGCGTTCTTGTCGCTGTACATTTAAAAAACGCCGGGCTTTAAACAGATATCTATTGATAGTCAGCTGTGGGTTTCTGTTTCTGTTTTTGTATCAGCACAGGATAACACTTTTAACAACTGAAGCTCAATAAAACAAAGAAACCACTTTCACATTTAAGTAAACTCCATATAGGTATGCACAAAACAAATGTTTGTTTCTTTTCCTAGTATCACTCCTCCTGTTTTAATAACCCTCAGGCAAGCTCTCTTGTTATCTTGTGCAAACCCCACTCTGCATTTGAGCATTTGTGGTTGATTTGAAAATACTTCTGTTCAAACAGCGAGACTGCTGAGAAGCCCCGTCCACCTGAGTTGAGAAAATACTGTGTCTAACATTGGCACAGTGTCAGCACATTGAATACCTAACATCTGTAAAAAACAGCGTGTAAAGGCGTGTATAGTTAATCTAAGGTCTGAGCAGATCAGAGTGCAAGCACAACCTCCGCCTTTGCTACACAGCCTCTGTGTTTCACTGAATAATGCAGGGTGCACTGAGAGTGTGTGGAATTACAGTCCCTGGAAGAGATGTGTGGTAAAACTCCATTCCTCTATCATGGAGTCACTGCGTTGTCAGTTTGCCTTTGTGGCAAAAGCTTATGCCAACTGCAGTGTAGTCCAAATCGTTTTATTTATCAGAACAAGCTTACTGAAAGGCCTGTGTAAGCATGCAGGGACAACGTTGCCCTCCCTGTGTGAAGCCACCTTTATTTGCTGTTAGCTGTGTGAGCTGGTATGATGCCACCTTGCACTCAGACAGAGCAGGGAGGATCAGAGGACTATTTCTGGAGTGTGAGATAATGGCCATGAATAAGAAATAAAGAAGGAGATAATTTCTCTGCTCTGCTATGGCCCTGCTAGCAAGGAGACATGAACCATTTATTTTTGAATAACAAGCTACAACTCAAAGAAAAGAACAGAAACAGAAGTCAAAAAGTTACCACATCTGAATGTTATTGATTTTATATCTGTACAAAGCAGAATTATATCATAGGTATAAATAGCCCAACACAAACAGTTGAAACAAGAGGTAGAAGGAGAAAAAACACTGACTACAAATCTATACATGTTGTTTTAAACGTTAGCACACAAGCCAGCCACCAGTACAGCCGTTGCACAAACAAGTGTAAGGATAACCTGCAGGGCTGGCATCCCCACTCTGAGGACAGCCCCAGACACAGTTGTGAATATTTATCCATGCCCTTTTATACCACAGCAGGATGGAAAACCCTGCTTGCTTTACCTTGTTAGCAAAGTTCTCCCGAACCTCTGGGTCAACAATTTGCAAACAGTGTTTGTCTTGGAATCTGGCCATGAATCATGTTTTTGTTGCTCCCACCAACATTGCCTTGAATTCAGCCTCTTTGTGGATTAGACACAGACAAACTAGGAGGGAGGAAGAGAAGAGGTGGATGGAGGACGGGAAGCAGCTGTTTGAGGTGAAGGAGCACACTGTTGAACTTGTTGACCAGGGAGAGACTTGTTTTCATTGGTCAGAGTCTATCCACAGAGGAGCAGTAAAATATAGTGAATGCCTCAGGCTGAGAGGAGGGAAATGCCAACCAAATCTAACTTCTGCTCCAGCTTGTTTGGGTTTGATTTTGTGACTGTTGCTGAGTATCATACCTGCAGTGTGGGCGGGTTATACTTGGCACAGTGGTGTGCGCGTGCTGGGCCTGCTGTTACTGCTGTGCTCAGCATTGTGCATATGGGTTTGTTACTGATGGTTTCCATTAAAGACAAGCTGGCAGCCTGTGCAGAGTTTGTTATTCTCGGTCAGGCTTTGTTCTGTGTTGACCTCACAAACACCAAATATTACATATTGTATTACTCCAGCACCCTTCTGCAGAAAACAATAAAAACAATAAAACATTCAACAATAAAAAATGTTGACACACATAATTACAGGATTTTTTAACCCTTTTTTAACCCTCTTCAGTGTTTATCCTGGGTTAATCAGTGATTGAAAGGATTAGGTGCTACGAGTGAGGAAATAAAAGATCATTGGACAGCAGATGTAGGAATCTCCTCTAAGATGTCTTTATGGTCCCCTTTGCTGCTTCAGAAAGTGTTTTCACCTGAAATCTGCTCTAATCTATGAGAACCATTGAACATAGTGGTACTTTAGACAACTGATGTCTCACTCATAGTCATTCATTACCTGCCTTTAGACAGAGTGATATCAGTCAGCAAACCTGATAGGCAGCAGGCCATCTGGTGACTCATGGAAAATGTTCAGATTTTTTTCCTTTTTTCTTTTATAGCGTGAAAAAATCACATTGACTGCATTTTATAGAAAGAAAAAACATATATATATGTATATATATATATATGCGGTGAGACTTGTTAAAAAAAAAATCAAATTAATTATGCCATTTGTAATTAATTAATCGTAATTAATCGCATTTTAATGGCATCAATATTCAACATCAGAAGCAACACTTTTCAGTTCAAACAGATTTTGGTAGAAGACTAAATCATTAAATATTCTCATACAGAAGTTTAAACAACAAAACCCTGTTTATTTTGATTAGAAGATGTTTTTTTTGTGGACAGATTAAAAAAAAATCTAATTATTTACAGGATTTGTGATTAATTAATCTAATTAATCACATTTTAATCTTATACCTGCTTAAGGTCCCCACATAAAGAATTTGAACTGTAGGGCATTACAAAATTATAGTGCGTGACTAATGGAATGAATACACGAAAAAGAGACGATTTGTAAATCCTTTTTTTTCATCCGGACAATATTAATTAAAATGTCCGTGTTTCCTGCCATTGACATTCAATTACTGTTTACTGCGTCTAAAGAAGTAAATTATATTTTTCAGCGGAGGGAGGCGGGGTCTGGTGGAGCTTGTCAATCAAAATCCTGCTCGTAAACTTCTGTGGGTGGTGCGCTCTTCGGACGAGAGCTCTGGATGGATATGAGGAGTAATGTGAGATGACAGAGACGTTGCGAGTCAGAAAAGTTCAGGCAGCTCACGCTCCAACTGAGGATGTGTTGCTGTAGTTCAGAGAGAAAGAGCAACGCCATTGTGAGAAAAGACGACGGAGATCATAGAGAGGATCAAAGGATGGAGCGCACGAGATAAACACAATCAAAACAGTTTGATTTTTCAATTTTTTTTGACCAAAAACAGGAAGAAAGACATAAAAGAAGAGAGTCCACTCTTCTTAAGTATCTTTGGTGTTTACATGGTCATAGAAAACATTATTATTTGGGTCTTAAAAGATCATTGAAGATGCTCTGAAATGGCTGGCAGCCCATGGGTTAATCTTGCATTGACTTTTATAACGCGTTAATGTGTGGTGTAATTAATTAATCTTATTAACGGGTTAAAGTCACAGCCCTAATATATATATATATATATATATATATAAAATCCAGCCAGTTTGTAGTTTTTAAGTCAGTGTATTTGATTGACTGCCATAATAATGCTCTACAGCTTATCTTAAAGGGAGTTAACCAGGTGGTGACCAGGTTCGCTGCTCTGCCATTCATCTTGGCTTGTGTCTGTACAGGTACATCTATTCATTCATTGTCTGTTTCCTCTTACTCTTGTTACACGGGCTGAGAGTCTGCTGTGCATGCAGCGGGCAAAGGCAGGATAGTAGTTCATCACCCTGCTCATCTTTTTGTCCTACCTGTCCACTTCCTGAGAGGCGCCTTCACGTGGCTGTAAACACTGGCTGTAAACGGTCACGAGGCTTCTGCCCCTTTGGCACTCAATGGCCCCTCAGCCCGTACGCCATATCCTCAGGATGGAAAATAGATTTGGTTTCACAGGAGGGCAGTGAGGCTTGGGTTGCGTTGATTAGGACAGAGCTGTGCAGCCATGGCAACATCCACTCCCCTCCGTCAAAACCGAAGAAGAGAGACCTGTTTTTTATTTGGTTTTCTTTATTCTCCACTTTGATAATACATTATCTGCTGTTTTTCTATTAGACTTTATAAGGCAAGAGCAAAAGCATATAATTTAAAAATCTAATTTAACCACATACAGGGCACCCAGAAACCCTTTGATACACCATTGGTGAATTCTGACAATATAACATTTTTCTTTTAAACAAAACTGACTAATATTTTGGCTGCCTAGCCTCATGGATTACATTCTAGATAAAGAGATTATGAAAAAGAAAAAAAACTGGGGTTGCCTTTGTTGTCTGTTTTTGTTTCCTGATGCACCAGATGTTTTCAATAGGTAACACGTTGAGACTGCAGGCAAACAGTTTAGCACCCGGACTCTTCTACTACTGAGCCATGCTGTTGTATTGTGTATGGTTTGGCATTGTCTTGCTCAAACATACAAGGTCCACCTTGTTGAGTGTTACCATCATGTTTTTAGATGTTGCACTCAAAACACAGTTAACTCCTGGATTACATCTATGCATGGTTTCCACTTTCTGTGGTGCACTTAAAACCTGCTTTTAAGGATGCAGTAACAAACTGTGTTCAGAAATGATGGAATTTGGGCGTAAATTTGAGGCCATGCGTTGAGTTCCACTGCAGAGTCAGGTGTGTTATATATGTTTTTAATAGGCTGCCTGTTAGTTGGGGGATTTTTCAGCTTCTACTTCTGCAGTATTCTCTTTGCCCTAGTTTTAGTTCATTATATGATTTGAATGTAATACAGGACATCAAAATCTGTTTACCAACATATTACACAGTGTTTCATCTGTTGTACATTTGCAGTTCTTTCTTACAGAATGAATAAAATACATCATGATGAGACAATGGTTGTTTTTCAGTGGACTTACATGTCCTTTCAGGAAAATAATCTTATATTTCATTAGGGGAGATTATTGAGGCAGATGTATCAGCTTTTATCCAGTGCATTGGGTCTGTCGCTGTCTAACTGTGAAGTGTAACAGGAGCTCTGAAGCTGTGAGACTAATGCATTGGCTGTTGCAGGAGGTAGGGCTGAGAGTTTCTGGTTACAGGGTTGTCTCTGACTACAAGACCAACTTGGTGATGACGCCATAGTGCTGCTCAAGTGTTACTGATCTGCCTCACTGTGTGTTCCCTGTTAGCCTTGTGTCCCGCTGAATGTATGGGTGTGTTGATATGTAGCTCCTGTCTCCTCACTCCTCCAGGGAAAACCTGTTCCTTATAAATAGGACATGCCTGTGAGGCTGGGATGATTGGAATAACTGCCTGCTTGGTTTTCTCCTGCTATGTTGCTCACTGTGCCAGCTGTTGTGGGCATTTGTTCAGACCACGTGGTAAATTAGCCTAAAACTTATTTTAGCAGTTCTAAAGTTTACTGTTGCTAGCCATATGTTCCACACTATTCAGTCACATATGGCTGCAAAGACGTCATCGTGCATGTCTGCAGGAGTTTGTCGGATGTGTTATTTAAGAAACTGAAAGATTTGTTGGTATGTCCGGCTGTCTGTGGGAGCAATTTTAGGATGTCCCTGGAGCTAATTGCCTTGAAATCTGATCTCTGTGACTTTTTAGCTTCTATCCTCTAGATTCTTCCATGTTAGTTAACAGTTAGTTGTAATTATTACGTCTATGTGCTGAGCAGAAGTGAGCAATATGTTTCTCAAATTTCACTCAGATTACATTTTAGGGTTGAGTTAATCTGAAGAATGCTGTTGGCTGGGTAGGTAATATAGAGGTAGTCATCACAGCATGATAACATTACATTCATATTGTTACAAACACAACTTCTGTAAACATTAACATATCCTCGAGCAGTGTGGTAACTTCAAAACGAATGTTTCCAGTAGGTCTCTTATTTTCTCAGTAATTATGTTGAAATGCTGACTCAGCATTTCAACATATTGTTATCCTGTGACTTTATTATGTTGAAATGCTGATTCAGCATTTCAACATATTGTTATCCTACTTTATTATTCCAGGTTCTTCTTCTTCTTCTTATTCTTCCGTACGTTTTTTGGCTCTTTTCACAGCCTTCAAATTTTGTCCGATTTTCACCATTCAACTTTTAAACTATTCAGCTTGTTTAGGACATGTGTGCTATATCTTTTCACTTTTCTAACTATTAAACTTTTTGATTTATTCAGCTTTTTCCAAAAAAAATTCTCTATGTTAAACAGATGGGAAATTTCAGCTCCTTCCTTTAAATCTCCTTCAACTTTAACAAGCTCTAACTTCAGCTTACTTCCACTTACAGACTTCAATTAAACTTTAAAATGTTCAGCTATCTTTCCACTCTTCAGGTTTTTATCTGCTCTTCAACAGCTTTTACTGTTTTTGAGATTTCACTCTTCAAGCAACATAAACTTTTCCCACTTTGCCCTAAATTTGAAGCTGCTAGACTGCGGAATGTTTTCAAATAGAGTGAGAGAGGCTGCTGCAGTAAGGTTGTGCTAATCTCGATCCAATTGTCATAACTTCCAAAATCTTCACAGCAGAAAAATAAAAAGTACATTAAATGGTTCACTGAAGGCTCCTGCTTCTTACAAAGGGAGTATTTTAGCAAAAAAATGTACAGTTTTGCCAAAAAACGCCTCAGTGTGAGAGAAACCGTCACATCCCTGTAATCTGAAGTAATGTTAAAATCTGACCAATATTTCTCATCAACTTCATTCCTAACTACTTTTATACATCACCCTCCTGCGGTCAGTTTTAATCCTATCATCTTGTAAAGCACATCATCTTGTTCATCAGAGTCTCCAGATTCTCACAATGTTTTTGTTTTTCTTCTAGCCCTTAGGGTTTCAGCATAAATGCAGTTTGTTCGGACCTATGTCTAGCCCAAAAATCCAGCTTAAGATCAGTGGATACAAAGGAGTTCCAAAGTTCAACTGCCATTTCACACTCATTATGACATCATGATGATCACCATGGTAACCACACAGCTGTGGATAATCACTGATTAGGTCTTTGAAGGACAGAGAAACACATATGTTTCTTTATAATGCCTAAACAGCCAACCCAAACTGTCTTACACGAACACATACAGCCAACCCAAACACACACAGACCAACACACACAGACCAACACACACACACACACACACACACACACACACACACACACACACACACACACACACACACACACACACAAACATTTTACCATCCAAAACAGTGAAAAGGCAGCAGAAGATTCAAACATGACAACCTTTCATCACACACAGCTGTTTATACTGAGTAATCAAAACATCCAGGAACAAAGACACACATGTACTTCAGTTACTTATAATACCATACCTCCCCCTTTGACTTAATCTACATGCTCCACTATTTATACAGCTTTTTCCCACAACTTATAATTGACAAACTGCTACTTTTTCTTCTTCTTCCTTCCTTTCTTCTTACTAGTGCTGCATTAATCTCTGTACTGTTTTTCCCCTATTTCTTCTACTTCTTCTCTCCATTCCACATTTTCAGCTCTGGTTCACATCATAACCCCTTTTTTTAACTTTTAAATGATTAAACTTTATTTAAAACATTTTACCATCAAAAACAGAGACTGAAATAATCTTCTGATCCCCTGCAACTCCTTCAACTTCAACTGCTTCTACCTTTTGCAGACTTTGACTTGAAACTGTTCACACATTAAACTGCTCCTATTCTCTTCATCCCATTTACACACAAGTCATAGATTTCTGCTTTCTTCTACATTTTTGAGATTTCACTGTTTGGTTTCTCTCTTTTTATTTAATTATTTTAACTTTTGTAGGCTGATTTACATTTCCACTGTATCCACTTTCTTTATCCACTCATTGTATCAACCTCAAATTCCTTACCAAATTTCTTTCCTTTATTTTACATTTTCAGCTTTTTCCACTTCAATTTTAACTTTTCCAGCTTCAGCATTTCAACGCATTTGCTGCAAGGAAATGCAACTTCTCTAGTTCCACTTCTTCTTCTTCTTCTTATTCTTCCGTACGTTTTTTGGCTCTTTTCACAGCCTTCAAATTTTGTCCGATTTTCACCGTTCAACTTTTAAACTATTCAGCTTGTTTAGGAATAGTGTGCTATATCTTTTCACTTTTCTAACTATTAAACTTTTTGATTTATTCAGCTTTTTCCAAAAAAATTTCTCTATGTTAAACAGATGGGAAATTTCAGCTCCTCTGACTAAAATCTGCTTCAACTTCAACAAGCTCTAACTTCAGCTTACTCCCACTTACAGACTTCATTTTTGCTTTAAAATGTTCACTGATCTTTCCACTACTGATATCTGTAATAACTTTTTTAATATCTTCAACTGTTTTTGAGATTTCACTGTATAAGCGACACAAACTTTTCACTCTTTTCACCTCTCCTCCTGCTCTCAGAGGGCGGAATGTTTTCAATTTGACTGAGAGAAGCAGCTGCTGCTACTGAAAAAAACTGCCGATTAACCTGCCATAAAATTCTCAAACTTGACTCAAATCAAACAAAAAAGGCTGCTACTCCTTCAACTTCAACTGCTTCTACCTTTTGCAGACTTTGACTCGAGACTCTGTTCACACATTTAACTGGTCCTATTCTCCTCATCTCATTTACACATTAATCATAGATTTCTGCTTTCTTCTACATTTTTGAGATTTCACTGTTTGGTTTCTCTCTCTTTTTATTTAATTATTTTAACTTTTGTAGGCTGATTTACATTTCCACTGTATCCACTTTCTTTATCCACTCATTGTCTTTTCCTCATTTCTCTTAACATTTTTTTTTTCCTTTATTTTACATTTTCAGTTTTTTCCACTTTTATTCAAACTTTTCCAGCTTCAGCATTTCAACGCATTTGCTGCAAGGAAATGCAACTTCTCTAGTTTCCTCTGTTTCTGTGAGTGGCTTTGATAAACAGTGTGAAAGGTATTTACTTTGACAATAGATGGTTGGGTTGTGAATATGGCTTAATGGTACATGTCATAAAACAGGTTTATTGTAAACCCTTTAAAGCCCGACGCTTCAAAAAACATCTCATTTTCTGGAACTGTGTTGTTTATTAAATCTTCAAAAATATCCAAAAATATTGCTTTATCATTCTGTTTATGGTATATTATTTGCACCACATTCGAAGCGGTTGGTAATGTTTTTGTAAACACGCAGTCTTTCAATTAGGGATGCACGATATTATCGTCACAATATCGGTATCGGCTGATAAAAGCTTAAAAACAAGTTTATGGGTATCAGCAGATATGAAAATTTCTGCAGATAGGCACAGCAAATAAGGTGCTATTCAGTTAGGATTATTATTATTTTCCATCTGAAAAATAAGCTCCTTAAATAAAATGTAGCACTTCATTTATTTGCACTGCAGAGCTCTGTGTCTGTCACCAGGTTGTTACAATAGCTCTAAAATAATCAAATGCAACTTGGGTATGTTTAAAAATGCATTGTACATTTAAAGTTCATGTGATCTAAAGAAATTATTTTTCTGTATTTCAACACTGAATGTCTTGAGTTTTAAAAAATAATACATTTCTTATTTATTTAGAGTAACATATAAATTCCAGTACAGGATAGACTTAGCTTTCTTTACAGTGAAAAAAACAAACAAACTTGTGTTTATCGGTATCGGCCAAAAGGGGTTTCGATATATCGGATATCAGCAAAAATCCAATATCGTGCATCCCTACTTTCAATGCTCAAAAAAAGTTATTTTAAAAACAAGCAACAATTTTGTTGTTATTCTCACCGCAACTTCTTAAAAATTAGGAATGATTTTCCTGAAAAAAGTGTGTGAATAATTACAATGAAAAGGTAAAAATACAGCTTCAGCTTCCTGTAGTGGTTTGATAATCTTCAAGGGGTAGAACACATCTTTTCACATTTATTAATTGATAAAGGTTTATAAGAAAACTAACTTGTTGATGAGATAGAGGTCTTCGAAACTCATGCATCAAATATGATACGTTTGGTGTTGAGTGGTTAAATATACTGATGTATACTAGGATACTATAAAGAAGAAGATGTGTTGCATTTCTTTTAAACCAAAACAAAGGAAAACTTTTACACATAACACTATGAATCAATAGAAAAACTTTTAATTTTACTGACATGAAACAGTCATGATACCATTTGTTTTCACAGCATTCCCCATCATACTCCATCATTATAACTAACATATGGTCAGAAAGAAAACAGATAAGTTCACAGTAAATTAAGTATCACTTCACGAGGATTTACAGTACTTGTTTTCTTACACTTAATCACCCTAGTTAGTCCGTGTGCGACTGAGTTTCTTGCTGGATTCAAAGAGCAGGCCTCTCCCATCAGAGGAAAGAGCTCAGACTACATGGTGCTGTCAGTGCAGTGTCACAGTTTATAGGCTTTGTGGTGTCCTAAACACTGAGTTCTTGACAGGTGTCAGCAGGTCTTACCTTTATTAGTGCTGACAGGCCTGCGTCACCACTAGCTGTCCCTGCGACACAGTATTACAGTGTTATTATGGAGTTGGTTTAGGTAACACTAGGCCAGGGAAGATGTGGTGACCGCGCTCCTTGTTTCCCTTCAGCCTAGAGCAGATACAACAGCCTGTCAGAGGCCTGATCCCGGCCTGGCTGACCTGCTAACCCACTGACTCAGCCTGCTGACGCTCGGCAACAACACTGGCTTACAAGTCACTTGGCACCAGAACACATGCACCACAAATTTTCATCTGACTGGCCATCAACAGGAATGCTTTGACATTCGGAGTAATTAGTATTAATTTGCTCAAGACATCAGCAGCAGGGTACGACAGCCTGAGAATGATACAGGCATGAGGAATGGAGCTGACAGTGTTTTACAGCATTGTTAGTCTGTAACCCATATGTTAACAGTGAAATCTATTAAACAGGAGTTGTTTGAGTGTAGAACACAAAAAACTAAGCTCACTGAATTTGTGACATGTTTCAAAGCTAAGTTTTGTTTATTCAGCCAACGTCATGGCACTGTCATATTTAAAATAATTTTCTGGTGTGTTACTGTAAATATTCTCACTTTGTTGTGATGTGAACTTCAGCTGACGTGTGTGTTTTGTGCCTTCCACAGGGCTCCAGAGATTATTTTGGGATTGCCGTTTTGTGAAGCCATAGACATGTGGTCCCTGGGCTGTGTGATAGCTGAACTCTTTCTTGGCTGGCCCCTTTACCCCGGGGCCCTGGAGTATGACCAGGTAAACTACAATCCTCTCACCAATTTATCTTTCTCGCTGTCATTGGCTCTCTGTGCTTTTGTTTTTTTTTGTTTTTGGAAGTTTTCATTTTTCCTTCAGAGTGTGTTTCCTACTCTTCTCCCCTTTTGGCTCTATATGCGACCCATCCCAACGACTCTTAATTCAATCTTCATCTTCCATGACTCATTCCCTTCTCACCACATGAAAACTCTTTTCATTTGAGCCTCCATTCTGCGTTGAGCTTTCTTTCCATTTATAAGTGTTACTCTCACTACAGCTTTTTCCTACATACGTCAGCCACACATCCACCCAACACACACGCTTATAGCTGCACACAGCCTATGTGGCTGTCTGGGTAGCAGTACACCCTCTGTTTCCACAAACCCAGTTATTTTCCTGCTCTCCTCTCCGTCCCTCTTTTTCGCCTTTACTTCTCCCTTCTTTTCCTTCCCTCCCCTTCTCTTTCCAATCAAGGCAGCCCACAGAGGAGTGGGTTCCCTGTGTTTTGTTTTTGAGTTAGCATTCAATCCAGCTTTCTATTACAGGCTTGCCTTTAGGGTACTGACTCAGACGAAGCTCCCACTGTTGAAGTTTGCCGAATATGTGATCCGTGGCCACTTTGGTCTGAATCTCCCAAAAAGAAGGATTGCAAAGATAAAGTTCAGCAGAGAAGCTGACAAAGCCTTAAAAACGCAGACGGGGACACTCAGCAGCAGAGTTCAGGACAGATGGCTCGAAGCTAGGACAATAATACAACATTGTCACAGTGTGTACCATTGTAAAACCTGTTATTTTAATCCTAGAGAGATCCATGCCTAATGCCATCTCCAGGGCACTGTGGGAATTGTGTGTATGACAGAGGAGGAGGGAACTTCAAAAGTTTAGAGATGCTAAACTCCTCTGCATAATTACACATGGAAAAAAAAAACAGTGATGGATTGTTTGAATGAAAAAGGAGACAGAGGACTCAAGGGACTCACAGTAACAAATTAGTGCTGTATTTACTGCTTCCTTGGTGATATACCCACCCCGAGGATACTATCAGCTGCCGAGTGTGACAGCAGAGCGGCATCTTTTTGTGATTGATGCTTTGTCTATTTGGAGCTGTCGGGATGCCTGCCCCCCCTCCCTCCCAGCGGAGGCCTCATAGTGTCTTCCCAGGACCAGACTGATCTGGGCTTATGTTGAGCTGCTTTCCCAAACCCCAGAGCCCTGTCTGCTCAGAGCCTGCCAACAGTCAGATCATGCTCTGTCCTGTGCAGCACCCTACATCACAGCTCTCAGCCCCTGCGCACATCACACTCATACCAGAGTATTTTTATAGCCTGGCTTCATTTTTCACTCTCCCCAAAACCAAGTCAGGAGAGATAACTCAACACCTCTGAAAGAGATTTGACTTGAGAGCTGCTCCACCAGTCTTAATATGATAAATCTGTTTTTGCAGGAACTGGTTGGCATGTCGCAGAGCTGATTTAGAGATGTGTGCGGGCAGACCTCTCAGTGTAGTAAGGGCCTACTTGGAGCTGAGGGAAGGATGGAGGTGGGTGGGATATAGTTTGTGAGGACGGGGGGTGTGAAGGTGTGAAATACAAAGACAGGTAAGAGGTGAGAAGGAACCAAGGAATGCAACAGATCAAACCCTATTATATGTAAATGAGGGTTAAATACTGGCAAGAGTTAATTGCTTTAGATTGCTACTTGTTGGACGGTGCACCCCTCATGCTCCCATCCATTATTTTCTGCTTATTAAAATACCTGCAGTGAATTTTTAGCTCTGGATGTTCCCTCGGATGAATGAATATCATTCTGGATTGTTTTCGCAGAATGGATAGGTTGTAAGGGGAATGCCCGAGCCTGTTCTGGTCTCTGTTCCTATGTTTTTTTGCGATTTGACACCCACCCCACATAAAACAAGAGTCCCACTGCCAAGCCTGCCCACTGGCATGCAGTGTTCTCAGTTTGGTCATGGAAATGCCCAGTGAATGAGAAAAACAGTGGGACTGTGGGAGCAGGGGCCTGAATATATTTTTTTATTATGTTTATTGTGCTGTCTGGAGGCATCTCTTAAAATAAATCAAAGAGCTAGGCATACACAGATAATTAAAGTCCTTCAAATAAATTCTCACAGCTCTACCACTGACAAAAAGTTAGGAGTCACAAAAGGGTACCAACATATTTATGTTTATTCTTTGTGCATTTCATGACAAATTCTCCAAACAATTAGTTTTTGGCACGATGTGTTCAACGTAGATAAAAACTGAATTTGATGGTTTACAATTCAGGCCGATCTTAAAATTGAAAATGGAGCCACAGCAAAAATAAAAAGGGAATGTAAAATCTTGAAACGTTTTGTTTTATGAAAGAATATGTGCTCATTTAAGAGCAAAGTGCTTTAGAAGAAGTTGTTTAATGTTCATGCACAGTAAGAAATTGAAGGATCTACCAAGTAATTACATGAATGCAAGCGGTTAGTAATTTTATTAATTTCTATACACACCCAAAGACAGGCCAAGTCTTAAAATGGGAAGAGTTTCTCTATATATGAGAAAATAGTTAAGCAATTATGGAGTAATGTTAGCATGAAATGGCAAGAATTTAAAGACTTCATCAACTACGTTCCATAAAAGACAGAGAATCTGAAGAGATATCTGTACTGAAGGGACAAAGATTATAACCAACACTGGAGCTGAACAGATTTTGGGGCAACATTTGCTGCTATATGAACATTTTTACTGCAAGAAGTACACAATACAATGAACTACATTTTCACCAGCAATTGCTCTGCCGTAGAAGAGTCCAGGGTTGTGTCTGAAATCATTCACTCATTCCCTACTCACTAGATAGTGAAGTAGATGTAGTGGACTATACAGTCCACTCAATCAGCTAAATTTAAACAACATTTCAGACACTATTCACAGTGACAATGACGTAATTATTATTATTATAGGAAGCTGGGGATTTACAGTTACAATTTTTCTCAAACACTGCAAAACGGCATTGATTTCAGTTAACACTAATATTATGCTAGACATATTCTTGACAACAGTCAAATATAATAATTTTTTTTTACACATTATTCTTTATTAAATAAACCATATTTGGGCAGCAACTCATGCTGTGTCTGAGAATTACAAAGTCCAATGAATCAATCACTCGCGATTGCCGGTTCAGCAGCTAACGTCTGTGTTGTTCGTTTCTCTGCTAGAAGTTGTGAGATGCACTTGTCTGAGAGTTGAACAAAGAGCCAAGTGTTATTCTCTGATAGGTTTTAATGATGTTTGGTTATGTCAGGTTATCAGTAATCAGTCATCATGTTATCAACCATTTCTTCTGTTTGAACTGCAATGCATGATGGTATGTAGTGCTCGCATAGTGAGCATCGCTAATTCACTAGTTTTCAAAATGCATTGTGGGATACATTGAGTGGACTATATAATAAATGACCATGCTCACTCAGTTTTCGGACAGCACTACAAAAAGGTGTATTAGTTATATAGTGAATTTGGGAGTGAATTCGGGCACATTCCAGGTGTTAAGCTAGCTTGCTTGCAGTCCTGACTTGAATGCCCTTGAACATATTTTTGTCTGATGATGACACAAAATATCTACCAAAGGACACCTCTGACAGTTGAGTTGTTAAAAGTGTATATCAGGAGGAAATAGAGAAGTTTTTTACTTTAAGCCTATAGAAACTGTTCTCCTGGGTTAACAGAAAAGAAGAGGTGATGTGACAGTGGTAAATATACAAAACCTGTTGCTGGCACCAATTTAAAAAAAGTTTAGATACTGTCTTTGCTCTGTTTTTAGTTAGATATAGGCAGATTTATTTGTAAACCATCAAATCCTGACTTAACATTCAACAGGTGAAACATCCCAACTGTTATGGATTTATATTTGTACTTTATTTTACACCATTGATAAAAAAACATCTTCCATGACTTGCAGATTTCTAAATGTGATAGAATTATTTTTAAAAGGTTGGGGACATGAATAAACTTAAATGGGTACCCCGTGGGCTATCAGTCCCATATACTAATATAGACAGCTTGTAAATTTTTATCTCCTAAAATAAATAACCAACTGACTGTATGTCAGTAAACAGCCAGGCAGCTGACTGCTGGTGTGAGGTGTCATCCAGGGGCCACAGGGTGGTCTAGCTGCAGTCCACAGAGCTCCTGCTCCTTCCCCCTTTTCTTCTCCTTATCTTTCTGCTGGGGGTCTTTTTCCACGCCACCAAGCAGGTTGTATTTATAACTCTAGCTCCCCCTCCTTCATCTTTTCCCCCTCCTGTTGCTCTCCTCTTACCTTACCTCATCCCGCCAGCACACCACCTTTTTTACCACAGCAGCACAGCAGCAGGCTGCTCACGTTTTTCACTTGACAGACCTCACAATTCAGCCTGTGTATCATTATGATTTAAAATAAGCCTCAGTGCTGTAATCATGGGTAGCACTCCCTTCCCTATACTTCAGTTTTATCTTCTTTTATGCCCTCTTTACTCTCTCTGTTTCTTGCTTTCTCGGGAGCCACTGAAGTGGTGCAACCAAGAGGGGGTCAGTGCACATTACTGCGCAGAGCAAAGTTTTTGATTGCTGTTTTTACTTTTCTTTGGGACTCAGCCCAGCTGGCAGTATGGAGGATCCGTTATAATAAGAGGATGTTGTCAGGGTCAGTGGAAGCATAAAGGATTTTGGTTAGAAACGCAAGGTCAAAGAGGAAATTTCCTGTTTGTAAGTTGGAACAAACTGTACCCAAATGTCAACAGCTTAGAAGAGACTCATTGTACACTGAGCTGGTTGGAGGGTGTAGGTGTCTCATGCTAGGCTCAGACTTACTTTTATGTATTGCAGTGAGGCATATCATTCAAATGCATTTTTTATAGTGCGTATTGTTATCTGGACGGCCATAAAATGAGCGGTGCCTGACTGTGCTTCCTGTCTGCTCTGCAGCAGGCCCGGGCTCGCTCCTTGATAGCTGTTTTGTGCGTGCACTAGTCGAGCACCAGTGATCTCACTGGTTTGTGAGATCTCTGCAGAGACACGCCTTCAAGGAAAAATAAGGGTTTTCCCGTCAAAAGAATTTTCCCACCCACGCACACACCAACTGATTTATGGTTTTTGTGTGTCTGTTGCTGTTTACATAATGTTGCTAAACTACAACACAGCTACATTATGGACATGAAAGGAGGGGGGTTTAGTCAGTGTTCCTCCAGGGTAAAGTTGGAATAATCTGCCACTAATGTGAATGATGGGAAATAAAAAGTGGAAGAGAAAGTTTGGTTGAGGCAAATCTGTGTGTACTGGGAAAATTAATAAAGGAAAGAGTTTATTTGAAAGGAAGAAACGAGCAAAAAAACGTGTTTTATGATACTTGGCTGCTGGAGTGGTTTGATTTAAGGAATGCTATCTTAATCTCTTAGCAGATGAGATTTCAGTCGTCTTGCATATTGTCAGAATTCCAATACATACATTGCTGTATCATAACCCCATTTACAGCCAGCTAACAGAGTCATACATCCCACCCACCCACCCACACGGACACATTGCAGTATTTGTATCTCAGTAAAGGACAGATAACATCACACTGGCCGTCGAGAGCACCATGAAGATCAACACGAGCGGCTTCCAGTAAAAACATTTTCACTTCAGTTCATTATGTCTCATGCAGCTTACTGGCAGCCTCACTCATTCACGATGTGCAGTCTGGAGTCTTTGTATTTGCAGGTTGTTTGTGACAGTGAAAAAAACAAAACAAGCATCTGATGAAAAGTGAGCTGATGGATGAAAACATTCAACAGTTGAGATCCAGTAATTCTTGAATCAACTCTCAATGTCATCTTGATATCTGAAGTTTGAAACTCCTGCCACGGCTACCTTTGTTGAAATATAAACTGACTGAAACTGCTTTTAAAGAGCTGCTGATGCCGTTAGTTAAACACTTAGATGATATCACCAGGGTTTGGTTTAGGATTCTTCCTCTGGTCAATGTTTTGTATCCTTTTTCCCCTCTTTCATTTGTTTTTCTCCGAGGAATTTGGCATTTTAAGCCTCTCCCTTTTCCTCGAATAGGAACATTTTTTAATTTCTCTCAGAGAAAGTAAGAGTCTGTTCTCGCAGCTTGCAAAGAAAACCTCATAAAAGATTTAGCCAAAGTGGAAAACATACATTTGGGATCCTTGATTAGGGCGTATAAGGGGTTTTATAGCTGCAGTATTTGCATGCTTATCCGTTATCTGCTTTATTTGAATGCGTGCCATGACTTGCTCATGATCCTCACTGCTCTCCCGATGTGTGACTCTGTCCTCTTGCTTCTCAGCAGTGCTGAATCTCTAATGGTTGTTGTCCTTTACACTCAGGCGTCATTGACGTCAGCCAGGCTTTCTCACCGATCTCCTCTCATAAACCTGTATGTGACACTCCTGCCCCACAGCCATCTGACTGACAAGCATCATTACCCAGCGAAGCGTTTGGCATTGAGACCACAGGAACCTTGTTATCGAAGTTTACATGAAAAGACCCTGGCTGCTTTCAGAGATCATAAACAAGAGCCGCGCACAGTGCAGGGTCTTATTTGGGTCTAGCCATTTCTCAGGAATGTGCCATCTTCAAGGCCTCTGCAGCCGAACCCTCTTCTGTGTGCAGTTACACACACGCTAACTGAAACTATGAGGGACTCGAGTGGGATTCACAGTCACTCTGAATGACTCTGTTACCTGGTGGTTTTAAGACTTTCAAGCAGTATAAAACACTGGTGGTGTGTTGATTTTAGAGAGTGTAGCTGATGGGAAAAGTGGCCAAAAGTCTGATCAGTAACTTTTTTTCCTATAAGTGTATTTTCTTATTTTTCGTTTCTGTTTCCCTTCCCTCTTTCTCTCCTACAGATTCGCTACATTTCTCAGACACAGGGTTTGCCAGGAGAGCACTTGTTGAACACGGGGACAAAAACAGCACGGTTCTTTTGCAAAGAGTCCGACTCACCTTACGCAGCATGGAGACTAAAGGTGAGTTTTACACGCCTGAGGAAGAAGGCAGCTTAGGTCATTACCACTCAAAACAACCACTCTCTCCTCCTCTTGTGCGTCACTAAAAGCCAACGGTGAAAGTCACTGGTCAGATATAACTCAGAGAGCAAATATTTTCTTCCTCCCTCTGGGCAAACAAAGACTGCTCTTCCTGATGAAGCAGAAATGATAGCTTTCTGGGAATAAACCAAAATATAAACAGGAAGGCTAACCAGTCTCATCGAAATTGAAGTCAAATGAAATGTTAAAGTTTGTCCCTCATATTGTCTCACATGCTGTGAGTCTGCAGGAAAATATCTGTGGACATTGCTCTAAACAAATCTGAAGCTGTGACTGCATTGTTTTCTTCATTATGCCACCAAACCTGTTTATAGAAGCATGAACTATTATATCCATACAAAGGTGAGCATGGCAGATGACATAACCGCTAATCCCTTTCTTTCTCTGCAGTCGACCGACGAGCACGAGACGGAGACGGGGATGAAATCTAAGGAAGCCCGGAAGTACATCTTCAGCTGTTTGGATGACATAGCGCACGTATGTTCAGCTGTTCGACCACAATGCACTTCAGAGGAATGTTCACATCAAATGTTTAGAGGCTCTAGGTTACTAGGTCTTTCAGAGGAAGTACACCTACAGCTGTACAGTACAGAGGGTGCAGATCTTATTTCTGGGAAAGAAAGGGACACATTTAAGCGCAACTCCCCTGCAGTTAAATGTTGCTCACAGATTTCAAAAAGGAAGGCTCAAGTTTCAGTCACTGTTCTCACCAGAGATGGAAATTCCCCAGCCTTTCATGCTTGCTCTGGTCTGTACTTTTGATACGTGAGAGGAGATTCTTATGAATTTATATTGATGAATAATTGTTGGGAAGTTAGTTTTAGATGGAAGTGTACTCTGTTTTTTTCCCAAGTGTCTCTACATTAGCTTGTTGTGGCTAGCTTTAACTGTGAAATGTTTGTGATCCAGGTGAACTTGGTGATGAATCTGGAAGGTAGTGACTTGCTAGTGGAAAAGGCTGACCGCAGAGAGTTCGTGGGCCTGCTGAAGAAGATGTTGTTGATCGATGCCGAAGAGAGGATCACCCCTGCCGAAGCTCTCAGCCACCCATTCGTGACAATGCAGCACCTGCTCGACTTTCCCCATAGCAACCAGTGAGTCATATTGTCCTTAGGTTTTGAAACATATGATGATTTCCACCTTCCTACATAACTTTAAATGTCATCCCTCTGCCCATAGTGTAAAGTCGTGTTTCCACATCATGGATGTTTGCTGGACTCGTCCCAGTGCGTACGAGGCAGCCAACAGAAACAAAGGTCCCTTCGTCAGACCGGTCACCACAAATACTGCTGCCCCTGTCAACCATCCGTTCAGCAAGATGACTGGTGTCCATGCTCAAGTAAGTTAGTCAGGGGGTTTCCGTAACAGTGTATCTTCACACAGTTCATAAACTAGGAAAAAAACATTTAGTATCTACTCATTCACTATCAGCCTTTTCAGAATTGGAAGTTGACTCTTGAGCCAGAAGTTATTAACGTTTTGCAGAAGAGAAAGGGCAAAGGGTGTCATTAAATGACGTAGTTAAAGAGCAGAGGTCAAATTTCTTGCAGTGGTAAACATTTAAGCACAATATCTGTCTTGTGCAAACACTAAAACTTCAATATTATCAAATCTGATGTTTTCCCTACACGGTCCTGCATGATTTATTGTTATTAAATGTTTTCACAACCACAGTATTCCCTGTATTTCAGGTTCAGATGTTTCCTCATTGTGTTTTAATTCAGGACACAAAAAAATTAAAGAAGTGGGAGTTTTTTTTTTCTTTACCAACCATTCATACATATTCATCTTAATGATGAATCATTTAAAACAAACAGGCAAACCAACCAACCAACCAGTTAAAATGTTTGTTTTTTTTGGTAAATTCCTCTCCCTTCCTCTGTTTTCTGATTCTGTCACTGAAAATCAATCTATCGGTGTG
This sequence comes from Halichoeres trimaculatus, assembly GCF_033239565.1. NCBI lineage: Eukaryota > Metazoa > Chordata > Actinopteri > Labriformes > Labridae > Halichoeres > Halichoeres trimaculatus. The sequence continues at coordinate 28,372,050 of NW_027437181.1, forward strand.
ATGGCTTAGTCACAGATGGGGGAGGTTATCGATAAACGCTGTGTTGCTCTGTAAATCTGCCTCTTCAAGGACTCATCATGCCAGCAATTTCCCCACAGTTATTGCTTCCGTGTTTCTGTCTTATTGCGTCTTGGCCTTGCTGTCATGGCAACAAAATAACGTCATGTGTCTGAGGTCATGGCAACAGTGCAAATCAGCGTTGTTGCTGAGGAAAAAAGGAGCCGGCTTGCTTTTTAAAATATTAGATCTTTATAATGTATAATATTTCCAAGTCTGCTCAGAAGCCACCTTGCTGAGGATGAAAAATGAAAACACTAAAATAAGTTTAATGAAATACAAGCTGCAGGTGTTTCATCATTGCACATATAAAAACAGAAGGAGAGGCCTCTGTCTCCAGTTCAGAAAGAAAACCTGATGAAAGAATACCTGGTCTTATTTCTGGAAAAAGAAAGCCGCGGCTTCGGTTTAATTTCAGTTTCCGTGCTCGTTCAGATTTCTTGTTTGTGGAACTTTAACAGAAAAATGTGGTGGCTTTTTTAGTATTTTCCTGTGAAAGGCTGCTTTGTGTTTACTATCATGTGTGTGGGGGCTGGGCAACATGCAGGAGTCGCAGCAGAACAATATAAGCCTAGTTCTCCTTGTTCAATAAATGTGATTATAGCCAGGCACGAGAGCAGCGTGAGTGTTTAGAAGCAGAGGCACATGCTCGACTGTTCTTTGTTTATCTCAAGCCTATGGCAGAGACTAAGTTCAACATTTCCAACAACATTTCCGTTTGTTTGTCAGTTATCAGCCCGAGGTTTCCCAATCAATTCATGAACATGTTCCCATGAAAAGGGGACAAATCATTTGCACTTTTCCCACATCAATAGAGGCCTTTTACTCTGGATTGATTAGAACACACCCATTTATTACCAGGCTTTTGAACTTTTTTAACATTGTAACTCAGCGTTCAGGGATGAAATAAGCAACCAGACCTTTGATTCACTACCCTGAAGTTTAAAAAACATATCCACCATGTTGTCTAAGCTATCACAAGTTAACTCGAGGTAATTTAATGACTAACCAGATTACCAAGGAGTGGAGCTTTTTTTTCCTTCTGTCAGGCTTGAAAATGAGTTTCTCTTGACAGTGCTGGCGCCATCTACTGGCTTTTTCATGTAACTGTTGATCATATAAATACCCTAGAAACGTCTAGTCACTTCCCTTTTTCCTTTTGTTCTTTTTTTAGGGGTTAGCTCCATCAGCTCCATCAGTGATGCATCCTGGGATACCACTGCAGACAGGAAGTGGTCAGTTTGGATGTAGTGATTCATTTCAGCAGGCACTCATTTTATGTCCCCCCACCCTTCAAGGTAGGAAAAATAAACCTACATTTATTCCTTTAGTTACACTTCTTTATCTCAAAGTCACACCATTTCCCCCACAGGCATCCCAACCAACACAGCAAAACCAGCCGGATACTCTGTTCGAATGGAGGCCTCTGTGCCTCTGGTCACTCAAGCTCCACCAATTCAGCCCATACAAATCAGACCTGGAGTCATCACTCAGGTAAGAGGGGAGCAAAAATGCAAAGCACGCACTCAGACTCAAATAAATGTTTGGGTAGGTCGGTTCGGGTATGTGAGAGTGAATTTGAGTGAAGTTGGTCTTTGATGTAAGAGCTAATCTTAGAGTCAGTTGGAGGATGAATATCACATGTGACCAGAACCTGTCTCTTCATCAGGCCTGGTCCAACCGCGCACAGCAGATCTTGGTGCCCACTTGGCAGCAGGTGACATCAGTGCCCCCACCTCCACCAACCACTTTGACATCTGACACTGTGGCAGGCTCACAGAGATTGGGTGACTGGGGGTAAGAGATTTCTTCATCTGTTTCAGAATCAGAGGCAGTTTGTTTATTGTCAGGTTAGTTTATACATAAAAACTGTATTTTCATTAGATATTTAGGCTTGTGATGGGTAAATTTCATTACAGTATTCTTTGTGATACATTATCCACACCCTCTGAGTCTTTGATATTTTATTATTGGTGCTTAATTACCTTCAGTTGCTATGTACACTCCTGAGGACGCCTGCACTACTCCGATTCAGCACGCTCACTCCCCTGAATGTTAATGATCGATGAGTCATACATGTCCTTTGCGACCGTTGACTGAGAGTGTTTTGTCAGTAATGGTGCTAAAGGCTTTTGGCTCAATTTGCGATGTTCTGTTTTCTCAATGCAGAAAAGTGCGTCCCCATGGTAACCATTACAGCTCCATGATTGCACACCCTCAACCATTCTTAACCAACCAAATGACCATGTCCGCCCACCAGCCAATCAACATCGGCATTGCACATGTGGTGTGGCCACAGCCGGCTGCCAACAAGCGAGCCAAGCCTTGTATGAACAGGTACGACACTGAGCTTCTCCCTCTGCAATTAAACATCACATTCACAAAGAGGTGTGCGAGTGACTGAAAGAATCTTTCTCAACAGGGGCAGCAACTTCTCCCAAAACACAAACATCCAAAATATAGCATGCCAGTCCCCAAAGATGGCCGATACAGCAAAGAATGTGGAAGAGGTGGAGGAGGAGGCAGCCAGGTGCCCGGCAGAGGGGCAGACTGCTGGAGAGGAGCAAAGAACAGAGCAGGTGGAGGAGGAGAACTGCTGTAAAGTGGCACCAGTGTGTGAAGAGCTTTCAGTTTCGCAGGAGCAGCGTCAGAGCATGGTGATTTCTGACCTAACTAGCCCGACTGTGAGTGTCATCAGCATCAGCAGTGACGAAGAGGAGGGAGCACAGAGACACTCGATGGGGGAGTGAGTACTGACTAACAGGCTTCTTCCTCTGCCTTCTAATTGGCTCTTAAAGTGTCTGATTTCATTGATCTCTCTTCAAACAGGTGTAAGGGAAGTGCAGATTGTGAGGCATGTCAGAGCACTGTCAGTATGGAGAGAGTCTGCTCCCTCAGCAGTCCAGACAGCACACTTAGCACCAGCTCCTCAGCCTCTGCCCAGTCCAGCACCTCACCCTGCAAACACCCAAACAGGTACAAAGAGTGCAAAAAGCTCCCACAGCTGTGCTGCTCCATGCTACACTAGCTGCCACACAGCAACACATGAAACCTCCTCCTTCATTTGTGTTTTCTCTCTCGCAGTATGTCGGACGACGAACAAGAGAGCGGTTGTGACACAGTGGACAGCTCGCCTGCCTCAGACGCCTCTGGCCCTAGCAACAGCCCCTTCACAGAGAGACGCTTCATCCCTGACACCAACCAGAACTGCGAGCCCCGTGTGGCGTGCGTTGCCCCGGAGACCGAGCCCAGCAAGCCAACAGTTCGTACCGTTGTGGTGCCTCCAATGAGAGTGCAGAACAATAACAACAACAACCCTGCTGTCAGTGAAATGCCTGGCAACACAGGTAAAACCCAATTCACGATGCACCACCATTACAGAAACATTCACCATGTCTGAGTAATTGAAATGTCGAGCTGTTATTGAAAGCTGTCGACCAGCGGAGAGTTAAACCCAGGTTCTCTCTTACTTGAATTATTGAATTACAGCGGGTCACTTGTTTACTCAGTTGCTTTTTGCTTGATGGTGTTACCCCCTCCCTTCTGAAGACCGGCTGAGTAGGTCAAGTTAGCGCAAAGGTCCAGTCACAACTGCTGCTGTCTGCTCCACAGGTCACATGGCCTGGGATTATGCTGTCTTTGTAGGCCACAGAGGTTCTCACAGGTGATTAAGGGTGACCTGCCCTGACATATCTGCTCTGCAGTCCAGAGTGGATATTTGTTTGCTGTCAACACTCCTTACTCTGACTGAGAGCCCCTCTATATGTGTGTATTTCTTTAAGCTACATATACATGCGTAACTGCCCCAAATCTTCAATTTACTGAATAAAACACAAAAATATCAGTTAAACACACTTTCTGGCTGTCATAATCACGTCAACGTGAGACGAATGTTTGTTCCAGGTGTTAAAATGGAGTTACGCATGCTATATGTGGGTTTCTAAAGAGCTGTGGTCAGTGGGACACACTGTCTCTTTCAGCAACAGAGTGCGTGTTTTGAGTTATCTCTTTAAAGGTCCTTTAAAGTGGAGGGTTCATCTGTAAATCCACAGAGTCCAATCGCCTCACATGTCAAAGGCATCTCCCTCCACAACTCTTAAACTATTGCAACTTAAGCCCAACATAAAAGGGCACAGCTTGCTATTCTGGTGCGACCAGGTGTATTTATAGCTGATGGTCTGACCCCACTATAAGATCTATGAACAAGCTTAGTTACCAACTCCTCCCTGATCCCCCAAACACATCTATTTATAATCCCCCAGATCATATTCAGAGGACAGACGCCACTATGTTTAAAGGTCTGATCAAACACAGTCAAGATCCCTGATAAGTTGAAAGAGCCTTCTGCCACTAATGTTCCCATTTCTGTTGTTGAAGTTGAATTCAATCTTTGTTTGCATCTCTTTGCCTCCCATTTACATCGTGAGCTCGACAGTCCCACCGAAAGTTTTGCCGTCACTGATCTCACTGTAATCTCTCTCTATTTCTCCACTCCTCCCTCTTCAGTCATAGAGTCTGCTTGCCAGTCCAAAGGGCGAGGCATCCCTGGGCGACAACACCACCACTCCACTCCCCTCCTCAACAGGCCGCAGAAGATCCCTCCTGCATTCCAGCCCCAGCAACAGCAGCCTATAGGCTTTGGGCAGGTGAGAGCATGCAGTCCTAAACATATGTTACACAGTCACAAACTGATAAAAACAAATCACACAGCTATTCAAAACCTTTACATAACAACTCTGCCAGCGCAGGTTGTCTGTAAAAGTGTTTGTAAGGCCAGAGATAATTTGTACTTACTGAGGATGGCGGAAACATTTTCCAAGTTTGAAAGAAAACGAAATACAAAACTTGGGTGTAATCACTGGCAGGAAATCCTGGTTTTGTCTCACTGGAAACCGTTTGAAGTGCTTGCCTTTTTAAAGTCACTGTATAATTTAAAATGGCCATGTAAATAAGTTAAGATGTGCGTTAAGTTGACAGAAGCTTAACATGCGAGTGTTTCCCTTCCATGGTGGAGCAGCAGCCAAATGCACAGCTCACACAGTAAATGACACTTTAATTCACAGTAGCTTCTGTGGCTGACAAATCTACCAGCCAGGCCCTGAATGACCTGCAGTCAGAGGATGAATGTTTCCAACTGTGATGGCGGTAAAGGCATCTTACTTTGATAATGCTTACTCAGTCCACTTAGAGTAAGAGAAAAAGACTCATATGGTGTTAAAATCTCCTTCACTTAAGAGGAAAAAAGCAACAGTTCAAAGTAGAAACAGTTTTACCCATGAGACCGTCTGACCAACTCTGTGTTGTCTTGTCTGCTCAATCTGATGACGTCATTCCTGTCCTGTTAAGGTGCAGCATTTCGGTTCCTGCCATCAGGAATGGAACGGCAACTTCGCCCACCGGAGACCCCAAGCCTATATCCCTCCCACCATGCATGGCCACACATTCGCCCTGTCCCACAGCAGCCCAAACCACACCGCAGGCCCCCACCCCCACCTTGGGGGCCACCCGCACTCCCAGCCCACCCTTCTGTCATACCCCCCATCTGGTCCTCTGGTCACGGCAGCACCCGTGGCCCACCTCCTGGCTTCCCCCGTCGCCTCTCGTCCTGTCCTCCAGCCCACCTACAACATCTCCCACCCGGCAGGCATCGTGCATCAGGTCACGGTGGGCATCAACCCGCGGCTGTTGCCCTCTCCCACCCTGCACCCCCAGGGCCAATTCAAGCCCCTCTTTCCCCCGCACTCCTACATCGCCTCGCCAGCCTACGCCAGTTTCCCTCTCAGCCCCACCAAAATAAACCAGTACCCTTACATCTGAGCACGGCTGCTCGTGTCCCCTTCATACCACCAGAGGGCTAAACACGCAGGGCGAGTCGTATCTTACCACAAACAACATGGTTTTCATTTCCAAAACCATGGCACAACCACAGAGAGAGCAAGCTATTTTTTGAATCATGTAGACTTGGGTGTAATTGAACTTCAAGCTTTAAAAAAAAAGAAAAAAAGTTCCAATGGTGGAGATGATTTGGGTAAAAATTCAGAAGGAAATGATGAATGAGTGATTGAATGAAAGAATGAATGAGTAGTTAAACTCACACTTAATGTGTTTTGCACATTTGATATATCTTTGCATTGGATCTTCTACGAATACTCCTCAAAACAGGTAAATAATTGGGGTGGTGTTAAATAGTTAGACTTTGCACCCCTGGTCCCAGCTATTTTTCTATATTGCCTTCTTACGTGTGCAAGACACATCCATATTTGTAAAGCCATCCCAGTCTCTAGCTCTAGATTGACAGATGCACACGTTGTCCACAGTGTATGTCGTACTGCGTTTGAAGTATTTGTACCTTTTCGGTGTCTTTTGGTGTTAGCAATGTCAAGTCAATTAACCGATCTAAATAGGGTTGTTCCTCACGCTGCATGTGGTCTTGCATGAGCAAAAAATGTAAACGGAAAGATGCATAGACGTTGCTCTTATTGTTCGTGTCACAAGACTCGCTGCATTGTATAACTGTCCCCAGCCATAGTGCCTTACATATTTGAGGTTGTTAATGTTACTACTTATATATGACTATATACATGAATATTAATGTACTGGACTGCAGCACTTGAAATTCCAATCAGTTGATGCATCCTATGTGTGAGTATATATATGCAAATGTGTATATGTCCATGCATAGCCTGCATTGATGTGATGTATCGCGGATAGCGGTGCTTATACTTTGGAGTCGGTGTAAATTTCAGTGTGTAGTGAGTTACTTTTCTGTTCTTTTAAAGAAGAACAGCATGCTTTGCTGTTGCGAATGCTTACTGTTTCATAAAGATATGTTTTGTTCCTTTTTTTCCGTTCTCCCTTTCCCCTCGAATGACTAGTGTACAAAGTGCAAGTACTGAGTATTGCTTAATATTTGATAATCACTTTCTATTTAGTGAAACTCTTATTACAAACAGCATTTTTACTGTTTGATGAAACTGCAATACAATCTAAATAGTCGTTGATTTTTTTTTTTCTTTTTTCGTCTCCGTATTTTCATTTTTTGAGTGTTTTCACTTTGTTTCTTAGATGTTTAGAAGTGTGGTGGGCATGGCTTTGATTAGGTAAGGAAAAAATGCAAATTAATTCACGGTATGGAATCTTCTAAGCCTGAGCAAACCATGCAGTATTTGATATACACACATATATGGACATATATTATAGAGCTAGACTATTTAGTACAGATGCTTGATAAGGTGTGAGTTAATTGTGTGCAATTCTCTCATTTATGCATGTGTGACAAAGTTAACTTTTCCCTTTACATTATACCATTTGTTAAAGGCTTAAGGCTTATCGGTGTCGACTGCTTATTTTATACATTCCGTCAGGGAGGATATATACATATATATATGATGGTAGCACCAGTCTATATATATATGTAGATATGTCGTGTGTGCATTTTTTCTGTTCATTTTACTAGTCATGTGTGTAATTTTTCGTCTTTTATTTTCAAATGAAGTTGCTTGTGCAGCACCAAAGACTGTAATTCATTTCCTGAGCAAGGTAGCTATTCTGTTTGCATAGACCTCAGTTATACTGTAGTCGTAGAATGGGGTTAATTAAAACAAATAAAAAAATTTGTATTTAAAAGAAAAAAAAAAACGGCCGAGGTTTTGTCTAGCTTATTGGGCAATTAATAAGTCGTATCATTTCTTCTTGAATGTATCATAGATAAGCTGCTATATGATGATTGCCACTTCAATAGCTGTGAAATTAGGTGATTTCTCTGAGTTTAAACCTAGCGTTGCTATTTTTGTATAGGTCCCTAATTATCTGAAATAGAAGTGGTTTTGATTTTTGTGTTTTGCGTTCATATTTGGAGTGTCATTGTAACTACTGTATTGCTGATGATGAACATTAGTTGCATTTGTTGTTTCTCGGGGTGTGTGTTTTTGCATCAGTATTTTATCCTTATTAACCTTTCGGGCTCATCACTGCATATAAATGATGTATCGATGTAACTTAATTTTTGTAAGTTTTCATATGGACGTTTTGTACACATCTGAAGCTGTAGCTTGCAGGATTGATTTAACTTTTTCATTGTGCGTATACAGTATACTAGCAGTCCTCTTTAAGTGTATTACAGGAGCACTGTGAGATGCCAGGAAAAGAAAAAAACTCCATCATGTTGATTAGGAAGCTTCTGTAATATTTCCACCAATTACACACAAACACTCGCCACAAAGCTCTCATACAGGTAGTTTGGCTTGTAAGGGTTCAGGTGATTATCGTCTGTGTGTCCAAAAATAGATTCAGCCCAATGTTTCTGTTCCAAAGTAATGTTTTACAACTTGTTTTAAGATCAATTGATTTTAATTTGAGATATTTATTGCAACCTTTTACCTGTTCAATGTTATGTTTGGCTGGAATATCCGTTTCACAGTTTGATATTCTGAACTGCCTTGTGTTCGGATCGCTCTCCCCTTTATGAGTGTCTCATATCGAAATGTTGTCGGTGGCCATTGTTATGTGTTCCTTACTGAAATTGAGACAGTGTAAGCAGCACTGCGTATGTGCCTTGAGATTCAGAAAGTTAGAATTCAAGATGGTGATACCTCACCGCTAATTCATGGAGGAAGGCATAGAATCCTATAACCGTTCATTACAGCGTAGAGGAGACAGTTTAATGGCAACATAGACAGAAAAACTACAGAAAACACAAACTAGGACTTCATTATCTCCCGTCTGTGATGACACACCAATAATACACACACTTTGAATGATATGACACTCAACGATCTTTGGATAGTCACTCTGGCTGAACAGCAGATGCAATACTTTACATTGTGCGGTCATTGCACCACCAAGTGTTCTTAGATAATCTCCATGCTTTACATTACATTGCATGTTCACCTAAGTTGCTTCACTGTGTCTTGCCTAGAAGCTGCCTGCTCAAAGCGGCTTTTTCCCATCATGCAAGTTAAGAATTTGCGGGAGCAGCCAGAGCACAGACGGCACTGGCCTTTGAAAATCCACGGAGCCCTGCTTTTCATCCAGGAAGTAGTCTATCTGGATGTTTATTCTGTGCTCTGGATGTAAACCACTCTGTCAAGGAGATTATTGTGGTTTGTCCTGAGTGTAAGGCTCCATTTTTGAACACTGACATGGATAAGGCTGTATGTTTTTTTTAAATAGCTTTTTCTTATCTGTATGCTTTTACTGATCATACTCTAGCATCATTTTGGGAAAGGAAGCTTATGACAACAAGGCATGCACTTGGCAGAGTAGTGCTTGAAACAGTTCCCTAATAATAAGCATGTGAAGTGTAAATCTGTGTTTTGATTCCTCCAAAGGTATTCACCAGCAATGCGCCTGCATAAACTCTCCCGTACGTGTTAGGAAAAGAATGGATGCAAGAGGAGAGAAATCTTAAAACTGTTTTTACTTTTCCATATGATTGACACCTTTGGTTTGGATTTTTGTTTTAATTTGAGGGTTCATGTAACATTTAACAGATAAAACAGTGGTTTGTAAAATTTCTTCTTTTAAAGTTTTGACTTTGATATCAGAGAAAAAAAAATCCTCTGCTGCGGTATTATCCTTTAGAGATGTTAATTCAGGGTCTGTATCAGTCTAAATGTGCTACTGTGTTGCTCTTTGATTTGATTTGATTTGATTTGATGAGATTTGTTATACTCAAGCTCTTATTTTCTGGTCATCTGTATCAATTTCAGAGTTAATTCACACTGCAAGTTATGGAATCATCTGTTTGGATTGCTCATCAATTAGACTTGATCATGAAATTGGAACTGTTACTGTTTTAATACCTGTAGATTTTTTGTGGCTTTGTTTTTCTTCTGTTTGTTTCTTTTTTGTTTTATTTGCTTTTTTATTTCGTGCTACACTAGTTTGCCATGTAGCAATTGCACTGTGCAATATTTACAGTATGAGGACTGGGAAAACTAACTCTATGGATGTGATGTCTATTTACAGTTTGCGATAGTGTTTCCTCTCTAGTTCTCAGTGATTTAGGTGTGACCAAGCCTTCTCTACTTTGTCACATTAAGCGGGTTTTCCAGGTGACTCTTTTGGTGAGTGTCAAAATAAGACTTTATGGTGTATTATTGTTAAGATTCACTTTGAATTAAAAAAATCTATTGGAGCAGCTTGTTTTGTCTTTGTCTGTTTTTTGTCTTTAAGGTGCTTTTAGTAGTTCTATATTACTTTGAGAAGATACATGAAGAGATAAAGTCTATGTGGATAAAAATGGAGAAAATCAATCAAAAATTAAAATAGGTCACAATATCCAAAATGATATCCTTATTTTCCACAAACAGTTTGAAAGTTAGAATATCAAGGCTTAAGAGAAATCCAACCAAGGAAAACATCCGAGCCTCAGATTTACAAAACTGGAACCAGATGATATTTTGTTTGTCTGGTTGATGAAAGCACTTCAGGGCTTATTCTTTTCTTTTTCTTTCTGTCAGTCAGGTAGGCTACTTTTGTAATCACAAGTTTCATCTGCAATAATTGACAAGAACAAATAAACAGGAAGTTAATAAAGATACTTAGTGACCCATTTACATTATCTAAGACTATCAAAAGCTTAGGAAACTGGAAAAGATTAGTGCTGGTAATAGGTAAAAACATAACAGAAGCTAAGAAACAAACTGTGTTTAAGCATAATACAAGGATAAGAGGAATTTTCATTTATAATTTAAGAATCTAGTTATTCATTATTCTCAATTCACAGACAAATTATATAATGGTATGCTAAACATATGGCCAAGTTAGACAAAGACGGCTCTAACACTAAAATGTACTCATGGGAAAAATATTTGGATATATTAAAATAATCAAATAAATAAATAAATGAATAAAATGACAAAGTTTTATAAAGTGAGTTGTTAAAAAAATAAAACGTGAAAAAAAATAACAATAGTGTAAAGGTAAAGGTGATATAAATATGCTCAAAGTATTCATAGAAGTTACTTACAGTGAAGTTTTTTAAATGATTATAAAGAAGAGTGGATTCAAACTACAAAACAGGCTTGACTGACTTTTCATTTTTATTGGATAAAAACAAAACCCTGAGATGGAAAAAAAAAAAAAACAACCTTATTTCTTCATTCAGGTTTTAAACCCTGGATTTTTCTTTTAATGAGTCGAGGTTGACATCTTGTGGTGATAAGGAGGTACTACAGCAGACTTTTAACAGCCCGTATCCCTGTATGACTTCTAGGCTGCAGTCGTTGTACCATAGGAGCAGTCAATGTGGATCTCAGACCAGATTGTAGCTCAAAAATTGGTGTTTGCGGAAGTAAAAACCCTACTTTACGTTTTGTTTAACGTTTTGCTAACAAAGGCTTAAATTCACCCTGCTGGTATATGGGTGTGCTCTCATTCTTCCAGCAGGGGTCGCACTACAGACTGCTGCCTTTGACTTTCTCCCCACAATTAACAGCAGAGAGGCTAATTTGCTCAGTTTGACCAGAGGGATGTTGGACAAAAAATTGCCCAGCTCTCTTCAGCTTCCAAAGCCCTGAATTTTGGACTGATTTCCACCCGAGCTCTGCCAAACATCCTCTGCTTGCAGCAGGTCCGTATGATCCGGTCTGTCATCAACAGCTCGATGTCAAACCTTTGGCAAAGTGAGCTCTGCGCCGCCCTGCGCCACACCGCGATGATGATGCTGGGTGGACCGAGCGCAGCGGAGCGATAGGGCGCATTTCTTAATTTCCCTCCAACACCGCGTCCCCCCTCCCCACCACCACCACCACCACCCCGCAAAACCCCCTCCAGCCCTGGACAACACGACGAGACCGCGGGACCGCTGCGTTTCCCCCGTTCACACACGAGGATCGATCCAATGTATTATTTACGACCGAAACTTCAGCAACTTATCCACTGGATATGGCTCCCGGTGTGAGGAGTGGGCGGCGGACAGGTCACCCCAAAGTGTCGGCGGCGGCGGCGGTGGTGGTGGGAGCCGGAGGAGAGGATGCCGGTGGGCGCTTGGATGCCGGAGGAGAGGGGAGGTGTTTGAGGACCAGGTGGCGAGCCGGAGCAGCGGGGATGCTCGGGAACTGTGTGCTGTCTGTGGGGATGCTTTTACTTGTTGTCCGGTGCGCTGTGGCCGCAGAGGGTAAGCAGCACACCGCAGAAAACACATGCTGAAAACACATGCAGATTCGTGGTGTTAATCCAGGATAAACTGCGAGTGACATCTTTTGTCAAGAGTTGGAACATTTTGGGTGGGAAACGCTTCTTTTGTTTGGCACTGGGAACGTTTTGTAATCCGCACATTTACTGCTGCTGGGTGCATGATTCACAGCCTGTGTGCATGAATCTGTTGCAGCTGAATACCTTTTGTGTGGCATTTCTATTGCAGAAAAACTTAGCAGTCTGTGTTCCAGGCTCCTCTGAGCTGTTTGCATGCAGTAGGTTGTTTTTGCATTGCAGTCAGGGAATACCCAAGCTGCCCAGGCCGGCTGTCATCAGGATAAATGCCTCCACTGACCGCACAGACATGATGTGTTGTGAGAAATACGATGTTGATGCTGGCTTGCGCAGGCTTTGCTTTATGTGATGTAAGTGCCGCTCTCACCTAGAGGAATGTTTCCACCTGAAACCAAAGCCTGTCTACTCTTTGTGTCTGTGCTCAGACCGTGATCCTCTGCTTCTCCTCTGCAGCTGGACCCATAATGAGCCTGAACCTTAACTTTGTGCCTCAACTTCCCCTTTGTCCTACATTGTGCACTTGAGTTGTGGTTGCTTTTTCATGACAGAGCTTATTATTAGAGCCTGGGAGCTGTTCTGGGAGTGCATGGCAGTCACAGGACAGTCAGAGCATCTGGGTCAGCACTAATGGCACACATACTGTAGCCCTGTACTGTAGGTCCGTTAGTCTCTGGCGGCACAGAGGAGGCTGGGGCACATTTGGTACAAAAAAAAAATTGCTTCTCTTTTGTTTGAAGGAGAAGCTTAACAGCAGTTATCCTCCCTGCAGGTGCACCGATTTGACTGCATCCCTCTTTTTTCCATCTCGTGACTCCTCTCCTCACCTCACTGTGCATGACTCCGGCCTCTTGATACGACCCCCTGAATTGAACATAACATGCTAAGCGTGTTACCAACAGCAGCTCAGTCACCTCTCTCCAGTGTGCAAACTGTGATGTAGTGGCTGTAGTCTCACCTCTGCTGATGCACTGCTACAGTAGCAGAGTCTCCTCCCCTCTCCCTCCCTCCCTCCTCTCCCTCCTCTTCCTCCTGCTCACAGTCAGCACATCCATTCTTAAACACATGAGCCCAGCAGAAGCAGGAGCACCTGAGCCATTTAGGACTATTGGCTGAAAAAGGGCACACCAGTGATTTAAGCATCCATCTACGTCAGGAAAGTGTGCAAATGAACTGCAGTAAAGAAAACAGAAGGGTTGCTGGATCCTGTAGACCTTCACATGGTTGACTGGGTGTTAGGAGTCCTGATGCTTTTTTAAAGGGGTTTCATTTTTGATATAAGTTATGTAACTCAGGTCTTTAAGGGGACAAAGGGTGTCTTGATTTTATGCATTCATTGATTTTTTTTGTGCAAGCTCAAGGAAAATAAGACATTACATAACATTGTGGTCACATGATCCTTTCATTCAAAAAGAAAACTTAAAAAAAGTTGTTTTTGTATCTGCTTGAGCTAAGGGTCTGTATTTTAACAAAACAAAACAAAACAAAAACTCACTCAGCATTTTTCCAACAAAATACTACAATTTTTGATCAGGAGAAACAATTATCCCTACCAAGTTCCACCTCAACAGTCAAACAAAGCATACGCTTTATAAAGGGAAATACCCAACACGTGCCTTCACACATGACCACCTGAGATGTCAGGGGTAAGGTAACAACGGGGACCTCCCCCTTCCCTTCAAATTAAATTCTCTTCACAGATCAGTAACCTCTGTTGATATTTGACCTAATGCTGGAGCCTTAGCTTATTCCCTCCATCTGTGTTTTCTTGTGGGTCTTTAAAGGAACACATTTTATGTGTGGGTGTAACAGGCCCATATGTTGGATGAGGTACTTGCCTGAAAGTGACTTTACTACGCCAAAAAATAGGGCGGGGATACTGTGTTTTTCTCCTGATTCTATTCTTTTATGATTTTTGGGTTGCTGATTCAATCTGAAATGCGATTCATCAATATTTCAGATTTTTGTGATCTTTAGTTCAGAAAAAGTTGGATGATGATGATGATGATGATAATGATGATGTCTACAGGCTATATCAGGAGCCATATTTTCCCAAAAGAGTGTGCATCACATGTGAGTCAGTTTTTAGGATGTATTCAGGGGATTTGACAACTCAACTTTTTCAACCCAGCTTATGAACAAAGACTAAAATGAAGGACTTAAATTACAAAAAAAAAAGAATTTTGAAAAAAAAAAAAAAAAAAACCCAACATGATTTAAATCTGTAAAACGAAAAATTCTGATACTTTGATCCATCAATTTTTTTCTCCCGCCCCTACTAAAAAAGCTCTTAAATGAATGCAGTCTTGAGTTTCTCTGACCCCCTCTTCCTGTTACTGAAGGCCGGCCAGTGATTGAGGATTCCAGAGACATTTGTTTATTCGGTGATACAGATTTTATGATATAGACAGGAGAGCAATAAGACTAGTCTGAGTTTGAGCATCAAAATATGAAAGAAAGAAAAAAGAACTGTAGGAGGATCCTTGGCAAATATGACCATTGACCCCTCCTACAAGTGGCCAGATCACTTTTCTAATGTCATGGTGTTTACAACATGCAAGGGCTTCTTTTATTGAAGTAGCCACAATTTTCAAGTGTCTTTTTGTCGAATTCTTATAGTTCATGCCAGTACCCATTTATTTATTTCATTCGATACATGCTTCAGATGAGACAGAAACAGATGTGATGTAATGTACTTGCAACCGTTTTCTCCATAGCTTACATTTCATCGTAATTCTTTATTTTTGATTTTGCTGTGGATGGATGGAAAATCTTAACGTAAATCATTTTGCATAAGTTATTTAAATTTTACTCTTTAATTATGAATAAAGCATCCATTTCATCATAAATTCCCCTATGGGGATTAATATAGTATTTTATCTATCTATCTATCTATCTATCTATCTATCTATCTATCTATCTATCTATCTATCTATCTATCTATCTATCTATCTATCTATCTAGCTATGTGGATTTTTGAGAAGGGTGTTAGCTGCATAACTTCTCAATCAGCAGCATTTTTTTTTTCTCTAGACCTGCCTTTGGCGGAAGTAATGTTTACACTAAGATGTTGCTACATTTTTTGGTTAGTATTCAATGAAAGATTTGAAGAAGACAAACTGTTTAGAATTTAGATATATGTGAACAAATGTAAAATAAAAAAATAAATAAAGAAAAATAAACAAAAAAAGCAAATTTTACTCTTTATTCTGCTCAGTACATGGTTTAACAGGAGTTTAAAAATATTTAAGTTACCTGCATATTGATTGTGCTAACAGGTTAGTTTTTAGTTAAATGTGCTTTGATTTACACATTATCTTAATACGTGTTCATAAATAACTTAAAGGTAGAGTCTATATGATTTTCCCCAAAAAATAAAAAGTCAACTTTTACCAGAATAATCTTGCTCTATCGTCCGCTCTATAGGCCTCTATGCATATCTTTCAATGTGTAGCTCGAGCCCCCTCCTCCGCCTGTATCAACAAGTGACACGCAGGTGACTTTGCGTGTTGATTAGCGAGTGGAGGAAGCTAACCCCAGCGGCTACGATAGTGGACTTGGTACAGAGAAAAATATACAACTAAAGTGAAACGAAATGCCAAACGGAAGCTTTTTACTAAACGAGGGTGAAGCTTAGCTCGACTTTCAAAGGCTTTCGGGAACTTGGAGAGCAGCTCGGGACAAGGTGCTACGTGAGTTGGCTTTCTGCTAACCAGGTATGAGTCGAATAACCCGGTGTAGCTTGTGCTAACATGCCGAGTCAGGTGCACGGCTCTCGAGTCTCCTCCACATAGACTCTCACGTGCTACAGGTGGTTGCTGGGCTAGTGAATGTGTTCAGGGGTCAGATCTTGTGAAAGCATTTTTTTTTTCAATTTTGCAAGTTTGAAAATCTTTCGTTTCTGTTATCACACTTCATGATTTAAGAAACTGTATCGTCTTTCCAGCACATGTTTACCCATGGATAGCATGAAATTTCTCAATTTCTTGCTTGTGTTGTGCGTAGCTTTGGAAAAAGCATTTGCCAAATGAGATTGTAGAATTGTAGAAATTTTCCTCTCAAGGCCCGTTTTTAAAGATTGATTAATATCAGAGAAAAAATAGGATGAAGAAGAGATTTTAAGAGCAGGTTAAATAACAGAATCATGGACTCAACCTAAAAGATATCATAGCAGGTGATTCACGTGTTGTGTGTTCTTTTTTTTTGATCACCAAATCACTAATATTAACTATCTTTTCCCAATTGTTAACTAGATTGATAACACAAATACCTATTACAGCTAAGACTAGCGAAGAAGACACTTGTCTTGTCTGAGGGCTAAAGAACATCAGCTCAGGCCTCCTTTGGGTCTCTCTATGCATACCAATGTGTTCATCCTGTTATACAACAGTAGACCTCAGTCAGCTATAAAGAAAGAGCAAACCAAGTTAAGCTGTTGGTCTCTGAACCTTTTCAGATCAATATTTTGGCTGGTATTCTCCTATGCAGTACACGTATAGTAGTGTATCTGTTGAAAAGCATGAAGACATTGTAACAGAAATGTCATATCTTAGACGTCAGCCCCAGAGCTTCAGTATAATTGAGGCTCCACTGCTGTGTTTGTGTGAGGTTCACTGAATGAAAAACATCCTCACAGGCTGTGAGCAGCTAATATCCTAACACACAGCTTCCCCCTGTGTGAGATCAGTACTTGAGGTTTCTATGGGAACACCAATTTTTACCCTACAACAACATTTCCCCCTCTTCCCCCAGTGTAAGTTACCAGTGTAGAGGACATCAGGGGTGCAGCGTCGTGTTTGTATCCTCCTGAGTAATGTGGCTGAAAATATGAATCTTCTTCACGCAGTTAGATTCATCTTTAATTAACTGCCGGCGTCTGTTGTCTGGTTTATTTCTTTCTTATTAACACAGCTGGTGGAATCAGTGCTCGGCAGCAGCTTGAGGACATGCAGTGGAGCAAGCAGAGCAAAGGCATCTTTGGTCTTTTGACGATCAGGACCACTTTCCTCTGACGTCAGCTCTGTTTACTCGTACAAACACAACCCCCCGCCCGGTTGCTTTTCAGTGCTGACGGCTCCGTTTTGTCAGTGGTTAACCTCATCGACCTCTTACTGTTTGAGATGCTATCTCTGAGTTACTGGAAGTCATCACTTTCTACTTAGGAATTCATGGAAAGAGGACAGCAAGATTCACAGCCGTCATATTTGTGATAAACCCATAAACTGACTGTTACATGCACATCACAGTCTCTGCAGTTTGTCTTCTCTTTGTGTCTTGCATCTCTGTTTTTTAACTTCTCTGTCTGCTCAGATAAGCTTTTCCATGGCTGTCACGATGTTTAATGTTAAAATAACATCCAGGAATAGCCTTTAAAACACAGCAACAATGACTCACCCTTGCTCTGATGACCCGTCTCTGTGCCAGCTCTGGATTTTCAGGGAGAGGCTGTGGATATTAATTCCCTGTTTATTCACCTTGTTTCACCTCTTTGCAGTTATTTAGTGTGAAATAGTTAATTATGTTGTGGGAAAGCATGTCAGAAGGGCTTATGCTGTGTGTGTGTGTGTGTTTGTGTGCTATATGTGTGTGCATGCAGGAGCGTGGAAAGAGTCTCTCTCCTGAGGTGGTCTTCCATTCGATTTGCTCTCAATAGTGATGCTGACATTTATCTTTGTGAGCAGACAGATATCAAATTAAACAATCAATGCAGGACACCACTGATGAAATCTTGAAAGAAAAGCATTAGTTATACTACACGATCAGTTCTCCATCTGTTTTCTATGGCATGGCAGCAGATATTTTCATTCGTGGTTGTACGAGACCAGATCTTAGTTATGCAGGAGCTGAAATGCAAAGAAAAAAAGGCTGAAGAAGCAGGGACGCAGAGTTATTAAATGATTGAAGTATTTTTTTTACTCCGGGAAGGTTTTAGTGCTCAATATCCATTTTCACTTTAGTTTTCCTTAGGGGATCTCTACGCCTGTTTGTGTTAGACCTTTACCAAATCGGAGGGGTTTGCAGTCTCTTTTCCTGCAGCGCTGTAAACAAATCAGGCAGCACTTCTACAACACGTAGATGTAATGATAAGGCTGCAAACAGGCTTCTAATTAGTATCATGGACCATCTGCCTCGCATTATCCTGTGTACAGTTCACTGTAATCAGGGAATATTGTGTGTGTGTGTGTGTGTGTGAGTGCGCGCATGTTATGAGCAATCTTCATGTTTCTCTATCCCTCTGAACCTTTATGCCTGGCTCTGTTTTGGCAGTTTGGTGCAGGTTGATGGCAGACAAAGGCCTGGCTCTGAAGCTAAAGAGAGGACAGGACAGCGGGCCGTCTGATTTATCAGGACTCGCTGTATAATACAGCACACTGCTTTGCACAAGGCCACTGTTAAACACACTGCATCACACAGGGCTATAGCAGAAGAGAGCATAAGAAGTCTGACTCTCTAGGATGTGTTGAGCTCTTTGATCATGAATAGCAGCTATCAGTTTTAATGTAGCGATTGTTTTTCTGCGCAAAGTCACAAAAAAGGGAAAAACCCAGGCTTTGTTAAAACATGAAAGAGATGTCAATATGTATTTGTAGCCTGAATCCCCCAGAGCAAGTAAACGATTAACAGGGCCAGATTTCTAAAATAACTCAATAACCACAAGACAGAAATAACAGCAGTAATGCAGAACACAGATGATCTGTCACCTTCCTGTCTACCAAAGCAAGACTGAACAAAGTCCAACCTTGCCCTATTTAAATCATGTATTCCCTGGTACTAGGTGTGAAAGATACATCATTTTAACAAAAAAAAAAATCTTATTTTTTAGTAGTTAATTCCAAGCATTTTAAATCGTTAAACTTAAAGAGGCTGTGAGGAGTTTGAAAGTGATCTTGAAAAAGTCTCCCTTCTCGATATATGCCTGATTGTAATCCACACTTTAAAATGAGATTATAAGCGTGAATATACTGCCGGTTACATGCTATTTGAAATTGTTACAATGTAGCTTCCAGTTCGGGTCGACATGGACCAAACTGATTTACGGCACGTCTAGGTCTCTATGACAACACCACGCTGGCTGCCGAAGATAAGTTGTAAGGAAAAAGATGTGTGTTTTTCTCAGCTGAGAACGATTTCTGATTTTGTAGTGATGGTGGACACAGGAGCCAAACTGTCCGACAGAAAATGGACAGAAGAGCAGGAGAAACATATATAACACAGGGGCTAAACTGTTTGTGATAATGTTCTCTCCAACTCACAGTCAGCAGTTATTCTGCAGTGGTCTGTTCAAACTTGAGAGTCTATCAATAAAATGAAGAGTGAGGTTACATTAGCTCTGCTTGGTAGATGACTGGCAGGACATAACCAGGATTTACTAACGTTACACATCATGGACATGTCTTAGAGCACCGGACTGCCAGCTGTGATAATATAAACAGCTACTAAACTTCTTACAAACTGACAGAGTCACATTAGCCTACTGATATGTCGGAGCACCGGGCTGACAATATCGCTAACATATAGCCGGCTTGATGTCATGTTTCAAACCGTAACACTATGTAACTGTACTGAAAAATACCTTACCTTAGCACGTCGTATCCAGTAAAAGTTGTCTTGAACAAAGAAACTTTGTTTCGATCTGATCTCCATTTAATTCCAAAACAAACATATGCCTCACTAAAAGTAATTTAAGACAGTGTGCGACTACTCCAGGCCACAAGGTGGCGAGGGAGTGCAATTAAAACAGATCCTCCTCATAGCGTCTTCAAATACAATAATAAACAATAGTATTCAAACATTTCCACTGTCACATCAGTCAAACTAAGAGAAATCATACTTTTGGACATAAACAATTAACAAAAGATTTCTTTGACGGTTGTTTCCACTTTTTGCCTCCATGTCTCCATATCATGATGCAGAAATTAAGCGCTCTATTTCCTCATTTTGAAACAAGTGTGGGACGTAGCACTGCAGGTATGGAACGCACCTTTAACCTGTAAGTGTAAAGAGGCTGTAAATGCATGTTTAAGTAGAACTAGAGCTCCGGAGTGTGAACCCCTGAGGAACAGAGGGATGCTGGCACTATTTATCGGGTGAATGAATTACTGGTGGAAAGGGAAATGTTTAGTGTGTATGTCTGCATAGGTAAACCTGTGTGTGTCGTGTGTGCATGTGCGTGCTACCCACAGTCAGTCAGCGCCCCTTTGTCACACTGATAGCCTTGTAGCACATGTATTTTTTTTTTTTTTATGGCAAACTGAAATATTGCATCTGAACTTATCACAGATGTTCAGTGCTGAAAAGCCAGATCCTGGCCAGGAATGCTGATTGGGGCATCTCTACATATTTGTTTTGCTGTTGATAGGGCCTGTAGTTTCAAGTGGGTGTCATCAGTTAGGCTTTTTGTGCTTTTTTATTTTTCTGTCAGGGTGAAATATATATAAATATATAATGTACCTTGGGAGAATTTATCAGTCTAGATTGTTGGTCAGAGGAGGGGTTAACTATTCACTGGAGTTACTGCCATCGAGTTATTCTTTTGTGCTCTTCTACAAAGTGCCATACCAAAAAAAATACTCAATAACTTCAACTTGACCTTAAACAAGCCCAGTTGGAAAGCTAGCTACAGTCTCTTCTGCTGGCCCATGTCTGCTTAAAGCAGCGTTAGAAGGGTATTTCTCTGTCATCGTATCCAAAGCGTAATACTTTTTGAAAAGCCACCCAAGAACTGCACCTCTTGTTCAGCACTAACAGGACCTTGACAGAGGTAGTTTTTGTCATTTTTGAACAAGTGAAGTCTTTCTCTGTAACTTTGGGTGATTTCTTGGCAAAGTGAAAGATAGGGAAGTTAAAAATGTTAAGAAGATTTTTACCAGGAGTGAATGAGGCCAGGATTAAGGCCTGTGCTGTGCTTAAATGAGCGCGACAGGAGGAAAGAGAGGAAGAGAGCGGTTTGCCTCCCCACAGACGGGGTCATCAGTCACATATAATGGTGTCACTGTCAAAGTATCGTATTCAGCTTTTGTCTACTTTTGTTACGAATTGGAAATGCTAAGTGTAATGCCAAGTGTAGCTGTAGGCTTGGCTTTTTGCACACTGATGCCTCTGTGGACTGTGGCATTTCAACTAATCCCTTTGAACCACTGGAGGGGGGAATGTGAGATCACTGAGACATACAAACACATTAATTACACTGAGACTTCAAAATGTTACATGCTGAGCAGCCAGGCAAGGAGTGCACGCCTTTACACCGTCATGAATTCAGGGAACACCAGCTGGCTCAAAGATACCAGTGACCAGTGGATGTAGAAGGAAAACATGCCTTTTCTGCCATGTTTTTATCCGTCGCAGTGTACTCTTCTATTATAACACTCACCTTTGCAGGTGGGTGGAATAAAGAGCAGAAGGCTCTTTTGATTTGCTTTTGTGTGGTGGGCTTATCCCATCTCCTCTTTGCTCCCCTTTGCTGACAAAAGCTGCTAAGTTTTCCATTTTTGTCTGTCAATATTTTTATCTACACTCGTGTGTCACAAGCCCACTGAACAAAATCACCTGTGAAAGAAAGTTATTTCATCAGGATTATGTGCTTTATAGTGTAATGCATGTGAGGAGCATTGTAATTGAATGAAAGGTGTCATCTGATGGACATTAGTGCATGCTTTGAAGCTGGCTATGTCAGATCTGATCTCAGGTCTAGTTAAGTGATTTTACAGAAGTGATGTCTGAAACACTTTACTGTAGAGGTCTTCAAATTTCATCACACTTAGGTAATAGTTAGACAAAGTTTTCTCTTATTTTCTTGAAATTAGCACATAACTTCTTTAAAAAAATGTCCAAATTTATTGTTGTAAGTCACAATTGGTAGGTTACTGTTTTTTTCTCAGTTTCTTTGAAATTTACTCCAAATTGCAAAGTAAGAAGGTGACGATTAGCAAATAATTTATTTGAAATAAATCACAACTCACCACAAAATGTTTTTAGAATTATACCAATGTTTTTGCTGTTTCCAGAGAAGCAGGTGATAAATAGCTGCTTAGTTCTTGAATACAGAAGTTAGGTTCGTTGTTTCCTCTGATAATTACCTTTGAAATGTTAAGTGAATAATTCAATTTCCCAATAAGCAGTTGATAGTTTGCTTTTTGTTATTTAATTTCAACAAGTTCTTTAATACATAGTTTGTTGAGATGCATAATTGAGATCACATGCAAAATGATAAACCTTTATGATTAGGATTATAATTTTTTACATGATACACCTGAAGGCTTCAGATGTGATATTCACCAAGAGTGGGGTAGTAAATTGTTCTTACCTGATTGTGATAGACACTGTGAGTACAGGAGCACTGCAAAACAGAATCTAGACAGAAGTTGTGTGCTATTTTTCACCAAATCTCATAAAATTTCGGTGATAATTTCAAAGTAATAAGAAAAAAACTTTGTCTGATTTTTACTTAAGTGTAATAATCAGTAACACTTCAAGTGTTACTGCGATGTCTATATATGGGACAAGGGGTATTTTTTCTGGGGACAAATCAGTTTAGTGTGGAATACCAGATGTCCCGGCTAATACAACGGCAGTAAGTGACCCTAAGAATAAGTATGAATATAATGATAATGGAACTTTCACAGACAGATACAATTGTTTACCAGAGTAGACCATCTCATTTTCTTATGTAAGGTTTGCTAAAAAAATACAACAGGAATTCAACAAATGCTGATTCTCTGTAAACACACAAAACCACAAAAAAGAGAAAAAATGGCTAATGACAATTATAACACCAACAAATCATTAATTTTCATCCATTTTCCCAAAGGCACTGTTGTGGAGGCAGCAGCCGACACAGACATCACTCTCCCCAGCAGTGATTTCTAGCTCCTACTGAGATATCCTGAAGTGTTCAGGCCAGGGATGTACAGTATAACCCCTTCAGCAAGTTCTGGATCCACCCTGAGGCCTCCTCCCAGGTGGACACACCACCAACACTTTCAAAGATGGGGCATCTTTACCAAATACCCATAACGGCTCAACTGTCTCTTTTTGATGCGAGGGAGTAACAGCTGTACCCTAAGGTCCCTCCTGATGTGTCCTGACCTCCTCTCTAAGGCCAAATCTGTCATCTTTCAGAGGAGACTTGTTGTGACTGCTTGTTTCCATGACCTCATTTTTTACACACTCACAGCTTATGACCATAGGTGAGGATTGAAACATTGATGGACAAGTAGATGTAAAGCATCACCTAATTACTTAACTCCTTCATCACAACAGTCAGGCACAATGCTGCCACAGCACCAATCCACCTTTGAATCTAACAAACCATTTAACCCTCGTTTGTGTACAAGACCTTTGAGATTTTTAAACGTCCTCATTTGAGGCAAAGATTTGTTTCCAACCTCGAGACAGCAACCCTTGGTTTTCAAGTAGAGAATGAAGACCACAGACCCAGAGGTGCTGACTCTCGTCTAAGCCACTTTACACTCAGCTGCAAAACGCCTCAGTGTCTGCTGGAAGTCCCAGCCTCCAGAAACCAGCAGGACCACATCATCTCCAAAGAGCAGAGCTGGTACCCAAAGGCTCCCAAACTAGAGACCCTCCTCCCTCGGGCTGCACCTTGAGATTCAGTTCATGAAGATCACAAACAGAACCAGTGACAGAACTAAGAGGATGTGTCTGACTTAGTGTCCAGTGTGAGGACGCAGTTATTACTTTGGTCACGTAGGGCCCCCCTTAAGCCCCACAAGAACACAATCCTAGGCCAACTAATGACTGTCTCTAAAAATGTAAAAACTCTCTCATTTACATCTAATTGCTGGGTAGAGTAAACTGGCTTTAGTGTGCTTCTTAGATTGCTCTTTTTAGCAGGTTTGCATTCCTCCACAGAGTTATTTGCAAAGGCACTTCAAATTAAATCCCATACTCACATTACAGTGTAATTTTGAGATTACCATTGTTTGTCGATTCTCCACTTCTGCTTCCAATGAAGATTTCTTGTACTGATTTAAAAACAACTGTCTGAGTTGTAAGAAGTTAAAAATCCCTGTAAAGTAGTTTCATTATTTGATCAATTATTAATGCTTTTAGTTCAAACAACCAACATAATAGCGCTTGAGTCAGTCGGAAATGAATAATGAATGGTACATTGTTGATCCGACCCCTTTTCCTCTGAGAATTTTCATGTCCATAACTTTTAAGAATATTTTTTTGTTTTGTCATGTTAATTCATCTTTTGTATGCTTCTATTGGATTGTGTAGAAGGATGAGTTTGGCTGGGATGGTTCATTTTCTACCGACCCTAAAAAAGAGACCTATTTAGCACACTGAGTCATCTGTCTGCAAAGTTTCCTCAAATAATCACTCCAACAAATGAAAGGGGAAATAGTTTTGCTTTAGCAACGGAATAGATCTATAATACATGTATAACTTTAATCCAAACTCTGACTCACTGGCTGGAGGCATTAAATGTACTTGAAATGATTCACAGCTAAACAAAGATCAGGGAATCTGTAGGTTAACAATGTCCAACTTATTTGTAGAGTGTAGCTAACATTAGCAGAGCTAGCACTACCAGCCTTTATATCTCCATGTAGGTTTACTTGCACATGACTATACAACAGTTTGACCCAACAAAGCCTATAGATATATATATTACCATTTTCTCATCCCAAATACTGCCAAAGTGCACCACACGATGTGATCCAGGTAATATAGCATTGTAGCATTATGTCAGTGAACATGACCGGCCAGTGATCAGGAGCTGCACTACAACTCAGCTCAACATTCCAGGCCTACAGTAAGGGATGGGTACCAAATCAAAAACTTTCATAGGTACAGATTAGTACTTTGTTTGATTGTTCAATTATTCAAAAAAAGTGTAAAAAAATGAGCGTGTTTGTGTGAGAGATGTGTGTGTGTCTGTGTGTGTGTGTGTGTGTGTGTGTGACTGAGTAAGAGAGTGAGCGTGAGATGACTAATCAGTCACTGTTTCAACTGGTCATGTGACTACCTGCCCCCCTGGTACGGCAGTTTAATCAGACAAGATGGAGCACAAAGAAGTAAGTGAGGCGCTCATGGCGAAAAGAAACTCTACCTCTGTTATTTGGTGTTATTTTGGTTACCTGTTGAATGACACAGCAAAAAGATGTAATTTTCAAAACATGCAAAGCAAAAGTGGCATAAATGTGCTATTTTGGATACAAACAAAACAGTACTGTTGTGCTGTACATTGTTGTTTGTATACAGTAAGTTTGGATATTTTGAGAATTATTACACAATTAAAATCCTCACTAATCCATCTCTGCTTTTTTCTTGATTTTTCTCCATGATAACCAAGCAAGTCTGTAGACTCATGACACAACTTTTTTTTATTAAATCGCAAGCACAATCGCAATCGCAATATTGTCCACCTAATCGCCAATCGCACCTTTTCCCCAAATCCTGCAGCACTAATACAGATCCGATTCGGTCCAAAGTACCGATTCACTTCAAATCGAAAGGTACCATGTTTAAGTACCTCAACACATCCTTGTGACTCTGAGGGACTGGAACACTAGACGATTTTCCATGCTGGATAGGAACACAGCATTGCAAGGTTAAATACTGAAAATTAAATACGTTGAACTGAGAAAAAATGGGATTTTGTTAAAAAACAAATTAATACTTTTACCACATAAACACAAAAAGTACCAAAAATTGGGACCATTGAGTACCAGTATAGATTGCCAAGTACCGAGCATTGGTACCGTATCATTTCAAATGTGAAAGGTACCCATCCCTACCTACAGTGACACTAAGAATTAGTCTGATGAATTTAAAAGGTGTAGGATTAATTTCTTACTATTAATTGTCTGTGCACATTGAAATATAGCAGTGTATCACAGGCGAGTGCACCATCTGTCCATCATCATGACATACACAGAGCTCTACCTCACATTTCTTGCAGTGTATTGACATCCGCATCAACACGACTGACATATTCAGTGCTGTCATATTGGCTGCATTTCAGGGGGGATGTGCTCTTTTAAAATATTGTATCACTTTAGGATAAGCTCCCAACTCAGTTAGAGCAAGAAGTGACCCCATGTGGGGTCCCCGTGCAGCCCAAGGCAGAGGAAGGCTGTTTTTAGTGTATTACTGCTCTAAAACATCAGCGACCCACTCACAGCCTGAGCTGAGGCCTTTGATTTTAAATCTCAGCGACATCACAGATTCAGGGACTCTTTCTCTCCTTTTTCTTTGCTAGAGCAGGTTGAGAGCGAGGCGGCATCAGTGAGAGTGAAGCATCAGAAACAGCGGGCAGGCCTCGGCTGAGCTGAGAGAGCTTTAAAGGTAGTGTTCAACAGTTTTAAAAGCTGGTCTTATTAACTAGTAATCAAGCTGTCTTAAGACCTGAAAAAGGTTCTTCTGACAGAATTAAGAAGCATGTCTGTGTGCTTTTACTCTTATCAGTGTTGGATTTAATTTGACTTTGGGGTATGTTGTGAGACAAACAGCGCTGGAAATTAAATTAAGGATGTAATTTTAAGCATGGACAGAGGCAGCTTTGTTACACAAAGCCCCCACACACATATAGACAGTATAGTAAAATTCAATAACTCATGTGAGCTCACATAAATCTATAGCACAGAGCATTTGTCTGATTTATGCCCCTCACTTTGCTCAGAAATAGCCCCTCAGTCTGAAAACGATGCGGGCTGCTCCCCACAGGCCAATTCATTATTCCTCAGATAATCTGAGTGTGTAGCTCTGCTGCATCTGGAGAGCTAACCCCCTGCATCAACACACACACACACACACACACACACACACACACACACACACACACACACACACACACACACACACACACACACACACACACACACACACACACACACACACACACACACAAAGAAGGCCTTTAAACAAGACACAGCTTCTACCTAACTCTGCTGTGAGCCGCAGACTCTGCTTCCCCTCCATCCTGATGGATATCTTATTTGTCTCTCCCTGGAGACTGTCCCTGCATGTGCGTGTGATTTGTGTGATGTGTGTCACATCTTGCCCCTCTCAGCACTTTGTAACCTGCTGCAGAGAGAGGGGAGGTTCTTAAATTATGGAGCTGCTGTATTTGATGTTCAATATGTTGCTCCATATTAATTGTGTTGCATCAGTGCACCGTGAGGCCTGATATATTGCACAGGAGGCTTAGAGCTCAAGAATTAAATCACAAGAATGGATGTCTTTGTTCTTTATCGACCAAACAAACAGATTTTACTGCAACAACAGTATTAGAGAGCTGCAGTTTAGACTGTGCACAAGCTTTGGTGCATGTGAAGGTCAAATATTCATCCACAGAATGAGATCATAGTACTCCATGATGATTCTGTCACCCAGGTGATGGGCCTCTTCTTGACAGTGGACGTCATCACGAGTCGTGGAGGGCACCCATTAAGCTGTGTGTGCGTGCTAAATATTGTCGTGTAAATGCAAATGAGAAGAATGAAGGGTATCCACTTCAAGAAGGGAGTGTGAGAGGAAGAAGGACTGAGAAAGTACAGTGTAGGGTTGATTAGAAGAGACAGACAGACTTTGGTGCTGGAGTTGGACTCACACTAAAGAAAGAAATTCTTTATGTTTCATTTACAAGTTAAAACGTGCCAATGTTTTGTACCTTTTGCAGGAAAAGTAGAAATCAAGGCATGGCTTTGTTTTCTTTAAAGGGGGAGGGGGTGTGTTTGCTTGACAGCACTGGTGTTATTGAGGAGGCACCATACTCTTTAAAACAGACATAAAGAAATGGACAGGACACAGGATGAAGTTTAAGAATTCAGGCTGATTGTCCTTGAAGGCCTCCTGAGAAAGCACAACAATCCAGGAGAGGAGAGCGACCACCAAGTTGAACAAAGCCAGAACTTTGAAACTACATTATGAAATTGTTTGAAAGTAATGTCCTTTGCAAAATAAAGACAATGTAGCAACAGAGGAGGGCAAACAAAGCTGTGTAAAAACTATTATATTGATTTGGGAATGAGTAACATGGACTGTAGAAAGTATGAATTTTGTCTGCAGGTCAACACTTGGTTTTGAGAGAGGAGCAGAGTTGGTCCAGTCTTAATCTCTGCCTCTCAGAGGCATGGTTTGTGTGCTGTCTTGCGATTACATCATCAAATGTGTGAGCTCTCAAGAAGACTTCACATGCCAACTTATGTATTTTTTGAGAGTCCACATTTCTACAGACTGGAACTTAAGCCTGGTCTATACTTCTGATTTTATATAAAAGAAGCTATGCATCAATAAGCTCAATGAATGGTCCAGGTCAGGGTACCATTCATATATCACATATCGTGCATTTGCAACATTTCAATCCTTCAACTGTACATACTAAATCCTTGTATACTTTTTTCTTTGCAATATTTGCAGTAGGGCTGCATGATATGACCAAAATCCAATATCTCGATATTTGTAGGCTATATCTCGATACACGATATATATCTCGATATTCTGACACCAAAGAGATTTACTTTCTGATGACTGAAAACATTTAGTATTCTGTTTGTACTTGATGATTGCGATATAGCCGTTTTATACATCTCGCGTGCAAAAAAACGGCGATACATCGAGTATACTCGATATATCCCCCAGCCCTAATTTGCAGTATCATTGACTGCTGTGTGATCCTTACTAGTTTTCTTAAATTTTTTAACACTGCATAACTGGACACGTAAATTCAAACTTGAGTTTGGATTTTTTTATTCGTGTAAAGGCACATCTTGTTTTCAGGCAATGTGAAATCTTTAGAGCCATCTCAGTGACTCATACACATGTGACGCCATTGAGGTCAAAGGCTCAGTTCTTTGGCTTTGGGATGGATATTGAGAAATGGCACATGTATTTAAATGCCATCTCTTACTAGCAGAGCTCATCCTTCAGCTACAACACGCCCACCTGTCAGTCACATTAAGTCATATCATACCTAACTGTTAGCCTCAGTATCATCAAAAGAGTGAGTTACCAAAGAAATCACCCACTCTGTGGTGGTCTCCATTGCTGTAAAAACAAAAAAACAGCAATCCAGAAAAAAAAAAAAAATCCTGGATCTAATGGCAGCACCTGCAGCCAAATAACTTGTAGCAGTGTGTCACACTAACTAGGTTTGCCTTCTGTCTAAGTTCTTGCTTGTGTTGTACGTCAGCTAAATGAAACTGTAGAACTGTAGACTCCCGGGCTTTTGGAGTCAGCTCCAAGTGGACACTTGAGGAAGTACATCTTTTTGCACTTCCCCTGTGGTTCCATCTTTTAACACCAGCAAATGACTCCTGCTGCTTTTGTTCCCGTGTCCCTGCAGAGGCACATAAAATAAATAGCACCATCTTTGAATGTACTCGCCTGTCCTATTTCTCACTCTGACAGAAACCTGCTCAAAAGAGGCTTCTTTACCTCCTGGCTTAAACCGGGACTGAAAAGATGGCTCCTTTGGGAACGTCAATCCTCTTAGTAGTATCCGTCTGCCCATCATTAAACTCATCTGGATTAAATCTGCAGCAGTACATTGGGCTGCAATGAGTGCATATAAAATCTTGTTTAAAATCCAAATGAGGTCTGGTAAGGGTTGTACTTAATTATGAATTTTCAGCCAAGAATATCTGAACTAGAAGACACTCTTAATAGCAGATGGCCTTATCTGACACTTTCCATCATTTGTCCACACACATCATGAACCTTGACATTTTTCCCTTTAGGACAGACGCTATTTATAGAAGATATTTATTTTGTACATATAGGGCATGGACAGAAAAAGATTTCAGGTAACAGGAAAATTAAACCCTTTTCTTTGAAGTTGAACAGGTCAGAGTTGGTACGTATAAAATGTCAGGTATTAGGGAGGCTGTGAGTGTGCTGACTCAGACTGGAAGCAGTCAGTGCTTGTGTTTTGACATCTGTCACAAGCTGCCAGCATAAATCTACAAACCAGCCTCTGACCCACTCTCACCAGACTTAATGTCATAATTTTCCACAAGCTCATCCACTCTGAAATGCAAAAGCCTCTCAATGATTAAAGGTGAGGCTGCACGAGTCGGGATAAAACTGACACAGTAATATCTTTTTGCTCTGGTGAAAGGGTGGACTTGTTATGTAACAGGAGATGGACTCTTCTCCTAGATTAGTTTTTGGAAAAAAAGAGAACTTTGTAAAGTTTTTTGTACAAATCAGAACAAACTGGAGCATGATGTATATCTGTTAACTTGCCATACTAAAGACTACATGTCTTTTCTTCAATATATCGTGCAAAAGTTCAGGATAAAGAGCAGAAATCCAAACAGGAAGGATTAAATAAATGTTTTTTTAACTCTTCGAAATAAAACATGTCTTATAACAGAATACACAGTCAGCCTAACCTACTGCCTCTGAGCTGAAGACGTCTTTGCCTGACTTCAGTCTCAGATCTTAAACAGCAGTCTAACTCAAAGCAGCAAGAGGACCTGAAACTGAAGAGATGTTTGTCCATAACAACACAACAGGTGCTGCTGATGTGAGATGGCTGTAGCTGCAATAAAATATCAATCATGATAAAAGAGGCTGTGTATGAGCACCATAAATCCAGACTGACATTGTTTTTTAACGTACTACTTTTGTAATTGCTATGATGGTAAATTAAATAGATGTTATAAATCAGTGAGCAGTTTGATTTTTGTTACAGTGTGAGATCTCACCTCCGGTTCTACCTTCAACCCTCCTTTCCTGCCTTCACTATTCTAAGATCAGCAGTAGGACTGTAGAGAAATAGTCAACTCACGATACAATACCAAATATGATGAAAGGCTCACAATGTGAAATACTCACAATAAGAAATAACTTTTGTTCACGGTATCACAAAAGATTCACATAAAAAACAACCATTTTTCTTTTTTGATGCTTGACCTGTCAGTTATTCCTCAAAGAATTGATTCTCCCATCTGACTGACATAACTGGCATCATTATTTTAGAATAGGGAGTAATATTAGGATTTGCAATATTTTTATTGTATTACAGCACAATTAATAGGGCAGAGTTTGCTGATGAAAAATGACACCTATCCACATCCAGGCTTGTTAAATTAATCATGCACCTTTCCCAAAGGTGTGTGTTATTGAAGCAGCTGACAGCTGTAATTGGCTCAGTCTGAAAACAAAGTGAAATCTCCTGTTCAGTACCACAGAATTAACCTAAACACCTTCAAATAAATAACAGCCACCCTTTAAAAAAACATCAGCACTTAACTTGATATTAGTGGTGGCGATTAGTTTAACGTGGGTACATGAGCTTTAGTTCACGCTAGGGGTGGGCATATAGATCTAAGTATCGATTGTATCGATACCAAGATGAGTATTTGTTTCGGATCAATACTAGCGTGATGAAATCGATACTGCAGTTTCTCTTATGTCCTCCAGCAATTTACTATACTTTCCTCCATCTGCTGCCTTTCTGTGCAAATTTTTGTTATTTTGCAATTTTGATTTTTTGTCCTAAAACAATTGTAGTGGTAAAATAATTATTTTATTACTTTTATACAGTTTAAATTTTGTTCTATTGTTGGGGTTAGTTAATAAAAATCGTTTTTATTGACTAAAATTAGGGATGCACGATATTAACGGCACAATATCGGTATCGGCTGATAAAAGCTTAAAAACACATTTATCGGTATCAGCAGATATGAAAATTTCTGCCGATAGTCACAGCCGATAAGGTGCTATTCAGTTAGGATTATTATTATTTTCCATCTGAAAAATAAGCTCCTTAAATAAAATGTAGCACTTCATTTATTTGCACTGCAGAGCTCTGTCTGTCACCAGGTTGTTACAGTAGCTCTAAAATAATCAAATGCAACTTGGTTATGTTTAAAAATGCATTGTACATTTAAAGTTCATGTGATCTAAAGAAATTATTTTTGTTTTTCAATACTGAATGTCTTCAGTTTGAAAAAATATTACATTTCTTATTTATGGTAAAATCAAATGTTTTTTGTCTTGTTTTATGTGTGTTTCTTAAACAAGTAAGACCGTCACAATAAGAGTAACATAAAAATTCCAGTACAGGATAGACTTAGCTTTCTTTACAGTGAAAAAAACAAACAAACTTGTGATTATTGGTATAGGGGTTTCGATATATCGGCATGTCGGATATCGACAAAAATCCAATATCGTGCATCCCTAACTAAAATATTTGGGTGTGTTTTACCATAATCATAATCAAAATCAACCAACTCAAGGCAAAATCACAAAATTATTTAAATTTTCAGGAAATGTACAAAATGGGATAAAAAAAATTGGGTTTAATTTTGGAGGTAATCTGGATCACCGTCTGGATCCAGGATTTTTTTTAAGTATTCTTTATCATTGTGAGATAGGGACGTTTTCACCATATGTGTATATAACTCCACGATAAATGGTCGGATTGCAAAACAATACAAGACAAGGTCACCATAATTTCTGACAGATGTAAAAGTGTGATTCAGATCCTGGCAATATTCTGGATACTAAGATCTGGAATATGAAATATGTACTGGGTCATCATAACTTTCAACACTGTCAGGAAACAAATTATCGTACAAACCTGCATCTAACACCAAATTGTAGCAGACAGTCTGCTGAAAGGGAGTATAACATTAAAGTAGGACTAAAGTGTTGCTTGACAGTTACAATATGCTTGGTGGAGGTCTGTGCTCTCTGAGTGCTTTACTAGTTGAAATATATTTTGCAGCTTTGTTATTTTACAACATTTCGTGCCATGTAATTTTGTTTCACCCCTAAAAAGCCATAATTGAAGCCTAAGGAAGTGAAAATCGCTTGGATGTTCCTCCCAGCATGTGAGATGATAAGTCATTGTCTACCTCCAGCTTGCATACCTCTGCCTCGGTGCAAATATCTGCAAAGCACAGACTCATTGAATCCATGACAGCAGCATCTGACACTGCCAGGAGCTGCAGTGTGTCACAGCTTTGTGGCCCGGTGGTGTCGTGTTGAATTGAGGATGCGGCGAGGCCTTTGTTTGAGAGCTCATCCATCATGCTGCCTGCTGGAGGAGGTGCTGATCTGTGTGTTTGTTTTGACTCTGTGCAGTGCCAGGCTTGAATGTACGTTCACTGTGATGTGAAGCATGAACAGTGTTGTAGCTCAAACGTGTTTGACCTGGTATTAAGCTCTGGTAAACAGCACCAAGCAACCATGGCTTGTTTTCACCTCCCCTCTTCTTCCCTTTCTCTTCTCTGGGTGTCCTAATATACCCTGGAGAAGGAGGTGTGATGTAAACTGTTTCCAGGTCACAGAGAAAGGGAACCAGCTTTTCCACATGGAGAAAAACAGTAATGACAGCAGATTAGGCTGGACTGAATGAACATGTTGTAGCCTTTTTAATATTTCTCCCCAGGTCTTGCAGAACATAAGCAGTGGTTATTTTATTGAATAGTGGCTCCCAGTGTGTGGGCTCAATGCACCTTTAGAAAAGTGGGAGCTAGAGCAGCAAGTTATTAATTTTACAGCCAGGGTCTTCAGCACACTGGCCACATATGGCAGCAGATGTAATGAATTGTTGAGTTGGAATGAAGATGGACCTTTACTGTGTGGATTTGGCACCAGTTTCACACCCATATGAATTTGTAAGTGCATAGTTGCACTTGAGAGCTGTCTTCTGAAACTAATAACTTTATTTAATATCTCAGATGTGTACATGGTCAGAAGATTATGGTCTTCCCAGTCTGGGTAATGTTCTCTGTGCACTGCAGGCTGTGCTAAGTGTGTTGAAAACTATGAAATGGGTTTGTGTTTAGCAAAAGCAAATATCTTTAAAGCTGCAAAAATGTAATGGACTGTGCTCAAATTAATGGAGTGTGTTTATATAACGCTTCCTCTACTAGTCTGACCTCTCAAAGTGCCTTTACATTCCCACAGTCACACACTGATGGCAGAGGCGGCCATGTGAAAAGGCCATCAGTTTTAACGAATCCCACTCACACACTGATCACACAGCCACCAGTGGCAATTCAGGGCTAAGTCTCACCAGGTCCTTGGCACAAACCTCCAATCTTTTAATTAAGAGACGATGCCACTACCACTGGTCACAGCCCCCCCAAAACGACACATTTTAAGATCCCGTTCACACAACAATGTTTTATCTTAAAACGCAGTGAAAACAATCTCTGTTTACATGGAAATGCAGAGGGCCTGAAAACGCCGTAGTACGCATGCCATGACTTCAGTCGGCGCTATAACTGTCTTGTCCAGAAGCTGCTTTTGGGAGATCTCCACCGAAGTAGAGTTGAGCAGGTCATCTGGTGTATTGGCTAGTACTAAGTTCATAAGTGGAGCAACAGATGCATATTTTGTTGAAAGACAGTCAGTAGATACAGCAGATTGAGCAGCACAAGCACAACATGGTAGTTCTCGAAGATTGTAACAACGGTACTTTTGTCCTGTTGTTTGTGTGAAGTGCGAAGCGGAGTGTGACATCGTCGTTTCCACTGAAAACGCCGGCTTACAGTTTGCACGGCAACGTGTCTGCAGCGTATCAGAAAAATCCTACTCTGGGGGACGTTTTTAAAAGTTTGCATTTTAGGTCGGCTGAAACGCCGTTTCTGTGTAAATGCAAGGCTGAAACTAGAGATGGGATTCGAAAACTGGTTCCTGTTGAGAATCAAAATGTTTTAATCCATCGATATCGTTAGCCCTTGTGCTTAACGATTCCCTTATCATTTCCCTTATCGATTCAGGATTTTCTGCTCGAAGTTTTACTGAAAAACTGACTTCATAAAGAAATGTACATGACTCTCTCTCAGGAGATTCATGTTCAGTACATTCAAAATGGTATAAATCACCTTATTAACCAAAATAACGAAATAGTGCAAGCTTGATGCTAACATATGGGAAACTGCATTGATATGCTAGCAGTTAGCATACATCAGTATAACTTCAGCTTCAGAATAGAATTTCAACTTTCATCACAGAAACATGTTACATCAACTCTTTGTAAAAATACTGAGAATTTCAAATGTTAAAAGCTCACAGGCAGTTGAAAGGCTCATGGCTGACTTCATAACTACAGAAAGCTTCCAAACAACTTAAACCATTGCTATAACCACTTTGAGACACTAGATGGCCGACGTGAATTATTAATATATTACATCACAGTACATCAACGTTACATTGTGTACAATTTTTACCTGTTTCTGTGTAATTATGCCCAGAAATATGCAGACTCAGGGACTAATAGCATTTTATTCACTTACAGTAAAAACTCAATCAAATGTTGTTAAAACAGAAAACCTGTAAAGCTACTTTTTGTTCCAAGAAAATTCACAACAGGAATAAGGGAATCAATAAAGAATCAGATCGATAAGCAGTATCGATAAGGCCATCGGTATTGACAAAATCTTATCAATTCCCATCCCTAGCTG
This sequence comes from Halichoeres trimaculatus, assembly GCF_033239565.1. Classification (NCBI taxonomy): domain Eukaryota; kingdom Metazoa; phylum Chordata; class Actinopteri; order Labriformes; family Labridae; genus Halichoeres; species Halichoeres trimaculatus. The sequence continues at coordinate 28,407,716 of NW_027437181.1, forward strand.
AAACGCAACAAAACTTTTGCGTTTCACCCTAAAACCACTGTCATGTAAACAGCCCCCAAGAGATTATTTTATCGACATAGCAGTTAATACACAAAGATCAACATTTTAAATAGATAAGGACTCTAAAAGTCAGTAAAACTGATGTGTTACTAATACATTTTAAAAGTGTGTTAAAGACAGATTGATCCACTTATAGTTCAGAGGTGCTACATAATCTAATCTGTCACATTCACATTTGTTCTGTTAGTGAAAATATTTGAAACAATATAAATCACTTTTTTTGCAGTGACAGTGCAAATGTTACCTCTGATTACAGAGTTCTTCCAAATTAATCATCTTCAAATATTCATCTCAGTGAGAAAGTACTGACTCGAGCTTCAACATGAGCACCTTATTTTGTGTCCTGCTGCTCGCGCTGGCACCATTGTGATTGCATTACATACATTTTGACATTCTTGTGCTTGACTCGAGTGTGGATTTCAGAGGGGATCCTGGAGGCTTAACAGGCTTATCCTACCTTGTTATCCCTCATTGTCCTCCTCTCCCCTCCATCCTCTTCCAGCCTCGGCTAACCTCTGCTGCACTGAAGCCAATAAGCACGGTCAGAGGCTGCTTGTTATCAGAATGTTCAGTTGGGGCCACCTGTGAGTTTGTTACATTACTACATATTTAATGTTAATATGTATGGGGACAAGCATGAAGCAAAGTAAACTAATGCTGCACTAAGGCATTTAGACTATGCAGATCTGCAATGACTGCCCAGGATGGACCTTAGAGTTACCAAAATCAACAACTTTAGGGCCGTTTAAACGACAACAGTTTTAGGGTGTAACACAAAACTATTGTTGCTTTCTGGCCTCGCGTAAACACGTAAACAACATTTTAGCCGACCAAAAGCGCATACTTTTGAAAACAGCCTCCAGAGTGGATGTTTTTCTGAAACGCTGCCAACACCGTTGCTGTGTAAACAGTAAGCCAGCTTTCTCAGCAGAAATGCTGACGCCACGCTCCACTTCTCACAAATCAACAGTAAAACAGTACCGTTGTTACGATGGTTGTGGACTACTGTGTTGTTCATGTGCTGTTCAATCTACTGAATCTGCTGACTATATTTCAACAAAATGTGCACCTGCTCCACTTCTGCACCGAGCAGATTGGCCCAGCTCTACTTCGGTGGAGATCTACCAAAAGTGACTTCTGGACAAGACAGTTATAGTGCCAACTACAGGCCTGGCATGCTTACTACAGCGTATTCTAGTGTTTTGACTGCATTTCAGCGTTTTCAGATGAAACATTGTTGTGTAGGCTCAAAAGACCATGCAAATAAACAAGCTCAAATATGAAACTGACATGACATAAATGACACAACAGGGCCCTCTTTACAAAATTTGTCATTTTGATTTTAAAATGTTGTCAGTCTGGACCCAGTTTAAGCTCTGCAAGAAAAGAGTTCCCAGCTTTAATCCCTGAACAAAAAAAAACAGTTTGTCCAAGAGATGCTTTCTAAAAGAAACAAACCCAGTTAAATCCTACACATTTTCAGGAACCAGACACTCAAACTGTACATGCATAGCCCGGTTGTTGAAACATTGATTAAGACATTTAATGAGGGGGTATTGTGCTTTTTTTTCAGTCCTTTTTTCAGGTTTATACTATCTACCTGGCACCCAATACTCAGAATTTTGCACATTTAATACTGTTAGAACATGGTAATGATGTGACCTCACTAGCTTTGATATGTTGATTGATTTATTAGGGCCTGAGCCGCCAACCAACGGTTGGGCAAGAGCCCTATTGAAACCCTTGTGATTATTATTTTACGCCTTTTTTCCCCGTCTTCTTTATAATTTGTTTCTGTCAAAACAACCCCAAATTGCGTGCCTTTTGCTTGATAAAAACATGAACGTGCCAAGCCCCGAAATTCGCATGCCCAAAAAAAATTATGAATCTGCAACTTGCCCAAAAATTAACTCCATAATTAGCTCCATAGCACCCCCTGGGGGCTAAAAACTGCAGCCCTCTACTTTGAGCTACAGCCCTGAAATTTGGTGCGCATAACAAGCATGCCCAGCCCTACAAAAAAGTCTTTTACGACTTTTGTAATTTTGTATGATGCAAAATGCACACAGAGGTTCAGTGTCACAGCCTCAGTGCATTTTTATCACTGGTTGCACTAACATTAATGCTCCAGAGCGCCACCCAGGGGCTCAAATCTGCAACCTGTCCAGCTACTTTGAGCTACGGGCATGAAATGTTTTGGGCTTAACCCTCATGACTAACATGTGGCTATTGGCTGAGCCACACTTTCCTGCTCATGTGGCGGCTGGCACATGCTCCGATTGGCAAGCATTTCTGCTTTTTGAAAGAAACCCCAGAAGAATTCTGGTTGTAAAAGTGTAAGAAACCTTAATCATACAAACAGGCTGCTCATTGTCACGCATGTTTGATCAAGGTCAATAGTCAGAATGTTTCCTTTATTGGTTCTTGCAGCAGGTAATTGAAAAGCTTCTGTGATACATCTTTGTTATGTCACTTAAAAGCCTTGTGACTCCCAATGGTCTACTTATTTTGCATCTTCTTCATGTTATTTCACACAAGGTGAAATCTGGTTTGACATGTGAGGCATGAATTATGTATCCCTGTGATAGATTCACAGTCACAGTCAAGAAATGCAGTGAAATTCTCCATTAATGACTTTAATCTGAAACACCAGAGGAGCGAAATGCCATTTATGGAGAACATCTAAAGAGTAAATTAATTTGGGTTGATTAATGCTTTAATAAATGAAAGTGTAGCCGGGTTTTAGCTTTTTGCATTTTAATGATGCTCTTTGGTGTTGGGAGTTTTGAACAAAACAAAAAAAACAGTAATGTGCATCCAGTGCACAGAGCAGCAGCCCATAAACTGTTAATGTTTATTCATTAGTATTGTTATTATTCTGTTGACGTTCTCATTGCTCAACAAAACAGTCACACACACACACAAACACACACACACACACACACACACACACACACACACACACACACACACACACACACACACACACACACACACACACACACACACACACACACACACAGTGGATGGGCAACAGGTTGGGAGTGTTTACAGCAGTGAGCAACAAAACTTATGGAAACGTGTTTTGCATTTTCAAAAGTAGCTCTTGAAGGTGGTCAAATTCAAACCTCACTGTTACTTTGATCATGCTATGCAAATTTAAAAAAAGGCTACATGTACCTTTAAGCGTGGAGCTGACATTTGTGCAGGAGGTGAGCACAGGATGCATAGGCAGTCCCTTTGCAGGATGAGCTTTGACTTCCTCTGAAGTCTCTCTGAGGGCCCAATTAGAATGAGAGAGAAAAAGCCATGTGAGTCCCACAGCAGTGAGACCAGAGCTCTCAGGTTCAGTCTGTTTTTCCCACCTCAGTCCGTCACAGGTGACCAAGCAGGTACATCTCTGTGTTAAATTGGTCTTTTAAGTGCAGACTGCAGGCCTGGACCTTGGGCAAAGGTCAGTCAAAGGGACAAAAGGCTGATATATAATTTAAATTATGACTTCATTATGGTGTAGTATTAAGTGAGGCTTTCTTAGCAGAGAGATTATGACCTCAATATCTTCAGCTCCTGTTCAGGTTTTCATGTTTCACCTTGTCTTTTTAAAAATATCTGCAGCACTGACTGATCTGTTGCGTGTTTACGATGTGGGTTAACTCAGTCAGGTCACACGGCTGTTTTTGCTCAAGGCTCTTTAAACAGGAGGGGTCAGAACCAGAGTTTGCACCAAGACAAAGCAGATGCAAAGCCTACAAAGAGGCATGCATAGAAGCAGCAGAAAGCCAGCATGTGTCATTTATACACAGAGAGAGCAAGAGTCTAAACATACTAAAGAAAAAAGCATCATTAGACAGAAAAATGTTATAATTTAAAAGGAAAAATGTATATGCAGATTTCAAGTTTGATGCCCATGAAGGGCTGTGGAAAAGTTGAGACAGTGCCGTGTTTTACATTGTGTTGCATCATCTCTCCTTTAAACAACACTCTGTGACCAGTTTATGGAGTTCTGAAAGTGAACAATGTCCCACTTTTGCCATGCATCTACAAACCACCACAGATGCTGGCTTTTGCAACTGTTCACTGATAACAAGTCAAGTGAGCAGAGGATGCAGGGACTGTGACCCCCCTCCCAAAAAAAAAAAAAAAAAGTAATGTTTTGTTATGTGAGACAGTTTTTCCACAGTGAACCCCAAATGTGCTCAGGCTCAGAGGAGTCACTAGCAATTCTGAATCATGTTTGTATAAGTTCTCCTAACTGGATTTTCACCTGCATTTTTGGAAGCAGCATGACCATGTTTGCAGATGATGTTTTTTGGAAGCAATGTTGAGCCCGTGCAGTGATTTCCACTCCAGAGTCGTGTCTGTTTTAATGCATTGCTGCAAGTATTGATAGTAGAAAGAGCTGTCTTCAGATTACTTTCATCTTTTAATCATATAAACGTTGCATTTAACACGCTGTGTGCTTTTACTTTGCGTGAAACTCTCCCAAACTCTGGAAATTTTGGACGAACGGCTTCTCCAGCTCTGCCATTATTGGCGTGTTTACTTGTTTCCCTCACCTGCTGGCTCCGCTTCTCCTCTGCCACGCTGATCTGTTTACATGTGACACGTACAGCCCAACAGCCCAGGTAATCTACACTCCAGTCAAGTAGGTGGCGGTAATGCACCTTCAGCTAGTTGCTAACCGCTAAATGATCCGATAAAAAGGAAGAAGACGAATTAAACTGACGAGAAACTAATACAATAATGACACAGCAAAGTGCATTGATTATAGAAAAACGTTCACTTTTACTGATCAATTTTTATCGATTTTATTGATTCATTGTTGCAACCCTAGTATTATGTAATGAAGATGGCAAAATCCCCAAATTCTTCGCGTGAAGCTCAGAAACATTATTTTGGAATTGCTGAAATATTCCCTCAACCAGTTTCTCACTAAATGGTGAAACTCCTTCCATCTTTACTTCTGAGAGACTTGTTTTCTCTGCACACCCTTTTAATACCCACTCATATTAATAACATGTTGCGTATTGACCTGATTAGTGTGTAAATGTGTTCCTTTAAGTTTTGTTTTTCATTATGACGTGACTTTTTTCCAGCAGAAATTGGAAAGCTCTTGGAAATATATGTTAAAATCACTAGTCAGAGTTCAGTTTTCTCTCAAAACCAAATATCTGCTGTATCAAAGTTCCAGGATTGCCTCTTAATTAGGTTTCGAGGGGTCGCGTGGAGTTTTCTCCAAACATCACAGGAGTTCTGTTTACTTTTGCAGTGGCACACCAACATTCATTGCGTGCGTCCCTGGAATCTAAGAAATGTAATGCCTGTTTCCTTCCCTAAAAACATTTTCAGAGGTGAGCCTTCGTGTTTTAAAATCCTCCACGTTTACAGGGTTACACTCTTCTTCTGTTTTTGCTGGTGCATTGCAGCACATCTTAATGTGATACCGCCACCTGTAGAGTAATGGAACAATGTGAAACCATAGGCAGGGCTGTGTATTGACTCACCGATGTGTGTCCTTAGGGGTCGTTTGAAGAAAAACAGCTTCTTTGTGCCACCAGAGGTCAAATCCTCCACAGGGAACTGTCGTCTCCATTTATTACTCAACCTGTGGGTGGATGAAATGCCCTCTCTATTTAATCAGTTAATGTGTTGAACATTAAGCAGAGTAAATACTTTACCTAGTATTAGACCTTTATCCTAGCCAAGTTCACAGTCCCATCAGCTGCCATGTCTCTATCTGATGCCCTCTCTCAACCCCTACCTGTCATCACACACCCACAGTCTGCCACGTCAAACCACTTTTTAATCCCCAGACCCATCACAGCCCCAGCGTGCAGCTAAACTCCTCTACTGCTTGATCTGATATGCACGACCCAGGAGATGTCCCAAGTACCTCAGACTGGTACACACTCCTTTGCTCTTTGTATGTCTGAGTGTGTGCGAGGTTAAACCAGGACAAGAAGCACTTATTCAGGCATTTATCTGTATGTATTATACTGATTTATCAGGTATGTCCTGGGATGTAATCTGTTTTTTAATGTACACAATTTGATCAAGACATTCACACCAAAAAATGAAAACATGGTGTGTTTAAAAAGATAGGAAAAGGTGTATTTTTCATGCTTCTCTGTATCCGTTAAAACCACAGAACGAAAGATTTTACCTGAAAACATTTAAGAAGTATAAATACAATCATTACATTCAATTCATATGATGCTCCCATGGCAAGTCAGTACGTGTATTTACCTTCTCTTTTATCTCTTCCACCAGCACATGCCCGCTCTGCTTCTTCCTTGACAGCTGACAGGCCAGGGTTGCCTCTGGGCACGGTGCTGGAGTGAAATATGACTTACTTTTGGTGGTTTTAATGGGACTGTGATTGCCTGCAGTGCCCGACTGAGCTGTCTGACTCCCAGTCATCCCATCTGTCTGATCGCTCCACGCATCAAAGGAATCTTCCCCTCTGAAAATATTCCTACAGTTTTATATAGCATGAATCTGTAATGATCAGGGATTTTCACGAGTTATTTTTGTGATGAAACACACACACACCTTCTCTAACCATAACCTTTTAAATCCATACTATAGATTTGGAGGAGTAACTTTATTTTGATGTAGAATAACGCTGTCAGAAAGAAACGTAATGCTGAAATTTTGCTGGCTTCGGCAAAAATTACTCTCTGCCAGAACAACACTTTGTTTTTTTCAATACTGATACTGATACTAGTATCTGGGCTCTCATCCATACGCCATAGGACTTAAAGGTCACTGTGTTCGAGATGTAAAAGATGTATTGGGTGGAGATGTATCACGAAGTCTGGGTAATGTATTTCCTGTGGAGATGCAGAGTGCTTTGGAAACAATGATATCATCACTTCAATTTGCACATGCCAATTGGTGCAGTACTTTATAAGCATTTGCTTGACACAACAATGGTCGTCTGCAAGTTGTTGTTTTGCATTTAATTAGCACTGCAGAGCCATAACAAAGATCCATACAACCATGAATAAATAAATTACAGCATCAGATACTTCACTTTGCCAACAAAGGCTCAGAGCGACAACACACCAATAAACTAGCATGGCAGTGAGGCTCTTTTTTTGTTGCTGCTACTCTGCTCTCTGTTGACGGCTGATGAGGATTGTCAGAGACTTTGACACTTCTAAACCAAGGAATGGCAACTCTGCTGCTCTATGAGGGGTGAGGTGTTCTGGATTTAATGACTCCATTTGAGTACTTTCTCAGACTGTTTGGCAACACATTCAAAAAGAACAGCATTGAAAAATGAGTCACGGGCACAACAGATGCCTCCCTCTTTAATGAGTAACTAAACTCCCACGTCACTGTTTTGAGCTGGAAACTTCTTTCCATGGGTATTACATGGAAACATTTAAAAACAGAGTATTTAAATTCTTCAGATTGTGATAAATGTGTTTAGTTATCGCCCTCTACAGGCTGGAACCAGGGCATTTCACCAGAATTTTTCTACTGGCTGATCTGGTTCATGGTGACATACTTTGTGCAAGCTTCTGTCACCAACCTCCATAAAACCCAATTAAAACAGCTCCATACTCTGTGTGAAATCAAATAGACATATTTGTTTCAGTGTAGAATTTAGATCTGCGAGTTATCAGAATAAAAGAAAGTTAGTTAGCAGCTCCCAGCTGTCAAATTTAAGCTAGCTGGTAACTTGAGGTAGCTTTGTCTCAAAGGGAGTCTTTTCGCTTTTTGTTACTTTCCCAGCTGCAATAGCACTCCCCCCATCTTAAGACCATTGAAAAGTAGGCAGTCACCCCTTTTCCATCAAGAAAGAACCAGGAGCTTGTTTGGTGCTAGTGCCAGAACTTGGTTGGTTCATATCACGCTCTTTGTAAGGACCGGTTTGGTTCTCCATTCGCAAGGAGCCAAGATAAGACGCGTTTCCACCAAGCAGTCCGGTTTGATTCATCTTGGTACGGCTCGCATTTGGTGCCAGTACCATCTGAGTGTTTAAATGTTCAGCCATTTTTTTGAAAACATGACTTTAAGGGAGTTTTTTTATTTTTTAATTGTTTTTTCAACTTAGGTGTTGGAGTTTGAATTATTCAAAATTTTGACACCAGTATTTTCAGTTTTACTGTAAATGAATATTGGCTGCAACTATTGGTTATCAGCCTCCTTGACGAGCAAAAATCTGTATCAGTATATTTTTAACTGGCACCAGCTCTGTCCAAAAGGGAAATGCGCTACTGTGAGCTAATGCAGCTAACATTAGTGAGCTAATAAACAATCACATCACCAAATCTCTTCTTCAATACACTACCTGGAGTAAACGCTGGCTGCAATATCTTGCCAGAGATTACCCTCCAGCACTTCGGACAGAAGTGCTGGAGAACAGATGGTGATATTTCTCATTAAAAAACTTTTCCATTGATTTGTTAAGTCAGAGAGCCTGAGGGGACTGACACATGTAGAGTTATATTGATGGTCAAAAAGAGTTGGGACTTCATGAAACATTCTGGTGCTGTTAGTTGAACCCACTCCAATGTTAGTTGCATTTATGGTAACAACAAGTAGGGGGACTTTAGCCGCTAACAGCCAAAGTCATTGTCAACTGGCGGTTCCACTTCCAAAAGTGCTTTATTGGTTTTTCAAGCCAAAATTTCTGCTGGAGATTTACGTTTCTATGTAAATACATTTCAAAGCAAAAAAAAGAAAAGCACTGTGACATTATACTTGCAGGTAAGAAAAGAAGAACAGACTTAATAGGGGTGGCATTTCTGAGTAATGCCAACATTATTCAGGAGTCTGCTTTTTGAAAGGCACCGAGCTGCGTTAAATGTTTTTACTTTAAGTTTTCAGATGGTTTCTCTTATGTGATCTATTAGACCTCGGGGTAATCTTTGACAGTACATCCCAATGCAAAGTGTGAAATATGTTTTATTAGTAACACGCTCAGTAGCCACTGGCAATCCAGCCTCCTCCTGTTGAGAGTTAAACAGCTCTGCATTTTATCTCGCTGCTCTGCTGATGAAGCTAATGTGCTGCTGTCTATCTAATATTTATATAAAATAAGCCACCCAGCCGTTGGACTCCCAAAAAGTCTGAGCTTCTTCAAAAGGTCTTTCATCAAAGCTGCAAATACATGCTAAATTTACTTATTCTGTTCAGTGCTAGAAATCTTATTTCAAACTGCCTCAAGAGTTTCTCTTTCAGATTTATTTATCAGCATCTTGAGAGTTTTCTCTGGTCTGACTTTTCAGCACAGAGTGTGGAGGATTAGAGCACGCTTGTTCCTGTCAGTGAGAGAACAGAAAGAAAAAGAAAACAAGGCTTTTGACCGACTGTAAAGGTCATTCATGCTTTTACACCATATTTATTCATTTTGAGTGTTCTCGCTCCTAACACTGACATAATACTGAGGGTTTATTTAAAGGCCTTGTAGCGGACAAAGGATTCAGACTGAAATGCATCTGAATCATTTTATTCTTTATGTGTTGCCCTTGATAAAAACACAATGCCCTCAAATGTTTATAAGTCCTTATTCCCCGGCTCAGCATTGGTTTCACTGTGAAACCACAATGGGTTTCTAACAGTTTTGAGGAGCGTTTTCCAGTCAGGCGTACAGTGTAGCCAGCACAATAGTCAGCACTTTAAAATGGAGCGCTTAATGAAGCTTAGAGGGACAATTAGTGAGGGCCAGTTAGAGGACAGCATTGAACAAATATGGCTCTGTGATAAGCATGTTTTTGTGTGATAGTGGAGCGATAAAGTGATAAGCATTGTTATTGTCCTCTTTATCAGACAATAAGTGCTGGAAGTCAATTCATAGTGAGGGAGACACATGTTAAAGCTGCTTCTTGTTCACTGGGTTTCACATTTGGTTCCACATTTAGGGACTTAATCACATGACTATCTCTGTGCATATCAAATGTTCCTGTTACTATATTCTGGTGCAGTTTTGTTCCACTTAACATCATTAACATAACCCGGCAGCACAGTAAACATGTGGAATGTGTTAACACCAGATCCGATCGTCTTTTTTTCCTGGATCAGTGTTTTTCTGTGGCCACCTAATTGTGGCAGCACCTTAATTTCTGCGTTTCTCAGACTGAGGCTTACAAATCAATCGAGCTTGGCTGCTGCTCATTTTACTTTTGCCAGAAGGGTTTGAGCCAGCAGATATATGATCCCTGATATGAGAGTGGATGGAATGCGTCCCCTGTCACCTTCCAAAAAAGCTCGCTAAAAGCCCTGAATAATGGCTCTCCGGTGTGTTTAACTGAGCCAGTGCCTGCAGAGGAGAACAAAGAGATACTCGATAGGAGCATAATCCTAATGTACCCCCATGTATAGATACACAGAGCATGAGCTTTATGTAGTGCCAGGCTTTTAACTTCAATGAGTCCATTATTTTCAGTTCCTGAACTTTTCCATGTGAACTTGTTGACAAATCTCTATTGTCTCTTATGTCATTCCATTCTTCTGTCCCGACCAGCTGGAGCTAAGGGACAAGGACAGTGTAGAACAGCGTGGGTGAGTCGTAATAGGAATGGACAGGGAGCAACAAAATAAGACATGACTACTGTGTCCTGAGCTGCTTCAGGACTGAAGTCAGTGTGTCGACATGCCATAGTGAAGAAGATGAGCGCCACTGCTCGGGCTGCTGCTTATTTGGAGCAGAGAGGGAGAGGAAGAAAGAAAGAGGAGGAGGACAGAGAAAAAACAGGCAAGGAGAGAGTGCTCTGCTTCCCTGAGTCAGTGTAATGCCCCAAGCTGTTTTTTTTCTTCAGGTATTTGTTTTCTATCATTTTATCAATGAAAGGGGGAAGACTGCTTTGATGTGGGAGCTGTTAGGAGTGCTCTTTGGATGATAAAAGGATTTATTAACAAGAAAGCACCTGCTGCATTGAGCGCTTTTCTCCACTGAGGCTATAAAATCTGCAAAATGTCTTCATCATTTAGGCAATAAAAAGCTGACAAATACACAGGAAAAGCAACCCAGTAAAGGCCCATTTATACTCCCTTTAACTAAAAAAATGTGCCCACCCTTTTCAAACAACATTACCATCACTGCTCACATACTTCTGTGCGTCCTTTACATTGACATTGCTGTTAACTAATACATCCACCAAAGGGGGGCAGCCTAGAGTCAAAAGTTTATGACAACAAACTCAAAAACAAACATGGCACAGTGGAAGAGGTATCGCTAATGTGGACTGACACCTTGTTGGAGGTGGAGTTCAGTGAGGCAGTTAAATACTTTGCTAAAACCCCGCCGTTGTTATCTATTCTTTGTGTCTCACTAAAGCTTTGTATCAGGTAGTAACAGCAGCACTGCTTCCATGGTTTTCACTGGTACTGCTCTGTTTGCTCGTATCCGTAAACTTAATGGAAACGTCCAGAAATATGAATGAAAGAAACGCAGAGCACAGTTGAAGGCTCTGTTCGTATCCATAAGTAACGTTGAGCATAAATTGGCCTTAAGACAGAAATATGTGAAATGGCCTTGGAATACCACAACACATGGTGGTAGCAAGTTTTCGGAGTGCTAAATGTCTGATACACGGAAAATGTTGTGTAATCGAATCGAATCAAATCGAAATTACTTTATTTATCCCAGATGGGAAATTCAGGAGTCACAGCAGCATTTAAGAAAACAAAAGTAAGAAAGTGTATAAAAGTGCAAAAATGTCCACAAGAAAATAGATGACGACAGCCCGTCCACCACTCTCCAGCCCAGCCAGTCTCCACCTCCACAGGGTCCAGGACTGAGCCTCCCCAGCAGTCTGTTCAGTCTCTGTCTCCTGGATCCTGTCGGCTCACAGGAGGCGAAGCTCCTCCAATGTGGCGCCTGCATCTGATGTCAGCTCCGTCAGCCACGTCCGTGAACAGCACGATGCTGCTGGGTTAGCACGGCTAGCTCGTCCATCCTAGTGGAGCTAGATCCCACGTTCCCAATAATGATGGATGGAAGGACAGGTCCATGATGTCACCTCCCAGCTCACACCCAGCACGTCGTTCTCACCTCCTCCTCCTCACCTCGAGGGAAATCATCAAGCCTTACACTAGTTAGCATTGACATGCTACAGGCTGCTAACAGCTTATTTCGCATGTAAACAATGCAGCCATGGATACATGTAGGATCTCCAGACAAACACAGGAGAAAAGTAGTAAAAATGTTGCTGAAGACACAAAAAGTTTGGTGTCCATGACCAACAATGAGCCATATAAAGTGATGATCCACTCCAAATACAAAGATGATGAAAAAGAGACGAAAAAAATTACAAGAAACGGACAAAGAAGAGAGAGCTGCTGTAACAGGCAGCTACTTGGGCAGCGCCTAGCAACGAAACGGCCCTGCGAGTGACTGGCGACCAGTCCAGGGTGTACCCCGCCTCTTGCCCAATGACAGTTGGGAGAGGCTCCAGCCACACGCGACCCTGAACAGGATAAGAGGTTCGGAAAATGGATTAATGAATAAAACTTGGGAAAGTTAAGACTGTAGTATTCATCCTTAAGTACTCTACATTATCATACTGTTCTCCTGTGTTGATAAACAACAAGATATGACAATTAGGGGAGGCACAGCTGACCTGACTGACAGCCAGTACCCTGCAGCTGCAAGCAAAGGGCTCAAAGCTCACCTCCTTCTGTTTTTTGCAGACTACCTCAACCCAAAGTTGGGGAGTACAACAGTAACACTGCAGTAGGGATGGAACGGTTCACAAAAGTACTGTTCGGCTCATACCACGGTTTTGTGGTCATGATTTTTGGTTCGGTTTGGTTCGGTTTGGTGTACATTGATGGTTTTTTTAACACCTTTAATTTTACCATATACCCTTGTAATTCACTATTGTTAGATTATTTTTAATCAATTCTGTCATGCACAGTCATGAAAATCATGAAAGAATCAGTCTGTTTCTCTTTGAAAACATCATTGAAGCTGAGTGAAACATTACTAGTTTCAACATGCTAGTATGGCCTTCGCCTCGCGTTGCTCATGTGTATAATTAGAGCTACATACTTGCTTTAAACTGAGCTGTAAAACTAAGAAAAAAGAAAAACACAAACAGAACAGAGCACACGCACCCGAACAGTGACAAAAACTGAATAGTTCGTTTTTTTTTTCATAAATTGTTCCATCCCTACACAGCAGTATCTATCTAAAGTTTGCTTTGATTAGCTAACACTTGCTGCATTGAGATAGCCATCGTAGACCGAGCACAGCTGCAAAACCACAGAGTGTGTTTTGATTAAAGGAGCAATGGGTGCAGCTTCAAGCTAGGTAACAGAAGTAACAGCAAGCTATTAAAGCTAAACTGCCATCTGTCATGGATTTAAGAAATGTAATTTGGAGGTTTTTCCTGAGTTACTCTCAAAATGGTGAAATGTCAGAGCGAACAAGAGGCTGTAATGAGAGCTAGGAATCTGGTGGATGATCTGCTTTGAAACAGTCCCTCGAATTTCCACACCAAACAAACATTTGGGTTATCTTTGCAGTGATAAAAGGGTGACGCAGGCTAAAAGAAAAACATACAGGCACCACCTTGTCTGCAGCGATAAACAACTCGATGAAATAATGAACATCTCTTTTAATGCCCTCAACATGCCTGTGAGTGGTCGCAGGGTTAAGTGTCCGCTGGGCTGAGCTCCAGACAGCTGATGCGTGTCATAGCCTGCTGTGCTGTTTGAAAAAAAGAAATAGTGCTGCCATCCGAACTGTCACAACAGCAATGCTTGGCTACTCTGCCGCCCTCCCCCTCTTCCTCTTCTTTCTCCCCCAGCCCTGCACAGACATTATGCCTCCATCCATGGACAGAAACAGAGGGGTTGTGCATTAAAGATACAAATTCAATCAGTTTCCTCTCCTCCCAGACTTTCTTCCCACCTCTCTACAAAGCTCTCATTTATAATTTCATACATCAAAAACAGCTCAAAGCAGCCTGACACGCCGCCACTTTCCATAAACAGTCAGAAGGGATTCGTGAGGCTCTTCTTCAGAAGCAGCTGACCAGGCTTCGCAAATTTGTTTTCCCTTCTCCGAGGCTTCACTCCACCTCACTGTTGAATTATCCTCTCTTGTTTACCATTTTTCCGCACACGAGAGAACAAAAACAGCTCAAAGCAAAAGGGGGAGCAGTGTATAATACAAGCAGAGCCGCGGGAGCCCCGGCGGTGTCATGTCTGTGTCCTGGTAGCGCAAAGATAGTGACGGTTGCAGAGGGGGGAAGAAATTAGTGTGGAATTGAGGTCTGTGGTTCATGCGTGCTGGTTGTAGAAGGTTTAAGAGGCAAGTAAGGATCATGTAGCTGTCTTGATTAAAGAAAAGTACCAAAAACAGAAAAAACTTAAGGGATTATACATGATTTGAGTATCAATTCCTTACAGGAGGATGTAATCTTAATGTTTTGAATTATTTTATGCTCTCAAAAAAAACTCAGAGTTGAAAAAATGTGTCGTCCCCTCAATTTTTATTCATTGCCATAATCAAGATCTCCAAGGAATGTGAAGTTAAAATCTTTGTACGGCAGTAGCCATCGTTAAAAAGTATCCCTGTGTTGTGCACAAACTTTGTAGAGTAGTGGAGCAGTAGTATAACTTTAATGTCCCCGAGGGGCAATTCATTTTGCAGATAGAAGTCAACACAAGAGAAAACAATCCTCAATCCCCAGACAAATCACTGTCCACACCGCATTGTCCACAGTGGTTACAGATTGTTCCAGAAACCAACAGCGGACAGAATCAAGCCTTTAGTTTTAGATAAAGTTGAACCAAAGTGCAAAAAATTTAGCCTTAGATTATATGGATTTCTGTGAGTTGAAACGTAAATTTCAAACAAAGCTCATCGGATTTAAGTAATCAATTGTTGGCTGTGCAGCCTCAGTTTGAAGGTAAATGTGATCCATCAGCGTGTCATTGGGGTTGAAGAGGCTAAAGAAAGTGTTGGTTTGAGCTTTTACTTGCTTGCACAGCAGCAGTTAATCATTATTTTCATGATCCGTTAATCTTGTAGTTCTTAAAATGTCAAAATTGGAATTCCTAGTTCCTTTAAGCCGAAGTTATTTCATAAAACTTCTCTAACAGTAAGAAACCTCTTCATTTACATGCATATGAGAAACAGAAGTTTGAGGTGTAATGAGCAGAGCTGTGTTTTTTATATTAGCTGATTATGAAAGATGCTGTTGGTTTATTTCTTGTGAAGACATTTTTCATAATGTTAACCAAATAACAATCATAACATGTATAGTAAGGGGAAAAATGTGTTCACCTGCTTCCACAACTTAGCTGTTTAGTGTCAGGAAGTTCAAAGATAAGCTACTTTTATTACAAAGCCTGCAGACGTGTAGACTAAAGACGCTTCACATAAACCTTTTTGACGGAACTGGACCTGGTTGCTTGTTCCAGGACAGTACCTGACCATGCTCTAATTCTTTGTGTTTCCACAGACAAAGCACTGGCTCCAGGTGCTCAAAACTGGTGCTTAGTAAGCACCAACTCTTTGCTGGGCCAGAGCAAAGCACGGGCTACGTCAGGGGCGGCAGGGTTAAACTTCTTTCTTCATTCTTAAAAGGGAAAGTTGCAGAGCGAGTTTTGTTGGTGTTTCCTCATTTAAAACTTGAACTGGAGGCAAAATTATCAGCAAGGTTGATACTTTGTTTTTTTATGTGACAGACTAAATAATCTTGTGTTATTTAAATTATTTACAAGACAGGATGTCAGGTTTGCCTTATGTTTGTGCATTCACAATTCTCCTCTGCCCAGGAGGAGAAATATTGGAAAACAAATCTCTACCTATCCTACCTTTAAGCAGTGTTTCCCCCTAGGTTTACAGTCTTGGGAGTACGGTGATGTTATCAGTAGCAGGGGGGCGGGATCTGCATCTTCACAGAGAAAGTGTTGGGAGATGTTTCTTGTGTTGTGTTGCTGTGTGTGTAAATGGGCGCACATGTTTAAGCGTCTGTGAACATGTTAAAGCAGAACTTCACTGTGAGCTAAAGATCACATGCTCTTTCGTGCACGGTGAAGTTCCGCGAGGAGAAATGGGAACCAAATGATGTACAAACGACATCCCATCATGATCATTAGTTAAAAAAGATAAGGCTATTTAGTAGGGATGCACGATATTGGATTTTTGCCGATATCCGATATGCTGATATATCAAAACCCCTTTTGGCCGATACCGATATCGATAATCACAAGTTTGTTTGTCTTTTTCACTGTAAAGAAAGCTAAGTCTATCCTGTACTGGAATTTATATGTTACTCTTATTGTGACAGTCTTATTTGTTTAAGAAACACACATAAAACAATACAAAAACATTTGATTTTACCATAAATAAGAAATATATTATTTTTTCAAACTCAAGACATTCAGTATTGAAATACAGAAAAATAATTTCTTTAGATCACATGAATTTTAAATGTACAATGTATTTTTAAACATAACCAAGTTGCATTTGATTATTTTAGAGCTACTGTAACAACCTGGTGACAGACACAGAGCTCTGCAGTGCAAATAAATGAAGTGCTACATTTTATTTAAGGAGCTTATTTTTCAGATGGAAAATAATAATAATCCTAACTGAATAGCACCTTATCAGCTGTGTATATCGGCAGAAATTTTCATATCTGCCAATACCGATAAACGTGTTTTTAAGCTTTTATCAGCCGATACCGATATTGTGCCGATAATATTGTGCACCCCTACTATTTGGTCTGTTGGTTTAAAAAAACAGGTATAGACCTGATTTTTGTGAAAAGGAACTCTAAATCACTTCTGCTGTGAGCTGGCACTGTATGCAAAATAAAACCAACTCGACTTCTTGGGCGCGGGCCGCCCCCCCATTTAATGGTAGGAGAAACACTCTTAGGCCCTGTTTACATGACAACGTTTCATCTGAAAACGCTATAACGCAGCGAAAACGCAGTGGAAAAAAACTTTGTTTTCACGGAAATGCTGAGGGACTGAAATCGCTGTAGTAAGCATGCCAGGCCTGCAGGTGGTGCTATAACTGTCTTGTCCAGAAGCAGCTTCGGGGAGATCTCCACCAAAGTAGAGTTGAGCTGATCATCTGGTGTATAGGGGAAAACTAAGTGCACAAGTGGAGTAACAGATGCGCATTTTGTATAAAGACAGTCAGCAGATTGAGCAGCACAAGCACGGCATGGTAGTTTGTGACGATCGTAACAACTGTACTGTTGTCCTGTTGTATGGGTTTGCACGAGTCAGAGTGTGACATCAGCGTTTCCACTAAAAACGCCAGCTTACTGTTTACACTGCAACAGTGTCGGGAGGGTTTCAGAAAAATCCCACTTTGGTGGCTGTTTTCACAAGTTTGTGTTTTAGGTCCGCTAAAACGGTGTTTCCGTGTAAACGCGAGGCTGAAACGCTACAAAACCTTTAAGTTTCACCCGAAAACCGTTGTTGTGTAAACAGACCCTTAATTTTCCCAGCTCTAACCTTGTTGCTGTCCCCTTCACCCGGTATGGCTTCATATGCAGTGATGTACTGATTCTTTACAATGATGAAGTGATGTGGCTCCAACTTGGCTCCTTGCAGATGGAAAACCAAACTGGTTCTTAGGCAGAACGTGATTAGAACCAAAAAGAACAGGTAGAAAAGGGGGTAACAGTGAATATCATCTTCTTGAGCCACTCTTTTACCAAATTGCTGAACTTACCTGTCTGGTCTGTGGGACTTTCTTTTGACTCCACACAGCAGATCACTCTTTCTGTCCATCTTTTTTCACAAAATCCATCTATCTGCACACCTTGTCCTCTGTCGTCCATTGTTCAAGTCCTCCCATATGCTCTGCTCAGTCTGAGCAGGTGGCAGACTGCGGGTGGACTCCACACCTCCGTTCATCCTGGCCTTGGTCCCATGCTCCCAAATTCATGTTCCTGCTATAGGTGCACCAGCGCACACAGGGCAGGGAGCCAGGAAGTTCTCTTTTATTTCCACAACAAGGTGGTTTGACTAACTGACCTTTTACTGGCCTTGAAGTCCACAGATACCCTTTGTTATCTTGGACTCTGTGGTGAATACAGAAACACATTTTCTGTCCTCCCACTCTGTACTTTATATATCTTTATTTTTTTCTAAAGAGTGGATTAAATTATTGCAGGGTAGCAATTTCATTAATCACATCCCAGCATTTGAGTGATTTATTTGAAGAAAAGGAATTAGGTGGAATCGTTTTTACAGCATGAAGAGACTATCTTTATGACCCGAATTGTGCTGGTTAATGAAAAATGAGATTTATCCCCTGAAAACAAATTAAAAGGAAGAATTAATACAATTTCCTGGGGTATTGGTGACATTTAGGAATACATGCTGGGTCGGAGACCTGGCACTGTCACTGAATTTGTAGGTATGAAATCCTATTACTGTTCTAGTGAAAATATGAGAAGATTGGGAAATGTGTTCAGATAGCTGTACAGTGCCAGCTGTGTGAGAACACACTGCCTCGGGCTAATCATTGTGTGTGTAATTCAGAAAAACATGGACTCAAGGGCCCCTTTAATTTCCATGGGAAGAGCTGGACGATCCTCAGAATTATACGCTGTGTGTTCAAAGTGTGTTTTCATTTACGTGAACCAGGAGCATGTGAGGGAAGATGAGCGTGTGTCTTGTATCCTTTTGCAGTTCTTGAACATCTCTGTAACCGAAATGTTTCTCCAAAATTGTGTCTCTCCTGAACACTGAAGGAAGTGTGTATGAGTGTGTGTGTGTATCTGGATGCTCTTCAGCAGGGGAAACATGCTGAGGGGGTGGAAGGTGTGACGGGACTGCAAAGCTTCAGAAAAGGATAAAAGAAAACCCCATATGGATGTGCTGAAGAATAAAAGGAGAGGACAGGACTTGAATTGATGAGAGACGACTTCACGTCGGCTGTATTGCTGCATTATTAACCTCTAGCTCTTTGTAAAAGGGATGGTACTGTAAACATCCATATCTTGTCCTCTGAAGCAATATTCCTGCACAGGCAACAAACACTGTAACACGAGTCCATTGTCTGTTTTTAGAAGTAGCGTTATCTTAGCCAAACTTGTGCACAGAGCTACCATCTCTTGAATAATTCTATTTGTTCCACTTTGAAGATTTTCTCTTTTTCTTTCCTCTGGGAATACATAAAAGTCTGCCCTTGGTCTACTGTCTGTAACCATCAAAAAATAGCCTGCTGTGTGAGTAGTGTTTGTGATTTGTTTTCTCACCTTGACACAGGTCAAAATAAGTACCACTCAAGCACTCAGAATTACAGTTTCTATTTGAAACTCAGTTAATTATTCATTCTGACTCACTCAGTTCATTTTAAACCATCAGAATTGATCCTCACTGTATCATCCATCTGCAAACCTCTGTTTGACTCAGGTCTCTAACCTGCTGCTGTGACATACCTGGCTCTTTGTAATGACTTCATCTGTCATGTTTACTGAAGGTAATTCTGTGCGGACGTGCAGCCTGAAGATACATGCACACTGCTTAGACCATCCGATTTTTCACACTGCCAGTTAACAGGACAGCAGCAGCATGTCGGTTTAGGCAGTTTCTGGCTAATAAATCAACTCTGAGTCATTAATAAGAGGAACAGCTATGGGGTTGCCAGGTTGGGTAGAAAAAAGGAGCATTTGGCTGGTGTTTATCCCTTTCCTCCCAGAGTAATGGCTCCTTTTTGTTTTGAAATAGCTTTTAAGAAGACCCCTAATGGGGATTTGAACCACTTAACTTTTGGAAAAGAGCTGCAGAGCCTCTGAGCCAAAATGAATTTATTAACACTTCATCAACATTCACAGCTGCTAACCTGATGAAACGCTGTGATACTTGTATTAAAGACTTGGTAAACATTTTAAACTGCGGAGTATATCACCATGACATATCTGTGTGAAGCTCTGTCTCTTTCTTTTCTTACTTTCTGGGTCAGTTTGTTGCATCTGCCTTTGGTTAATCCCCCTGCTTTTTCACTCTGTAGATTCGTTTTATTTCACCGGTTTTGTTTTTTTTTGTTTAATAATTTTATATTTTTAAAGTTTTTAGTTTGACCTTTTTCTTGGACACTTGACCTCTGGACTCTTTGTAAGCAAACCTTGTTTTTGCTGTTTTTCCTGTTTACCTCCGCCAAGGAGGTTGTGTTTTCGGCAGAGTTTGTCTCTTTGTCTGTGGACAACATAACTTGAAAAGTAAAAAACAGATCTTGATAAAATTTTCAGGAAATGTTCGAAATTGGATAAGGAAGTAGTGATTAAATTTTGGAGGTAATCTGGATCTCCGTCTGGATCCAGGACTTTTTTTATTGATTCTCTATCATTGTGAGATAGAGCTGTTTTCACCACATGTGTATATAACTCCACGATAAATGGTCGGATTGCTTTGCAAAACAATACAAGACAAGGTCACCATAATTTCTGACAGATGTAAAAGTACGATCCAGATCCTGACAATATTCTGGATCCTAAGATCTGGAAAATGAAATATGTACTGGGTCATCATAATTTTCAACACTGACAGGTAAAAAATTATCGTACAAACCTGCAACTAACACCAAAGTGTAGCAGACACTCTGCTCTGCTAGGGAGTATAACATTAAAGTCGGACTTGAGTCTTGCGTGACAATCACAACATGCTTGGTGGAGGTCTGTGCTCTCTGAGCGCTTTTCTAGTGATGCAGCTGCATTTGGGACCAGCTTCCTTTGTTTTCATATGAAATTTAGCTTAAATAGCTATTAGAAAAAGATACATGAGTATTGATTACTGAATTCCCTACATTTTAAACTACATTAGTTTCAAAGTCTGGTCAGTCTCATAATTAAAGTTAAAGGTGGTTAATCACAAATAGCACTGTTGTATACAGTATTTCAGTATATACAGTATTAGCTCACAGACAGTAGTATTACCATGGCTCCATCAATATTCCAAGAACCAGCAGTACAGCTAGTTAGAGACAAACACACGGCTAGTCAAGGGGACATTGTCAGTGTTAAGTGTTAATAAAAAAGACAAGCAATAGTTCACTTTTCATTGTTGTACAATCAACAAAGTTTTTAATTGGCAGAGGCTTTATGCAACATGTAAACCTACCTGTTTTGATCCGATCATTTTTACACACCTACATTTTCCCCAAGGACACTGTGGCATATAGACTACAGGAGTCAGGGATCATGCCATCAATAACCCGATCAAGAGATAATCCACTCTCCCACTTAGCCACAGCCGTGTACGAGCTACCATCAATAGCCAGTAGCTGTATCAGTCTTAAAAATTCCAGAATCTGTTTTGCTTTAACTACCTCCATTATGACTTGGCATCAGGAGTGTTGTTTTATAACATCTTAATGTTTATCAAAAGCAGTGCAAAACTGGTCGTGTATCATGAGCTTGGTCATTAGTTGCCACTTTTAGACGCTAAGTAAAGTCAAATATTTCTGGAGACTTATTTTAATTAATCTTCAGCTTGATCAGTCCGGTGGGATTTTATTGAATTGACCATTTCTTTTTATCTTGATCTCAACAGAAAAACCCACCTTTGATGCCTCTGGCTCCTCATCTTTACCAAGCGACCATGCGGTCACAGCTGCTTCTGCACATCCATTGGCTGACCTCTCGGTGGCAGAGGAGGTGCCTTTCTCAGTCGTCCATCGGGATGGTGACTCAGAGTCTGAAGGGGAAGGTTTACCTGGGCGGCCTGCCTTTTCTTCTGTCTTAACTGTCATGGCAGGAACTGTCAAACATCCAGTGAGCCTTGATCAAAGTCGAACCTTGCCGACTATCACCAGGGACGACACCCACACCACCCAATGGCCTTCACATAGTTCCAGCCAGGGCTCAGAGATGTCCTCTTTTTCCTCGTCTGCCAGCTCAGGTTTGACTTCTGACACTTTTCACCAACGCATCACATCGTCTCAGACATCTGCCACGGCACCAAGTGTCTCTGAGCCACCACATGTGTCCTTAATGAGTGTGAACTTGCATGTCTCATCATCTTCATCATTATTGGTGTCATCTCTTCCATTGTCATCATCAGTATCTCCATCAAGCCAATCAACCTCATCTGTCTTACCATCATTTTTATCCCTATTTTTAACGTCTGTTGGGCGGACAAATCATTCAGCTACATCTCAAGATGAAAGATGGTTTTCCAGCTCTATTCATCAAACAGACGCCACAATGTTACCATCAGGAGGGTCTGTGGGCTGGACAGAAAGTACTAGAACCACTGAGTCCAACACTCAATCATTCGTTAACATATCAGCTGTTACAAAGAGTTTTCAAAACACAAAACAGTTTCATAATCTGAGTAAAACCAGCTACGAAAAAAGCAATAAATTGACAAAACACTCTTTGTACTCACCAGCAGCAATAACCCATAGTGTGGGTGGAAGATATTCATGGAGTGTAAGCACAGAAGTCGTGAAGACACCAGCAACCAGCACATATACGCCACGTACCAATTCTAACCATGGACAAACTCTTCCAAATATCATCAGTGGACACACTCAAACCCAGACCCCCAGTACGAACTCAGTGAACTCATTTCCTCTCCAGTCAGACAGTCAGGGTGTTCAGATGCAACTGAGAGTTTCCCAAAATCTCAGATCACCACAGCTGTCTGTCAGTCCTAAAAGCTATTCAGCTGCCAGTCGTGTCACGGAGCAGACTTTAAATCCAACAGCATATGCAAAAAATGAAAATGAGATAGCAGCTGACAGTCAGAAAAATGTTGGCGATGCAATCATTACACCTGTCAGTTCACATGACAGAAATCCAACAGAGTCCTTCAGAACCACTGGATCATTTCTTACTGTTTCCCCCCAGTCTCTCCTTGGTAGAACATCTCTCTCTGAAATTGCAATCACTAAGCTAACACATATTCTCTCTGGCACGGTGTCCTCAGAGCATGCATCTAATCCTGGTGATTTACTGATGGCAGCAGGTCACGGCAGCCCCAGAGATCTTGCCATCAATATAAATTACAACCAGAGAGAGGTAGCCGGAGCAGAGCTCAAATCTATTTCCACTCATCCTCACCTGAGTAACTCACTTTCACCCACACAGACGAGGCCGGAGTCCACCACCGGTTCCGTCCTCAAATTGATTGCGGGAACAGGAACAACCTCCTCCACATCTGAGTCAGATCCACTTGATTTGCCAAGTAATGGAGGTAGATACGTAAAAGACTTTGTAACTCAAACAGGGTCTCCCATGGGCATGACGCAGAGACCTGGGGGATGGATGACAGCAAGCTTTATATTTCCCTCTAAAAGTAGGGAAATGACTTTCTCTGGCTCAGCGATTCCAGTTGCAAGCAGTTCCAGGTTTGAAAAGGATGTGTCTCAAGAACCCCAAAGTTTTCCTCCCACTTGGCCCACGTACTCATTGCCCTTGATCCTCAGCTTCAAACCAAAGCGAAACAAAACTGATGATAACACTGGCCTGTCTGACCATACCAAAGCATTACTGTTATCCCCAGTTACTCCTTCACAAAGATCCTTTCAAACAAGATCTTTACTTAGCTTTCCCCACAGGTTATATACGACATCCGGTCAAAGCTCAGCTTCCAATAAATCTCAGCAGATAGCTGAGATTTCTGCTCATACCAGAGAGTCTCTGCAAGCCGGTGATGGTACGCCCTTAACTTTGGGGTACCACTCAAATATTAAAACATTACCAGCCTCCAGTGATAACACGACAGAAAAAGAGATGCCTGCGGTGAGCTTTGAGAGAAATGGTACAAAGAGTTCAATTTCTCCTTTATTAAATGGAAATGAAGAGCCTACTCTAATCAGACACACTACATTTTACAAGCAGGGTGCTCCATTAGTGCAGTTTACAACACAGTTATCTTCTCTTAATACTGCAAAAGATGCCTTTATGTTTAATAAAAGATCTGAAGTCTCTTTTGTAGGATCTCCCAATGAAACTCCTTTTCCTACCGTAACTCTAAATGTGCCGTCAGAACCTCACACGACTCTTTCTCGTAATGATGATGTGACTCTGGTGAGCCATTATCAGCAGATCTCTGCCTCCATCACAACACCAAGGACAAACTCTCTATCTCTCTCTCAAGGACCAGTCACCAGTGCGAGGAGTGATAAATCAGATTTTTATGCAGGCAAACCAACGAGTATTCCCTCAACTGCCTCCTACAGTGATGGACAAGAGAGCAGAGAAACATTTGGTGCTATTTTCAGCTTGGGCACTAAACAGATGGCACCATATACAAAGTGGAAAGCCACCAAGCCTGTGCCTTTTCAAAGCACTGCAGTTGAATTGGAAACAACTTCTATTGGCTTTGATAGGGCTCATACTAATGTACAAGCAGATGGACCCTGGTATGAACATCCAAAACTGGAGGAGAGACAAGAGAGTAATGTGTTAAATTCAGCTGATTCAACTATTGTGGCCACTGAACAATATTTACTTTACCCCACTGCTGGAGAGCATAGATCTTTAACTTATATTAAAAGCTCATCAGGATATGAAGAACAGAATCTAAATTTGTCACCAGCTAAGCTCAGATCTGATTTGGCAGTCGATGTACAGCAAGGAGCCTCTGAGAACCCTCCTACTCCATTAGCACAGGGTTCAGAGGTGTCTTTGGCCCTCTTTCACTCAGCAACTGACCCTGTACCATTATCACAAGATTCTTCTCTTGCATCGGTGTATGACAACCAGCACCGCGGCCCTCTGGCAGATGCCCACTCTGCTGAGTCTGCCTTTGATACTGCAGCCACGCTTTCAAACAGCCCTGGACACAGTATATCTGATATTGACGAAATCAAACACACAGCGGATTCCAGACTGAGGCGCTTCACCTTACCAACAGAACTGGTGCCATCCCCTTCAGAGACTTTGCCTCTATCATACCGTGGTATCAAAGCTGCTCAGTTGTCCTCCTTACAGATGTCAGTGTCCTCTAAAGCGCCCTCATCATTGCCATCATCATTATCACTCAATCCAGCAGTGCACCCAGGTTTTACGTCATCATCTGTGACTGTGAAAGCTGTACCAGACACTACTCCATCCTCATCCCAGAGTCTGGCCTTATCAGTAGATCCTAACCCCTCTGAGGAAATGACTCAGACCTTTGTTGTCCTTACAGAGGCAGGGGCAGACGACTTGACCGCTGGAACATCCCGAGCAGTTGCGCTCACTTTCCCCAAAGAAAAAGTGTCCAGTCTAGCCCCCTCTCAATCAGTCAGAACCACCCTGTCTGCTGGGCCCACCGAGAGGACATCTCAGGTATCACCTCTGCCCCCTCAACAGGACCCCAGAACGACCTCTGTGGAGGTTACCACCACAACTGTAGCTTCAACCACCAAAATGAAAGATACCATCACTACCATGCCTTTCCTCAGAGTCACCACACTGTCCACCACCACAACCACACCACAGCCCACACCTGTGACCAGGAGAACGACCACTACAACCATCAGAACTCAAACCAGCAGGAGAATCTTCACACCACCCGTCCCCAGAACCAGCCCCCCCAGGACAGCCACCACAGTCTTCATTTCCCCTTTCACCACCACCACTGAAGCTCCTCCACAACAGTGCAACATCACAGAGAGGCTGTGGGTGAAGACAGGTAAACCATACATCAGACACAGCTCTCATGAGATATCCTAAAATATCTTTTTTAATGTCTATCCATCTCTCACTCTTCTTATTTCTTTATCTGTCCCTTTCTTCAAGTTGTTTCCATCTATGTGAGAAGAAACAGACTGGACAGCATTCAGAGGCAGAACCTGCGAAGGGGACTCAGTCAGGGCCTCCGAAAGGCTCTGAATGATAGCTCAGCTCAGGCACAGGTCAGACTCTTTAAATATATCCCTATTAGCTTGCTTGGAATCTGCTTTTTTTTCAAAATTTTGCTGTAAGAAAACACCCGTGGATAATGTCACTCATACAAGATGCTCAGCAATAAATCCTTATAGAGTGTTTTCATGTGATGTAATCAAATCGAGCTCAACCATGTTGGAGGTACTCTCACAGCAGAACAGAAGTGAGCTTGCAGGTATGTTGGATTATTGTCGCACAAAATGGTAAATTTCTGCTATGTTTTATCCTACACTAATTGTTCAGACTGAGAAAAAAGATTTCATAAGCTTTTGACAACCAAAAATGATCGTAGATGGGAGTGAGGGCTGCAAACAATTGCCCAAAGAACGGAGAAGATTGTGGCTAGATAAACTACACAAAGATTTTTAGGGCAATAATCTGTCATTAATCTCATCATTTAAGTCTGTTCACAGCATTTCCTGTCCGATAGGTTATATTTTCTGTTTGTAGCATCTTAAAATCACACTTTAGTAAAAGTAAATTCAATCCAATCCAATCCACTTTATTTATATTGCACATTTTTAAAATTAATCAAGTTTCCTTAAATGCCACACAATAAAGTTAAATGAGAAATTCAATCAAACAAATAAATAAATAAATAAATATCACACAGAAACCAATGAGAGCCATAAAAATAAAGGGGTTAAGACCATAAAAGACATAAAAGGACAGAGATTACGCAACTCTCACTGTGAATTCAAAGCCAAAGAATAAAAACAAGTTTTAAGACGTGTTTTGAAAGTCGTTTGGGTGGGGATGTTTGTATTTCGAGCAGCAGATCATTCCATAATCTGGGAGCCACCATCGAAAAGGCTCGGTCACCTCAGGACTTTGAATGGGTTTTTGGGACCACAAGGTGAAAGTGAACAGCAGACCTCAGGGACCGCAAGGGAGTGTAGACATTTGAATGTATTATGTTAGAGTACAACTTTGATTAAGATGTAATTTACGGCAATAAATAGTGCATAAGTAAGGCTCACTGTCTTTCAGGGGCTTTTTTGAAGTGCCGGAAAGTGAGCCTCCCCCCAAAAAAACATCATTTATTCTATGGACCCACTCTACCATTAAAAATGTCTATATTTAACATCTATGTTTTCACACCTTTGGTTAGATGATTAAGATGCTAACTCCTCGTATGGGTCTCTACAGCTTATTAGGCATAATTTTTCAAAATATCTCTTTTTTTTCCTTCACTATAGGTTTTAGTGTGCTCTGTGCGTTTTCCCACATTTGTTGGTGGATAAGACATCTTGAAAATCACATTTTACCGTGCACTTCTATCTCTGTCTATTCAATACTTGCGTTCATGTACCTCCAATGTGGCTGCACATCTGGGTTACTACCTAAATCACTGCATGGGTGCAAACACTCTACAGTGTGATACAAGTTACGATATGCTTGGTAAATATTAATGTTTTAAACATAATAAAAAATGTAGCACTTAAAAGATTTCCCCATTACGCCACTTCTTAACTGAGGCCATGGCGGCACAATCACAGAAAAAGACAACACAGTACAATAGTATAGTATAAGAACGATGAAAAGAAGTTGAGAGATGCCCAAGTGACTTAAAAAAAAAAAAAAGAAAAGCTAATCCTGCTCTTTCTTCCAAGACAAAAGGAAAGGTGGATCAGTGTTTTTCCAAGGTTACAGCCTTGGGCTGTGCAGGAGAGTGAAGGTTGCATCTAAACAGAGAAGGTTATGGGAGTTGCTTTTCCTATGTTTCTTGTGGTGGTTTTCCTGACTCTCTGTCCACTATATGGTGTGTGCTTATCTGTGTTTGTGCACACGTTTGCACTTGTGTCTGTGAATGTGTTGGGGGCAGAATTTTGCCCCCACACAGAGCAGAGGATTGTGAATGTGAAGATGTACTGACAAATGACATTTTGTCATTTAAATAAGATAAATAACATAAGACTATTTAGTCCATTACTTAAAAGGAAGAGATAAAGACCTTGGGCACCAAAAAAGTACGTAGAATTGTACAGGCTGCAGCGCAGGTGAGCAAGTGTTGCATCTTCACAGAGAAGGCGCTGGGAGATGTTCCTTGTGGTGGTTTCCCCAGCTCTCTGTCCGCTAGATGGAGTGTGCTTGTTCACTTCACCATGCACAAGAGAGCATGAGGAGAAATGTGAATGTGACAATGTCCCGTCATGTAAATTAGATGAATTAAATAAGGCTATTTAGTCTTGAACAAAAAAAATAACAACCTGATTTATGAGAGAGGTGACTCTTAATTGCTTCTGCTGTGATCTGGTGCTCTACGGAAAATAAACTTAATCCTCCTTCCAGGGTTGGGGTGCCTCCGTTGGAGGTGTGAGCTGCCCCTCCCACATAATGGTAGGGGAAACACTGCACACCTGCATGCAGTGTTCCCTTTATAAATCAGGATCCACTTGGAGAAGTGTGCACATGGAAAAGCTGTAAGTTCCGCCCCTGGCATGCCCATCATCAACCATACATGGTCAATGCAAAGCACCTGCACCTAAATGTAAATGTAAATGCATACAAACAAGGGAGGCAGACCAAGGGTTTCCAGTGCTGAATTGCAGCGATAACTGGAAATTTAGACGGGGAAATGAATCTTTACGACCCAGAAACAGAAGAGTTTGTGAATGAAGGGAAGTATCAAATGGACGTAGCAGTAGTTTACTGCAGCAGGGGATCACAAACTTCACAAAAAACTGCTGCTTCATTAGTTGTGTCTTTATTGCTGAAGTTGTGGGATGCGCATATTATATGATTTTATGAGTCACACTGTGATTCCTATAGTGTTCTCTCTTGCACTGCTAATAAAGAGAAAGTCCAAAAAGGTCATAATAGAAACATGACATGACACCAAAACAAAAAATTAAAAGCAGCTACTGTGAGGGGTTAGATATACAGTGTAATGTCTGAAGCCAGAACACTGAATCTTTTCTGAAGAAGCTTTTGAGATAACTGACGCTCCTCACAGAGTCACAGATACTTAAAAATTTGGCTTTAGCTGTAAATAAAGTACAACATTTTGCTGTCAATGAGAGAGGTAGAGAGACAGAATACACCAAAGTGAAGGTCTTTCTAACAGACAAGCCAAGGCAAACTTATGAAAATATTTTCACTTAGAATAGAGAATGAGTCCAAATAAGCAAAAACTAAAAACACAAAAGCCCTCTAGTCATCTTTGTTTGGTAAATGTCAATTTTTCCCCTTGAAGCAGTTTGTTAGGTGACTTGTTGATTGACTAATTCCTTCACGCTGACACAAACTGTTGCTCAGCCCCGAGCTAGGGCTTAATGATCAACAATTATTTGACGCCAGCAAACTTTGATTGGTTCATTAATGTGCTCTCACATGAGATCAGGAAGTGCATTAGAATAAAGTGAATAACGCACCTCTACCAAGGGCTCCCATGTAGGCTATGTGAGAGGAGATGAGGACTAATATAGAAATTGGGTTGACTGAATGTGTCCCAGAAGGCAGCGGGTGATGTCACATGTTTGAGTAACTGTACCAACACTGAAACAAGATGTAGATGAGGTACTTTAGATGAGAAGTGTTGCCCCATTTCCCCAATATTTACAAGAGACAGGCTTTTATTCACACCCAGAAAATCTCTCCACACTTCACCAAAATGTAATCTCATCATAGCAGTGGGCTTGCTGGATTTGGTTTCACAGAAAAAAAAAAAGCAGGAGGAAATGTTTCCTCTTGCAATTGTGATACACACCATCATGTGCACACACAATGATTTTTGTGTCTATGGATTAGCGGTTTGTGGAACCAATCATGGTTCCCGCTGTGCCAAAGCCATTCTCTCTCCAGTAAGCCTCTCAAACCTCAGCTCAGTGTGACTTTGTATCAGGAACACCTTTTAGCTATGAGAACCCAGGCTAATGTGCTGCTGGTGAGAAGGGAAATGTGTATGTTTGAATGGTTTTAATTCTTTATCTGTGTAAAACAGAGAGACATAGCTATTCTTCAGATGTGTCTGATATTGTACATTCATGTACTGGTGTGAATAACAAGAAATTGACATAAAAATAAGTTATTTTGTCCTTTATACACAATGATTTACCTGGATACTTGGTGATATCAGTTCAATTAGGGATGAGCATGTTTCACATTTAAAATGAAATGGCACGATGCCCAGTACATGGCAATCAGTATCGGTACTCAACGGTACCATTTTTCTGGACCTCTGTGTTTGTGTGGCAATAAAAAGAAATCTGTTTAATAATAAAACGTCAACGTTTTTTGAGTTAACATATTTATTGATCTATTGCAATGCTGTGTTCATGCCCAGCATTGAAAATGACCTACTCTTCCAGTCCCTCACAGACACAAGGCATACTTGCCAACCTTGAGACCTCAGAATTAGGGAGATTTTCGGGGGGTCATATACAAACAAAACAAGAACAATGAAATACTTGAATTTCACAGAGTTCATTAATTGGACAAAGAAAATAACATTCCACACTAACAAAGTAAAGTCACATAGCAAATTTAATAGCTGTCCACAGTACCCATGCAAAAGATGGTAAATAAAAAAAATGTCTTAATTAAATAAATAAATAAAACAAAAAAGGCATACATTGCATAGATTGATGGTTAATCTATGCAATGTATGCTCAATAAATACAAATACAAACAAAAAAAGCATACATTGCATAGATTAACCACCAATCTATGCATATCCCATCCCCTTCGCTCTTCTGGAATTTACACGAGTACTTGGTGGGGTACGTGGGTCCGGCAGCGGCAAACATAGCTGTGTGTGCGTGCAAACCAATAACAGGGAAATGACATCACCGGTGTGTAACTCCAATGAAGTCCGAGTGGAAACAATAGGAGTCGAATGAAACGGGCAGCGGAAAAAAACGGGACCATTGGCAAGTGTGACACAAGGATGCGTTTAGGTACCCAAACATGGTACTGTCTGATTTTACGTGAATTGGTACTTGGTACTTGTGAGAATTGAACACATGTTAAAACCTGACTAGTTTGTTATTACCCCATGTGAGAGTGTGACTTAATGTATGACCAAGGGATTTATATTGGGGGCAATAAGGCAGACAGGGGATAGCTTTAACTGCAGGGGGTCAATTTGAGGCAGGGTAAACCCCCACTGGAGTTTGGACATGTTTTTTTAAATCTCAACAAATGTCACTTATTGACAAGGGTGCAGGGCAGCTGTCCTGTGGAATATTTATCACCTCAGCTCAAACTGTGTATAAGTCAAGACAACCTCTCTGTAGGCAGAGAACACCTAGCAGAGGTCTTCTCTCCATGCTGCATGTGAATTAAAGGAAATGATTCATCACACTGTGATTTTGTAATCCTTAAAATTATTTTGAGTACAACAGGGAAAATTTCCCTGACATACTACAAATGGGATTCAGTCAGTTATAGCTTTGAATGCACCTTATTCAGTACCCATTCCTAAGTCCAATGCAGCCACAGAATTACACTTTTTTTCTGGTTGAAGGGATTGTACATGTAGGCGCAAGGCATGTGAAATGGTTGTCTTTATCAGCCAGACCAATTTTTAGTTTTTTAGTTTTGGTTCTTGTCTGTTGTAGGACTTGTACTTGTGACCCTCCAATTTACCAAGCCATGTCCTTACAGTTTGAGCCTTTTTCACCCCTGCTTTCACAACAAAGTAACATTATGGACCCAGTCTGTGAGTTTGCCTGTTTGTTTCTGAAGTTTTGAAGCCCAGCATTGATTGGGGCCATATTGGGATGCTGACCTAAACCTTTGTTTGGGCTTGGATAGGGCCTTTAGCCTCTTTTCAGTGAGCTACTGTACTCTTGCCTGTCAGCCAAGTTAACCATGTCTTTAAATGGGCAAAAGTTGTAAGTTGAATAACTCTTAAAAAGAGATTAGATACAAAATAACTCTCCTCTTGTACAGTGTGTGCTGATAGAGAGATGAGCTTTTTACACCCAAGCTATTTTCTGAGCCAGGCTGTAAACGTGTTTATTTTTGTTGTAAAAATTGGCTTTTCTGGCTTAATGTTCATGATGTTTTCTGGTGTTTCTGTAGCTAGACCTGAGGTTGAAATAAATTGTATCTGCCTAAAAAAAATGGTTGTAATTAACAGGTTGCATGAAATAAAAACCAGATAAAAACTCTGCTCTCACTCCCTGGTTAGGCCGGAGTGCCTTTTAGAGTGTTGCAATTTTGACAAAGTGTTGAGTACACCCTTGTGTGCATATTTCTGTGTGTATGTGTGTTTACTCGAACATCTGCAGTCCTGTTAAATGTCCCAGGTTTTAAATTTCTCAATGTGGAAGTATCAGATAATTGAGATTACGGCCTGAGTATTCGTCTGGTCCCCGTGAAGGTCAGTGCTCTCACATGTTCGGTCTCTCTTTCCTGGTGTAGTCTCTGGAGGTGCTTTGCTTCAGTGCACTCCTGTCACCCATTTTAACATCGCTTGAGTTTCTTTTCGTAGCTCTGCACTCTCATCCAATGGGAGGCAAGCTGTTGGCAAGGGAAATTGCCTCTGTGTTTAATTATAGGGTATAAACGGTTGAGAAGAGAGCGATGTGCAGTGCCGATGTTAAAAAGATGATGAGAAATAGACTAAATGAATTAAACTATTTGAATCTTTTGATAAATATGGAAGGACATATATTTTGTTTCATGTGGTGAGGCCTGTACAGTGGCTGTAAACTTTCAGAAATGACTGAGATCTCAGGGGTTAATTTTTTGGCAGTCCTTCACACGCTTTGGGAGAGAGTTTGTGGGTGTGTTTCCACTCTCTGGTTTGCTGGAAATGCAATCTCTTAATAACACCTTCACATGGGTGAAGCCTGAGAGGATGAAGTGATAATAAAGGGCTCTTTTCACAGAGCTGGTAACAAGGCTGAATTGTGAGCAGGCAGCGTGATGACTCTCAGCTACAGGGACTGTAGGCTCTTAGTGTTTGGGCCAGCGGATCTCCTTGTCAGCACAAGCTTTCAGATAGGTTTAGATAACTAACCGGAATGGTTTCACCTCTCCTTCACACACATCTAGTCTCATTACCTGTCTATCATCATTCTCCTTCCTGTTTCCATGTAAGCATACGGTTCACCAAAAAGTCAAACTCTCTGTCAAATAAATGCTTAGACATCTAAAAACATCTTGGCACATAGTAACAAAACACACAAACTCCACCTGTGTTTCTATTAGAATAAGAGCAAAGTGATACCTGTCCTCTTGGGTAGGAAGTGAAGGAACACAAGCCTCTTTGTCCCAAACTCACTATTTAACAGTCCCCTCCATGTCCTGCTCATCTGTACTCTCTCCTCCTGCTTCCTCACAGCTCTTTGGCCAGTCAGAGCTCTCTCCGTGTATCAGTGTTCAATAACCACTCTCTGTTTTCTTCCTCTCATTGGAGTAGTTAGAATATTCTTTTAAATGCCCCATCAATTTCAGTCTCTTATATGAATGGCTGACTCTTACTTATTTTGCACAGAAATTACATCAAGAATGTGTTTTTGTTGATTAAATCTGTATTCACATTTATGAGTTTGAATTTTGGGTTGTCTTATGATATGATACAACCACAGACTGTATATTTTATGGATGTGGTCTTGGTGATGTCACCCATCTGTTTCTGAAATGGAGTTTTGAAGCAAATAGTTGTTGGGAGCCATGTTGAACATGAGGTGGGCTTTGGGCCTCCTCACTAGCAGCTGTAGGACGCCTGCCTATCCATCAAGTGAGGTGCCCTTCTGATTGGGCTGACTGGTAATTATATACCTCCTAAACTGCTGAGTTATAGAAAAAGAAAAAAAAGCCTAAAGTCATTTTTTTGTACCAGACTGTAAACAGGTTTATTTCTGCTGTACAAATCATCTTCCTCATCTGTCCTCAAGCGGACACTCAACAAACTGTGGTTCGAGTACTCCCGCATTGTCTTCATTTCTCACAGCCTAAGGTTGCCGCTTGGATACAGCATGAATGAATGAAACACAACATGACATGATACTATACCATACCATGCAATGGGTTTTTTAAATGTAAATTTGACAGGTTCATATGTATAGCTGTTTACATTTTTCCCATATTTTTATGGTATTTCTCTGGCAACCACCGCTGCTGATTTTTTACCATAAAATGATTTTTTTTACAGTACAATTAAATTTAATAGGATAAGATACAATTTGGTGGGTTACACGACTATACCATACAATGTGGCCCAGTATAATTTACTATTAAAGAAATAATATAGTATGATACACTATGAGACATAGACATCACAGGATGCAATACATTGCAAACTATACCACATGATGTGGTATAGTTTGGCACAGTTGTGTACATTTAGAAATGGTATGACAAGATGCATTATGCTACCATACTACAGAGTGAAGTACAGTACAATTAGGGATGGGTACCTTTCACACTTGAAATGATATGGTACCGATGCCCTGTACCTGGCAATCAATACTGGTACTCAGTGGTACCAGTTTTTTGTACTTTTGTCTGTATGTGGTATCGTATCTGTCACAAGGATGCTTTTTGGTACCTAAACATGGTACTGCTCAAATTAATATGAATCTGTACTCAGTACTACAGACAGAATTCGGTCAGTACCTATGAAAGTAGCCAATTTGGTACCATCCCTAAGTACAATACACTGCATTAAAAGAAGATAGGATACAATACAATACACTAAACGTCTGGGGCAATAAAAGATATGACAGGATATGTTATGTGTGATACAATACCATATGATGGGATAAAATATGTAATGATTTGATAGGATACGTACAGTACCATACCACACAGTGCAACCAGAACGATATGATACAACAAGGCAAAATGTGTTTATGGTACAAAATGATACAATTCAGTTTTCAACAGGCCTCATTTACAGAAGCCAAGCCTTAACACATCTGTCAGTGAATCAACTCCTGGCCTTGACCCTGTGATAAATGTTGCCCTCTCTTCTGTCCTCTACCAATTCTTTGCAGCTGTCATACCAAAAAAAGGAAAAAAAAAGCCTACCAATGAATATATAAAATCAGTGATGGGAAACCACCTGCATAAGGAGCTAATGCCACCTGAAAGATGTCTCATTCTCTTCTTTTCTTTCCCTCTCAGGTGGAGACAGTGTTTGGCTCTCCCAACATGACAGTGGCCTATCACGTGACAGGAGGGGACATGGTTTATGTTCCCTCTGTAGTGCTTGAAGGCTTGGATTCTTATGGTCGTGATAAGCTGATTGCAGATCTGCGACAGTACCTCCCCATGGTAACAGCGCTGCCCCTCCCAGTGACATTATGGAGATCCAGCCCTGCCGTGGGCTTCCAGCTAAAAACAGGTCAGCTGGTATTCACTCAGGATGAAAGAAAAAAAAAGGTCAGAGGTTATCTGGAGAATATATTATTTGTTCATGCTGGGGCTGTGACCAGAGATTTAAAGTAGATTTGAGAAGTGAGAAAGAAAAACAAATAGTGAGTCACACATAAAATAACACGTTATATTCTGTTTCTTAAGTACTGACGGCCAGAGAAAGCAAAACACGATTTTGTAGCATCCTAAAGAAATCTAAAAACAGCATCAGTGGGTCTGCTTGTGTAAATATTCGTGAGCATGTGTTGTTTTTCTGTTTTAGTGCTGCAGTTTGTGGGAGCGGGGGATGATCCTCGGTCCTGTCGGTTTTCTCAAATGATGGAACAGAGGCTGGAAAAGGTGTTTTCTGAAGCACAGGTCAAAGTGCTGAACGTCAACAGTAGGCTCTCAGTTCAGGTACTATTTTTCTTTGTTTGTCTGACTCATGTGTAGGTGTTTCTCTTACTGTTGCACCTCTATAATTTTTAACATGCTGCTAATGCTGGCACTCGCGTTGTGTGGACGGCTGGTATCTTGGTGGAGAACAGATCAAAGCTGAACTGGAGGAGAGACCCAATTTGATGCCTTTTTGGACAGTGTTATGTGCAGTTATTCTGCATACCAAACAACAGTTTTACTAGATTTATGTGTATACCTAGGAGTTGATTTCATACAAATAGTACATTACTAATTATCCTGCTATCCTTTGGTGTGTATCAGAAATAATTTCTCTTAAACCCTTTTTTCCCTTGTTACACATCACCACCGCAGCGTTGTTTAGTTGGTTTGGCAGCTACAAACCTGTGAACCGTGTGCAATTTGTGCAGAATTGCACCTCTGTGTATCAGGGCTTTCTTCTTGTTAAACCAGAGCTGCTTCTGAGATGCAAATTAATTATGTGTAGGGAGGCAGTGTTTGTATTCATTTTAATGAGCTGCTATGTTTAAGTGCAAACTATTCTGAACCAGTTCAGTGTTTTTGTATGAAAAAAAAATAATAGGCTACAGTGTTTCTGATGCCGCGCCAATCCCCCCAGGGGATCTGTTTCTTGATGATTTTCATAGTCATTGATCAAGACTGTAATAGATTTTCACGTTTTCATTTTCCACCAGGCTCAAGTTTCTTTAAAATTGTGTGCTACAGTTGTGTAATCTCAAACACTTCATACAGCTTTACCTAAGTCTTTCTGTCTCTTTGCCATCTTGTAAGCTTATGTGCTTTTCGTTAATTTTCCAGATGCTGAGTGTGTCTCAGGCTGCAGGCTCTCCGGCTGTGTCATTGGTCTACACTGTGAAGAATGGGTCTGTCTTCCTGAATGGCACCACTGCCTCAAACCTCCTCGGTCAGCTGTCAGCTGAGCTGGTGGGCTACTTCCTCTTCTACCCGCCACTTATCATTGCTGAGCGTAAGTAGAAATTTGCACAGAGAATTACATCTGTTGGTTAGAGGTGATTCAGCAGCAGCACAAGAAAAGACACCAGAAGTGGTTCTCAAGTTCCCTTCGTAACATTCAGCTCTAAACACACAAAAAAGATGTAAAAATTAAAGAATCAGGCTTATTCTCACGGTGAAGACCACAACAGGTCGGTCTGTCTGGTTGGTCTGTTGATCAACCATCGAAGAAATTCCTAAAACTAACCAAACACTAAAGCTCTACGACTCATTTGGATGGTGCCATTTTTATTGCATGTAACCACTGAAGGCATCAGATGAAGTGATAAACTTTATGCTGCCAAAACAAAATTTGTTCACATTTTCCACAACAAAGAGAGAAAGAACGCCAGATAATATTTTGTGAAAGAAATACTACTTACACGTGTTCAGGACAAGATTGACAAAATGGTAAGAGATTCAAAGAGATTGGCAACATTGATGCAACAAATAAGTTCCTCACGGACGAAAAAAGGTGAGTTTGACTAATTAACACCATTTTTAATACAATCTGTATTAGGGATACCCCGATCCGATCATGTGATCTGAATCGGGGCTGATTGAGGCATTTTTTAACGATCGGAGGTCGCTGGAGAGGGATCCGGAAAAATCCTGGGGCCTTAGTTCTTGTTTTTAGTTAAAATGTGTATAACAGCACATCATCATTCACCTTAGAATATAACTTTATTTGTCATTATAACAAGTACAACGAAATTGCAAACAAGAAATTGCAACCTTATTGTCACACACATACAAGGTAATCTTCTGGTGCACCACTGAGAAGCTTTATTTTTATTTTGTTGATCCAATGCTGCACTAAGTGGAGAAAAAAAGCTATATCCATGTTGGCTAAAATGATACCTTCATTTGAATAAAATGAAAAAAACTCAAAGGACAACTTGTAGAGGTTTTTTTTCTTTACTTCTTTCATTTCTTTTTTCTTAATGCATTGCTGAAAGATCAGATCGGGAAATATCAGGACCAGCAGATACTCAGAGTAAAACAATTGGAATTGGATTGGGAGCAAAAAAATGTGATCGGGACATCCCTAGTTTCAATCCATCGATATTGTTAGCCTTTGTGCTTAATGATTCCCTTATCAATTCCCTGATCAATTCCCTGATCAATTCAGGATTTTCCGCTTGAAGTTTTACTGAAGAACTGACTTCATAAAGAAATTTACATTACTCTCTCATGAGATTCATATTCAGTACATTCAAAATGGTATAATCACCTTATTTACCAAAATAAAATAGTGCTAGCTTGATGCTAACATATACGGGGAACTGCGTTAATATGCTAGCAGTTAGCATACATCAGTATAACTTCAGCTTCAGAATAGAATTTCAACTTTCATCACAGAAACAAATCACATCAACTCTTTGTAAAAAACAATACTGAGAATTTCAAATGTCAAAAGCTAACAGGCAGTTAAAAGGCTCATGGCTGACTTCATAACTACGGAAAGCCATCAAAGGGTCTGTGCAAACAAATTGACCTCAAGAGTTCAACTCCCAAGTCTTTGTCCAAGTCAAGATTTTTTTAACTGTTCTGCAGCTTTTACAGTCACAGCTCATTTTTTTTAACGACTGAGTCACCCAAAGAAGAAATAGTTCATGTAGAGATACAACTAAGCCCATGCCTTTAATCTTAGCCTGTTTTCAGGACATACTCAGCCCTTGTGCTCCGTCTGTAGTAGAGACATACTCAGAGAAAAACAAATGGAGAGTGACAAGAACTCAGCAGGAGTCTAAACAGCAATCCTATCAGAGTTCTGTTGTGAAACCTGTTTCCATCCTCCGTCTAACTGAGGGATGATCTGTGAACCAATCGACAGAGGGTGATGCAGCAGAAACAGAGCTCTGAGATGGAATGAGAGACATTATTTTTATGGCTCTTCACTGCTTTCTGTTGTGGGTTTGCTTGACCTTGTTAGTTATTTCTTTATCGGCTAATTTACTGTTCACCTGCAGATGGTTTGAGGATTCATGTTCCTTATTCCAAAATTTTACATGGTGCATTGAAGAAAGCAAGAAATCCAGGCCAATGCCATGGTTACCTACCTACCTTCTGATGTTTACCACTGTGTTTTAGTTGCTCATCAATAAGAGGTTTGAAAAGATTTGGGTTTCATCGTGGTGAAAAGCAGGTGCCAGTATCAAGGTGTGCTGTTCACCGTTGGTGTTGAAACCACACTTAGCTGTTTTACAAGGGTCATGCAGAACAGATAATCCCTTTTGCGACTTCCATATCTTCATTTACTGGATTTCATTGAGCTTCCATCTGTTCAGTACCACCAATACTGTGTACTGGGCCCTAAACACTGCCAAATGCAGCTGGCCTTCTCACTCTGTAACTGAACATATGACAGGTACAGATAGCTGCTCAGTATGAACATTACTCATACTACGCCTACATGTAGACACTGTGGTACAGGTTTTATAAATGTGTGAAAGGTGTCTTGTTTGTCAAAAAATCTGTGCAACCAAACCTCTGTGTTATCAGAATGTGGTGTCTAATGAAAACAAATGTGTAACAGGGTGAAGTGGACTTTTGATATCCAGAGTCAGCTTTTGGATTGGCTGTGGATTTTAAAGACACCTACGCCTAAGTCCACACCTCTGGGTCAGTCTCTGTTTAAGCTGGAATACGTCTTGCTGGCTCAATTTTGATGGGGCCTGAATTTTTCAAGACTTAGGTCATTTTGACATGACAGAGCTCTGGCGCTGCAGGATCATGCTCAGGATCACAGCAGAGTTGATGCTTGAGCCAGGAATTAATCCTGGGGCTTCCCTGCATTACCATCTCTCTGAGCCTAATCCTCGGGACATTTTTCACTCCTCCTTTGCTGAGCCAAGTCACTAAACGGACTACTGATATTTCTATTAAAGTATACCTGGATGGACTTCATAATAATTCTAATGATAATAAAGATAATAAAAATAATAGAATATTCTAAAGATGGAGAGTTTTGGAGACAAGAGAGTGGACTGAAAAAAAATGTACATCCTTCCTCAAAGAGAAGTTTAAAACCACACAGACTGAAACTTGCTTTTCTAAACAGCCCTAAAGCCACCAATCAAATTCTGTTTTTCAAATTTCCTTTAACAGCACTATAGAGTATTGAATGTGAAGCTTACCTGAGTAAAACTTTAGCTTTTCAAACTTTCACTAGTTCATAATCCTGAGGGTTACCCTCAGTTATCCACTACTGCCAAACACCTAGTTTTGGTGATTAGTTATGTCCAGGCTACGACACAAAACCACCAGTACTATTTGGTTTTCCATTTCTTCTTCTCTGATCTGGCCTTTGGGACCCTCAGCTGATCTACACACCCACTAAATTAGATATGGCCTTGTAATTTCTCTCTAAAAGTTACACAGACTATCTGAACTAACATTTGAGATTAGCATTAACGCTGAATTATGCATGACCCGTCCATAGGGTCTGAGCAGCTTCATGCGGACACACAACGTCATTTTTGCACCTATGCCCCCTTGCACGGTCCCTTTCACGTGAAAAATTTCCGCACCCCACACACTCGAAAATTTCCAACGTGCTAGATGGAGACTCAGGTGTACATACTGTATGCACAGTCACACAGAGAGACAGATCATGTGTTTCTGAGGGCAGAAATACCAAGGCCACATTTACACAGAGACTCCTGCAAAGATTCTTCCTTTGAGTTTCCAAAAGCCACCCGCGTTTACATGAGGACGGCGTGAAAACAATCTGCATTCCTTTGACTCCAAGAGGACAAGTCACAACAATGTAGTGGCTATGCCAGGCCAGTAGTTGGCGATGTGGATATATATGCTACTCGGAAATCAGCCATCACTGTTGTGGTTTTTCTTTCTTTTTCTGACGTTTTATTGTGTGAGACGGTTGTCAATCCAACCTTGAGGCACATTACCGCCACCAACTGGACCGGATTGGCTTAACTGGAAGTTGTGGCTGTGCGCCTGAAAACTGGGAGTGTGCATGCGGTGACGTCAGTGTTTCACCCTGAAACGCTCTGCTCTGTGTTTATACAAGGCTGGATCGATGAACGTTTTGAAAACTCTCTACTCTTGAGAGCGTTTTCAAAAGTTTCCGGACAAAATGCAACGCAGTCCCATCTAAAAGCAAGGCCAGAACGCAATGAAATGTTATCGGATTTGATCGTTTTTGGCATCGTGTAAACACGGCCTCAGTGTATTACCCCTGGATTCCACAGGGAGCATCGTCACAGTGTTTTGCACTATATGTGCTGAACCTGACTCTGCATGATCAAACCACAGGAGAACATCAAGATCACACAGGAATCACTTAATCACAGAATAACTACAATAGACTGAACAGAAAAAAAAACATTAGCACACTTTGCCTTTCTGAGGTCAATGTGCTGGTGATATGGATATTATTTCCCAAATGTTGGTGCTTTCACCTAGGGCTGCGCGGTATACACGGTATGGCGGTATACACGGTATAAATTTGGCCCACGGTAGAGATTTGTGCTCCACCGTCATACCGTGACGTCATGACGTCTTTCCAAACAGTGGAGCGCAGCGGGTTTAAAGCCATGATTAAAACCCTTGATCCACGATACGAGCCTCCGAGCCGCAAGTACTTTACTGAGACAGAAATGCCCAAACTTTATGTCCAGCTCCGAGAGGAAATTGAAAAAGAGCTCCGTGAATTAATATCAGTGTTTCCCACAGGATTTTAGGAGACTGTGGTGGGGGATTCTCTGACCCTCGGCGGTTTTAATGTGTGTTATTGCTGTGTATCTGGCTTTGAGAGAAATTCAGCTTCTTCCATTCTCTCTCCGTCTGTTGTGTTCACCGTCTTACGCTGACGTCACTACAAAAATCGTAGAGCGCACATGGCTACTTAATATGCACGTACTGATTTGCATTGACCATATATGGTTATGTTCGGGCGCGCTGAAGGAGGGAAAGGAGGCGTGCTCACGCCACTACATTCACGCTTTTCTCGGCGCGGTGTGATTTATCACGGAGAATAGCGTGCAGCCGTGTGTACACAGAGTCTGATAGATCTGAAAAGAGTGTTGGTCATATCCACGTTTTGCCTTTTCGTCGTAAGTGAAACTTAAGAGGACTTTTACACGCTTTAATAAATGTAGGCCCCAGGAGAGGAGAATATGAAATAATAAGCCGCGTCAGCTCGTTGGTATTGTACAGGTGATTGTACTGTGTGTGTGCCTGCTCTGACTCTGAATGCGCGGTGATAATGAAACTCTGGAACCGAGACGTGCGCGATGCAGCCGTTCCTCTTCCCGAGAGGCGGGCAGACAGCGCAGTGAGATACTGTGTCCACGGCCGCAGTTAGCATGGCCGCTAATGCCCAAAAAAGAAGTTAGCCTACACGTACCTCAGAGTCACGCCCCGCTCTAACGTCGCTGGAATCTGGTTCGTGCCAAACGTAACAGGTAAAGAGCGACGTCTATGAGTGTGACCAGTGCGCGCACTCTTGTTCTCGCTTGTTTACGTGCGGTAGGAAAGTACAGCTGTATAATGGTCTGACAGAGTGACGGATCGTATTTTTTGTCTCCATATGAGACTGTGGCGGAGCCAATGAGACTGTGGCGGGCCGCCATAGTCTCATTAATTAATGGGAAACACTGTGCTTATATGCTTTTTTGTTGTTGTTTTTTAAAATCAACTTAGCTTTAATAAGAGACTACAAAACCCATTCAGAAACACTCCTATTATATGTTTTGCACTGCAACATTTATACCGTGATATATACCATTACCGTGAAAGGATTCAATTTATACCGTGATATGAATTTTGGGTCATACCGCCCAGCCCTACTTTCACCCTGGATAGAGTTGCTCAACTCTGATTAGTCTAACACAGGCTCTGTCAAAAGATACTCTCTGAATGAGCAAAATGACATCTCTGGAATACTCTATAAAACTTCTTGTGGACACATTAGCGCTAAATAGATAACAGACAGCACAGGAGGAACATGTGCTTCCTATAGAGAGATTATTTGTTTATCAACAACGCCGGATGCGCGTGCAACTTGGGTGCAGAAGCACTGCAGAGTATGATAGTTTGTCAACTGACGGAGGAGGAGCTAACCACCAAAAAACACATTTTTAACTAAATGTCATAATTTTGACGGATGGTAAACGGCTCCCAGGTTTATTAAATAGCAGTGAGTGGACAGACGATTTTAGTAGAGAAATCCGGTGCGTACCTAGAGAGCAATTTAACTACACAACTGTTACTCGATGCTTATGACTGCATTATCCATTGACACTTACCAGACTGTGACAGACCAGGATGTAAACGTGTGTCAGTAAATCAGAAACCCTCCCAGACAAAAAAGAGCACACAGATTGCTGAGTCTAAGACCCAGTTCATAATAAAAGAACCAGAAAACTATGTCCAGAGTTCATTATTTACCCGCAGGCGTCGCTGGTGTTTCAGTGTAAAGTGTGACCCTGTTAACTGGTGACTCTCAGCCGTTAATCACTTACTCTGTCGGCTGAGAGTTACCAGTTAGCATGGTTGCTATTAACTCCAAAACACTGGTTGCTCTGTGACGGTCAAAACTTGATAGACATTGCCTCTGTTGTAAAGTATGGTTTCTAAAAACTGACCACAGAACAACCGTACATTTTTATGCTGATAACAGGTTGAATTTAGTGTTTTTAAAAAACTCTAACTCGTCTAAATGAATGGAGCTAAAACGCTGCTTCTGTGGTCAAGATGCATGCGTCTTAATGATGACGTAGACTGATAATCTCTTTATAGAATCACGTGGTCACATGTATCACTTGGATTTTTTTGTTATAGCTGGAGTCCTCTTGTAAGGTGAAATGAAGCAAAACCGAGAAAACCTTGTTTGCATACTTGAAATCCCGTCTTTGAAGATTATAGCATTCGTGCTACATATGGCAGATAACGTTTGGTTTTTGCAGTGAAAATTTGGATTAATAGGTATCTGTTAGTGAGCTTTAATTTAGAACTGTCTCTGCTTTGGGATTGAATTAAGTGGGGAAAGTTACCGACGGGCTGGGTGAATCAGCTGGGAAACAGAGAAAAGCGGTAAGCCATGAGAAAGACTCAAAGGGAGCAGACTTTGACATGGAGAAAAACTCAGTAAGACAGGAGAGTAAAGAAAGAATGAGAGAGTGTGACAGGGATTTTGCTCTGTTTGTTTTGCAGCCTCGCCATTAGTGATATTACACTGTTCACAGGAGGTGTGAGCATATGCTGGCAGCGGCTGCCTCCTCACTTCAAAGCCAATTATCCCAGTAAATAATTAACAGTGGGGGATTCTCATACCACCTTGGGCTCTGCTCTGACAGAAAAGGCCTGAGATCTCACACCACTCTAAAGTGCCGGTTTGTAGCACAGAGTACCCCGTGGTTCCTGTGGCTTGTGTGGAGTCTGTACAGCCACGCTCTGCACTTTTGCTCCCCCAGTCTCTCTCAGGTGAAATATGAGTGGAGCTGTTTCCAAAATGTCTCTTTTTAGGTCGTAATAATGGTTGAAAACTATCACCTAAGCACGGGTGTAAAAAATGAAAAATTGTACCAATAATAGCTCCCTGTTGGTGAATTTCAAGTTCCTGGAATGATTTTAAATGCTTTTAAAGCTTGTTTCCCCCAGGCCCTCATTACACACAAACATAATATTCCACATGATTCAAACTTATGGACAATGTTGGACTGATTTTCTGACAGCTCTGCATCCATTAACAACGCCACGGCCCTTACCATCTCTCACAGCCTGCCATCTCTTCCACCCTCCCTCCACACCTCTCTCCTGTCACGCCTGAGTGTTCATTTCTGTTGCGAGTCTGCTCTCACAGGCCGGTGATACAGCATCCCTAAAAACACGGCAGCAGCCTGCAGCACAGAGGCTTAATCAGGCAGGAAATACATGAAGAGAACACGGAGACAACCAGCGCTCAGGCAGCTGAATGCTTTCCTGGTTCAGTGTTTGTCTGACATGAAGTGATAATGAGGCTTTTAACTGAGATTTCAAACACAAACAATGCACCAAAGTGAAAG
This sequence comes from Halichoeres trimaculatus, assembly GCF_033239565.1. Taxonomy (NCBI): domain Eukaryota; kingdom Metazoa; phylum Chordata; class Actinopteri; order Labriformes; family Labridae; genus Halichoeres; species Halichoeres trimaculatus. The sequence goes on from NW_027437181.1 coordinate 28,452,369, forward strand.
CACTTGTTGCAATAAAACGTCACAGTTGCAGCAGTGAATATAGAGTTATCCACATAGTTGTGCAGTCTGAGGAGCAAAATTTTGACTGGTAGAAGCTGCAAGACAGAGTTTACTGTCTATAACTTACTCTGCAAAGTAAGAAACAGCACAGTGTGACTGTCTTTATGTTTAATTTTACATGTCTGAATCACACCTGTTTGTATTAGATTTCAACATGGACGCCCCCACTTTTGGTTCATCTCTACTATATAACACATTGGCTTTTTGTTAGATGCATCACTGTCATTACAGGACAAAAAAGACCAAATGAAAAAAAAAAACCCTTTCATAAAAAAAAGTCATGACACCAGTTTGGTCAAAATGAAACAGTCGAGTAATGTGTTTCATTCTGTGAAACATTGTAGGTGAAATAATCTTGTTTTTATATTTTTGCAGCTCTGGAGTATCACAACCTGAACACCTCTGTTGCTACCAGAGACCTCTGGGTTATTACAGGTAGGGTTGTTTGTTTCATTCACTCTATGACCTTGTTTCAGGGTGAATGTTGTGTTTATTCTTACATGCAGTCAGTGTAATGAAAATGCTTTAATTAGCTGTGCTTTGTGAATCTCAGATGGTGCTCAAATAACAGCTTCTTGTGTTTGTGTTAGGACGTTTTCTTTTTCCACCCACAGTGCTGAACAGAGACACAGTTCAAGGAATTTCATTTAAGGCTTTGTTACAGTCTGGTGAGGAGGATCCTAGAGCACAGGAGAAATAGGTTAGCAGGTTGGCAACTCATCAGGACAGAAGAACCTTAAGGGGCTGTGAGGAGTTTGAAAGTGATCTTGAAAAAGTCTCCCTTCTAGATATATGCCTGATTGTAATCCACACTAATGAGATTATCAGCACTGGTTATTTCAAATGCCACTTTTTAGCTTCCCAATTGGGTCGAGCAGTCCCGGATTTATTTACGGCAAATTTCAGTCTCTACAACAACACAATGGTGGCTGAGAAAGTTTGGTAGTGAGAAGAGAGATCTCTGCTTTTCTCTGCTGGAAATGATTTCTGTGATGGTGGACACAGGAGCCTAACTGTCAGACAGGGAAAGGACAGGATAGCAGAAAAAAGCTTAACAAGACAGAGATCTAGCACCGGCTAAAGGCTAAAAAACAGGCTAAGCTGTTTGTGATAATGTTCATTCCAACCCACAGTCAGCAGTTATTCTGCAGTGGTCTGTTCAAACTTGAGAGTCTATCAATAAAATGAAGAGTGAGGTTACATTAGCTCTGCTTGGTAGATGACTGGCAGGACATAGCTAACCAGGATTTACTGACGTTACACATTACAGACATGTTTTAGAGCACCAGGCTGTTAGCTGTGCTAAATATAAGCAGCTCCTAAACTATGTTTAGTAGCTGCCATCTACTGCGCTACATAACTATTGATAAATACTTCACCTCGACGTGTTGTGTCCTGCACAAAGTTGTCTTGCACAAAGAAAATTAGTTTCGATTGATCTATATTTAATTTCAGAACAAACACGCGTGTTGTTATAAGTCAAGTCTTCATGACAGTGTGCGTGAGACTCCAGGCCAAAGGGTGGCGCTGCAGTCCAAGTTGAACAGATCCTCCTTACAACATCTTTAAGTTCAAGGAAGAAATGGGTTGACTTTAATGCTGTACTGCTCTGGTAGACTGATTGAATAAAGGTAAATGATTGAAGGATCAGAGTTTAATTGCACTGCAGGCTGACCTCTTGATGGCTAACAGGTGAGCAGGCTGATGTAATCAGGAAGTAATTGCTTAGGCGGATGAGGAGTACTAAAGACCACCATGCCAAGCAACAAACAGAGGGACACAAGGAAAGGGGGAAATGTGTGGCCTAAGAGTGGACGTACATTGTTGTACTTATTACACTGAAATAGAGCATTTACTACCTCAAGTAAACTTGCAGTTCATTGAAGTTGAAGTCATAAAAATGACGATAAAATGTGATCCTCTTGATTTTGACCTGACAAACTAAGGTGGAAAAGTAATGTTGTCATTGTTTGGTGAATATCTGGGGATATACAAATTTCCACATCAATTGGTGTGTTTTTGTGGTGCTTTAAGACATTGTTTACCATTCTGTGCTTGCACTATCAGGAAAAAGGGCCTGTTCTGAAACAGGCGGAGAGCCTCACAAGACTTGTTTCAGGGATAGGGTCATGTCCTCTCTAGTTCATGATATGTTGGAGGGACAATCCACAATAATCAAAGTCAATCCATGGTTCTGTCACCAGCCAATCAGAGGGATGGGGGTTTTTAGAGCAGGGAGCCTTAAAGAGATGGGAGCTAAAAAAAAAAATTTCCCAACAGAGGAGAAAATTAGGGTTTTCTCAAACAGTAGTGAGAGGAAAACAGGAACCTTATTTGCTGTGAATTGTGTAAAGCTACTAGTATGTATCAAAGGAACAGCATAAAGTCTTAAATAAGCACAACAACCCCTTTTTAAATGTAGGGGAATTAGTTCATGGCTGTACTTTTACTACATTACTACAGTTAGTCAACAAAGTTTCTGATATGTCAGCACTTTAGATATCCAGTTAGGAGCTGTTGGGCTTGGGCCTTCAGCTTGTCCCCAAAAAAGATCTCATAAACTGCATCAAAACATTAAACTGTGTAACAAAACACGTGATAAGAGTTGTATAAAGCATTATATTAAGATAAAACCTTAATCTCTGTTTGCTTTAAATTATGAACTGTGTTGTGTGATTAGATCTGAATATAACTCTTTATATAACTCTGATTACATGTTTGTATCATGGCAGAATCAGCTATAAACATTTTTAGGTAAAAATGTTTAGTTCATATAACTTTTATATGAACTTCGAGCAAGAAAGAAAGAAAGAAAGGCTTCAAAACTATAAGTGAAAGCTGCTTTGTAATCTCAGTTGATTGTATAAAAATAATGCATGGTACTAATGACACCTGAGGGGTAAGTTATCACCATTTTTCTAAATCTGGAGGACAAAGTCCTTTACAGCAACTTGTATTAGAAAAACGACACCAATAATTTTCTGACAAACCCAAATTAATATAAAATCTTTTGCACAGTTTAAATAATTGTCTTATTTGTATAATTCTGTTGGTTCATTCAGGTGTGTATTAAAGAAACGCATCACACAGGGCAGGGATCTCAAACTTGTGCCATGGAGGGCCAAAAGGCTGCAGGTTTTCTTTCCAACCAAAAGCTCCAACAGCTGATTTCACTGATTACCTCACCTTCAAGCAGAGAGCAGGGAGTAATCATCGAAATCAGCTGGTGGAGTTTTTGGCTGGAAAGAAAACCTGCAGCCTCTTGGCCCTCCATGGCACAAGTTTGAGATCCCTGACAGGGTATCCTTCATGTACAGTGCAGCTACCTTTGTTTTCAATCCTTTGATTGGATCTGTGAAGCGCATATGACCTTTGGATTACTTGTTGTTTTGTATTTTCTCTGTTGACTCCATTAATCAACGTCTCTCACAGTGTTCAAGGGCACCCACACTGCTCTGCTGTATAATAGATGGCCCTTCAGATCAGGTCGTGTGGCTCTTAACCCTGCACTTACTGCCATGAGAGGCAGAGCCAGTCCAAGGTCACCCTCTACATAATGGGATTTACTCACACTGAACAAGATGTACAACCGCCATTATTGCCTTGAAATGTTAGATAAAAAGGCACCAGATTTAAGTTGCCTTACATGATTTTTGACCACTAGAGGGCGAACATCTTGGCCATGACTTATCATTAGCTCTCAGGTTGATTTGGCCAGTGATAAACTCGTCAACTTTTGTATCCATCAAACCCAGAGTAAATCAAAAATCCTGCATAGGTCTTACTGAATGTGCACTCACCTCCATCTCTTCTTTGTGCTTATCTCTTTCCTCACCAACAATTTACTGCATCTCTCCACTACCATCTGGCCAACTTCTTTTCTGTCCTCCATGCTTGCAGTGATCCAGGACGTGGATAACGCCAGCCTTGAGGGACAGTACCAAAGCTTTGCCAGTCTAATGGAGCAGCGTCTGGCAGAGCTTTTTGTGTTGGCAGGGCAGCAGGGCACTCGTTTCAGGCGAGCAACTGCCGTAGACAGCTACACCGTCCAGGTAAGGAAGTAGCACAGGAGAGGGCCAGATCTGACCTACTTTTGGAGGAAATAACAGTCAACATGGCGCAGGGATAAATAAATACTCCTGTTTTAGATTTCTGTTTCGATGTTTGGAACCTGGAAGTCAAATGAAAGCCGCCCCAAACCATCACATTTAAAATTATTCCTTGCAGAATAAATATTTAATTGGATGCACACTTTGATACACACTCCTGTATACTTTGCATGATGTCTGGCGGTCAGCCCTTGATAATTAGGCAGCTTCTCGACTCATCATCTCCTAATTGCTCTTCAAAACAAGCCAGAGGTGTGATGCTTTAAAAAATAAGTACTCTCTTCTTTTACTGTAGTTTTCCCTCTCCTGAGACTGCACACCTACAGTATATGCACAACCTTTTATTTAATATCCTTTTTGAAACCAAAGCTGCTTCATAGATTAAAGAATCTACTCTTCACAGCTGATTTTGTGTGTTTTATAATTCATGGAAACATACGTCCTTCCTCTTTTTCCCCCACCAATCAGATGGTGAGCATCCGCAGGGTGTCAGGGATAAAGAATCCAGCAGAGATGACCTACTATGTCCAGCACAATGGCGTTCCTTTATCGGGCACGTCAGCTGCCAAGGTCCTGAACACAGTGGACTCTCAGACCATGGCGCTCACCCTGGGCTACTTTGTCCAGCTGCAGGCAGAACGTGAGCACAGCGTCCTTCTAGCAGTTGACAAGCAGCCAAACAGACAGAAACAGAGACACACATGCAAACTGAAACACATGACTCATGCTGAGTATAGATAGAAGAGCTGCGGTGAGGGGAGTAGAGAAAGCTTTTTGCTCTCTAATGTCTCTGAAACGCTCCTGGCAGGACAGTGTTTGTTTGGGCTGCACTCCACAGCTAAGAGGAGATAAAAGGGGAGACAGAGGGGTGGTCAGAAAAGAGAGGAGCTGCAGCCTCTTATAGATTGCTGCCTACAATAGCTGAATCAGACACACTGTATATCAGGTTAAGCTGTCAAATAGCGTGGGTGTGACGGATGATTCTGCATGTTTTAGCGGGAAGAGCTGGCTGCGTTTCATACCTCCAATGAACCAATAAATATACGACCTTTTGGCATTTAGTGTTGAGAGTCTATTGGATCACATGTAATGAAGTGGGAATGCTGAAGAAGTGCTGTTCTCTTTCTTTTCCAGCTGTGGTGAAAAATCCTCCCAATAACCTTTGGATACTTGCTGCAGTGTTGGCCCCAATCGCTGTGGTGACTCTCATTATCATCATCATCACAGCTGTGCTGTGCAGGAAGAATAAAAATGACTTTAAAGCTGATGCCATCGGCAACCTCAATCCCCGAGCTAAGGTATCTGTCACTCTGTGTGTGAGTGTGAGTGTAAAAGCAAAGCTGCAGCAGATGCTTTCTAGAGATAGACCTTTTTTAAACTTAAGATCCATTTCTCTTTGGTTTTATGTCATTACCTCCGCCAAGGAGGTTATGTTTATGGGAGAGCTTGTCTGTTTGTGAACAACATAATTAAAAAACTAACAAACGGATATTGATAAAATTTTCAGGAAATGTTCAAAATAGGATAAGAAAGAAGTGATTAAATTTTGGAAGTGATTTGGATCACCGTCTGGATCCGGTATTTTTTTAAAGGATTCTTTATCATTGTGAGATTTTTTTTTTTCACCATATGTGTATGTAACTCCACGGATTGCTTTGCAAAACAATACAAGACAAGGTCACCATAATTTCTGACAGATGTAAAAGTACTATCCAGATCTTGGCAATATTCTGGATACTAAGATCTGGAATATGAAATATGTACTGGGTCATCATAATTTTCAACATTGTCAGGTAACAAATTATCGTACAAACCTGCAACTAACACCAAAATGTAGCAGACAGTCTGATGAAAGGGAGTATAACATTAAAGTAGGACTAAAGTGTTGTGTGACAGTGCTCTCTTTGAGTGCTTTTCTAGTTTTAAATAAAATGTCATGTATTGTATTACACAAAGTTTGAAATGACCGTGTTTAGCTAGTTTTTGATATCAAAGTTAATAAAACTGGAGCGGAGGGTCTGTGCAGATTAATAACTGTCATCTAACGGTTTCAGAGCAGGTTCAGACAGTACTGATTAAGCCCATCACTGCCAAGTTAAACTGTCCTCATTTTGCAGAAAAACAAAGTTTAAAATCTGGTTTCTGTGGCCTCATACTAGGACTTGTAGTGGTGTGTTTCGGGTCAACCAGGGATTGGTATGCCAAAGCTAGAGGATGGAGCAATCACAGAGGGAGATGGGTTTAGGTTGCTGCAGCTAGGATTTGGAAAATATTTTATTAATCATTAATCATTTATTAATCAATCAGAAAAAAAATGCAGAGAAGCCTCTGAGGAATGTTTTTCTTTCCTTTTAGTCTTTTTGAAAAGAAAATATATGAGGAAGGAGCAAAGGAAGCCGTGCAGCAAAGGGTCAAGGTCAAGTCAGACCTGTGGCTGCTGTGATGAGGACTAAAGCCTCTGTTGATGGGAAACACTCTTCACATTCACAACACAGCCTCTGTGGTTAGAAGAAAGATCATAGAATAGTGGTTTACAGCGAGGAAAAGCTAACTTTTGGTGTAACTGTATGCTGAGCTTTCCTCTTTTAAGAGTGCTGAAAGGTCAAAGACAGGGATTGTGGTGTGCATGCTTAATGTGATCCTCATATGCATGGGTAAACAGAATTTGTGTGATTCCTCTCGCTGCTATAGTGGAGATAAAACATATTTGGTGAATCACTTTGGAAAACAGTCAGTAGATTAATCAGTAATGGAAATATTCATTAGTTGCAGGCCTGGGATTATTCTTGTCTGATTTAACAGCCACAGTCTGCAGACAAAGACATGAACTGTGTGTCAGGGAGTAATGCAATGAGAATTCATGTGGAGGTGACTTTCTTTGCAGACATCAGAAAGCTTCATTCTGCTCCTACACGTTTTTTAAACCACCATGTTCTTTCTTCTCTTTGTTTTCAGATGGCGTACCGCAGAGATGTGGGCTATTATCACCAGGTATCTGCCTCTTTGTATTTCCTCTCATTACCAATCCATGTTTTTATCTTCAGGGCTCAACTGTGCCAACAATGGGATTTGAATGGATTCAGAGCAGAAGTCACCGATGATACATTTCTGTAAATCCTGCTGCGCTGAAGTAAACGGAGAGTACCACATCACTTTGGAGTAACAAACCTTTTACAATGAGATTTTCTTGGATGAAAGGCTGATGTCGCTAATTCTTCTTATAGCCGACTCCCAACGGCAAATTTGAAAGCCTAAGCTTTACGAAGAATGATTATAGAAGTCACTTTTTGGGAGAGAATGTGCGTGTACTCATCCTTTATTTTGTGAAAAGACTGAAAAGTGTTTCAATTATAGTTGCATCAATAATGTGACAAAATCCTGATCCGAGTTATGTCTCTCCGCTTTATTATTTTAGTGCTCAGTGGTGCTGTTCTTCCTGTTTTAAATCAGTGTAAATGAAAATGCAGAGTGGAAAACTCAGCACACCATGCTACTTTATTTATGGAATTTCATAAAGAAAGAGAAAGTAATAAAATCTTCTTCAATATTAAACCATGAGTGCCACCGTGGTGCAGCTTTCAGGGTACTTCTCATTACATAACATCCTGCAGGTCCTGAAAAGTCTCATCACGTAAAAAAAAAACTTAAAAAGCCTATTAATTAGTTTTGAGTTGCTTTAACAAACTTTCACATTTTTGGAAGAGTATCAAGTCAGCCCTTTTTTAGAAGGTTATATTTAAAGAGCAGGGGGAAATAAAAATGGTCAAAAAATAAATAAATCCTCAAAATTTAAAGGAGGATGTTGTACTTGCTCCTCTGTACAAGTTTCCCTCTGGTTCAGGTACCTTCCACACAGAGTCAGAGGAGTCTACAGCTGCTCTTTTTGCAAGAAAAGTCGATCTGAAGAAAATCTTCACTCTCTATGTTCATGTGAGTGTGTGGGTGTGCGTGCTATAGAAGCAGAGGATGCATATCCCTCACTGCAGGGAGTATCACATATTGATTTTGCACCATGGCCCGGCTGCACCGAGGCAACGATGTGTGTCTGACAATTTATGGCACTGCCCTGTAGTAGTCCTTAATATTTTATTAGTATGTATGTGGCTTTGAACTCCTTTGGTCCTTCTCTCTAAACATGTAGACATCCATGAATCCTCCTCCCTCTTATCCTCTAATCCATCGAGGGAAGCTTAACTTTATGACTATATTTCGGCAAAAGTCTCCAGATCGCATCTTGTCACCGCCCACTGTGAGTTATCTCTTTGACAAGAATTTGGAAGCAGATGAGAAAGGGCCTCAGTTAAATCAGTGCTTATCTATTTCAAGGCACCACAGCCCAGTAATCCCACTCCTGCTCCTTAAATCCTCTGGACATCTCTAAAGGAGACACTCTTCTGAGCCATTCAGACATGTCTGTCTTAGCAGCACTTTTAATGTATGGCTAATGTTAAACTCCCTGTTCCTCCTGTGGATCACTTTATATCAGAGGCGAACCGTGAGTAATACAACTGGGCCTTCACCTCAGCCCTCACAGCCCAGAAAAGAAATCATCGTGGAAAATAGTCAACAAAAAAACATTTTCATTGAATAAATAAAATAAATGTAAAAAAAGAGGCTTTACATAAAACAATGACTAACAAGTGAGTTTACAAAACTTACTAAAATAACCTAAAATGATGAAGAAAATGTCTTTAGTTTTTATCTTTGTCAATCTGTGTCATACATAAACTCGTTACTTTTACCCATCGAGAGTACTGGCAGGCTGCCAACACTCCTGAATATGGAGGGAGTCTCCCATTTTTTAAACCCCTTCTCTGGTTGTTCTCCTGGCTTGTGATTTCTCCTGATTGTCCCCCCACTTTAAGTATGCTCCTGTGATCGCTAATATTTTTTGACAGTGAATCAAGTCCCGTACTTGGGCGTTATATCGAAAACTCAAAAACCATCCACCCCCTCTCTCCTAGTTGGATTGATCCAAAGACGCTGCAGGAGACCTCAGAGACGGAGATAGATAACTGTGCTGCACTTGTTGATGAAGAGTTTATCAGAGCCTTAGCTGTTTTCTATCTATGGTGTTCACATGACATGTCTTGAGTTAAAGTAACGTAGCTCTGCTCTGACGTAGCATCCTCTTCAATCAGGAGAGTCTAGAGCAGCGGGAATCATATAGTGAGAAGGCTGACTCTAAAATAGTGAATTGTTCATTGTTCTGTCTGTCTTCGGTGTGTGATGCACATACGAGCTGCGTGTGTACGCGACAGCGCTCTCTCTTTAGAACAGGAGTGAGTTCAGATGGAGGAGACTGACTGAGCCAGTGAAAGAGAGAGAGAATTCAATCCACAATGTCTTACACAGTGCCCGTGATAGATGAAGTATTAAGACATATCCACTCGCACGAGCGCGACCAGATGAAATATTTACTCGCACACGCTGAAAAAATGCTAACAAGCTAGCCACAACTTCGCTCTCGTCTTCTGCCATTCCTTTCACCGCTCTGCCTAATGTTCGGACTCCACGAAGGCCTATGCTCTTCTGTTTTTGTCCCGCCCCCCAAAAAATCAAATCGTGATTGGTCAATTTTCCTGTCTCTCTCCAAACCAAAACACATAGCCTGGCCTTCGTGAAGTCCTAACCACTTAACGAGCCAGCAAACCGGGCTCTGATAGAGATAACATGTTTCAAGACAGTAACCCTTTCATTACTGAAGTGAACTTTGCAGTAAACTTAATTTTAAAACTTACATGATGCATTAAATATATTTTATTCAACTAAATGAGAAATTATATATATTTATATAGATATATGATTCGTATATTTTTTGGTCCAGATTTTTCAAGGCCTTCTCTGAAGGCCTAGAAGTCCCTGAAGGTTCCCCACTGCTTTATATATTACCAAAGGTATTTAAAGTGAATGAGCTGTGTTTTTTTTTGTCTTACTTCATTTTCCACACCTCTCCATCAGCCAGTCCAGGGGTTTGACTACGCCAAGCAGCACCTGGGCCAGCAGGGAGGGGACGAGGAGACCCTGCCTGCCAGCCAGGATACCTTAGTAATGTCTTTACAAATTCGGGACACTCCACTTTCATTAGAGAAAGCCCTGCAGCAAGACGGAACAGCCAGCAAGAAGAGCCTCACCTCTGATAAACACAAAAGGTACCAGTAGACCTCCATCTACGCACACACCTCAAAATCTGACAAAAATGAGTCACAACTGGAGATCAGTTTGTGTTTTTAAGAAGAAAATGTAACCATCATAAAGAAAAAAGTTACATATAGACAGGGGGGTCCAAAGTCTTTTCAGTGGAGGGCCAAAAATGAATCGGGGTGAGGGGTCAATGTGCCAAAACTAAACATTCATGTTGCAGTGCATGATATTAAATATGCCTATAGCTTAATTGTGCAAAATACTCAAACAAGTAATTTTGAAAATGAAAACATTTTTTTACTGTATTTCACAGTATGAAATTACTTAACATCCATATGGCACAAATACTACGTCTACGTCTTCAGAGACATTTAGAGCAATATAATCTGAACAACATGGGACACAGCATGCTCCTATGAAACCAAAATAGTGCATTTTCCATACTTTTAGAATAAGGACACCTGGACACCTGCTTTAGACTTTTTTTCCTATAAATGACCACTATATCTACATCAGTTTACATTAAGATAAAATATATATATATATATATGTGATAAAAATTCTAACATAGCAGCAAAAATCGCTTGCAGGCCAACTTTGGCCCACAGGCCACAAATCGGACAGCTCTAGTCTAGACTATATTTAAAATGAACTATCCTGTTTCTAAAGTTTTGCCCTGAGTATTACAACAACACCTGATTAATATTCAGCAGCAATCACAAAGGATTAGATTTATTCAAATGTGGAATTAGGATTTAACACTGAGCATGATTTCAATTTATAATAACTATAATAACAGATTTAATTATGAGTCTGTTTACAAAACAGTTTTGACAAACATACATTAGAGACTTCTTAACAAACTTCATTAATTAAGAAAAACACACCAATAAACCATGTGCATTAAGATGGGTAAATAACAACGACCTTTGATTATACTAATAACTCGCTGTGGTGGTAAAATAAGATTTAATCAGATGTCATTTAGCTTTGAGTGCATGGTAAGGAGACTACTGAGGTGCATTTAAGGTCATCAAGGCTTTTTTTCCCTATTGGGCTGCATAGTTTGCGCTAAGGTGGCAGTCATTGTGCTTCTTAAGTAAGGATAAATCAGTTCAGACATACAATATGTGCTCTTCATAGAGCAGATCTTTACGCTGTTCAAGAAAATCTATGATTTTGTTTTTTTAACCAGCTAATACTGTATTTTTAATAGTAGTTTAAGCTAACATTTGCAGAAACAGAATATTTGCAGTGAGGAAGAGTTGCATTAGGGCCTATGTCCACTGATGGCATTATTTTCACCTCAGTGCCACTTTTTTTTTTTTTTTCGCTACAGGATCAATGCAGTTCAGCATTTTCAGGAAGAATTCACTAAAAATGGAGTGCAGCTGTTCATGGCTCAAAAATTACCCATCAATTGCCCCCTCAAGATTTGGTACCCCACCCCCCACCCCTCAAAAAAAAAGCCCCAAAATTCAAATGCAAAAATGCCCTCAAAGTTCTGCAGCTCTGTGCAGCTTCCTCTAGTTTTGCACCAACGTGACCAAAATGAGCTGCTATTTCTTGACCCTGTCCATGGCCCAATTGTTGAAAAACGTGTGCTGAAGTGCTCTCCTGCATGGCGAAACACATTTAACTGTCTTCAAACTGCCTTCCTGGCTGGTTAAAGCATTAACTGCCCCCTTGGGAGGCAAAAATCTGTGCTAAAGTGCCCTCAAAAACATACAGAACTTGCCCTCTTTAGTGGCGAGAACACACTGTTGGTGCCTTTTCCTTCTTTTTGCCCCTGCCCTTCAGAAAGTCTGTGCACACCACTGCTGTGTCTCATCTTGATGGCACCACATTAAATCCTTGCGTGCGATGAGCGAGGTGAGCAAGTCGTTACCATTTTATTTAGGGATCAATTCACAACAAATGTGACAAATTTCACAGCACTCCTAGTTGAAATTAATTCGTTGTTGAAACACAGCTGCACTTATCATGGTTTTGTACGGTAATGTCGCAATATTTATCAAGAGCTTTTCTGTGAAATCCACCTGAACAAAAGCAGCGTGAAGAGCATTTCAAACAAACTTACTGGTGTCTGCTAAGGAAAGTGAAAGTGCCATGGGACAACTTCCACAGGCAGTGAGAAGACTCTGAAACTAAGGTTTGAGATGCTGCCAGCGCCTCAATCTAACACAGATCGTTCAGCCGCTTGGTCACATTGAGCAGACTGTAAGAAATCACATGATTAGTTATTTGACCTCATTCTTTCAGGTGTGTTTTCTCTTAACTACTGAGAGTTTACAGAGGTCTTACAGAGCTAAAACTTTTTAAGACTTTACTGTGTTTTTCTCAGTTTGCATAAAAAACACGCCTCTTTATCAACCAGAGGATAATCAGCTGATTTATCTCAACGTCCTCAAAAATATATTAAAATCTTCCTCACAGCTAAGGCTGAAAGACGATAAGAGTGTAGTGCTTTTTACACCCCTGCTGTGTCATAAAGCTCATGGCTCACACAGAGAAAGACAGGATAATAAAACATACAGATCCTTCCAGCCCCATTTTCTCCCTACCAGATGCTGAATAATACAGACAGTCATTAACAAAGATCTCTGTATGGCCAGGTGAAATTGACCATTTCCCTCCTCTGACAGCCACCACCGCCCTGCAGGAAAATTAATTGCCACGCTAAATCTTCTGAAATTATATAAATGAGGAAGCAAAAGGGCACAGTATTTCAGAGCTGTGCAGGATAATGAGATCACATAAAAATTTATGTGATCAAAGAAGAAAATCTATAGACTGACTTTCCTGCGGCTATGACTGTGGTGACCCCTGAGACAGCAAAAGTTTTACACTTCTCTATCAGTGACCTATGTTAAAATGAAACAAGCCTTTGAAAAGTTCTGTCCCTGCTAAAAAGTGACATGAAATATGAGCAGAGAGGATGTTTGACTTTTTAGAGTCAGCCTTTGGTATTAGTTGGGTGTTAGATGGAAGACGATTTTCATTTCTTGACAAATTAGCATGTTTTTCACTCTCATCCAGCCTAAAGACAGGTACACACTACAGGATAATCAGGCTGATTTTTGTCCTGATCTCCCTCTTATGCTCAAAGCCAGCAAAGGTCCGTTTGTCTGATGACATCATGTGTGATTTTCCTGTGGTGTGGGGTGTGTTAAGAGTGATTCCTTCTGGTTCAAGACGCTCGAAAGGCCTTTGATTCAATGATCGTAGATGGTGAACATGTTAAGTATTTGACTAAAAATCCTGTAGTGTGTGGGGCTCTCCGAGAGGAGCCGAGCAGGTACAGCGTGTAATGTCACGTGTACCAGAGCAAAGCCAATCAAGACGCAAGCTGACTCAGCTGACTGACCGAAGAGAAATTAAGAAATCTATCTGTAATACTTAAAACAACTTTACTTACCAACAACTCGCATTGTTATTCCTACAGCCCATATCCTCGCCGTCTCCACAACCTTTTCCATAATCCCTTTTCTTTCGAGTGTGTGTTTGTGTGTGTGTGTGTGTGTTTTTTTTTTTTGTTTTTTTTTTTTAATTCTTGGGTTCGAAAACAGCCTTGTTTTTTCCCATTTGTCCGTCATGTTTGTTTCGTGGACTGTATAAAACATGGACGTAGTCTCCCCGACGTAACCGGTCTGTTTACGAAATGAAAAATGAAGCACGTCGGCTATATCGGCCATATTGGAAGTGGCAGGGGCTTCGTGTATAGCGATAGTGCGCCTGTTGGTCACGTGACTCTGAGCTGTGCCTCTGATTGGGCAAGCTTGGGGTCTAAATATCCTCTGAACGGCCGAGTCACAAAAAAATTAACCCCCCGTACAGTGGGTGCTGATAGTAAAGTTAGCGACTCAGACAGGAGACGTTTTTTGAACCAGGCTGCAAATAGGTTAATTTCTGCTTTGAAAACAGCTTTTTTTGGCTTGGTGTATACGTAACCTCTGGTACTTCCAGGGCCAGCCTCAAGCGAACACCCGAGAAACAGCAGATTTTAGCACTTCTGCGTTGTCTCATATTCTTAGACTGGAGGTTGTCTCTCGGTTTGTTTACGTGAAGTCACGATTAACTACACAAGATTTTGAATATTGAAGCTGAAGCTCTGCTGAAGAATCTGTTAGTGTGGTGTCCTCAGAGTGCAGACCACACACTGTAAGACCAGAAGAGAGATATCTTGTGCGATCTGTCTTTCGTCATCATCAAGTGTGTGCTCTCTAAATGTGTGAAATTTTGGAGAATCCTATAATGTGTACCAGCCTTAAGAGTAGATCTGGATTTATACAGGGACATTCACATGTAGTGTTTTTAGTTGCTTCCTGCACTGAAAGTTATGCTACAGCCACCAGAGGAGCAGATAGTCTGCAAGTGGAACAGGGTTTAAGCTCTCTGACTGGCCATTTTTTGTTATTTCCCAAAATGCTTGTTGAATGCTGCCAGACAAAGACAAACGTGTTGGCTGATGCTGTTTGGTTACATCCTCACAAGTTAATATTTCGAGGCAATGATGCTTGCACGCATGTTGGATACAAACAAATCTACAAACATGCGTGCAGGCATGCTGCAGACAATTACCTCTAATTGGCTTCTTCCTCTTATAAGTCATCCCCTCATTTGTACCAAGGTCACACAGCGGTTTCCTTTGCAGGAATAAATAAACAGCTCTTTGAAGGAGCTAATATAAATGTATTCTTTACACCTCATTTAATTATTACACATAACACGTCTTTGTTGAGCCTGCGACTGGTGCTCAGAGCGCGCTCTCTGCAGCACTGCCTGGATGAGAGCAGGGAGGGCGACCGCTGTTCCTCCGTCTCTCTCTGCTGTTATCATTTTTACCAGACAATTAGGGGGTAGACCACAGAGCTTTGATGTTACTGTCAGCCTCGTGGTCCTCTGTGCCGCTGCTTGATCAGCTCTAATTCAAACCACAGAATGGCGTAAGAAGCTGGTGAGACAAGAGTTGGATAAAACAATTGTTTGTCCAATTAATGGAGCGGGCGGTGCTGTGCTGCAGTCTGGACTCTGGATTTGAACTTTACATGTACATGACGTTTATTTATAAGTATGGGACAATTACACAATACAAAATGAATAGGGGCACATGATAAACACAGTGAATTGTTCATTTATCCACATTTTTATCAGTTATGCTTAATTTAAACACAGATAGAGAAGATTTCAAACATCTTAAGGTTAAACTTTTATTTCATGCATGATGAGCCATTGTTTTCTTTTTTGTTTTCACCAAGTGTTGAGCCTCAAAGGACTAATTAGTGTAATTTTTCTAATGTTCTTCAGAAACAGCAGTGTGCAGTGATGGTTTTAACATTAGGAATGTGCTCTAAACTAAAGTACAACAATGATACATAATGTTTACTCAACAGGGAAGGGTAAGAATAAGGTGGGGTTGTTGAAGGGAGCGATGACATAACGTGGCTGCGAGCCCAGCTTCCGGAGAGCTCACCGCCTTTCTTGTTGCTATGGTTACTTGCAGCAAATTGCCGAGCGAGGACGGTTCCGTCATCAGCAACGAATCAGAGAAGCTGAATTCCAGTAGGGCCTTGACGGTGCTGAAAGTCACAGCGCAGCAGAAACTGACAAAGGAGGAGACGTGCAAGAGGGACGGTGAGAGTCACACTCTGATGCAGATTACAAATCGTTTATTCTGCAGCTTCCATGCAGACAAGGTCACGCATGTCACAAACGGCAAAGCTCTGTCCCCTGCTGCTCTCCTGTTGGAAACACTCCTGGTGCACACAGGTATAAAGACAGATATGCTCTGCCTCTGCAGCTCTTTTTACAGTCAGGAAGGTAGCCACTCAGCAGAAAGCACAGATTGACCGGCTGAATATGCATGAGGTGTGCACTGTGCTGACATGATACAGGGTGTCAGAGCGGAGGATGCTGTGACACACTGGCAGGAGCAGGTACACGCTCATATTCACTAACATAAAAAATGAACACACAAAGTCACACATTGAGGACGGTTGAAGTAAAAGCCGTTTAGACGTTGAACTATTCCCTGTTCTATTCTTGTTCTCTGAAGCTAAATGTTCCACATGTTGCGGCTGAGAGTTAAATTAATCTAATTCAGATTCTCCGCTTGCAAATTGCATCGGGCCCTCTAGATTATGATTTTCTTAATGGCTGGATTTGAATAATTCATCAGCTGAGTTAAGGGAAACTAGAACTGAATCAAGTTTGTCTGATGTCTGATAAGGAATGAAAGTGCAAAGTCAGTTTCTTTCATCCATCACAGAGATGCATAGGCACGAGCTTTGAAGCCAACGCTATCTTTATGATCTATTGTCTCCGTCCACCACTTCATTTGCTGACACAAGCGACTGATGTTTGACATCATCCCGCAGCCACAGAGACGAGGTGATGAGACAGAGAGTGACTGACAGTGTAATGATCAGAGGTGTTTGTAGTCTCGCTCTGACTGAACCCTCTCCTCTGTTCTTCAGATCCATATGACACCTCCTCTGGCTCCCTGCAGCTCATTTCCATAAAGCCCACAGCCGCTCAGCCCAACTACTCACACGCTGCATCGTCTGACCGCAGCCACGAGTCGGCCATCGTCAACGGAGAGGTGACGCACCTGCACGCATTTATTTAGCAAAACACACAGAGAAGAGAGAACTGACAAGTGTTAACAGTATATGTAAAGTGTTAAACAACGCATACCTCTTAAACAAAAGAATTATAGACTTTGTCTTATTTTTTCTACTTTGTTTTTTTTTTACACGCTATTATGCTCTTTAGAATATTTGTATTTAATCCACTTTAAGGTGGTTTTGAATAAATGTGTATATATTTTCTTGGTTGGCACAGATACTCAGAGCCTTTTACTGCACATTTTACTGTGTATACCCGTGTGTATGACTTCTACAGTATGAAGTTTGAAGATTTCGAATGCAGAAGAAAAGGCCTAAAAAAACTTTTTTCCAGCAAATACTGCCAGCAACAGGAAACTGCCGACTATTTCCCAGCATTAGTACTTTGAAAATATGCTCCACAAGCTATCAGTGACTTCACAATGGGAGAAGCTGAACCAAAGTAAAGCAAACCCCAGAGAAGTAGTTTATCCCTTTTTTTAAAAAACGTGGATCGATAAATCAATAGTTACAGAGTGAATGTTGATTTGGGATTTCTTCATTTGGAAAAAGTACATACAGTTACAGTGCTGTGTCCACAGTAAAGGCTAACTCTGTGGCCTTAGCTGTTGTTATTCACATACCTTAACACAGATGGAGTAAAAGACGGTGAACAGACCTGCGCATATTAAGATGAGTTTTTCTCACCTGTGAGTCCAGTGTTTGTCTTCGCTTCATCTTTCATTCTGTAGATATCTCTGTCATAGCCTCTACTTTTTGTTTTGTTAAAAGTCCTCCTGACATTATTCTCCCTTTTTCCTCTCTTTTCTTAAGTCTCCAGCCATGAAACAACTGGCTGTGCTTCTTTCTGCTCATTGATAAAACAGTTTGTTGAACTCTGTGACTCTGGGATAAGAGTTGCTTAGTAACAGTGGTAGAGCCAGACTTTTAGGTCAAACAAGGCCAGTGATGGTGGCCAGAGGACAGATAGCTCCACCAATCACGTCTATTTTTAGTTTTAAGTCAAACGAATCTTAAACATTTTTTGTTCTTGTTTTATTTATGTCATTTTGGTGGGTAAAACAACAAAATGGCAAACTTCAAATCAGCTCACCTGAATTCTTTGAGGACTCAAAAAGAAGCCCAAAGTTGGCATTTAAAGTAAGGAATTTTCATAAGAGGCTAAAGGCAGCCTGTTGAAACTCAACCCAAATATTCAGTTTTAGTGATGGTTTGGGATTTACAGCTTGGCAGTCTGTTCTTCATGATTATGGTCTGCTATCAGGAAATAACAGACTGTTGCAATCAACTCTGGCAGTGGACTGTCCAATCAGAGTCAAGAGCTTTCACAGTAATGTGAAAATGTTTTTTTATTTCTGTTGTTTTGCTCTTCTATCAGTGTATCATTCATTCATTTCATATCCGTTTGAGAATCCTAAATCAGAAAATGGATTACGACTGTTTTTTCATTTCTCATTTTCAAATCAAAAAGCGGAAAACAAATAACGGCCTATTTTTCACTGTACTGATTTCGTTTTGAAATTAAAATTAGAATATGAGAGAATGAAATTACTGTGGGATTTTTGTTCTATTCGTTTTTGGTTTGTATCATTTTCGATGTGTTGTGACCCGGGAGTTGACTTTTTTTTCAGGGTGGCCAGTCTTTAACCGCGCGGATCTTGAAATCTGATTACAGAGATAGAGAAGGCGATATACAGTTTTTTTTTGTTTTTGTTTTTTTTCTCAGGAAGGTCAGGTGATTCCATTGATGGGTGAATGGAGCAGCACAATAGCTAACGTCTTACCGTTATTATTAGATAACATTTTGTCAAGGATGGTGGACGTGTATGTGCTTTTTAAAGAGGGGCAGCGTGTCACACTTAGGAGGCATCAGTAATATGACATGTCCACCTGAGGTTGTGTTGGATGCAGAAACGTCTGACACTCATTGCAGAGCATCTCCAGACACCCATGTCCTGCAACATCTTCGAAATGTTTGTGTGGGTCTTACCAGCTTCGAACAACTGCTTAATAAAATAGGCGTATTGTTCTAGTGTGGCTATAGTGGTCTATTTATATGTCACTCACTGTATATCACCTTCTCTATCTCTGTGAACAGGTTTCAAGATCTGCGCAGGTAAAGACTGACCTCCCTAAAAAAAAGTCACCCACTCCCGGGTCACAACACATCGAAAATGATACAAACCAAAAACGAATATAATAAATATCCCATAATAATTCTATTCTCTCATACTCAATTTTTAATTTCAAAACAAAATCAAAACAGGGAAAAGTGGGCAGTTTTTTTGTTTTCCGATATCTGATTTTAAAACTAGAGATAAAATAAGTCTTTATCCCTTTTCTGATTATGGATTCGAAAATGGATTTGGAATGAAAGAATGATACACTGATATACACTGATACTCTTCTTACCGCTTTGTCACACGGTGGGAATCTAGTTGCATGTTTCTGTTCACCTCTCAGAGCTTTCCACAAAAAGTGCTGAAAAAATAAAATCAAGTTTGGTGTTATCTGCCAGTGCTGTCAGTCAAATGTAATTAAACCAAACCCCTGCTTCTGTCCTGATGAGCTGAGCCCTTAATAAATAATAACCAGACATTTTTCCCTGCTGCCCATCTTGACCTGAATATTTAATGTTTTTGAGAAATACTTTAAAAGATGTTCCACTCTGAAGCCAATTAGGTGGAGTAAAATCACTTTTTTTCAGAGGAGGAAATTCACAGTCCTTTTGAATTTTTTATATGATTTGTGGTTTCATGTGATTTAACATGATGAACTTTTTACCATCTGATGACCACATTACAATACAATCAATTCAATGATGTTAAAAAGTGGAGCTAGAATAATTATTTTCATCTATTTCTTTTTCTTAAAGTTGTTTTATAGTTTTAAAATATGACCTTTTTTGACTTGTCAGCTCATCTAATTTTTAATTACATGATGCAGTCCTACAGTAAGTTAAAATTTAGATCAGTTTTTGATAACATCATGCAACAAATTTGTGGGATTTTCAACCTCATCTTCCAGTGTCTTGAATTTCCTGTGTGGTTTTCAAGTTTTAAACTGAACATAAAAGAATGAATGACTCAGTCCAGAGTCTTTCTGATGTTTATTACAAAGCCGTGTCAGTTTTAGATCTTCTTATTCCCATGAACCCTCTGATCTTTCACCCACTCATGAGCTGAAGAAGCCGACTCATGCCGTCATACAGCAGAAACAACCTTCGTCTGTTTTCATACTGATCTCCATGTTTCTTTGCTTCCTGCGCCTCTCCTGTCTGCAGGTGAACTTGGCTCTAAAGCAGAAATCAGACATCGAGCACTACAGAAACAAGCTGAGGCTAAAGGCTAAGAGGAAAGGCTATTATGATTTCCCGTCCACCGACGGCAGCAGCAGCGGCAGAGCCCTGTCACAAAGACAGCAGCACGGCTTTGAGAGGGCAGCCGGTGAGCATGGCAGACCGCTGGAGCCTGATGATGAGCGGGGTTCCACTTTTGTCAAGTCTCACAGGAGGTGAGGGGACAGGGGGAAGCAAGTGTATCCTGGGTTTAAGATTTAATTTATGCTAACATGTGAGGAGATTACTAGAGATGACATTCTGTTTCATACTGGTCATACTGGGGGCGATGAGAACTAGAGCCTTACTTAGCGGTGTTTTTGTGTGAAACTAACGCGCTGAAAATTCTCTAAATAAAGCGTGAATGCAGACTGATATCAGATTTTTTCGGTGGGAGTCCGTTTATTCGTGTTTTTGGTCAAGTAAAATATGGCCCCGTCTGAGTGCAGAGGAAACCGGCAGAGGAGCAGGGAGGGGGTGTTTGGTGCGAGCGCCCTGGGTTTCTGCTGCACAAAAACACTGCTGTAGGGGTAATTTCTGCCCTAAACCTTGTGATAGGACCCAACTTGTTCCATCCCGGAGTATCACTTTAAATGCATGGAATATCCAAAGAAAAAGCTAACTGAACCCAAAGTCTAAGTGCCCCAAATCTGCATTTTTTCAGATGAGTATCAGTGGTGCTGGGCAATGATTCAAAATCGTACTTTTGTTGTGGGGTCAAGTACTCTCATAAGCCTCTTCAATCTCTCATTTTCCATGGTGTTAATAAGACTTGGGCCTTTTGTGTAAGATGAGATTTATTTTTGTGACGTTTCAGTCTGTCGACTTTAATGGGTTGAGACAAACTCCACAATTTGGTTTAAAGATAATAAAAATATATTAAATTGTGTTAACTGTGTAAATGAGTGAAAAGTGTTAGGTTGTACTGCAGTAGATGTGGTGAGACTGCTTCATGACACTATGGAGGGGCGGGCCTCAAACACAAAGGTCTGCCCAAAGCTCTCCATAGCTGCTTGACAGGCCTCAAGAGGGCTTGCAAATCAGACAGTAGCTAAAATGAAGTGTATCAGAGTCTGAAATAAGAGCCTCTAAGAGTCCGGTGGGGAAAAAAAAATAGGGATCTTTTGTGGTTTAAATCACATAAAGCTACTACAGGGGCACCAGAGAGACAGCTTAAAGCCTAATAAAAAAGCACAATACTCACTCTTTTACTGTGTTAGACCAGCAACTGGTGAGAGACACTAAAAAAAATCCCTGTGACACTAGCCATGCTGCATTTGTCATTGATTTTTGTTTTGATTTTTGTTTTTATTGTCGTCGAGCATTCTGCTTTAAAACTCTGATGTGAGAGAAAGGCTGCAAAGGCTGGAACTGAAAGGCTACATTGGCTTACCTGGTGCT
Source organism: Halichoeres trimaculatus (assembly GCF_033239565.1). Lineage (NCBI taxonomy): Eukaryota > Metazoa > Chordata > Actinopteri > Labriformes > Labridae > Halichoeres > Halichoeres trimaculatus. The sequence continues at coordinate 28,474,046 of NW_027437181.1, forward strand.
TTCTGCAAATGCACTGACACTTGTCTGTGTGATCTAATAGATGATATTTGATTCGATAAGGTGTGTGGTGTTACCTGTGTTACCTAGCGTATCACCTGCACAGAGCAGGCTGCTCTGCTGGAATATGATGAGTTGAAATATTTCAGCTTATGGAGTTGAGCAGCCTTACTTATCGTGGAGGTTTTCTCCTGGCTTTGAGCTGGTAGGTTTCATGTTTTCTTCAGTGTCCCTCATGCTTACACTTAGTACACTTTTTAGGGATGGGTACCTTTCGCATTTGAAACGATATGGTACTGATTCCTGGTACCTGGCGATTGGTATCGGTACTCAATGGTACCAATTTTTGGTACTTTTGTGTGTTGATGTGGTAAAAATATTAATTTCTTTAATAATAAAATGTAAATTCTTTTCAATTTAACATGTTTATTCTTCAATATATAACCTTCCAATGCTGTGTTCAAGTCCAGCATGGAAAATCACCAACTCTTCCACTCCCTCAGTCACAAGGATGCATTTAGGTACCTGAACATGGTCCCTTTGATTTTATGTGAATCGGTACCTGATACTTCTGACAGAATTCGGTAGCTATATAAGTAACTAACTCGGTACCCATCCCTACACTTTATTATAATTTTCATTGAACAATGTTTTATTTTTATGGATAAAAATAGTTTGACGATACGTATTGTTGTTTTGTTACTCTGGATTGTAGGGGGCATTTTTCATGGTTATGAAAAGAAGTTTAATCACAGGACTCTGGCTGGTTGATTGGCTGATTGATTTATCAGTTGAAAAACAATATCTGAAAAACACTTAATCACCAAACTCAGGATTTAAGACCCTGCAACATACATCTGACCCTGGGTTATGCCACATATTTAAATTTAGTCATTGATCAAGAAAGACTCAAGTCTGAAAACTATTTTTGCAGGTTTCATGATTATCTTTCATATTCCCTGCTCAGATTGCAGTTATGGTCAGGAAAATGCTGTGAGCAAGCCTTCACATGTGTTTGTGGTTGGCTGATTCATCTCTTTGAATCTCTGGTGCAGCTGAGCTCCGATCTTTAATCATAATTTCATCTGAGCAAGTAAGTTTTAGACATTTATAGGAGCTCCGTATAATAAGTCATGCTGACCTTTATGGTTGGACAGTGATAAGTTTTATATGTATGCTGTGCAAAAAGAACACCATAGATTTCTACATTCTGACGACCTCTGAAAGTAAATTCACATATAGTCTGTTGTTACTCACATGCAGTGACGTCAAGTCATTGCTCTGCCATGGTTGCTTCATTCTTGCAGTCACCCCTTTCAACCTCTGTTTGTGGCATGTTGGAGCAGCCAGGGTCACCTGTGTTGCTTAAAGAAGAAATAAGAGCTGCATTGACTTTACACTCTGGGCTCTGAGGCAATTACACTCGTCTCAGTGGATAAACACCTCAATGAGTATGTCTTGCTGAGTTCAAGGTGTGGATTAATAATACCAATGCTTTATCGTAATTTATGGTCCCATTTAGAGTAAAATCAATGATAAAGCAGAAACTACTTTTTGATTACTTTACCAATTAATGACAAGCTGCTACCAAAGCAGCCATTCAATCCTGATAAGGAATGCATCTCCAACTTATCCAACATCTTTAAGAAACAATCCATAAAGTTAAACTTTCTAATGTGATGTTCTCACTGTCCTGTGTAAACAGGTTTTGACGGATCATTGTGTTTTTTGTGAACTTGTTTTAATTCTTAGACTATGACAAATACAGGTCATATGGGGAAGTCAAGGGGGGAAACAGCCTTTTCCACATGAGATAAACATCAGACTGGATGCATTTAGAGCGGAAAGCGACATTCGAATTTTGGCTGGTGTGTTGACTCTGTGAAGGCTTGAATGGACTTGCTATTTTTATATCCCACCATGCTGAGTGGGATCTAGATTAGAGCGTCATTTCGCAGGGTGGCATCACTGTAAGGTTGAACAGATACACCAAGCACATGCTGCTGTGGAGGTTTTTCTTCTACATTGCTGTTTCACTCTAAGGGCCTTATTATCATTACATGGTTGAGATGATAGCATCACGCCTGGAAAAAAATTATGTCATCTGACGATTCAGCTCTTTTACTTGGTGTCCTAATGACAGGTCTGAGCATCCAGTATCTATTTGGTCAGTATTGAGCTGTAATACTGATTCTGAAGAAGAATTAAATCAATTTCCTCCCCTGTGGTCTCCACCAACCTTACCCCGCAGGCACTCTGCAAGCATGACTGCAAGCCAGAAGCCTAAACTGAAAGGAGTTCATTTTATTATTACTTCAACCCAGTTTTGATTTTCACTGAAGCCACTCTTTATTCTGATTGTCAGACACTCCCAGATAGGGCAGACGGCCTACCGCAGCAGACAGAGTCTCAGCAGTCCCAGTCCTGGAGGAACAGAGATGGATCTGCTTGTTATGAGGGAGAGACCCAGAAGAGGCATTCGCAACAGCGGATACGATGTGAGTCACATGTCATCACAAACTGACCCTAACTGCTGAACAGATGCCATTCACATAATATTTACCAACAAGAAAAAGTCACACCTCTACAGAAAAAACACTGAGCGGTTTCCTAACTATATTTGTTACTTCATCAAATGTGTGTGATTATTAAAATGTGTGTAAGATGTGTTTCAGATTAACTATGAACACAGTGCTTATGTGGTGTTAGGAGAGTTCATATGAAAGGAAACAGCAAAGTAGTTAATGCCACTCTTTCCACGCTGGTACAGTGGAACTTAAAAATAGAGAAGATAATTATCAATCTGAGCTGAGTCTGTGCTAAATCTGTTCTTTATTGCCCTATTTAAGAGCTCACTCACTGAGCTAAAAATCAGACACCCTCCTCTACCCAGGTGCAGTTTGAAGTGTGCCACAGAAAGCTCAAAGAAGAAAAGTGGTTCATTCATAATTAAGAATTAAAGATCTATAAGCCCCTGTCGTCTTGATATGTGGTGCGTCTCAGGATGACTGGTTTATGCCCGGGCCTTTTTATTGTTCCATTACGGCTCTGTGTACAACTCTTTCTGTCGTGAAGTCGGGATACTAGCCAGTGAGCTCCCCTGAGTAATGGTGCTGACCATTCCTAAAAGGTGTTTTTCATTCAGAGCTGTTCTTCTGTAAAATATATGAGCGCTGGTAGAAATATTTCACTGAACTGCTGTTGACCTGCCAGCCTCTTTGACCACTCAGAGCTGGAAAAACGCAGGCAGAACCAGCTCTATTACTGCTAAGCTGGCTCACTGGGACACATGGGTGGAATAAAAATAACCACTGAATGAACCTGTGCATTTGCTACCATCAGTTGTAATATAGAGGTTAGAGCATTTCATAGAAGGTGTTTTACTCATATTAGCTCAAGGCACAACAAAGTGTTACCTTGAAGTTATTATACTTCAAAGTGGGTCCTAGGGCTGGGCGATATGGCCGAAAAATAAATTCCCTGTGTTTTCACACGAAACAATTTGATTTATGATTTTTTTGGCAATCCCAACCTTTTAGAGAAAACAATAAGTACAAGTGGCAGAGAGAACTCAAAACCAGTTTTGTTTGAACTTTATCAAAAACTTACAAAAGTAACCTCTATTTCACTCCTGAGATTGAAGTTTCAGCTGTTCCCCTGTTTCAACAGCTTCACTTTGTAGTTTCAAAAGAGGCAGACCTGTTTACATTCACATCAAAAGCTGCACCATTGTACACATTTTGAATTTGAAAATACAGCTAAAAGGCTTTTACAGTACTGTTTTAGTGCACTACAGCACCATTCAGTTTCATTTTACTTTTTTTTTACGCTTTGTTTTGGTCTAATTTTTTTGTTTGTTAGAGCTGTAGCCTGTTATTCATGTAATTTTAATACAAACAAATAAGCAGAATAAATTAAATTTATTCTAGTGTGGGCTCAAAAAATTCATGCCTCCCTGCATAAGTCAGTGCCCTGGTCGGGGCACCCCAGTCTAAAAAGTCTGGTCCGCCCCTGCTTGTCAGAGTGTACCTCGATGCAGGGTTGTTATGTTGCTCTGTTCGTCAGAGGATGGATTTATGATGAATGGAGAATTTAGTTGGTGGAACAGAGGAAGTTACAGAGAAAGACAGGACTCAGCTTTCCGCAGGTAAAAGTCAAACAACTTCTCAATCATGTTTGTCCGAGCAGCGCGCGGCTCTGAGAAAACTAATGTATATATCTCGTGGGTTTTATGCGTGTCAATCACATTATTAATAATCTGCAGGTGAACCTGAAAGGGTCCCGGCTTCGCAAATGTTTCAGTCAAAGATCTTATTCAAACTCCTGAAAGGTGACAGATAGAAAACAGAGTATTAAAGGAAAGGGGTTTGAACGTTTACTGATTGGAGGTCTAGTTTATATTTAACTCTTTGGGCTGTTGATATGGACCATAAGGGACATGTGTCCGTCAAGGTGCTGGGCGACACACAAGAACATTTTTATGACAGTCTAGTTTCTGTTGTTTCGTTAGTGAACTGTTAAATCACGCTGTGCACACCCAGAGTCAGCGCTTAATGTGGTACAAAAGGTGCACAAAAGTAGGGGAGAATATTTGATTTTCTCCTTTTTTTTAATTGTCCTCAAAGAACAACTTGAGTTAATCAAATTAATTGATTTATCGCCCAGGCCTAGTAGGTCCTGTTGAGTGAATGTTAGACTGAGCCAGCATTTTTCAGTATGGTGAGGCTATAGGCTTAGAACAGGGGTGGCCAACCCGTGCCTCGCGAGCCGCAAGTGGCACTTTGCCTTTTGGTGTGCAGGTCTTTGATCCACTCATAAAACTGATATTGTATATTGTTGCAAACATTGGGATCAGAATTAATCAATACTTGGGTGATGAGATTGATACTTAAGTTTCAGTTTCTTTTCTCTACATGTGCTCCTCTCAGTAGTTCATGTGCTCATTGATAGATAGATAGATAGATAGATAGATAGATAGATAGATAGATAGATAGATAGATAGATAGATAGATAGATAGATAGATACCGAAGGGTGACATTACAGATTGCACGCCCCTGTTCTGTACAGTCTATGGGTCTCCTTGGCTTTTGAAGCCCGCCTCAAGTCGACACTCTGGGAAAGACAGTTTTTACACATCTATACACTTTGTTCTTGACACCAGAAGTTCCCAATTTGTTGGTGAGTGCAGACAACTGCTCATTTCTGTTGGAAGAAAGAAAAGTAGCAACCTTTACGAGCTACACAATCCTTTTTCTTCAGTCCCTGCCATGTTGATTAGAATGGGACTAGTGTAGCTGCAGGCCCCATTGCTGCAGACGCAGGTCCATGTTGCAGGGGGACTGATTTATGAGGTGCACTGCACAGGGTCTCCTGTGGCTACCTTCAATTCGCACAGGAAGTAGGGCAGCCTCAAGTTGTATTCATTTATCACTGAGTATAAGGACTGGGTAGATGGAAACAGAGGCTTAGGGAGGGAGCAGAGGGTATGAAAAGATGAAGGGACTTGTTGGAAATGTGAGGAAGAAGATAGAAAAGAGGCAGTGAGGGGGCAGGAAATTTATTGGGATGCTGTAGGACTGGTTTTACAGGAGAGGCGGGATGATTGAGGACACTACACATTGTGTAGATTAAAAAAGATGTTATTTGCACCACAAATATCCCTCTCCTGGAGGATTGTTCAAAGTATAGTAATGTGCAGCTTTGCTCTCCCTAGCTGCTCACTCTGCTGCTGAACCGACTGTGACCAAGCAGTAACACAGCTGGTTCAAAGCCTTCCTGCTGACACGTCTCCAAAATTCAGAGAAACATTAAACAGCCTCTTCAAGCTCAGCCGGCATCTTGTCAACAGCCCACAGAGAGAATGACAGGAGACATTACTGAACTTGTAACTGTTCGTCTTCCTCAGGGTGTCTCTGTTGATATCCTGCTCACTCAATAAGGAGAGGCATCGTTTTAAAATATTCTAAATCAGGTGTAAATCAGAGCGTGCCTCCTGGGGTGCACACAGATTCAGTCACAAAAGCCCTCGGCACAACTACAGCGAAATTTGGGCACTTCACTCAAATTTGCGCCCTAGTTTAACATAATGACTTTGTTTAAATTAAACAATGAGGGATCAACGAGCTTTTCTTCACTAAATTAGACGGTCAAACATTTATCCACCCCGTCTTCCTCAGTCTCAGTCTCAGTCCCAGTTTCAGACCTTTTCTCTCCGCATGTACAGAACGGATTTGATGTGTTTGCAAACTTGGACTCAGAAAGTACGTCCAGGCAGCAGTACAATGAATTTTTAACTCCATTAGTGGAAATACAGAAACACAAGTGCAAAAGCCCAGCGTAGGACATCTCAGTCTGTTGATTTCAAAAGTCGTAAACATTCTTACTCACTTAAGCATAAATAATTTGCTGCAAACACTCCAACTCAAAAGCACACTGACAGTATTCAGTTCACTCACAGTTTACATTGCCACATAATTACATTGCCTCTAGTCTGTTTTTCTTCGACACTGGAACTTCAAGAATCTAAGCACATCAGCTTAGCGTGGCTTCATACTGCCTGACAAAACAGTCTACTGAACACAATTGAATAGCCCTTGAGTGCCAGAGTGAACCATTACAAATACAGATCTACTTCTTCATTTGTTGCAGGTGGCTGTGTGTAAAGACAGATCACAAGTAAAGAGTCAGAAAAGAAAAAAGAAAAGTGAACAGTGTCGTTTAATATGCGTTGTGATTAAATATGTGCTTGTTACTCAGATCCATTGCATGTTACGTCTTTTTTTATCAGTGTTATCAGTTAAAAGATGTGTGTTTGCATCACTCTACAGACATGTAATTGTTCAGTCTGTGTTTCAGACTGAGCCAGAGCTAATCGAGGAGACGAATGTAGACCGTCTGATGGGGCAGCGGGGGTACATGTACGGCCGGGGCTTGAAAGGCCATTCGGAGACGTCCACCCTGAGCTCACAGCCGTCCATTGATGAAGTGCGACAGCAGATGCACCTGCTGCTGGAGGAGGCATTCAGCCTGGCCTCAGGGGGGCAGTCCACATCCGGGCGACACTCCCATCACCACCGTCCGCCTCCTGAACACTACAGCCCTGGACCGCCTCCTCTCCCCTATGCAGATGTAGTGACCAGCGCTCCTGGTACAATGACCAGTGGGCGAGGAGGCTTACAGTGGGTACCATCGTATGGCTCGGATGTGTATCAGTGCAGTCTGCCTAAACCGGTAAGATGACAGAATTCACCACCTGAAGTACAGAGGCGATGTTTATGTAACCTGTAACGACTGTCTCTATCTTTTTAAGGCCTTTCACTTCACCCAGCTTCCTGAGATGGCCATGGGTTCTCCTCCCCCTTTACCACCTCGCACTGGTCCTCCTCCTGGGACCTCTTTAAGGCGGTGAGTCTGAATTAGGCACAGACATAAATGCACTGTCTGGATCCCAAAGTCCATCAGATATTTCCACATTTATTCACATTCACATTCATATTCAGGGACTATATATTCACTAGGTAATGTGCTATGGCCAGGGTGATTTTAGGCCTTGTATAAATTTGAATATTGAACTAGTGCATTGAGAGATGGTAAGAATGTTAATGAGGTGTTGATTCTCCCACATGGAGTGTGTCTGCCATCTAGTGGTGTTGATTGTGTATTTCAGCTACTGTAGGTGTTTACTCCTCTTTTATCTCCATCGAACAGTTCCACCTCAGACTTGGGGCCTAAGGGAAGGAGCTCAGAGACGTCTGTGACTGAGATGCAGAATCAACATGACAGCAACCCATATGGGCCAACGACCAGAGCAGCACTTCCACCTATCACTGCTGAGCAGCCTGTGTCCAAATACTCAGGTATTGTGTGACGAGGTCATGACTTTACATTTAACGGACAAAAACTATTTGAATTATTTGAATTATTTGATGTACCTACTTAACGTCCCCGTCTTTTCTTCTCTCTGCAGGAAACCCAATAACAGCCGTCTATGCCATCCCAGCCAGCAGGACCGGCTACTCAGAATACTTTGTCTCCACCCCACCCACCTCTTACCATAGTCCCTCCTGGATGTCCTATCCACCAGAGCCTGAGGATGTGCCACCACAGTGGGCAGACTCTGTAAGGAGGCCCATAATTCTAGCTCAAAAACACCACACTCTACTCAAAAGATGACTGGATGTTAGACTCAAACTCCTTTCAGATTTAAAGCATTTGTTACAGTCCTCCGCTAGTTGTTGTTTCTTAAGTTTAAAGTAAAATGGGTCAGAGAAACTTTAGTGACACATCCTGCATATAAAGCAAGTATCCAGACAAACAGGTCAGGAAGGAGGTCCTCTGTTTTCATTATTTCAGGCTCTTGAAGAGACAAACGTGATCAAAGGAAGCTGAGACAGCTGGATTACAAACTTTTTAATTTGACAAAAAATCTCAGTCACAGAACTGATAAAAGAAAATTCGTATTGTGGGAGAGATTAAAATACCCCAGATCTCAACTCTGGGTTTTTGGAAGATTTCACCATACATTGGTCACTCCAGTTAATAACTGTTTAGTAGTGGTACGTTCCATTTGTACTGGGAAGTCAGGATTTACAAGTTTCAATTGGAACGCCCCCTGAGGTCGAATCTTCCAACTGGGAAGTCAACATAGCCACTCCACCCCCAAGTTAACGATTGAAGATGGTTTCCCTGGATGTACAGGGTGGGCCACAAAGATTTACCCATCGTTTTTTCCGCACTATCCAAAAATGCTTGCAGACAAACATAACAAGCATTGAACACAGTTTCTATAGTTTATTCTCTGACACCAAAAAGATTTACATCTCAATATGGCCGCCCTTTGCCTTTATTATAGCCTAGAGACGACCTGGCACTGCCTGGCATGAGCGCTACACTGTCTTTGCATCAAGTTTTGACCATGACTTCATCAGAGCTGTCTTCAAAGCGGTGACACTGCTGTGAGATACTCTTGAGACCTCCCTCTCCAGGATGGACCAGATCGCTAAGTCCATTGGATTGATGTCCAGACTTGACGGAGGCCACGTGTTCTTGTCCTATAAGCCAGGAAAGTGCTGCTTGCACCAGGCCTGGGTGACATTGGATGTGTGAGCTGGTGCACCATCTTGTGTGAAGACACACTGGTTTCCAAACGCATTGGTACACCAAGGAAACACTTTTCCTTCAAGCATTTGAAGGTACACCTGGCTATTCACTTCCACACCCTTCTGAATGAAGACCAAAGGAGACTTTATGCCATCAGGTGCAACAACAGCCCACACCATGACTCCAGCTGGCTTCTGACCACCAAAATAAGGTCTGCAGCCTTGGGGTAGATGCTGTGCACTATGTGCAGAAACCCTGTCATTCTGGGAATTGACCACTGCCTGAACGTTGAAGATCTTCTCATCAGACCAAACCAGGACTTTGTCTGTGGCACTCTGGATCTCCTGCAGCATCATTTTCCCTGTCAAGCCGTTTTTTCTTAGAAGCGGCTGAAATCAGTTGTCTGTGTTGCATTTTTAGTGCTTTCAGTCCGAGATCCTGTTTGATGATTCTTCTCAGTGAAGTTCTTGAGATGTTCACTTCCTTTGCTGTTGCCCTCATGCTCCTGTGAGGATTCCTTTGGATTCTCTTCCTCACCATCTCAACAACCCTTTTAGTCTGGACTGAATGTTTTCGTCCAGGGATTGGCTTGCTGGTGGTTTGCCAGTCTCCTTGTATTGTTTCATGACATTGTACACAGTCTTACGGCAAACATTCACTTTTTTTATGATTTGCATTGTTGTCAGTCCAGTTTCCTTCAAGGTCACAATCTGGTCGCACTTACCCTTCGATGCCATACTCGACAATCATTAGGAGTAAACAAATGAACTCAGGTACATCAAAAGCTATGCCTTTTAAGAGAAACTATCAAAATGTTTAAGTTTCTAGGACAAAAGCTAAGTAAACAAAATAGAGATATACTGTGGGTAAATCTTTATGGCCCACCCTGTATATTCTGTTTATTTTAGCATTTCTGATTAGTGTTTGATGCACTTAATTAGCTGTATACATAGTATTGTTCCATGTTGACGTATAGAACTGTTGCTCTTATGGCAAGTTTTTCTGACTTTCTAACTGGAACGCTTGTAGCTCGGAGATGACGTCACTCCCACTCCCCACTTCCTAGTTCTGATGTAAATGGAACGCAGCATTAGGACAAAATGAAGAAGACTCCTGTAGTATGTGCATGAAACTGCACTCATGTTGAAAACATTGCCCTCTGAAGAGCATCCAGTGTCCTTATTTACCCTTAAACAGGCCTCATCAAGCATTGTTCTTTAAGCATTCACCTACTCTCCTCTTTTTATTTGATCAAAACAGAGAGATGGGATCCATTTGTCTTGTCATACCTGTTGTAACCCATGTGACCCTCCCTTCCCTCCCTCCCTCCCCCTCCCCCTGCGTAGGACTCACCTTGTTTGTATGGGATGTTCTCTTTTTGCTTGTCTGTTTGCCTGTTTCAACCCGTTGTCTTCACGCAGTGTCTTTTTGCAGAACCAGTGTCATTTAGAAACCATTTGCTGATCTGAATTAATGGCTGCCGTTGAGTGGACACAACAAAACACCAGGGTAGATGAGCACATTTCCTAAAAGAACACCTCTTTTCCTTTTTCTCATTTTGTCGTATGAATCTGATACCTGTATAGATGTTTTGGTAGCAGCATTCAAAAGTAGTCCATTGAAGAGTTCAAACACTGTTTGAACAGAAAATCATTTTAGTGTACAGTAGCTCTCCACACACTTTACTTTCCCCGTCATTCCACCCTGTCATACATTTAAATTGTTTTCTGAAGTACTGCAAGAGAAAATGTTCACACAAAAACATCAAAATCTAACCCATATCCTTCATTTATATTATTTGCAGCTATATTTTTTGTTGTCAGCAGTAAGATCATAAAGTTGCTTTAGGACTGATTTCCTGTCTGGTCTGTTTTTCAGTTGCCCCTCCCTGGGTATGTAGAGGCTTTTCCTCATCCTCGGTATCCACAGGGAAGCCCCACCAGGCTGCCCCTGGAGTACAACCCGGCACTGGAGCCACCGCCTGCTGCCCCCAGCACAGCATCCAAACAAAGCCTGCCACAGGTGGTGAAAGACATGGACAGCATGCCTCTGAGCAGCCTCTCCACCTCTGCACTGGTGCAGGCTATCCGGCAGGAGGTGGCCAAGCTGGCCAAGAAGCAGAACGACTTGTTTGAGTTCTAGATATAACTCTGCCCCCGTCGAGTGCAGGAGATGGTCTTCAACAGCGACACACACAGCGGTGATGCTCCTGCAGACTGATTTTTGATGTTTGTACTGTAAAACAGACTGATCTTCTTTACCCACTGATAACTCACTGATTCTTTCTTTTCATACGCCATTGGTGATTTGAAGCTCCTTAATCCAAGGAACAGAAACATCTTTTTTTTTAGAAGGTAAAAAAAATCTGTCCTCTATCGATGATGTCCCAAGTAACTACATGCATCTCTTCTTTGTAGATATGTCAATAAGATTCACTAACTATGGAAATCTGATTTTTTTTTCCACGATTAGACATGTTTGTGAATCAGCATCAACTGAGGGGAGAGAAAAAGTAGCATTATCGTCTGTACTGAGAGGACCAAATATTTCCTGTCAGATGGTAAAGTATAATCCACAGTGTATATGAGCATGTACAGTACGAGGACATCATGTGTCTTCAATCCTTTCATGAACCATTTGCTTCTAAAAGAATGGCTGCGTCTATACTGGTTCATCTACCGTGCATACCAAATCACTTTACTACATTTATTTTTGCAGACAGTGTATTTATCTGATACAGACGCCACAACAACCACTTACTGTTTTTGATTTTTATTAATAATCAGAGAATTTAAGTGTTGTTCCCTTTAAGTTAACACATGGACTGAACAAATTACTGTATGTATGTATGTCAGTTTTTCATTTAACCTAATTGAAAATTAACTAAGCAGCATTTACGGTGATGTATCACATTGATGGAAATGTTTGCTTTTAACGATCTTGAAACAGAGGGAAGCATTTATTCTTTCCATATCTGAGTGAGCACAGAAACTTTGACGTAACTCTGTTTCTCTTTTGTTAAAGTTTAAAAAAACCAAGCTGAAAAATGCTTTTCAGATAACTCACAGCTGCTGCTGGATAGACATGAGGTCGCATTAAGATGCCACAATGGTTCAATGCACAAAGAAACACAAAACCTTTGCCACCAAACTCGCAAAATACCGATCTGATCAAAATCTTAAGACCAGTTGAAAATTGCTAGAATATGTATTTTGCACATTTGAATCTTAACAAGGCTTTCAGTAGAGCTACAATATGCAAAAGCAAGAAGGGAGTGTGACAAAAAACACTTTGAAAAAGTAATTTATTGAAAACAACAAGTAAACTGAAATAGGCTGTTTATCAGCTGATCAAAATTTTAGGACAATCACTCAAAATATTACAAAAAACTCTCTAGACCAGAACAAAATTTTTCTCAGGAATGAGTAGCTCAACCGTTCTTGTTAATCACCTTAAAAATTCCTTTGGGCATGCTTGATGCGAGTGTTTCCAGGAAGCTTTGGGAACATTGCTCCAAGTGGTGAAGATGGCTTCATAACTGATGGCCATTTTTATAAACTTCCCTCGCCATCCATCCCCAAATGTTCTCTGTTGGATTTAAAGAGTGATGTTATTCTCCCTGAAGAAGTCCTTCATCAAGCCAGCACTGTGACCTGCAGCGTTGACCTGTTGAAAAACCAGCTGTTACCACACAGACCAGGGCCCTCAGTCATGAAGGACGCCCGCTGCAACAACTGCACGTAACCAGCCGCCGTTTGACCACCCTGCACCACCTGAAGCTCCAGTGTTCACTGAATGAAAAAGCCCCAGTTCATGATGGACCCCCACCACTAGAAAACATCCCAGGTGGGATCTCCTATTCATGCCAGTAACGTTGAAGCCATCTGGACTGTCAAGGTTGCATTTTTTCTCATCGGAGAATAAAACTTTTTTCCATCTTTCAATGTCCCATGTTTGATGCTCCCTGGCAAAGTCTAAACGGGCAGTTTCCCGCAGATGCCGTCTGATGGTTATTGCGCTGCAGTCCGCACCAGTAAGGGCCTTAATTTGGGTCGAGGACCGCTCTGTGTCTTGACAGACAGCCAATTGGACCGTGTGGTTTTTTTGGGTCTACCACTTGACCTTTTTGTTCCATAATGTTCAGGATCTTTCAAAAAAATTAGATTGATTGTCTAACTGCGTCCAACCTCAACAGCAATGGCACTCTGCGAGAGGCCTTGCTTATGCAGCTCAACGATCCGACCACGTTCAAGAAGAGACAGCTTCTTAGCTTTAGCCATCAGGAGGGCATGACCGTGTGAATGCCTGACAGAAAATGAAAAATTTTAGCAGATTTTGGCTTTAATAGCCTGTGGTCTTACACTTTTGATCAGGTGATATACAACCTATTTCAGTTTTTTGTTGTTTTTTTAATCCCAACTTCCAAATGTTTTTTTGTCACACTCCTCCTTCTTGCTTTTGCATATTGTAGCTCTACTTAAAACCTCATTAAGGTCCAAATGTGCAAAATGCATATTTTTGCAATTTTTCAACTGGTCTAAAGATTTTGATCAGGTCTGTTTTCACACTTCTGTCATCGTCCTCTGTTTCCTCTGATGTCACTCTGAGTGTGGGGACTCTAGATGCTGGTGCTATTTTGTTCCATCATGCTTCAGGTTTGCTGGCTGTATAAATGTTAGAAAACTGAAAAATCAGGGTGATTTCAGTGCTCCGTATTCAATTAGCACCCAACATGCCAGTGGGCATCAAAAACCAACAACACAAGGCCATACTCTGAAGTAAAAGTTTTTAATCTAAGCTAGAAATATTTGCCTTTCCTATTTGATGTTGGAGCACTTTCAGTGAAGCCAGTAAGGAAACAGTTGAAACCTGACATAACAGATAGGGAATCTAAAAAAAAGAAGCTGTTTTTTAAAATTTTATGAAACTTGCGCCCTGAAACAAAGCAGAACAACATCACAACAGCAGATGAGTGTACCAACCCAAACTCTGAGGAAAATGACCGCCTTATGAAACTGTTGAATTTCCTTCGCTGCTGGAAGCTGTGCCATAGTTTATTGACTTTCTTTAGGAAGTCTTTGTTTTGTTCCATGGCCTTTTAAAGGTCTCAATCGGTGCATTTCATGAATAAAATAGAAAGTTCATGTCAAAGATTGACCTAATGAGAGGTCCTGCATCAGTACTCCTGTTTTAAGAAGCTATCAGTGCACAAACCTTGATGTGTTTGTAATGTTGCGAGTGTCTGCCTGAGCACAGACTCAGATATAGTGTACAGTACAGCACTTTTCATTTATCACGGAGTGTTTATGGAGAACTGTGTTCAGTATGAATAAACCAGAGGTGCATCTGTGCGCTCTGGTGTCGCCCGGTTTGTAACAGATCTGTTTAAAGAGCAATGTATCGCATCTCACCTGGCCAGACCCCGTTACAACTAAAATAGTAACGCAAAAGCCCACAAGCCATGCCAGGGCAATGCTTATGACAAAACATAAGGTTACACATCCAAAATATTAAACTCAAACTAAACAAAGATATTAAATTGCTGCGGAAATGTCTCTGACAAAAGGTCAAACTCATGTCTCACTGTGGCATAGTCACCTGAAGGTTATGATGAATTCCTAATGCAATTTTTTGGCTTAGTAACTCAAAGAGGGGCTGTTGGGAGATGAATCTGTGACGACTTGTAGCAAAGGTGTTAGAATATGTTTGCATTTAATATTCAGATGCTACAGCTGACTTTACAGCCTACTAAGTCAATGGAAATGAAACAGAATGTGTTTCTGATATTGATGCTGTTATGAGAAAGTTGCCCGCTGTAACGTAAAACAGAAACCCTATCTAAGAGTTCAAATGCCTTTCTCAGAGGACAGAGTTGTTTCACAGCAGTCCTGGATGAATTAAGCCTTTTTTGCATTTTGACTTTTGAAGCCTCCCTCCAAACAAATTTTCTTTTCTACTCACACTTGTCTGTGCGTAAGTAGGAATAAGGAAAACTGTATGTCTAAAACTCAACAAGGACTCTGTCGCTTGTTTCTCAATATTCCTTTTACTCAAACTGCGGAGAAGCACGTATTGTCTTAAGAACTGTACTAACTACAGTGAAACCATGGTTTTTTTTGTGTATACCTGAAGTGAACACCTTTCCACATTCACATGCTGGAAAACAAAGTGATATTAAATAAAAGGGTGTTATGTGGTTCATACGTTTAGAAAGCTGAGAAGTATTTATTCTGTAGGTGAGGTATGGAGTGAGCTAAATCTACTACCAATCAACGTATTTTTGTCTTCCTGACTGATTTTCTCATTTCCGTTTCATCTGCTTGATCTTGTTATATTTGATGTTCCTCAGAGACTGATCTGACAGGCAGACCTTGAGACAGATGGAGAATGAAAGAAATATTAGCCTACATGATTAATATCAAATAAAAGATTTTATTAGAACAATCAATCATCAACCGTGTCTTCAGTTGGTCTTTAAGTATCTGCATGCTCTTTTTCCTGATCAGAGATTTTACTGGAGTTGGTTTAAGTCACTGCACTGATGCTCCACTTTTATTATCTATCCTGGTGCTTTATTATCATTTCTGACACAGTGAGTGGAAGAGGTTATTGCTCTTTTTTAATTACACAGCACAGAGATGTCAGCATGCCTTTGACCACAGCGTGATACACTTAAAGTTCAAATATTACCCTTTTTAGTAACTGCAGAGCAATGGCTGAGAGCAGTAAGCGGTTATCATTTGTGTGTCCTTACATGAACTCATTTTAGACACGATGCTAGAGCTGTATCACTTAATCTGTGTCGAGAGGGGAATAACTCAGTCAGTATACGAGGGTTTTTTGGTCTCTTGGTGTGATGTAGTAAAAACAGTGGGGGAAATAAGTATTGAATGCGTCAACTTTTTTTTTTCTCATTACATTTATTTCCAAAGCTGCAATTCAAATGAAATTTCTACCAGACATTGGTATTAACTCAAATAATCCACACATGAAAAGAAATCACAACTTTCAGGTCTATAGATAATGATTTTGTGGAATTAAGTACGATAACACAAGAAAAAAGTATTGAACACACCATGGAAAGGCTGTCGACTTTGTTTTTTTCACCAAGTAGTTAAATACGACACACCTCATGATGGGTAAAGGCAAAGAGCTCTCTGAAGACATTCGCAACCTGATTGTTGCTCAGCATCAGAATGGAACTGGTTACAGACTTATATCAAAGCACCTGAATATTCCAGCCAGCACCGTTGGGGCCATTATTCGCAAGTGGAAGAAGCACCACCTTACCATCAACAGGCCACGCACAGGAGCTCCTTGCAAGATTTCTGACCAGGGGGTCAGAAAGTTAGTCAGAAGGGTACTCAAAGAGCTAAGGACCACCTTGAAAGTGCTCCAGAAAGACTTGGAGGCAGCAGGTACAATTGTTACAGAGAAAACAATAAGCAATGCACTCCACCGCCATGGCCTCTATGGACGCTCAGCCTGCAAGACTCCATTCCTGAAGAAAAGGCATGTTGAAGCTAGTTTAAAGTTGGCCAAACAGCATCTTGACAAGCCTGTAGAATACTGGGAGAATGTTGTCTGGTCAGATGAGACCAAAATTGAACTTTTGGGCTGTCATACTACAGACCATGTTTGGAGGAGAAATGGCACTGCACATCACCCAAAAAACACTAAACCAACAGTGAAGTTTGGAGGTGAAGCATCATGGTGTGGGGTTGTTTCTCATCTCATGGTATTGGCAAACTTCATTTAATTGACGGAGCAATGACTGGAGCCATGTATCGGGAAATTGAAAAAAAAAGTTGACACATTCAATACTTGTTTCCCCCACTGTAGAGGGAGATGAACTCAATAATTTAACGTTTTTCTTAATCTGTCGTTAAGTTTGATCTCCCTGTGACTCGTCCTCCTCCATCTATCCATCCATTTTTATTACTGCAGATGTTACGAGGATTGTTGTGGGCCTGGAGTGAATACCAGACATCACTGGGCAATAAGCAGTTGTGCTGTTGACAGGGTGACACTCGCTAGCCTCAGAAGACTCCATCCACAGCAACCAGGGTGTGTAGCCTCTTTGCCTCAGCCCCATCCTACAGCTCCTTCCTTCTTGTCTTTTACAGCAGCTGCCACAAACACTGCTGTGCCTACTGTCACAGCCTCTTCTGCTTACACCAGTCAGAGGTAACAGGACAGACCAAGCAGGTTCCTTTCTATCTAAACCTCTGCACTTAACACTGTGAGATTAGTTCACTCAGACTTGTCCATATTAACGCTCATATTTTCAGTGTGGCTGTTATAAGTTTGAGAGACTTTACTGCTCCTGAGGAGGCCAAACAGGGGGTTGTGATGTGTTTCAGTAGATAAGGGTGGAAAGGTGGTACCTATTCATTTTTGTGGTTATAATTTTTTCTGTTACCCTGCTGTGAATAACCTTGTCAGTTGATTATGGTGAACCAAAAATGTTACCTATCTTCTCCTCTGTATGAAATAGGGTAAAAGACTCAGGCCTTTAACCTGTCCTCAGCTGCTGATGAAGGAATTCAAACAGTGGAAACTTTAGGTTAAGTGATGTATGCCAGCAGTACCAACACAGACCACATGTATCTGCTGTGTTAGCATTCACAATAATCTGGACTTCGTCGCCCAAAGGGTGAACTCCATTGTGATCCATTCATATGAGACTAGGCATCAGTGCCTGACAGACACATTTTTCTGTCCCTCAGTAGATTCCTGCCATGAAAAGTCTTTTCATTGCTGCACTTTAATATAATAAAAGACCAGAGTCATCATTTCAAGTCACCTGGCTGTCAAAAGCATCTGAAAAAGGCCTTGCAGTCGATTTTTGATGGTCCCCTGAAATGTTCTACAAAGATTTCAAAGTTGAAAGCACTGCGAGGAGTTTTTATGGTGAACTGACTGGTGACCCCACCAGATAAAATCGTGAGTGTTTTCCAAGATGAAGACTATATTTCCTGTTCACCCACTGTTGGG
Source organism: Halichoeres trimaculatus (assembly GCF_033239565.1). Classification (NCBI taxonomy): domain Eukaryota; kingdom Metazoa; phylum Chordata; class Actinopteri; order Labriformes; family Labridae; genus Halichoeres; species Halichoeres trimaculatus. The sequence continues at coordinate 28,492,140 of NW_027437181.1, forward strand.
AAGATGTGGATCTTGTCAAAGTTTGCATTTGATAAGGAACTAGAAAAGCACTCAGAGAGCGCAGACCTCTGCCAAGCATATTATGATTGTCATGCAACACTGAAGTCCTACTTTAATGTTATACTCCCTTTCAGCAGACTGTCTGCTACAATTTGGTGTTAGTTGCAGGTTTGTACAATGATTTGTTTTCTGACAGTGTTGAAAATTCTGATGACCCAGTACATATTTCATATTCTGGATCTTGGTATTCAGAATACTGTCAGGACCGGGATCGTACTTTTACATCTGTCAGAAATTATTGTGACCTTGTCTTGTATTGTTTTACAAAGAAATCTGACCATTTATGGTGGAGTTACATACACATATGGTGAAAATGGCCCTATCTCTCAATGATAAAGAAAACTTAAAAAAGTCCTAGATCCTGACGATGAACCAGATCACCTCCAAAATTTAATCACTTCTTCCTTATCCCATTTTAAACATTTCCTGAAAATTTCATCAAGATCCGTTTGTTACTTTTTGAGTTGTGTTGTTCACAGACAAACTCTCCCCAAAACATAACCCCCTTGGCGGAGGTAATTAAGTTCAGATCTTTGTTTTTAACCAACTTCTTGCAGAAAGCAGAGTGATGAGGTAATGCAGTGATTTGTAGCTACGTTAAAAAAAACTTAAATATAATAACCAAACTTTGTAAACTCTTTTCTATTATGTAATAACCATAAACTGTTAAACTCCACTGACCTCAAATAACTGTGAAACATAAAAATCAAATCCTGTTCACTGCAATCTTGCTTTTTCACTCTGGAAAACCCTGGATGTAGTTTCTCTGCCTCAATCAACAGAAGAGAATAACAAACAATCCTGATTTCTTTTTCGTGTCTTACTGCTAAACTTCACTAGCCGAGTTCTGATTACAGCTGAGACACTGCTGCATATTGACCCAACCCCCCCTAGAAATGTGACCCATACACACCAACCATGAGAATAAAAAGTGAAACAGATTTTGTTTGCAATAATCTCATTTAACCACACTGGTCATTTGAAGCTGTCAGTTAAGTCTTATGACATCTAAGAAAAAAAAAAAAGTAGGAACCAGAAACTTGGTTCAGTGATCTGGATCACTGAAAAGACCCAGATCTCCCATCACTTTTGTGAACAAGCCGTGCAGTGGAAGTGTAGTTCAGCATTTACCCACCAGGGCTCAGCCTTAAGCCATGCTGACAACGCTCTCTCACAGCAAGAATCATTTCCTAATGGAAAAAGTGGAATTAGCAGGCGTAAGGGTAACAGCTTTGCATGAACAAAAATGGCTTGAACAATGAATTTAACATGTCCAAGTAATGTTAAATAAAACCATTGCACATGTCATGTTTATGGGTGAACATTTAGAGGGGATGAGATGCGTTATGAAGTGGATCTCTTCTTTTCCCCTTTCTTTTTTACTTATTGCTCCCCATACAACTGCTTTCAGACCTTTATTATTTAGCTGTTTGATATATCCACTGTGAGTAACACATATGGAAACCAGCTGTAGCCATCATGTAATGACTCCATGTTACACAAAGTCTGCTAATCTTGTTATGATGATGATGATTCATCACACTTTCTTTGCATTAAGAGGATAGTGTTTTGCTGTGAGTATCAAAAACCATTGCTTTAAAGCTGGTACCGAGGCCAGTTCCATTTTACACACACTAATTACACATATCAGGTTCTCTGCTGTTGCATATAAGTACTTAAAAGTATCTCATACACTGTGAGATGGTCTCAGAAAAGGTCAAAGCCAGCACCATGCCATGAAGCCGATATTTTTGTTTGTTGTAAAGCTAATAACACATTAGTGCCTACACTCCTCCCTCTGCTCTCTCACACACACACACTGATGTCTTACAGCTCCATTTATACCCATCCCCTTATAATAAGTACCCATTTTAATTAATTAACTTGTACAACTCAAACGACTTGCGCTTTTGTTTGATGTCTTCTCTCTCAGGTAGTGAGAATAGTTAGAGCCTAATTTGGCAGCTGTAATTACATGTGATCTAACTCTTAAGATTCATTGTCTCCAATAAAGGCTACTTAGGCTAATTATGGTGGAGACTTTCTGTTCAGACAAAAGAGCAGAGATGAGATAATTATCACCGCGGACAGAGCAAGGACAGGCCAGGAGAGGACAACAGAGAGGGAGAAGCCTGCAGTAACACTCAAAGTAACGTATTTCTCTAATATTCAGGAGTGTCTGCACGTTCACATCACTCTCAATCTGGATTCAGACAGAGGTTTGAAGCCTGGGGATTTTCAGCAGCAGATTCTCTGCCAGCTCAAGATATTAATGAGGGAATGATAAATTCATTCGCACCTAAATGATCTAATGGTAATAAATATAACAAAAGACATTATTTAAGTGCATCCGTATCATTTAATATGGATGAATGTAACACATTGTTTTCGACAGAGTGAACTCTTCCCCACTGGTGCCGTTTTATAATGTGAACTCAGTGGGTGGTGCATTGAAAGTCAGACACAGAACCAGACTGACTGATTCTCATTAACAGAGATGCCTCAGAGCTTCACAGCGGAGTGGAATATTAACGTTATCTTATTGTCGGTCATGTCTCTCAAACAGATGCTCTAGTTAAAACGTATCAGGAACATACAGTAAATAAAGCTTTGCAACTTTTTCTGTGTCGGCACAGTGGAGCTCTAAATAGACCAACCTGTGGGGTTTTCATAACAGCACTTCTTTGTGCCTCAGCCCGCTTTTTCATGTAATTCTATTGATTATTTCTCTGCCTACTCCCTCTGGTCAGTGCATCGCAGCGAGATCCACTCCACATGAGCTGTCCACCTCCTCGGAAAATGATCAGACGGCTGCTTTGACCTGGTTACTGAGTGTGAAATTTTCTGCAGGATTCAGTACGAGCGTTACAGCATAATTATGAGATAAATTCATGCCCCTTGCAGTCTAACCTTTTCATTTGCTGCTTCCGCTGCCCCCACATTTCTCGTAGTAGCTGTTTGAAGACACCAGAGGATGTTCAAGATACTTCACCACAGCATTATCTTGTCCCACTGCTGAAGAAAGTCAGCTGGAGGTTTGTTTTCTACACCAAGATCATCTGCAAGCTTAAAGCCTACCCTCCCTGAGACTGTAATTTTTCACATCAGTTCATAAATTGGTGCTCAAGTTGTCCAAAATAACCTTTTATCTTCAGTAAAAAGCGTCTTTTGTTGAAGACAATTTTCACAAACATGTTGGTGTTTTATTCTCCATGGAACAGCCTCTTTGTGCTACTAAAGTGATTAACTCACTGGGTGTTAGCTGCTGGTTGTGAAAGAAAAATGGACTGTAATATTTACACATTTTATCCCTGCTGGGTTTGTCTGAACTCTGTTTTCAAGACACATGGAGGTGAGGTCTGTAATTTATTATTGAATAAAACAGTTTGAATTTAATGATCTGGTTGTTTGGAATAGTTTCCGTGCTGGTTTTTCAAATGTCTGAAAGAAACTCAAAACATGTTGAAAATATCAAGCTGAAAATACTCAAAAACATCCTGATCCCCAATCACAAGCTGGTAGAGGGAAAGAAAAAGGTTTAAATGACAGAGGCGGTTAATGCTATGTTAATGTTGCGTTATGGTTGGATGTGGAAGAAAATAGATCCTTTGGGTGGAAACTGAATGAGGTTGCTGTTTGACCCCAGGATCTTAAAAAATACTATCCCGAACATCTGAACATTTAATTGGTGACTTTACGGATTTAAATTCTGTTGACAGTTAAGGCTCCAGTGTCATTTAGCTCAGCAAAGCTAAGCCTGCATTTGTATCCATTAATGTGAATCATTATAAGAAGTGTTTACCAGTGTAACGGTATATAGCACCATGCTGGAGAGGTCATAGCAAATAACCACCTGCTCTGTGATCCACTCCTTCCTCTATTTGTATTCACAGTGAATGTATAATATATGACGTAGTCTTCTGTAATGGCACTCATTTGTTCCTGTAAAGAAATTAGGAAGCCTGTTGATGGGGGCTATATTGGGAACACTGAACACAACCAAACATCATCCAAGGTATTGGCCCTCTTTACAAACATGTCATCTATGCCCATATATGGGCATAGCTCATAGGTTTAATGACTTTGAAATCAAGTTAAGTAAACTGATAAAAATAAGCCCTCTCTCTTCTTTGTCTGTTTCTTGCAATTTTTTCATCTCTTTTTCGTCATTTTTCATTTAGAGTGGATCATTACTTTGTGATGTTTTTACTATGATTGCTACTGTGTTAGTCTGGAGATCCTACATGTAACCATGGCTGCATTGTTTACATGTGAAATCAGCTGTTAGCAGCCTGTAGCATGTCAATGCTAACTGGTGCAAGGCCTGATGTCTTCCCACAAGGTGAGGAGAAGGAAGTGACGATGACGTGCTGGTTCTCATGTGTGAGCTAAGGACTGACGCTTTTAAATTACTCAATTTGTTGACAAAAATAAGAAATAACGAATAAACAAAAAGATACATGAATAAAATAGATTCCCTCTGTCACAGGTATATTTATGACTCTCTTTAAAGCCTTATTCAGCAAGAGTTTAATGTATAAGCACCAAACCAACAGAACATGAGTCACTTTAGAAGTTAACATTTATGAGCAGCTTGCTAACTTTAATGCTATCAACAGTCAAAGTAACTTTTGCATTTCACCTACTTTTCTGGATTCATCCCAGGAGTTTGAGTTTGTCCCTGTGTTCTCTTCAACAGTTCCTTTGACTATCCAACATGTTGAATTTCTTGTAAGATGTTCCTGAAAAAGAAAGCACGTGGATGCACATGCAGAAAAAAATGAAAGGGAAGAAAAATGGTTCACACCAAGGACAATGTCTTTTATATGAGACCTTCAGAGAACATGGAGAAAAATATTTCTAAGGTGTATCCTGAGAAAGATTTTCTAAATCTTGAGATCAAATAAAAGCTTTTCGGTCAGTTTTGACATCACGCAGAGAAAACCATCTGCAACAACAGAGAGTGCACTCAAGAAAGAGAGACTCATTGATTCATTAAAGGTCCCATATTATGCTCCTTTTCTACAGTTTATATGGATCATTGATGTTTTCATGAAATGGTAGTTACATGTTTTGGTCCAAAAAGCCAACAAATCAAGCACAGCAGCATTGTTTCCAGGCTCTCATAGCCCCTCTGTTCAGAATGGTCTGATTTAGTGGGAGTGGCCTCCATATGTAAATGAGCCACCGCTGATACCGCCCCGCTCTTCAGCGCCACTAAGAGCGGCGCCACGAGCTCCGAGTGCATAATATTAAGAAAACAGCGAACCGTAACATTACAGGCTAAAACAACAGGCTAACTGCCTGTTAGGCAGTTAGCATCCTGAAGCTAACACAGAGACAGGGGGGACACTGAGGAAAAGCTCTTACATCTGCTCCACAGCACACAGCATTTGAAATACTCACATTTCCAGGGTCCGAGGTTTGGCGGATGGTTGGTATTGCGCCTGGATTCAGGACCAGTCTATTCGCTAGCCCTGTGTTGTACTGTCCAAAGTTGGAAAGGCAGTCATCCGTGAAGTGACTAGCACACACACATGCGCAGTTTTACTGAGTGTAGCTGGTACATTTCCTTGATAAATGAACTATAGCCACTTAGTCTTGTCTTCTTCCAAGATGGGAAGCTTAAGCATGGAAGTATGTGGCTGTTTATAGTCAAATACAGAGCAGTGATGGCTTTTCAACTTTGGCATTCTCCTCCTTGCTGTTGGAGAGATGGGGAGTGGGCGGGGAGGAGGTTGGGGGGTATCTGCTCCGGTGAACCAATCAGGTTAGACTTGCTCCTGATTGGTCAAAAAAAGGTATTGCTGACGTCGGCAAATCCCCAAAATCCAAACAGCTTGTTTTAGGTCAGGATTTTACATTCACAAGCACCACTAAGTACAGGTTTTGTCATTAAATATCACATTTTGTGAGCTGGGAGGAAAGCCAAAGACCCACAAATTTCACTAAAAGACTTAATAAAGTGATTTTTGCATAATATGGGACCTTTAGATTTTACACATAAAAGCAAGTTTATGATGAGGTGCTTATAAGACATCTTTGTGATAAAAAAAAAAATAGTTGTAGCCCCTAATCTGCTTTACTGGGATTGAAAAGATGTGTTAGTTCAGTCAAAGCAACAATCGACTAATTAATCTTTCCCAACTTCACCAAAGTTCAGTTTTGCAAATAATAACCCAAAGCGTTCTCTTTAAGTCTCTCACTTGAGAGAAAATCATACCACTTGTGAGAATAAAGCTGTATCTTTATATTTCAGGCCCCAGCTCAAAATTAAATTCAATGAATTTCTCTATGGAGCGTGTGCTGTCATTGTTGAATTCAATCTTTTTGTGAGCTCTCACAAAAAGTTCTTTGGAAAATAATGTAGCATGTTTTTTTTTTTTGTCCCCGCGGAGCTCTGTACTTTTACAACAAAAAGGACAGTCTTTAGAACAGCATGAATCATTTTGTGGTTCTGGTTACTGCAAAAAAAACATCCTTTGGTCAAATTGAGGGCTTTTGTTGGATGTTTAAATCTGGGACTCCACGATTCAGTCCTTAGCTTTGTGTACATGTTTAGGTGTAAAGCTTTAGGTTATTTTATTTTGTGGATTGTGGATACGCAAAAGTTATAGCCCCATGTCACAAAAATGTGTTTTCCCAAAAAGGTTAACCAAGTTAGTTATGATTGACACAGCAACATAGCATTTATGGTGTTGTAGTTGAGTGACACTGATTCACATTTGTATTTCTCTGCAAGGCCTCTTACATGTGTCTATGCATGTTGACAGTAGAGGAACATGTAGACCCCACACAGAAAGATCCCAGAAAATTCAAATTAAGATCCTTATTTTGTTCTGTACCACTACATCACTGTGCCAACCACTTCAATTAAATCTCTTTTGTCTAATAGCAGGTGTAATGTGAAAGCAACATGCTCTCTGTTAAGAAGAAAAAGCTGCAAAGCTTCTAAAATGATGTTAATTATATATGATTTTGTTGCCAGGTGGCTCAAGAGTTTAGGGACTGGACAACCAAGGCAGAATCCAATCCAGGAACAACATCAAATTTACAGCTCTCTGCACCGCAACAAAGAACTGAGAGCAGGCTGATCAGATCCCAGTATGCACAGGTGTGAGCACAAACACATTCGACATGGAAGAGCTCTCACTGCAGTGCTACATGTTTAATCAGACAGAAAATTAGGCAGAAGACCAGTCCAAAACAAATGCTATGTCAGTTTTTGTGGCATCATTTCTCATTTACAGCATGTCAGTCAATGTGTCTGTTCAGGATTTTTGCATTGTTTCTGAATATGCAGCCTAGGCTTTTGCACAGCTTTTGCACTCCCACAGCAAACCACTAACCATATACCCCTTAAGCCCCCACTCTCCTGCTATCAGGGGGAGTATTGCCTTGGGTGTCTAATCTGGCTCAGTAGACAGCTGTGAGTTTGGGCTCAGCTGTATCATAAAGCTGTAGCTGCTTTTAGAGCTCCTGCTGGTGAAGCTGTCACAAAAAAGTCCACTAAGTCAGATCTCGTGTTGATTCTTAATGATGCACTTTGTAATGTTGTAACTTGCTCCTGCTTGACAGTTGAATTAAAATTAAAATAGGCATTAACAACCTGGCCTATTCAAACTATATAAAGTGATACTGTATACAGTGAAGTTAAGTGTGAGCTCATTATATATAATTAAGTGAAATGCCTCAGTCAGTGTTTCTGATTTATAGCTCTGATTAGGCTCAGATATATAGGGTTGGAATGTGGATGAATTTAGAGTGAGGTTGGAAGCTATTTCATGTGAAAAGCAGGCTGTTTCCTCTTTGTAGCTTGGCCATTAAATTACAGTTCTGTCTCAGCCCTAATTGAAAGCATCTTTGGCTGGATGGATATGCAGAGCTTTGGAAGGGGTAGCAGCAGACAAGCTGGCAAAGCCTGGCTCTGTTATTTGGATTAATATCTGCCAACACCTGTCTTTGGGGAAATTAATGGGTGTTACTGCAAGCAGCTTTCTTTCTTCCTCAAACCGTTTCTGCTGATTTCTTACTTTCTTGACCCCCTCTGCCAGCTCTTTTCCCCCTCCCTCTGTTGTCCTTCCCATACTTTCCCTCTGTAGATTAATTGCTCAGTGATACCGTATGTTAAGGACTGCTGTGAGTTTCCCTACCCAGCTGTTTGAAACTGTTGGAGTCAGCAGGATTTGGCTGCTTGGTGCTATCTGGTCTTACTTCTCATGCACTCCCTCCTCTCTTACTCAGGTCCCCTTTAAGGCCCTCCCACCTGTCGTTTACCCTCCTTACTTTTCCTCTCTCCAGTTTCTTTCCGATTTATCATTGCTATTTCTGATGCAGCTTCAATATGTCTGTTTGTGAGTGCCGGCCTTGAAAATCAACAAATACCAAGTATGCACGACCAGCTCTCAACAACACTCTCTCAACCTTCATTTGCTTTCAGCAGAAGGATGACTCTGTGACCAACATGTTTTCTAAATGAGATGTTGAGAGCACCATTCTGGTTTGGTCTGTTGAAGCTGACAGATGGGCCCTGGTGCGATTTAAAAGCATAGTGCAAAAATCAAAGCATGAGATAAGCTTAATTTGCATACTTGTACATTTACTTTATTAATTTACTTTATTATTTATTAACTTTATTAAAAATACTTTGGCTGGAAAATCAGAAAGTAGTATGTGCATCATGTTGATTTAGCTGCTTCACAGTGAATAAATAAATGAGTTAAATGTACTGCCAGAACAATTAATAATCCATCACCAGCTGTCTGTTAACTTGTCCAAATAGCTATTTTTGTTTAGACTTGGTTTGTGTTGTTATCTCTTTTTAAGTTCCCATTTATTTTTTAGAACCACTTTGTTTTTCTAGTCTCATTTCTTACCTGTCTAGTTACAAATTATTCTTATGTTGTGTTTGCGCTGTGTTTTCACTTGTGTTCGGTACTTCCTGTTTTATTTTGAAGTTTTATTCCCATTGAGTACTTCCTGCTCTTGTGTTTCCCTCCACTTTGATTACCCTCATTAGTTTCACCTGTGTCCTGTCACCACACCAGTAGCTCGCTATCAAGTATTTCTTTCCTTTTGTTGTCGGATCGTCTTGCGCGTCTTCCCACGTGTCCACCTGCGTTCAGTGGTCCTCGTGATTTCCACTTTCCAAACTGTGGATCTCTTCAGTTTTCTGACTGACCTTTTTAGGAACTTCTAAAGTAATCTTCAAGTCTGCACGTGTCTCCATCTGCTTTTTATATTGGATCCGGATTATTAAACCTCCTCTCCATGAGCAGAAACAACCTGATCTCAAACTTCTTATGAAATCCAACTTAGTGAAGGATACAGAAGGCTTCACGTCTACTTGTTGATGCTGTGACAGACACACAAGCTTCTGTCTCAGGCTGGTCTTAAAATGGGAAATGATGGCAGTAAGTAGGAAAAAGTGCAGGAGCTTTCTGAGAAGCCAGCGGGTCTCAGCCATCTCTCCTAGGACGCCCCCTTCTCCAGCAGCAGGCAGGTGAGTCAACCTCCACTTAAAGTACATGGTGTCCATGAGGTCTAGTTACACTTTAAAGGAAAACATTTTAAAAAGGTAAATGAACAGACAAATATAACGAAATTCTTACAAAATGAGGAGTAGATGTTCTTGGTTGCCCACTCCTCCCTTTATCCAACACTGCCCCTGTCTCCGAAAATTTCCTGTACCAAGAAAAAAATGATGAATGTGACAGTGCATCTCTTCCATACCTAGTTCTATAGTTTCACTAAGTCTGCATGTCTGATTTTGTTTCAGTTAACCATGACAAATATGCCCTCTTTGAGAAAGTAGCAATTTTAATGCCCTGCATGTTTTTTATGTTCCTGACTCCAACACACCTGATTCAAATGATCAGCTCGTCATCAAGCTCTGCTCGAGCCTGATAACGAGCCATTCATTTGAATCAGGTGTGCTGGAGTGGGCTAACATCTAAAACATGCAGGGCAGGGGTAACCCAGGACAAGGATTGGGGAACACTGATCTAGTCAGTCAAGGCAAGACAGCTTTTTCAAACAGCACATTCATAAGACGACTGAATGTGCTTTAAACAAATAGGCTTACTGAATATTCAAAGTTTTGAAACATTCAGTTAAAAAAATAAAGAAATTGAAAGTTAATTAATAGAACAAAATACAGAAAAATAAAAATGCAACAACAATTAGACTGGGAGAAAAAGGAAAAAAAAAATACAAGCGTGGTCAGTAAAAATGTATGTAGTCAATCAGTTTTATGGAGTGCAGATTCACAACAGCTATGCTCTCAAGATGTGTTACAAAAAGAGTGTGTCTACACTATATTCTGTTACGTTATTAAGAAAGACAAGATATCAATAGGATCAGAAGCAGTCCCATCTTACAGCCAAGGCTTTACCTGACCTCATCTTTAACTTCTACAAAAAGAGCAGGTTGCAGCATTCAGCAAGGTACAGCGTCAGGAAAAAAATATTTTTCAAGAGGCAGAAACCTCGAGCAAAACCAGACTCTTGATAGTGAACTGCCAGGTTGGAAAGAGGATAGAGAGAAATACAGGAAGAAAGAGCTGGACAAAATTGTTAAATAACAACAACACAGCTCATTTAGTTTCACAGATACAGTACCCACAAAGATGGTGAAAGTATATGTAATGTTTGTAGGGAATATCATGCTGATGAAAATGGACCTTTTTTTTTTTTTAACTTGGGCAGTAACAGGAATGTTACTGGTGTGTTAATGTCTGAACTCACAGGTGGATACTGAGGTTCAAAGATCAGTTACATCATATTAACTTTGTGTGTCTTAAATTGGTAACTTATGGGCTTTTCTGTGCTTCATCATTTAAATTATCAAGCAGCATTGTTTTTTAAGCCTAAGTCTGGGCTAAAGAAGCTCATATCAGCCACTACAGGGTAAAGTTTTTTGGCCCTAAACCGTATAAATGAGCACCCTTCAGGAAAGTGTTGCGCAGTGAATCATTGGAATTTGATTATTTTTCTCTTGAAGTTACCCTGTGATGAAGGCTGACATCATGACGGCTGTCTGTTATGAATGAGTCACCTGTCACGTCCTACAAATTCATGGCTTACAGCTTTTGAATGATTTCAGACGCCAATATGAGCTCTGAATGAAAAAAGCAAATGAAAAAAATCTATCATTTTTCTTGTTCCAGATCAAGTATGCTAAACTAATGGTGTAAAAGCACTTTTAATGTCCACAGTTTAGAAACATTTAACAACACTTCATGAAGCCTGAAGCAATCCGACTAGGTCAATAAATTCTTTGTTACTGCCTGAACTATTAATGAAGCAGCTTCCTTCCCTCGTGTTTTCTGTTGGAGTTAGAATCTGTTATCGTGAAGCATTGCTGCCTTACAGCCTTTTGAAAATTACCTAACTGTGCAGCCGCACTGCTCTGCAGGAGTTTTCTAGGAGATCCATGGTGATACTAGAGCAAAGTAACCAGAGAGGACTGTCATTAAAGCCGGTTCATAGTGGAGCTGTATCCTCACCCACCTTGGACACTTGGCTTGTCAGAATACACTTCCCATCCTGCTGCTTTTCTTACCGCTGCTGTCAAGAATAAGGAAGTGAAATGAGGGGCAGCGGGGAATGGAAGCCAGGGAAGCTTATTGAATACATAAATCACTTCCTGGATAGAGGCTATGTTGTTTCATTGCTAATGGATCTTTGCCACTGCTCGGTAAATCACAGTACACACAACCAGACATGGTGTTACTTGGAGGCAGGACTTCTATGTAGGCAAAGAAAGATAGGGGACATTATTCTGCTTCTTTCTACTTTGTTTTCCTCCTCTTCTCCCGTACCCTCTTTTCAAGCCCACACAGGATTGCAAAACAAGCAGTATTTAGGTTACTGCCCTCTCCCCTCCCTCTGTAAATGGACACTTACTCAACTTAGTGGGGTTGCATTAATCCCTAATGCTGAGCAAAGCCACCAAAAGTTCAAACCTGACCAGGCAGCAATAATGGCTTAGCTTGTCCTTGTGAAATATCTGCAGAAACTATAAGAAAACACATCTTAGTTCATGTTATATTCATAGAAAGCCAACTGCAACTCCTGCAAAAAAATGATGTCCCTCAGGCTTACAGAGGCTGTTTGTCAGACAAGGAGACAATTTAAGGAACACCAGCAACTACGAGGTAATTAGTCACATGACAATTCATGTTTTTGTTGAAGTGTTGAATTGAGATTTTATAGATATATTTTACTTGAAAAAATAAGCACTGAAGATGTGGTTTTGTATATAACTTAATGAATTCAAGATATACTAGGGTTACAGGCAGCACTGGGTGGGCTCCTGCACCTCTGTGCATGTCAGGATTTGGTGCAGACACATAGTGTGCTGCTGTCTTTATCTGACACAGAGCATTCAAAATGGCTCCAAATTATCATATCTTTTGGACACAATGTGAAGTGACGGCACACTGGGAGTTCAGTGGTTACCCACTGAGACTTGTACTTTCAGTTACCAGCAGGTAGGAAGGCAGTACTACAAAATGCATTTTGGCATGTTGAGAAGGAGACTTTTATCAAAATTCTGTTTCATTGCCTGACAGCAAGCTTTGACAAGTCATCAAGGCCCCCCCAGGTTTTGCCTGGAGCCAAACAGTATTTTTTTTTTCTGGTTTCTAAATTTAAAGTGAGTAAGATAAACCACCTATGAGGAGTTGATCCAGGTGTGACCTTTGGAAAGGACTTCAAGAATCAAGTTTGTGGACTGTCTATAAAGACAAGCCACTACAGCTAGGTCCTTTGAGTTTATTGTCTTCTTGTTTTCTATAGAGGGATTATCAGTCAACATGATCATAAAGATGCGCACACATCTCGACTGCAGAAGCAGCATTTAGCTCCATTCATTCAGATGAGTTAGCGTTTTTTAAACACTAAATTCAACCTGTGAAGCATCAAAATGTATGGCAGTTCTGTGGACAGCTGACAATAACAAAACTACACAATAGAGGCAACTTCTGTCAAGTTTCGACTGTTACAGTGCAACTGGTGTGACATTAAGTTAAAAAATGTGTTTTTTGGTGGTTAACTCCTCCACATCGGTTGACAAACCATTATACTCTGCAGTGCCTCTGCACCCTAGTTGTGCGTGCATCCGCCGGTGTTTATAAACAAATAATCTATATCTATAAGATCCTGCCAAGCACTAAAAACACTACAATTGTATCGTAATGGATTCACTGCTAAGGGGACTTTACCTCATGAGGACCACCTAGAGATCATTCATCTTAACACATTTTTCACTCAAAATATAAAAATGCAGTCTTCTTTGTTTACAATATGGCTCCAGTGAATTTTTGTAGGTGATGGCATGAAACATAAACCCACCAAATTAAAGGCCAACATTTTCAGGCCTCAGAGGCATCATGCGGCCGATTGGCTTGGGCTCACATTTTACACACCTGCACCACAAGTTAATCTGGGATTCTCCAGATCGTACAGAGGTCTCTGTTCTTCCTCCTACAGTCCATTGAATCCTGAGCTTTTGTGTCCTCTGCTCTCAAATCGCTCATTATTTGTTTGCTTGTATTTTTTTTTCTCTCTTAGGGGTGAGGTCACGACATATACGCATCACAATTCTTGGGTCAGGATACAATAATATCACAATATTGTGATATATTGTGATATTATTAGAGTTAACTGTTTGATTGAAAACATTTTTTTTTTATTTCATTGTTTGAAATAGTGAAATTCAGATGCAGCGTTTCGTACATTTAACTTGAAAACATAAAGTGTAGCTAGTTTGTCCCTTAAACTACTGTGACATTAACCTAATGTTGCAAAGGAATGATTGGGTGAAAGACATGGTCAGTTGGTGAAACTGACAAATGTCATTTGGTGTAACCAATGTTGCTCATAAAAAATCTAATATTGCACAAAACACAACTATTATTTTTTCAGTGTACTACACTGTATAATTAAACTTTAAATGATTGTAAAACAACTGACCCAAGAATAGAGTGAAAACATTGATGTTGACAACATAAAACCCACATCATCAAGTTTAGGAATAAAATATTGAAACTATTCTTAAGATTATATTTATTATGAAGTTTATGGGCAACATACAGTGGAGTAGCTCTTTGGCGCCATCTACTGCAGTGGAGGTGCCGAAGGTGTACTGTTCTTCTAACTCACCTACAATATGAATTTTTATTAAAAAAAAAAAGTTGATATTAAGAGTTAAAATATCAATATTTCATCACAGGTCAAAGTATTGCCATTAATTGCTGTTTCAATATTTTTTCACACCTCTATTTTTGAAGCGAGCAGACAAAAACAGCTGATCTGTATGCTGTCGGCATATGAATACATCATCTGTCTTCTATGAATAGTTCTTTTTGAAGGCAAACTTGAGCTCTGAAAAACTCTAAACAGAACACACACTTCCTGTGGCATCAGTGTTTGGATCAGAGTCTCTTCAAATTAGCTAAATTATGTGTTAAAGTCGACCCTGTCAACAGCAGTTTGATGGTCTAGTTTCTGTGGCATCCCCTGTGGGTACGACTCTGACTTTAGACAACCCTTCTTCTAAAATCCAGACTGTGCGGTAAATCTATTGCAGCACTGACTATAACTGACAGTTCTTCCACAGTGTACAGCCACGCTGTGCACAACACCTTTACATTTTGACAACAAGATGAGAAGTCAAACCACAGGAGTAACACAGAAAACAGATGTTTAGTAGCTGTTAATTTACTCTTAATGATTTCCTGCAGCTCTACGATCATTTATCATTCAATTAAAATGTATTTGTGCAAAGCTGAAACCTCCGATATGGGAAAATGTGGCCAAGGGGGACTGTGAACGGCACTTCTTTGGATGTTAATTTTTCTGTGAGGCAGCTGAAAGTTACAGCTTAACGGCAGAGTTAAACATGTTTTATCGTGGGTCAGGAAAAAAAAAGTTTTGATTGGAGGGATAACAATTTTGGGTGATAACGTGGTTGAAAATGGTGTGAAATGAGGTGTAAACGTCCAAGCCTAGTCTCCAGCAGTAGCTGAACCCTGTCTATTAATAACGTGTGTCAAAACATTTCAAATTGCATGTGAAAATCATAAAGGCTGTGCCATGTGAAGGAGATTGAGGGACATCATGCAGGTAGCAGTTTGAAGCTTTCTCTTCAGACAAAGGAAGAAGGAGGTTTCATGGGCACTCAGGCTGTTAAGCTCTGACTACAAAAGCAGAGAGACCTCTTGATGGTTAAGTTGACGACTAACTGGACTATTAAACTGAAAAGCAGCCAGCCTGTCTGCTTGAGGCTGTGTTGGTCTTTAAATTTTCTTGTTTGTGACTGTGATGCACTGTTGATTAATTATTTAAGTTCTGATACGTAGACTAAAAGATGCAGCTTAAAATTGCAGTTAATTTGTACAATGAGGAATCAGGTGACGGCAGGAAACAAAGAGTCGGAAAAGCTTTTTACTCAGCCAGTTTTGAACATATTTTCAAAGGACAAATACTTTGAGTGTTCATGAAAACTGTACTAAAGATAAGATTTTATCAACTCACCCATTTTGATTAAAGTGTAAAATCATGGGTGTATGGTCACTCTGAGTGACAGGGAAGCTAGACACCATCAAACCCAGCTCGCCATGTCTTTGAGTTTGTGGCACCACTTCTTTTTTTTTTGTTGTTTTTGAGTGTTTCAGACTAGGGCTGAACAATTAATTGAATTGAAACTGACATTGCGATGTAAGAGTGCAATTTTCAAATCACAAAGGCTGCAATTGGAAAAAAAATAATTAAAAAGTTAAATAATTTCATCTACAAAGACCTGGAGGGAATATAGTAACTTGTACTTGTTCTTCATTATACCCAACAAAAGTCAATATGCTGGTCTTTCTGGCAAAAATATTATATGTCTACAAGAGTTGAAGTAAAATCAATCAGTAAATATTCTACTGTGATTGTAAAAGTTAAATAAAGATGTGTTATTCTTATCAATTCATCTCATTTGATCATAAAAATGTAGGCCTGACCTTCAGGAAAGAATTGTTTATGTGTTAACAGTATCCCTTGTTGTATTGGTGGTACTATAGAATAGTTAATTACTTGTGTTTCGTGAATAATGCAAACAATAAATGTCGCTCCCCAAAAATTGCATGCTAAATTGCAATGGAAATTTTGGTCCAAAAAAATTGCAATGAGATTATTTTCCAAAATCGTTCAGCCCTATTTCAGACCAATGACATGCCTTACTCTGTATTCTATTGGCTGCAGAGCTCAAGTAATTTGTTGGGGAATAGCTCTATTGATATGGTCACCTTACTCTTGTGAAACAGATGCTAAATGAGCACCTATTTGGGCCACCTGACAGGCCACTGCAGGAAGTAATAACTCTTGACTAAAGATCATAGCACACTGCTGTGGTCAGAGAACCCCTTTTTGAAAGTACATGCTATTGTGCGGGCTGCATGATGGAGCAGTGGTAGCACTTTTGTTGTTTACTGGTTCAAGTCCATGGATGAGCAGGTGGCTCTCTGTGTGGAGTTTTTATGTTCTCATGATGTATGCCTACGCTACCCCAAAGGGAAGAGTGGTAAAGGTAATTAATGGATGGATGGTACTTTGTTTTATATCCCATCACTCACCTGTGACTTTTACCAGTCAGCAGTAATTCTACCTTCTACAAACTCTAGAGCTTCTTTGTTTAATCTAAAGAAGTTCATTTAGCCCCTGAATTTCTAAGAACTAACTCTCAACATCAGAGTTAAAGGTGCAGTAGGCAGGATTACCCAGGGAAAAAGGGCGATTTGAAAACCAGTACAGCCCCTCCTGTCCTGTGTTCTCTGATATCACTCCCTTACGCAAGTTTAGCCCCTCCCACAAGAACGCGTGTGCACGAACACAACACAGTACCTGCTGTTATGGTTCTTCTTTTTGCTCTTCTTCTTCTTCTCCCTCTTCTTCTTCGTGCTGTCCTCGTTTAACTCCTTGGTGTTTTGGGGGTTGGAAGTCTGACAAGGCAGGTAAATATGTGACTTCCTCATGCGCATTGACGGGAACGAAGAGCTTTACAACCAATCGCGATGAAGGACGAAGCGCTGCCTCTCGACCAATCAGGACAGAGCCTCAGGGGCTCTTCTGATTGTTCAAAGAAACCTGGAGCGGTCAAGAATCCTTGTCAGCTCATAACAGAGACAGATGGAAATGCTGCGCCCTCGCGGTAGTGCATTTATACGACACTCATAAAGAGTTATCAATGGATACTCTAACATTTTATCAAAAGAAAACACAGAAAAATTAGCGTTGACTTGCTAAATCCTGCCTACGGCACCTTTAACTAGCACTTTGCCAGTTATTGTATTAACTGCAGTTATTAATCATTCTGCTTTGAAAGCTCAGTTTTTGCACAACCCGTCTACCTCCAATTTGTTTTCTGAGCACAGCAAAAAACAATTTTGTATATAAGCTGAGAAACAAATGGCACATGGGGCAACATTAATGATCAATACAGCATATAAACTCTTTTAGTGTCATCCGAGGGCCTGGATAATAGAAGCATCCTCACAAGAACTTTTGACCCCTTATTTTTATAATTAGCTCATGGTTTCCTCTACAATAAAGGGTTTAAAAATAATGAGTCAGGTTCATTAACATGTGCATGGCTTCTTCCTGCTGCTATTTAAGGTTGATGCTGATAGTGACCCAATCTGTCTACTCCCCGTAAGGGGTGACTTTGCCTTGTGCTCCCCTGCTCCCGGCTCCTCATGCTTCAGTAGCCCTGCAGCAGTGATTGCTGAAACCCCTCAGCCGGAAAAAACTTCATTAGGAAGGCGAGATAGTTAATGAACTCTGACCCCATGTCTACATCTGACAAGCTGCCTTCAACTTCCTACTTTCTCTTCTCAGCCACCTCTCAACCTTTTTTTTTACCTTTGGAAATCACTCTTCTTGGTCCTTGTTTGACCAAAGCTACATCTGAGATGGCACTTCTTGAAATCAGCTGTCTGAGCCTTTCCAGGTAAAGGAAATTAAAAGTTGATCTTGGTCCTCTGCAGTGAGGCATGTGGTGATTAAGGATGCATGAACATAGCTCTCCTTACAGCTCCTGCAAGAAATAATAAAAGTGTTAAAGATTCATTAGTGCTTTATTTTAACTGTGGAAGACGCAGCTGGATTTTAAGTTCAACTAAAGCCACGTATGGAGTCTTGGGGTAGAGAAGGGAATATTCTCTATTTTTAATAGTCACAAAAGAGATAATTTAACTTTAAATTAATAATTCTTAAATGAATGCAGTGTCTTGGCATGTCAAATTTAGTCCTGTATTAATTTGATCATACTTTAGAGTAGGGCTGCACGATTATCGCAATCGCAATCGCAATCGCAATCGCAATCGCAATGTCAGCATATGCAATTCAGATTTTTCTCCATGATAACCAAGCAAGTCTGTAGACTCATCATGACACAACTTTTTTTATTAAATCGCAAGCACAATCGCAATCGCAATATTCTCCACCTAATCGCAAATCGCACCTTTTCCCCAAATCATGCAGCACTACTTTAGAGTTACTGAATTAAAGATTTTAGTGTTAGACTGATGTGGCCTTCAGTCTACAGCAGGCTGCAAGCTGTGTTAGCAAACAGCAGAATTATGTGCAAACAGCCTTTACAAGGAGTAAAGAACCTTCTATTGACTCTTTGTGAAGGGCAAGATGATTTTTTCACCCCAGAAATCAATGATTGAGGTTGTGATTTAAGAAGCCCATCTTTATGTCAGGTATCGGAGGAAAACACAACAAGGAACCCTGCTGAGCCGAGGATGCCAAAAGCATAAATTTAAAAAGTGAACTGCCTGTAGGGGAAAAGAGAGGAATACAGAGATGGCACACAGTTAAGCTGACATCACAAAAAGCAGTGGGATGAGAAATTATATTAACCCCTTCCTCTGTGACTGAGATATTCTGTCAGATTTTTGCTAAAAAGGAAAAAGAAGAGGACTTTGAGATCTGAGATACAACCAAAGCAGAAAAACACAGGGCTGGGAAATAAAACACATGTAGGAGTTTTCTATTCACTGCAGTTCTTGAGTGTCCTTCAAAAGTAAGTTGAGCCCCATCCAGCCTTTTATGAAATGAACTCCTTTACAATTACAAACAATGACAGCCTGATACTAAACTCTCTGAAGTGAACCTTTTTCACAGTGCTTGTAAGTTTTCTGTCAGTTGTATACTTGAAGAATTTGCTGATTGCTGATTGTTGCCAGAGCCCATGTCAAGCAGTTAGTGAGTAAAACAGACCTTTTGTATTTTATGGTGGAAAAAAGGTTAGCAGTATGCATGATCCATGTGGAAGCCCTAAAAGAGCATTAAATTTTATGATGGTAGACCCCACTGATACAGGCGCTATCGACAGGATTACCGCGCCTGTTCGACTATTGAAAGGATGGCAGACATCCTGCTTACGTGTTACTATTTCAAGACAATAAATGAAAAGGCAGTGAATATTTAGGGGTCAAACAAATCCTGACATTAAAAAAAGCAGTGACCATTTGATGCAATACAGAAAATTACGATTATTATGATATTTTTTAGTTTACAGATAAGACAAAGGAGGCAATGGAAGTCTCAAACCAGCAAGGCTCGCTGCTTTCAGTTTTACAAGTTTGCTTGGCTCTTTGCTTTTTTGCGTCAGTCTTCCCAGTATGTGTGTGATGAAATGAAATGATTTCATTAAACAGCTGCTTGTGGAGTTATTCACTAAGTTACTGGGGCATTGCTGAGGGGCTTGTTCCAAAAAGCAACTTTCATATTACTTATTTTGTTTTGAGGTTTTCTACTCAAAATACCACATGCATTCACTCTGTTCAGGACCTTTAGCCAAACATTCCCTTACACTCTGTTTGTTCGTTTGTTTTGTTTGACTCACTGATAACAGCTGTCATTCTATATTCTCGTAATAAAACTTTTATTTCTGCGACTGAAATTTTTTTTTTCGTGATCTTCTCTGGCCTGGTTTATCACTGTTTTTGCATAGCATGCATGCACAATTTGAATTTGTTGGATGGAGGAGGTTCTCTGAAGTTATGATGTAATCTGCACCTGCCTCATTTTTATGGCGTCATGAGTTAACTGGTGAATTATTTGCAGTCATGCATGCAGCTAAAGCTATGGCCAAATGGGCCGTTGTGTAATGTTACGGTCAGACTAATCATCCTGTTTGTGTAATGACTGAACGTGCACACAGGTGAAGGTTTTAGCTAAGTGCTCACAATACTTGGCTAGCTTGTTCTGTGTTTGATGTACATAATATGACACCTTGTGTTTTGTTATCTGCTTCATTTCAGTCACTGCCACTTGCTTCCCTAACTGAGATGTGGATGTGGGAGAGATTAATTTCATGCTTTGGGGAATTTTAAGGGTGTATACCAAATTTGCTTGTTAAAATAATTAACTGCAGACACAGACTCTTAAAGTGATACTCTGGGATGGAACAAGTTGGGTCCTATCACAAGGTTGAGGGCAGAAATTACCCCTACAGTAGTGTTTTTGTGCAGCAGAAGCCCAGGGTGCACGGTCTGCCAGGACAAAGAGACACGATGAGAACTAGAGCCTTATTTAGCCGTGTTTTTGTGTGAAAGTAACGCGCTGAAAATTCTCTAAATAAAGCGTGAATGCAGACCCATATTAGAGTTTTTTGGTGGGAGTCCGTTTATTTGTGTTTTTGGTCAAGTAAAATATGGCCCCGTCTGAGTGCAGAGGAAACCTGCAGAAGAGCAGGGAGGGGGTGTTTGGTGCGAGCGCTCTGGGCTTCTGCTGCACAAAAACACTGCTGTAGGGGTAATTACTGCCCTAAACCTTATGATAGGACCCAACTTGTTCCATCCCAGAGTATCACTTTAAGCTTTAAAAACTTAACTAAAGCCATCTTGTAGGTTTATTAATGGTTTGAATAAGGAAAGCTCACACAGACACATAGGGTAGTTGAGGGGTTTTTAAGATACTTGTTTGCAGGCACACTAAGCTGATGTGCATATGTACGCTTGACTGAAATTTTAACACCAGCTTAAAAATTGTAAGAATTTACGTTTTTGCACTGTTGGGTCTTCAAAAGGTTCTAAGTAGTTTCAAAATGCAAAAAAAAGAAGAGCATGGGAGTGAGACAGAAATAACAAAAGTAAGCAATTTATTGGTAACATTTATTACACTGAAATAGGCTGTGCAGCGGCAGAGCAAAAGTTCAAAACCACAGTTAAAAAACATCTATCCATATCCCTGATTCTTGATTCAAGTTCCAGGGTGCGGAACTCAAACCCTGGAACATGAGTACGCAAACCAGCTGCTGGTAGCCACCAAATTCAAAACAGGAGACTTTTAAATTCAGTAAATGCAAAGGGAAATATCAGAAGCATTTGTTCCTTTTAAATATGATGATTAAAGCTTACAGTTTGTTAAAACCAAGATTTCAGTGTCTCATAAAAACACTGATGGTGTCAAACTATAATCATCTGATTATCTGTAAACTCCTGAAAAGGTTTCCTGGGCCTTTAAATGATCTCTTAGTCTGGTTCAGTCAGCTCCACAGTAAGGGGAAAGACTGCTGACTCGACAGTTTTCCAGTAGACTTACAGACACCCTCCACAAGGAGGATAAGACTCAAAAGGTTATTGCAAAAGAAGCTGGCTGTTCAGATTGCTGTATAAGAGGGTATTACTGAAAAGTAAGAGAAGGAAAAAGTGTGGTAGAAAAAGATGGACTGGCAACAGGGATCACTGCATCCATGAGAGGATTGTTGAGAGTTTGGAGGAGCTTCACCAGGAGAGGACAGAGTCACTGAATCATGAAGTATCCAGGAGCTCAGCTACACCAAGTTTCCTCAGTCAGCGATGGTTTGGGGTGCCATGTCATCTGCTGCTGGTGTTCTCTGTAATCAAACTGAAATAGTCAGATCCAAACAGTTGATGGAAGCTGGGACAGTAGTTTTCCAGTAGTTTTATGTACGGTTAAGAAATAACAAATCTTATAAGGAAGAGGAAAGAGGCGGAAAGCACCCTGAGCCATGACAACAACGAATGTCGGGATTTTTGTTGCACAGTTTAGAAAAAGGAAGAAAGATGCCAAAACACCTTGAACGAAGAACCAAAGAGCTGTGAAGCTCTACTTCAGGTAAGATATGAAAGCTCTCTTGTCTCTATACAAAGAGGGAAAAGAGGAAAGCAAGCCTTCCTTTTCCCTCAAATCCATTTTTTGTTGCTAAGACCCCAAATCTATTGAACTTTTTTTGTTTTTAAAAGAATCCTGCATATGGAAACAGAAAAGTCTGCGAGATGTTTAAAAGTGTAAAGAAGGGCTGCAAGGCATTTGCTCTACTACCCTATGAACTGGCTCCATCAAGTCTAACTGTTAGGCTGACGATGCCATGGGCATAGAAACTGGTCTGACTTCCTTGTAGGTTATCTTTAGCTCATAGGGCATCCAGCATGGAGAGGGATTGTTTTTTCTCCTTGCTGTAATAATACTTCCAGTCTGATACAGACACTGGGTGGAGTTCAAAAAGTAATCTGTGTGGCTCCGAAAAAAGCATGTGATACATAGCCAGTGCGCTAACTGTGGCTAACAATAATGAGCCAATCAACGATTTACAGTCCTGAAATTAAAGCTGCTGTTTGCTGTCTACTTACACTGCTGATCCACTCTCTGTATGAATGCCAGCTGATGAGGTTTTTCCCTCAACATCAAAATGTTTATTTTAGTTGTCCACAAGCTAATTTGCTTGCTATCTGACATGCTCACTGGGGTAATATGAAGATACGACTGTCATCTCACACAGCAGCTCTCCACACATTATGCTACAACAATTCAGATAGGACAACAGATATTTTCTCATTAAAAATAAAACTTTTGTCATTGACTTGTTTGTCCTGTCAGGGAGCCTGAGGGGGTTGACACATGGAGTTATATTGATAATCAAAAAGATTTGGGGTTTTAGGAAGCATACGAGGCTTCAGCTCCAATAGTGAAACCAGCTCCTTTGTTATTTTTAATGTTCATGTGCAGCACAGACCATATAACGTTGCAGCTAAAAGTTACCGCTGTAGACTGAACAATACATGGACATATGCTCTGTGGCACCACCCTTCTGTTTCTGAAGCAAGCATTTACAGCCAGACCTGTTTTTGTCTGTAACTTTCCTTGTTTTCCACTCAATCACAGTTAATTGGTCGTTGAAGATCCTTACAGAACTCTTTATTGAATTTTCAGCTTAACTTTGACGTTTTTGTCATAAATCACTCAGACCGCAGGTACGCTGTATAAGTTATAAAAGGGTCAGATTATTTGCAAGCTTCCCTCTGTGCTCTCCAGCTTGATGGTGTTGACATTTAAAGAAAGCCCTTGATTTTATAATTATCTGAAAAGGCTCGTTAGAGCCTGAAATGTAACAGTTTAATAAAAAAAGTAATAAAACCAGAAATATTGCATCTGGTCAACAACGTAACAAAAGTCCTGAATGTAACAAGTTGTTACATTTTGGGTTTTAGAACATTTTTTAATACATTTAGGGCTCAGCACTTTTGTTACCTCTGCCAAGGAGGTTATGTTTCTGGGAAAGTTTCTCTGTTTGTCTGTGAACAACATAACTCAAAAAGTAACCAATCTTCTTGAAATTTTCAGGAAATGTTCAAAATGGGATGAGGAAGAAGTGATTACATTTTGGAGGTGATCTGGATCACTGTCTGGATCCAGGATTTTTTTTGAAAGGATTCTTTATCATTGTGAGATAGGGCTGTTTTCACCATATGTGTATATAACTCCATGATAAATGGTCAGATTGCTTTGCAAAACAAAACAAGACAAGGTCACCATAATTTCTGATGGATGTAGAAGTACGATCCAGATCCTGGCAACATTCTGGATACTAAGATCTGGAATATAAAATATGTACTGGGTCATCATAACTTTCAACACTGTCGAGTAACAAATTATCGTACAAACCTGCAACTAACACCAAATTGTAGCAGACAGTCTGCTGAAAGAGAGTACAACATTAAAGTGGGACTGAAGTGTTGGTGACAATCACAATATGCTTGGTGGAGGTCTGAGCTCTCCGAGTGCTTTTCTGGTTACATTTTGGGTCAGTTATTATATTTCAGGTTTTATAACAGCTTTCTTTTATTACATTTTGGGTCATTTTAAGATTTCAGGTTGTTTGTTTCGGGCTCTAACAAGGCTTACCCCCCAAAAACCCATAACACTGGATAACCAAAAAATCCCATAACCCATCCCCTGATATGGGAAAAAAATATGTAAAATGGCAAACAGCCAAGGTGAAAAGTAATTAATTTGTAAATTTGATTTACCTGTTTCACATTTTACATCACATGCCATTTCTCTCTTTTCTATGTAGAATCTAAGACATTTGTAAAGCCTACTTGTTGGATACTTAGGGCAAAACTTGAGGAAGTCATCAGTCGCTCACTCAGCCAACATGCCTCCTTGCGATGATGGCACAGGCTGGAGCTATCACACACCATCTTTTTACTAATCCAGCCTTACACAGCGGCCCTGCAGGTGCACCAAACTGGCACTAACTTGTAAGAGAGGTAAATAAAATATCTCTCTGTAATGGATAAGAATTAATTAGTTGTGGTGTTGAGGACAAAGCAGCATTCCCACCAGTGACCATCTGCAGTGATTTTTTTAGTATAACAACCATTTTCCCCCCGTTTCCATTCTTTTTATTGTAGCAACGAACACAGCACGCATAGCTGTGAATAATTCTGCTGGATGCTCCTTCACTTTTCAAAAGACCCTTTCCTCATTACCCTATTTTCTATGGACGGATCACTGAGTGTTATTAGAGAGCGCTGCAGTGAGTGTTTTCTGTCCATTGTAAATGTTCTGTTTCCTCACTGGGATGATAGCTTCCTCATGTTATAAATATGACTAATTGAAAATGTATCTTTATGTAGTATGAGTTATCTGTCCCTGCTGCTCTTAATTTATGAATCTAACTCCTTTGTTTACTTGAGCTGACATGCACTCTGCCCCTCATTCCATATAGAAACAAAGCTCAGATAAATACTATTCAAGTATCTGGCATTTCAGGGCTATAAAAATTTGAGCCTGAGTAGTTCTGCCCATTCAGGCATACAAACAAGTTTTCAGGTCGTTTCAGTTCTCTGGTTTCATTATTAGTTCATGCATGTTTAATAACATCTGTTGAAAACAAAGTTTGGAGGACTCAAAGGAAGAAGAGATATGAGGAGTGAGGTGAAACACTAAACTCATGTTTTATCTTTTACATCAAAATTACTACCAGTGGATGAATCAAAAGTTAAAAAGTCTTGTTTCTCTTCCTCAGTGTTTTTAGAGGATTATCCTTCACTTTGACATCAAAACTAAAATGAGGTTAGTAGAGGATGTCTTTGTTGGAATCAGCCCCGGCTCCAGAACCATATTAAAAGGGGGGCATGTGATGACCATGGGGGGATGGGGGGGTGCGTGTTGATTTTCCCACAGATCTGCACATACATGTATGCATACATACTATACTTACCTATACTGTACTATATGGTCTATTTTTACTGGGACAAGCACAAATTTCACTTCATATGCACATGAAAATCACCTGTGCAACCACACCAATCATAATGTCACACCCTCTTTAAATAAATATCTATGAAAAGGCGAGAGGGAAACTTCTTCAACATGATCTGAGCAGGCTTGTCCTCACCTAAATCATCCAGAGGGTCACTGTGGCTTGAGAGAACGTGCTGCAACTGAGATTGGGGCTATAATTTACTTGTTGTCGCTCCGGCTCTGCTGCTACCGCTAGCTAGCGGCGGCGGCTCACTGGCTGTTAGCTCCTCCAGCTCAGTCTCCACGGGAATACGGTTCTCCTGCTCAGCTGTGGCTCATGCCTCAGGTTGCTGCTCTGTCCTACCAGAAGCAGTTTTAGTTTCTGGCGGTGGTCGGAAAAATTTCCTAATGTCCATATCTGTTTTTAATTAGCCTACACGTCTCCTCTGGCTCCTTTTTTTTTCTCCTCCGGCTCCCAGGGCAGTGCGAACGTAAAGAACCGTCCGCTCCTCACTTGCAGTGGCACGTAAGTGTCACGTGACACAAGCCAAGACATATAATGAATTAAATTGTATTAACATATTTTTTTATTTTAAATTTTACTGATTTAACTTAACTAAATATGAATTAATACAATGTGTCACACAAAAAAAAATATGACTCATCCCAATAAAATGTTCAGAAGGAAGAAAAAAAAAAAATTACTCTGACAGCCAATGGTGGGGCAAGGAGGCAGGGTCGGGGGGGCATTGCCCCACTAAATGACCCCCTGACGCCGGGGCTGGTTGGAATAAAGTATATGCCTACGCTATCATGAATCTGGTAGCCCAGCTGTTTAAATTAGAATAACTCAGTTATAAAGTACAGTAATTCTTATATTCTTGTCTGTATCATACTTTGTGAAGGTGTAGGGGAGTTAACTCAAGCGCCTGTTCATCCATTTAAGTTTTTTCACCTTTTCTTTTTCTTAACATGAGCAATGCCCAAAGGGTGATGGAGCGATTCTCTCTGTGGTTCCCTCTTCCTTTCACTCTACTCCACTTTGGCTGGAACAAAACTACATCACTAGTCTCTGCTACAATAAATGAGAAATCTAGAAACTGGTGGGATGAATTGAATAACTAAAGGTCCGTTATCTTATGTATCACTGGTGTGGTCGCGGTGGTCTTTGAATAAAACGGGCCAATGGTGAAAAGCTCCCCAGATAACTCTGCTCTCTCATCCTACTTGCTGAATCATCAACCTGCACTTGGATCACTGCCTCGTGTATAAATGTGTCTTTTTCAACCATTTTATGTGTAATGTTAGTTTGCAATGTAAGAGATGTGCTCCCATTGAACAGGCAATTCTCCGCATGGCTGACTTTCTCTCTCTTTCAGCGCTCTTTCAGTCTAAACTGAACCAAAGCAGGAGATAGCTCTGATCTCTCACGAGCACTTCCTTTCATTCTACACAAATTCTTTCATTTCTCTCCCGCTTTCTTGCTTCTGTGAAAAAATATCTGAGCTTAACAGTGTTCCTGTCTGAGTACTTCCAAAATATATCCCCTGTCACTACAATGGCATTTCAACTGGCTCAGGTTCAGTGAGGCAGTGATTTATACAATAGGTGGCCTCTTTCCATAGGATGGGGAGGATTTCTAATTTCAGAGAGCCTACAGCTTGGAAATTGAAGTCCTATCACACCACCAGCCTTGCTGTTGAATACTGACAAGCCCATATCTTACATTCAAACAAAGTGATGTGTTTGGATGGTGCAGAGTGAGGGGGTTGTAGATATGAGAGATTTGTTGAACACTGTTGCATCAAGCTATGGAAGAATGCTGCTGTGTCCTTGTACAGCTCCTAAGGACTGCATATTAAATGTCATTACTCCTTAATCACGCAGTGAATCCTGGCGCTGGCTCTTTATGTGCTGTCACTTCTTATCCAGGGACAGTGGACTGTTTAAAGTCCCCTTCAGCCACCGTGTGAGCATATGGTGCTAAATAGTGAGATGTCAGAGAGAGCCTAAAGCGCTGCACAGGCTGTACTTAAACTTGTGCCAGAGACAGTTTTTATTGCACACCGACACATGCATATACGTGACTTTATGGTGTAAACCTGGAATAATGCAAAGATAACTGAACGAGTGAAGAAAACTTTGGTGCTTTACTTTGGGGTTTGGATTGACTTAAAAACAAATTTGTTGAACATTTGTCAATGGTGTGACATATTGCTCTAAGACATAGCCAGGCACCAATTAAATCTATCAAAATTGATTGCCAACCAATGAAGTTAAAAAACACATAAAAAATCATAAAAATGCTATACCAGGGCAAAGAAGCCTAAGCCACTTCAATCCAAAAGTGTCTCAGATCAGTTTCTTGGGGTGGAATAAAAAATAAAAAATTGATAGATTGGGATTTTTTTATTTTGATTCTTTGTCAAAAAATGATTTTCTTTTCAAATCCAAATTCTTCTCTTCAGTCCGTGTTATTAACTGGCTTGGATAAAAGTAACCTCTTTTCTCCAGCAGAGGGTGAAATGCTTCTCTCTGACTTGTGATGTGCATTTTATTGGAAAATATGGCTCCTGATATAGTCTGTAGACATTATCATCAGTTAACTTTTTCACATATTCTGGTGTTAAAAAAATTAAAAGTCGCAAATATTATAGAATCACAATTTAAATCAAATCGGCGCCCCAAAAATCGTAATGGAATTGAATCGCGAGAATGGCATATCCTCCCAAGCCTACCAGTTATTGTCTTAGGCATATATACGTTAACCTACATGCAATATCATTTGGCCGTTTTTGCTCTGAGGTATTGTATCTTTCCTCTTTAAGTGCATTAGGGACACTTTTCTAATATTCCAAAAGTACTTGAAGGCAGCCCATAAATCACACTGCCTTTCCAAAGAGATTTGTCAATGATCACTCAAACCTGCAGCTGCAGCGAGGCACACATATGAGAAAGTCCTGACCCACGGTGCTCGCTGCGTGTTACATAATCACGTCCCAGCAAAACTTTTTTGCAATTTTGATGCATGGTCAGAGGTTGGTTTCATTTCTTTTTGACATCATCATCCTTCACTTCCTTTTCAGAAAGTTGCTCTGAGTACTTTTCCTTTTTTAATATTTTATTTGCTGCAAGAAGTGAAAATTCAGTAACACCTTTAATGGAAGGGCTGTCAGTGTTAATGATTATTTTTACTTCAAAGAAAAAAAGAAAAATAGACATCTGCCTGTACAGAGAACAGCCTGGTCTGATAAATAAATGATTTCAACTTGACCTTCTTTGCATTGTTTCCAGCCCAGTTACTGGCTTCAGATGGTGTTCTGGTTGAAAGTAAATCAAGATCCTTCTCTCTGGATATGTCTGCTAAATAAATGCTGTCATTACTTGGTGTATTACATCCTCCCACTGAGCACCTGTACATCTGTTTGAGGCGACTTTCAGTTAACTTTAAGTATAAGGTTGGAATAGAAAATTTAATCCAACAGCATGAATCTTGATGTTTCTTAAGGAACAGATGGTTAGCTGCACTTGCATGCAGATGCCCAATTAAGGAGATCAGTATAAAGTTGTGAGATGACTGATGAGAACATGAGTGTTGTGACACGTTTGTTTCCATCCTTATTTTCCTGCATACACCAGCGCCTGAAGACACATGAATGGTCTGTGTCATTGACTTCAAATGGACTTTTAATAGAAACTAGAGGACTTTTCATTCCAAAGGTCTGGCAAAGTGATTTTTCACTCTTCGATAGATTCTTAAAATAGAAATTAGAAGAAGTATTACTAATTATTTTGGAGTTGTTCAAAAATTAATTTCATCCCCCTGGAATAAAAGCCTGAATAATACTTTCAAACAAGTTTTGCTGAGAATATGCAAGTTAAAAATACTTTCATCCAAACTACCTTAGACATTGATTTTTCGAAGAGATCTCCATTTACTTTCCATATCAGTCCTGTCTCTGAGTCAATGAGGAAAGAGGTCCTGAAAAATCAATGGGCATTAAAATGAAAAGCTTTGTCTTCATCGCCCTGTAATTCCAGGGTATTGACAAACTTGTTCAGCGCCACTGATAAAACTTTTCAAGTTAAAATTTGCTTTTGACTGGACTCAAGGTCATTAAATGATTGGCATACCCGTCATGTCCTTCCAATATGACCGTGCTGTGATCCACAAATTTACCTGAGACATCCAGAGCAGAGATCCCCTGGTTAGTATGGAACAGCTGGAGTCGTTGATTGCTTTGTCCTCTCTTCTCATTTTCTCATGAATCTAATTTAGCATCTCGGTGGTGAAAAAGAAAGGAGAAGGCGGTAGATGGCAATTTTAGGTTATGGCTCTTTTGAGGTGAATATGCTTCTTATGAGCGGTGAAATGGATGCAAAGAGGCAAAGAGTAACATCTGTGTTTTCGGCTTGGAATTACCATAATTTACCAGAATATTTTCAACAAAACACAAATACCCACTTAATCTCTTCTTGGAAATTGTTGTTATGTTGACAAATCTACTATCTATCTGAGTTTTTTAGCTTATTGTTTAGTTTCATAGTCCCACAGACCAACATAAAATGCTCATAAAATCCTTGCTGGTGGATGAAGATGAAATAAGGCTGATTCTTGCCTGTAAAATGGGGCTGGGTTTTCACCCGAGCATGTTCAGGACATGCTTTTCTTCTCAAGCATAACATTTGTGAATAGGCGCTATAAAAATAAAGATCAATCAATAATGCAGCCTCTCTTTTACACTCACTGTCCTTTGCTAATGGGGTTGCTTTACTTGTTTAGCCACTGATACATTTGTTGAAGTCCTCCTCTCTTCCTTCTCCCATGCCAATCCACCTCTTTGTTTTGTTGACAGTGCAGTCTTATCTGTTTATACAGCTAACCAGGCCTTTGTCGCCTGTTTCATGATGCTATTGACAGATTATTGCAAATTACATTTTTTTATAAATATCTTTCAAATATGTTGCACTTACCTATGGTGAGTGGAACAGTCAAAAAAAGAGTGTTTTTCTTATTTTGACACTCCACCAAATTCTTAGTAGCATCAAATATCAGCCCAGAGCTAAAGCAATAACTTTGCAAGACATTACTTTAGTCATTATGAATGTGACAAAAAAAGGATTATTACGTAGAAATCTATTCACATGTTTTTCAGTCATAGCTTGAGATTTTTTCCACTTATCTACACTTTTGTTATTGGTGTTTAGACACTGATTAAAATAAAAAATAAATATATTGCATCTGTTATCACGTCATTCCCAGGATATGAAACATTCAAAGCAATATTTCATGCAACAATAAAGCAGTATTATCAAATATTAATACACTTTTTCCTGTGTACATCGTGTGTAGCTATTGAAATCAGCCCTCCTGACTGAGCATGCTACCACACATATTGTGTGGGGACTATACAGTATATATGATATAGCCTGAAGACATGGTCTGCAGGAGAAGCAAATGAAAACAAGGCTACACAGTAGGATCCCGCTCGAGGCTGGACTGTTGCAGTGCGTAACCATCATCTCTGCCTCCTTCTGCTGTAGTTGTTGTATTGGTTTGTTATTCCCTCGTGGGAATAACATTATCTGATACCGTGGTGTATCTGCTCATATGTGTTGTGCACATTTAGGATCCTGCTGAATGTGACTGATGTTGTCTTCATCTTTTCAAAAATATCAACTAAAGCTTTAAAATTAGAAAAGAACAAAAGAATGCAACTTTTTGTTAGACACTCTTAATTGTGCTTTATGTGATTTCGGAGAAAGCAACCCTTTAGCTGAATCCTTCCTGTGGTTTCATACAAACTAAACAGCCTTTTACATCTCTCTTTCTGCAGCTGCAGCCCTCCCGATGTTAGAATGAGTTTTGCCAACTGCAAACCCAGCAGGAACCTCAAACCTTGCATGAAAATGAGCCTCTGTAATGACCACTTAGTACTCCAAGGAAACTCTAAGTGACTCTGCTGCTGCTACAGAAAATCATTTGATACAAACTTTCCTGGTAAATGCAATTAATTTTTGGATGTCCTGTTTTGTTTAGTGACCTGCTATTTAATGGCTTTCTTTATTTAGTGGTGTTAAAAAGATAGTAGCTTTAAAAGTCCATTCTACTGGATAACAACACAGTGGCTGATTTATTCCAAGTCATTAAGTTTGAGCAAAAGCCACCTGGAAGATTGTATTCATTCTGAGGGCAATGCATCTTATTATTTTGCTAAGTTATTGCTCATACAATTGTCTACTGCAGTCTTGACAATGTTTTGCTCAAGTTTCAGATTACTGACTGGGAGGTTGCATTCACAGCAGGGATTCAATTACAGAGAGGGAATGCTGGAGAAATTACAGGACATGTCTATTTTAGGTTTCTTGTATAACATCATGTCCCAGAGTGACATCATCTGGTCAAATCAGGCTTGTCTTTACACACTTATTTCCATCTGAAACACACACATGCAGCACACACACACCCACACATACACACAGTTTCCTACGTGGAGCAACCTTGTTTCAGTTTTTCACTGCAACATTACCATTGTACAATTCTGATGGTACAGATAATATGTGAACCATGAGACATCTCAAATTTCAGTCAACTATTGTCTCTATGTCTCATTGCTGGCTATGACACCAGCAGTGTGACTATGTGTGTCCAAAGTCATCATCCTCTGTTTTCCACCATTTACAGCTCTAGACTCAGCAACCAGAGCTCTTTCTGTTCAAACCGATGTTTCTGGTAAATCCAATGAAATAGATTCCACATTGGACTGCTTTTGATGGAATACCCATAAAAACCAGTCAGAGGTGCAAACTGGGAAGTGTATTTAACTAGGTATTGTGTTGTAATGATGCTTACAGACGTTGCAGCAAACGTGAACACACAGCATCCAGAACAAAGCTGTAGTTTTATACACAAGACTAGTTTCTTGAATTATTTACATCACTGTTACTGCACAGCAGACCACATGCCAGGTGGCTAGCTGGTAATGCTAATCGCCCTCTGTGTCTGATCTTTTTTCTGACTTCACATGTGATCATGTGAGTTTCTGTAAGATCATGGACATGGAATTGTTTTAATAAACATTAAGTGTGTGGTTTATGAGTTGTGTTCATTGGACTGTGGTCAGAACTGTCATGGTTGGCTGGGATCTAACGGTCGTCTACTGTGTGGCCTGGTCATGAGCTACGTAAGCAGAGACAGATCTCCTGCTCCCCTGGAAACATGTTTTCTACAGCCACATAGGCTAGATAATCCCTCCACTGGCTCTGGGCCTATTGGATCATTCTGTTTACATCGGAACTGGGAAGTGGGGAATGAGAATGACATCATCATTGAGAGAAAAGCGTTCTGGTGGCCAACTTGGAAAAGCTTGCCATAACAGATATATTTTATTTATATATAAACATCAAATAATACTAGATAAACAGATGATTTATAGCAACATACACTGGTCAGAAATGCTAAAATAAATGTATTATTACAGGAGTTTTATTACTGTTAACTAGGGCTGGGAAGATATGCTATCCTTGCAATTCTATTATGATTTTTGGGGTTATTTGATTTAAATTGCAATTCTTCGATATTTACTATTTTTGCAATTTTTAGTTTGCTTTTCAACACTAGACCATGTGAAAAAATTAATTGTGATAATATTTATAGACTATGTCAGGAGCCATATTTTCCAATTATATGCACATCACATGAGTCAGAGAGAAGCATTTTACCCTCTGTTGGGGAAAAGTGGTACCTTTTTATAACCCAGCTTATAAACCAAGACTGAAATGAAGAATTTGAATTTGAAAAAAACAAAAACAATTTTTTTTGACAAAGAATCCCAATTTTGATATTGTCAAACAAAAAATCCACATACATTGATTTTCAAAATTTTTCTTCAACCCCAATCTTTGATTGTAAACTCAGGGGTGGTGTGGATCCACCAACTTCCCAGTAGAAAATTCCGACCTCAGGTGGTGTTCCAGTTGAAATTTCCCACTTGTAACTTGTAAATTCAGACTTACAAGTGCAAATAGAATGTAGTCCTGATCAGATGTGTAAACCACCTTAAATAACTTGTGTTCATTGCAAAAAATCAATGCCAATACTCTGAGCTTTTGGCTCTTTTTATTACAGCCTTTGGAAGATGTAGATGACAGTGATGATTTGGAATAAGTTACAGAGTAACTTAACTTTTAGTGATTGCTCTCCTGATTTTTGAGGTGACAGATTATAAATGTACCTTTCGAATGTCTTAATTTCCCGTTCCACATTCCCAAAGCATTGTGCCCACTACGTACAAGTTCAAGAGTACATGTTCCTCTGCATCTCATTATTTCTTTTAACCTCCTCCACAAAGAGGTTATTGATTCTCTCACTGTGTCACGGTTGCCTCCACATTTTAGATTAAAAGGGGAAAAAGTACCAAACAGGAAACTCTGTAATTTCCCACATCACCACGCACCTCAAGTGTTAAGCAAGTGCCTTTGAAGCTTTCAAATTAACTAACTGAGGTAATCTGAAGGACACAAACTTCCTGGAGGGAAATGAAAAAGGAACATGGACACAGTGAATTGCCCTCTTTTCTCTTTTGCTGCTTTCACTGATAATGTGCAGGATGCTGATGAGAGCTACAAGCATTCAATAGGGTGATAACATAGCCGATGATGAGGCTGCTGCAAAAGAAATGATCCAAATTATCTTACCTTTGCACAGTGAAAGCCCTCTCAAAAGTGACATCTGTCCAACAGATGAGTCATCGGTGTAAAGTGTGTACTATGAAAAAAAACTGAGGAAGGCAAAGGTCAAACAAAACTAACTTAAGATCACAAAAAATAAAACCGAAGGGTCCTACAGACAACAAAGCATAAGGGAACCACAAAGAGCACAAGAACAGCAGAGATATATTTTTTTTAAGTGATAACCAAAACATGGACACAAATTGATCAGTCATTATCTTCTGTTTGGCTCTCTACAATGAAATTCTGCATTTAGTTTTCATTTTCACTGAAACATGGCTTAAAAAAACAACTTCTCCTTAATCAACCTAGAATGTGAGTTAATTAATGCGAGAAAACTTGGCTTTTTTTTTCAACCCATTAAAAGAAATCACAACAATGAGTGCTGTTACAATATGAGGGAGTTCATATCTTGTGAATGACCCCGACTGAAGGCACCATAAATACACAAAGGGTAACAGGCGAAAGGTGTGAACTCAGGGGAAACTAATGTTGTGTGATCAGAGCAGTGGAAAAAAACACAACTGGAGAAGACTAAAGAATGTATGGCAAGGATGATAATGAATAAAATAAAACAAAGACTTCACAAACACTGGTACAATAACATAAAGGTAAAGTATGACAATAGAACACAAGAAAGCTGAACCAACATTAACTTTTATGAGACATTAAACAAATGTGGGTAAAAGTAAATATTAAAAAGAAACAACATTTAATTAATTAAAAGAAACTTTTGACATAGATATGATACAATATGTGCAAAACTGATTCAACAAGATATGACAGATTGGTATAATGGATACATTTTGTCTCATCACCTCTTGATGCTACTGTACAATTCACTGGGACATAATACCCTTTTTTTTCCCCCATATGGATATCTGTCCTGGACAAAAGAGCAGAAACCAGAGGTGTTGTAAAAAAAAACAAAAAAAAAATAAAAAACAAAACAAAACAAAGGCACATTCCAAGAAACATCGTTGGTTTTATTTCAAGATTAGTATTGGTAATGATTTATTCCTCTGTGTCCTAATAAGTGGTGTGTAAAATGAGGCTGATATTTCTTTGCTTGCGACTTTCTTGGTGCAGGCTGGTGATTAGGATCATCCTGACCACTGCTTTGGCTCTGCATGGTTAATTTTTCCTCAGTTAGAGCATGTTGTTTGCTCAAAGTGATAAGCTTTCATTATAAAAAGCACAATAATAAATATATATGTCATTGTTTTTAAATGAGGGTGAGCATTAAAGGTTACTGATGAATGAAGCACAGGACAGACTGCTTGAAGGTATAAGATGGAAATTATCACGGTTCACAAACGAAGCGAATTTATGAGGCCCTTTGTTGTGAAAAGGTGAACCCAAGGAAAAGGCAGATGAAAAAATGAATTAGTAGTCACTAGCTTAAATATGCAAAGGGTTAAATGTTAATTGATTCACCGGAATCATTTTGCACGACTTAACATAATCAGAAGCTGGAAATTTGTGAAAGTCACTGCAGTCAGTGTGGTGGCTCAAGGGGAGCACTTGTGCTAGGCTGGGGCTCTTGGTCTTGATGAATGTCTCTGTAACGCATGCTTTGAAACTCATTAGTACCCTTAAATGAGTTGCATGGTAACCCCACTGATTTGATTAAAAGTAATTACCTTCACCTTAAATTATTCACCGAAAACCATCAGAAGTGAGAATAGTAGAGAAGAAAATCACCCTGAGACACTGAAAATGCACACAGCTTACATGAAATCAAGCATCTCTGATGTTAGAAATCTATTAAAGAGTTTTAATATAAAAGTAGAAGTATTCACTTATGAGAATGCTGTACTGCAAAAGTGTCCTGTACTTTGAATTACTTGAAGTGTCAAGGTTTGACCTTTGCTTATCCACTCCTGCCTTTCATCTTCAACAACTATTCACTACACTATGCAACAATGTTTAGGTATGCAAACTCTTCAGTCCTGCAGCCTGAGTCCTGTTTGGCTGTATACTTCTGATTTCATTCTGCACTTGTGAGTGGCTAGACTAACACTTGATAAATGAAGCAAGTTCAGGACAAGCCCCGAGACCTCCGGCAATGACAGCCTTTGTTTCGTTTTCCATATTCAAGGACGTAGGCTGTATAAAAATTAGAGGTAGGACCAGAGAAGCATGGTTCCTCTGAGATTTTGTTTTAACACACTAAGCAGATAAATTATAGGTTACACAATTCCAGAGTGGCCTAGACCCATAATTACAGGTGTTTTATCTAACACTTAATGATAAATCAATAAAAATGTCTTTGGGCCAGTCTGTTATTTGGCTGAGTATTGAAACTGTGTGTTTCTGATTATAAAGCTAAATGGTATGGTAAAGAGTGAGTATGCTGGGAGCATTGTGCTTTAAAGTTCTCATATAAAATGAGTCCATCTTGTGCAGAATCAAACTCAGTTTCTTCTCTACAAACATTCTTGGTTTAAAAAGACTTTGCGAGATGGTCATCCTGAGTATTGAAGAGCTCACACTGTTTTTAACAGCATGTCATGAAACTGCCTCACAGGTGTCAGGTGTATTTTTAGAGCATGAAACATGAATTATTTTTCTCCATACATGCTGCCAGTACACTCATAATGAACCCGTACAGCTTACAGTGATTTTTCTCTGCTTGTTATCCTGTGGCCTTACAGGGTGTGATATATACAGCATGATCCATATAAGCAGTGGGATTCGTAATGATTGTAATTTACTGTGACTTTTATGTGCTGCTATACAGTACCCCTCCTCTACGTTCAACCCTCAGGCTGTTGGTTTGCCTTCCCAATGTATTTTTCTGTCAAACAGCCAATGTCAGGTTTTGTCCATATCTCTGCTGACTGCTCGGCTTATTTTTGTCTCAATATATTGCTCAGTGAGCTTTTCTCCAGCTTATCTGTATTCCACTCCATCTGTAGATTACATAGTCATATTTTACATATGGAGCCAACAACAAACATCTAAATGAGAATTGTTAATTCAAAACATGCAAATTCGCACTTTCCTTGTCATGCTTTTATTTGCATCAGAAACTGAACATTGCTGTGATTTAGAATGCACATTAGAGTATACTGATTATTACTTATTTGTAAATGTAAATGCCTGTTTGCTGCATAAGAATTCCAAGAAACTGATATGACTATTCTCTCTCAATGTCGAAGCCTAAAATACGCAGTCTAGCTCCTCTAGTGAGCAGCAGAGGTATTACAGGTGACCAAAGGACATTCATTCATTCAATTTCTGAACCGCTTATCCTGTTTAGGGTCGCGGGTGGCTGTGACCTATCCCAGCTGCCATTGGGCGAGAGGCAGAGTACACCCTGGACTGGTCGTCAGCCAATCACAGGGCTGACATATAGACAGACAACCCTTCACTCAGACACTCACACCTACGGACAATTTCGAGTGACCAATTAACCTGATGAGCATGTTTTTGGACTGTGGGAGGAAGCCAGAGTACCTGGAGAGAACCCAGGCATGCACAGGGAGAACATGCAAACTCCACACAGAAAGGCCCACTGGTCAAGCTGGGAATCAAACCGGTGACTTTCTTGCTGGGAGGCTGCAGCGCTAACTGTTGCACCACCATTTATCCCATCAAAGGACATCTGTAGTCAAAAAAAAAAAAAAAAAATAGAAACATAAAAATATATGCTGTCACTGTCATTTTGTTGAATGACAAATAATATTTTGCATATATCTTATCACATGAATTTAAATGTCAATGAAATAAAGAAGGAATTTTAAGTGTCACCATACATGATCCGTTTTGTCTCATGGACATACAAATGTTTGTCATTGGTTACCAAAATGTAAACGTGTGCATGTGGCTGTGTGGCACTATGACATGCAGCCCTAAGATTGAAGAGGATAGCCGCTCCTCAGCAGTGCAGAAAATGACATCACTTTTATCAAAGGACACACAGTTCTACCTATGTTTGATGGAGTGATTTTGTCAGCCTTGATTAGCTACATTATTTGACAGACAATAAGTCGGAGAGAAAGACGGCATGATGCAGCAGATTGGTTTAATTAAAATTTCCAGCGGGACTTCAGTTATCTTGTTTCTTTCTGGATGGCTTATCTGTCTCTCAAATATTGTCGACTGCAATAAAAAAGTTCTTTTGGTGTGAATGCATAAATTAAATCCCACTCTTTTGCTCTTTCTGTTGTAGGAGCTCTGGAGTAAAACTAGAGGCCTGGGCACAAACACAGACCTAAGAGGATACAGGTGCGTATATGTCTGACTGGATGGATTTGTTTCATGCTGTATAAAGTCCTCAGGAGGAAATTGAAAGAGGCTGGACACATAATTTAGACTTGGTGCCCTTTTGAGATAGAGAGCTCGTTTTTCACATGTAATGGGTAAGCTTCCTTCTCAGGGTGGCCTTATTATGCTGACAAAGCTTTTCACTGCAACACTGGATCCCCTGCGCTGGGTCAAGGTGCTTCCTCATTATATTCATGTATATATTCATATATTGTTTTAGGTTATATTCAAGTTCACAGTTTAATTAACATTTCCTCTTTTTTTTCCCCCTGATCTCTTGGTTTTCATTATGGACATGAGCCCTGTTCACATACTGTCAAAGTGTTTTTCTTACTTTATTATAGTAACAGAATGAATAATTTTTAATTATGTTTGAGGCATGAAATGCTACATCACTCTACCACACCAGAGTCACATGAAAAACAGAAAAGATGGATGGTATCCACTGAATTTGTAGATGTATCAGAACTGAAATCAACACAAATAATTTAATACATCTTTATTAGACAGTTGGGTACAGCTAGCTTTTATTTTTTTAACAGACGCCATTCATGTCATCGACATTACTTCAAAATATCTGTTTTCATTTTGACAATGAAATATTTTTTTAATGTTTTTTTGTGCAAAAAAAGCCAAATTGTTTTGACCATGACTGGTTTATGAACTGGGATGGGATAAAAACTTATGATAGGCACTGTAGAAACATTTGGATGTCATCTGCACTGTGATGGTTTCTCTTCTCTAGTTGTTTACTTTTTTTGCAGGTCCCAAACAAAACCATGAGCTAATTCAGCTCTAGCTGCACCAGTAATTTATTGGTGTCCCAGAGTTAAACACAACAAGAGCTTCTGGAGATATGTTACACTGACATCACACCTTCAAACCTGGCCGAGAGAAAAGGGCTAGAGATAATTTTACCTTAAAAGAGCTGTTTAAAGACAACAGAAAAGGGCCCAGAATGCTTCCTTGTGGGATGACTAATAGTAAGCTGAAAAAAATACTGTGTAATCTTATGCTGTAACTCTGGCTGCTGCTCCAACACATATTCATATATATATTTTTTCTATTTGCAATTTCTGAGTCAACAGAAAAGACTGAAGCTAGTATACCACCACAGTCTGCAGAGAGTAGTATGATTACATATTATGTTTGAGGCATGATTATGAGTGCTGCTCTGTGTGGTAAATATTTGTTTTTACTGCCGTTGTTTTATTTATTTGGTAGTCCTCTTCTGGTTTTAGGTATCCAAAGATCAACATTTCTCTGGGTGGGCCTGGTGTCTCACATGATGTGTGACTTCAAGTCGCTTTTTCATCCATGTGCAATTTATATCACAACAACTAAAACCTTATTATGGCTTCACACAGGAGGGAACAGTTCCTCTGACTTTGCTGTAGTTATATCGACCTGCCTTTGCTGCAGGTTTGAACATATTTTGCATAAACTGCATCAGCTGGTGCCTTTATTTTTGGGGTATAATGTAGGTCCTAAGGATGTTGACAGGCTGTTAACATCCTTGACCTGATATGTTGATTGTTTAACATCTGACGTAGGCATTGGTGGCAATCAGGGGTGTGTCCAGAGGGATGGCCAGGGGTGGTACATGACCCATCGAAATCTGACCCACCCCTGGTGCCAACCAAGAATCCATGACAAAGGGTGCGTCTCAAAGTGATACACTCAAGCCTCCTCTCTCCTCTCTCCTCCGCGGCACTGGAAGTACTTTCTGAGTTGCCATTTTGAAGGCTGTCCCAAAGCAATAACTGTGCTTGGAGGAGAGAGGAGAGAGGAGACTGATCGGAGGAGCTATGATTATGGAAACACGAGAGCTGGCTTTGAGGAAGTCTTTTCGCTGACAGACACGCCCCCCATATGGAATATTACTCTCTGTTTGGATGCAGCAGTGGCTTAGACTTCTCCACATGAAACTCCACAAACACAACAGAGTTGAATGAGCAAGAAAAGATGAGCTGAGGACAGGCACAGAGGATCGTTCAGAAACAGGTCATTAATTTAGTAATAAAGTGTTTGTTGTGGGTTTAAAGTAGGGCTGGGGGATATATCGTATATACTCGATGTATCGCGGGTTTTTGCACGTGAGATGTATAAAACAGCTATATCGCAATCATTGAGTATAAACAGAAAACTAAATGTTTTCAGACGTCACAACGTAAATCTCTCCAGTGATTGGCTTGTTTCACTCTCTGCTGCTCAGCCGATGCTCCTCTCACAGCGAGCACCATGCTCCCCCGCCCACCCAGAGAAATTCTCCTGCGCATGCGTGTTATGATATTAGGAGAGGAGAGAAGAAAAGTCGCTTGCACGTCTTATCAGTCTCGGGTTGCAGGTTCCTTGGGCTTGTTTTCTAGAGTGTAGTTGCTTATTTGGGTTTGCTTTGCTGCCTGTATGATCCCTGGTTCTCTTCAAGCTCCACACAACGAGAAACAAACGCGGAATGCTTTTAACTTTCACTTTCGCTTTTCACTTTCACTCTGCCCCCCTCTCTGAGGGCCCTTCGGTCAAAGCAATCAGCTGATCACTGCTTGAAACATGACGGCAGAGGAGTTTGATGCTATTTTACAGCTGAATACCAAAATACTGCTAGCTTAAGCGCCCTTCACACCGCTGCGCGGGAACTGCCCTGAAAACCGCCCCTCTGCCGGCAGAGGCCCCTCGAATGCAGAGCGTTTTTCAAAGCGGCTCCTGCCGCCGCAGCATGAGCATGGGGTAACAGGCGGCAGTGACGTAGAGGTGATTCGGTGAACGTTACAGCAGAGCCCGCCCAAAAGTCCTTCACAACACTCCCTCCTCAAAAACACGTACTCCCTAGTAGTACCTTATAGTTTCTGTTTACTCTATAATGTGCATATGAAAGATTTTATTATTATTGTAGAGCTCTGGATATTCAGATACCGGCAGTATTAGCTCCTCCATTGCTCGTTCTGCCCTGCGAAGCCTGCTATTTCCGGGTTTTCTTTTTCATTCGATGTGATTGACTGTTCCCAGGCGGCTGCCGCCAGAAAGTTCAACACGCTGGACTCCGGGCGGCAGGGGAAAATCTGTGCGCGTGCACGTGGGCGGCAACCGCTTCTGGGTCCTACCGCCGCAGCCAAAACCGCTTGCCGCCTGCCGCCTGCCGCCTGCCGCCTGCCGCCTGCCGCCTGCCGCCCGACCCTCATTAAAATGACTGGAGGCGGCGCGTCGCCACGCGGCGGTGTGAAGCCCCCTTTAGATATAATCAGAAAACAAACCCAAATCCAATACAGTTCAACCAGACCCCAGGCTCAAAGATAGAAGTCACTAGAGTCCTTTCAGCATCACCAACATTATCAAGGTAGCTGGTTTATGGAAATAAAAGTAATATTTTCTCCAGCTTTAGTTTATATTTGAAAGTATAATATAATATAATATAATATAATATAATATAATATAATATAATATAATATAATATAATCACCCAGTTGAATACATCTGACTGAATTATTTTACTGGAACTAAAAATATGTAACTACATAAAGTTTGGTTTGAAATAAAAGGTTTACTGAACTTTACCTGACTGAGATTTTCCCCTTTTTGCATTCAATTTTTCAAAATCCAACTAAAAGGTCTGCTTGAATTATTATACTGACGTCATTTTATGCATCACAGGGTTGAATTTAACATTAATGTAGTGATTTAGAGGAGAAATCAGAATATCGAGATAATTATCGCGTATCGAGATATAGCCTACAGATATCGAGATATTAGATTGTGGCCATATCGTGCAGCCCTAGTTTAAAGTAGGAAATACTGAAAACAACCATCATTAAATCAATATAACGGAGGATTAATACTGAAAACTAATAAATATCTTCCTGAAACACAATGATTTGGGTTATATTAATAAGTCTCAGAGTTCACCATCAGATGAGCTCTAGATAAAGGCTAAATAATTCATAAATGATCTAACAATTACACATTTTACCGGTAAAGTGATCCGTGTGCTTCTGAACAGCTCACAGAATAAACAGAGCAGGTTTTCTTCATGGTAACGTGTGTGTTTAACTGGTTAAAGGAACAGATAAAGCTCTGTTACTGTTTCTGTTTGATCAGAGTTATTATAGCGCACATGTGCAGACACACAAACAGCTGTTAGAGCTGACTGACAGATGATCCAGAGGTGATCAGCTGATGCCGTCATCACTGAAACGCATCGTTTCATGTGACGTTCCAGAGGAGAGGATGTCCCATTGCTCTAAAAACGAAACTCCTCCATCCTCTCTCCTCTCTTCATTTCCTCATGTCTCTCCATCATCTCTGGTGGGAGGGACTAAAACGCAAGTGAACTACGCAAGTGGAGGAAGGAAGGATGAAACTTTGGAGCTTTGAGACACACCTACCAATGGGGACTCGTGCTAAATAACAATTTGGGGTGTGTTACAACAGCCTGCTGGTAGTTTCCTTGCACATTAATGCAGCAAATTTCCTTTGTTAGGGCCTCAATTTTTAACTTTGGACCACATTGTCCCTTGAGTCCTCACAAATAATGCAGAGAATGTTTATGTATCACAACTCTGTTGTGTTCCCTTTAAAATAAAATAGTTATGCACAGTAATGAGAAAACTTTATACTCAAACTGTGTAGTTGGAGAAGGTGATAAACACAGAGAGGGTCAACGTTCTTTCTATATGTGTCATTGGCTGGCATGGCCACAATAGTTGAAAGAGTCTGAAGGTTCCTTTGAAAAGTTTCTAGTGCTTTCCATCAGTGATTTGATCAAAGCAAGTTTCGAGGAGGGCAACAGTCCAAAACTCTGGAAAAC
Source organism: Halichoeres trimaculatus (assembly GCF_033239565.1). Lineage (NCBI taxonomy): Eukaryota > Metazoa > Chordata > Actinopteri > Labriformes > Labridae > Halichoeres > Halichoeres trimaculatus. Next base: position 28,535,553 of record NW_027437181.1, read on the forward strand.
AAGAGACAATCAAAACAAGGTAGTATCACAGTTTGTGGGACACAAGTGATAAAAACTCTGTGTTGTGCTGCACAAAGCAAAACACCTGGTCTCCCTTCCTGTATGAAATGCACTGGGCTCTCTAAAAAGTATAGGCTCAGTCTTTTACGATGGTTACTCCACGTTTTGAAAATTTCCTCTTTAGCCACAAAACCTGAACTACTTTAATTTGACTGCACTGTGTTTTATGTCTTAAACACAAAGGCTCAGAGCACTATTCTCAGAGTTGGGCACATTATGAAAACAAAGACAGACTCTGCCTCAGTGTTACTGTGAATCCCTGATGCCTTTGGTTCAAGCTGCAAAGTAAAGAGACTTATCTTTAATCGAGGTTTGATCTGCACAATCATATGCTGGGTATAAAGCAAACTCCAGAGTGCTCTGAGAATGAGTGGGAGTCAGTGTGGCTAACAATCGACATCCACGTCAAAGGACCATGCTAAAAGAGATGCCGGCATGTTTCTAAGCAACACACAATGCATGCACAAATACTCTTAGGTCCAACCAGGAGTGGGAGATGTTTTTTTTTTTTTCTCATGGTGTACTTCAGCTTCCTCTGATCCCTCATAGTCCTCCATTTTTCTGTTTTCAACTTCAAAACATCCCTAATGCTCCCTGCAGAGCCCTACGCCTCCAGTCTCTTGGGGATCAGTCAACACTCACACAGTCGGTCCAGCATCTAGTACTCTACACACTCCCCTCCCTCACACCTACTTTTGGTACAACTGGAATAGAAAATTTTAATCAGTATGTAGTTGAATTGTTATTATGGTAGGATTAAATGCTTGTTCTCTAGAGTACATGTTAATAAAAACATAATGATAGGTAACTCAAAAAAAGGAAAGTTTGGCAATGACTGCGTGAAAGTTAAAAATTCTCTGAGGAGGATCTGTTCTAATTGGACTCCCTCGCCACCTTCTGGCCCAGAGTCTCTGCGCACTGTTATAAATTACTTTAAGTGAGGAGTATGTTTGTTTTGGAAGCAACTTTTTTACTGGATACAACGCGCTGAGGTAAAGTATTTATCAGTACAGTTACATAGCGCTACAGTTTGAAACGTGACATCAAGCAAACATTGTAGCCGGCTATATGTAGTGCTATCATCAGCCCGGTGCTCTGATGTATCTGTAGGCTAACGTCACAACAAGTAAACACTGTCAGTTTGTAAGAAGTTTAGTAGCTGTTTATATTTAGCGCAGGTACCAGGTGCTCTAAGACATGTCCGTAATGTTAAATGTTAGAAAATCCTGGTTAGCTATGACCTGCCAGTCATCTACCAAGCAGAGCTAACGTAGCCTCACTCTTCATTTTAATTATAGAATCTCAAGTTTGAACAGACCACTGCAGAATAACTGCTGACTGTGGGTTGCAATGAACATTATCACAAACAGCTTAGCCCCTGTGTTAGCCTTTAGCTTGGGCTGTAGCCCTCTCCCATTTAACTTTCTTCTGCTCTTCTGTCCTTTTTCTGTCTGACAGTTAGGCTCCTGTGTTCACCATCACTACAAAATTTATCCCAGAGAAAAACACAGATCTCTCTTCTCACTTCTAAACTTCATCAGTCCTGCCTGACCTGATCGGGACACTAAGAAGCAGCATTCTAAAATAACCTGTAACCTGTAATATTGGTGCTGACAATGTAACTTTAAAGTGTTAATTACAACCAGGTATATATCTAGAAAAGAGACTTTTTAAAGATCACTTAAAACTCCTCACAGCCCCTATAACAAAGCTGAGAAACTAAAACACATGAAACTTACAAAACACAGCCTCATGCTGACATTTTCCACTTGTCCACATCACCTCACTCTGCCCTCCTCTATATCTCCTGTTGATCCTCAATAGCCCCGTCTCAGACAGCCCTCTGCATGTCTCAATCTCACACCTGCAGACTGCTTGACATTGTCTGCTCTTTGCTGAAGCCAAAGTCAGGTTAAGATCACAAGCTCTTCATCAGTATTCAGGTGTAGGAGAGCTCTACATCGCTGAGGGGCCTCGACATTTGGTTAAAAGTTAGCTCAGACAGACAGACAGATATTGTTGAGAACCTGATTGAGAACCTGAAGGCTGAGAGCATCAGAAGTCATTGTTCTTATCTGCGTGCCTGCAACTTAGTTTTTACACTTTAATTAATTCTTGAAAATCTTTCAGCTTTAATAGTCATGATGATCCCAGTGGACAAAAGAGCAATATGTCCAACTTATCTATTCATGTATTTGGCACAAAAAAACCATTGAGAAATCCAGATGACAAAATTCACAAAAATCAAATGTAGTCTCCTTTAATTTAATGGTCGGTAAAGTTTCCTCTTCTGAGACTGAGATATTTTTTTTATGTAAGACAGTTTTCTCCGACTATGGACAAATGTCTAGTCCCTTCACTTACCCTCTGATTTGCAGTTAAAGTTAGTTGAACACACAAAACAATCAGGTGCCGTAAAAATCCAGTGGCAAATTTGATGCTGCTTGCATGGAAGGATCTATGTAAAGAAAAGGCCAAGCTGAGGCCAATTCAACAAAAAGAAAAACAGTAACACAGGTGTTTACTGCAGCTCCAACCAGAGGCCAATACTGTAAAGTGAGTTAAATATACCCAGGGTATCTTTAGGTTTCTAGAGAGTGTGCTCACAAAGCTAGTTGTCAACTTGACGAATCAACCTAGAGTTTGTAAGTAAGGTAGCAACAAATGACAAATCAGACTTGAGCGAGAGTGCCAGCAGCTCCTCTAATGGAAACCAGACTCATAGTCCACTGTGAGAAACACGTCTTTAAGGTACAAATGAGGCTCCAGTGCTTATTTAGTCTCTGCTGTAGGATAATGCCAGAAAAGCTCAATGAATATCTCTTTCTAGATGCATATGTAGGGTCAAAATGGATTCCAGGGTCTAAACACAACAACAAAAATATTATTTCTCGGTGGTTCTTGATGTTTCCTTCGACTGTGAATCTCTCAGACATACAAAACTGTGAAAACAAATATCCATAGGAACTTGATTAGATTCCTGTTTAAATCTTAGAAATAAATTGCGAAGCTGTTGAAATCTTCATCATTGAAGTCTCAAATGTAATCAAGCAATCCAAATGGGTAAAAATCTGTCACTGTGTTTGTGCTTTTTAAATAAATGATTCATTTTCAATGCATTTTATAATACATGCACGTATAACCATAGGGGTTGACTAATTTAAATAACTTGAAATTTATTTCTGCACGTTAGCAGAGATGTTTACGCTCCATATGGATTTGTCTTTAACATTTCTGCTGGCATTGAGAGGCCCAAACCAGGAATAGTTTCTGTCACCTCTGTCCTTATCCCTGTCTCCATCTTGACAACATTATAGGTTTTCTCTGTCTCCTTTATTGTGTGTCACTCGTGTCCCTCTGCCTCCATGTACACATAGATCTTTTTGTAACAGAACTTTCACATCTGCTGCCACCTCAGACGTCTTAGTCACTACTTTCCTTTTGTCCCTTGCATCCCACAGTCTGATTCTCTCTCCAGTCCCAACGCCTGTGCTGTCATGGTTCTCGTTTAAAACTTACAATGCCTGCAAAACTGGTATTTTAACACCATTTTTCCTTTCCTTATTTCAGTGAGGACAAAATCAGAACTATGACATTAAATGTCCTCCTTTGAGTGTGAAAGTTGTTGCGCTTAAAGATTTGGGCTGTACTTTCTTGCTTACAGAGATGTCTTTATCGTATATCAGAGTAACAAACTCTATTTCTCTGCTATGACAGATTTGCAGGAACTAGTTGTTAACCACAGGTGACTTCTGAGAGTTTGTTTTTAAAGGCCTCATATAAGGAAGAATAAAATAAATGTCCTGTCTTTATGAAGCCATGAAGCCCAGATTTACAGTAGCGTTCATGCAGTCCCTCTCACAGCATCTCAGAAGAACTTTCACACAACAACTTTTCAGGTTTTGACTTGTAAATTTTGAAGCTTTTGCTGATTGCAGCAAGAATCTCATTTTTTACGAGTTAGTACATGCCCTTTAGCTGCCTGATCTGATATAACAGCCTGTCTGGATTATCATCAGTCTGAATCTGTCGGAGAAGTAAATGTAAAGTGAAAAACTACACAGCTGACTCACACTCTGTACTGCAGTACAGTATCACACACACACACACACACACTACACACACACACACACACACACACACACACACACACACACACACACACACACACACACACACACACACACACACACACACACACACACACACGATGTGCTTCTCTTGTCCACAGTGTATCCAAGCACATCTCCCAACATGCCTGGCAGAAACGAACGATGCCTCGAGCAGAGATTATAACAGGATATAAGAGACAGGGAGAATAGTTTCATGTACGGAATTGGGATTTGGTGGACTGGATGGTGTGATGGGAAGACAGATTTAGATAAGCGGCTGTTGTGATGATCTGTGAGACTAAGAGCTATCCAAACACATAATGAAGTGTACATGTGAGGAATACATGTGTTTATTGCCAGGAGGTTTGTGTGAAAGCCTGTGTCTGGAGGTGTGTGGGTTGGGGTGTTGGATAGATGGATGGGTGTATTCTCATCTTAAAGCACAGAGAGCTTATGGTGTCCTGGGTTTTATACCTTTCACAATGTATATTTAAAATTGAAAAGTGTGGGTGCAAAATGAAAAGTCTTTTATTGCTACATCTGGTTCATGTCAGTATGCGGGGTAGAGCAAGGTCTAGTAAAGGAAAGGAATCGGAGAAAAGAAAGCAACATGAAAACTCTGGTCTGTGGTACACAAGCATTACATTTTTATCTACAGCTTATTAGAAAACACATCAATTTTGTAAAAGCTGTGTGAACATTTACTGATGTAATGTTGAGAGCACTTTTTATCGAACAGTTGGTCTTATGCATATTCCTTTACTGTTTAGTACAGACACATAATCCTGCCATCCTCTGTGCTGCCATGAGGTTAATTAGTGTCATGTCTTCATGTGTCAGCCCTGTGACTGACAGTACAGGTTGCACTCTGTTGCTTGGTGACAGTAAGGAGCCCCCCTTTGAGCCCATAAGTGCCATGGATGATAGATAGGTAAATTAAAGCCTATTCCTTCGGTTTAAATTGTTCTTATTAACACAGAGTTAAATATTACAGTTTATACCTGCACTTTTGGTGAAACAGCTAACAGTGCATTTGGCTGCTGACAACATGCTAATCCCACATTCTATAACTTGGAATATGTCCATCCTCTGTAAAGCCTTTTTGCTTTTTCATGCAACTCAAACACACCCTTTTACACCCTGGTGACACAAGATAATGACTTAAAGGCAGAGTCTTCAGGAATTTTTGTTAATTGTTAGTAAACACAATATTCAAACTGGGCTCCTCCTCCTTGGCTCAGTGCCAGTGGCAGCCAACACCCACAGCCTCTGACTTGCTATGTGAACTCACTAGCCCAGCAACTAGCTGCAGCATCGCGTTTGTACATGAGAGAGACTCCAGAGCCATGCACCAGACTTAGCATGTCAGCACAAGCTAATCACAGGTATTTGACACGTACCATCTTAGGGATGGCTACCGATTTAGGTATTTTAATAGGTGCTGACCGAGTTCTGTTAAAGTCGAGCCAAGCTTCACTCTTGTCTAGGAATAAGATTTATCTATTTGCCATTTCATTTCACTTGGGTTGTGTTTCTGTGCTACATCCGCCATCTTGGCTACACAGGATAGCATCTCCACTCAGTACCATCAGCATACAAAGTCACTTGTGCACAGGGCACTCTGTGATTGGCTGATGTAACCATGCTTACTCTCTGCAAAGGAACTTCCCTATACAACCAAAACATCAACATACATGCTGAGGAGAGGGTTTGAGGCACACACAGACATGTTTACGGGCCAATAGGGGACAGTTAAGCAGGATTGTTCCAGTAAAAGATGATGATCTCTTTATAAGGAAAATCCTGCAGATCCTATCTTTTAAGATAAAATATCTGTTTCATTATTTATTAATGCCAAACTATGTCAGGGTTTCTTTGGTTCTTAACTGCAGAATCACTTGAGTCTTTCCTCATGGACTTCAGACAGTATTGGTCGAGGAGTTGACAGTTAAAGTCACCTGTGGCTGATGAGATGATGAAGATGATCAAACTGCCAGTGATGATGGGAAAGATTAAGCTGCTGTCAGAAGCCTCATAGACCAGCACCAGGTTTCAACAATGGGATAAGGAGACAATGTACTAAGCCAGACATGTCCAACTTTTTGGCAAGGAAGCCACTTATAGCCCCATGTTCATTTTCCTTGAGAAGAAGCAAGAGTTTGCTGATGTTTAGAGAAAACCTGGTATCAAGAGACAACTGTGAGACAGTTGAGGTTTGATTTCACAAGTCTGTAATATATGTTTGACACTATTTAGTGACTGATTATTTCTAGACACCAATAGAAGAAATCCTTGGCAAAGAGAGCATCCATATGTTATTTTCACAGTTATTAACTCTATCAAGAGCCACTGGCCCTTTGTCATTGTCACATAATCAAATGTGACATTTTTTTTCCCCAGTTGTTTTTATTGAACAAAATTCAGTGGAATTAAAAAGGTGGTATTATACACCATGGTGCAAGACACCTTTGGAAGTAATGGAAGACCTGAGGGGAATGGCAAGTGGTTCAATCACCAAGAGAAAAAGAGAGGGTGACAAGGGTGAGCCTTGACGTGTCCCCAAGGGGCAACATCGGGTTAGTAAAAATGAAGCCTATGCAGAAGTGCTAAAAGTTGCTGTTTGTCGAGAATCAGCTTGAGGCTGTCTGCAGAAAGACCGGAAGTCAGGTGCACACCCAGCCATAAAAACAGACTTTTACCGCACAGAAAGCATATTTACAGCCTGGTTCAAAAAACAGCTTGGGTCTAAAATGCTGATTTCACTATCGTCACACACTGTATGGTGAGGGAATTTTTTTCTAACTCGGCATTTAGAAGTTATTAGACACAGCTCAGGTCATGTGACTGGCGGGCCCCCTGTAGGTGTCCAAAAGGATATATCAGAAGTGGGTGATGTTGCGGAAGCTACGTCCATGTTTTATACAGGCTATGCTTGTCCCATGTTCCAATGGAAAAAAAACAACTTACAAATTTATCTCCAAAAGCAAACTTTTTCAGAACTGCAAAGAGATAGCCCCACTCAACCCTATCCAAGGCTTTTCGGTGTCCAATGGCACTACAGTCTTTGGAAAATCATCCGTTTTTCGAATATTGAAAAGGTTATGAGTGTTATAAAATAAATGAAAGGGGTCTATAACAACCACAGGGAGTTGTATTTCTTTTTTCTTACCTTTTTTCTATTTTTCTTTCTTTCTTTACAAGAGGGTCATTGTGGCTTGTGTTAATGTAGGAGGGAGGCAACCCTTCTCCAAAGACTCACTGAACCGCCCCAGAAGTAGGAGCGCAAGTTTGTCAGCAAGTTTTTAAAAAGCTAGATTGGAAATCTGTTGGGACCTGGAGCTTTTTTGGACTGCATTGCATTTATTGATGAACACAACTCCTCAAGGGAGAGGAGGTCTTCAATTTATTTGCAGTGTCTGGAGTAATTGTAGGAGTTTTGAGCTTTGTGGAAAACTCATCCTTAAGGGCAGGATCAGAAAGATGGAGCCCTCTTTGAAATAAGTTTGGACACCCCTGTGCTTGGTCATTGTGTCTCCCACCACACACACTTTTGTAAACAGAAATATTTTAGTCGGTAAATGTTAAGCTTCAGAATAAAACCATGTATTCAGAAATAATTTGTTGTTCAAAGAGGTGCAGCATTTCCTAATCTCCATCTTGGTCTGTGACATTTACAAAGATGTCACAGTCAAAGATCTGAGCCCAGAGCTGCTGATATCGTCTGGCCCTTTTTTCTTTTCCTGCAGCTGGTCTCTCACCAGATTTTGGCTTCAATAAACAGTGCCAGGAGGAAGTGTTCATGATGTCTGTTTAAGGGGTCCAAACAAACAAAACAAACAAGCCATTGTTCCAATGCTTTTAATTCAAACTTGAGAAAAAATGAAACACCTCTCCTCCAACTGCTGGAGCTGTCTTGCAGCAGACACAAAGAGGGCAGGCAAGGTTGTCATTTGTTACTGTCACAAGTAGTTTTTGTTAAGCTTTGCATTTTTCCTTTGCGTGGTAATCTGTCTTTGATTTCCTGTTTTATTTTGAAGTTAACTTATGTTTCACACTTTGTTTTCCCCTGTCTGTAGCCTGTATTGTTATAAACGATCCTTGTGTCTTCTTTGTGCTGTTCATTTGTGATCCATATCTTCTGTTGATTTCCTGGTGAGTGTGTGTTTTCACTCACATTTCTTATTCCAGTCTGTTGTATTTCCTTTTCACTTTTGAAGTCCTGGATTCCTGTTTGTGGGTTGGTTTTACATCTTGTTGTGTGTTTCCCTTCACTCTGATTACCCTCATTTGTTTCACCTGTGTCCTGTGTCCACACCTGTCGCTCGTTACCCAGTGTGCATTTAATCTCTGTGTATCATTCCTTTTTCTTTCACATCATTACGCCTTTGTTCTTTGCCTTTAGTATTTTAGTTTTCTGTTGTTTGCATTATCCTGCTTCCTGTGTTTTCTTTTGGACATTTTTATTTTATTTGTCTTTGACATTTCAGGTAAGTTTTAGTCTGACCATTTGCGTTTTGCTATTTTGTTTAAAAAATTATCTATTCACATGTGTCCTCTTCTTTTGTTTACCCCATTGTGACAGGTACTCAAAACAGGCTCTTCTTGAAGAGGCCCTGCTTCTTTCTCTGTCTGAAGTTAAAAGAAAGCAGCTTCTTCTGGGACAAAAGCCGAACCAGCGCAGAGGGAAAGGCACTGCAGTTCTTCCAGTGATCATGTGATGATAAAAGGTGAGTGGGGGCTAACTTTTGAACAAATTTTAAAGTCTGGCACATAAAAAAAAAAATCAAAAAACCGAGACAATCTTAAAAATTTGAATATCTTTGTGGATACTATACAGAATAGAAACTCGACGCCCCCTCCAACGTCATCAAATCTATGACATCGTGGGGGAATGTCATCGCTGATTGGCTGCAGCGGCACAGCCTCACGCAAATTTGCGTCGAAAGTTCAATATTTTCAACTTGAGCTTTTAGGCGTCTGACACCCAAACGCCCTAACGCCCCAAACGCGCCGCACCGTCCGGGGCGAATCGGCATCCAAACGTGTCTTTGCATTGACTTTGTATGTAATCTCGATGCAAATTTGTGTTCTGTGTGGCTGTTCATCTCAGTTTCATGGTTGTCTCATATTTGTGCTTGTACTGGTATTAGTAAGCTCATAAACTGGCCATGAGCACAAACTGAATGACTATATCCTTGTTAACTTCAAGAATGTTTCGAAGGAAAAATAAGAACTGATGGTATAATTTGTAGCACTAGATCATAAAACAAACCTGTCTAACTGCTGGTTAGCAGTTTCACTTTACTGTTTCATAGAAAACATGAAGCTGATATTCTACCTCCAAACAGGTTTGAGAATAGACTCTTATTGGCTTATATTTAGCTTTCCTTCTTTCCCATAATTACCAGACATGCACTTCAAAAGTGATTTGTATTATGTTTCATTGTTGTTACATTAACAAAGGCTTCCCTGATTGGTCAGACTGTAACTGTTCTATAAGTGCTGTGAACATGAGGAGTATGTGTGATGTACTTATACACATTCAGCTCTGGGACCACAGAGCTATAGTGTCCTCTATAATTTGCCTGAGTGAATGATGGTAGATATAATAATAACAGTAATAACCACTCATTCATGTTCCCTTTCCTCAATGTCTTTTACTGAATGTCAGGCAGTACTCTTAAGTTCACTGGCACAAGTTTAGCAAAGCATGTTTCATAGGATGAAAACATGTTTAAAGTTGATGCTATACCTTAAAATGTGTTTTGTGTGGATAGATCAATTCTCCCTTGGCGGACACCATGAGAAACAATAACAGAGGTGCCCTCCTGCACTGACAGTAACTTTAAGAGGTTCTCTACCTCCGTCCCCAGATTAGACTGGTTTTCAAGGCACTGTTATGACTTTTTACAAATATCCCGTTAAAGGTGCCACATTAACCTTTGTTATTTGCTTTATCATGACGGACCACACAGTTTTAAATGAGAAAAAACTCTCTGCTCAAAACGAATCGCAACACATAAAAGGTGCCCGCTACTTGACCTTATGCAGCAGGTCAGTGGAGTTTATAGTGAGGTGGCAGGCTTTAACACTGCTGTCAGCGAGTGATTTATTCACAGTTTGACCTTTGTGTGATAATTACAAGCGAGTTATTTGGTGGCATTTAGGAAATCCTCTCAAACTTGAATAATTTCTATTCACCAGCACATTCTCCCCCCCCACACACACCTTTTTCACAACTCTCATCTTTAATACTCTGTGCACCAAGTATAATAGGATGAGGCTGTGGAGGATATTTTTGTGATTAATGGAAATTTCCTGGCCCGAGAGGATACTTCCTTTTCAGACACAGCCCCATTTCAGAGGCACTTTACAAAGATTCATGTAATTATTTGGCTTTTAGTTCACTTTCTTGCTCACCGCCCTCTATAAATACTCATTTTCAGGAGGGAGATGCAATGAGTCTTAAAATGCAGATGATACTATGTGCCACTTTTCTTTAAGAATAGGAGATGCACTGATGTTGGGATGGTTTGTAAATGGGTTTCTGAGTGCTGTCAGGGACATCAAACAAGTTTCAAGCTTATAACTCAGGCCTTTGAAAGATAATACCATTTGAAGAACAACCTCTTCACTTTAGTGCAGCATTTCTTTATCGCTGATTATATAAGAAAAACAGGAGAATATGGGCAAAGGAAAATATCTGGTGCACATTTATTGTAACTGCAGATATAATCAGCATCAGCAACTTTCTCTTTTTTATCAGTCAAGAGTGATGCTGCCTTAGTAAAGTTTGAAAAGGTCAGTGTAGGACAATTATAGAGGAATTGAGTTGGTGAAATAAGTTGAGTTGAAAACTATAATGACCATATTAAAACATTTTATAACCAAAAATGACACACACACAACATAATGAAAACACAACAAGTGATATATCTCAAGCTGTATTCATTCTGGAGATGTGCAGAGTATGAGGTAGCAAAGTGTTGCGATGAATTTTATCATTACAGTATATTTATTTTCCTACTCTTCTGACCGCTCAGATAAATGGTCAAAATGTGTTCTCTTTTCCCTAAAATCATGTTGCCAGAGTGACCCAATGTAGTCTTTGTGTTACTGTTAGGCTAGTAGGCTAACACATTTAACATTAAGCTGCTGTGAGCCAGAGAGTGAGCGCAAGTTCAGACTTAAGGCGGGTACACACTACAGGAAAACCAGGCTGATTTTTGTCCCCATCTCCCCCTTACGATCAAAGCCAGCAAAGGCCCAATTGTCTGATGACATTGTGTGTGATTTTCCTGTGGTGTGGGGTGTGTTAAGAGTGGTTTCTTCTGGTCAAGGCCTCTGATCCAGAGATTGTAGCTAATGAACATGTTAAATATTTGCGACTAAAAATCCTGTAGTGTGCGGGGCGCTCTGAGAGGAGCCGAGCAGGTACAGCATGTAATGGAGTTAGAAATCTATCTGTAATACTTAAAACGACTTAACTCGCCTCCAACTCGCATTGTTATTCATACAGCCCATATCCCTGCCGTCTTCACAACCTTTTCCATAATCCCTTTACTTTTGAGTGTGTGTTTTTTTCTTTTTTGTTTTTCCGAAATACTAGAATCTAAAAACAACGGTCCTTGTTTTTTCCCGTTAGTCCGTCATGCTTGTTTACACCGAAGTCACATTTTACTACACAAGATTTTGAATATTGAGCGTGAAGAAGCTGAAGCTCTGCTGAAGACTCTGTTAGTGTGTGGTGTCCTCGGAGTGCAGACCACACACTATAAGATCAGGAGAGAGAAATCTTGTGCTATCTGTCTTTTGTTATCATCAAGTGTGTGGTCTCTAAATGTATAAAGTTTTGGAGAATCCTGTAAAGTGTACCAGATGATAAAAAAAGTGATGAAACAAGGACATTCAGATTTTCTTTTATTGTTGGTTGTTGCACCATTGTGACAGCTCAGTCATCACAAAAATTGTAAAGGAACTTCAATTAGTTTGGACTCACTTAAATGCCAGATTGTCTTCTCAGCTCCATTTTTGAGTTTTTAGTGAATGATGTACACTGTAATGTATTGGGTGACTGTTGTGTTGTAAGGTCCTTGCCCTCAGTCAATAATTGGTCTGAGCAGAAATGCAACACCCATCTAAAGCCTCTAAATTCTTAGATTTTTTTTTTTTTTACAAAGTATGCAAAGGGAAACTAAGTTAAAAAAATAATCAACAGCAGCTGGGAATTTGTGATGAAAACCTCATGAAATATGCCATGGTTTTAAGTTGTTAGGTCTTAATGTTAAAAAAGAGACCCTAGCTTTATGTTACTGGTGAATACCTGTGTAGTAATTGCCAAAGGCAAAGTAGGTGCAGAGAAAGGTCCTCTATAAGTAAAAGTTGATTTTTCTCCAAACTTCTTGCTGTAAACTCTCCTTGAATCTGGACGTTTTTCTTTTAAACTCACACAAAACATGAACTTTCCTGCACCATGGTTTGATCTCACCCAGATAGAAAAGGGGGAAAAAGATCTGCATAAATAACTGTTATTTAGACTGATATGAATCAAGTCAATTATTCTAAGCTGACATCTCTCTCTCTCTTTTTTTATAAACATCTTGTTTTTTTTACAATCTAATTTTTATGATCTACTCCTTTTTTGAAAGCACTCCAAAAATTGTTCTCAATACAAGCAAGACGTTTGAATATTTGATGTGGTTTCCATGAAACACTAAACAGCTGTAACAAAATGTTTTTTCAGTCTAGTTTAGAACAGCTAATGTCTTTGAAGGAAACAACATGCACACTCTGTAACAGCTAACAACACATACCCAACATGCCCATTATCATTAAGAAAGAACCAGTGCAGACTGGCTTCTGCGGGGTTGACATACCAACCTCCACTCCCCACTCAGGTGGCAATCACTGTGGCGGACCTTTGATGCAGAGGATGGAGGACGTGTTCAGAAAAAGGCCCGTAGAGTTCAACCAGTCAGCTCTTTGATGTTCATGTATGGCGTCTTTATAACACTTGTGTACCTGTTGCAATCAGGGTCTGCATTCAAGCTCCCCAGGGAACACACTCAGATACACAAGGAAACGGTGTAAGAAGCGTATACTTGTCCCTCCTGTGATGACATTTTCTTATGATTCATGCAGACTCTGTTATGGTTTCTGTTTTAATCAGAGAAACTTAAAGATGAAGGGCTGTATGCAGAGCAGAGTAGAGGGCATGTTTAAGGCAAAAAACAACCAGAGACAAGCAAGGTGGGCTTCACATTTCTGAAATAGTTTTGATAATACATCAAAATTTTCAGTGATGAAATGACAAAACTGCATCTTTCTCATCAATATCACAGAGACTCAGAGTGGCCTGTGGCAGTCTCATGTTTGGCTGATGTTACTGTGAGGTGAGAAGGAGAGGTTGGAGACAGGTTTTTGGTTTCACATAGACATCCAGTCCCATGTGGCACTTTGGCACGGGTATTTTCAGGTGTGCTTCACATGTGAAGGCTTGGCTTGAGTCTGCAGTCTGACTCCCTCCTTGGCAGCTGGATGATATTATCCTCAGGCAACTCAGACCCATGCTGCTGAAGACATGTTGCCAGCATCAGCCAGAGATTGTTGGAGCTTTTGCTCGATCATAAATGCAGGTGTGGAGTCATTGAGCTATTGTCTTCCTAATTTACTGAGATGTCCGTCTATCGGCTCACTCTTTGTAGCTTATTTCAAAAGCACATCAGAGAACAGTTGAGTGTAACAAGAAATACGTGTTTTTGGTATTTTTCTTTTTGTAGTTTTTACAAAAAATGTGTGGGGTCAAAATGAAAGAATGCAAAGACTCTGGCTGTAATTCGAGTAAGATTCAAAATCTAAACTTTCGTCTTTCCGATAAACACCCTCCAGGAGTGATGGTCAACTTTTCTGGACGCACAGTGTAGCCAGTCATGTAGTGAGTGAAGGCAGACTTTTTGCCAAGTCACACTCTTCTGTGTTGTTGCCATTGTTTACAGCCTGACAACCCAAGTGAGAGGTACTCTTTCCACCTAGCAGATAGCAGAGTCTTCGGAGCACAAGCTGACAGATTTGACAAATTGTTATGAGGTGATCTCTGATTCTGAAATTTGTTTAATGGCTAATGCATTTTGACTGCCTTGCTCTGTTTTTGAATAGTTTAATCTGCCCATGGTGGAAGCATGCTGACACAAGGTAATATTTCTTTTTTAAAAAGTCACTTTTTGGGGGCTTTTCATGCCTTTAATCAGAGAGGATAGGACAGTGGATAGAGGCGGAAACAGGGTGAGAGTGGGGAATGACATGCGGGAAACAGGCCGCAGGCCAGACTCGAACCCAGGCCACCCGCTCAAGGGCAAATCTCATGTGGCTCAACTTAGACTGCTAGGCCATCTGGGCTCCAACAAGGTAATATTTCTGAAACCACGCTACAGATTTATATCATTCTGCACAATCTAATGAAGGTTTTGTCAGGCACAATAATTTTCCATTATTTATTGGTTTTATTATGTTTTGTGTCATTTCAGGCTTTGTTGGAATGTATTTTAAAAACTGTGTTGTGCATTTTTCAAGTATGGGATATTATAGATATTTTCTATAGTAAAAAGTCTGTAGTATAAACCGACTGATTTGACCCTCACACTCATCAAAAGCTTGATAAAAAGGATAATCATCTGTACGTCTTATCAATCCGTCAAAAGGGGCTGTACTCTGTGGCATATTTGTACACGTAATGATAAAGTAGGCACAGAGCTGAAGAGAGCCTTTAGGGTTAAGAGAAAGCTTTATATAACATCACCATATATGACCACATGATCTGTTCAGGGAGATGAGCTCTTCAGCTTTCTCTTTGCAAGTCTTAATCACACTTTCACACCGAGTGACGCTTGTATGATGAGTTTGTTTGCATTCAGAGCTCAAGTGAGACCTAATCACAGGGGGTTACACTTGATGCATTCACATTTTAGTCACAAGTGTGAATTCATACTTCGTGCTGCTCACTTGCCATGTGATCAACATACGTTAATGTAAGCTGTAAACAGAGTCTGTAAGATGAGTTCATTCAAGAGCAATCAAGGTCTTTTCTTGGCTGACAAAAGATGTCTTACTGTGGTCCTTAGTTGTCGTCATGTGAAGATTTATGATTTGCTTCATCCACAAAATTGTGGTATTATGGGTTAAATTCTCCACAGTATCCTCCCAAGGCCACCAGAAGAATATACAACCCACAGTATACCACAGTACAATATAATAAATGCTTCCCAATGAAAGCTGAGTTTTATTGCTTATAAATGTCAGGAAGGATTCAACATCAGTCCCACTCTAGTTTAGTTGAGATGTTTTGCTCACACTGTCACCACCAAAAAGGAAGGCCTCATGTCTTTGGATCATCACATCTCTGACAGTCTCACCACAAGCTTGAGACATTTGACATTTATGCCAGTTTGCTGTGCGGTGTTGTCTGATAAGAACATTGAAGCCTGTGATGTCATTTATTACCATACCTCGTGATGCCTCCGACAAAAAATAATGTTCAATCAAGTCATTACATAGAAAAATCACACTAGTTGTTAAAGAGAAAAACCGTACATTGATTTGAATCCACTGTGAACAGAGACTGAACCACACATAGTTTTCAGATAAATAGCTTTGATTCAGTGTTTCTCTTCTATTAAGTTTGGCCTTGTATCACAGCTTCCACCTGAAACAAGATTCTGTGCACCATGTGGACATTTTTGATTTGATTTAGTCTTAAATGTGATTTAAAATAAAGTTCAATTTCAGATAAACACAAGAGCTTCAGTGAAATGGATGCATTCTCAGTGAAGAAACCCTCCTAGTTACACCCTTATCTCAACATTTATGCTCTACTGATACTTTACATAACTTGCCATATGGCTCCTGATGTCCCCAACACACACGCATTAAGATAAATGGAGAAGATGGACAGCATGAGCTAATACATCACCTGGGTTATCAAGTGAACACCTCCATTCACTGTGTTTCATTAAGTTATGTAGGTTCACGACACCTTGGAGAGGCTTTGCACTGAGCTTTAGCATCCCAAAGCCAACATCCTCCATGCACCTCTAAGCACACCTGCATACACAAGAACAGAGGTGAAAACAGTCGAGAGTTGGTAATGAGACGCTAGAAAGAGGATCTGGAAGGCAGAGCCAGGGAGAGAGCGTGGACACATCTCCACTGAGGTTTACCTCCTCCTACTTACCCAGAGTAATGAGGGAAAGGAGGAGAGAATAAGTGGCTAGATCTCACTGTCCTCCCTGAAACCTAAGCCCTGAGCCCTTAAGGAAGTGACTGATCTCACATGGAAAGTGATTGAGTGCACAAGGGCTACAAGGGCTCAAAATAGTATAACTAGGAATGGGAGAGCAGTTCTTCGGTAATCTAACATACATTGTATCATTTGACGCACATTACCTGTAACTGACAGCGTAAAGGTAGGGTCTGCAGGAATTTTTGTTACTTGGTAGTTAGTAAACACAACATTCAAACTGGGCTCCTCCTCCTTGGCTCAGTGCCAGCGGCAGCACACACCCAAGCCTTCCACTGTAGTTATGTGAACACACTCACTAGCCCAGCAACCACCCGTGGTATTATGTTTCTATGTGGGAGAGACTCAAGAGCTGTACACCAGACTTGGTATGTTAGCACAAGCTAATCATGGTTATTTGACACATACCGGGTTAGCAGAAAGCCAACTCACGTCACTCTTCATCCCATGCTGCTCTCCAAGTTCCAGAAATGGAGTTTGTAGAGTCGTGCTTCACCCTAATTAAGTAAAAAGCTTTATCTGTCACATTCTGCAGATGTGCCCACTTAGGAAATGGCTATATAAAAGGGCTCAAAAGGTCTGCACAAAAACCCTCATGCATTATACGCTTTGACAGTTGTGACAGCACTGAAGCCTGGTTTATACTTATGTGTTAACCCTACACTGATTAAGAGTAATACATACACTCACCAGCCACTTTATAAGTTACACTTTGCTAGTTCCAGGTTGGACCCCCTTTTACCTTCAGAGCTGCCTTAATCCTTTGTTGCATAGATTCAACAAGTTACTGGAAACATTCCTCAGAGAGTTTGGTCCATATTGACATGATAGCATCACACAGTTGCTGTAGATTTGTCGGCTGAACATCCATGATGAGAATCTTCTTTTCCACCACATCCCAAAGGAGCTCTATTGGATTGAGATCTGGGGACTGTGGAGGCCATTTGAGTACAGGGAACTCATTGTCATGTTGAAGAAACCAGTCTGAGATGATTCCAGCTTTATGACATGGAGCATTATCCTGCTGGAAGTAGCCATCAGAAGATGGGTACACTGTGCTCATAAAGTGATGGACATGGTCAGCAACAATACTCAGGTAGGCTGTGGACTTTAAAACATGCTCCATTGGTACTGAGGGGGCCAAAGTGAGCCAAGGAAATATCCCCCACAACATTACACCACCAGCAGCAGCCTGAACCGTTGATACAAGGCAGGATGGATCCATGCTTTCATGTTGTTGACACCAAATTCTGACCCCACCATCTGAATGTGGAGCAGAAATCCAGACTCATCAGACCAGTCAGCGTTTCTCTAATCTTCTATTGTCCAGTTTTGGTGTTGCTGTGTGAATTGTAGCCTCAGTTTCCTGTTCTTAGCTGACAGGAGGGTCACCTGGTGTGGTCTTCTGCTGCTGTAGCCCATCTGCCTCAAGTTTGGACGTGTTGTGTGTTCAGAGATGCTCTTCTGCAGACCTCGGTTGTAACCAGTGGTTATTTGAGTTACTGTTGTCTTTTTATCATCTCCAACCAGTCTGTCTATTCTCCTCTGACCTCTGGCATCAACAAGGCATTTTGTCCCACAGAACTGGTGCTCTCTGGATATTTTCTCTTTTTGGGACCATTCTCTGTAAACCCTAGAGATGGTTGTGGGTTAAAATCCCAGTAGATCAGCAGTTTCTGAAATACTCAGACCAGCCTGTCTGGCACCAACAACCATGCCAAGTTCAAAGTCACTTAAATCACCTTTCTTCCTCATTCTGATGCTCGGTTTGAAATGCAGCAGATCGTCTTGACCATGACTACATGCCTAAATGCATTAAGTTGCTGCCATGTTATTGGCTTATTAGTAATTTGTGTTAACAAGCAGTTGGACAGGTGTGCCTAATAAAGTGTTCGGTGAGTGTACTTCTGCTTCACTGTGTTTGTGTTACTCTGCAATACTCCTCAGAGTGCCTGAGGACAGTGTAGTTATCATTGTCAGAATGTGTTTCCGGTCCTGCTGTGGTTTTTTAGGTACAGCGATTTTGAGAGCGTTTTTCTGTATTGAAGCAAATACATGTTGCTGCTTTTCATACAACAGATGTTACAAGACAAGATAAAAAGGAGATGCTGGATGAGATGATTTGTATGGCCGATTATGTGTGTTGTGGCAATTCTGGATATGATGTAAATTCAGGAAGCAGAATCCCACACGGGGCTTCCAATCTAAGTTGTTTTAATTGGCTGGAACTTTTGGGAGGAGCTGCATGTACGGCTAAAAGTGTAGGCCACAGAAGTATGAACCAGGCTTCAGCTCTTATGGGTGTAGAATGCACCTTAAGTGAGTTAGTGAGTTTGACTCAGACATTTTTTTCTTTTTTTGCCCCTTACTTAAAATAGAAAGCATGTATTTCTATACAAGCTCATATTTTAAACATGAAAGAACATGCTCTCTATATTGATGTCAGGTACAGGCTCTCCAGCAGCACAAGATTTCAGGAAGATGAATCCTAAGCTCTTTGCATTCTGGTGGCCTTCGACTTGGTTGATGTTGTGTCACGGTGTTGTGGGTTAATGGAGTGGGCTGTGTTTAGTTGAGATACAGAACTTGTAGTGCTTCTGGGCATGACATTCGAGGAGAGAGAACACTAAAGTGTCTTCAGCTAACGCAGGCGGTTTCCCGGCTAAAGGTCAGCAGCAAGTGGAGGGCTGAGATCGAGAAAAGGTCACAGCCTCTTTGAAAACGTTCATAACAAAAATAGAAAGTATCACAAACAAGAGAACCAGATTATACTACTGAACTCACCATGATTCAAGTTTTACCATTAGTTTCATGAGGTAGAAATCCATTGAATTTTGGTGATCTAAGAGATAGGGTGTATAAAAGGATCAGGATTGTGAATGGTGTCAGTTGGGGTCTGTTGGCCTGGATTGTGTTGGAGAATGTCACAGCACTTGTGGCACAGACAACATAGATTTAAATGTGACATTTAAACCAGAGCACACAGTTGGGTGTCCTGGCTTTCAGCTTTATATGGACAATATGCCCCACAGTGCTCTTAGAGATACAGTGTCTGCCACCTCAAGTGTGGCCTCACTTAATCACACACCTTCAAGGTATGTATTCAGTTTTACACATATGTGCACTAATATCATAAACAAGGACAATTTATTTGGATCACTTGATAAATAATACGTTTCCATTTTACCATAAGGGTAAAAATAGAGCAGTTGAATACACAAGGAATGCTTTAAAGAGTACTTTTGTGTCTTTTCCATGCAGCTCTTACTACATCCTTTGAACCAAGTATTCCACTTACACGGAACATAGCTGGTAAATTGATGCATTGAAACCATTATTGCCTCTTGCAGCATAAACCAAGCTGAACTGCACATACCTTTTTGATTCTTCAGTCAGTAACATTTGATCACAGTGTTTAGTTTGTGTTTTTGTCCCTCCCAGTGTTATTTTATGCTGGTGTAAGTGCACTGAGATGGCCCATAATGGTTCCCTCTCTCAGGTCTTGGACTTAAGTGGTGCATCTGTTTCTCTAATACGCCTCTCTGCCTGTGAGAGTATCTCTTTGCTTGGCTTGTGGAAAAAAAAAGAAAAAGTGTCGTTTAAGGACGCAAAACTTTAAGGTCCCTGTCATAACAGGTTTCATGAATTGAAATGCACTCATAATAGACTCTATTGTTGCAGTGTCCAGATTTCTCACATCATTGTCCCAACACATCCTTTCATTGTCTCCTTTAGCGAGCCGTCAGCAGCATAACACTTCATTTTGTCTCCTGTAGGCTAGTGGCAAACTTTGGCTGAGACACTCTGTTCCTCAGACAGGAACATAATAGTTTCTGACAGGGTGTGTGATTTCCTCAAAGACATTTAGATATGGCCCAGGTCTCTTAAGAGCTAAAGACAGGATTCAATAAGTAATGCCTCAGCAGGCCGCAGCACCTGGCGATCCCTGTCACCCTCTAGCTGACTGTAATCACTTGTGATGGCCCCCGTACGATAGCTGGCCTCCCGACAGCACATGTTTCACTCAGGCTTTTAGACGGGCATCAGAATGCATTACCTCTGCTGCAGTAGATGGAGGCCTGGATGCGTGAAGCCTGGGTGGAAATAAAGACATTAACTCTGTGAGCAGACCAGGAATGCTGAGCTGTGCTGTGTGGCATCAGAGTCTGTAATACATATAAAGCTGGGAGTGTAAACACCATTAAGACCAGGATATGACAGTCATATATAGCTATACATAAATTTGAGCCTTCTCAAATATATGTGGGCTATACTTCCAACAAACGCTGAAGAGCTACAACTCAGTGACACATCTCAAATACGTTTTTCATCTCCCTCCTCTGCCTGTATCCTCTAACTAATTCCCTTTCTCCTTCAAATTAAGTGGAAACTACATGGTAGATATTCTCCCGTTCTGTGCATTTAGTACGACTGCGTAGTAAATATGGCTTTAATGGTTGGCAGCGGGGGGCCTGGCTGTTTAATGAGCAGGCTATCCTTCTCCACCACCATCAAATGAAAGCCTAATTTGATTTTCTCTTTTGACCTCTATTCCTCTAGGAAAAACAAAGCTCCAGGGGTTTTATCTCAGAGGTGTGTGCAGGAGTAGATGCAGCAGGGTAGGTGTGGATGGGGAAGGGATGGGTAACTTGTGGTTAGCTGTGCTATATTCTAGAGCTGTTAATAAAACGCCAAAACAATGACGAAAAGTATCGAGAGCAAAAGCAATTTTGAACTGTTATTTACCCTTTTCCCCAAATTGATGTCCAGCATCAATCTTTTCCCAAAAGCAAGGGAAATATAACTTTCTAACTAAGGCTAAAGGAAGTGGATCACAGTTATCGCTGTTTTAGCTCTGAGGCTAACTGGTCTCTATTATCCAGTTGTTGTTGTGTTGATCTAATGCCATGAGTTATCATCGGCCTCAGTCACAACATCTGTCTCACTTACACACAGCGACTTCCAGGTCTCATCTCATACCCAGTGGAGTTTCTTTTTTTTTTTGTTTTGATTATTTTATTTTCAGTTTTTCAGTAAATACAAAAGAAACATCAATATACCAACAGTATACAGATGTATAGCACAACAAAGAAAGGAAGAGCCCCCCCAGAAATAATTAAATTGAGAAAAAAAAGAGGAAGGAAAAACAACGTAAAAGGTCAGTGTACATGATCATAATAGAACTAAATTAAGGTCTTGGTGTAAAGACTGTGCTGATGTGTTCTAAGTAAGGCTTCCAAATTTTCAAAAAATTGTTGTATTGTTTTCTCAGAGAATATGTAATTTTTTCCATAGGGATGCAACTATTCATCTCAGAGGTCCATCTGTCACTTGAAAGAGGGGAGTCAGATTTCCATGACACTGCAATGCATTTCTTGGCCACAGACAGAGCAACTTTCATGAATTTGAGTTGTGCATTAGTGAAAAGGCCACGAATATGTGTAAAGTTCCCCAATAAACACAACTCAGGATCTAAGGGAACATCAACTCCAGTTATTCTCCCAGTGGAGTTTCTTGAGAAAATCTTGTAACTGAAGCAGATGACACACATGCCTTTACAACAACCAGCAAAATAAAGATGCTGGGTAGCAATGGAACACCTCTCTTTCTGGTTTTCAAACATGGATATAAAGTAAAAATACTGGATCTGCATAATAAATGTGTGTAAAAAACTGAACCAGAGCTTTCTGAGACTTCATGAAAATATAAGGTCATCACATAAGGATTGCTCAATTGGTGCATGACACGTTAGACGGAAATGCCTCAAATACTAATAGCTGGTCATAGCTCCTCCCCCAACAGGCCTCCAGGGCACTTGCCATCAGAAGGATAAAAAATACAATAGCTCTTCTATAAGTGTTAAAGTCTTGCATGAGAGTGCTTTGGTATGAGTCCTTTTGGTTGAGAGGCGACCAACCCTCCTACTGAACCTCAGTGGACTTCATGAAGTTATAAGACAATAGCCAATCAAAGTACTCACAAATCTGCTCAACAGGTCAAGTAATGGTTTCCACAAAGACTGTGTATGGGATGGTCAGTGTGGCTCCATCTTTTATCATTGTTTGGTTTTGACACCAAAACACTCTGGTCTGAGGCTCTGCCATCTTGCTGCTGGAGGCTCTGCAGTAGAGCAGTCATTCTCAAAGTCCGGGTCCTGACCCACAGGAAGGTCGCCAGAGATTTTTTATGGGTCACCAAATTAGTTTTCAAAATTTTTTCATGAAATTCATGCTTTCATTAACCAGAAGAACTCTCCCCTCGCCAATTTGTTTACTGATGATTGGCTCCTCACACTGTCATAGCTAGTTTTGTTTTCATTGTGAAGGGTCATCACCGCTGTTTTTCAAAAGTCTGAAGCCATTAGCTCAAACAGCCAAAGCCACCATATCTTTCCTACTGTTTTACAGCACCCAGAGGAAAATGCTGTCACTGTGTCACCATCTAAATGAAAGAGCTGACCCATTGATTACTTTGATCGTTAGTTTCCAAAAGAAAGATTTGAAGTTGGATTCAAAACCTCTTTGAATTTGAAAGTCCAAAGTCTCTGCTGGATCTTGGATGGACGCCAGCTGCAGAAACGAGGCTGTTACAGCTTGTTACAGCTTTACAGTGATGTCGGGCTGAAAAAGAGGCTTGTACGGATGCTGTTACCTTTGTTCTGGATGAATATTGCATCTTAATATCTTATCCTGGATATCATATGACTGGGATACAATTCTGAAAAGCAAGCAGGCTAATCTGTATGGTAAAAACAAGTATTTTCAGAGTGTTAGCCTAACAGAACTGAAATGCATTTGTCAAATATTTTAGGCCTGTTAGCTGGTACAAAAGATTTAAGATGATGCAGAAACTTGATTTAAGAACCACTTTTTTTTTTTCATCCTGTCAGTTGATTTACAGATGACATATTTTGGATGGGTCACCGTGGCTTGTTTCCCTAAAAATGTGGGTCACCTGAAAAAAAGTTAGTCCAACCTTGGCTCTTCTTCTATATATCATTTCTTACTGTTCCCAAAAGAACTACACAAGACCAGCAGCGGCCAGTCATTGTGAAACATGGTGTAAAACCTGTTTTTAATCTCTTATAACTACAGAACAACAAAAAAAAATCTTTTAAGAAGAAGATTAATTGAACACAATGGAGCCTAATAATCTCTTAGTATCACCACAGCAAAGCAAGTTGGGCCACAGCCCTATTAGAATGAATGAGTTTTTGACCTGTACTGCAGCTAGCCACCAGGGGGAGCGGTTTTTGTCAATCTTGCTGAGCGAGTAGATGGTTTTTTTATCTGCAAATAGTAACATGAAAAGAGCTCTGCCAAAACCCAGGGTTCTTAATTTGAAACATGCTTGCACAATATAACAAATGCTTTAGCCGACGTGTACATGCTGTGCAGTAAGCAGATAGTGTTACTTCATAATTCACAGGCTTCTTTGACTTTGATTTCTCAGATATTAGACCAAAGCTGCAAGTATCAGTGTTGCTTCAGACCATTAGGGCTGCCAGAAGTTTTATAAGCCACCAGATGCCACTGTGTCTGCTGACTTTGAAGTGTCAAAGCACAGAGTTTATTTCAGCCAAATCTTGAAAAAAGCCTCAATGCTTCATGATGCTTCATCTTGCCATCACTGATGGATTGACATTAGAGTGGTATCTGACTGTTTACCTAGCTGTGCACACAAGAAAGAAAGCATATTTCTCAAATTACTAAACCTTTGTTTGAAGCCTGGCACATATTTATCATGCCCTGGAATGAAAGGCAAACTTTTTCAGCCAAAACTCACCTCCAAAGTCAGCCAAAAGAAAAACATGGCGTTTTAAAGGTGGTGGGTGGGTGGGGGTTGAAATGTGTGTCTGCGTCTGACTTTGCAGGAACTCCCGTTTGAAACTGGTCCTGTGATTTTTCTTCTCAGATGTGGCAGTCAATGAGACCACTACAGAGGCAAACAGCAGACGATGGTTAGGCAGGAAACAAACACAGTGGAAGTCTGGACCAACAGTGACAACCTCATGTGCTGACACCACCACAAATTCAGACCACATGCGTTCTGTCAAGCCGCTGTCAGTCGTGAGGAAGTCTTGTGTTCCTTAAAACATGGGGCAAGAACTTTAAAATGTTTTCATAACAAAATATGATAAGTCCAGAGAGAGAAGCCCAAAGCTGTAGCATTTTAATACTCTCTGCAGACATCTCCTTTATCAGTGTGTCAACCAGCCCCAAGCTTTCCACATATTGTGTCTGTGTGTCTGTGTCTCCCAGCAGAATGGAAATCAGTTTTAGTATAATAACTTTTACATAATGCTTGTTTGTCCAGAAAAGGTCAGCTAAAAGTGAAGTCTATTTTAAGTGTTTCTGTTTCCACATCCCCGGCTCCCTTCACACGTATCTGTTAGTGGTGCAGAGCATTCATTCTCCTTCTGTAGCCTCTGAGTGGCTCCCCTGGAGCTTTAGGGGAGCCAAGTGCCCACTCAAGGGCAGCTCAGAATAGTTGTTAAGGAAATGACAGCTCATAACTCATTCAACTTCATCACTCAGGTTTTATTGACTGGTTTAAGCATTTTAAGCAGATTCTTGAGCTGGTCACGAGTCATTTCTCTTACATTATGAAGCAATAAAACATAGTGACATTATCTCCCCGGCAAGAGGTGGGAAGAAGCTGGGCTGTTAGAGGGAAAGAAGAAATTAGAAATCTTTTGTTAGTAGGGCTGCAACTAACGTTTATTTTAGTATTCGATTACTCTGACAATTATAGTTACGATTAATGGATGAATTAAAAAAAAAAAAAAAAAAGGATGAGAATGCATAATAGTAAAATTTGCAGAGCCAAACTTTCCTTGTTATTTTAGTTGTTCGGTTGATTGAGTTGATTTTATTGTTTGCTCAATGATGTATACAAAGAATCAACATAATTAAACTGACCAGATGCTACATTTATAAGTGAATATATTGTCACTTAAATAACTAAAAGCATGCAAAAATAACAGAAAATATATTGTTGCGTCATCAGATTAAGAACTTAGTGGTCCAAAAAGGTAGATAAATAAAAATGTTAGGGGTGCACGATATTATTGGCACAATATCGGTATCGTCTGATAAAAGAATAAAAACACGTTTATCGGTATCGGCAGATATGAAAATTTCTGCTGATATGCACAGCCGATAAGGTGCTATTCAGTTAGGATTATTATTATTTTCCATCTGAAAAATAAGCTCCTTAAATAAAATGTAGCACTTCATTTATTTGCACTGCAGAGCTCTGTGTCTGTCACCAGGTTGTTACAGTAGCTCCAAAATAATCAAATGCAACTTGGTTATGTTTAAAAATGCATTGTACATTTAAAGTTCATGTGATCTAAAGAAATTATTTTTCTGTATTTCAATACTGAATGTCTTGAGTTTAAAAAAATATATATTTCCTATTTATGGTAAAATCAAATGTTTTTGTCTTGTTTTATGTGTGTTTCTTAAACAAATAAGACCGTCACAATAAGAGTAACATATAAATTCCAGTACAGGATAGACTTAGCTTTCTCTACCGTGAAAAAAACAAACTTGTGATTATCGGTATTGGTATCGGCAAAAAAGGGGTTTCGATATATCGGCATATCAGATATCGCCAAAAATCCAATATAGTGCATCCCTAAAAAATGTGTCCTCAATCTTTTCACCTGCAGGTCAAACAGTTCACCCCCTCTGCCCTACTACTGTCTGTAGCAGCTAACGCTAATGCTAAGGTTAGTTAAATGAACTCCTCATGGTTTTCAAACGGGGTGACGATTTAATAAAAAGACTAAACCAATCCTAAAACACATACCAAGCATTTCACAACATGTAAAAGGAGTGTATGTGGGATTTTGTAGCTCCTCACCTCGCTGTTGGGCTTCCCGGCTCGTCATCGATGAGCCCAACATGTTTGAGTTTCAAGTGATGGATCATTGCAGTTGTACTGCCGTGCCATGCGAGGTCACTTTTGTCAATTTACACACATGAAATACTCCCAAACTCAGGAATTTTTGGACAATTAGCTTCTCTGGCTCTTCGCATGTTTGGTTGTTTCCCTCACCTGCCGGCTCGGCTTCTCCTCCGCCACGCTGATCTGTTTACATGTGACTCATACAGCCCAAGTAATCTACACCAGTTAAGTAGTTGGCGGTAATGCACCTTCAGCTAGTTGCCAACCTCTAAATAATCCAACAAAAAGGAAGAACACAAATAAAACTGAAGAGAAACTGATACAGTAATGATGAAGCGCAGTGCATCGATTATGGAAAAACATTGTCAACGCTTTTACTAATCGATCTTAATCGATCGGTCGTTGCAGCCCTAGTTGTGAGCAGCTCTAACTTTCATTTGTTAGCTCATGGTGCTTTTGTTTTCAGAATCTGGCATCATGGGACCCTGAGGATAAGAAACTTTAAAGTGCTTAAAGGAGAGATTTCATGAAGTGTATGTGAATACTAGACCTTTAAATTTAAAGTTTTTTAATTTCTTCACCAAAAAGATATAAAGCTATGATTTTTAGGGAGTGGAGACCAGCTCTTCATGTCTGATAGCAGGAAATGCACAAGTCTTTTAGAGATTGTCGGATGTAAAATGCATTTCACAAAGAGGCAGGTAGTAATCTGAGGCCTGACAGCGATGAGGAGATTCAGCTCAGCAGGACTATGAGACAAAATGCTTTCATGACACCTGCTGGTGTAGCGTTCTGCTTTCCAGACTCTGCTTCTTTCCCATCATCCATCCATCAACGCTGCGGTGGATGTGCAGAGAATAGCCACTCTCTATTTGTCAGCACCCATCACAAGTTGTTACCTTCTCATTACACGCCTGCTGACCTTCCTGAAGACTGGAATAAACTCTGGACATGTTGCAAAAAATGTCACAAAGGATAAAGAGTAGCATAGCACCTGAGCACGATTTAGAGGTAAAGAAATGAGAGCGGTTCATCCATACTTGTCAGTTTAATACTTCACACCTCGCACTGTGTTGTGCTACATGTCATGTTTTTACTCCTCTGATTGTAGAGCTCCTGGAGCAGATTCAGCTGTCAAAACCACCACGTACTGAAAGTTCTGAAGAAATAGAACAAAAAGAAAGTGAAGAGGAGAACAAAAGAGGAAGCAATCAGGAGAGAGTGTTTTTTTTTTTTTATTTCCAGGCCTGTTAATGAGACACAGAGGGTCAAAGCAAACCACAGGAAAGATTAAAAAGTGATTAGTCTCCTGTTTCCTAACAAGGGTTTGTCCAAAAACCCATTATGTTTCAGAGGCTAGCTCTGCAATCATTAAATGTGCAGAGAGGCAGGGGTTGGGTGGAAGGCAGCATCTGAAACCAGGATTACAAAACATGTTGTGTTATTCAGTCAGTGGATAAATAGTGGGATAATGGTGTTTTCTGGAGTTAACATAATCAATGAGTAAATTGTATACATATGAAACAGAAGATGGAGGAGAAAGCAGCCATACATTTTATTTCCTTTGGTGTCCTGTAAGTGAGGCACTTACAGCTATTTATTTCAGTTTTAGGAAAGAAATCCTGCTTTTCCTTCAGAGCAAGGACACTTTTTGTTTCTTCTTTCTTGCTTTCCTTTCCTTTCCTTTCCTTTCCTTTCCTTTCCTTTCCTTTCCTTTCCTTTCCTTTCCTTTCCTTTCCTTTCCTTTCCTTTCCTTTCCCCTGTGACCTGTACACTAACTCAGATTGGCCATCTGTGAAGGGGCATAGGCATATACACTGGTGGAAACTGATTTATAAACCTCTTCTTGGTTTGATGCCTTCTTATCTATGTTGATACCTCCAAAGAACCAAAAGCCACTATGCCTTGTGTTCCTGTGAGGTTTTTGAGCTGTCTGTTCCTCGTGTCTACACTGAGCTCAGGAGAAGAGCATTTAGTTTTGCTGCTCCCACTGCAAAGAATTTTTTCCAAAGTAATATGAAATTGGTGGATCCTATTTTGCCTGAGGCCTTTGGCTCAATTGAAGAGATAACATGCTTAAGACAATTGAACAGTGCCTGTGTTTTTGAATCTTAATCTTTGAGCAAAACGTGGACTATATTTATAAATCAATTTCTGCAGTTTGTAAACTGTTGCTCTCCATTAACCTATTGTTTTTAAACTTTCTCCTTATCATGTCTGGCTTTTTATGACTGCTGCCCTCCTGTTCAGATCACCCTTGTAAAAGAGATCTCCTTTTGTTTTTTTTAAATAAAAAAAAGGTCAGTTTATAATGACTTGTCATCAGAGAGTAGCAAAAGCACAACACAATCAGCATAGGCCTATTTTGCCTTACTGGTGACCACATTGGCAGCATAGCACTTCGTGGTGTGACCTATCACAGTAACCAGCCTATCGTTTTTCTAGTTTGACAAATTTATCACAAGACAAATTTTATAACAAGAAGAAGAAGAAGAAGTAGTGAATGAAAAAGAACAAGTATTCAATTATAATCAGCAGACCATCTCAGGACGAAGAGATCAATACGTCCAAATAAAAACTTGTGCCTCTGTGATATCAGGCCAACTATAAACAAACCTTGTCGTTTATTTCACCCTCAAAATCATTTTTTAGCTTTGTCCCAAGGCATGATGGATACGCTGCACTTGATCTTGAGTAGCTGGATTCTTTTCTCATTCTGATAACAGATCCTGATGACGTGAAGCCAAAAGATGAGGGAACAAGCAAGTGTAAACATATGGGGCTCTGATTTCATGGCGCAGCGCAGGGGGCGCAAGCCTGGCGCAGCCTGCACAGTGTTAATTTCGTGCAGCACACCACCGTGCGCTGCCATTTTGACAATTTGGTGGACCGTCTGCACAAAGATGGATGTGACTGCGCGCCAGGGGGAGTTGACGGCGCACCAGGGGGAGGTGTCAGCAGATTCATGTTGGCGCAGTGACAATTTTGTGCCAAAAAAGTGTGCTAAAATCTCGCCAGCTCCAACCTGGTCTATCCTCGGCGCAAGGCGGAGCGCACCCCACGCAGCTGTAATTTGGTGACAGACGCACATGTGCGCACATGTCATCAAAGCCTCAGAGGCAGGTTTCCAGAGTGTCAGGCACATTTTAATGCAGTAAACAATCACATCAATCACTATTTAATGTAACCGTCTGAACCAGCATATACATTTGTATCTATATTAATTGTCCCGTCACACCTGATGTCAGATTAAAGCCGTTTGTCATAATGGAAAGTTAACCTGACGGCAGCTGGAAGTTTGATGCACATCTTACAATTAAACAATAAACAGCCTTAACATCTGATACTGAGTATATATCTGGTTCTTTCATTTCATTTAATTCAAAGAAAAGAGGGAGATAAAAGACGAAGAAAAAAGAGACAAAATAAATGTGTGTCACTCAGGATTTACCCGTGATTTCCCATATTTCTCTGTTTTAGTCTTTATTTTTAACGTGATCTAAAAAGATGGAGTACATTATTGTAAGGAGGATGAGGTGGAGACACTGGGAGAGTATACAGTATATCACCAAAGGTTCTGCTATTTGGGGATGACAAACCAGGAGTGCAGGTGGATCAAAAGTATTCTGAATGGATAAGCCAGCTGTGTAACTGTCTCTTCATTTTGTACTCCTATTAATGACAAAGGAACAGATTAAATCTGTCCCGGGAGCTGGCCCACACGGTGACGCGCGTCGTGTCCTCTGATGTGCCCCGCTGTCCATTCTCCAGCTGCAGGGACAGTGGCTCTGACCGTCTCCGCTACCAGCACTGTTTCCGCGGTGCTGTGGATCAATCAGACCAATCAGGTGCTGCGCCTCGGCCGCAGGGCATTTAAAGGCGAGGAGAGGCGCTCATTTGATTGGTGAAATCAGCGCTCGGCTGTGTTAAACCCACTCACGGCTTTTTCTCCTCCCTCTCTGCCATTTGCGCGGAGGGAGGCGTGGACGCGCAGCTCTGCGCTCCTCTGCACTCCTCTGCGCTCCTCTGCGCTCCTCTGCGCCTTGACTGCGCCTCTCTTGGCACTGCAGGAAACTTGCAAAGTGCGCTGGTCACACCCTGTCCGCACAGCGAAGGCCGGAGCAGGGCAGGTGCGCGTGGTCTACGAAATTAGAGGCCATGGTCTTCTTCAGAGAGGCTGACAAAAGAGGATGGAGAGAACAAAGCAGGGAGCGATGACAACTGAGGCTTACTACTGACCCAATAACTATTAGAAATAATAGTTAAATCAAAACAGCCCAATTTTCACCCTGACTTTAGCCTGGATTGTTGTTTTCCAGCTTCAGAGTAACAAAATGCAAAGGTCTGAGTGAGCTGATGTGCAAACACATTGGCTATTGGTCATGGAGGTCATTCCTGGTCTCTGACTTTTTTTTTTGTCAAAGAATGTGTATTTTTCATGTCATGACCTGCCTTGTGAAACATCTCCTCCTTTGGACAGGGAAAATGTTGTTCTTTGAGAGATGTGTTTGAACATCATATTTGGAAAACTCCTGGCATAAGCTGCATTGAACATTTTTTTATGGTTAATGAAAACTGGGCTTGTTCTCAAATAGTACTTTTCTAGTTGTTCCACCTTTGGATCCAGAGATGTCAGACTCTACCAACAAGCCACAGCTGTCCCATTTTATTTTGTGAAATTTGGAAATGGCAGGGCAATGTCTTGTTTTGTGACCACCCTTACATTTATGAACTGAGAGAAAACACAAAGTGAATGGAGCAAAAGCATGTGACAATAAATCTACCACAACATCCTCACTGAAAGATACAAATACACAAATTTGAATATCATACCATCACTGTGGGAACAATTAGGGATCACCAAGTCATATTAATAGTCCAGATGATACCATTTCAGATGTTATCCATACTAATTTAACATTTTTTTTCCCCTTGAAAGCAAAACTGGCGGCCCGCTAGTGCTGGGAGAGGAAACATCAGTGCATTAGAGAGAGAAGGGAGTATGTATCATTTGGGAATAATGAACATCTGCAGCAGAACACATGGAAATCTGTAAGAGATAATCATATTAAACATGAAGTGGTGAAATAGCAGAACAAAGACTCAAATTGGTCTCTAAAATGACCTTTGCTTGCTAGACGCCACCCTGTTAGCTATGGCTGCCTTTTGCAGCAGCTCTGTCGTCTTTGTCTGTTTCTTGTAATTTTTCGTCTCTTTTCCGTCATCTTTGCATTTGGAGTGGATCATTACTTGGTATGGCTCATTTGTTGGTCATGGACACCAAACTTTTAGTGTCTTCAGTGATATACTAACCGTGGCCACATTGTTTACATGTGAACTCAGCTGTTAGCAGCCTGTAGCATGTCAATGCTAACTGGTGCAAGGCCTGATGTCTTCCCACAAGGTGAGGAGAAGGAGGTGAGGATGACGTGCTGGTTCTCAGAAGTGATGACATCGACCTGTCCTTCCATCCATCGTTATTGGGAACGTAAGATCTATCTCCAATAAGATGGACGAGCTAGCTGTGCTAACCCAGCAACAGAGGGAATACCAGAGGGCAGAGTAGCATCATGCTATTCACAGACATGGCTAACTGAGCTAACATCAGACACCAACCAGTGTCTGATGTTAGCTTCACCTGCTGAGAGCAGACAGGATACAGGAGACAGAGACTGAACAGACTGCTGAAGAACTCAGTCCTGGACCCTGTGGAGGTGGAGTCTGGCTGAACTGGAGGATGATGGACAAGCTGTCATCATCTATTTTCTTATGGACCTTTTTGCACTTACTATACATTTTCTTACTTTTGTTTTCTTGATTGCAGCTGTGACTCCTCCTGAATTTTCCCTAGGGTATAAATGAAGTATTTTCTATTCTATTCTATTTATTCTATTTTACATAGATTGGTGAGATAGTGACAGGCAATTAATCCTATGTAACATTTGATTTTCAAACTCAGATCACTGAGGTTGTAGGATGTAAGATAATATCAAGTTGTTTGTATACACTGTGCTTACACGGGGTGGGCCATAAGTTTCCATACATAAGAAGACTTAACATTGTATTTTGGACTACTGATTTGATTTATATAACGTGCTCTGTAAGATTACCATAGTTTTGAAAACAGATATTCATTAAGGCCATTGTGAATCAAGTGAAGACACGAGACATGAATTATCTCCTGGAATGTACCACCAACACCATGACTAGCATAACTTAAACTGTGTTAATGCAAGTTCATCAACAGAGGGAAACACATGTTAATGTGTGTTTTCAAAAAAATGGTTATCATATAGAGCACATTATATAAACTAGAAAAGCACTCAAGAGAGCGCAGACCTCCTCCAAGCATATTGTTGTTATACTCCCTTCAGCAGACTGTCTGCTACAATTTGGTGTTAGTTGCAGGTTTGTACGATAATTTGTTACCTGTCAGTGTTGAAAATTATGATGACCCAGTACATATTTCATATTCCAGATCTTAGTATCCAGAATATCGCCAGGATCTGGATCGTACTTTTACATCTGTCAGAAATTATCGTGACCTTGTCTTGTATTGTTTTGCAAAGCAATCTGACCATTTATCATGGAGTTACATACACGTGGTGAAAACGGCCCTATATTACAATGATAAAGAATCCTTTAAAAATATGCCCGGATCCAGACTGTGATCCTGATCAAATCCAAACTTTAATCAGTTCTTCCTTATCCCATTTTGAAAATTTCGTCAAAATCTTTTACTTTTTGAGTTATGTTGTTCACAGACAGACAAACAGACAAACTCTCCCAAAAACATCACTCCCTTGGCAGAGATAATACAATTGGTTGCCCAACATAAAATGTATATTTTTCACATGTATGGAAACTTTTGGCCCACCCTGTACATACTGAGAAATACTTCTGAATCTGAGTGGTTCACTCTTGTCATGTGCGGCTGAAGCAAAACACTTGGAGAAGTGTGGCTTTGGATAAGTGACAGCTTTTTGTTGGGACTTTGATGGATCAGTTTCATTTTTTTTCCTTGACAGTAACACAGACATACCTTCTGGTGCTGTCTGCTCTTACTGATGAGTCAAATCAGGAGGAAACTCAGTCACGGGCTTCAGCTCCATCAGTGTTTCAGTCTCATCAGCTGACTTTTTGAGCAGCAGGGACCAGCCAGTGATTTTCACACTTATTGTTTAATTAGTCGCCCAGACAACCGTTTAGCATGCTTATTAATTCCTTTGTGTGACTCACTGTGTGTTCTTGTCTTTTTGAGTGATGACACACACACACACACACACACACACACACACACACACACACACACACACACACACACACACACACACACACACACACACACACACACACACACACTACTGAGAGGAGAGTTCAGTCCAAGTATGTCAAACGCGTCTCTTCCTCTCCGCACTCGTTGGTAGAAACGCCTGTCTTTGTTCTCAGTCTGTTGGTTCAGAGTGTTCCTCTCCTCGTCTGTTTGTAAATAGCTGTGCTCCTGCTGCCCTGGAGACTGACACGCAACGCTCACCCTTTGCTTGGACATTTCCTCGCTCGGACCCTCTTATTCTGTTCAGAGCAAGCAGCAGCGCGCAGTGTGCACTTCTCACAGAGCGAGAGCGCAGCGGCTCCCAGTCAGTCCACCTCCTCTCCCTCTGTCAGTCACACCAGGATGGAGCTCCCCTCCTAGCGGAACACAAGTCTTCTTCAGCAGTTTGTAAGTTTGGCTGCCAAAGGGACCTGAACAGGAGCTGGACGTTTCTTATCCCGTTTGATAAAATCACCTCCATCCCTGCGCAGCAACTTGGTTGTCGGGAACCGACACGATGATACCCATCGGGCTCCAGTCACGCGTTCTGCTCGTGCTTTGCTTCGTCTCCTCCGTGGCGTGCAACACATTTGCCTTCACTGAGGAGCCCTCCGAGAGAGTCGGGAAGGGAGACGGGTACTGTAGTCGGATATTGCGGGCCCAGGGCAATCGGAAGGAGGTCAGCAACGAGTTTCGCCTCCGCGTAGAGGGAGACCCAGAGAACTATCAGCCGGGGAGCACATACAGAGGTTGGTGTTTATGCGCGAGATTTACGCACACTGCGCTCGTTGGCACGATGAGCGCATTGTCAGATCAACACTGCTCAGTGGGCTGGGAACTCGGAGAAGTTTTCAGAATTTGTATGTCCTAAAAATTAACTGTTTATTCCAAGCTAGTGCATTTTTAATACCAATATGCAAATGTGCATTTGCGCTGCTGAAACCCTGATGTGGGAACATTTTCTCCTCAAAAGAAAAAAGGGATTTTTTATTTTTTATTTTTTGATAACAAAGCCCTGAAACCCTCTGTAAACTGTCTCATATTTTATAAGAGTCATTTTATGTTGAGTCAGACTTTGAGCCTATCGTTCGTCAGATGTAAAAGTTAATGGCTGCTGTTAATGGGCATGTGCCATCTGCTCTGTGAATCTCAAATGTTCATGCTGTTCTTGTTTCGACAATATGTTGCGCTGTGGTTGGTCGATACGCTCCTGATGGACTGAAGCAGCCAGTTTCAGAGTCTCTTAATTGAATAACTAGATGAAGCTGGGATTCGTTCGAACAGAAATTTGCTGACAAAACCCTTTATCTGCTCTGGAAACCGGTAATTTTTTATGACTAAACATAATTTTCTAAGCTGGTCGAGCTCCCAGTTACAAGAGATTTAATTTAGTGAAATTTAATAAAATAAATTTTATTTTAAAATGACTCAGACAGACTGAATGTGAACCCTTTAGTTACTGTTATTTGGAAACATCATTGAGAAAAGAATACATTGTTGTATAAGATTACCCCACCAGAACAATTAATCCTTTATCCTGTCCACAATTCAGCAAGAACCACTCATGTAGGTAGTTAATTGAGCCCACCCTGTGTCAGGGAGTGAGCAGTGTTCCTGTTTTCCCAGTTAATCAGTGCTCTTCTACTTTTGTTTGCTTCATCCAGTGACTCTGTTTGCATCCAGCCCCTCCTATTTCAGAGGGTTCACCCTTATCGCCTTGAAGGAAGGTGCTGAAGGAGACAAGGATGAGGACTATGCTGGAAATTTTCAGGTAAGGCAGAGCAACAATTTAAGTTGTACAAAAACACTCAATTTCTTTGTCTTCCTTTAACAACTGAACATTACTTTCTACTGTGTAACTTTTGTGATAAGATTCAATTAACGACACAGCTGGCTCAAAAGAGGAGTTAACTACACGTGACTGAACTGTGACATCACCCTCGTGTTTTCCCTGGACTCAAGCTGTGCATGACATGTGTGAAGAGAGTAAAAATATAATCAGGTCTTACAGTAGACAGGAGGATGGGGGGTCTTCACACGTTTTCTCTTGCACAGCCTCCCTGTCTTTTAATGTCAAAGTGTCATTATTCTCACCTCTCCTTCTCTAATAAGCCTAGTACAGCTGAGAAGGCTCCCAGATCACCTCAGAGAAGCTGTGCTTTGGAGAGCTGTGGAAATACATGTGTGATGAATTTGAAGAAAATTATGTCTGTGTGTGCTCATGTATAGTAGGCACAGTGGAGATATCTACTGGTGAGCCTTTTGTATGAGCAGGTCCAGCTGGAGTAGTGTAGGAAGACAGGGAAGCTGGTGTGTGTGTGCTGATGGCAGAATAAGGCTTTTATTATCATGCAAAAAATGGAGTAATATTTCGGAGGAGAGGACTGGGTGTTGGTGGCTAGAGATAATGAAAAAATAATAAAAAATGTTCATCTAAAACAATAAAGTAGATCTATATTGTATTATTTGTGTTGCCATACAGCACAGAATAATGTCTTGATACTTGTTCATCAGGTCTTGGTGGTGTCACTGTTTGCTAAAATTAGTGTGACTGTTCATTCGGATTCTGCTAAGACCTGAGCATTTTTAGTCACAAGAAGGATTAATGTGTCCAGATTTTAAATGATTCCTGTTCAAGTTTTAACTATTGGAAAAGCCAAAACAATTTGTCATGCTTTCATCACAAAGTTATCTGTGAATGTGTCAGTCAGTGTTTGCCAAACCAGTTTGTCTTTCAGTCATTAGTAAAATATCCCCAAAGCTCAATGCTGATTTGTTTGTGCATGTGTTTATCAGTCTTGGTTGTGCAGCTGTTTCTTAGCTGGTCCAGCTTAGTATACAGACAGGACCTGCTGGGTAATGTTGGGCAGGCAAGCTGTCATACCAAACAGGAAGCCAGCATTTCTCAAAGAGCTTCAGTCACCTTTAAAACGTACCACGCAATGAGTACTCTGTGTTTTACACAAATGACAGGTACAGACAGGTGGGCACTGATGAAAATCCAACTGTATCAGGAGCTCATTCGTGTGGATAATGGTAGAATTTCTGTTTCTCTAAGTCTGAAAATATGATCCACCTGGCTCTACTTTGAAAATATATGTTTCAAATGTTGCAACTTACTGTGAACTTACACTGACTCCTGTTTAACATTGCCCCTCTGATATAACCCAGTACTGTGGCAGAGGCACAAATCTCCCCCAAATGCAGTGTTAGCTAACAAGCTAGCTAGTGTAGCGTGAGGATCTGATGTGTTTGGTTAGATTGCCGTATTAATGAGAAACATCTGAATTGATGTGAATATCTTCTGACACTTGATCAACATAACCACAATGCTTCTGACTTAATCACATGGCACAGAACTAACCAATCTGGGGCTTGGATGTCCATGCTCAAGGTAAATTTGATAAAAAACAACACAAACACATTCAAGATGTCTTGGTCACTTTAAGAGATAATGTAGAATTTATAACACAAATAATAACTTTGTAAACTTTTGATATAGAATATTGTAAACACATTCTAACATTTACACAAATCCAGAAATAAACTCAAATAATGCATTGATATTACTGTTACATGTTACTCTAGCTAACCAATAACCTTTCCCTGGGGGGACGGGGGATAGCTTCCTAACAGCAGTACAGTTTAAATGTGTTGCATGAAAAGGAAAATTAGAAAGGTAGAAGCATCTTTAGCTAATAAATAGATTGACAACTTGCCTGCTGTAATGCTATGCTGGAATTATTTGAATGCGAAGGTAAGCTGTGGTGGCTGATAAGCTGATGATGGAGTGAGATCCCTGAAATTTTGGCTAACCTTTCCTATTTGATAACGGAAATCTTTCTGAATAGCTCTGAATTTGCATTCATACTCATCGCAAACCTTAAAAGCAGCATTACAGCATTATGACACTTGCGTTTTTAAACTTCTGCTCCAAGCAGGATAACTCGGGTAAATGTCTCCCACTCCTATGCAGTCAATTACTCCTACTGTAGAGCTACTTTAGAAAATAAAATGTCGTTTTACCTGAAACGTGCTATTACTTTCATAACCCTTAAAGTTATTCTTCTTCACCGGTCACTGTTCTCCTCTTGAGGCTTTAGCTCACTGTGTCCTGCTAATGTTTATTTCATTTTAGTCAAGGCTGCAGTCTGAATAAACTCAGAGTGAGCTTACAGTGCACAAGGTGACATCCTTTCTTCAGAGGGTCTGAAAGAACGGAGAAACTTGGGGTTTCAGCTTTACCGTTCAAAAATGTGAGGCCTATACTGAAGTGTGGAACAGTAAAGGCAGTTTACCATGATTCTTATTCCTTATAGAGAATCGAAGACAAACATCAAGGCAACCAGATTTAAAGCCTGAGCCCTATTCCTAGACCTTTCTGTGTTTGAAAGTGTGTGTATTTCTAAGAGCAGACCTTATAAAAGAGAAGTTGTTAAATGGTTTTAACAGCATGTGTGAAGCTCTCCTTTTCAGGCTCTGAGAAGCCGTCAGCTCCAGTTGCTTACCGCATAAAACCCCTTTATTTTATTGAACTTGAAGTACAATACACAGGGAGGTTTGCACAGCGGCCCTCGGGCTGTTATGATAACAGCTCCTACCTTGCTGTGGCACTCTCAGTGAACCTGAACCTTGAATGTGGGACAACCTTACAAAACTGGGACTTTTTTTTTGCCCTGTGTGCACCTCCCTGCTAGTGGCCCAGTGTAAACACCAACAAGGTTTTCCTCAGTTGTATTTGCCCTTGCAGTTGATTTCACACAGTTGTAATTTAGCACAAGCCTTGAGCATCAGCCATGTGGTGAGGTTTGGCTTTGTGTGACAAGGTGCTACACGTCAGGAGCAAAGCAGGTGAAACACTACATCATTTAGTTATGTTCAGTCACCCCTCTCCACACATGAATGAGGCTGAGAGAGGAGTGCACAGAGAATTATAGATGTGATTGAGAGATATGTGATCGCAGCTCTTAGATGTTGGCATCAAAAGTAAGAAGAATGAGTGTGTCATTAACGAGACCAGCCTTTGATTCGTCTCCAGCCAGCTGAAGGTCTCTTTCACAGCTGCAGATGATCACCTGTCTTGTTAAAAGCTCCATGTGACAGTGCAGTAAAAATAACCTGCTGTCCAAAGAGATATCCCTCCACCATCACCTGCACAGTCTTTCA
Source organism: Halichoeres trimaculatus (assembly GCF_033239565.1). Classification (NCBI taxonomy): domain Eukaryota; kingdom Metazoa; phylum Chordata; class Actinopteri; order Labriformes; family Labridae; genus Halichoeres; species Halichoeres trimaculatus. The sequence continues at coordinate 28,574,410 of NW_027437181.1, forward strand.
TGTTTCATATATTTTATGTGGAAAAAAGCAAACTGACACACACACACACGCGCACAAAAGCACACACAGACAAACACACCATTCCTCTAATTCTGAAAGAGCTCTGGGTGGGCCGGCCTCCAGGCATTGAGAGGAGAGAAAGAGAAAATAAGCAGCAACAGAAGACGTCAGGCTTTATTTAACATACAGCTCATTGGAAATCTGCTGGTGTGCCCCATCCCAGCCGTCTCAGGACAGCTCCGCTCTTGATGAAAAGCACTTTTATTGAGCTTTTCTTGGGGAGGTCAGCTGCCACTGTGCGCATTTATGTGTGCGTATTTGTTGGCAAGAGCGTAAAACAGCGGGGCAATGCTGGGGATGTCTGATGAGACATTACTTCTCAGCAGGGAGAAGTGATAGAGCAAGAAAAGGCAAATTGTTTTGTGGATGGGAGAGGGGGAAATCTGTGTCACCATGACATAATAGTCTGCACAACAGGCAGGTCTTCATATTATCACAAGGATGATTTGACATTAGGGCAGCAAAAGTGTTTGACAAGAAACCTCTTTGCAAATTGTTCTATTTGCATTCATATTCCTGATTCACCATGTGAGGTAGGTTCGAGCCGCTGCTGAAGAGACAAGCGCTGAAACTCATGCATAAATTCTTGTATAGACCAAATGCACTTTTTCCAATTATGTGACACACTTATTCTTCTTTCAAACTCCCAGTCTAGTTTTGTAAGAATATTTGAAACTTGGAGTTAGAGATGTACAAGGAGAGGCAGATCTTAGGTCGCTTTGCAGCAAATTGGTTCCTCCTCTTTGCAGATGGTGTATAAAACATTCCCACAAGACTTCACTCCACTGATTTTAACATGTGTTGCAGTCCAGTCAGGCCAGCCCAGGATGCCTGTCAGAAACCATGGGAACATTAGGGAAGGGGGGTGGTGGTAATCCACCAGTCTGAGATGGGCTGCGCACACGTATAGCTCTTGCACAAACACACAGCTCCCAGGCTCTCTTTCCCCCTCACTTACTGACTCCCAACACACAGACACACACACACAAAGTCATGCACATGCACATGCACACTATCCACTTTCAGAGGGAGCTCATTCATAACATGGCATGACAAAGGAAATTCTCTGCCGACAGCTTTATGGAGTGAGAAAGTTCCTCGACTTTACTGCCCTGATGTCACTTCCTATCAAACAGACCCTCGCTCTCTGGGCACTGAATATTAGCTCACCGGCTGTGCTCCCTCATACAAGCGCTACTCATTTCCCATACAGCTGAAATCAATGAGATGCTTATTGTCTCAGGAGTGTATGCTCATGAGTAGAGATGGCAGCATGCACTTGGACCTTCCTCCAGAGGTTGGGGACTCCTTCCACAATGCTATGCACAGAAATGACATCTCAGTGTTCATCTGGAGGAGCTCTTACTGACCTGCATATTGATAAATTCAACCTCACTGACTTCATTTCGAAAGGATGGCCCACTTAGTATCAATCCTGCTTTTCCTGTCGCAGCTATATCTCTCCAGCTCCAGGTAGATTCTGTCATGGACCACCCAGGCTGACATGCATTATTCAGAGCTGAATAACAGTGCAAATTGTCACCCAGTCACCAGTCTGGTTTGATTGCTCTGCTGTTTGGTGTCAAATGCCTCAACCAGCCTTTCTGTTCTTCAACACATAGACAGGAGCAGCTTTTACACCAGGACTGGAGGGAGGACTTCTATCAAACCAACTGTCCCATCTTCCTTATTATTACATGTCTGTGTCACTTGAGTCAAACTTATCTTACTCCTAAACAAACAGCCTGTAATTGCTTGGTAGTAGCTGGCAGTAAAAAAGCTTTTATTACTTACTTCAAGTCTTATTTTAAGTCAAAATAGTCTTGTTAGGCCTAATATGAGCTAGACATGTGAATACATGTCAAGTCTTAAAGAACTATATTTTAAGATATTAAAACACAAGAATGACTATTGAATTGCTTGTAAAGAGTAAAACAGATCTGCCAGTGGGGTAAGAAAAATGGACTAGTTTCTTGAAATCAGGATAATGAAGGCTATTAATAAGATAAGAAACTAAATGAGTACATTTTTGTACCCCACTTGCAAAATATTTTGAATCTTTGCAAGCAGTTCAGACATCATTTAGTCTAGAAAAAAGTTGTTATTTGGACTCGTAGAGTGAATATGACTCATTTAGTCTAATAAGAGTATTTTTTATATAGTAAAATAAGACAAACACTAGTTTTCAATTCTTGCAGCGTACCAGAGGTAAAATCATTCATTGTCTAATCCAGGGGTGGGCAAACTTTTTGATTCGTGGGCCACAATGGGTTCTAACATTTGACAACGGGGCCGGACCAGGAGCAGATGGATGGAGTGCTTCGGTAACTATCAGGGTGTCATTTGTTCATTCCATATCAGTTTTAGATCCGTTTTAGAATCCAAAATCGGAAAACAGATAACGACTTGTTATTCAATTTCTCGTTTTCAAATCAAAAATCAGAAAACAAATAACAGTCTATTTTTCGCTGTTTTGATTTTGTTTTGAAATTAAAATTAGAGTATGAGAGAATGGAATTATAATGGGATTTTTAATCTGTGTATGGTTCGTTCTTTTATTATTCTGTTTAAAAAAAAAAAAAGAAACAGACTTGTTTTTTTTGTTTTTCTGTTTTAAAACCAAAACGGAAAAACGGAATTACAGAAAAAATGGAAAAACACGTTTTTTCTGTCCTGGTTTTAAAAAGGAAAAAAACAAATAATAAAAGATTGTGTCAAAATTGTTTGTGTGATATTTAGATTTTAAATGTGAATGTCTCTATATAAAAATTAGACAAATATCTCACATTGAAGGTTTATACAGACATGTTCCTGAGCTTTTTTTTCTTTTTTTATTAGTAACAGATCGCTGACGATCCACTCCATCTTATCCGCGCCCATATGCACACTTCCATGTGTTTCAATGAGCCTTGTTTTGTCCACTTTCCTTTTCTTAGGTCCATTCATCTTTACAGAAGGGTTGATGGGTCAGAGGGTTAAGTGCAAACGTGGAGTAATAGGCCTACGCTTCACCTCAGCAAAGCCAACGTATCTACAGTGCGCCATCTAGTGGGAAATCATCAGAATTGCAGGGAAAAGAAAACATTAATAAGGTTTATTCATTTAATTTTTTCAAGTTCGGTGGGCCCGGATTAAAACGTTTAACGTTTAGCATATGGCCCCCCGGGCAGTAGTTTGCCCTTGCCTCTAATCTATACTAATCAAATCAAATCTTTCAAGCATGGTTTGGCCAATCAGACAAGCATACTGTAACAGGACTAGCTGGCTATGAAAGTCAATTGTTTTATCCAATCAAGACCATGCCTGGGACACCTCAAAACCTACTGATGAAATAAATAAATGGAAAATTACTGACCAGTCATCAGGAAAGAACAGAAAAACAGGGGGGAAGAGCAGAGACAACTGAGACAAACAGAGAGAGTTACAAAAACACAAGGGCTGAGTTAAAGAGCAAACTACAGATGACTTTAATCACAGGCTCTGGCAGACTGATTGTTATCATATTAACGCACAAAAGAAATCCAATATATTTGACTTCTGACATTTAGAAATGGGAAAAACCAAGAAGAGATAAAAAAGACATGAACGATTGAAATTCTGCTGTTTAATCTTTGTTTGTGTTTGTGTTTGCTTTATAGATCATTGATGAAGAGGAGACACAGTACATGACCAATTGCCCCCCTGCAGTGACAGAGAGCACTCCCCGCAGACGCACCAGTATTCAAGTGTTTTGGACTGCGCCCCCTAGTGGCTCCGGTTGTGTCCTCCTGAAGTATGTGAACAGCACTTAACACTGAGCAGAGATAAGTGTCTATTTAAAAAACCTTACAACTTATCTGTGCACCACTGATGAATGATTGGCATTAATTTTCAAAAGAGGTTGAGCTGCAATTTGCTTGAACAAGAGTTAAGCCATTGTGGACAGACACGATAACTCAATGCTAAGGACTTTCAGGGAGAGACGGCTGTTTTAGCAACTGAATGATTCAATGAGAATATTTAAAAGAGATGGATTGCAGCTGCTGATATCACCTTCAGCTGTGCATCACTTTGCCCCACCTGCCCTGTCTCCACTGAGGATTTTACTCTAATGGTATTCCAGCACAAACACGTCCACAAAGTTTTGCAGCTCAGTGCAATTTGCGCTTGTCATCCCTCTGTTTGTGGAGAACAGCTGTCAGCACCTCCGCTCTTCTCATGCTGTCGGAGTTCAGTTCCATCCATATGATGAGCTCCAGGCTTGTGGAGCCCAGACTTGACAGATGTGATACCTGTTTCTTCTTCTATACTGTTGCTTCCAGCTTGCAAAGATAGGGTAACTCATTACTGTCCTACAGACAGGCTCTGGACCTCAAACATCTCAATATGTTTGAAGTTAGCCAGCCTTTGCTTGGGTTTAAGCCTAAAGCTAAATCAAAAATCAGACTAATTAGATGGCTGATTATTAGATCATTGTTAAAGTATAATTGAGACATTTTCCCAATTTTTTTTTTAATTTCTTGGTTCAATCTGAGATTAAATAGTTATCAGTCTTCCTTTTCAATATTGCTGACTGCCACATGGTTATCTAGTTAGTATTTAATTCCCATCACACAGAGTTAAACCAAGGTAAAAATAATCTGGTAACACTTTACTTTAGAGGTCTGCAAATTTCACTGCACTTAGGTAATTACAATCAGGTAAAGCTAATTTACAATCCCACTCTTGGTGACTATCACATCTGAAGCCTTCAGTTGTATCATGTAAAACATTATAGGTCTAATCATAAAGGGAAATCATTTTGCATGTGATCTCAATTATGCATATCAACAAACTGGGTACCAAAGAACTTGGTGAAATTAAAGAACAAATAGCTAACTATCAAATGCTTCTTGGGAAATTGAATTGCTCTCTTAACATTTCAAATTTAATTATCAGAGGAAACAATGAACCTAACTTCTGTATTCAAAAACTAAGCAGCTATTTATCACCTGCTTCTCTGGAAACAACAGAAACGTTGGGATACTTCTAAATACATTTTGTGGTGGTTTGTGATTTAATTTCAAGTAAATTTTTTGCTTATCATCACCTTCTTACCTTGCAATTTGGAGTAAATTTCAAAGAAACTGGGAAAAAAAACCCAGTAACCTACCAATTGTGACTTGCAACAATAAATGTGGACATTATTTTGAAGAAGTTATGTGCTAATGTCAAAGGAATAAGAAAAAACTTTGTCTAATTATTACCTAAGTGTGATTAAATTTGCGAACCTCTTAAGTAAAGTGTTACCAATAATCACAATTACAGTATCAAAGTTCTGTGGGATTATCTAATGTCTGTATCAGAGTGATAGTGATGTGTGTCACTACCTCCCTCCTCCTATCTGAGCAGAGTTCAACACAAGATGTCACATTTCCATCCCCAGCCGGCTTTGACTATTTATTTCCTTTATGAGTTATGGTACAAATCAATTCTGCTCCTGTGTGTCCTCTGGGCGCGTGTCGAGCCGTGGAATCAGCTGACAGATTGTTGTAGAAAACTATTTATCAATCCTGTCATGACCAACATGATCAGAACATGCTGTGAGACTGACTTACAGAGCCTCCTGATCGATGCATCCTGTAACAGTGTTTGAGCCGTTTGTTCCTCTGCTGCCACAGCTACCCCTCTACAGTAGATGTCTAAAACTGGAGGTGTTGTATTTTTGCGTTTTCATTGCAAAGTTTATTCAGTTATTTGACCCCCACCCATCCAGAGTTCTGCAAGTTCCTCTTTTCTATGTGCTCTCCAGTTTCCCCGTGTTTATCCTCCTGGAGTGTCTTCATGACCTGCCAGAGCTTTCTTTTACTCCCTCACACTGATGTGACATTCTGCTCCTTGCTCTCTCCTCCTCCTCCTCCTCCTCCTCCTCCTCCTCGTTTTATCCATCTCCTCTTTGTTGTCATCCTCACTGTGCTGTTGTCATAGTTTTCTCACATTGGGTCATGTTGTTCGGCACTTGTGCCCTCCTCATTGAGACCACTGGGATGGTGGTGGAATTGTATTCAGTTAAGCACACGAAAAGATGGAAGATGTCTAAAGTATGACAGAGCACACAGGGTAGAAATAGAGGGTTGAAAGTGCAGAGATGTGGATGTAATACCAGGGTGCAGACAATAGAGGAGGGAGAGGGAAGTGTGAGAGGCAGACAGCTGAAAAGAGGTGTCTCAGAAAGTCATGATTACAGGCTGGGAGTGGGTTCTTTCCACTGTACTTTCCTTCAATGTGGCTCACAAAAAGATGACAAGGTCTTTGTTTGCTTTGGTGCTGCAACACAACAAAAGTCTTAATGAAGTTGTCGTGATTGAAGAGGTACAAGCCCTGTCTCTGCCCAGAAATATGCAGCGTTTTTATTCAAAAACTGTTCAAACAGGGGAGACACTCTTTGGCAATGTGGCAGAGGAGGGGAACACAAACACAAATACTGCCCGGTCAACAAATATGCACAGCAAAGAACCAACATAACAATGTGAAAAAATATTATAGATTAGCTGAGCTTAGATAGGAGAATTTCATTACCACCACAGGCAGGGCTAATGTTTGCTTTTAATTTCATTTCAAATCCCAAAAGAGCTGCCCGTTGGTCTGCCGGCCTGTAAAATATGATGGTTATTTAAAAAACGACATCTGGCCATGAAATTAGAAGAGTGTGTGTGTGTGTGTGTGTGTGTGTGTGTGTGTGTGTGTGTGTGTGTGTGTGTGTGTGTGTGTGTGTGTGTGTGTGTGTGTGTGTGTGTGTGTGTGTTTCTGCTAGAAAGCTCCAGTGACTCAGACGTCGTCCCAGGAATCTTGCTCCTCCCGAGTGGTTTGCTGCAGTGTAATTGACAGGCAGTCGCTGTCTTTTAGATGGAAAGACTGAGCTTGGTGGTTTGGTGGATGATGATAGGGTCAGGCAAGGATGCTCATTCAAACCCCTGAACTCTCAGCACCAACTTTGAAAGTTTTACCATTGAGTGCAGTTATTTTCAGCTCTCTTACATTATACGCCAGAATCATATCATGCCAAGGTTGCCTTCACTGTGACTCTATTGCTGGTATCACAGTCTTGTTTTTGCGAAAATGAATACCTCACTGAAGCATTCGCTGTGGTAGCTTTTCTAAAGAGGAGTCGCTGCTCTGCAGGTTCTGTTTAACAAAGAAGCATATACACTTCACAACGGTTGTGAAGCCATTATGTGCCTTCCCTTATTCCAAAGGATCTTTGCACCTTTCAGGGACTGGTCTGCAGTGATTTGAGAGTTATTTCTTATATATACAAGTTCTTGTTTTTGAAAAGCTGAATGTATTAACAGATTAAATGGATGTCAGTAGCAGAAGAAAAAAAATTAAGAGCTGCAAATTGAATGCCTTTCTCTGTGGTGAAAGCTGAGAGCCTTTTAATAAACAAATTCTTCTGTTTAACATCTGAAAGCCTAATATACCAAACTGTGGTCAAAGCTGGACTCGTAAAATATCAGGCCTCATTGAAAAGGTGTTTCTAATTATTTAACAAACTGGCTAATACATTCAAAATGTTAAAGGTCCCATATTATGCAAAAATCACTTTATAAAGTCTTTTAGTGAAATTTGTGGGTCTTTGGCTTTCCTCCTAGCCCACAAAATGTGATATTTAATGACAAAACCTGTACTTAGTAGTGCTTGTCATTGTAAAATCCTGACCTAAAACGAGCTGTTTGGATTTTGGGGATTTGCCGATGTCAGTGATTCCCTTTTTTGACCAATCGGGAGCAAGTCTGACCTGATTGGTCCATCAGAGCAGATACCCCCGAACCCCCCTCCCCGCCCACTCCCCTCCCCGGGAGGAGAATGCCTAAGTTGAAGAGCCATCACTGCTTTGTTTTTGGCTGTAAACAGCCACATAGTTCCATGCACAAGCTTCCCATCTCGGAAGAAGACAAGACTAAGTGGCTAGAGTTCATTTATCAAGGAAATGTGCCAGCTACACTCAGTAAAACTGCGCATGTATGTGCTAGTCACTTCACGGCCGACTGCTTTTCCAACTTTGGACAGTCCAACAGAGGGCGAGCAAATAGACTGGTCCTGAATCCAGGCGCATTACCAACCATCCACCAACAAACCTCAGACCCTGGAAATGTGAATATTTTAAATGTTGTGTGCTGTGGAGCAGATGTAAGAGCTTTTCCTCAGTGTCCCCCCTGTCTCTGTGTTAGCTTCAGGATGCTAACTTTAGCTGCGGTTAGCCTGTTGTTTTAACCTGTAATGCTACAGTAAACAAGCTTTGCTGTTTTCTAAACATTGTGCACTCGGAGCTCGTGGTGCCGCTCTCAGTGACGCACAAGAGCGGGGCGGTATCAGCGGTGGCTAATTTACATATTAAGGCCACGCCCACTAAATCAGACCGTTCTGAACAGAGGGGCTATGAGAGCCTGGAAACAATGCTGCTGTGCTTGATTTATTGGCTTTTTGGACCAAAAAATGTCACTACCATTTCATGAAGACATCAATGATCCATTTTAAACTGCAGAAAAGGAGCATGATATGGGACCTTTAAACTTGCAAACTGTCTCTGAGCGTAGCTCCACCAGACCACCTTGAATGAGAAAAGCATTTCTGGCATGCAATCATAAACTCCAGCAAACTTCCAAACTTACGGCTTTATGCAATCTGACGTCTCTTTTCACCAGTTTGATGAGGGCAGAGCTAACAGCTACCCTCACATTAATTGGTGTCAATTTAGACTGTTCAATCACAAATATCAGATCTAATTTTCAAACTTTCTCTCACAGCAAGCCTTACAGAGAAAATGGGAAATCAGGAAAAGGGATTTTATCCGTCTTTTTACTCCCCTTTTTTCTAAATCCAGTGTTAAGCTTCCTGTTTGATCGGATTGGAAGTAATTGGCTTCCATTCTGATCATTTTCTGGTTGCTTAATGAAATTAAACATGACCCACTGTAGTCTGCTGACAAAAAAAAACAAAAAAACGTGTACTCCTGTCCAGGAAGTGGTTGTCACAGCCAAACCATCGCTGTTTCCAACCCGCCGCCTGCTCCACAGAAGCAGAGTCACTCATATCAAAATACAATCCATAAATTGCTGCAGCCATTGAAGTTGCCACTGTCTTTTATCTTTCCATTTGTAGGTAGGAAGCAATTTATTTGTCATCTCCCTCTGGCGTGCGGGATGGTGGATAGTGTGATGTGTTCTGATGGGATGTCTGTGAGAGACAGTGTATCTGTGATCAGACGGATGTCAAAACCACGTGCTGCTGTCAGAGAGTGTTTATCTCCGTCTGCACAAAGACAGGATGGATCAAGGAGGACTTTGACAGGACCAGGAGGAGCCATCAAAATCAAATGTAAATACAGCTGCTTCTTTGCCGTGGATTAAAGTCTTGTTTCTAGTTTGTAGGAACTGTTTATGGCAGCAGAGAGAACAAAATGAAGTAATTTAATCTTTGGTTAAGAGCAGAGAGAAAAAAGGATTTTTTTCCTTAAATTTGTACACATACAAATGGAAATGAAGCTATGAAAAGAAAACCCTGCCTGCTGATTTCTTTCCCTAACTCTCCTTTCTTTCCTGTCTTTTTGTTAACCTGTCACTCATGAATACATACTCCCTCAAACACACACCCACACACATTCAAATCGCTGCACTTTTGGGGTGATTGGGATCTGCGGTGGAGTCGATCCGGCAAAGTGAGATAGAATTTAAATTGGGTGTTAAATAAGCATTACTCTGCTCAATTGTCTGGCCAGACCTGGGAAGTGGGCAAGCAGCGAAGCAGAGTGTGCTCCTCTCTTTCAGAGCGAGATGTGAAATAGGGGTGAGATTGAATTAAAGCATGAACAATTAGAGATACGCTGGTGGTGTCACTAACCCTGAATCAATTCATCAGTTTTAAGAGGGGCTGCTTCTGCCAGAGATCACACTTACCCATCCACAAGCCCCCCTAACCTTACACTTCAACAGTTGTACCACAATATTGTGTTTATGACTAAGTAGTGGTGGAAATAGAGAAGACTGTAGTTCTATGAACAGGATTCACTGCTCTCACACTATAAAACACAATGAATTGGAGGCTGAACTGTTCCCACACCCTTTAAATAAACATTTAAATAATCTATTTTTACCATTTCACTTGACATCAGTTCATAAATAGATGTAAAAAAAATAGCTTGAAAGTCCATTTGGTTACATCTGCTTTGTTACAATAGTTTTCCTGAACTTTACTCATTTCTGGCCCAATTGAGTTTACACTATACATATATCACTGGACTTTCTCAGTGATCTTGAAAAAGTATCACTTCTAGATACATGCCGAACTATAATCCACAACATTAGAACACAATGCCAGCCATCAAAGTTTATCAGTGAGAGAAGTCTGTCTTTTTCGCTGCGGAAAAGTCTTCTTCTTTTGATTGATAATTAATTTTGTCGTAGTGGTGGACACAGGAGTTGAACTGAAAAAAAGGACGGAAAAACAGCAGAAAGCTGAACAAGAGAGTGGGCTAAAACACAGGCTAGACTGTTAGTGGTAATGTCCATTCCAACCCACAGTCAGCAGTTATTCTGCAGTGGTCTGTTCAAACTTGAGAGTCTGTCAATAAAATGAAGATTGAGGTTACATCAGCTCCCGTAGGACATGATCAGGATTCACTCACATTACATGTTATCAGGGATAGGTACCGATTTAAGTACATTTATGGGTACCCACCAAATTCAGTCAAAAGTACTGGGTACTGATTCATGTAAAATGAAAGGTACCAAAGGAGTGGAAGAGTAGGTGTTTTTCCATGCTGGACATGAACACAGCATTGCAGATTATATACTGAAGAATATATATGTTAAATTTGAAAAATTTGAGATTTCATTATGAAAAAAAGTTGTATATTTTTTTACCACATAAACACAATAAAGTACCGAAAATTGGTACCGTTGAGTACTGGTACCAATTGCCAGGCACCAGGCATTGGTACTGCATTGTTTTAAATGTAAAAGGTACCAATGCCTTCATGTTACGAACATGTCTCAGAGCACCAGGCTGTTAACCTGACACGCCAGACGAACAGCTTCATATATCCGCCACAGAATTATTTCACAAGTCCATCTGGGTGGCAGCTCTTCCGATTTGTTTTCAGAGGCGGGACTTTAAAATAGGACGACTGTTTTGATTAAAACACTCACCACGGACCAATCCACATCAAGCCACGGTATGACGTAGCTTATGTGAGCCGATGCTTCTAAGAAACAATAGATGAACAACTACAGGAACACGAGAAACAGCTGTGATAATGGCGTTAGACGACTGCTGGCGTTTTTGTAAAGTTAACTTAAGAATCAAAGGAACGCTGACAAGTACGAAAGTCTGCTGACATCACGTCTACTCCCACAGCTCCCACCTCTCTTCCCTGATTGGGCCGGTTAGAATTTAGCCGAATGAAATCGTTGGTCATTGGAGCCTGGCAAGATGGATCTGCAGGAGTTCAGAAATTGAATCAGGCAGGTCCGTCTGCTCGGCAAGGTTACCAGGCTATGAGAAGTACCAGAAATAGCTGGCTACTAAACTATGGTACAAACTTACAAAGTTTGCTTGTTGTCATATGTCAGGGGTGGCCAACCTGTGGCTCGGGGGCCACATGTGACTCTTTGCCTTTCAGTGTGCGGCTCTTCGAACAATTCATAAAAAAAACATTATTATGAGTAGTGGTGTGCTGATGAATCTGAAATATTGATATATCGATGCCAGCGTTGGGATCAGTATTGATCAATACTTGGGTGGTGAGATTGATACTTAAGTTTCAGTTTCTCCTCTCTACATGTGCTCCTCTCAATTCCTCATGCCCTCATCGCTAGATAGATAGATAGATAGATAGATAGATAGATAGATAGATAGATAGATAGATAGATAGGTAGATAGATAGATAGATAGATAGATAGATAGATAGATAGATAGATAGATAGACAGATAGATAGATAGGTAGATAGGTAGAGAGATGGAACTTTGTCTCATCTGCAGTAAAAACAGAAACTTGTCTTTGACACGGCTCAAAGAACAAATTTAAACACACTTGCAAACACAATAAATCTTGCTTTGAAAATTGGAATTGTATTGATTTTCATTTTGTGTTATTTAGTTTACGTGTTACAGGAAGTGGGTTTGTATGACCACATGTGCAATGTGGCTCTTTGTAGTACCACAGAAATTTTTGTGGCTTGGTCTCTGACTGGTCAAACAAACCAGTGGTCACATTTATTAATTTACACTAATTAAAGAGGCTGCTGTGGGAGTCGACCACTGTGTTATCTCATTTTATCCATGCACTCAAGATGCCACTGGGAGCAATGTGGGCTTCGCTGTCCTGCCAAAGAACACACAGCATGCGACTGCAGGAGGTGGGATCAAACCATCGGCTTCTGACCACTAAGCCACAGCTGCCTGCCTCGTGTCTTTAGCAGTGTTTGATCGTTCCATCCTGCGTGTGCTGTGGATGAAAAATAGATGTTATGTGAATATGGTGAGTCACTGAGGTTTACATTATAGCTTGAAGAAACAGAAACTATGGTTTCCCAAGTGAAGAATAGTAGCTCTGTGTGTTTTACTATTGGGCTGCCCAATGAACAGTATGAGAATAAGTGGCATTGAACACATTGCAAAGGTCTGAATTTATGCAATGCATATAGCAATGCATATAGTAGCAAATCTAATCAAAATCTAATGTAACTACCTCATTTAGTATTCACATGTACAGCATCCAGGCACCTATTGGCTTGAGACCTGGGTATAATGGCTATGCTTGCACACCATTTTGATGGAATCAGATGCAGCTAATGCCCTCAAGAAAACCTGCATAGTTTATTTATTATAGGGCTATAGATAGGGCTGGGAACTGCAGCTCTTTTATGGCACCAACCGAAATGCTTTGGTAGTACCCAGTATGAAAACATGCTTCATCTTTTGGTGCCAAGGAAAAAAGCGACTACGGACAAATCCAGTGACTTTTCTGGAGTTTGAACACTGACATGAAAGCATCTACTGATCTCCAGCACGCTTCTTAACTGTGAAAGCCTCTACTGATCTCCAGCACGGCATGCTTACAGTCATGAAACAATCTAGACTTTAGGGTTGAAGCGTGCTTGGGCACGGTATGGATGGCCATTGTGACTTCGCTCTGAGAGGAGCTGCTGCGTTAGTGAGGACTTGTCTGAGTGTTATGGATAGGGGAGGGGCTCAGCACTGATCTCCAGCACACTTCTTAACTGGCAGCGCTGAGCGCAGAGCTGAGCCCCTCCCCTATCCATAACACTCAGATAAGTCCTCCTCACTAACGCAGCAGCTCCCTTAGCGAAGTCAAAATGGCCATCCATACCATGCCCAAGCACGCTTCAACCCTAAAGTCTAGATTGTTTCACCAGCATGACTGTAAGCATGCCATGCTCAGCCACAGTTCACTTCTCTGCTTTGACACACTTTACAGAGGTCAGCTTGGCGTGGTACACTTCATGTAGCATACAGACAGCACACATGATCCATGATGTACTCTGCAGTCTGAGAAGACGTCTACATGCACATAAATAACGCTTATACTTGTCTTTTTGACCACTTTTGGTGATCCCAACCCTGGATAAAAGAGGGGGATTATCCTGACATTACGAAAAAAACTGAAGAAAGGTAATATACAGTCAAAAACATATTTAAGGTGCACTCAAAAAAAGGTATCGTTCAGGAACTGGTATCAAGGTGAATGTAACAGTACAGGTACCGATAGCAATATCAAAATATTCTGAACAATACCCAGCCATTATTATAGATTCATGAGGGAAATTTAGCAAAACATGTATCATGTAAAACATGGAAGCCAGCAGAAAAAAATGTGAAAGTGAAAATCCATTTTTTTTTATTTGTTCGTCACACTTAACTCCATAACTATAAATTATACCTGTTCACCTGTCAAGAAAAATGTCTCATATCAAGATATTGAAAAACAAAAATGATGCCTAAATTGTTTTAGAAACTATTGATGTAATAAAATGTGCTTGCTAACTTTCTTGAAATGAAATTACTCTTAATAAGACAAAAAGTTAATCAAGTACAGATTTCTTGCCCCATTTGCAGATTTTTTTTACTCTGTACAAGCAATTCAGGTGTCATTTTTCTCTTGGCATATCTTGAAAACAAGACATTTTTGGGTATTTGTCAGGTGAATGAAGCTCATAGTAAGTCTAATAAGACATTTTTACTAACATGAGACATAAAGTCTTACTCAGATTTAAGTATTGGTAATGGTACCAATGATTTACTGTTTGTAGAAAAGTGCATTTTTGGCAGCAGCGAGAGTCTTTGGAGCTCCAGAATGTAAGGAACATTCTGAGGGCCTATTACTGACAGGGGCCCTGAAAATAAACTATTAGTAGAGTGGCTTTGAATCTCATATTCCTTTGTGGCACTGCCCTTGATTATGTATGTGTAAGAGTTTAATAACATGACTGAAGATTTCCTGTGAGAATGAATGCTGCTGAATGTGTTGAAGAGTGTAACAGAGTTTAGCTTTAAAGGTATTTTGACTGAAAAGCAAAGGCAGCCAGTGCTCGCAGCCTTAAGAAATCAAAGCTTTTTATTTTTACCATCAAACTCTCCCACATAGCACTATTTCATGTACGCTTACACACACATTCCTCTTATCTATATTTTTGTAATCTGTTTCAGAGACTCTACACTTCTCAGTATACTTGCAGTATACAATCATTTGGAAGTGTGGTGTGGTAAATAAGTGTAGCTACAAGTAATAGAGCTAATGCTGATGAGTATAAGCAAGTGTTATCAGGATACAGAAGTGAGTCTGACAGCTGATGTGATTTATAGCCTAAACAACCTCTCATACAGCCAGACAGACCTGCCTTTTACAGTCCATCATGATCCCCCACAAGGTTAGCAGCAAAGGACCTGTCAGCCTCTGCTTGAAATGGACCTTTTGCAGTGATTACCTTTTGTTTCTTCAATTTTCTACCAGACTGATCTTTAGCGCTCTGATCTGTTGCTACTTTTTTCTGTCCATCTCTCTCACACACAGTGCTTAAATGAATAGGAGTAACTGGGGTTTAGAAAAACCAATATCCAAGACAATCTTAGGTTTGTAGGTGTAAATCATTGTCATCAGCTGTTACCGTGGAGATGCTGACGATAGAGATTGTTATCTTCAAGCCTACTGATCAACATTCATAATGCGTGCCATGCAAGAACCCCTTCAGTGTACAGATTTGTTCTTAAGAGGCATCCCAGAGTGATTTATGTGGATGTACAGCGTTCAGCAGTTTTCTCTTTGTTTGCATTTATCACCTTGGTATGTACATATTTCTGTGTGTGGGCCACATGGAGTGATGGTCTGACAGTATTTATTACCACCAATTATTTAGTTGTGTTGATAGGAAAAAACTTTAATAAAGAAACAAAAACATTTTTTAAACCATGATGATAGTTCACTGGGAGGTTAAAAATGTATTAACATTGACCACTGCCTTTGGATCTGTGGGCTGACTGAAATCAAACAAGTTCTGTCTGTCCTTTCCATGGTGAGGCTTTGGGTGGATTTGTGTTCATTTAAAACCAATGGAAATCTGTCTCAGCATCACTTCTCTCATGAATGAGCTGCTCTGAAGTATTTCTTTTGCTGATGTTTGATATATTTTTTTACTCTTAATTCTTTCTCAAAATATTTTTGATTTAAAATTTCCAGCTTGAAATAGGCTACACATGAAGTTTTTTAATGACCGTTCAGGGGTTTGAGCTATGCCGGTTTCTAGTTTTGCCAAAGCAGCCCCCCTCTGAGCAGAGAGCTTTTATAAAACAAACCAGAATAAGGTTTCTGTAATCTCTGCAGATAACACTTTTACAAAATGGAAACATCAGTGGCTAAAATTTGAAAACAGTGGGAAATTGCAAACAGTGGCCGTCACTCAGTCCCTTTGGCAGCCCTTACTAGAAGGCCCTTCTTTACAGTATCAGTCTAATCAAAAAGAGTCACAACCTAACTATTTGCCGTATAGCCGTGTGACTTTAGAATAATATAGAACTTCCCTTTTTTAAAGTATTTTTATCAATATTCAAATTAAATGATTTGTTGCTCTGAGACACATATTAAAGCTACTATCTGTTCTCTTCTGATTTAACTTGTCCCCTCAGAGGTGTTATATGTCTTTATTCCTTTTAGTCCTAACCTTGCAGAGCAGACGGACCTGCCTGATTCAGTCTCTGAACTCCTGCAGGTCCATCTTGTCAGGCTCCAATGACCAACGATTTCACTTGGCTAAATTCTAACCAGCCCAATCAGGGAAGAGAGGCTGTCGAGGCAAATATTGTTAGACATTTTTAATGCATTTATCTAGTGTCCAAAAGAAGATGGTGTGCTGCTCTGGCATTGAATGACTTGCATTCAATGCCACTTGGAAACGGAGGATAAGTTCTTTCAAGTATCGCTGTTTGTTTGTTTGTTTGTCTGGGACTTGCTTCCCCATCAGACAGAGAGTGTGACTGTGCAGCTATCCAGCTACCTTCCACAAGTCCAGTATGTAAATGACTGCTTTACTAAGATCCAGCATGATTTCTATTCTCTAAGATGCTGTGTTGAGCAAGACACCAATCCAGCTAATGAATTAGCCTTGGTCATAGAGTCTTACTGATTCAATAACATAGATTTTGTTGACCTTTCTCCTCCTCTTCCCTTTTGATTTATACAAACTAAAGTGAAACATCACGGTAACAAAAGCTTGATTCTTGCCCATTGAGACTTTAGAAACTGCATTTCTACTCTGCTATCACTGAACAGCTTTTGTGTTTTAAATATACCAATCTATCCCAAAGTAAATCAAAATACAATCTGTTTTTGTCCAGCCAATTTACTAAGCTGGCTCAAATCTGTTATTTAGACTGTTATAAAACTGAATTCAGATAAAATAGATATCTTGTTTGGATTAAAACGCTCCCATAGCTATATTTTTGTGTAAATAAACAAGATCTTTTCCTTTGTTTCTTTTTCTTTCTTTTTTTTATTCTCTTGCTGATTAGAGGCAGATCTGGGTTCGTCTCAGCTAACGCAGCACAGCTCAGTTTGCTCTGATACTCCAGAATGAATGGCATCCAATCGGTCCAGCTGGACGTGGCCCACCTGGATCAGACCTTACCCGAGAATGTCCCTCCAGTATCTCATTGTTGGCTCTTTGTCTCCATGGAAACCTTCCTACAGCCACGGCTGGTGTAAAAGCACGGTGTTTGTGGAAGTTAGGTGCCTCGAGGCTTGTTTTCTGGTGTTGTTTTCTCAAGCCTGTTGGCCTCTGAAAAGGTTTGTCTGGAGGCTGATTTACATGTCAAGGCCCCTCTCAGACCTGTGTTCCCTACCACCCAGAGGAACAAGCCTCTCAGACAGCTCAATCTAAGGAGCTCCCTTCTGCCAGGCCCCCACTTTGGGAAATGTAACTGTTGGCCTGTCAGTCAGTTCTTATCGACACAGTGCACGGTCTACAATGTAGCGTGGATGTGCATTGCTGCGTATTTTACTGTCGATGTGCTGTAGGGACATTTTTCTGTTCCAAAAAAAAAAATTTTTAGTCCCAGTCTTTTTCTTTTCAGCATTTTCTTCAGTTTCACAACCTTTCATTTCTTTATATGAATATCTTAATGCTGATGCATGCTTTTTGTGGGCTTTGTATGAGACACTGAATGCCTCCATCTAAAAGACAGCTATTTCCCCGTAGGCTCTGATACCTGCTTTTAGGAGTCCTCAGAAAAAAAAATCAGGATGATGATCATGAATACCTGCACCTGTTCCATCTGCCACTATCCACTGTTCAGACTCTATCAGATCTCAAAAGGCCAGAATTTCCCACATTTCCCGCTGTCTGCTCTTTCTATTTAAGATCTCACAGCGTCTCTGAATGTTTTTCATCTTCTCCAGCCTTTTCCTGTTGTGACACTCAAGCTTAGTTTTGCCCCCTATAAATATACATTTGCACTTGGTGCTGCCCCCCTGCAAACATCCCTCCTCACTGTCTCCATCTGCTCTTGTCTCCTCTGTGTAGGGCAAGCATTGTGCAGAAGAGGATAATCTATTTCCAGGATGAAGGCTCACTCACCAAGCGGATGTGTGAGAAAGGTAGGCTTCTTTTATTGACATGGAATAAATAATTCTCCATGAATTTCTTATTCATTCAATCTGCATCCACCCTGCTGCTTCTCGATTTCACTCCCTACTGATAGTCTCTTCCTTCAGCCTGTCTTTTCATACCCAATTTTCTTTTATTTCTGGATTTTAATGCAGGGACATTTCTCTGTTCTCTTGTACTTTGACATGTGAATGATTGTAAATGAGTGTGACTCCTGGCTGTTCATGACATTGGAGCCACACAGAGCAATAGATCAAAAGAACCATGCTGCACTTCCTTCTTATTGCTCATTCACTGCCCCCTCTTACTCCCTTGGGCTCCCACTTTCCTAAACCACCCGTCTCCTCCATGATGGGCCCCACTCTCATTTGATTCAGATGTATTAATGAGAAATATCTTTATGCTGTTTCACAGTTTTTTGCCTTTTTCATCATCTGCCCTCCCTTTATTTCTCCACAGAACCGCTGTATGGGGAGGCTACAGATAAACCTCTGCTTGACTGTTGTGCCTGTGGAACAGCAAAGTACAGAGTCACCTTCTTTGGAAACTGGTCGGAGAAGACTCACCCCAAAGACTATCCACGTAAGGACACAGGGCTGCCCACACCTCAGATCTGCATCACATATGTAGAACAAGCCTTAAAATGTTTTGTTAAGATCCCCAACGAGACCAAGTGGAAACTGAAAATGGCTGAAAATACAGCCCATGTAACACTGGAAAAAAAGAAGAAGCTTTTCTATGACTGGCCACTTGAGGCTAACCTTGCAGAGCAGATGGACCTGTCTGATTCAGTTTCTGAAATCCTGCAGATCCATCTTGCCAGGCTCCATTGACCAACAAATTCACTTGCCTAAATTCTGACCGGCCCAATCAGGGAAGCTGTTGGAGCAGATGTGACGTCAGCAGACTTTCGTACTTGTCAGCGTTCCTTTGATTCTTAAGTTAACTTTACAAAAAGGGCAGCAGTCGTCTAACGCCATTATCACAGCTGTTTCGCGTGTTCCTGTAGTTGTTCGTCTATTGTTTCTCAGCAGCAGCACACATAAGCTACGTCATACCGTGGCTTGATGTGGATTGGTCTGTGGTGAGTGTGTCAATCAGAGCCATCATCCAATCACCAGCTGCTGATTTATTTTGAAGGTCCTGCCACTGAAAACAAATCTGAAGAGCTGCTACCCAGATGGACTGGTGAAATATTTCTGTGGTGGATTTATGAAAGTGTCCATCTGTTGTGTCAGTTTAACTTGAGGCTGAAAAAAAACAAGTCATCCATTGCTAGGAGTATCCAGCTTTACTGCAGGATGAGGGCCTGTGTCCACTAAAATCCTTCTTTGCACTGACAGCGCCTCTTTTCTAAACAAAACACTTGTAGTTTGGTTGTTATCAGTGCTGAGTGACCGAAGTGTGAGGTATGCTGTGTTCAAGGTGACATCATGAAAGCTGAAAAATGTTCTACTTTTTAAAAAAATATATATATATGTTTATCAATTTTCAAAACAAAAATAAGAAATGAACATACATAAACAAAAACCAGAAAGAACATCTCAGCTCATGGTTTCACAGTCACACAGATAGGTGGAAGACTCAGAATTTGCACAAAATATACAAATAAATACAAATATAAGCATAAACACAACCAGCAATACAAACATAAATACAAATAAAAGAATACCTGACAGCCATTAAGGCAGATTTCAGCTTTGATCTAAACAAACCCTCTTGTGGGAACAGTAGAAATATATAAATCCATAAATGTCAGGAAAAGCTCCCATGTCTTACGAAATACATTCTTTTTGTCATGTAACCTGCATGTCAGAAAGTCCAGTGATATGTATTCAAGTATGATCGTTTGCCAGTGTATTTTAGATCAGACTTTGTCTTATTCACCTCAGAAGAATGCATTTTCTGACACAGAATGCTAGCATTTTGAAAAATGTTCTACTTTTAAAATCCTTCCACTCTCATCAGCTTCACTTTCCTTTTACTGACCCAAGAAAATCAAGAAGGGATGGGACTTTTGATATCAACTTTATTGGCAACATTGGTGAAGGCCAGTTTTTAAGCATAACCACACTGTTTGATATTAAGGGTAGAATTTTTAAGAGCTGAAGCTAATGCTACAACACAATTTTGATAAGTAGGTCAAACAATTTCTTTAAATGGTTCCTTTAATTAAAAGCGTATAATACACTAAGAGTAAACAGTAGCTGCTAAGAAAATAGGAAGTTGTGTTGGACAACACTGGTAACATACAGTGTTGGGAATCATAGGATTAACAATAAGTGCATTACTAACCCCATTACTTCTTTTTCCATGGTGGGTATTCTAAATTAACTGCTATTTCAAACATTACAATGCTGTTACTTTTTCTGACCTGGCTCACTCAGCCAGACACAGAACATAGGCTGCAAAAATATATATATATTTTCCCCCCTGATTGTCCTTCTTTGGCAACAGGGGAGGGTTGACAGACACTTAAGTTGTGACTATTGGCTAATGGTAGAGTACAACCATATATACACTTAAAAAAAAAAAAAGATGACCTTACAGTAAACTCTTCAGCAAAAATGCCGTGCAGTCGTCTGTGTATATGTAACCTGCAGAGAGGATTTCATGCAGCGTCTTTGCATACAGCCAACTACAGGGAGATGAGTGGATCCTTTTTGAGGTTTGGATATAAGATACAAGAAGCTGACTTTCTTTGACTTAAAAAAAACTTTGGAAGTGACATGACTATAAATAAAACAGGGGAATAACAAGGAGACATTACAAGTCATGAGTAGAGTGGGAGACAGGGTTAAAAAGTGGGAGACTGCGCTTAAATCAGGAGTGTTGGCAGGTTTGCGGTTATCCAACCTGGCTTGCTCAGTCAGGCAAAGGGCAGGAGCTACAAATAAAATGTGTGTGAGTCTGGAAATAAATTGTGCTGGTCTGTGAAATTGAAACTGGGGTTCTTAAAATGGAAATATAAGCATTACTTTAATGTCATTGATGGAATAAGCAAGAACATATATCTGAAGAGTACATTATGTCCCAGAGCAAAAATCTGAATTTGATTACATTTTTGAAGGTTTTTTAAAAAGTAACACAATAATTACTTCCCCTGAAAACTAATTACATTTATAAAGAAGTTATTCAGTTACTAATTCAATTGAATTCTTTGTGGAAAGTAATTTGCTCACTGGTAACGTATTAGTGGTAAGTGTTGAGATTACATTAAGATAAAACTGAGGTTGTGGTTGCTGCCACACAGGAACTGCAGTCAGTGGACAACATGTTCCTGCTCTTAACTATGTCTTTGTTTCCTTTTTTGCTTTTCATTCATTTGAGTTATAATTGGGGAAAACACCATCCAAAACAAAGGATATGGCTGCTTGGAGTGACAAAAAAGTGTCATTTGGTGCTTGACATCAGCAAACTTAGTTTAGTGGCTGAATGTTAAACATTCCTCGTATGCATGTTTATAAGGTTTGGAGCTTAAGGTGGAGGTAATTATGGTGCAGTTAAATAGGGAGAAAGCAGAAATCTGCACCCGATTCAACACATGCTTCTAGATCTGCAAATAAAACTTTATAAAGTCTTAAAATATAAACTAACTGGCTTCATAATAGAGGTATGTTTGGCATTACTTTTGATTTTGCAGTACCGGCTATCCAAACCTCTCCTCCAGCTTGGTCTCTTTAGGTTCAAAGGTCTTAAAATTGCAACCAGTGATTTTTGTCACAACAGCTTCTCTGCTTTTTCCCTGTAGTCCACAGAAAAGCTCTGTATCAGCAGAGGATCTAACAGGCTATACAGTATTTCATATGATAAACACATAAACTTCTGAAGGTAGTAATTCAGCCTAAAGACGATCAGGTAACACAAATGTTTTTTTTTCAAGATTCTGTCTTGATCATCAACGATTGGGCCAGGGGCTGGGAGAAAGGTTGGGTAGAAGAATTGAGAAATGGATTGAGACAATGTTGATTTTGATCTTTTAATAGGATTTGTTGCCAATAGCTAAAATACAAATGATATGCAGCCTTATCCTTTCATCTTGATTGTTGCTACAAACTCCCAAAAGGAAATGTTCACCCCATGTGGATGATTTAGAGCCCAAACATGGATCTGAATACTGGTGTGGGTGTTTAGCTACAGAATGTTACTATTGTTGGCTGTGGTGTGCGTACAACCTTGAGGCACACTATCTGGATGTGAATGGACTTAAGGATTATACTGCCTCTCTTGTCTAAATCAGGCCCTCGCTGCTCAGATCAATACACTGATTGAAGTGGAATAAGATAAACCCTGAAATCGAAAGTAGCCCTAATTTACTGTCTTACTGAGGGAGTAGTTGGTTTGTGACTGACTCTTATGCACAGGTACACAAACGCACGACTCACAGATAAACAACATCAGAAGAACAAAGGCCAGGCTTTGTTTTTTCTGTTTCAGTCTCTCTCATTAGACTATGTTTGAGTTTCTCCTTGTACAAAGTCATTTTCCACGAAACAAATGATCATAAAACTGCATATTTCAATAAATGACATTTAATGAATAAAATACAATCAGCAGGCAATAATCTGTCATTGTTTGGCCTGTCCAACCTTTTCTTACAACCTTGCATCTTTCCCTTATTTAGTGCACTCAACTCTTGGTTGGTGCACATTTTGCCTGTGGCACTTCTGAGGCATTATGGGAGTCCAGATTACTTTAATAATGGTTTTCAGCTTGACTGCATTTCTGGTTCTGGTGTCTGTCATCCTGCATTTCTGGTTCTGGTGTCTGTCATCTTCCTTTAGACATTACCTCAAGATTGTCTTTGGGGTTCAGGGCTAGCAGGTGTGCAAGCCTGTTGAGCACAACAGTATTATCATCATTTAACCAGCTTTTAGTAGTTTTGGCAGTGTGGGCAGGCGTCCAGTTCTACTGGAAATTGAAATTGTATCTCCTTATTTATTTTTTTTCATCTGAAGGAAGCATGAAGTGCTCTAAAATGGATCCATTGGCTCTGGACTTCAGAAAACACAGTTGCCAAAAGAGCATTTAAAGGTTTAGGAAAACCTTTTTTGAGATACTGGATTAGGATTTTCCACTAATTAAAAGACATATAGCTTAAAGTATTTGACTCTGTATGTTCTTAATTCATATAATATGTGTTTCACTTTTTTAATTGAGATACTGAAATTACTCAGCGTCTCCATGGTATTATAATTCACTGAGATGCGCCTGTATATTCTGTCATTTGATCATATGATTTCAGTTTGTTGATAGTTTTTGTGTAGTCTTTGGGTATCAACCACAGTTAGTGACACACCAACAATAAGAGTTCCATTATCTTTTAAAGTATGGACAAAGGAACACTTGTACTCGTATCAAGCTCCACAGTCTTAATCAACACAGGTCAGTAACAGAAATTTAAAGATAAAATTACATTAGCATTACTGTTAGATATTCTCCAATTCAGCGTGACTAAAAGTAAAGGTGGAGACCTGCCCCAGCACTGACCATAAGCCCTAATCCTTGCCAAACTGCATTACAAAGAAGACTGACTCCAGGTTATACCTACCTTTGTAGTAAATC
The DNA here is from genome assembly GCF_033239565.1 of Halichoeres trimaculatus. Classification (NCBI taxonomy): domain Eukaryota; kingdom Metazoa; phylum Chordata; class Actinopteri; order Labriformes; family Labridae; genus Halichoeres; species Halichoeres trimaculatus. Next base: position 28,598,169 of record NW_027437181.1, read on the forward strand.
TAATACTTCATCAACCTTAGGCCAAAGAAGCCAGTGATGGATATAAATCAGCCAACAGGGGCCATAATGCTTAAGTTATTTAGAGCTTGGCAATCCCTTCTGCCTGCAAAGAGGGACACATTTATGAAAGCCTGGGGCACAAATGACTTTATAATTTCATGAAGGACCTAACTGAGGTATTAAGCCATATGTTTGAAATAAGGTTGAGCCATATGTTTGAAATAAGGCTGTCAGTAAAGAAAAAAATAAGACTGATAGGTGGATGAATTTGGAAAAAAAAGGGTTCCTCATCCACTCCTGCAGACCTGCCTCGCACATTAAGTCACCAGCAGACTCGAACACAAAAAAGTTCATGAATTTTGAGAGTTTTTCTGCTGTGATTTGCTGCTGGTTTTATTCATTGTCTTTAACACCAGACTTCATCCCAGCCAGTGACAAATGGACAGACAGATAAATACATGGAAAAATGGGAGTGTGTGTGTGTGTGTGTGTGTGTGTGTGTGTGTGTGTGTGTGTGTGTGTGTGTGTGTGTGTGTGTGTGTGTGTGTGTGTGTGTGTGTGTGTGTGTGTGTGTGTGTGGGGGTTATAGATGTATAGTTTTATGAGAGAATAGTTAAATGAATACTCTGATTGATGGTATACTGGTATACGGATGTTGATGATTGGACTGATATAAATGGATACAAAGGTGAATTAGTGAATAAGTTAAATGATGTTTTTTTTTAGATTCATCAATAAATTGGTGGATGGATGGAAAAAAGGATTGATGAACTGACAGCTTAATGGATGAATTGAAATGAAAATAAATTGATTGATGAATTGGTGGATGAATATATAGATGGGCTGATGGATTAAAAAAAGAAGATTTAGTACTCAGCTCATGTACTGAAGTAAGAAACTGAACCAAATCATACATTTTTGATCACAGAATCCAAACCCAGTGCTCTGTTCTTGTAAAGCCCTGATAGTTGCAACAATCATCTACCTCCCCTCTGCAGACCATTTAGGGAGCTAGGAGCTCTCAAGGTGCATCCCCATAAAAGAGCAAGGCAGATAAATGTGATGCACCTGAAGCTCAGAAAGCACTCAACAAACCCATTACCAGCAGAGGGAAAAGGACACCTTTTATTTTTGAAAACACATCCTGATGAGACCCCAAAAGGTAATATTGGCTTTGCCATTAAAGGCTCGTCAGACAAGTTCAAAAACCTTGCCATCATTGGTCTAAGAGGAAAACTATTTGTTAACAGAAGAGTGGATATTGCAGAGTAGATACTATGGCAGGATGCACTGTGAAAAACTTCTCCTTTATCAAAATGGAAAGAATCTGTTAAAAAAAAGATGTCAGCTGAAGGTTGAGTACATATTTCAACTTAAACACCTTCAGTGCAAAAGACAGCCACACAAAAAGTGTTTACGGCAGTCTAGAGCAAGTTTTTTGATCAACATGGCAGATAGGAAACCTTGGTCATGGCACTGCAAAAATGAGAAATAAACTTAGCATAAAAGGAAAGGGGTTTGAATTTGTGTATGGTACATTTCTTTGTTGTAGCAATAATTTCTGGCAAAAAATTTTTTTATACCATTGAAAAGCCTTTTTTTATTTTCCCTTTTAAATGGTTCCACATTTGTAAGGAACATGCGTTTGTGGGATAAGCAGCAGAGCTGTAACTGAAGGTTGCATCCATTAGTTCGCCAAATCTTTTCTGCCAATGCCTAACAGCGTATTCTGCTATTACTTTGGAAAAGATAGGAATATTTAAAAACAAGATATAAAGTCTTTGCTTCAAACTCTTAAGATAATCTTGACCAGGACACTTTATATATTTATATAAAAAAAAATCACTATGAAGTATAAAATGTGTTGATCACTAAGAGAGCACACCCCTCACAGACCTATTAGAGCAGCTGGTCCATCAGCATGGACTCTTATCCTGCGATAGCTGATATGATAATTATTCTGGAGTTATCATCATCATTAAGCACTCCCAAAAGGATGATTGTGTCCCCTGGATGAGGATCCATGTGGCTCTGTTTCAGAGGACTGTTCCAGAGCTCCATTAGAGCATTTTGTTTTTGGAATATAATGCCATGGCATTAATATCATATTTGAGAACATCCTGAATTAAACTGAACTGTGCCTGCCTTGACCTATTAAACACTACCTCCACTTTTTTTACAAAGTTTTCCCACCTCAGTATAACAGGATTTCTGCAAACACAGAGATTGATATCAGTGCAATTAATCTGTGGTCAGACTCACACTGGGAAACCAGCAGAAGGCAGAGAGGGTGACTTACAGAACTGCAGAGTAAGGGCTCTATTTAAGGCACAGAGATATGAAGCAGACCCATAACCCGGTTGGGTGAACCTCACCTTGACTAAATATGTGGTAAAGTTGTTCCTGTGAAAAATTCTGTTGCACTCTATAAAGATACTCATTCAGTTTGACAAGAGGACACTCAAAGCAGCTGAGGTTAATATCTTCCATTGACGAGAAGGACTCATGTGGGGCTGTGAAATCATCATTGTGCGCGAGGGTGGATGTAGCTGGGTGTCATTCCAGTCAAGCTGCATAATAACATAGTAGGCAGGGGAATAATATGACAGCAGGTGGGATAATGAAAGAATATGAGGAAACCAGACTCTGTGCAGGTAATTTAGATATGTTAGACCCACGTGAGATAGTTTGGATAGCCCAAAAATGGCTTGTTAACATCAACAGGGAACCCGTAAGTGTGGGATGAACAGCTGTACTCCATGTTTAATTTGCCCTACATACCTGTGGGGCTTACAGCAAAGCTCGGATGTCAACTGTCTCCAAGGTTATTGTGTAAGGCTCGGTATCTGCTAGCCTGTGCTGTCACCTCTAATGGGTCATTATGGACACTCACACTCTAGCTATCCTTAAGGTATAATGCAGTTATACAGCTCCACTGGTCACCTGGGCTTACACACACCCTTACACACCCTGTGAGAGGACATCCACAGAAGGAGAAAAGGAAAGGATTCAGATGAAGCATAAAAGTCGTTCTTTGTCAGTGTTTTCCAACCAATATGTTGAACTTAAACTACTGTTCACAGTTTTTTGTCCACTTAAAGATTTATTGTACTTTGTTTCACCAGGTCGGGCCAATCACTGGTCAGCCATCATTGGGTCCTCCCACTCTAAGAACTATGTCCTGTGGGAATATGGAGGCCTTTCCAGTGAGGGAGTCAAGCAGGTGGCTGAGCTGGGCTCCCCGGTCAAAATGGAGGAGGAGATCAGACAGAAGGTAAGACAGTTCAGCACAAGTTGGCTGAAGTATATATTTTGTACAAAAAGTAGAACAGATACAGATCAAAAGGTCCTTGAACTGATGAGAGGAGTTGCATAACACAGCTGGGGCCTCAGAGAATGTTCCAGGGTACAGGTACACCTGAGTTCAGTTTGAGATGGCAGTGTTCACTGATGTTTTGACATTGTTGTCAGGACTGATTAGTGCTTTGAAGCACTATTTGCAGTCTTTCTTTACAGCTACTGTTTCTTCTCAACCAGTGCACAGGATCTTAGGGTTCAAAAGGTTATTTCAGATCAGTTTGTGTTCAGTCAGAGTTTTGATTTGACAGTAACCTTCTAGTTTTGTGCCCGGGAGTTGTTTCAGATGCAGCATCAACACTTGCTAATACCCCACCTAAGTTATTCTTCCTGGCTAAGACAAACTTTTGAAAAAGTTGAGTGAAAATTCTTCTGTGAGAATTAGTGAATAGAGCTCAAAAGATGCTGAGTTGTAGAGTATGCTAGGGTGAATATATTAACAATGATGACTTAAATCAGCCAGGAGAAACAGGGCAAACTGAAACTTAATCATTGCCTCTTTGTTAGTGGAATCATTGTCCCTGGGGAAATTCATTTAAAAAAAATAACAAAACAAATAAGCAACAACGTTCGACAAATTTATCACATGACACAAGGGGAAAAAGATATGAATGTTACAGAAACAAAACTTCAAGGAAAAAAACAGAAGCTAGCTTGCAAACCCCTGAGATCGTGGTTGTTGCTGTTGGCATCTCAAAGATGGATTTCCAGATATTTGTACACATTGTCACATTGGCATGCACTAAACTGAAGCTTTTTTTGTTCCTTCATTCAGTTTTTTTTATTCAAAATAGCAAAAAGAATAATCCATGGCCAGCCAGTCCAGGTTACCCACTTGACTGCAAAGAAGTTTTGTAGTCCCTCATTTTCTAAAGTAAAGGTGAATAAACTTTTGAAGCTGGGCATAAAACGTGAAAATAAAAGAGTCTTTATTTTCTAACAGCTTTCTAGAAGCCCCTACAAGGAGGCTTTTCATAGTAGCAGCAGCAGTAGAGTATTTTTTATCCATTAATGCCACATTTTTTGGATGAAATATTGGTCTGAGTAGCTACTTTAAAGTCTTCTTTAATACTACATTATTCAATACTTTATCATATTAAGTTGTTTTTCATGCTCTTTTACTATGCTCCATCTAAGAGTATAATGAAAGATATAGCCCTGTACACTTGTGAAGTCCCTTACATGTCACCAAAGACAGGTGGAGTACAAATCCAAACCCTTTGGTCCAAATTTAGTCACTTCTGGATGAGCAGCCAAGATGACAACAACCCAGAATTCAAAGCTCCAGATGCAAAGTTCACCTATCCATAGTTTATAACATTGTGGCAACTGGTAGCCTACTTCTCTACATGATGGATTGTCTTTGCTTCTATGCTGAAAATGAAGGTTGTTTTTGGTTTCTCTCCCTTTCAGATCATTAGCTTGTGCTTACATTTATTTGTTATTCACCTATAATTTCTGCGGACCATTTCTGTCTCTCTTCTTGGCCGGTCTTTTCTCTATTATTTCCACAAATAGCATGGCACATCTTTCTTCTCTCCTCCTTCTCCATGGCTTTCTCTCTCGCCCATGCTGGCAGAGCAGATGGTCCTGCAGAGTGCTTATTGTTGGCTAAAACTGGAGACCTGGAGTCACAGCAGATAATGAGAGCATAGTGTGAGCAATGGGGTCCCTGTGTCATTGCCGCCTTCCTACTGCTATTGGAGCACAATGATTTTTAGTGTTATTATTTTGTCTCTGCCTGGCTCATCAGAGGAATCATATTCCAAGCTCACAAATTAGAGTGATGCTGTAGTAGATTTAATTGTCCAGTAAACTAAGGTTGCTGAAAGCATTTTTTTCTTTGAGTTACTTATAATTGAATATTCTCCTGTGCATTTCACTTTCAGTTACTTAAGGCAGAATAGAAAAATGATTTATTTTCCCACATAATCAAACCTGTCTGCCCTACAAGAACTCAATTACATGAACAACAATATTTCTCACGTCTTCTTCCATCAGCCGAGACAAGAAAATGATTGACGAGGGAAAATGAGTAGTATTTCTCACCACGGGCAGGCATATTATCCCAAGGTGTGGCTTGTCTCAAGCTGTTGTGTTGAAAATAATGCATCAGAAATCAATATTAATCCTGATTAGTCTGATACATGCAAGCTGCTTGGGATCGCTCACCCCCTGAAAACACACCAATCAATAATCAGCTTTGTCAATACTGTACATGGCTTAAGTAGAGCCTCTTGTGTGTGTATTATACCCTTCTTTTGTTTGTGATACATGTGATTCACATGTAACATGGTTTCTTCTTGGTTAACTTTTCCAGCCACTGTGATACTTGGCAGCTTAGAGAGATCATTTGTAGCCTCAGCCAGCCGCCGAACATGATGAAAGTATTCACTTTTATACAACTCAGACAACACACAGAGTCTGTCGATGCCCTTGAGGTAAGGAGAGCTGGGTGAAGGAGGCTCCTTCTCCAAGCTGTGCAGAGGTTTCTTTGGTAAATGCTGACACAAACAGAAAGCTGATTCTCCTTTGTGTCAGGTGGGCCGTCAGGGGGGAAGCAACCAGCGATAAACGCAAAATTGATATTCATAGCCAGGCTCCACTCCAGCCGAGGGGCGCACTGATCAGAGTGTTCATACAAAGTTTCATTTGCAGAGGCAAGCAGCCATGCAGGCCAAGCAGACATCTGCACACACACACACACACACACACACACACACACACACACACACACACACACACACACACACACACACACACACACACACACACACACACACACACACACACACACACACACACACATGAAGAGTCCTCTCCACCCAGCTCATGTCAAGTCAGAGTATGATGGCTTTATTTCACTTCTCGTTTGTCATCCCTTCACAGCATTGAAAGGGTGTGCTTCACCATCTGTCTTATTGTTTTTCATTAAATACATGGTTAAGTTTTAATATATGCACGTCCTCAGGGAACAAATACATTGAACCAGAGCTTTATTGAACTGAAGATGTACAGAATACAGCAGCTGTTCTTTCTCCTACAGTGTTATTCCTTTTTGATAAGATAATTGTTAGATATAAAAAAGGTGATAGCATTACTATAACATTAACTGCCAAATTGAATCTGTCCATTCCAAGAAAACCCACTGCTTGGCCTGATATTTTTGATGTTTTTCCATGTGACTGGCTGCTAATAAAAATATGATTGGATGTCAGAGCCTCCTCAAACAGTGCCTTCACCCACACAGTCTCAGCACCTCTGCACCGCTGAAGTAATCATGGCACCTTGCCACTCATCATATTGAAACAGCCCTAGAATATAAGTGTAGGCATTAGTGTCTTCTTTAATAATTCATGTATTGAAATAAACAGCGTAAATTGCAGCATGGGGTGGATGGGTAGGTATTAGAATTTGACTTTGCTGCCAGAGATGCAGATTAAATGTTTATTCATTTTGTGTAACCTCTGTTGGTGAGTGCATCATGATGAAAAGTTGGTTTGTCTTCTCGTCTAATGCATGCGTAAGATAAAGAATGTAACCAGGATTCTTTTTATTTTGACTTTTTTCCAGTCAGTAAACAGATGTGCAGAACTGTTTCATTTACCAAGTACAAATGTTCTTATCAGAGGACTTGGCAGCACTGGGATGCAGCCGAGGTCCATTGTTGTTTTCCCTCCTTTCATGTCGGAGGTGATTTGTATATGCATTCAGTCATTACAGAAGCTCAGTGTGTTACTAATGAGAAGTTTAATGAGACTCTCTCCATGGACCAGCGACCGGGGCCAAGGCCTCAGACGGATTATGAAATCTCCCATTTCCTCCTGCAGCATGGGGCGTTTTTCATTATTGCACAGTGCGGATACTTACGAAATCCTCTATTATCCTGAGCTCCACAGCCGGGCGACAGAGCAGAGACAACACAGCTAAGGCAAAAGGTAAAAAGAGACAATACAGGTAGAAAGCAGAAAACAAGGATCCATTTCACTTTGATACAGCTGTTGCCTTTCTCTTGTGCAGCGTCTATATATTTCAACAAGGATAAATGGGGAAAAAAAGACTTTCATGGATCACCTGACAGAGTCCTGGGGTGTCACAAGATTAATTTCTGGATTTGTAATTTACTTGGGACTTTTTTTTGCCAGTAGCGTTGCTTTCCTTGGATTTCATCACAGTTAAATTTCCAGGTTGATGAAAGCTCTTTCAGAGTGTTCAAAAGAGCATTAAAGCTTATTCACACCTTCAGTTTGCCTGATGAGCAACCGAACAACAGGTATTATGGTATAAAACAGCTTATTGTTAATCCCTCTCCCTCTGCTCCTCTGTCTGTGCACCTTGAGAGGATTCATATGATAATTTTGCAGTTCACTTGTCGTGAGAACAGTGAGGTCTGCCATCTGTAAGTGGGAGGTCTGCAGTCAGGAGCGTGGGTAGAGAATAATAGATATGCAGGTTCCTTTGGGTCTTTTGACTCTCACTCTCACAATAAGAAGGTGTGTATGTGATTTTTCTTTTTGTATACAGAAAATTACTTCACAGTCACTTTTCGATGAAATGTGTCCCACCAGTGTCTTCGGCACAATTTATACCTCACATTGAAATACCGCTTGTGATAGTGGCTGCATAAATTTGCTGTTGTTTGTTTAGTGGATATGTATGGTCTGAGCTCTTTGAAGGATCAATCATCAATAAGTGGATGTAAAGCCAATGTAGCCAATGTGGCCAACAGAGAGCAAATCCATTGTTTGCAAAAAAATGCTAAATCCAAAAGCTACACAAGAAAAACAGTACATACTGATAAATAAGAAAATTCTGGAAAACTCAATTTATTCTTGAATTTTTTTAGAAAAGTGAAACTTAGATTAGGGAACGACAGTGCAATACTTCAAGCATTTAGTTTTTTTTTTTTTTATGTGATGGATGACAGTTAATAAAAACTCAACTGGATCTGGTATCTCTCATCTTCCTCTAGACAATACTCCAGAGATTTTCTTGGGGGTCAAAGTCCAGAAAGTTAGCATGTGAATGAAGCACAGTGATACCATGACAGTTAACCAGACTTTGATACTTTTGGCGCTGTGGACAGGTGCCAAGTCCTGCTGGTGAAAGAAACAGGCATCTTTAAAGCTTGGCTTCTTCAGCTAGTCAGCAAAAGGAAGCAGGGAATAGGGATGCACCGACCCAATCCTGGTTTTGGGTGTCGGTGCTGATCTAGCCCCTCAAAGCTGTTGTGCTCAAAACATTACCAATCTTATTCACAGTAGGGTATGCAGCTTATTACTTAACACTTTTATCGGATCAGTATCGGTATCGGTCGATACCCAAAGCCCACGTATCTGTATCTGTATCTGTATCTGTATCTGTATCTGTATCTGTATCTGTATCTCTATCTGGATCTGGATCTGGATCTGGATCTGGATCTGTATCTGTATCGGGACCAGAAAAGCTGGTTTGGTGCATCCCTACCAGGGAGTGCTCTAAAACTTCCTGATTAACGTCTGCATTAATCCTGGACTTTTGAAAACATGGTGGACCAACACCAGCAGATGACATGACACCCCAAAACGTCACTGTCTGCGGATACTTGACTCTGGACTTCAAGACACTTAGATTTTGTGCCTCTCCACTCTTCCTCCAGACTCTGGGTCCTGAATCCCAAAATGTAGTACTTTACCTAGAACCACTGAACAGGAGTCCTGTTTTCTTTGTTCTTAGGGCCTGGTAGGACTCTTGTGACACAAGGAATGTGTACCTAAATTCTTTGATATATCTGTGTGTGGTGACTCTTGATGCTCTGACTCCGGCTTCAGTCCACTCACTGTGAATTCACCCCAAAATTCTTCAATGGGTTTTTGCTTGGCAGTCCTCTCAAGGAAAGTCAAATACCAAACTTCTGGCCTCAGAATGGCTTTCTTCAAATCACATGTGCCATGACATGTGGTCCATATCCAATTATTTCATTCATTTTGAACATTGTACAAAAACATTGAGAACATCACAGCATTGCTTTAACCCTCAACAACAAACTGATAAAACACCTGAATTGTTTCTTCAAGGTGTCTTCATGCACAACAGAGCAACAAAAACAGATAAGATGAGCTCCATCTATTCACACCTCACCAGAGTCAACAACTGTTAACATTTTAATAATGATCAATTGAGATTTTTCTATTAACCTTTTTTTTTTTTTTTACCCCCGCTTCAAAGCGTATATGAGGCCAACGAATGAAAGACGACTGGATGACTTCAGCTCAGTTATTTTCTTGCATCATTAAGTTTCGTAATGTAACCTCCAGATTCAGTTTCTCATCTACAGGAAGAGAGATGGAACTTCTCTTCACCTTGATATCTTCCTGAAATGGGCTTTCAACCCACACATTTGATTAGTTCCTCTGCTAGCTAATTACCATGTGCCTTAGCATTAAAGCCAGTACCTGGTGGTCCATGCAGTATGCAAACATGTATGATGCATCAGTGAAATCCACCTCCTTTTATCTCCAATCAAAGGATGTAGCTCCCGATTATGCATGCAGAAAATCTTCGGACACCTCTTTGCTTTAATCAGGGCAGCATTTGAGATACAAAGATGTGTTTATGAGACGATACACTCGTACAGTCCTCATTGCACTCACTATTGCGTGATGTCTGGCTTGCTTAGAGAGGTTAAGTGGTGTTAGGGCGTTGAGTTTGAGGGCTGTCGAATTCGCAGTTTAGATTTTTCTCTCAAGTGCCCCTGAGCTAAATCTTTCCCCAGATATGTTACATTATAATGAAGCAGAGAGAGGAGAAAGTGACCCATTACACCCTATTAAAGGAGGCTGTGCACTGAGTCTTTGCCAGAGGTGGAATGGTCTTTTAATTAAATGTGGAATTAAGAGGTTTTAAACACAGGGAAAAAGATAAATTAGGGATAATGTATGGTGAGTTAGCTGTTACAGTGGGATGAAACCCTGAACATGCCAATTCTCAGCCTTTTCATTAAAAAGCTGTTTATTGCGAGAAATGAGTTGTTTGACACAAACCATTGATCACTGTTTGAATATTCATTTGAGAAATTATTGGTCCCTGTTGGATGGGGAAGCTGAAGAGAGATGGGAAATGTGGGAAGTGGAACTAGTAACTGCAGCTGTGAAGACTAGCCTTTGAATGTGGGGCCCATGCTGCACATTTCTAAAATTGATCTGATTTAGCTGTCATTGATAGGAAATTCCCACCAATAATGAAGCAAGGGTAGGTGAAAAGGTTCTCATTAATCAGCACCTGCTTCAGATTGTCCACATCTGTGAAAGTCATGTCACCGTAGAAAGTCTAAGAAATGATTTTTTCCTTTCACAACCTTTAGTCTTCGCTGTATCAGAAACTGTGTTCTGTTCAAGCAAACATTTGATTATCGATTAATTGTCGAAAAGAAATTACTTTAAATACTGAAATATTAATTAAAATAAATTAATTGCAATTAATCACATTTTTAACCTGGAATTCCCTGCCAGCCCGCATGAGGGCGCGCTTTGTGCCAGACGTCCTTGATGCACATGCGGGAACACAAGAGAAGCAGATTTCTGACAACAGCAAGACAAATGAAAAGAAGTGGACGACTTTCTTAAAGATCCACCACCACTCCTTGACTCAAGTCCTGCAGCATGGTGGAAGGTATATGAAGGCAGGTTTACAAAAATGGCAAACCTTGCACGGAAATACCTGGCCATACCTGGCACATCTGTCCCTGCTGAACAAGTGTTTTCAGCAGCTGGGCTAACTTTCAACGGGCGGCCCCGTACATAGCCTAAATAGCCATATCCATCTAATTTACATGACGTGATGTCATTTGTACATTGTTGCGTTCACATTTCTCCTCACCCTGTTTTGCGCACGGCAAAGTTCCGCCCCCAACGCGTTGACAGACACACAAACACATGCGCACATTTATACACAAGTGCATTCTGTATGGTAAAACCACCACAAGAAACATCTGCCAGCGCCTTCTCTGTGGAGATGCAAAACTCGCTCCCCTGCCCCCAGCTGTCGACAATGCCATGGCATGGATGTTTTTATTTTTTTTCCTGGGCACATCCATTATACTCAGGGATGTTTTTAGTTGTTTACAGGTAGCCTGTATTTTAAGGTAAAGGATATGATAGTGCTTATAGTCCAATTGTGACACCTTAATTTCTTTTCAGAATTTTTTTTCAGAATTTTGTTTATATATTTTATTATACTGCTATATAAGAGACAGTGCACTAATTTATTTTCAATTTAAAGTCACCTTAATTTTTGTTCTATTTATAAAAGTAGTATTTGAGAGGTTTGTTTTGCTTCTAACAGACAGTGCACTAATTTGTTTTCATGTTACAAGTAGCCTTTAAGAAACCGTGTCATTGCATTGTTCCATTTGTGAATGTGTTGTTCCCTGCTGTTAGGAACATTTTTTTAAGGAATATGATTTGCATTTTCTCTTTCATAAAAAAGACAGCTTTTTTGTAGAAACAAATCTATTGATTTAGAGGGAAATTCAGATTCTCAGAAAAATTGCCACTTGTCAATTAATCGATCATCGATTGATAAGATGAAACAATTATTAATTAATAAATTACTTGAAAATTTGCATCCCTAGTTCTGTTATATCTATAATTCATTTTGAGTGCTGTAGATTTCTATTCTTACATCTACAGTTCTTTGTTTTGCTTTAAATCTCTGCTCTTTTCTCTGCTTTTATCATTTTCTTTGTTTTTTAAAATAATAAAGAGACAAATGTCAAATGAGCTTGACTTTCATTGTGCAGTGTGAAAAGACCCTACTTAGTTTGGGTACTTAGTTTGTGATTGGAGTTTAAGTACTCATAATTGCCTGCTCTTGATGGCACTGATCTGTTACACACGTCACTTTATTGAACACAGGGTATGCTAATCAATGTTTGGATGCTAATCAATAGGAGCCAGTACCAATACCACTAATACTTTTGGTACTTAAAATTTCAGTTAGACAGTCATTCTGCACTAAGGATAAATTGTGTTTACTATTAGTTTTTAATAAATAAACTGAAGTGGAAAATAAAACATTTTAACTCTTAAATCTCCCTGGTGCATTCATATTGTCTGAACGGGACCTGATGCACATTTGCCATGGTGTCAAATTGTGGCAATGTAGCACCAACTAGTGGCAAAGAAGACTTACTGGACAAAGTATCGGCTGCTGGTATTGGCAGCCTTTATGAGTACCTGATACCTTGAAAAAGGCTGGTTCTTGCCCATTCCTAAATAGAACTAAAGGTTGTTTATGTTGATATTTTCTTGGAGGAAAAAATATTCTGACCTGCTTATACTCTCTGAGAGTAACACTTGATCATTTTATTTTCAAGAGTTAACAGTATATTAAACTGTTCAGCATTGGCAGAGACGATTTGGCATTTTTTCAGTGGGAAAACCCACATTCTTGGCTCTGCTGCTCATCCCACAAACCCATGTTCCCTACAAATGTAGCACCATTAAAGAGAGAAATAAACAAGGCTTTCAGACGGTATTAGATTCATTGCCAAGAAGCATTGTTACAACAAAGAAACAATCCACCGAACACAAATCGACTTACTTTCTGAGCTATGATTAGTTTGATATAAGCAGATTCTAGACTTCTATTTCGGACGTGCATATGTCAGCAGAACTTTTGCTTCATTTAACTCAGATTAAAGTTGCATATGTCTCATTTTTTGTTTCTGCAAGAGTGCAAGAATCTCATCAAAATAGTGCTTCAGGCCTCTGGAAACATGAGAGTAGGATTTATCAGATTCATAAGATTTTAAGATGCTAATTCACTTATCATCCACACAGGATTATTTCAGTCTTTGTTTCTCTGACTGTTTGCTCTCTGCTCTCTCAGCCGCCATCTGTCTTGTCTTGGTATTCCTTGTGTATCTTTCTGTCCAAAGCTTCTGCATGAGGTCAGGTTTGCCACAGTGGGATAGTAATTAGCTATAAAGGGGCCTCCCAGAGGGTGAAGTCTTGACCCCACCTTTGTATCCAACCCTGCCAAGCCACTGTGCAGTGTGCCAAACCTCAGTGGGTGTAAGTGCATGCAGAAATTTCCCCACTCTTCACCACCAACCCCCCATGGCTACTTCTTTTCCGCCGCACTACTCTTCGGTTTTGTTCTCTGTGTGTCTCCTTGGCTGTCTGCTTTTTTGGAAAAACTCCCAAGTTAAGAAGGGAATAATTCTTTAATTTCTTTAATTTCTCATTGGCCTGTCAGGTTAGCTTTATCAGCCCTGCAGAGATGTTCATGTTCAGGAAAACAAAGCTCTCAAAAAACGTTAATGCTTGCTTTGGTTCCCAGGATTGTTATTGTGATTGCTGAATTCAAGAAATACAGCCAGAGGCGGGCACATTTCGAAATGCGATGTGGTTGAGTTGGCCAATATGAGCTTTGTTTATAAGCGTGTGTGTGTGTGTGTGTGTGTGTGTGTGTGTGTGTGTGTGTGTGTGGAACACAGGTTATAATAGCCTTGCATACAGCTTCTTAGATTTATAAATGGCTTATGTTTGTGTTAATATGTATGATTAGTTGGCACTTAAATGCAGGGCTGATTGCATGCATTCTCTATTTGTGTGTGTGTGTGTGTGTGTGTGTGTGTGTGTGTGTGTGTGTGTGTGTGTGTGTGTGTGTGTGTGTGTGTGTGTGTGTGTGTGTGTGTGCGGCCCTTACTGTTGACTTAACCACTCCTTAGCACAGCTAGCTCGGGGCCCCAGGTTACACACAGTCTCAGGGATAGAAAGTGGATTATTCTGGAATCTCAGATATCTCAGCTGGAGGCAGATTTGATAAAGCCATCTCAGTGTCCAGAGAATGAACAGAATATTAGAGGAGTAACAAAGCAGGCAAAGAAGAAAAAACACACACAGCTACTGGCCCTCCTGTTTGTGCACGACAGCATGGGTTACGTTAGCCTTGTTTGTCTTATTTTGAAGAACTTTTCTCAGGATTTTTGCCCGTAAGTTCCAATGAGTGTGAAATAACACTCTTTATGTAAATGACTATTATAATTTATGTAAAACAGAAGACTGTTTTGAGTCAGGGTTGTTCTATAATCTCCAAGGGAGATCTTTTCCACTTTGACTCGAGATTAATCAAAGCTATTTATACATCTCATGTGCCTCGTTAGTTTAGAGGCGAGCAGATTTTGGATACTTGATGAAATGTTGTCATCTCTGTAAGCTTACAACAGAACTACCAGTCTAACTTAGTATGACTATTGGTTGGGCGCTTCGCCATGCACGAACCAGCACAAGCAGAAATGTGTACAAATGACATCCCGTCACGTAAATTAGATAAATAACATACATCTATTTTGTCTGTTGAATAAAAAAACAAGGTATAGAGGTAACTCTGAATCGCTTCTGCTGCTATACAGTGGTAGGGGACACACTGATTTTGAAAACCCCAGACTTGAAATGCCTGTTACTTATGCTGTTGTGTAGTTAAGCTGGGGCTGTAGCTCTGGTTAATGGTTCCCACTGTAGTGCTGTACTACCCCTACACAAACAAGCAAAAACAACGGATACATCCGTGAAGCTTGTTGCAGTTTGGCAGAATTTTGAACAAGTAAATAGTGGTAAAAGTTTTATGTTGGCTGAATGTGGTTAAACTTCTGTTTAAGCACTCAATGGCCCTAATTTATCAAACGTGCGTACGCCTGAAAAATGGGTGTACACTCCTTTCCACGCACAGATCAACATTTATCAATCTGAACAAGGGCGTCGGGTATGCTCAAATCCCACGCCAGGCCAGTGGAGAGCGTGGTGCAGCGAGGGAAATCTGTCTGTGAAGAAGAATTATCAGATCATATGAGCACAAAACATTTTCAGAAATAAAAACTGATGTTCTTAGATTAATATTTAGATCCATGAATTAGATTTGACACCAAGAATGTTTCTAACATTTTACTCTTCTTCCACCAAGCTATAAAATGCTTCACTATGAAAGAGCAGCGTGAGCTGTCAGCTGATTTCTCCCCATTACAATGTGTTTACTTTATCGGTTTACTAGAAAAAATAAAAATAAAGTGGCGGTTATCAGTTTTTAATACACTTCCATGTCCACGATAAAGTCTCTGCAGAGAACATTCAAAGGATACTGGATCAAACTTTTAGCACAGATTTTTTTTTTTAAGGAAGCTGTATTGATTACAGGATTTACTGTGAAGATGATTATTTCACTCCTCATATCATATAAACGTGAACAGTGTGTAAAAAAGTGACTTTTTATTAACAGAAGATGTTCATTTACATGAGATCACAACCTATGTGCTCGTCTCGTGGTACGAATAATCATAAAACTCTGGTCTACCCGTGCGTAATTGCTCACGATCGACACACTTCAGCTCCACTCCCTCCTCAGTCTGTGACAGGTTCAGGCTGGAGTCTGCAGCTTCTTCAGAGCTCAAACACATTTTTAAAAGCCAACTTTACGTGTTTTTGGACCTGAACGGAAACAATTAATAATATTGTGGCTTCTAATAATCAGACATCACGGATTAATTAATCAAGGTATAAACGAAGGATGTGTAAATTAGATGTTTAAAACTCTGCTATATTTTGGTTTGTCACATCCACGCTGCTGAATCACTGCAGTGATTTCCTTGCAGGTGAGTTTTTTTTGTGATTCGCTCTACTTTTCTGCCACTTTTCTGACTGCCAAACAACCCGGCGTCAGTTCCTCTCTACCTCTGTTGCTGTGGCGTTGTCGATTACCAGCATAGAGAAGTTCCCTTTTTCCTGTAATGCGTCTCTCCATGTCGTAAATTCTGCGGGTTCGGCCAGCTGAACCTTGAATATTTAGGGGCGTGTTATGTAAATTACAAATGGTTTCAGCTGCCACATTTATCAACACCTGATCAGGCATACGCTGTGATTGGCCCTGATACGCATGTTTCATAACTCACACGTGAACATTGCCGTAAACTGATTTTTAC
Organism: Halichoeres trimaculatus; assembly: GCF_033239565.1. Taxonomy (NCBI): domain Eukaryota; kingdom Metazoa; phylum Chordata; class Actinopteri; order Labriformes; family Labridae; genus Halichoeres; species Halichoeres trimaculatus. Next base: position 28,614,484 of record NW_027437181.1, read on the forward strand.
CCCTAGATCTGCACCTATTCCCATGCAAGTTTGATAAACGAGGGCCAATATGAGCAATGTGTAACCAGCACAGGCATTAAGATGTTAGCTTGTTAGAAGGACAGAGGACTGGTAGTGCCACCTCTGTTAAAGTTTGACAAATTAAGATGATATTTTTTACCAGTGGACATTGTGATCCTGCATTTATTTGTGTGTAATCGTTTTGTTCAATTTGGAATGTTAAAGGCAGAGTCTGCAGGATGTGCCTAAAAAAATTAAAATGTCATGTTATACCGGAATAATTCTGCTCTATCTCCTTAAGTCTCCTCAAGTCTCCTTTAGGCCTCTATACATGCGTTTCAGTGTCTGTGTCTGCCTTACCCCCTCAGCCTGTATGTTGATGTTTTGGTTGAGTAGGGACGTTTCTGGGCAGAGAGTAGGCGTGGGCAAGTAACAAAAACTCCTACAGACTCTGACTTAAACTGATCTTTTTTTCTAATCTATTTTAAAAATTTGGCTGGTCTAGTTTAATTTTACATACAAATAGAAAAAAATACTAGGATGGACGCCTCAAAAGCATCTCAAGCCATATTTGTAGTAAAGTTCAGTTGAGAAAAGGACCATTGGAGAAGAGAGGAAAGGTTTTCAGTGAACAGAAATTGAAAAAAGGAAGTGTTAACATGCTTAAAAGGTCATGTGTATGAGAAGATATGTCTCTCATTCACTTGCTCAAGTGAAAAATTGATTTCGTCTAATAAATGTGCATTTCATTTCCATCCCATCTGTCTGGAACTGCAATCACTGTATTTAATCTACGTGAGCATTCGTTGACATGTCTTTATCGTACATGTCTCTATCGTACATGTCTCTATCGTACTCTCCTTAAAAGTTCTTTTGCACTTTTAGAGGACACTCACACAGCGCTCAAATACAGCATCTCTTGAATAAAATTTTAGGATTTGGATTAGAGACTTCTTTCATCTTAAAAAAAATCCATAAGATCAAGGCCGGCTAAAGACGATAAACCTCATTATGAATCAGTGTGATCTTTTATTCATGAGGTGGCCTTGACAAATCTGTTTTCAGCAGTGGCTCTCTACCTGTCCCGTTGTCCCTATGTAAATGAGACCATGGCTCTGAAGCGCCCCCATTCACTGCAATCTCCATATCATTTGGTAGGTTGGGGACCCTCAGTCTGTCTTATCAGGTATGGGTCACACAGATAAAGGAGATGGAAGATGATTGACAGCAAAGGACATAGCCGAGCATTCATTCATGACCACACACAAACCAAACACAACTTTAATATGGTGTCATTAGTCTTACTGTTTGTCTTGATGTTGTAGTCAGAAATGTGACAGACTATGTAATCAGTGATCATTTTCATTGTCTTCTGTAAACACTATTATTATCCTTCATCACCATTATGAAGTCTACAATAGCTTTCCATAAACATCAGGGAGAGAGCAGAGATTTATTATCAAGGAACCAATTTTCTACTGCCACAGATTTTGCTAATTCAAGGTTATGGTTTATTTCATTACTTTAAGTGCAGCATCTTTCATTTCCATTGTTGCATTATTCTGCCTCAAATGCATTAAAAAGCTCATTATCTGTGTGTGCATGTGTGTGTATAATAGTTACTCTGTTGATAGTGTTATTTTCTGAGAACTGGAAAAACAAACATTAATTTTACCAGCTCAGTCTGGCTTTGTATTAGGTGATAATGACTTTTGTGAGGCTTGCCCTGTTCTTGTAGCAGTGCGCTAAAACTAAATCAAAGTTTGCCAGGGCTAAGATGGTTTTGATACTGTCGTCAAACTACTAGGCAGAGTGTTTATGTGATCTGATGAGGGCTGCCCCCCTTATAGACAGATAAACGTTAGTCAATGAATTTTGCCTTTGTTGGCCAAGTTCTCATAGGTCTTGTGATTTCAGGAGAAAAACACTGAAACTCAAACTCATCTCCTCAGAGTATGATCTCTTTGCACAGAAAATCAATACAAAGCCGGTGAAGGTTCAAGAAACCATTGGCTGATGGCACAGTAGCTGCAAACAGTATTTAATAGTTTGTTTTATCTCCATTCTTTTCAAAATGGTGAACTATATTGGTAGCCTTTAGCCAAGCTAATGGCCAAAGTCCATCAGATCTGTGTTTATCCTTTTCTGCTTCGTCATTGCACTGCTCTGCTATGTTACGGCTCTGTTTCAGATCCAGCTATCCGTAGCCTTTCAGTTTTTTTTTTTCTGGCTGCCGGAGCATGAAGCATCAATCAACACAGAACAGATCAAAAGGGACAGAAAGTCAGACACCAAAACAGAATGAAAACATCTGGTAGAATTTCATAACAAAAAACTCAGTGTTACCACCATAGACTGTTTATAGAGTGGACAGTGTGGCTCCGCCATTTTCCATTATACAGTTTTGAAGCCAAAATACCTCTGTCACAGGCGCAGCCATTGGCAGCAATTGCAGCCAGAGTCTGCGCAGTAGAGACTGTGAGGGATTCTGGGAGAGTCTGAGGGGAGCCGGGTGACAAAAATAATAACTTTTTTTTTTCTTTTGTGAGTTTAATCACTTCTTGACTCTACATCCCGACATATTTTACGATCCCTGAAAAAAATACACAAGAACGGCAGCTGTCAATCATCATTAAATGTGACGTAAAACCTTGTTTTTAACCTCTTATGACTAATGAAAAAGAAACTTTTCAGAACAAAGAGGACCTAAATACAAAGCAGCTAAATTATATCTTCAAATCACCACAACAATCGGACGTGAGAAACATTTCTACGAGGAGTATTAATTTTTTTAAGTTTGACTACAGCCCATCTGGAATGACTGGAGAGCGTTTTTTTTTTTTTTTTTACCTGTACTGCAGCCAGCCAACCTCACTTCGAGCTGAGCAAGATGATGTCCATTTTTTTACAGTCAATGGTTACCACCAGATCTTACTTTACTTACCTACAACAACAAAGTCAACAGGTTAGAGGTTTATGAATGGTAACAAAGATGTCATTGATGAGGAAGTCTGCATAGTTAAGCCAAAAGAAACAAGTGGTTTGTCCATCATGTTCAAAAAGTGTTTCTTTTCTGGTTCATCAGTGTCAAAAAGTTTGAGCCAGTGGTTACTACTGCATTATGTGTAAACAGTAAAGTACAGCCAGGAGCAACCTCATCTTACACGTCAGCCAGATCACACCAGGGGAAGAAGTGCAGAACATTTCCCCTCTGACTGTTGACACTGTGACAAAATTACAAATATATGCAGTCTGCATTTTAGGTGTGTCTTTAGTTTTCTGTAGATCTAAAACTGCCGAAAAATATGATCAAGTCAAAGCTCTTTCTATGTGCCCTGTTTAAATGTAGTTTAAAAGTGTGATTGTCTTCATAAACTATACTGACGAACATTACTCAAACTGCAGATGAAAACGTCTCGTAAGTCTCTAGTTCAGGTATCAAAATGTTACAACATTAATCTGTATGTTTTATCTGTTATGGAAGGTGGACTTCCACATTATGTGTTCTGAAAGAGGATGTATATCTGACAGTCTCTGGAGTCCTGCATATGCAAAATATCTATGCAAAGTAATGCTTTGCCTTAAGCATGCTTTTGTTTTGTTTTGTTTTGCCCCTCTGAGGTAATGCAGAGTTAATGTCTCCTGTGAGTTTCAGACTGAATTAATGCATTCTGGTGCACAGCTATTTGTGATAAACTGCTTTAATAAGGTTGATAAGAAGCTTCTAATGCTAAAGCTATGATAAACACAAAGATGGGTTGTAGTATATGGCTTTAATCTAAAAGTTTAGGGCCCAGTAGGTAGAGCTGTGCTATTTTTTATTAGTGGTGGGCAGTCTGAAGATGCCCACACACTGTGCAGGGCAGCACATCTAACCTTAATGGATACTGACCTCCTTACAGAGAAAAGGATCCTGGAAGCAAGAATGAAAGTTAGTAAAAAGGAAGAAAAGCTTTGAGAGCGACAGACAGCCTGAACTGGGTCATCAAAAGCAGTTACCTCGATTCATCTCTAATAATATCCCCTCGCCCTGGGCCCAGGTCTGCAGCAGCTGTCCGTATGATGGCCCGGGCTGCTTGATGAATGAGAGTGCCAGGCAGCACTATAGGCTTCCAGACTGCGCTGCAAGGCTCAGAGATTGCCACCGAGGACAACCACAGTCAGCAAATCAATTCACAGCCCTCCAGAGAAGTAGTCAGCGCTCACAAACTCATCTGCCTTAAGCTCCGACGATTCTCCTGTCACCGTGTTCCCTCCCTCGCCTGTGGGATGCTCCCCTGTCCTGTTCTGAGCAGGATTGGTGTGACTGAAGTGGCTTCATCTATACAGTATCTCAGCTGCAGCTGATTCTGCAGGGCAGGATATGGGAATGTCAGTGGAGATTTAATTAATACCTGAAGGCTGTGTAAGCCTTTACGCCGTACACTGATAACAGCCAGCTTGCATCCCATTGGAATCTCAGAGCACCTTTTTTTTTTTTTTTTTTTTTTTCCGTCTATTAATAGTTTGGAGTACGTGCTGGGAGAGACAGATCAGAGATCCCTGAGCAGAACTTTGATTACAACATCAGAGGAGCTGCTATCTCACCCAGGGAAAAGGCTCCTTTAGACTGAGCGGGGGCTTCGGCTCACACAGCTCTTAATTTCACATAATTGCAGTGTCCTGGGGAATATTTTGACCATCTTAAATACAGAAAAGAGGATTCTGCCATCACTAGGCAAGTTAAACATCACTTAAATAGGCAAGGGAGTGCTTTGCAGTTTAAGGTTGTTTTTTTGTGTGTATTACATGTTCATTTTGTTGAGCATCTCACCCTTCACAGTCACATTAAAAGGTCCCATATTATGCATGTCTTTGGCTTTCCTCCCAGCCCACAAAATGTGATATTTAATGACAAAACCTGTACTTAGCAGTGCTTGTGAATGTAAAATCCTGACCTACAACAAAGTAGTTTCTGGAGAGAAATCTCCAGCAGCGGGGAGGAAAATGCCTAAGTTGAAGAGCCATCACTGCTCTGTTTTTGGCTGTAAACAGCCACATAGTTCCAAGCTAAAGCTTCCCATCTCAGAATAAGACAAGACTCAGTGGCTAGAGTTCATTTATGAGGGAAATGTGCCAGCTACACTCAGTAAAACTGTGCATGTGTGTGCTAGTCTCTTCACGGCCGACTGCTTTTCCAACTTTGGACAGTACAACAGAGGACTAGTGAATAGACTGGTCCTGAATCCAGGCGCATTACCAACCATCCACCAACAAACCTCAGACCCTGGAAATGTGAGTATTTTAAATGCTGTGTGCTGTGGAGCAGATGTAAGAGCTTTTCCTCAGTGTCCCCCCTGTCTCTGTGTTAGCTTCAGGATGCTAACTTTAGCTGCGATTAGCCTGTTGTTTTAGCCTGTAATGTTACGGTAAACGAGCTTTGCTGTTTTCTAAACATTGTGCACTCGCAGCTCGTGGCGCCGCTCTGAGTGACGTGGAAGAGTGGGGCGGTATCAGCAGTGGCTCATTTACATATGAAGGCCACGCCCACTAAATCAGAGCGTTCTGAACAGAGGGGCTATGAGAGCCTGAAAACAATGCTGCTGTGCTTGATTTATTGGCTTTTTGGACCAAGACATGTTACTACCATTTCATGAAGACATCAACGATCCATATTAAACTGCAGAAAAGGAGCACAATATGGGACCTTTAACAACCAAGAGAAGAAGCACAGATTTATTCTGCAATCATCAGTGCTTGAACCTGATGTTACCATGCCATAATTGATAAATAAAATAATCTCAAAGTGATATTCATGCATAGGTCTGTACTCAGAGAAAATTAGCTTTCTCTGTTAATATGAGGAGAAAAAATGACTGAGGAATTTCCATGATAAGCTGTACTAATGTTTTTGGGTGTGATTGATAATACAGCTGCTTCTGAAAAGATAGAAGCTCCAGGTGTTACAGCTTCATAGGGCTGAAAGCCCCTGTGTACTGTTAGCACACCCAGCAGGAGCTAAGAATAGCCAGTGGTAACAGTTTGTCGAAGAACTGGTGTGAATTAAACAGTTTCCATCACTGTTTCTCTCTGCTGCTGCCTCAGTGTTGCTAGCTGGCTCTGCTGGCATGAAGGATGCTAATGTGGTTTGATTTGCATTTGGAACCTGATCATGTACACCACCTCATCTGTTTTGCAGAGCAGGACTAGTGGAAACATGATGATGATCACCATCAGAGTTTAATGAGAACTCAACCATCAACGGTCTGTTATTTCACAGATATTAGATGACTTTCAGGGGGGGTTGTTGATTGTGTTTCACCACAAATGTAAATGCAATGATTTCAAACATGCAAAACACAAACTTCTCTCCAGAAGAGATATTCATACCTTGATTAAAAAGAAAACTTTACGGAGAAACCATAAAGTAGAATCTATGTTCAGCCCTCGTCGGTAGTTACAGTGAAAATGAAGTACGTGCCTCGTAAACCAGTCCAACAATAAAAATAAAATCACTGAACACAGAAGTCAGAACATTCCCTTTCATTTGCTCTGAAGCCCATTGATTATTCAGAGTTTAGCAGGTTGATGCTGGCAGGAATAAATGATTTGACAGCTCTTATTGTTTTCGGTGGTGATAGTGGCAGCCTGAGGGCAGGATGGTGTATTCACTGAGGACGGGCTGAGATGGATCAGCAATGATTCCTCTCAGCAGAGATGCAGTGCTGTGTTCTGAAAGTTGTGTGATATTGGGAACAAATGCTGAAGCTTTTGTTGGCAGTATTTTGTGTTTTGTTTCTTCGCTGGCTCGGCTAAGTGTGGTATCTGTTAAAAAGTCTTGTAAACTTTGTTTCTCCAGCAAAGTTCTTGTTACTTTTTCCTTATCTGTCAGATAATGCCTGTAGCCACCCAGTTATTTTGTCTTGTTCTTAGAATTTCTCTGAACATTTGTAGGAAGGATTGGATTTACACATCTCTAACTGTTTCTGTTTGTAAAAGTGCTGTAACATCTGAAATCTAGATCATTTGCCATAATCATCATCAGACATGATGCCTATGTAGATCTCATCCAACAAGATTGACAGTTCCTCTATTGTAATTTTAACACCTGAAACTGATGTGAGAGGGTAGGTGTGAGACACAATGATCAACAGCACACCGAAAAAAAAAAGATATTTTTTCATTTTCAATCAAAAACATTAACAATGAGTGAAACTTTTTCTCTAAAAGAAAGGGAAATAAGAATTTTTGACAGTTACCACCACCATGGTGCCAGGATGTGTAAGGGACAACACTATCAAGTGATAAAATGTACATCTGTCCCCACAGGAGGCGCCAAAAATCAACACAAACCACAAGTTCCTCATAGCATAGAATACTTTTATTTCTCTTTTTTTTTTTCAAACTGAGATTTTATATTTTTGTGAACATGATGTATCCATGTGGGATTAATCTTCAATAGTCTGTTTTTTTTTGCAGAGTGAAGGAAAAGTTGATTTGGACACAGGTGGCTTCAACAGTTAAGCCTTATTGTCCCCATTTCAATGTGATTTTTTAGTCACTTGTTCAAAAAATATTTTTTTTTATCTCGTAAAGCTGACGGTGAATAATGATGGGCACTTTTCATCAAAACTTCTGAACTAGTCATTGCTTATTTCTATTCCTTTTTATCAGACTATCTGAGTCATTGAGCCTCATTCGCTAATAAATGCTTAGAAATGTTCTTAGTAGACATGCACCGATGGATCAGCTGGCTGATTGATGGGGCCGATTTTCCTTAATTCTGGAAGATCGGTGATGAGAGATCAGAGATCAGTGATCGGCCCATCCTAACATATGAAACTGATCTTATTTACCTCTGGGAAGGTCTGACAGCCGGCCATTGTTGCTTTTTGCTCTGAGACCTAAAACTCAGGACACTTTATTGGTTGTTTAAGTTAAAACATAAAAATTTTATTGTTTCACAGGTGTTGTTCAAGGAATTTCAATAGACTAAGACTGCAACATTGAAGTTATATGCTGTCAGTGAAAAAAAAAAAGTAAAAATCTGTATCGGTCCAAATCGGTATTGGCAGGTCGAGTTTTTTAAAGATCGGTGATTGGCCAGAAAATTGTGATGGGTGCACACCTAGTTCTTACTCTGCGCACAACTTCAGTGTTTGCGCAAAACCACTGTTGGATTCATGACACTGTGATGAATCACAGCTCTGGGTAAGAATTAGATTAGACAAATTTGCTGTAAGTCATAACCAGAGCAGAGAGCATCCAAGCAGCAGACAGACTGGAGTTGCCCTGTCTCACTCCTATGTTCAATGTACAAAAGGAAACAAATTAGAAAACTTTAAACAAGCACTATGTATCTTTATTTGACCACCATCACCTAACAGGTGGTAAAGACTTGAGTTACAGTCAAAGTTGAGAAGTTTCTGATATCATTCTTTACCAAAAATGTGCTCACAGTGTTTTTGAGAAAAAAATAAATAGAGAAAATGATTTTTAGTATCACAGCAGAAATGCTATATTTAACTCTGGCTGGAATCTGATTTGTTCCTTCTGAACAGTGAAATCACACAGTCTACTGTACGGCTGCCTTCACACCCATACTCATATTAAACCATTACAAATGTCAGTGGAGCAAGTAGGCAATATTACACCATATTAACACTGTGACTCTGTTCGTAACCATTTCTCATTTGCAGCGATGCCAGTTTAGATGTGTTGCTTGCCTAACAGGGAATTACAAACGCTAAATCAAGCATCGCAGATGAAGCTTTACTGCACTTGTCAGGTCTAGATGGGAGTTATTCATGCAATATGAGTCTTTTGCCTTGAAGATGAGAGAGTATGTCATCTGCACTGCATGACGTGTCTCCTCTAATGGATACAAGCGGCTCTTTGTTCCGGAAATTACTCCACTGAGCTTTATACAATGTTTCTTTTTCTTTGTTCAAATAAGTGAACACGGACAAAACTGTATTATGAAATCTTTGCTTATACATTAAACTAGTGGTTCCTGAAGTGTGGGTTTAGACTGATAAGAGGGTCTCAAAATGCCCTGAAAAATGCAAATTTAATTATAGTTCCATGTTTCATCCATCATTGTAGAAATACAAAAACACACAGGAGTTGTATTTTATAAAACCACGCAAACAGAAAATGTTCTGTGATGAATCGTTCGCAACATTATTTTGTCAGCTCAAGACTTTTGAGGTGATTAGGCCAGGAGAATGATGTTATGGTAGCAGCAGCTAAATTTAGGGATCATAGCAAGATTAGCACAGGTTTTTCCTTCTCCACAGGTCTCTGTTTATAGATTGGCCTATTGGTGTATTCCCCCTGTAGGTGTTGCTACTGCAGTGTCACCGGTGTTTTGGGGGTCGTCTCAAGCATAAAATTCTTCTCATTAGTCTTTCTATATGTTTTTAGTTTGCGTCATGAACAGTGGTGTGCAGTCAGGGGAGGCAGGGGAGGCAGTGCCTCCCCTAGGCTAACAAGAAAAAAAAATATATATATACATTTTTATAAAAATGTTTTTTTCAGTTGTTCGTATACAATTTGTCATGATTAGAAATTAAAAAAAGGAAATTGCTGATTTGTCAACAAGAGGGGGGCTAACAGAGGGGATGGACAGCGTTTCCCGCTGGCTTCATGCTTGTAATGTGCATTGGAGGCAGAGACCGTTTACTTGAAATCACAACGTTTTGCAGGTTCGCGCATGCGTACTAAGGTCTCACGCTGATCAACGTGGGCATCGATGAGACACAGCGCTTCTCTGCCTCCGCAGGTTGTAATACCGCACCCTCTTTGAGGTCTCGCGATAGTTTGTTAGTGCAGACGTTTAAGAGTATACCGGAGGTGCCTGGCCTGTGTTCTTGTGTTGTTGAGATACAGGTTATTTTTGTTCGTATTTTGCTCTTGCTCCTGTGATGTAAATCCTGTAGAAATGCAGGTGAACGTATGTTTCGGGTTTCAATTGGCATTTCGTCATGTTAACTCAGTCTGTCTCCGAACCGTAGATGGGAAAGCTGAATAACATTTATTTACTTGGCTCGTTGCTGGTAACCGGTGTCCAGGAGTCTGGACCAAAGTGAGGGAAAAGACTAAAGAGGAGGAAAAAAAGGTGCACCTTGTGCACAACCGCACATTTATTGAGGAAACAAAGACCAAAATAATGTACTCCTGCCCCACACACACCATGCGTGCACTCAGACCGTCTCTCCTTCTGCTATGTCACACACACACACACACACAGCACAGACTGTCACCGTGTTAAAGGGGCAGGGCTGGCCAGTAACAGTTTGTATTAGCAAATGTGAGCAGTGCACCGTATATATAACACACACAAATAGAAATTCCAACTTTAGCTGGCTGCCTCCCTCGTCATGGACCTCACCGCACGTTACTGGTCATGAATGTAGATGTAAATAGCTTTTTTACCCTTCAAGATTGTTGCGTCTCCCCAGATGACAGAATCTACTTGTGGATTGGAAGCACTAAGCCACCACAGAAAATGGCAGAGCATTTAATCTAACATGCTCCTCAAACTGTCATTTATCATTCATGCTCTGTCACAGCTTGGCCATCCTGCTTTATGACTGATTTGACAGCTCACATCCCACGGACACCCATAAACGCTGCTTTCTGAACATCAACGCGTTTATGTACTGCACTCCTCGAAACTCATCTCTCCTATGGAGAGTTTTTCATTTTCTCATTATGTTCCTGTGGTTCGTGTCTGTGTCAAGAGCTTACTGTAGATCAGAGCTAACACACAGCAGTGATGAGCTCCAACTGTGTAAACAGTGAAAGGGCTCGAAATATCCTTGATCCATGTCCACTTATTGACCAGTGAAAAATGAGCATGTTGAAGGAAAACTTGCACAAAAGCAAAAAGAAAATCTGCATCTACATCTGAAGTCGCTGACAGGAGGTGTGCATGTTAAATAAAAACAGTTTTTTTTTACAAGGTCTTGAAATCAAAACATTTACATTTTACAAATGACTGCTTTAATGTGTGCTTACAGGCAGAAGTGACACAAGCATCAATTATTCATTCCATGGGGGTTAATGAAGTGATTTATAAGCAGACATTTATACAGCTCATAGAGTCATTCACACTTCCACTGAATGCTAGTTAGTCAAGCATGATAATTCTCTCTTCAGGCTTATTAGCTACAGATAGCAGAACTCTTTATTAGTCTGTATTTTACTGATGATAGTACACCTCATACATCACAATGTTTTGCAGTTAATGTTAGTTGACAAAAGCCTATGATTAAAGCTCAGCATTGATTAGCTTTTGCTGTATTTGAAAAATTGTGAAATAATTTTTCTTTGATAGAAATATGAGACATGGTTGATAGAATTGCGATACAATTCATTCATTCATCCATGTTTTGATAGACGTTTGATTAGCCAATCTGGGAGCAGGAGGTGCAAATATAATCATATATCATTTAGTGCTCGCAGAGTGATTTATCAAACCTGAAACTGTGCCGACACTGCACCAACCAGCTGCTTTGTGTGTGCAATGCGCCACACTGGACACAGCTCTCACCTCCTGTGCAGTAACCTGTGACCCATACATCTAAGTTCTCCAACTTCATGGCTTTAAACTTAATTTTTTGTGGACGACCATTCTGCTCTCCCAAATTCTCCATGGTGACAGCAGGTAGCATGTGCTAAGTCTTCATTTAAAGAGGGCGGTTTGTATCTGTTATCCACTGCGCACACAGTCTTAGTAGATCACCTGCAACTCACCCACTAACAACAAAAGTAGAGTAGATGTAGCTCTTTTATTTAGGCAAAGTAGTTGAATAATGTTTTTCAGTACATCTGTTACATTTAACCTTTGACAAAAAAATCAACCAAGTAAAAATTTACTTCTGACATCTTCAAAACTCACTCATGAGTAACGAAGCATTTAAACTTGACAGAACAGTTATTTGATTTGTATCGTGATAAAAATCATTATCGACTGATTAAAAAAATTATTGAGCTAGGATTTTTTGTCATATCGCCCAGACCTTTTTGGCAGTAGTAGATGTGGTACTCCTGAGGGAGGCCAGCAGTTCAGTCTGTTTTTAAGAAACAGACTTGAAAACCAAAACAGAAACTTGACTTTAAAATGCTGCAAATGGAGCTGAAGAACTCTTAAAATCTACTTGGGGAACCATTTTCCTCAAACCATTTGAACTGATCAGTCTTTTAATTTCGCTGCACCTGGTGAAAAAAACTGAGGCCAAAGACCTGGACCTGTATGAGATCATGTTGAGCTCTCAGATAAGCACCCCTCTGCTGAATGTCTTTATATGACTGAATCAGCTTACCATGCCTCCTCGAGGTTCATTACCAATTGTAAACCTCTGACTCACCATAGTGAGTTGTACTCCTGGGTTGGATGGCCGTGTCTGGCAACGCGTGGGCTGACACATTGGTACATCTTCATTTATAAGGCAGTTCTTGGCTTGCTACCACATTGTGTCTTTTTATCACACAGGAAGGTGCTTGACAGTATTTATTGTGCTCCAAGGGTTTCTGTTCGCTCTCAGCCACAAAAACCCAAAGAGAACTTGAGTGATGAGGGCTTTTTGCTATCCTGTGCTCTCAGCCTGGAATTTATGGTGGAAAAATGAAGCTCGAAGAGCTGGTGTCATTATATGTTTTTAGAATATAAAAACCTTAAGGCAGGCACTCTAAGGTGATTTTTTCAGCCTATCTGGATGCACGACTGACCTCATGATATTTCTTTTTGAATGAAAAATTTTAGTGGTTGTTAGTCTGGTTGCCTGTGGCTGTAACTTTGTGTTTCCTTTTTTTTGTTTTGTTTTGGCTTTTGTTTTGGGACTGCTTGTCTTGGTCAAAGTCTCCCTGGAGAGATAAGTTTCCAGTCCAAAAGGGAAATTAATCCAAACATTCATGTTGGTGTGCATGATTTAGAAAGTTTAAGCACTTTGCTATCAGAAAGCCTTTTTGTTTTAGCACCATTGGAAACAGAACACGCATCCCTTTGACTGCAGTAAGCTGATCAGCTGATCAGGTCCATGATGTGAGAGTCAACATGAATATTTTGAGATTATCCAGATATGCTATGATATTTCCTTTTATTCTCTGAACATTATGACTTAATTTCAATCAGGGGAGACTTATACTCCAGAAAGAGTTATGAATGGATTTATTGAATAAATGCTTAGCGGTTAGACCCCATCAAGCATTTAGACCAATCAAAGTAGGGGGTACGATGACGTTATGAATCATGAATATTTCCTGATAGAGTCTAAATACTGGTGGTGGTGGTGACAGTCTTGAGAAGGCTGAATCTTGATGATTCTTTGAGGACTGTGGGGCTGAAGAGCAGAGAACTGAGCTATGAAGGCTGGAGGTGCACAGGGAGGAGGAGGGTCGTGGTATTAGCCTGAAAGACAGCTGACAAGCAGAAGAGATGGCATTTAAACTTTAACTGCTATGAGATAATTGGCTGACGATTGAGGCAGTCACAATGTGATTGGATCACAAAAAAAATGATGAAAAAAAATGAGACGCCACCTGTCAGTTGAAAGTGAGAAGTGGGTAAGAGCGAATGAAGGAAACGTAGACAGTCGTCCTGACTTAACTTGTGCTAAGCTGCATTTCAACTTTCACCTCCCTTCTCATGTCTGTACTTTGATTCTTATCATGTAAATCATGACTTTATTCCCAAAACTTTACGATTACACAATCTTTTCCTGTTTCTGTGAGAAGAATTTGTCAATCAAGCAATTTGGTAAGGTACTTTATTTTGTAAGATAACTTATCATATGGACCACAGGTTGAGCCACATTTTTTTATAAAAGTAAAATTTCAAAAAAGTGGTGTGAAAACTTACTCTGAGCACACAATTCCATTCCATATTTGACTTTTCTGGTTTTGTGAAGTGATGTCACCAGGAAAACTGCTCCCCCTGGTGGTCAAAAAATGTGGCTCTCCAGTCATTTCAGATGGGCTGTGGTCAAACTTTGAAAAATTACACCTTGTAGAAATGTTTTTCACATCCGATTGTTGAGGTGATTTAAAGATATTATTTGTCTGCCTTGTATTCAAGTTCTCTTTTTTTTTCTGAAGAGTTTCATTTTCAGTAGCTATAAGAGGTTAAAAACAAGGTTTTACGTCATGTTTAATGATGATTGACAGCTGCCGTTCTTGTGGGTTTTTTTTCGGGGATTGTAAAATATGTCCAGAGGTACAATCAGGAAGTGATAAGACTCTTGAAAGAAAATAAAAAATATTGTTATTTTTGTCACCTGGCTCCACTCAGATTCTTTCAGAATCCCTCACAGTCTCTACTGCGCAGACTCTGGCTGCACAGCTGCTGCCAGTGGCTGCGCCTGTGACGGAGGAATTTTGGCTTCAAAACCGTACAAAACCGTACAGCTGCGCTGTCCACTCTATGTACAGTCAATGGATTTAATCAATGAAAATTTAAACAAGAAAAGGTTTTCAAAAAGATACACTCAGGGTGAAATGGAAAACTGGATGATGAGTGTGAGCTGCTGGTATCCTCTAATTCAGAAAGGTCCTGCCATCTCTGAAGCATGGACCTACAGTTTCTAAGCTTGAAGCACCAGTTTACTTAGGATCGTGCTCTCCAGTACAGAAGTTTCTCATCTCTCTCTTTTAGTCCATTGAGTCTCCTTCTCCCTCTGTAAACTCTGTTTTGTGAAACTTTATGAGTTGTCCTCTTGTGTCCAGTAAACGGTGTGTCTTTGTAAGTCAGAGTCTTAGCCCCCAGACCTGAACAGCTGGCTGGTGCGCTGCAGGCTGAAGAGCACATCTGGGAATAATAGACTAATTGGCTTTCTGATTGCAAAGTTAAGCACTGAAACATATTTTAATAGAGCTTACTCTTACACTGGCTTTGTAATTCAACTAAATTAGGTGAGTCTGAGTATCTTTGTCAGCTACTCTGCCAGTTCCTCATCAAGAGGGTCAGGCAGACTGGATTCCCATGAGGGTAACACTTTGTTGAGATGAACCTCGTACAACAACAAAGTGAAGGAACAATAAAACCTCCTTTTAATGTGATGTTCATTAGATTAAAATAGGTTATCTTTAATGAGCTTGTTCTCTAGTGTTGAGCTTTCATTGCACCTTCACTTCCGCTCGATTGTTCATCCTGTCTGTCTGCCAATATCTGTAATCTGATTAACTATCTGGAGTTGTGAAAAGGGCTGCTCAGGGAGTACTGTCTGACATAACTGCTGTTAAGAGAAGTTCTTCTGATGACTTTCAAAAAATGGTGCCTGGAGTGAAGTCAGTTTGTGGTGACAGGCAGACAATGTATGCAGGGATAATTAATGTCACACTGAAGCTGCTTCTGTTTTTCTCTGAGCAAATCTTTCAGCTTGTTAAGGTTAGGTTATATGGAAATATTCCCAGTAAACCTCCTTTTTTAATAACACAGGTATAATCCCTCAAAGAAATCCTAAATTGATGCAGGATGTTGGTGATTTTATGTCAAGTGTCTGCTTGAGATGAGATTTATCTTAAGCCTTTCATCGTTCAAACTCTTCTAGATTACCTTCAGTATGCTTCTGTATTCTTGAGTAGTTAGTATTTTAGTCTTTGTGCCTTCTTTCTTCTTCTGTAAGCTTGTTTACTGCCATAGACTGTATAAAACTGGGACGTAGTCTCTGTGATGTTTCCAATTGGTTCCTGGGGTTAGGCCAACAGTAAACAATAATCATAGTCTCCAATTTGGCAAATATGACTTCACCTAACTATTGGTCTTCCAAGTCAGGCAAAGAGGCAGAGTTTCAACGTCCTGGTTGAGAGCTGCAATGTGCCCACCTGTCTGTCAAATCAGCCACACTTATAATTATGCCTAATTATGCAAAACTTGAAGCCATAATATCCTCAAAACAAATGAGTCATAGAAACATGACTCCCCTGGAAATGGGCTGCTGAGAACAAAACAGCTTTTTTTTCTTTGTACCAGAAAACATGATTATTTCTGCTGTAAAAATGGAATGTGAAAATGAGAATTGTAACAGGGGTGTTATTGAGTCCCTGTGTCATTTTTCTTAAGTGGACACTGGAGGAGCTCCAGTTTTTAGCACCTCTCCATTGGCTTCAGTTTTTACTCTCCAGAGGTTGATGTTTGATGACTGCCCAGACGCTTCAAGTTAAAGCTGTCTGTCTGCCGGCACATTTTTTCACTCACCATGACCTACTCAAGTAAGATATAGCTTCAGCTCCATCTTTATCCATACTGATCTTAAAACATATTTGCTTTCCATCGTACCATCTTAGCTGCATTAATACTAGAGTAGAAATACCTGAGCCTTGTGATGTGATTCAAAATGACTCCCTGCTTTTTTTAGTTTATTTATCTAATAGCTCACAGTTTACTGTCTATGTCCTCGGTGTCTTGTGTAAACTCCTGGGGTCCTGACAGTCACTTTTAAAAAAGCACTGAAACAAGAGAAATCTGTACTCAATCTGACAGACTCTCTAGAATTGTTTATTTTTGCAACAGAGGATAAATGAGATGGTTTAAAAAAAACGCTGAAAATAAAATAAAATAAAAACTGCAATAAATTCCTGTAAAATTGATGATAGATAATAAGGAAAGTAATTTACATTTGCAAAAACTAAATCTTTATTCTTTCCCGTGTCCATGAAGACATGCTATCCACTACCCATCTACAGTTATCAGACTGATTATTATTAAATTTGATGAGTTTATTCATCGTTGTTATTGAGTGCAGTGGTTATGATACTTTAAAAAAGTTGATTTTTCTTATTTTGTCTCTCTGATACATTAATTGGATCAATGAGTAATTATTCTAATAACACCATGAACTAATGGAGGTTCTTATGAATTAGCCCTTTTATCCATCAGTAATTGTAGTTTAGCTTGACAAACATTCAATAGGGATTTACTCAAGGGGCAACATCCAGTTAGTAAAAATGGCGCCTATGTGGAAGTGCTAAAACTCGCTGCTTGTCGAGAATCCGCTTAAGGCAGAAAAAAAAGGAAGTCACATACACACACAGCCATGAAAATGCACCTTTACAGCATTAAAAAGCATATTTACAGCCTGGTTCAAAAAATGGCTTGGGTCTGAAAGGCTGATTTCTCTATCGGCACACACGGTACGGGGGTGAATTTTTTTCTAACTGAGCGGTTTAGAAGTTATTAGGATCATTTGATTGTCCAATCAGAGACACAGCTCAGGTCACGTGACTGCCAGGAGCCCTGTTCAAAAGGAAACTCACAGCCAGCGTCATATCAGACGTGGCTTCATCCGCGGATTGGCTTCATTTAACAGTTTCAGGAACAGACTGGTGACATCGTGGAGGCTATGGTAATGGTTCAGCCAGTAAGCTGTTCCTAAAGTGGTTTTAAAATGCCAAAGATTAGAATTGTGGGTAATTAGTTAACTAAATAGATTAAACACAACCCCTGCTAGTAAGCTTCAGAAACACTGGTACATTAAATCAGAAAGGAATATTTTTCTGAGTGTAGGCCTGAAATGCCAGTCAGTTGTTGTGACTAAGCTGTAATGCAGCCAGACCCCACTAGAAGGGACTGTTGCGCTAGTTAAGAGCTGCTGCCATAATAACAAAATACTCTACGACTCCAATGTTAACAAGCAGGGATGATTAATGGTGGGGCAAGGCGATTAGTAAAAAACAACAAAAATCCAAACCAACACTCAGAGCTTCTAATCAACTTAAAACTGCTGTGTCGATTATTTCAATTATCCCCCGCTTGTTATTTTCTCTCTAAATTTGACTTTTTTTCCACACAGCATTTTCAATCAAAATGATGTGTTTTCAATTTCATTATTTCAGTAATTAAACCTCAATTATTAATCTCTTCATGTTCATTTCAGTCACTTGTTTCAAAATTACAGTATAAACTGGGTTGAGAGTGTGTGTTAACTAAGTAAGAGTGTGTGTTAACTAAAACTGAGTTGGAAGGTTCAGAAATTATGATTTTGATTTTTACCCATATCGCCAAGCCCTAATTGTTGGAACCTCATGGCTGGTGGGGTAGCAGCAGGATGACCAAAAAAAGGGAGAGAAAGTTATATGTGAGAAGTGACGACTGGTGGTGCTAGCTCTGCGAATGTGAAATAGATTTTGGGGCCTTGATTGTAGAGGTATGAAAAAAAATTGTTTTCCTAAACCAGCTAAGTTATGAAAAAACAATAAATGATCAATCTTAATAATCCAGCTGAAGAGTAAGATAAACTCTAAAGACACTAATGCTCACTGTGCTCATTGTCTCACCTCAACACTTTTGTTGAGCCTGTTTGTCACACAGCAGCCATCAGCCGTCTATGATCCATTAGTTGATGCTGCACACAGAGAGCTTTGAATGTAAGTACTGGTCAAACAAAGACATTCACACTCAAACACGTGCAAACAATGACAGTCACAGATGTTTAGATTCACTTACAGTGTATGAGCAGGTTGGCATTTGAAAGCTAATTAATGCATGAGCAGGCATGTAATCACAGCAGCCTGTCAATAAAAGGGCTCAGGTGCAGCGCAGATCAGACATGAGTCACACACATGGAACTGCACAGACACACACACACACACACACACACACACACACACACACACACACACACACACACACACACACACACACACACACACACACACCAGCAAAGATTTATCCCCCAGCTACACAGCCTTTTTACCCAGACAGCATCTGCGTCAGAGACAACACAACACGTGTGTCAGTGTTCTCACAAGTTGAGTTTATTTTTGGTGGTCTTGGCTCTGAATTCTGCCACCTGAGGGGTTGAATGCCAAACAGCATTGCATTCACAAGCAATCACAGCGATGTGTGCTATTTTCTTGTACCATCTGGGGAGATATCTCAAGCATGTCGCACTTTGAACTTGAATTTTTATGCAGACTTAAAAAAGAAAGTGACATCAAAGGACAGCATTTTTTGACCGCCTACGAAAAATCAAATAATTCAGAAAACAGCTTCCTGTAGATTTGACAAACCTTCTGTAAGAAAGAACAGTCATTTCTATCCTTATCATCCCCACTGGGCCTGTTTTCTGAAAGTAGAGCTGGAAGAACTAAGAAGTTGTGGCAGAGAAAAGTTATAGGGTGGGTGAAACCTGCACACATTAAAAGTAATTACACTAAAATGCATCATTCTTAGCTTATGACTGTGAGGAAAACTGTTCCTCAGGAGGTTCCTAGGCATGGTAAACATCCTCTCCTGAGCTGTTGTCTTGGTAATAAAAGAATAAAAGGGTAGACCTAAGGGTTACTAAGGTTTTCAGCACCAACTGGAGTACCATGTACAACTTGGGTATTATCTCACAGTGGCAGTACTGAAAGACTACACCCAGAGCCCTCCTTGAACCAATTTCATGGGTGATATCCTCAGTGTGAGGGCTGCAACAGGGCAATTTCACCCCAGCAGGGGAGACATGGCCTCTGGGGTTCAGAGACAGCTCACAGTGGTTTCACTTCCTGCCCACGGTTGGGTTAGGTAGGAGAAGAAGGACAAAATCAAGAGCATAAATACAGCTAGACGACAAAAACATAGAAAGGAAGGCCATAACTGACATGAATAAGTCCACTTTTGCAGGTTTTTTTCCAGGTATAAAACATTTGAAGATACCAGTCAGCCACAGTGTTTTGACTACTGTCAGGTAAATAACATTGATTATAGTTTTACAACTGGCACCTGTCAGTGGGTGGGACACGTTAGACAGCGAGTAAACATTTTATCCTTGAGCTGTTGCATTGATAGAAGAAAATTGGGCAAGTGTGAGGATGTGAGGGACTTTGATAAGGGCCAAATCATGACGGCTGGACAACTGGGTCAAAACATCTCTGAAACTAGTTTTTGTGTGTTGTTTTTAGCTTGCGATGGTTGGTTACCTACCTATAGTGGTAAAGAGTGAAAATGAGTGGCCTGTTGGTTGTGATCCAACAGAGGAGCTACTCAGGCTCTAATCACTTAAGAGTTGATTCTGGTTCTGATAGGAAGTGTCAGAACACAAAGTACATCACATTTTTTTGTTTATAAGATTGCATGGCCAAGTAGTTCCAGTGTCTATGCTGACTTTCGTCAACCGTCAAAAGCACCTTCAACAGGCAAATGAGCATCAAAACTTGATGTTGATATGATCTCAACAGTTCACAGATAGGGTGACCAGGTGCTTTTAAGCCACAAATGGGACAAGGAGTGTGTTTAAGCGGGACAATACGGGACAATGTGGGACATGTTACTGCAACGCAAAAACATAGACTTAAATTTTTATTAATGTCCATCTAACCTTAAAAAATTAATATTTCTATTGAGACCAAGCTTATAATAATTATACAAATATCAACAATTTGATTGGTTGCAAACAGTATGCATTTGTGTTTTGTTTTTGTTGTTTTCTCTCTACAATGAAATTTTTCCTATTCAAAAGACAAGTAAATGTATTTGTCACAGGAAACTGATACTCATAAAAACTATTAATAAATCGACTTTTCACAGCTCTTAAAGGTCAACTAGTCTGTGTGCAATAAAACAATAAGGCACGACTGACATCATTTTAACTTTCTGCG
This sequence comes from Halichoeres trimaculatus, assembly GCF_033239565.1. NCBI lineage: Eukaryota > Metazoa > Chordata > Actinopteri > Labriformes > Labridae > Halichoeres > Halichoeres trimaculatus. The sequence continues at coordinate 28,635,046 of NW_027437181.1, forward strand.
CGAGCCGTTTCTTCAGGTTTTACATCACGACAAGTGTGACTTCGCATCATACCCACCTCCATGTAACTGATCTAGATCCTTAAACACTCGCTGGGAATCACCGTGCACTGGTTTCAACTAGAGCTGCACGATTTGGGGAAAAGGTGCGATTTGCGATTAGGTGGACAATATTGCGATTGCGATTGTGCTTGCGATTTAATAAAAAGAGTTGTGTTATGATGAGTCTACAGGCTTGCTTGGTTATCATGAAGAAAAATCTGAATTGCATGTGCTGACATTGCGATTGCGATTGCGATATCCTCTTTTGCGATTACATAATTGCATGTGCTGACATTGCGATTGCGATTGCGATTGCGATTGCGATAATCGTGCAGCCCTAGTTTCAACCTTGAATAAATATGTTACCAGCTCCTTTTTCTCCCAGAAATTTCATGTTTCTCGACTAAAATCTGCAGTTTGGTGTCTGAGGCTTTTACCTTTCGTGTCAGTGGGTGGAGGTAAGGTGGACGCAGGTGACAGGTTGATTAACTCCTGACGCCAAATGTATGTTTGAGTGACAGCGGACAAATGTAATGGCAATGGTACTCTTTCAGTTATTAGATGAAGTTCATGATTTCAGAAAAGAGACTGCCACACTTTGGCGACTCGAGCAAGAGCCGATCAAATGCAGGACATCATCTCAATATGCAGGATGCGGGATAAGTGGTTAAAATGCTGTGTAGCCCCGCACAAAGCGGGACACCTGGTCACCCTATTCATAGACCTTAAGCACCTGTAGGATGTGCTGTATAACCGTGCTTTATCCATGCAGGTCCAATCTCACAACTTCTAGGACTTAAAGGAGTTGCATTTAGCACTGAAGTGGCAGCCACCACAGAAAACCTTCAGAGGTCTAGTGAAGTCCATATCTCTCTCATTTGTTACAGTATAATGGCTTACATTTACTTTTAGCAGACATAGTAAAGTGATGTATTCCAAGTATTCAAAGACATTCCAGGTTACAATTTCACATTATTCTAAAAGAGTCGGTGTTGTGCCTGAACACGCTAAAGACAGTAAACTGTGCACTGCAGTTTTATGGTGATTAAAATTGGATTTACTGTAACCAGCGTATGTCTGGCATTACGCAGCTAGCAGTCCTGCTGAAGCAAGCCCTTGGAACATTTGAAGTTAGGCTCCTGATGGGAAAAACCTCATATTTACACATATTGGCCCTCATTTATCAACGTGCATACGACCAAAAAATGGGTGTATGTTCATTGATCAGCTTTTATCAGTCTGAATTTGAATGGAGGGTGCACTCAATCCCATGTGAGGTCTGAGTCAGTGTACGCAAGTTTCATAGGAGCGCAGTGCAGCTCTGTGAAGTTATTTATTCACTGACAACTGTAACTATAAAAACAAAAAAACATCTCACACATTTTTTTTGCTTTTAAACTCATCAAATGCCAATGTTTTGTGTACAGCACTGTTGTTTGAAGAACTGGAGGCCTTTCTGAAAAAGGGAAGTTAAATGAGCTAAAAAAAACAAAAAAAACACACAAGCAAACTACGAAAATTAACTAGTTAATTTAAATCTTTGTGAACTCATCCTGGTGCTGGCTCATTGTCAGTGTAAACTTGCACAGCACTTGAAACAGGAAATGTTGAAACTTCTGGAGTCATTTCAGCTGAAAGTGATAAATAGCTCATAATGTCAGTATTTTATTTAACATCTCACTTCAAAGTACACTTTCTACTCAGCTCACAGGAATTTACAGCCTCACATGTGACCAATTAGAGGTGAGGATAAACAATTAAAATGTGTTTATTGCTGAAAAACACCAGGGTCTTCTCCTCTACTTAACACTTATGTTACACGTGATACAATTAGAGCAGGAAATTATGGATCATAAAGAAGAAAAAGATGTAATTTAATACCATTGCTGTTTATAGAATGGCTCCTTTGTTTACCAGATTGATAGTTATGATGGATCCTCTGAAGTACACTTTCATTGGTGTTTTCTCTTTCTGTAAAATATTCACTCTGCACAAACATCAAGCAGTCTCTTTCAAACAGTGCGTGCTGTGCTCAACATTTTTCCTTCGGAGATTAAAAAATCTCTGGAATGGCTCCAAACAGCCTGTTGCCCAGTTTACTTTGCAGCAGACATCTCTTCAGAGGGAAATATTTTGTCCCCTCAATAATATTAATATTAACAATCTGTAATTCTCAGCTACATGACATTTAGTTTACTAATTATGAAAACAGTGTTTTATTTAGCATGGCATAATCAAACCTCCAAGCACAATGTCTCTGACTGATTGAAAAAACAACCTGAATTGATTTCATTTTTCACCTGTCACTGATAAATTCCCCTACCTCGCTGGGTTAAAGTGGAATAACCGTCTTGCGGCAGATGTTGTGTTATTGTTTGTAATATTTTAATATCTCACGCTTCACTCGGTGATTGGAGCTGCGGCGTTGTTCCAGTTTTTCAGATGAGTCTGGCTTCTGTGGTCTGACAGGGATTAATGACACAGGGATTGAGAAACACAAGATAATGCATCAATATTATCTGACAGTTACAACAACAGATTTGTTTTCATTTTAAATGAGATGAGAGAAAATTTCAGTTATTGCAGTTTTCAGCACCTGAACACAAGTCAAATTGAAAAAAAGAAAAAAATGTATTGACAAAAGATGTTAATCAAAGTCAAATATGACTGGAGAGTTAGCAAATCAGAAATTTCATCATCTTTTATCATCTGCAACGTATTTTCTAAATCAATGTATTTATGATTTCAGTAAGTCAGCACCACTTCTGACAAACTGCAGTGCTCTCTGCACAGGTTTGAACAGAGCTTCTTGGTTTTTGAGTCAACAGGGACAGTCTTTTCCAATAACTCAATTAAAATGAGAAAATACAGACGTTAGAACATTGGAATTTGAAAGCACTGAGCAACAGAGTTTTGGGTTTATTGCTTGTTGTACAACTAAAGCATGCAAATTTAAAAAAGCACCACTTTGTAAAATTTAATGAGTTTCTGAGAGTTGTCCCTGAGCTGCCATCCCCACAGGATATAAGAGAAACATAGATTTATTTTTCTTAGATTTAAATTAAGAAATAATTACAGGCTGCTTTAAAATCTAACTACTATCATGGGCTAGAAGAGCAGGGGACAAGTTACATCACTAACCAGGTTTAGCTTTAAACATCTCTGTCGTTAAAGAAATTTGAGAAGCATATGGTCTACTTAGATATAGTCTTTGAAATGCCAGGTCTCTCTCTCTAGCCTTGATGTTTGTAGTTTAAAAAGCGATGGTAGGACTCAGAGGCAAGGAGAGTCAATCTAGAGTTTTTTTTAGAAGTGGTGTCCAACTTAAAACAAAACGAACATGGAACTACACCCATTTTTGTTGAATACACAAGAGACAGGTCGCCATATTGGCGTTCCAAGTAAAGAAAAAAAAAGTTGTCCCCTAACACAGTGCTGATATAATTTTAGCATTTTCTTTAAGTTTACGGGATGAAAAAACTCTTTTTGGTGATTTTCTGTCCTTGAGTGCTGGAGTCAAAAGTTCCAACAGTTGGCCACAATCTTAACTCTGCTGTCCAATGGGTCACATGTACCGTCAGTACATGTACATGTACTGACTGATGGCGGCTGGTGGAGTTTTCTGCAGAGGGGGCTATGAGTCCAAAATAAACATATACCAAAAAGCAAGCAAAAATGTACTATGTTATCACACTGGTGTAAACATTAATGAAAAAAAGTAATTTCTTGTACATGAATTTTGTTCTTCTTTTTTTTTCCTCACAGTTTGCTCATGCTTTTTAGCTTTTTCTGAAAAGTGCTTCGGATCAGTCATACCTGTCTTTATCCAGGTTGGGTCAGATCCTGATATTTGAAAAAAGAAGGCAGGGGAAGCAGAATAAAGCATTTGACTCATAACGTGCACTTAGCCAAGCCTTGATGCTATACCAGGACCTGAAAAAAACAACAACAACAAAAAAAAAAAACGTTTTTTTTGTCTCCCTCAGTCTTTGGACTGGTGATTAATATTGGTGTTTGACTGATTATTATTATTCTTCAATAACCTTGCAATGCTGTTTTCATGTCCAGCATGGAAAATCAGCTACTCTTCCACTCCCTCACAGTCACAAAGATGCATTTAGGTACCTAAACATGGTACCTTTTGATTTTACGTGAATCTGTACCCGCTACTTTCGGCAGAATTCGGTCAGCACCTATAAAAGTACCTAATTCGGTACCCATCCCTATTGACTAATCAGGTCTGCGCTCATTTACATCGAGCTTTTCTTGGTATGTTCTTCTCTCAAAGAGTGTTTTTTTCAGCGGTTTAACTGAATTATCCAACTGTTCTCTCTCTATTTTGCTTCTGTTTCCTATTGTATCCAACTTCCGTGGCTTGGCTGTCAGTCAACCGCACTTGATGACAGACGGCTGTGAAGTGACGGGAGGGTGGTGGTATGTAAATACAGTTCTGGGTGCAGGTAGAGTGTGCCCTGACTTGGCTGTATCTCTTGCATTGAAGAAGAGCTGCTGTGCATGTACAACTTTCAATGAGGGTCTATGAGCAAAGATTTTTGCCCCCGGGACAGAAATACATCACCAATCAGACCACACAGACACGAACGAAACAACTTCACTTATTAATATTTGTCTTGCTTATCTTAAAAATACAAACGCCTATATAATTCAGAATATTATTTTCTTAATTTATTTTTATTTTATATTTATTTGATGTGTCTAAGGTAATGTAGTGAGTGGTGGGGCAGCGCCCTAGCGCCCTCTATTGGCCAGCTGCCATTTGTACTGACAGTATGAGAAAATGAAAGTTTTTATTCCAAACCTCACTCATACTCCTCAATGATGTACAAATCCAGTGAATATCCTTTTATTCACTTGCAGTTGGAAAGTTTGTTTTGCTGTTAGTGAAGTGAGTCAGCCATGCTGAGGATTGAACTGAATGAAGTGATGCACATGTTGTCATACTTGCTAATTGAGAAAAGCATTCAGACTCCTTGGATTCAGTAAGGAGGTAATGATCTGAAGCATGTTTTGTCATTAAGTCAATAAATCTCTGTTCTACCAGTCATTAAACCTCACCACAAGACTATGTCAAGCGGTAAAAGTGAGCTTATTGCAGCAATCTTTAACACTCATCTCTGCTGTGTCTTTCAGGAGAGAGATAAAGTTTAAAACAGTAAAAAGGTATTAATACAAACCTGAGCCTTGAAACTCAGACTTAAGCAAAGGTTCCTGTTAAATCTCAGCACTACTGTCTCTCTAAATGTTTAAAGAGTGAGCAGCATTCTCTGGATGAAAGAAAAACAGACTTTTATCTCAGTCAGGAATAAGCCAAGAGAAGGGTTCATTTATATATGTGGGAGGGTGTTAATGCATGTATTTGTGTGTCATCAACCTGATTATTGTGTAAAACCCTGATTAACATTCAGCTCGTAGATTCTTACATCCTATCAGCCCTGTACAATACATGTGTAAATTACAGCAGAGGAGAAAGGAAGCCAGATGGTTTACTTGTTTGCTTCTTCCATCATCAGCTGAAAAAACTGTCGTAATTATTATCCCCCCCAGGCGTGCAGCATGTTGTTTTGTGACTAATGCCAAAGTTGCACATTTCAGAAACAGCAGACTATTTTTTTCTGTGTGCACACTTATTTCTAAATCTCACTTTTGAAGTTTATATACAGGAAATTGTTTTAATGCTGCTTAAAGAGGGGGTATTGTACTTTTTAATATGAATTATTAAAGCTGGATGTTTGTACTAAATGTGTGCTGATTTCCAGACAGCTACGGATACAAATCATGTTGAAATCAATAAATCTATAAGCTTCTTAAAACTTTGTCAAGGTAAAAAAAGAAGGAATATCCGTGCTGGGATTTTTGTCCACAAAGAGCTCTCTTTTCACCTTTTAGCAGAAATGGGGCATATGTCACAACTTTACACATAGTGGCTTTTTCTACCACAAAAGGTCCAATTTCCTTTGCAGGGACTGGCAACTAATGGTAGTGCACTACCTGCTCTTGTCTGGATTGCAGGACCTGATCTAACTTCACTTTTCAGAAATAGTTAAGGCCCAGTAGCTCCTCAGACTACTCCTACATCTGAGTCCAGTAAATGCTATGATTTCTGGCTCTCAAGACTAACCTGAAACAGAAACTTTAAGTTTTACAACTGTGTTAACCTGTTTGAAGAATAGTAACAGAAACTTACTTTAATTTTGTCATAATTTGAAAATTCAGTAATGTAATTTGTGATCAAGTTGTTCCTCACCTTTGAGAATGAACTACTGTCATTACAGACCAATCAGAATTAAGTATTTAACACAGCTAATTAATGAAGAGAAAAATTGAGTAGTGGTTATGTGTTTCTTGGATCCTATGCTTATTCCATTGGTTATGCATAAAACAAAAAGAAGCTTGTGAGTGGTTTTTACATTATTAAATCTCTTTGAGCATTGTGTGAACCTTTAGCAGCCAAAAGCAGTTTCTCTTTCAGTCAGGTAGCTGTACGACAAGCTTAATCCAGACTGTTCTGCCCTCCAAAAACACAGTACTTTGAGTTTCACAAGGTTTTTAGATCCACACAACCACTCCAGAGACTGCATGGAGTCTTTGTAAGTGATAATCTTTAAAACACAAGTATCCTTAACATTGTCAGTGCAGCTTGGTGAGCTGCCAACACACTGTTCCTGAATGCCTCAGAAAAATATGTGGCAGGTCACAGGATTGACCCTGCATGGGTTTTCTTAACATAAGAACATAAATAAAAAACAGCCTTAAGTACTTTATAGTGTTTAAAGGCACTGCAAGGGCTTTATAAGTGGTTGCTTTTTATATTTGCCTGTTCATAATCAATCTATGAAATTAGATCATTGGCGCCAAAATCTGTCTTTTGTAAATGCTATTTCTCAGTTTCCAAACTCTAGTCATATTTTCCCAGGAGAACACGAATAGTTTTAGAATCCTCCTTGGTGAGGTAAACAGACAGTCTGCTAAACTTCTTTACACTAAACTACAAATTGAGTTATAAAGTTCACTTGCCATGTTTCTAACAATAGGTACACAACTATAAATCACATCTCATGCTGCAAAAATATGTCTTGAACAAAGAAAAGAAGTTTTAAAAAGATCCACTCTCCATCCATGTACTTCCAAAACAAATGCATGAGAGTCACGTCTTTAAGTCAGTAGATGATGGTACTCATGGGAAACTGAGTCTTTATGCCAGGGAAACACCACCGACTCTGTCCAGCACCTTTCAACAAACATGAATGCAGAATTAGAGGAAATCATTATTTTTTGTTGTGGTTGTAAAAGGATAAGAGTAAAGTTCTGCACAAATGACGTTCAAGTCACACAGGAAATATTAAAGGCAATGAAAGATGGATGGATGTCAGAGGATTTATGCTGCTTGCATAGCAAATTCATATCAGTGTCAAATGCAGTCCATTATGGTGTGGGGGTCTTGGTGGATTAATATTCCAGCTGAAGTTTGCAACCTGTGCTCTGGGTGATGAAGGAGGCCATTTGCCAGTGTTATGCTCTTCATTTGCATATTTTTTCATTGAATAAGATGAAAACTCTGAGCTCTGAGCCAAAGTAACACAGGCTGAAAACAGGGAAAAACTCCAAATGCAAATATGATTATGCAAGCAAACTATTACAGTCTGATATTTAATTAGATGAACTCTTGGATCATGCAGATTCAGTTAACCCAGTGAGTGCCCATCATAAGGAAAGAAAAAATTAATAGTTTGCACCAAGGTGCAGATGAGCCCCTGGCTAAAGCAGAGCTCATGGACACAACCCCGACAAGTCTGCAATTAATTATAAAAGTGAACTACTCCATTAAAATGTCCTGGGAGTTACTAAGTGATGGGTTCCTGGTAATTAGTGAGTAATGATGGAGAATATTGGATCACATCATCTATATTGATTCTGCAGAGAGTTCCCACTTTTAACTGAGGACTAAATTACAATTGAGGAATAGAGAGCCAGCAGAGAGATTCAACACAACATCCTGTTTTCTTCATATGACTAGAAAAGTTTGTTGGGTTGATTTAATTGGTTTGGTCATACGAAAGTGCTGCGACTATCCCAATTAGTTTGTTCTTTAAAGGTTTACTCTGGAACAGTTGAGAGTCCAACCTAAACCTCCAGCCTTATTAAACAGAGCTCAGATGGGACTGGTCTGTCGGTAATTTTCTCAGGTGATGAAAGGATGTCGCAGCCTGCATGTGTGGGAGCAGAGAGAAGTCTAACAGGGAAAATGTGCTCTGCAGCTTGAACTTTGGTTGATTTTGGGGTGAAAACCAGTGGTGGAGACTTACATGTAGACTTATATATCAGGGTTTATCATATTAGCATGAAAAAGTTGATGTAGATTGATCATACCCTGATGACATCAACAACATACAAGCTCTACAGCTGCTCTGTGAATCCAGCAAAGGCACACCCATTGAATGTAAGTGCTAAAATTTCTGATACTGTTTTGTCAACCAAGAGAATAACCATCCACTGTTAAATGAACAAGTGTACATTACTCCTTGAACCTGTTGGGAGATTTACACGTGCTTTACTGAGAAACACACAAACATACCTTTATGAAAAACATTCTCATCACCAAACATTGAGTTCATTGGTGGGAGTACTGTCTCTCCCAACAGAACTGTAGCTAAATTGTTAACCTACTCCTTGATTCTGTTTGTGGTTCCTCAAACTCGCTCTGTCTTTGGTCAAAGAGATTTTAGTACTATTTCTCTTTCATCTTGGGCTGAGCTACTAGGGGATCTAAAACTGGACAATCATGTAAGCCTGGAATATTTCAAAACTAGGATTATGGATCATCTGATGAGCCTGTGCACTTGGATTAGAATGTCAGCTTTTATTGGAATAATCCTGCTCAATCAACTCCTGTGGACCTCAGTACATGTGTGTCAGTGTCTATGTCTGCCTGAACCCGCTCCATTGCCTGTATGTTGATGTTTTGGATGTATCTGGACGTTTCTGGGCCGAGAGTGGATGTGGCTACCTCAGCCAATCAGGGAACACCAAGTGTGCAAGTGATTTTGTGTGTTGATTAGCGAGTGGAAGAAGCTATCCCCAGTGGCTACGGTAGTAGACGTAGCACAGAAAGAGAAAAACACAACCAAAGTGAAACAAAACACTTTTTACCTACGAGGGTGAAGTTAGGCTCATCTTTCTTCACTTTCAAGCACTTGGAGAGCAGCACGGGACAAGGAGTGATGTGGGTTGTGATGAGCATGCACTAGCATGCTAAGTCAGGTGCATGGCTCCCAAGTCTCTCCAAAGTAGAAACGCGAAGCTGCATGTGGTTGGTGGACCACCGAATGTGTTCACGTAGTTGCAGTCAGAGGCTGTGGGCATGCGCTGCTGCTGGCACTGATCCAAGGAGGAGGAGCCCAGTTTGAATGTTGTGTTTACTAACAAGTGATGAAAATTCCTGCAGGCCCTACCTTTAAAAAGAGGGAGGGAAAGTCGTCTAATTTAAGGGAAGGAAAGAAACAAAAAGAAAGAGTGGATCAAAGCAAGCAGCTGTGTGCCAACAGCTGGTAGGTGTGATGTGGAAGCAATCACATTAAGGTAGATTAGTTTTGGAAGGAATATAAATATATATATATTTTTTTTAAAAAAAGGTGTGATCTAATATAGAGACATGGGTTGTGAAATGTGTCTACCTGGAATTAAAAACTGCTTTCATGATCATAAAATGTGATAGATCATGATAAATTAATCACAAAATATGTATTTACATTGATGGCTCTGTTACTGTATGTATAAAGTTTATAGTACAAATTGTAGTTTATTAATCTAAGTGTGTCTTGCTGAGTACTTCCTCTAATCTATTTTTTAAAATTTTACTTCTTTGATATTTATTTTGATTTTCATAAATTTATTCATTTGGAGTGTTATTGAGACATTTTCATAACCACGGGAACATGATGTATCCGCTGAAAATGTGCAAAGTGTCCATTAATTTCCTCCCACCTGTTCTCCCCTCTTTGCTCTACAAGTGATGACCTTACATGGAAAGCTGCAGAGTCCAGGATGTTCTGTCATGAAAAAAAATGATCTGTTCAGAAGTTTGTGACAATTAGATATCTTGTAAAATCATCATTGGAGAGAAAGTCCTGATTACACTCACCTTTTCTTCTCTCCTAAGCAGAATGAAGGTAAAATGCTCAGAGGCTGGAGTGGTTTAAGATGTCCATTGTACGTATGTGCATCGAGGGACAGTTATTTTGGGATGTTGTTGGGCAAACTAGAGAGAGGGAGAGAGAAGAGTTGGAGACAGAGACAGAGAGAGAACAGGGATGTTGTTTCTGGGGTTGCAGGTGCAGAACATGAAATGTGTCCTTTTCAGCATTTATGAGTCTCATCTTGACAGTTCAATTTGTTCTGCAAATGGCTGCCAAAAGACTAAATTGTGGGCGAAGGTCTTTTTTGGCTCACTCGCTAGTGATCCTTGTCACCGTCTTGGATGCTGCTGGATGTGAAATATCTGTTTCTCTAAAGGTCTCACAGCAATATTTGCCAACTCTATTCCTCCTCACAGGCGTAGATCCAGGCTCCTTTCTGCTCACCCTCAGCCCAGGAAATTGGACGGTGAAAACCTCTGTCTTACCCAATTTAAGAGACAGAGAGACTAAAGAAAATGAAATAAGCGAGCTTCTTCTGTGTCCAGTGTTTTTTTTATGGCTTTATTTCCCTGGAGTTACTTGGGACTGCAATACTCCCTCGGTCTTTATTATACAAAGTAAACCAAAGTACTTTACTGTATATTGTTTTCCTGAGCAGAAAATTTCAATAAATACGTCAATAAATAAAAAATAAAAACAGCTGTTTTCTCTTAAGTGTAAATATTTTCCTAAATGTAAACGGTTTAGGGTTGAAGACAAGTAAAAGTAAACAATATTTGAATCCTTAGCAGAAGCACAGCCCATCAGTTCCACCCGTGAATGTAAAACAGGATTAGTCTGCTGTGGTTATTATCAGCCTGTCAGGTTTGCTGCTGTGAAATTCAATCACACAGAGTAAGAGATGGGGCTGCTGTCATGCTGGAACAAATATCATTTTCTGACCACAGGGTGTAAGGTTAAAGACACTGTTGCAACAACTGGTGATTTAGAGCCCTGAGAAACTCCTTGTTCAAATGAGGAATAATTTTTAGCATACAAAGCACATCTGTGACATGTTTTTATTCATCCTTTATCCCTTGACCAAAAAATGTTTCAGTTAAGTTAAAGATGCTATGAGGAGCATCTGTTTTAACTGGACTGCATCACATCTTCTGGCCCAGAGTCTCACGAAGATGTAACCCTTAACTAGGCAGGTGTTTGTTTTGGAACTAATCTGTTTTTTTCAAGATAACTTTTTACTGTATACAGCGCAACAGGATAAAGTATTTATTAGGACAGTTACGTAGTGCTATGGTCCTGCTCAACCCGATCAGGAAGCTACGAAGTAGATTTTTGAATAACCTATATTCATTTATTTATTTTCCAAAATCAAGCGTAGTCCTTGTTCAGGCAGGCCACAACGTCAAGCCTTGGCAACTTAGCTTTCATCATCGGTGCAGATCAGCTGATGGCTCAGCTGACTTCTGTGCCCACCTCCTATTGGAAAACTGCTTTTAGAGCAGGCTTTTTAAACTGCTCTAGCCCAACCTACTTCCTGCTTCCTCTGCTAGCACTTTGCAACCCACCTCCACCCCAGCTCCTCCTGTCATTTCATTCATGATGTTTGCTCTGCTCTGTCTGGGATTTATTTTGCTGCTGCGCTCCCTGTTTATACCGTTCATGATGGCTCATGATGGGCAGCAAGGTGTGCTCTTCCTGCCTCAGGCTTTCCATGCAAGCGCGTGGAAGAGCAGGGAGTCCCAGAACAGAACCATACCGCCAAATGAAAACTGTGGAAGTTAATAAAGATTATTTTTGGCAAAGTAGTCCTAACTGAACCGCTTATCCTGTTCAGGGTCACGGGTGGCTGGAGCCTATCCCAGCTGTCACCTTTATTAGTGCTGATAATCTCAGTTTAAAGTTTGGATTACAAACAGGCATATATCTAGAAGGGAGACTTTTGCAAGATCACTTTAAAACTCCTCACAGCCCCTTTTAGTTCAGTCAAATCAATCCAAACCAGTCATATGAGGTGGTTTTGTACAGAAGATGTTGATACCTCCTCAGTGGGTGCTGATTCACTGCGCTTGTGGAACCTAGACTTGTGTGAGGGTGACCTGGGCTGTGACACCAATGAAACATCAGAAACACCTTTAGGTCATAGATTCATGGGGTGAGGCAGAGCCTCGCTGATATGGAAAGTTTGATGACTGTGTGACTTGCGTATTCTCTCATCATTTCTCTGCTGTGCTAATCTGGTTCTGAATGCTGCAAGAGCTGTATCTGGAGAGCCCGAGAAATGAGCACTTCTACAACACAGGCACTGCATTCCTGTGCTAAGCTGGTTTTGAGCTCAGTAATGTTGATTTTTTTCCCCACCTTTCCGCAATACGCGTACTGCAGGTTCTCAGTGACTCCTCAAGTCTTTCTTATTTTATTGATGTTTTTTCTGATCCAAGTCAGTAAGAAAGCTTAAACCAGCAATTGATTTCTGTGTGGTGATGTCTTGATTAGTTATTTTTTCAGGCTTTCTCTGCCTTGAATTCAGAGAGGACAGGACAGTGGATAGTCTGGGAAGTGACATGTGGAGAAGTGGGCAACAGGTTGGAGCTGAAGCAGGGCCACCTCTAAGGCTAGCCTCACTGGATATGCAGCCTGTAATCTCTAGGCCATACCAGTGCACAAACATTTCCTAGTTTTGATCATCTCTGAATAATAAATGATAAAGATGTGATTCAGTGTGCTATCTGTCCTATCTCTTATATCTGTTTGCAGTGCACTTTTTGTGCTCTAGCAGATAAGCAGGAACAGAACAGCACCCTTACACTGAAGAGAGAGTACAGGCTAAAGTGAGGACAACGGGTATTACACAAGTAAAGCAGTCGAGTTTAGAATGTTGCAGCTGGTACAAGCTTGATAGGAATCTGATCTGCTAAATGAGCCTAAATAATGAATAAATGAGATGAAATAGAGGAAATAATTTAACTAGAAGAAATGACTGTAATCGAATGACTAAAGATGTCAGACTAAAAATACTAAGAATACCAAGAAATGGCAGTTTCATCTAGATGACTAAAACAAAATCCAAAATTGCTGCCAAATAAATACTGTACAGCAAGCATGCTGAGTAAAAATGTATTCCATGTGTGTTTTCTTGTTTGACTGTTCCATCTGTTATAATGGTGGAGACAAGCCTTTAGATCTACACTACAGCCAGTCACCAGAGGGAGCTCTACTTATTTTGGGTTCTCTCGGGATATCTGTTGCTCTCTGTTGATACAGTCTCTGGTGTTTGATGACTCCCAACAACAGTTTTTAAGAAAGCTACTTTTAGTATTTACCTTGCAGTATCCAGGGGCAGTAAATCTCATTGTGCCCAAAAGAAATTATGTGCTTATGCTGAAAGGACTTGTAGACGGGATACGTTTCCTTTGTGTTCTTCTGTGAATTTAGTTAAAGCTTTTATCTTTTATGGATGTTGAATTCATCAGCAGGATATTAACTTCACTTTAAATGCTCTGTTTAAACTGATTTCACCTTTCCTGTCCATGCATGATAAAGTTCAGACAACTGTTTTGATGGGAGTTTTTCTTTCATCATTTTCCCTTTGGAACGTTTAGTTTCAGGTCCCCTTTAATCCTCTGGGCGGTGTTCCCATTTCTCTGACAATTATTCTCTCATATTTAAATTGATCTTTGTTCTGTGGCTGCATTGTCGTCAGTGGCTTTATAATCTGTTTGAAACTGTGGTTCTGGCACTTTTGACCCCCCTGCCATCTTTGTCCACCATAATGACTTAATAGATTAAAAAGTGAAATTGAATGGAAAATCTTTCATTGATCCGTTTTAATTAATAACTCTGGAACAGTGTGGTTCAAGTGTGTTGATAATGTCAGGGAGCTGAGATTGAATTTTTTCGTCTCTTTGTCTGTCTCTCCTTTGTAGGGTGATGAGGTCCTGACGGTCATCAAAATGAAAGCACAGTGGCCGGCCTGGCAACCGCTCAATGTGTAAGTAATATTTCCTGAGTATAAAAGTGCTCATCACATTCGGACACGACTGTTCAGCTGGAATCCAAGGAGTCTGATCAGACACTTATTACAAATGGAAAACCATCTGCATAACTTTTTGCTATAGTGCAGCTAGCACACACCGATTAGCTGCTAGTAATACACCACAAAGCCCACCATCAGAGGATGGGCACAAGCTAGACATTAATTAAAGGTTAGATTTATGGGTCTCTGTTCTCTCAGACACTCAGCTCCTGTGATTGAGAAGCAGTATGAGTTAAATCTCTCATCCTGTCATACAAACAACTACCCCACATTAGTCTTAGTATAATACAACGAAAATTTAAGCGAGCCCATTCAGACCAAGCTGTTTTTGAGCCAGGCTGTAAACCAGTTTCTTTTTGCTGTAAAAATCTCTGGTTTTGTCTTGGTGTGTATGAGGTTTTTGGTGTTTCTGCTGCCAGATTAAAACAAACACATTGCAGTTTTTAGCACATCTGCATGGGCTTCATATTTTTAGATCCTGGGTTGCTTGGTCCAACTTCAATCCCCTGTGAACCAAAGGACATCATGGGAAATCTTGCCTAGCACCAAAGTTTGAACAATTCAAAATTATATCACTGTTTGCTTCATGAGTTGTAATCAAGAATTTAATTTCAAAGAGGGTGAAGGATTCCAAGCAAATCAAACCCGAGGGAAATCGATTTCATCAATCACATGCAACAGTACTGAAGCATGAAACTAAGACTTCATGTGAAAGAAATCCTGCCTGTTTTTATTTAAAGTGATGGTGCACATTAATGAATATTTCAGCGCGGCAGTTTGCCAAAGTTGGCCATGAGGCTGATTTCATCAGTATTCCTTGGCAGGTCTTTGCAGAGTTCAAAATGATAAAAAGACATAAATAAAGAGAGACAGAAACAATACATCGGAGTAACATAAAAATGAAACACATTACACAACATAACGTCACATATATATCAATTGCAAAAAAGGCATTTTAAGTGCAATTTAGCCAAAAATGTTTAACATAAATTGAACTAAAAACAAGCACACCAAGAACTGGTAACCTCATACGTTTCTGACTCAGCCACCTAGGCTTTATAAACACATAAAAATGCCTTACACTGTTTTATTGGTATTTTATTTAATTGCTATGCAAGTTGAGAATTAATGATACGTAATGATGGAATATAATAACATTTTGTACCCTGTTGTTGGCCTTTACCTAAAATTACCTGTGATTATTGAAACAGTGAATATGTGACAGCCTGGTTTTGATGATGTTTGAGCCCCTCTTCATTGTTCCATAGTATATAAAAGCACACACACTTTAGTTTGTCTATTTCCATTGTCACCTCTCTGGAGTTTAACTCTGTAAACTTTGTGTCCAAGACAAAGTCAGCTTCTGTCTTAGTTGGCAACATACACATAAAACATCCCCAGTTTGTAGCTAATGGGCCAAAGCAGCCACTATTAAACCTCTTTGTAGGAATAAAATCACAGATATGGTACATTAGGTTCTGGGGTTCCAGGGTTTTAGGTACCAGAACAAACATTAAGAAGTTTGTATCCAAAGTTGGACCCAGGTTTGCTGATCAGTGAAAATTCAGCTCAAAGGTGCCCCCAAACTGCCAGCTACACCACGCTTACTGTGTGCGTGCTCATTTACCCTGAATTCATAAAAGCCATTTAATGTCTTATTCATGAGAAAAACAAGAAGCTTGTTGGCTCAGCGAACTCTCAAGAACTTAAGTGTTAAAGGACTGTGCAGTGTTGTTGTTTTTTTTTTTAACCACAGGGCCTCAGTGAGACGATGAGTTAAGTCTCTGAAGGGAGTATCACAGCCAGGAATAAAAACCATGAGAGTACCTAGGGCTAAGTTAAGACAACCAAGGTACTGTTTTATACCGTACAAGTGTAAAGTGTAAAAGAGGCGATACATCAGTTATGCAGGTTTCAAATGAGAAAAGAGAGGCATGTTTGTATTGATGGATTGATTCCATAT
This sequence comes from Halichoeres trimaculatus, assembly GCF_033239565.1. NCBI lineage: Eukaryota > Metazoa > Chordata > Actinopteri > Labriformes > Labridae > Halichoeres > Halichoeres trimaculatus. The sequence goes on from NW_027437181.1 coordinate 28,651,235, forward strand.
TACGTGTTCACAGTGTCCTTTAGCTTGGGTTTTACCAATCCAGCTGGAAGACTTGCATGTTAAAAACACAGATCCTTTGGGGGTTCATTACTTTTGCATATGAAGCGCCTTAATGATGTATGAATGCACGTATATGTCAGCTTGTTCATGCTTGGAAGTGTGTGATCCCACACTGCAGATATGCTTGTTAGTGCGTTTTTCTGCTTATAGATTTTTTTTTTAAACCAAAAACTTGGATGGGTTATTATCCTTTTCAATATCTTAATCATGGATACAAAGTAGAAATTATGGAAGTTCATACTAAATGTGTGCACATTTTCAAACAGTTGCATATTACCACATTGAAGAAATCCCTGAATCTGTAAACTACTCAAAAATTCTGAAAATAGCTGAAGATCTTTGTGAGAGTTGCTGGAAGGATTGGGTCACTGCTTAAAGATCTCCTAACTGGTCCATGATACATTGGAAGGATGGGTCTAGGTCTTCCCACAGCTCTACCCCTGACAGGTCTATAGAGGGCTGCCAACCAGGATAAAGAGGTTTCTGGAGTAGGTAGTCTAAAAGAGACAGCAGCTTGTATGAAGCATATTAGACAGAGGCTGAAATAAAGGTTTTCTAAAACACCAGTATAAGAAGAATGTGCATTTTCTTAGAGTTGTAAAACATGTTAATCTACCAGGAGGGTACCGGAGCAACAGTGTGAAGCCTGTGAAAGCACAGTACCCCCTCTTTGAGTGCAAAATTCAATATATTTCCATTGTACTCTGATGACCACTGGGATACTTGGCATAAAAACACAGCTTAATAAAGGTGTGCGACTAGTTTTTGTTAGTTGCTAGGCTCATAAAAAAACTGAAACACAACATTGCTAATGATGAGAACCTCCACAATTATGCAAACATGACTATGATTAAACAAGTCTCTCATGTTCCTCAAAGAAAAAAACAAAGGACTAAAACTCTACACTATTAAATATGGATGTTAACGTAACCTCTTCTTTCATCTTTGTGGTTATCTGAAACTGATTTGCTCCTCCTCACGTCAGTGCTTCTCAGTAAACAGATGAAGTAGCTACTGTCAATGCATGCAGTACAGGAAAAACCTTTCACCATGTTCACACATTTGTGACCTGCTAAAAGTTCCCCCCTCAACACTGTGCCTGGTGTCTCCTTTGTCTTAGCTGTTGTATCTATTCAGGTGTGTTTATGCAAAAAATAAAAGGTTTTTTAAAGTTACGTTTCACCAACATTCAATATTATGTTCCTCTATTCCTGCTAATAATAAAGTGTGAAAAAGCTCTGCAGCTGCAGCCATACTTATCTCTGGGGTATAAGTGTATTGGTGTGAATATTGAGCTGCTAAATCTGTTAGCTGTTCTCTGGCCAATGGTGCCATCCTTTAACGTAGGTGTTGACATAAAAGAACTACTGGCCAGCTTAGATTTCTTGTTTTCCTACTATTTTGGTACAAAAACTGTTTCATAATGTTTATTTAAGCAACAGATAAAATGAAGCAGCAGCGAAGCTGAGGCTGCAACTACTTTTCCATAATGCATCCTGGTACCTGGAGGCCTCTCCACGGAAATTTAAGTTCTCCGTTACTGTGGATCAACTAAGGAACACATAAAAAAAACCACACATGATAAATTACATCTGCTTCATGGAGCAACAAAGTGTGGATCAGATTTAGACTTTGTGATGCAGCACAGTTTTCTGTGTTATAATCTTCAATCAAGCTCTGAATTGTTTTGTCCTGTTTCCTGACAGAGATGGAAAAAACAAGATAGAGGCACGGCACATGATGAGACTGCAAAGTGGTCATCTTAGGCCCTCTACCCCTCTTGTTGTTTATTTACTCCTACAGCACTTAACCTGAAAGACAAAAACTAGTCTCTTCACTCCAATTCAGAGAAAATCTTCAGTTTGACTTCCAGCAACTTTTTCATATTCATGCTTATTAAGCAAAACATAATAATGTATGATATTCTGTCAAGCTTCTTCAGCATGGTATGCAGTGTGAAATCAATTGCATCAGTTGGCTGGATTTACTGTTTGAACATGAATCAATAATGAGGACGAACACAAAGATTAACCTTATAATGCAGGTTGTGGTTGCAGGGCTGGGGCCTCCCATTGGCAACCCTTAAATCCTAACCTGTAGCTTTTTGCATTGTCGGAGTCTTCATTTAAGAAAGTTAAAATTGATATGCAATTGAATTTTTTTTCTAACATTCAAAAGTAGATTTTGTTAGTGGAGGTTCTGTGTTTGGGGTAACTCCCCAATGTTAACCACACCAGGCCACCCATACAAAAGTCAGTGGCTGTTTTTCAAACTGCCTACTACACAAGTAGTGCCTACTATTTTGGCTGAAATTTAGTACGTAGTAGGCAGTATGTCCTAGTCTGGCAGGACGTCCTACTGATCCAGGAAAATTTCTCAGTATGCAATGGGCCAGTCTACTTGCCGTACTGTCTCCCATAATGCCTGGGGCTGACGCTGTTTGTCATTGCGGATGGCAGGTTTTGGCGAATTACCGCCATCTACTGGAATTAATCAGCATTATTAGTACAATACAACAACATTAATGTTATATGGTCTGTGAGATAGAAGTGAGTGATGAGAAAGAAACGCTATAAATCGTGTCACTTCCAATTGTAAAAGAGGTGTTTACTTCTACAAATTCACTAAAGCCCATATAATCCAATAATTACTTTTTTTTTTAACCAGACATGGATTATATGAAATATTTTTTCCATCAACTGTATAAATAAAAGTTAATCCCTTCCAGATTTAGAAAAAAAAAACGTTTGGTGTCAGATTGAAAATCAAACATGATGCTTCTGCAGTGGTATGATTAACAAAATAACAAAAAAATGTCTAAAACTAAAATGCCATGATACTACCCAAGTTTATTTTGTACATTTTTAAAAAAGGTAAAATTAAAAAAAAAAAGAAAGAAGAAAAAATTAAAATTAAAAACGTAAAATGTCATGATCTACCCATGTTTGTTTTGTACATTTTTAAAAAAGGTAAAAAAAATAAAATAAAATAAAATAAAAATCATTAGCTGTAGCTCCACTTTCCGAAACTGAAAACCAGAGTAGTATACTACAAAACAGACCTAACAGAACTGTCATACTACATACTACATGCAAAAGCAGTAGGCAGTATGCAGTGCCTACTACATACTACATTCACACGTGGTATGCAGTATCCGGTTTGGAAAACAGTGAGTGATAATAAGGATAGGGATAAGGATAAAAATACTTTATTGATCCCCGTAGGAGAAATTCGAAATTTGTCCAGCAGCTGTACATACACACACACACATTCAAAAACAGGTTAAAAGTTACTAATGATAGAAATAAAAAAGAGTGTGGAGTGTGTCCCAGTTTTGTCAATCCTAATTAAAAAGTCTGGCTCCACCACTGTGCGCTTATCCCGTACAGTTTCTGAGCACATCATTTTTTTAATGAATGGGTTCTCTAATAAATCTTTGAACGTAGCCAACTTGCTTTGACAGCTATGTGGATAGAAGTAAAGGCAACAAAGTAACGGAGAGAAAGAAAAGAAAGGAAGTGAAAAAAATCTAAGAGGATCGGGTGTAATTACTTTTGTCGTGCGTCTTTAGAACAACCATGTGTCTAAGAACTGCATGCTCTGTGTACTGCAGCTACATTCTGCAAAACCAAGTACCTTCTCTTAAATCATGCTTTCAATTTCATTTTCCTTAAAAGCACCAAATTATTGCTGGAACAAAGGGTAAGGTAGCAGAAAAAAAGAGAAGAAGAAGAAAGAGAGAAAAAGGAGGTAGGAGATGAAAAGAGAACAAGTCTAAAAAAGTGACAGCCATTATCACACATATTACAGCAGTATTTCTCCAGCCTTCCTCCTGAGATCGAACACATAATAGGGAAAAGGGAATTAACTTGAACACTGCGAGATTTCTTTTCAAGAAAAAGCAGAAGGCTAGACAGATCTTTGAGAGATGACTTCATCACGTCAAAACTTTTGTGGACACTGAGCTTGCAGTATATGAATAAAATAAAGTGGAAAAGAACAGCCTATCAAATTATTTTTATGACTAGCAACAGTATGTGGATCCAATGAAATACAGTGAACAAGTAGAAATAGGAGGCCTTTCAGTATGATAGTATTTACAGTTTTATTCTGAGGGAATGGAAATCTTTATTTTCCATGGACAAAAATGAGAATAGCTTAAAAATGAAACACATGGTTGAACGGATTTGGAAATTGAGTAAATTCTTAATCTACAAGTGCAACAGGTACACAGTGTGTTCTTAACAAAGGTGTTATTTTCTTATCCCTGTCTTAATTTAAAATAAGGTCAATGATATGGATGCAAAGAAGACACGCTTTAGTAATCTTCTTAAAGATGTATGTTAATGCATCACAGCTTTCAAAAGTATGACAGAGGTAAACATAGATCTCAGAGTTTTATTGGAGAAGCATATTTTTACTCCTTCAAGTCCTGACAGGAGGCGAGTTTGAAACCATCAAACCATACATGAAGATGCTGTTACAAAAGTGATTTTGTGTGCCCCCAGCAGCTCAGAGAAATGATATGAAAATATAACCCAAGCTGTGCAGAACAAGAACTGACAACCCTCATACCAATGTGTCAAAAACAATTCACTGTCGCTGTGAATTCTGTTTTATCATGTTCCTCCCAAAGGTATCTGATATCAACTCAGAAGCAAGCAGACAGGTTCTGAAAGGTCTATTTGACAAACTCCTATTTCAGTAGTGTGAAATAGCCTTTCATCCAGAAAATGAAAAAAACCCAGGTTCTCGAATAACTTTCGTAATCATTTATTACAAATTGAACCATTATAATTTTCTCCAATTGGGTCTTTCTTGGAAGTCAGGGTGCAGTAGACACCCCTCAGCTTCCATCTGGCTGCATTCATTTGGACAAAAAGCTCGGTGTGATATGAAGGCTGTCTAAATTACTTTGTACCTGCAGAAATGAGGCTGAGGCTGAGGTAATTTATTCTCCATCCACTAAACTCAGAGGAAGTCGAGGCAAAGACTTGGTTGTAGTACGGAGTTACATTTGCTAAAAGTTGTGATGGAAGTGTTATTCAGAACTTGACATTTAACTTTTACTTTCTGTATGGCATTAACCGCCTACACAGACCGGGTCTATGAGCAAGGAAGCTCCAACAATGCCAGCCCAGCTGCTGTACATTCAGTCTGCTACCTCAGCTGAACCAAGCTGTCACTTCTGGAAATATGGTCTATTTCTCAAGTCTCCAAAGTTCCCCCTACACAGGCCTCTGACTGCAACAGAAGGGTGGTTAGGAGGCCCCCCTTTAAGATCTAATTGGCTTACAGTTGCCATTCTAAAGGTCCTTGATTTTAAATGTCTATTTGTCTTTTTTGAGGCAGAATTTATGTAGAAAGCAACCACTTAGACTGTGTTGAGCAGTCTGTGAGTTTTCTCCTCACCTTGTGGGAAAAACATCAGGCCTTACAGTTAGCATTGACATGCTACAGGCTGCTAACAGTTGATTTCACATGTAAACAATGCGACCATGGTTACATGTAGGATCTCCAGACAAACACAGGAGCAAAAATAGTAAAAATATCACTGAAGAAAAGAATAGTTTGGTGTCCATGACCAATAGACGGACCATACAAAGTAATGTTCCACAAAGACAAAGATGACAAAAAAAAAGAAAAATTACAAGAAACGGACAAAGAAGAGAGAGCTGCTGCAACAGGCAGCCACAACCAACAGAGCGGCACTTAGCAATGAGGATGGCAATTATTTCATGATACAAGGAGAAGATTTAGTCCGTCCTTATTTGGAATCCAACCCTCACACTAACTGTAACAAAGCACATCTCTTTACAAACATATCAGACCCAAACATGTCTAATTTTACTTTGAATAGTATCATCAGTTACTAGGTACCTTAGAGGAAGGGTTTTTTACTATACTATATTTTAAACATGGATATAAATTAACAATGCTGGCTGTTCATACTGGAGACTGATGTACACCAGATGCGTCTGCAGTTCGTTTCCACGCCATCACAGCAACAGATCAGATCGGTTTCCATTCAAGTCAATCTATCAACTTACACTGGGTCCGTCCTGCTACAGTCGGACCGCGTGGCTGGTCTGTCATGTTGCAGGTAATCCGCAGCCATCCTCGACTCGTGACGCCAGCTGTCTGTCAGTCATGCTGTTTGTTGGACGCCTAGCTGGTGTAAGTTGACAAACTCAGTCAACATGCAAGGGAACAAAGTCAGCCTGTTGACATATCAGGTGTATTTGAGACGGAAAGGTCTGCAGATATTCAAACCTCTATATGGTATATTGAAGAAATCCCCACATCAATCTGCAAACTGCTTAAAATGGTGCTTTCTGAAAAACGGCAAAAGAGACTTGCCGTAATGGTGAGGCCACTGCCCCTGACAGGCCTCCACAAAGCTGGCCAATCAGAGGAAAGAGGATCTGTGGAACAGGAAACCTCAGAGAGACAGCATCAGTGTTTCAGGCAGAGTCTGAAATTTGGGTTTTTTTTCGGGGGTGAGCCAAAGACTAGCTCATAGGAAGTCAACTCCCTTTATGTTGCACATTAAAATGCCACATTAAGAGTAACATCAGCATAAGTGATTTAATTTAGTCAACGGCTGGTCTGATTGCCTGCTGCGTGGTTGATGCGTTAGCATATGAAGTGAATTTGAAGGAGGATGACTGTTTATGATCTCACCACTAAGTACTTAGCCAGTTATCTGCGTATCTGCTCAGTTGACCTAGCTTGTGTGCTCAGTATTTCATTGGTGGTGCTCAACCAGTGTTTTGCATTTCAAGGCTGGCTGCAAAAGTGAAGAAATCCCAGTGTGATTAAGTCAACATCATGCAATTGGACATATGTTGGCTGATTTGCACATTTTCCGTGAGCAGTTTGAATCACTTGGCTTTTACTAACCCCTGGCTTGTCTCCAGCTTCAACTTCTATGGAAACCCTTAACAAATATGGTCACTTATGAATTCAGAAAACCATTAGCAGTAGCAGTATGCCATCTTTTTGGCTTCAAAAAGCCAGTTTAGGAACCAACGGTACAAAAAGTCATCATCCATTATTCATAGTCTTCATACAATACAAGCCCACATTTCAAACACGCTTTTTATCATGAAGACACAGTCTCATCCGGACTTTATGGCAGAATACAGTCACGCAGTGTATACCACACACACGGTCACAGTGGAGCAACATATAAATCTTCTTGACAACAATCTGATGAAAAACTGTCTCTGACTTTCTTTATTGCACTGTAACCCCCTACTTTCACACTTTAGACTTCAGTGTTTTCCTCCTGTAGCTTCCTTCTCAGTTACTCAAGGTTCTCTTCATTAACTCACCCACTTTTCCCACTTTATTCTGGATTAAAATGGTTGTCTCCATGGCAGATACAGTACATCCTTGACAGTCCACTGGCTCTTTGCTGTCTCACCACTCCTACTCTTTCTTGTCAGGCATCTTCCTAATAACCAGAGAACTGTTTTGGCGTTCTGCTCGTTTCTTCTGAGAGGCAGCTTAAAGAAATGAGCTGATAGTCAACAGAGTGAAATAAGGAGCTTTTGAAGACAAGAAAAGAGCTGTTAATGAGCTGCTTCCTTTATTTTTGTCACATTCAGAAATATCTTAAAGTGTTGCCAGTTAATATGTGTGTGTACAGTGTAGTATGCTCACACCAATGACGGGAAACTCTCTTCTACTCCTCAAACCATTATGAAACTTTACTGTAGGAAAGTATAGTGGTACTTTTCCATAAAAACATGTGAAGCATAATAATCTAATGTGACATGTTACCTTTACACCAAGCATCCAGATTCAGTTCTAAGTAAGTGGAGAAGTATAACTTAAAAACAAAACAGACACTACCAACAAAAAACCCACTTATGATTAACTAATAAGACTTTTCTGGTTTCTAATCAGTTTATTACAGTTGCATATATTCGTACTACTGCTAATATATGATATATAATTAGGGATGTCCTGATCATGTTTTTTTGTTCCCAATCCGATTCTGATTTTTTAAATTTGGGTTTCTGCCTATACCAAAATTTCATGCTACGATCTTTCAACAATGCATCAAGAAAAAAGAAAAGAAAAAAAACTCCTACAAGTTGTCCTTTGAGTTTTTTTTATTTTATTTAAATGAAGGTATCATTCCAACCAACATGGATATAGCTTTTTTATCCACTTAGTGCAGCATTGGATCAACAAAATAAAAATAAAGCTTCTCAGTGGTGCACCACAAGATTACCTTGATGTGAGTGACAATAAGGTTGCAATTTTGTTGTTTGCAATTTCGATGTACTTGTTATAATGACAAATAAAGTTCTATTCTAAAATGAATGATGATGTGCTATTACACACATTTTAATTAAAAACAAGAACTAAGGCCCCAGGCTTTTTCCTATTCCCTCTCCCCCGATCTCCGATCATTAAAAAACGCCTCGATCAGCCCTGATTCCGATCACGTGAGTGGATCGGGACATCCCTATATATAATACTGTAAAACATGTTTTCTTACACTTGCCTTGGAATGTAATTGGGCTGTATTACCTCAACCAAAGCATATAACAACTAGCTCTAATGCTTTAACATTTGTTTACCTGTATGCTTGAGTAAATGAATGAAACATCTTGTCAAATATCCGTATCTAATCACCCTGATGAATGAGTTCACGAAAGCATTACATGTTTGTTTAAAGGTAATTAATCCCTTTCCAATATTGAACCTGGCCCCCACTGCCTCTTTGGCTCCTGTCAGATACCTTTTCTCAGAGCCCAGGTAGCTGACAGCGATAACCCCCAGCACTTAGTTAGCAGAGACCCAGGAGAGTCATGTCAAGCAGTGTGTTCCCCAGGTATAAGAGCTATTTCACATCCTCACTGGTAATCATTAGCAGAGAGCACGTGGGGCAGGACTGGGTCTGTCGATGTCAGATGGATTTATACAGGCATCATTATGTGTGAGAGGGAATCACTGGCTAATTGTCTGTGTTACTACAGGAATATTCTCACTACTAATGAAGCTAATGCTGGCTGGGAGATTCTTTTAATTAGTTTAGCTGTCAATCATTTGTCAAGACAGCTGGCTTAAAGTGTCTGTATGTGTTTGTGCATCTGCATATATGTGAGTGTATGTGTGTCCTCGACTTGAGCAAATCGAGTGTGGAGTGAGATGTGGTTTGGAAATGAGTCTGGAATGTGCCAGATTAATACAAGCTGGTCATTAGGGTTTGTATGCACCGTATGCATCGTTCCCTAAACTGATCAAATTGCTGCTCTCATTTTGAGCCTCTCAGAAAGTTCAGTCTCCGTTTTACAGCGTGACTTTTCTTCAGTCGGTTTTTGTGTCCATTGATCTTCCTAAAAGCTGAAACATGTTTAACAGCTACAGCTCCCTCGAGACCTTATATTTTTGTGAAAATGAATCGATGTGTAGGTGTGTGTGTGTGTGTGGAAACATCCCAGTGGGGAATGTATTGACTAAAGAAATCAAAAGCTGTTATTTTTCATTCACTCCATGCTACTGTACTTGGTGTCAGGCTGGTAGTGTTTCAGTGCGCTCTCCCTCTAACAAGCCAGGCACCCTTTTTGTGAGGATTTTGTTTTATGCATCTGGAGGAAATGTTTGACTGTCAAATGTTATGAAGCAGCTTTGAGTTCTGACAAAGTAGAAGGCCACGCAGTCTCTCTCAGCTGCGATACGAAGAGATTTGTTTCAGGGATTTCAAAGACTCAGATTTAAACATACTACAACATAATGACGCTAAGAAGAAGGCGTCCAGGGAGATAATTTATTTATTTATTTATGTTATTGATATTTTTTCTGGCTTTTAATCAAAGGACATAGTAATGAATACAGCAGGAAACAGGGTGAATATAGGGAGTGACATGAAGAAGAGATGCCACAGGTAAAACTTGAACTCGGACTGCCTCAAGGGTTAACCCATAGACTGTATAAAACATGGACGTAGCCTCACCCGACGTCACCGGTCTATTCCTGACTCTTGAAATTAAGCCAGTCTGTGGACGCAGTCACATTCTTCATGACGCCGGCTGTGAGTTTCATTTCAAACAGTTACAGGGCGCTCGTCAGTCACGTGACCTGAGCTGTGCCTCTGATTGGAAAATCAAATGATCCTTACAACTTCTAAACTACCGAATTAGAAAAAAATCACTCACCGCACAGTGTATGCCGATAGTGAAATCAGCATTTTAGACCTAAGACGTTGTATGAACCAGGCTGTAAATATGCTTTTTAATGCCGTAAAAGTCTCCTTTTTATTGCTGGATGTGTACGTGACTTCCGGTCTTTCTGCAGCCAGCCTCAAACGGATTCTCGTTAAACAGCACCTCTTCATAGGCTTTATTTTTACCAACTGGATGATGCCCCTTGGGTTATCCACAAGGGAGCTGGACCTCAACCAGTAGGCCATACTGGTGCATCAAAGGTTAAAGAATTTAAGAATAAAGTTGTTATATCATGAGAATTATAACTTAGTAAGTTGTTGTAATTATTATTATTATTGTTATTATTATTATTTATTTATTTATTTTTTTTTACCAACGTTTGATTAAAAAAAGAGCTGTAGCTTTAAAAACTTGAAGAAGAACAATTACAAGGACAAGTTTTTACAAGAACAAGTTTGAGAAAAAAAGTCAGAGTTTCAAGCTTTGTTTTATCTAAAAAAAAAACATTTGATGATATCAAGGGAGCCAGCCAACCACTTTCACCAGAAGAAAATTGTTTGTCTTTTGAAGTAAACATTCAACAGCTCAGGACAAACAGCAGCAGTGTGCTCAGGCTGTATATAAGTGTGCCCTTACTCAACACTGTCTCAGCTATTGGTATAACCTGTTCAGGTTATTCATTCTTGTGACAATGTGGTGCTGATGTGATGAAAGTTGGGATCCAGCTTCTTAAGCTGTGGTATCAATATTGATACCTTGGCTTTGGTATCTGCAAATATTGACACTGATCTGGTCTGATACCAGCATCAGATCAGTGTAGCCCTAGCTAAAAGACTCTGTTTTAACTTGGTTCATGGGAACATCTGGGTTTTAGGGGGATGCTGACATTTCACCAACATGCACTTTACAATTGTTGTGTATGTGTTGAGCAGGCGCAGTTTCAGGAAAGCTGTTTGTTTCTGTGTGCTTTGTATGGTAAGGTTTAAACATGTGTCTCCTGGGAAACCCAGCTGTTTTTATAATCGCACAACAGTCAAAGGGTGAATGAAAATGTCACACCTGGTAGTGTGTACCTTGCCACTTCACACAGTTTAAATAACACTATTTGCTGACAAACTGTTTGCTCAAGAAGATGCTCAATATATATGTCAACATGTTCTTCTCAGGTGTTCAACAGGACAAACCGATCATAGATTATTGCCTTCTTTTGGTCATGCTTAAGTGAACATTTTTAAATTTTTCCTTATTGTTGTGCTAATAAAAATATGAGGAATATGAAAAAGCATGCTGGTGTTAAAAAATGTACAGCTTTAAAAATAGGTTTTAGGACACTGTGAGTCTCAGTCTCTCAGGCAGGTCATTCAAACCACAAACTCTTTGTCTAAAAATCATCAAAAAGAAACCACTGCATAGCTGTTCCGCATCTTTCAGCCCCATCTTGTGTTTTTGCTAAGCTTTTCTTAACAAAGTGTTCCAGACTTAGTATTCAGCTTTAACCGTTCTGCTGCTCTGTGTATTTGTTTTTACAAAGCAAAGCTGAGTGCATTGCACAAATGAAAATAGGCTCAAAAGAAATCTGCACTGGACACTGAGTCTTACACCTTGGTGGGCATTTGAGGGCGACCTGCAAATCGATGCAAGTCACATGTTCACAGAAAGCAACCAAATGCATCACTGGGTTTGTCTTGGCTCAGGCGTGTCGTGCCACTTTAAAGGGAACAGGTGCAGCTGAGCTTCAGGTCTTTTGAAGGACACACCTTCATGTGCAACATCCATTCAGTCTTTTGGGATCCTTTTGACATCTCACTTTCTCTCCTCTGCTCCTCTGCTTTGATCCACCTTTGACCTCTCCTTCTCCCTATCTCTTCCTCAGACGAGCCGCCCCCTCAGCTGAATTCTCAGTGGACCGGACACGTCACCTAATGTCCTTCCTGACCATGCTGGGCCCCAGTCCAGACTGGAACGTGGGTCTGTCTGCAGAGGACTTGTGTACCAAGGAGTGTGGCTGGGCCCAGAAGGTGGTACAGGACCTGATCCCCTGGGATGCAGGCACTGACAGTGGGGTGTCATACGAGGTCAGGAACAACACTCAAAGACTTAGATAAGAACTAAAAAAATAGATTGCTTTTACATTTGCTCCTGTTTTCTTAAGGCAAATAATTCTGTAGACTAAACTTTCATAGAGAGCTGCAGTATTGGTGTCATTGTTTTCCTTTTATTACTGTTTCATCCAGAACATGCAGGTAAAAAAAGAAACTCTCAGTCATCATTTGTGAGAAAAACTGCAGAGTCCTTCTGAATGTGTGACTCAGCTCAGGTTATAACCCCACAGTCCAGTACCAATTACAGACTTTTGCAAACTGTTACTTTCCTCCTCCTTCTACCCCCTGGATAACCTTCGTCCTCACTCTCATCACCAGCCGAGTCTTCCCTTCACACTCTCATTCTGACCTTGTCATTAAACCAGCCTCTCCCTCTTCATCTGCCTGTCCGCTCACATTCCCAATCACTCCTTCTCTCACCTCTTCACATACTGCCAGTCTGCAACAATTCACTGTCATCACTCATCCAATTCCCTTTAACAGCCTTCAATGTCTCCCCCACCCACCCAGCACCCGGAGGTGCTGTCTGCTGCGTGCTCGTTGTCTCCACGCAGCGCTCATTGATTAGTGTGTGTATGTGTGTGTATGTTTGTCCAAACTCTGTGATGGCATGTATAAAACCTTTGGTTGATTCCTCTGACCACACACAAACTCAATGAACGCAAATTTCTTTATCTGTTTAGCTTCATCTGAGAAATATTTTCACTCTTCATCTGATTCCTTTCATCTCTTTCTCTCTCTTAGCAGACTCATTCAGTCCTTTGTCCATCATGCTTGTCTTTGTTTACAGGCACTTTGTGACTCACGCGGACTAAACAGGGGCAAATCAGGGACATTTAGGACCCTTTCAAGTCATGTTCTGTTTACCTCTGACTACTCTTGATAAACTGACTCTGTCACTTGGACAAAACACACTTTCAGCTTGCCATCCACTGCAAAGTTTAATTTTAAACAACTGCAAACACAAAGGGTAGACATCAAGCTACACTGAGACATGAGGTCAAAGGACCATATTATCTTATAGAAACAGGAAGTTAGCTGTTGTAGTATATGAGACTTTGATTTGGCTTCGGCTGCCTTATCAGCATGGTCAGGAGTAGCAGCTGCAGAAGTTAATGTGACACACGGCTTAAGAGGCCAATTAGGTTGCTTTAAATCCCTCAGGGTGTGCCTGCTACTGTTAACATCAAACTTCTCCAGAGTATTACTTCTTCCAGTTTTTCTTTTTTTTCATTTGGATCAAGAGCAAAAGAATATGTATCAGCTATTCTTCCCGAGGGTCATCATATAGACTGAATGCTTAGTGTAAGTAGGGATGCACAAACCACAAGTCTTGATGTGATATCCATCAGTGGCGATTGCTCTAAAACTGCAAGGGAAGCTCAGCTTTCCCTAAAATATCCCGTAATATACACTAGAATTCCTTCATCTTTTGTTCAGAATCAGCTACCTATCACAGGTAACTGGCTCAACCTCCTTGTCATTCATCTCCACAGCGTCTCAGCGCTCTAATACAGTGAGTGTCTTCTGACTTCAGCAGGGAAGCGTAGAGTGGGTTGTTCCACTGTGGAAACTGGACGGTCATTGGATAAACGCTGGGCTTTGTCCCACCCATCAGACGCTCAGCGTCTCTGGGGGTCTATGAGGCAGTGGGCTGGCCTGGACGCTGGGCTTCTGCATGACGATTGGATGATCTGTCTGAGGCCGAATCCCTTTTTGATTGACAGTGAAATGAGCCAGTCAGTGATCTTGAAGTATAACCCTCCACCGGAGCATCTTCTGTAGAGAGAAGCTTCTCCTATTAATGGCTCAAGTCTTACACCTGCAGCACAATGGGCCAAGGCCGTTAAAGCAGCCTAGCTCTGCTGGCCATTAAGAGAACACTGGTAAAATCCCTGGAAAAAACATCTGGTTGGTACGACAGGGTCACAGATCATATCTTGAAAAGGAATGGAGGGTAGAATTTATGTTAAAATAAATGAACAAATCTATGATGTAGGCCAGAAAAAAAAATTAGCTTCCCCTCCTTGACTGACCAGTAGCCGACACTGATATCCACCAATACTGATATGGATCCAGTTCTTTACCAGTATAGATTTAACAGTTGGCAACTTCATGATTTTGTGCCTTAAACCAAAGTAGAAATAAAAATATATTTTATAGCTGTGTAAATATGTGATCCAGTACTTGCAAGAATTAGAGTTTCAGTGTACACCTCAGAAGAGGATAAGTAAGGAATTAAACTTGCACATATTGCAAGATGCCATCACAGTTGTTGGAAAAAAAAGTGTGAAATACCTCCAAACTGCTGAGCCTCTACAGAAATTTCTGTGCTTTTTATTTCTGCCTAGCACAAATGCACAGACCTGCTGCTGTTGATGAAGTAACACATAAACATAGTTGTTGTAAACACAGCAGAGCATAGACCTGAGTTGAACAGAATCTGTTCTATGATCAGCTCTCTAAATAGTGTTGGAACAAACTTCTAAAGTCTGTATCAGACAGATACCCAAAAACAAAAGCAGTGTAGATGTCCAAAAGCTGGCCTTTAGAAAATCAAAGAAATGTGGACAGATGGTCCACAGTTTCTTTTTTACTTTTTGGCTTTTCTTTTATACTCATTTTACTGTGAAACGTGGTTTTAGTTAAAATAATATAATCAAGTGTTTGGCTCTGAAGTAATTATCACAGGCGTGTGAGATGCCAATAATTCAATATTTCTCTGTTAAAATTCACCCTTGCTCTATCCACATTATGCATTGGATGTAATTAAAACACAAATAAAAATCAGTTTCACTAATTGATTCAACTTTGTTTCCAAAAACCCTTTGGTCAGCTGAGGACGGTGAAACAGAGGTTGTTCTGGTAGTTGGGAGGGACTTAGGCTCTCTGTTACAATTTGTTAAAGGCAAGGGCCTGTAACAGAGTAATGTGTTGCCCTCGTTGTGCCCGGACTTTTACTGTGTTTTTTTTTAATTAGCGGACACTCTTTACCCCCCCTTACACACAGACGCACACACACACGCACAGACAGACACACACAGACACACGCACAAACACAAACAGTGCTGCTCTTCCCGTGACTGTTTTTGTTTTTTTTGGGTGGCCTCAGTGGGGGGTGAAGGATGAACTGGTCGTCTGCCTCCAGACAGCCTCTGGCGGTGATGCTTTTATCAACCCCATGCTGGCAGACCTCTGCTGTTGACTAATAAGAGCATCTCCAATATAAACTGCAGCACTCCTCCACAGCTGCTCTCTGACTTTGTGACTTGTGTAACTTTGAGTGACTTTGTGCTAACTGGACTTTCACTGGAGGATCTTTCCAACAAATTCTAAGTGTGTTAAACTAGATATCCAGCGGATTTAGATCCACATGTGCTTCACTTTTTCTTCTTCTTCTCTATCTCTCTGTGTCCTTTGTAGTCGCCCAACAAGCCCAGCTCACCCTTGGAGAAGATCAGACCACTGACCAGTCTGGACCATCCTCAGAGTCCTTTCTATGACCCTGAGGGGGGCGCTATCACTCCTGTGGCCAGGGTGGTGATAGAACGCATTGCCAGAAAGGTTTGTCAGATACTTTTTAATTTTGTACAATAGTCATCGTATTGACATAGCCTGAAGTTTTAACTGGTTATAAAACAGACTGACTCTGTTTGCATGGATTGGGCTGTTTTTAAGGACCCTGTTTCTTTTGTGTTGGATTTCCTGATCTTGCTGCCTGGAGAGCTCAAAACTAAATAGGATTCTGTGGCCTGTAAATTCCTCATCACCAGTAATCCCATGTCCTACAAGTGGCAGTGATAGAGAGGCACCAATCAGTGTCAAACATTGGCTTTAAGGTAGATGTACCATACCGGTCATACGCGATGCTAGCATAACACACAGAAGGGTCATTTTTCTCAGATTTAAAATTTGCTGTTATTTATGTTTTAATAGATAAAATCACAGACTCTAGAGCAAATAAGATGTGATAATCAGAAACCATGATATAAGTATTTATAATTTATTCAGATTGAAGAAAAAAAAAAACAGGGTTCACTAAACGTGGCATTGTAGCTAACTTCAGAGACATTTAATTAAGTTAAGGCTACTGTGGTCTGTAGCCAACGCCAGCACAATAAAACACCCTATTCACCTGGCCCATTCTTTCCTAGCATTTCTGTCTCTTCAGGCTCACACCATACACACACAAACACACACGCATTCGCCAATCTCTCTACCAGCTTACGAGATCACTAGCATGCTATCTTGTACAAGTCACTATCATAGTTACCAGAGCTGACTTAACTTTATGTTTATGCAAACTCTTTATCTTAAAAATGTTAAAAAAACAGAATAAGTTTAAAAGCTAAAAGACAATTGGCAACAAGGGTGACAGCTTCTGTGGTTTTAACGTCTATAACCATACCAGTCAAAGAATTTAGCTGTCCCGCCAGATGGTCAACAGCAAGCTATAAGATGTGTTACACTGAGTGATACATTTGACCGTTGAAAGAAATCAGGAGGGGATTCTTTGTCCAAAAACGTTATTTACATTTTTACAGAAGAAGATCAATAAAGACATAAGAAGTATCACTTTGTCCACAGGGGGAGCCAAAACCAACACAAACATAGAGGTGCTTTCAGGAGCTTTAATGAAAGGTATATAAAAGCATTCATATAGTATTTAGTACTGGAAAAACAACAATCAAATCAAATAATCATGCAGAATACAAATTCATCCTCTGTTAAGTTATCTGTTAAAACTAACAAATACACATAAACTCTGCTATTATGTTTTGATAGCAGTTTACTGCAGTGGGCTGTGCAGTGACAAAGAAAACAGATTTTGCCAGTCAGCGTGCTCAAACAAAGGTTTTCTTCTCTAAGCCTGTTTTTCCAAAGTCACTGATATCTTTACTTTTTCAATTGTAAAGTGATCCTCCAGTGCTTCCAGCTTTCGTCTCCTTTCCAGTGATACACTTATTTCTCTCTGCTCTCATAAATCAGCTGAATCGCATATCCTTATGTTATAAACTTGACATTGTGAATATCTGCCATAGCTGTGGAGTAAAGATATCTGTGAAAGTTTTGAAAGCAGAGGCAGAGAGGACAGAGAGACCTGTCCTTCTTTATCACTGCTCAGCAGATGCGATGCAGAGTTTAATCCTGTCCATCAATACAGCAATTGATCAGTGTCGGATGTATTTTCAGTATTCGTTATGTGTGAGGTCAAAGTGGGTTTTTTTTTTTCAAGGTGAAAAAAAAATCGTTTGGGCGAATCTGGTGAATGAAATACAAATGAAATACTTTCACCAAGTGTATGTTGTAAAACTTTACTTTTAGTGATAGAAACTGATGTGAAATTCAGTTATAGGTACGTCTAACATCCCTTTGCCAACTATTCAAATGTTATATGCCTTGAATAAATGAATTTATGACCAAACCTGCTCAAGTAATTACCTGGCACATCACATGGATGTGTCAAAGAAATCACATCCAATGAAAAATAAATTATATGAACTCCTCAAATGAGTTCTGGTGCAGTGCCAAAAGAAGCTTCAGCCAATAAGATGACAGAAAGCATAAAAGTTCCAATTTAAACATTTATGACAGGTATTAAAAATCTCTCTTTATGAACAATAAACTTCTTCTTATTATAATTTGATGGGCAGTGAAACACACTGCCCGGGAACTCTGGCTGCAGACCAGGAGGTTGTAAAAGTTAGCAGTGCTTCAGTGGCATCTAGAGGCAGCTGAAGGGATTTCTCATTCACTCGCTTACATGCACACACACACACACACGCACACACCAAATATATTAAAACATGCAACGCTTATATGAACTGTCCCCCCTAAAGTGTGTACAGTTTCTCTTTTTGTATTTTGTCGGCAAACAGACGCAACAGAAACACTGCAGAGTGGTGGAGAGTTACAACATCTGTGTGTTTGTGTGTGTGTGTGTTTGTGTGTGTGTGTGTGTGTGTGTGTGTGTGTGTGTGTGTGTGTGTGTGTGTGTGTGTGTGTGTGTGTGTGTGTGTGTGTGTGTGTTTGTCCACAGGGCGAACAGTGCAACATTGTGCCAGACAATGTGGATGACATTGTAGCAGATATTGCCCAGGAGGAGAAAGAGGAAGGTCTGGAACCCACCCCCATTTCTCTTTCTCTCTGTTACACGAGCATTGTTTAAAGCGATGGGCTATTACAGTATCTGTAAACCGTTTTCCATCCTGCAGATGATACTCCTGAGACGTGTATCTACTCCAACTGGTCTCCATGGTCCGCCTGCAGCTCAGCCACTTGTGAAAAGGGCAAGCGGATGCGGCAGAGGATGCTGAAGGCCCAGCTGGACCTCAGCGTGCCCTGCCCGCACACACAGGATTTTGAGCCCTGTATGGGGCCTGGGTGCAGTGATGAGGGTAAGTATCTACATTAAGGTTGAAGGTTAATGCATTTGTGTGAGGAAATCAAAAAGAGTCCTGGAGGATTCATGTGAATGAATCTGTGTTTTTTTTTTTTCCAAAGGTTAAGTTCCTGTTTTATGAGCGCTCTTGTTGAGATTTTAGTCTAATTTTTTATTTTAAGGATCTCTAAAAATTTAGGACAAGTTGAAAAAGCAGCGTATTTTAGAAAGCAGCTTTTATTGCTACTAAAGGCCATTCTTATTATCCAAAGGGACAGCTCCACAGCAGCAGTAAAGTGAGAGTAAAAGGAAAGGAAATGAGAGCACTTTGTTCTTACAGCAGCCTTTTGAATTTAATGCTTATTTAAATAAAATGTCACAAGGCTACTCAATACATTTTGGGAGATGACAAAAACTAATTCACTTAAAGCACTTATGTTACTTGTTCAAGGTTTATTTTCATGCACTTTTCACCCTGTCTTTTAGGCTTTATGTCTTTACGTCTCTTTCTCTGGTTTGAATGTAAATGAGTCAGTCAGTCACTTTGTGTATAACATAGTGTTCAAATTATTTAATTTCTGAAAAGTAAAAACACAGATGACCTCCTGATCCATTTCCAACATGACACACCGCTCAGAAAAACACCCGTAGTGAGGAGTGTGTATGATTTGCATAAATACTTTAACTCTCATGAAGAACCCATTACGTTAGCTTACACATTGAAGGTTAAATAGAGAACATGAGTGTTTTCCTAATTCTGTTTACAGCGTAAACAGGACCTGAAAATGTTCCTTTCATCAACACTTTAATCAAAAGCAATATTAGACAGGGTGAACAGGACCACTTCAGAAATATTCTGCATTTCTCTCCTCATTAAGCTTTCCTTTTCTCAGAGCTTTGCAAGATGACTCACCTTTGAAGAGGGAGGTCATACTAGGCACACGATTAGAAACAGCAGCTAAAACAAGGCTGAAATAAGGGTTTTTTAAAACATCGCTGTGAGAAAGGTTTGAACTATGAATCATAAAAAGCAACTGAGACAGAATAAAGCCTAAAAAAGGAAAATACTCCTCTTTTAACATGGTGGAGGCAAATAACTATTGCTTAAGGTTTAAGTCACTGTGGATAGCAGGACAGGATGTTCTGCCACTGCCCTATCAGAGATGACTGGGGCCCAGTTGCTCCTCAAGCTGCTCTCACATCTGTGTCCCCTAAAGCTCATAATTTTTATTGATTTTTTTTTTAAGTTACCACAGTGACAATGGGTAGAGGTAAAATTTGCAGGACTTCTCCACACAGGTTTATTTACCTGTATGATCAGTTGTCCTTGGTGTTGCTTTTGCTGATGAGGATTTTGACCAATCAGAATAAGGTATTTAGCACAGCTGATGTAAGATCAGCAGCTGCTATTTTTTTGCCATATAAACACTTTATAGGTAATAACTTTAAAAATAGTCTGTTAAAGGAGAAAAAAATCTACAGGAAACATTTTTCAGGCTATAAATGTTGAGAAAATCAATATTAGACTTCATCATAAGTATGGAAAGTATTATTCAATTAAATCTCCATATATCATCAATTTGTTTTCATAAACTGTCAAATAAATGCATGTTATGTATAGTTTTTAGCTCATTTTCTCCTGTAACTTATGCTGACAGTTTCTCCTGCTCCATCTAGTGGGCGCCCTGAGCACTTATCAGATCTCTGCTGATTTGTCATAACAAACAGCAGCAGTATTTTAATAGTTGTTTGTTGACATGCTGTGTATGAGCTTCATGTTTTAATAATGGAGGAAGAAAAAAAGGGGGGTTGAACAAATCTTGTTTGCTGTTTGCTGTTGCTCAAGCATAATTGGTCTCTTTGACTTGAAATGAACTCTGACTGTTATGCTGGGCTCTGAAAATATGTCTTGTGTTGTGGAGTTGCATTGTTTTGGTGCCTAAACCCTTTCATTTCCTCTCCTGAAATGAGGTACTTATCCTGTACAGAGACAGACTAACCACTGGTGGCATTGCACAACCCCAGCAGCTTCTTACTTTAGTAGCTCCTTTCAGCTTTAATTCCTGCATATGTTAACTCTGGTGTCTACATAAATGAGAAACATCATTCGTGTCGGTGGAGCCGCCGGCTTCTTACATTTCTTACAGACATAAAAGCAAAGCAGATTTGTCAGTGAAAGTCATTGCAGTCGTATGTGTTCACTAATCTACAGTGACGGACACAAATGAGAGAAAATGATCCTCACCATCTACTGTATCATCCTCTATTTTATTTTTCCTCCCTGTCTCGGTCCTTTGACAACCAATGACTGAAATTTATGTTGACAAATCACTGAGACATTTTAATTAGCCCATATGAACTGAACTCCTGCTTGTGTTAGTGAGCATATATGATGTATTAAAGAATGATCAAATAGGATGATAAACGACATGTTCTAACTTTGAATTATTCTCAGACAAGATATGTGTGTAAACCACCAAGAGTTTCATGGTTTATTTAAACATCTCGTTATTCACATTAAGCTCACACTCATACTCAGTTGTCATGTTAACAATAATGAAGTAAGAATGGATGTTGTTTTCATGTGACTTTTCTGGGTGGAACTCAGAAGCTTGGTTTTCACCCTTAAGTTGTCAAAGGAAGCATGCTCAAAACAAACATGACATACAACTAATATCTAGCTAAGAATATAATTTTGAGCCTCCTTTGTTTTTTTAAATTAAAACATCACCGATCTGCTTTTAAACCCTCTGACACCTTCCCCTTTGACCTTTGACTCCTTAGATGCCTCCACCTGCATGATGTCAGAGTGGATCACCTGGTCCCCGTGCAGTTTGACCTGTGGGATGGGCACACGTTCTCGGGAGCGTTATGTGAAACAGTTCCCTGACGATGGCTCGGTCTGCACCCTGCCCACAGAGGAGACTGAGAACTGTGTGGTCAATGAGGAGTGCTGTGAGTTTTTCTCCTCACCTGTCAGCTGAAGCTGTTGATCTATTGTCCACTGCAATGCAGGTTGACTTCACGTTTTGTTTCTCCCTCTTGGACTCAGCTCCCAGCAGTTGCCTGGTTACAGAGTGGGGTGAATGGGATGTCTGCAGTGCAACTTGTGGCCTGGGTATGAAGAGGAGGGAGCGCATGGTGAAGATGCCTCCCGCAGATGGCTCCATTTGTGGAGCAGAGGTGCTTGAAGTGGAGAAGTGCATGATGCCAGAATGTCGTGAGTATTAGCGTCGCATGGACAGTAACTTTCCCTGACACTTCCCAGACGCCAGATCTGGTGAAAATTGTCTCATTAGGCCACATAAGAGTGTTGGCTGAATGTAGATCCATGGAGGCAGCTCTGATAAGTGAAGTGTCCAGCAAAAGTTTCCTAGACTAATTTTTCTATGATTTGACCTGAGAGAGCTGTCGATTTCCTGTGTCTGTTCCAAAGTTGTCTCCTTTCAGAAAGTAGTTTGATGAGTTGATTCCCACCCGTTTATGTATGTGACATTAAGATATGTATTTTCTATTGACTGTTGTGTGCAGACACTATTCCCTGTATGCTGACCCCGTGGTCTGACTGGAGTGACTGCAGTGTGACTTGTGGGAAGGGTATGAGAACACGACAGCGCACGCTTAAGTCCCCCGTAGAGCTCGGAGAGTGTACGGAGGAGCTGGAGCAGGTGGAGAAGTGTATGCTGCCTGAGTGTCGTAAGTTATACACATCTGTTTCTGTCATAGAAATGAAAGATGAATTCATATTTTATATGCAACTCGGCAGCTTAATGCATGCAAATTGGGCTCCAATGAAGGTTACTTTACAGAATTTATAGGTAATAATAGTTGATACTGGATTATTAGTTCACTGTACACTGCAAAACCTTTAATTTGGTAGTCAAATTTCTGTATTTTTTACCCTCTCAGGCAGATATTTGTACTTTTTACAAGCCATTCAGGCATCATTTTTGTCGTTAAATGTTTGGAACCAAGACATAATTTTGGACTTATGATGTAACTGTGGCTCATATTAAGCCGAATAAGTACGGCTGTCATTTTAACGTGTTAATTAGATTAATTCATTACACCGCAAATTTACGCGTTATTAAAATTAGCGCAGCGTAATCTGGATCCTAAAACCGCAGGGTCGTTCAAGGACGCACTTATTTTCAAATGTCTGGCATTTACAAACCATTTGTCCTATTCAAAATCTGTAAAAAAAAAAAAAAGTGGTGTTCTTGTCAGATTCTCAAATTTCCTACAGTCCCTGAATGTATCACACTTGAAGGCGGCAACATGCTTTAAACCGGGGGGAAGCGAGAGTCATTTTTGTGAGACTGCCGGCCACATCTCGTTTATTCACACGTCCTTTTTGAAAATCTGCAGAAAATCAGCCGTTTGCTTTACCTCAATTCTGTAAAAAAAAGGTATTACTACACTCTTTACTGCGTTGAACAAGCCACGAATGATCGATATTTGTCCTGTATTTAAATCTTAAGAATTCTTTGAAAAGTTCCTTCCATCTTCCTGGTGTCATGTTTCAGCTTGGGGCTGCTCTGCACCAATGAGCAACAGTTTGTGTGTTCAGAGCATGTGAAACTGAGAATACTTCACTCCTCTTTGATCCAAGACTTAAATAAAGTGTTTTGTACATAGTTCATTACAGTTTTTAGCCTTTAGCCCTGGTTCTCCTGACCTCATAGAAGTAAAGAAGTTCATATAGCAGTGAAAATTGAGTCTTCATTGAGTAAAAATGTGACAGAAGCAAAAACCGTCCTAAAAATCAAATAAGTGTATCTTAGGTGCAGGACTATGTAGATATTGTAAAGATAGAACCAAAACACTTTTTCATTTGTTCCTTATGCATCAGGGTACCTAAAAATGTGTTGTATATATTCCCACCTTATTTTTAAATGTTTTTTTAATGTAATTTTAATGTCCTGGAATTCATATTCTTTATTTTGGGACCTTAAGCAGATATGAGATTAAATGCGATTAATTAGATTAATTTATTACAAATCCTGTAATTAATAGATAGATTATTTTTTTTAATCGCCTGACAGCACTACAAAGACATTTTTTTTACTACTAAAAACACACACTTGCTTGAAGTCAGTTTTTGTATTGTTTATTTTGATAAAACTTAGGCTTTAATCATTACTCCTGCTTTATATCACCTTAAGAACTTAAAAAGTTTTAGAAGAGGATTGTAAAAAAAAAACAGTCCAAATTAGCAGTGCCTTCAGGATTACTCCAAGAGCTTAGACCTTGAAGCCATTGTTTTGAGTGTTGAAGAGTCGAAACAAAAAAAAGTCTTTGTTTCACATCTGGCTGCATATCCTGCATCCTACATATGTTGATACTCTTCTCTTAAAAACACATTATTGGCTTGATGAAACACCTACATAGTTTTATTGATAAATCAATGACACAATACTTTTGCATTCTGTGTAGATTTTTTTTTTTTTAAATTTGGAGTTTGGTGTTGTTTTAAAATACCAACTATTAGATACCTTCTTTATTCTCTTTCTCCGTTTTTGGTAAAGGCAAGGCAAGGCAAGTTTATTTATATAGCACATTTTGAGCATGGCAATTCAAAGTGCTTTACAGACAGAACAAATTAAAAGAAAACAATTCAAATTCAATTAAAAAGCGGATAAAAATTGAAATTGAAATGCTGGTTTTCAAAACAAAAATGACAAGATTTAGGATGATAAAAGTAACATATTTTTTGAAAAAGAAAATTATTGCAATTTTATCTTTATTTTGAAAATATGGAGGCAATGGGAAAACTGCGACACAATGGTGATGCCAAACTAAGTTGGCCTGATCACAATCAGAATCAGAATTAGAAAATATTTAATTCTGTAAGTATCTTAAGAATACAAGGAATTCGACTCCGGTTAACCACACTCTCCCCATACAATTATTGTAAATACACACTAAATAGTAGCTCAAGTAGTAAGAAAATAAATGAATGAATAAATAAATAAATAATAATATTAAAAAATAATAAAACTGATTAACATAATAATAATAATGATGATAATAATAATAATAATAATAATAATAAATTTTATTTATAGAGCGCTTTTCAACAAAACTCAAAGTCGCTTTACATAAAAAGTTAAAATGATAATGATAAGGAACGTTGTACAGACAAGAATAAAAAATACATACATATTTAAGTTACAATAAAATAAAAGCAAAGAAGTAAAAAGAGTACCTTCGAGTTAAAAAAAAGACATTTTTCCATAAAGAGATTCTTTCTACAAACTATGTTCTTGTAGTTGAAGGACTTCAGTTTGACATCTTTATCATTTGTTCCCAACAAATTTTCTGTCTTGTCTGGAGTCCTCCTGATGAGTAACATCCCTCAAACCAGTTTTCTGCTTCACGCACGCACGCACGCACGCACGCACGCACGCACGCACGCACGCACGCACGCACGCACGCACGCACGCACGCACGCACGCACACAGACACACTCCTCTGAACTTCTTCCCCTGTCCCCTCAGCCATAGACTGCATCATGTCAGAGTGGACTGAGTGGTCAGAGTGCAACAAGTCCTGTGGAAAGGGTCACACAATCCGGACACGCATGGTGAAGCTGGAGCCTCAGTTTGGAGGAGACCCCTGCCCTGAAACCATCCAGAGGAAGAAGTGTAAGGTCAGGAAGTGTAACCGAGGACAGGCCAACAGTGAAGAGAAGAAACGACGTAAGGAGCAGCGTGACAAGAGGAGGAGCAAACTGAGCAGGAGTGAGGCAAACTCAGAGCATCCAGGTCAGTTCAAAACTCTTTTTTTATTTACCAGATGTCAAATATATTAAACCATGGTCAGGATACAGACTTGTTTCTCACTAACTGCTTTGTTTCAACCCGCAGTTAATTTGCTTGTACTTTGGGCAAAGGCTGACACAGCTGATCATTTGTGGAAATCTGGATGTTGATGGGAGGACAGCAACATGGCTGACTGGCTTGAGTTGTTCAGTTTAATCGACTTTGCGTGATGCTAGCTTACTGACAGCTACCTGCCCCATAACTGATGCAAACAGTCCTTTAAGATGTGAGCAATGAGAGGTATAAAAATCACCAGAGGAAACCAGCCATGCCTTGCTAAAAACTAAAGATATTGATCAAAAAATGCACAAAAACATCAATCAATTGATCAATGGAAGGGGTGTCCATCATCAGGATTTAGTAGGCAACAAGGATGTTGGGTTTCAGTAGTCTGTAAATCCTGATTGTAGGCATTTTAAGAGGCATCTTCATCTTCTACCATAAATTTCACATAAACTGTGTCAAAACCTCACATTTGATGGCTTCTCTCTCTTTTTTGCTTTATTTTTAGGTTGTAAAATGAGGCCGTGGTCAAGTTGGACAGAGTGTACCAAGCAGTGCGGTGGCGGCATCCAAGAGCGACTCATGACAGTGAAGCAGAAGTTTAAGACTGCGCAGCTGTCCAGCTGCAAGGACAGGAAGGAGATTAGAGCTTGTAATGTGCACCCTTGCTAGGAAGGAGCAGGAGAATGGGGCGATTTCGGAGGGAGGGGGGACGACAGCGGGACTGGGAACATGACAGGGCATGGCACACTGTTGCACAATGATCCAATGCACTCTGTTTAGGGCTGAAACGGCACATACTTGAATCTGCTTTGGTTAAATTCAGAGCTGGATCTGAAGATCTCACTGGAAAACTCTGGATTTAAACTCAGCTGATTCTTTTGTGCTTTCAAACTTGCTCTGATTCACATACAACTTTTGCAAGGTTACTGTAAACATGTTGTGCTATAATAAACCTTGAGAAACATGATTATGAAACAAAACTGATTTAATTATCTGATGAAGAGCTGTTTTATCTTGTGGTATCCTTCAGTAGTACAGTATATTCCAGACTCAAAGCACAGGTGCCCAGCCATTCCAGTGTTTTATATGCCTTCAAATGTTCAGTTGTTTCTAGGACACAAGATGCCACCTTGACTTTTTACCCAGCTATATTGTTGTACATGTAGATGCACCACGACCGATATCTCTATGATTTTAAGCATTATTAGAAGATTTTGTTATTTTTTTGGTGTGGAATATTTTGATAAGACTGTGCCCTAAGGTTCTTACCAAAGTCTTGTGTAGATGTTTTCTAGATCTCTTTCCTCTTTCTTTATCTCTGTTCCTTTAACATATTAATATTTTGGAATAATATCACCTTTACAATAAAAGTAAATGTGACAACTTGTCACCTGGATCTGTCTTTTTCTTCCAAAGCAGTTGGTGTTGTGTGGGAAAATGATGCTTTTCACTTCTGCTGCCACTAGATGGGGATAACTAGCCTTAAATATTTATTTTAGAAAACTGAAGCTGGTTGTTACTCAGGGTGCATGTTTGGCTGAATCTGGATGTCCTCCCTAAACCCAGAGCCCTGAGCCCTTAAGGACTGAGACGCCCCCTAGAAAGTGGTTAAGTGGATGAAGCTGTAACTGCTCAAAATGATTTAACCAGGAAGGGGATAACACTTTGCCTCTTTTCATGTAACATGCATTACATCATGTAGCTCACCGCAGCAGCATTTGGAATTTTTAACGTACAATTTTTAATTTCCTCGAATCAAAGACTCTTGCTGCATAGACTGGAAGAGACAATTAATTGCTACACTTTTTTGGTCAAAACAGCTTTAATATAAAGTTATAAGACTTTTATAAATACAAAGGCTACACAGACATGCAACTGTTAGCACTGCAGCCTCACAGCTAGAAGGTCACCAGTTTGGAGTTTGCATGTTCTCACTGTGCTTGCGTGGGTTCTCTCCGGATACACCAGCTTCCTCCCACAGCCCAAAACATGCTCATCAGGTTAATTGGTCTACTGCTGTAAATTGTCTGGAGGTGTGAGAGTGTGTGTGTGAAAGGTTGTCTGTCTCTATCTGTCAGCCCTGCAATTGACTGGCGACCACTCCAGGGTGTAGGCTACCGCACCTCTCGCTTTAAGACAGCTGGAATAGGCTCCGGTCAACGTGATCATGAACAAGATAAGCGGTATAGAAAATAGATAGATGGACATAAAAACAATTAAATCTAAATTTTAAGTCCTTAATAAATGTGACATAAAAAATATATAAATTTTTCTGTCTATAAACACATACAGTATGTGTTAAGATATATAGAGTTCAGCTGATTAGAACAGACTTTTATTTTAGAAACATTTACATTGGTTGTACATTTTGTGCTTCTTGCCCGTTCTTGCTTTTTTTTTTTCATTTATATATTTATTTATTTGGGTTTTACGGCGATGTTTATCTTGCCATGTGTCCCCCATGATCCACGTCAATATACAATGAACTCTGGGCAATTCACTAATGCTAAGTCTGCAGATATGCCCCCTGATGGAAAATCTGAACAAAAAGCTCAGAAAATCTGCACGAGCTCTCTCACATGCTTTACGATTTGAGGCTGGGGCCGCCCTGAGCTTTTATGAACTTTATGCATCTCTAAGTCAGTCAGTGAGTGATGGTGACAGTGGGCCTTTGTATGCTGTATCAACTGGTTTATCCCTATCCCTGCCATTCAGCCCTCTGCATGTGACAGCCACAAGGGGGCAGGGTGACAAATTGAGAATAAATTTAAAATTACACAGTCATGTTCCACATCACAGAAAAATGCATAATATACCTTAATTAAAAAGTGCACAAACTTCAAGCGCGATAAAAAAACACTCTTTAATACATAATGGAAGCAAGATATCCACTGTAGTTTAATTCTGAAACCAAAGAAACAGCTCTGAGGATGAGGCTCTCTTTTATGACTTTACAGACCCTCACATTAAAGTAGCATGGAGGCTGGGGTGTAATAAGTTTTATGTTCATGCAAAGGCTGAAATCTTGCAAAGACTCTGCCCTCAAGCTCTCTGGTGTAATAGGTGGGGGGAGGGGAAGGTGTCAGGGCTTTCTGTCCGTGGAACTGTGGGAATGCGGGTGAAAATTCAATACACCTAAACACACATCTCAATGCCATGCCTGTTTCCATGCCAACACAACCGCACATGGGGGAAGCCTACACACTTCACAGGCAATGAGAACATGGAGGGGGA
Organism: Halichoeres trimaculatus; assembly: GCF_033239565.1. Taxonomy (NCBI): domain Eukaryota; kingdom Metazoa; phylum Chordata; class Actinopteri; order Labriformes; family Labridae; genus Halichoeres; species Halichoeres trimaculatus. Next base: position 28,680,027 of record NW_027437181.1, read on the forward strand.
ATTATTACTGCCATCACTGAGCTCTTAAAACAGATAGTGCAGCTGAGACTGTGACGAGGGGCATAGGAAATAAATAAATAAATAAATGAATGATTTAATCTTTATTTTTTGTAATTTCCTTTTTCCTTCTTTTTTTTTCTAATCTGTGCATATGGTCTGGTCCTGAAACCCCTCCAGGTCTCATGCTAGTGCAGTGCTGGCTGCTTGTTCTGAGGCTCAGCTGCAGTTTAGAAAGCAGACTGTAAATCAACTCAAAGATGCAGTTATCAGTAGATCTTCCATTTCTCTGTGATATTATAATGAGTTCGCACTGTCTATGGTCATGCTGATGAATATTTATTCGTCAGACTTAGGCCACACAGCCGACATAAAACCTCAACTCTCACAGCTCTTCCTTGTTTGGCCAGTCTCTCACTAAGCTGTGGTTAGTAAATCTTTGTTAGTCCCTATTCCTGTACTCTGGATTGTTGCAGCATCCTCATTTAAAACTGCCTCAGGCTCAGAGCAGTGTGATGAAAGCTGTTTACAGTGGATTAGTATATGATAAAGTTAGTAGAATCATTGAACACCGATCATCACTCTCACAAGCTTTGAAATTATTTTGTGAAGTCATTTCTGAATATGCATGTTTATCAAACCTTTTTACTTTAAGAGATGAAACTCTTTGTCAGTTTATCAAACTGAACATCTGTGTGCCTGTCTAAAAAATCAGACAGAGCTAAAAATAGGTACACCTGAAGGTGGTGCACGGAACTATTGGGTGCTAAACAAGACTATCTCCAGCAACAGTGACTCTGCACTTTGATAACAGACAGTATGAGTACTGCAGTTTTTGACCATATTTGATTGCCAGCATTTGTTTGACTGGACTTGACTTGTTTTTGGCTGCAGCAATGTATCAATCTATTCTTGGAAACTAAAGTATTTAGTTTGATTGTATTTAGTCCTAGGGAGATATGTGTGTGTATATATATATATATATATATATATATATATATATATATATATATATATATATATATATATATATATATATATATATATATATATATACATATATATACATATATGTCCTCAACAAAAATATAAACGCAACACTTTTGGTTTTTGTTCCCGTTGTCGTGAGATGGACTCAAAGATATAAAATTCATTTCAGATAAACAATATTACCATTTCTTTCATATGTTGTCATCTGAGGGACACAACAACAACAACTTCCTCATCTGCAGCGTGGGGGAATTCCTGCTCCAACAGTTTTCAGGCTGCGTCGCTGACAGCATGGAGAAGGTTTACGGAAAGTTCTGCAGTCACCATCACAGAGCCCTCAACATTTACAAAGACCTGCATGCCAAAGACAAACGCTTCCAGGCGTTTATTAAGAGGGTGATGTTTGTCCCCCTTCGAAGCCCGTGCCATCCCAGGGGACAAAAATGCATCTTGAGTCATGTCTGAGGGCTAAAACCTCTGTTTCGGGTTCTGCCAAATTGAGCTCAGAACGTAACGTCCGGACATGAAATTTGGAGCCAAATTTTGACTTTCCACTTTATGCTGAAATTCACTGAAATATGTTTCCCACGTCAATGCCCATACCATCCCAGGTGACAAAAATGCATCCTGATTCAAGTCTGAGGGCTAAAACCTCTGTTTCGGGTTTTCCCAAATTGAGCTCAGAACATAAGGTCCAGACCTGAAATTTTGAGCAAAATTTTGACTTTCCAGTTTTGGCTGAAATTCACTGAAATATGTGTCCCCCATTAAAGCCCATGCCATCCCAGGTGACAAAAAGGCATCCTGAATCAAGTCTGAGGGCTAAAACCTCTGTTTGGGTTTTGCCAAATTGAGCTCAGAACATAAGGTCCGGACGTGAAATTCGGAGCCAAATTTGACTTTCCATTTTTGGCTGAAATTCACTGAAATATGTGTCACCCGTTAAAGCCCATGCCATCCCAGGTGACAAAAATGCATCCTGAATCAAGTCTGAGGGCTAAAACCTCTGTTTCGGGTTTTTGCCAAATTGAGCTCAGAATGGAAGGGCCGGACCTGAAATTTGGAGCCAAAATTGACTTTCCATTTTTGGCTGAAATTCACTGAAACATTTTTTCCCTGTTAAAGCCCATGCCATCCCAGGTGACAAAAATGCATCCTGAATCAAGTCTGAGGGCTAAAACCTCTGTTTCGGGTTTTGCCAAATTGAGCTCAGAACGTAAGGGCCGGACCTGAAATTTTGAGCAAAATTTTGACTTTCCAGTTTTGGCTAAAATTCACTGAAATATAAGTCCCCTGTCAAAGCCCATGCTATCCCAGGTGACAAAAATGCATCCTGAATCAAGTCTGAGGGCTAAAACCTCTGTTATGGGTTTTTGCCAAATTGAGCTCAGAACGTAAGGTTCGGACCTGAAATTTGGAGCCAAATTTTGACTTTCCAGTTTTGGCTGAAATTCATTGAAATATGTGTCCCCCGTTGAAGCCCATGCAATCCTAGGTGACAAAAATGCATCCTGAATCAAGTCTGAGGGATAAAGCCTCTGTTTCGGGATTTCCTAAATTGAGCTCAAAACATAAGGGCCGGACCTGAAATTTGGAGCCAAATTTTGACTTTCCATTTTTGGCTGAAATTCACTGAAACATGTGTCCCCTGTCGAAGCCCATACCATCCCAGGTGACAAAAATGCATCCTGAATCAAGTCTGAGGGCTAATAACTCTGTTTCGGGTTTTGCCAAATTGAGCTCAGAACATAAGGGCCGGACCTGAAATTTGGAGCCAAATTTTGACTTTCCAGTTTTGGCTGAAATTCACTGAAATATGTGTCCCGTGTCAGAGCCCATGCCATCCCAGGTGACAAAAATGCATCCTGAATCAAGTCTGAGGGCTTAAACCTCTGTTATGGGTTTTTGCCAAATTGAGCTCAGAACGTAAGGTTCGGACCTGAAATTTGGAGCCAAATTTTGACTTTCCAGTTTTGGCTGAAATTCATTGAAATATGTGTCCCCCGTTGAAGCCCATGCCATCCCAGGTGACAAAAATGCATCCTGAATCAAGTCTGAGGGATAAAACCTCTGTTTCAGGATTTCCTAAATTGAGCTCAAAACGTAAGGGCCGGACCTGAAATTTGGAGCCAAATTTTGACTTTCCAGTTTTGGCTGAAATTCACTGAAACATGTGTCCCCCGTCGAAGCCCATACCATCCCAGGTGACAAAAATGCATCCTGAATCAAGTCTGAGGGCTAAAACCTCTGTTTCGGGTTTTCCAAAATTAAGCTCACAATAAAGGGCCAGACCTGAAATTTGGAGCCAGATTTTGACTTTTGACTTTATGCCGAAATTCACTGAAATATGTGTCCCCCTGTTAAAGCCCATGCTATCCCAGGTGACAAAAATGCATCCTGATTCAAGTCTTAGGGCTAAAACCTCTGTTAAAAGTTTTGCCAAACTGAGCTCAGAACGTAGGGTCCGGACCTGAAATTCGGAGCTGAATTTTGACTTGTCAGTTTTGGCTGGAATTCACTGAAATATTGGTCCCCCGTCAAAGCCCATGCCATCCCAGGTGACAAAAATGTATCCTGAATCAAGTCTGAGGGCTAAAACCTCTGTTTCAGGATTTCCCGAATTGAGCTCATAAAAAGGGCCAGACCTGAAATTTGGAGCCAGATTTTGACTTTTGACTTTATGCCGAAATTCACTGAAATATGTGTCCCCCATCGGAGCCCATACCATCGGAAGTGACAAAAATGCATCCTGAATCAAGTCTGAGGGCTAAAACCATTGTTTGGAGTTTTTGCCAAATTGAGCTCAGAACGTAAGGTCCGGACCTGAAATTTGGAGCAAAATTTTGACTTTCCAGTTTTGACTGAAATTCACTGAAATATGTGTCCCCCGTCAAAGCCCATGCCATCCCAGGTGACAAAAATGCATCCTGAATCAAGTCTGAGGGCTAAAACCTCTGTTTGGAGTTTTTGCCAAATTGAGCTCAGAACGTAAGGTCCTGACCTGAAATTTGAAGCCAAATTTGACTTTCCATTTTTGGCTAAAATTCACTGAAATAGAAGTCCCCTGTCAAAGCCGATGCTATCCCAGGTGACAAAAATGCATCCTGAATCAAGTCTGAGGGCTAAAACCTCTGTTTCCGGTTTTCCCAAATTGAGCTCAGAACGTAAGGTCTGGACCTGAAATTTGGAGCCAAATTTTGACTTTCCACTTTATGCTGAAATTCACTGAAATATGTTTCCCACGTCAATGCCCATACCATCCCAGGTGACAAAAATGCATCCTGATTCAAGTCTGAGGGCTAAAACCTCTGTTTCGGGTTTTCCCAAATTGAGCTCAGAACATAAGGTCCAGACCTGAAATTTTGAGCAAAATTTTGACTTTCCAGTTTTGGCTGAAATTCACTGAAATATGTGTCCCCCATTAAAGCCCATGCCATCCCAGGTGACAAAAAGGCATCCTGAATCAAGTCTGAGGGCTAAAACCTCTGTTTGGGTTTTGCCAAATTGAGCTCAGAACATAAGGTCCGGACGTGAAATTCGGAGCCAAATTTGACTTTCCATTTTTGGCTGAAATTCACTGAAATATGTGTCACCCGTTAAAGCCCATGCCATCCCAGGTGACAAAAATGCATCCTGAATCAAGTCTGAGGGCTAAAACCTCTGTTTCGGGTTTTTGCCAAATTGAGCTCAGAATGGAAGGGCCGGACCTGAAATTTGGAGCCAAAATTGACTTTCCATTTTTGGCTGAAATTCACTGAAACATTTTTTCCCTGTTAAAGCCCATGCCATCCCAGGTGACAAAAATGCATCCTGAATCAAGTCTGAGGGCTAAAACCTCTGTTTCGGGTTTTGCCAAATTGAGCTCAGAACGTAAGGGCCGGACCTGAAATTTTGAGCAAAATTTTGACTTTCCAGTTTTGGCTAAAATTCACTGAAATATAAGTCCCCTGTCAAAGCCCATGCTATCCCAGGTGACAAAAATGCATCCTGAATCAAGTCTGAGGGCTAAAACCTCTGTTATGGGTTTTTGCCAAATTGAGCTCAGAACGTAAGGTCTGGACCTGAAATTTGGAGCCAAATTTGACTTTCCATTTTTGACTGAAATTCACTGAAATATGTGGCCCCTGTCGAAGCCCATGCCATCCCAGGTGACAAAAATGCATCCTGATTCAAGTCTGAGGGCTAAAACCTCTGTTTTGGGTTTTGCCAAATTGAGCTCAGAACGTAAGGTCCGGACCTGAAATTTGGAGCCAAATTTTGACTTTCCAGTTTTGACTGAAATTCACTGAAATATGTGTCCCCCGTCAAAGCCCATGCCATCCCAGGTGACAAAAATGCATCCTGAATCAAGTCTGAGGGCTAAAACCTCTGTTTGGAGTTTTTGCCAAATTGAGCTCAGAACGTAAGGTCCTGACCTGAAATTTGAAGCCAAATTTGACTTTCCATTTTTGGCTAAAATTCACTGAAATAGAAGTCCCCTGTCAAAGCCGATGCTATCCCAGGTGACAAAAATGCATCCTGAATCAAGTCTGAGGGCTAAAACCTCTGTTTCCGGTTTTCCCAAATTGAGCTCAGAACGTAAGGTCTGGACCTGAAATTTGGAGCCAAATTTGACTTTCCATTTTTGACTGAAATTCACTGAAATATGTGGCCCCTGTCGAAGCCCATGCCATCCCAGGTGACAAAAATGCATCCTGATTCAAGTCTGAGGGCTAAAACCTGTGTTTGGGGTTTTCCCAAATTAAGCTCACAATAAAGGGCCGGACCTGAAATTTGGAGCCAGAATTTGACTTTTGAATTTATGCCGAAATTCACTGAAATATGTGTCCCCCATTGTAGCACATGCCATCGCAGGTGACAAAAATGCATCCTGAATCAAGTCTGAGGGCTAAAACCTCTGTTTTGGGTTTTGCCAAATTGAGCTCAGAACGTAAGGTCCGGACCTGAAATTTGGAGCCAAATTTTGACTTTCCAGTTTTGGCTGAAATTCACTGAAATATGTGTCCCGTGTCAGAGCCCATGCCATCCCAGGTGACAAAAATGCATCCTGAATCAAGTCTGAGGGCTAAAACCTCTGTTTCAGGATTTCCTAAATTGAGCTCAAAACGTAAGGGCCGGACCTGAAATTTGGAGCCAGATTTTGACTTTTGACTTCATGCCAAAATTCACTGAAATATGTGTCCCCCAGTTAAAGCCCATGCTATCCCAGGTGACAAAAATGCATCCTGATTCAAGTCTTAGGGCTAAAACCTCTGTTAAAAGTTTTGCCAAACTGAGCTCAGAACGTAGGGTCCGAACCTGAAATTTCGGAGCTGAATTTTGACTTGTCAGTTTTGGCTGAAATTCACTGAAATATTGGTCCCCCGTCAAAGCCAATGCCATCCCAGGTGACAAAAATGTATCCTGAATCAAGTCTGAGGGCTAAAACCTCTGTTTCAGGATTTCCCAAATTGAGCTCATAAAATAGGGGCCAGACCTGAAATTTGGAGCCAGATTTTGACTTTTGACTTCATGCCGAAATTCACTGAAATATGTGTCCCCCATATGAGCCCATACCATCAGAAGTGACAAAAATGCATCCTGAATCAAGTGTGAGGGCTAAAACCTCTGTTAAAAGTTTTGCCAAATTGAGCTCAGAACGTAAGGTCCGGACCTGAAATTTGAAGCCAAATTTGACTTTCCATTTTTGGCTAAAATTCACTGAAATATAAGTCCCCTGTCAAAGCCCATGCTATCCCAGGTGACAAAAATGCATCCTGAATCAAGTCTGAGGGCTAATAACTCTGTTTCCGGTTTTCCCAAATTGAGCTCAGAACGTAAGGTCCGGACCTGAAATTTGGAGCCAAATTTTGACTTTCCAGTTTTGGCTGAAATTCACTGAAATATTGGTCCCCCATCGTAGCACATGCCATCCCAGGTGACAAAAATGCATCCTGAATCAAGTCTGAGGGCTAAAACCTGTGTTTGGGGTTTTCCCAAATTAAGCTCACAATAAAGGGCCGGACCTGAAATTTGGAGCCAGATTTTGACTTTTGACTTCATGCCGAAATTCACTGAAATATGTGTCCCCCATCGTAGCACATGCCATCCCAGGTGACAAAAATGCATCCTGATTCAAGTCTTAGGGCTAAAACCTCTGTTTCGGGTTTTTGCCAAATTGAGCTCAGAACGTAAGGTCCGGACCTGAAATTTGGAGCCAAATTTTGACTTTCCAGTTTTGCTGAAATTCACTGAAATATTGGTCCCCCATCGTAGCACATGCCATCCCAGGTGACAAAAATGCATCCTGAATCAAGTCTGAGGGCTAATAACTCTGTTTCAGGTTTTGCCAAATTGAGCTCAGAACGTAAGGTCCGGACCTGAAAAGCCAGATTTTGACTTTCTAGTTTTGGTTGAAATTCACTGAATTACACTTAATTAAAATACAAATGCAACACCTTTGTTTTTGCTTCCCTTTTTCATGAGATGGACTGAAAGATCTAAACAATATTACCATTTCTTTCAAATGTTGTTCACACATTTGTCTAAATGTTTGGTAGTGAGCACTTCTGCTTTGCCGAGATAATCCATCCCACCTTACAGGTGTACCATATTAAGAAGCTGATCTGACATCATGATTAGTTCACAGGTGTACCTTATACTGCCCACAATAAAAGGCCACTCTGAAATGTGCAGTTTTGTCTCACAGCAAAATGCCACGGATGTCGCAAGCATTGAGGGAGCGTGCAATTGACATGCTGACAGCAGGAATGTCAACAAGATCTGTTGCTCGTGCATTGAATGTTCATTTCTCTACCATAAGCCGTCTCCCAAGGTGTTTCGCAGTATATGGCAGTACATCCAACCGGCCTCACAACCGCAGACCACGTGTAACCACACCAGCCCAGGACTTCCACATCCAGCACGTTCACCTCCAAGATCGTCTGAGACCAGCCACTCAGCTACTTAAATAATTGGTTTGCATAACCAAAGAATCCTGCACAAACTGTAAGAAACCATCTCAGGGAAACTCAACTGCATGCTCGTCGTCCTCATCGGGGTCTTAACCTGACTCCAGATCGTAGCCGTAACAGACTTGAGTGGGCAAATGCTCACATTTGATGGCGTCTGGCACGTTGGAGAGGCGTTCTCTTCACGGATGAATCTCAGTTTACATTGTTCAGGGCAGATGGCAGACAGCGTGTGTGGCGTTGTGTGGGTGAGCGCTTTGCTGATGTCAATGTTGTGGATTGAGTGGCCCATGGTGGTGGTGGGGTTATGGTATGGGCAGGCATCTGTTATGGACGAAGAACACTGGTGCATTTTATAGATGGCATTTTCAATGCACAGAGATACCGTGATAAGATCCTGAGGCCCATTGCTGTGCCATACATCCATGAACATCACCTCATGTTTCAGCAAGATAATGCACGGCCCCGTGTTGCAAGGATCTGTACACAATTCTTGGAAGCTGAAAATGTCCCAGTTCTTGCATGGCCAGCATATTCACCGGACATGTCACCCATTGAGCATGTTTGGGATGTGCTTGATCGGCATATACGACAGCGTGTACCAGTTCCCACTAATGTCCAGCAACTTCCCACAGCCATTGAAGAGGAGTGGACCAACATTCCACAGGCCTCAATTAACAATCGGATAAACTCTATGCAAAGAAGATGTGTTGCACTGCATGAGGCAAATGATGGTCACACTAAATACTGACTGGTTCTGAGTCCCCAGACCCTGAACAAGACAAAAAAAATTGCAAATTTCAGGGTGGTCTTTTATTGTGGACAGTCTAAGGCACACCTGTGCATTAATCATGGTGTCTGATGAGCATCTAAATGTGGCACACCTGTGAGGTGGCATGGATTATCTCAGCAAAGCAGGAGTGCTCACCATCACACATTTAGACAGGTTTGTGAACCATGTTTGAGAGAAATGGTAATATTGTGTATCTGGAATGAATTTTAGATCTTTGAGTCCATCTCATGAAAAATGGGAGCAGCAGACTTAAGATGATTGTTTGGCAGCACAGAAGTCACTCACACAGTTGGCAGGATTTCTTTAACATTTATTCCTGAAAGGAGCACAGGGAAAAATTAACGCACACACACACACACACACACACACACACACACACACACACACACACACACACAGTGGCAGAGTCTCCCTCCCTCTCCTGCAGGTCAGTAGCTGCACAATTATTTTTTTTTGGTATAACAGTGCATCTGTACAGCAAAATAACAATATAAAAACGTATTTCTGTCTTTTTATCCATCGATAACACTTCAACTTTTCATTTTCAATACATCAAGTAACAAACCACAGTTTAAACATACCTGAAAGGAGCACAGGGGAAAGTCACACACGCACACAGTGGCAGAGTTTTCCTCCCTCTCCTGCTGCAGATCACAGAACACACAGACCCGTCGTCAATCTCCGCAACGTTTAACGACTGTTTTAGAACAAATTTTACTAACCAAACACACCCATAAGATAAGGAAAGCTGCAACACTTATAAGAAACGGTTTTGGGCAGATAAAAAAGTTTTTTGACCGAGCTAGCTTAACAAAAGGGAGGAGGATATCAACAGACGTCTTACCAGGTCAGTAGATGCACAACTTTTGCCGCGAAGGTGCAGCTACGTCACGTTTGTGTGTGAGTGGGTGTTACACTAAAAATAGACCCTCAGTGCAACAACAAAAGGAACAGAAAAACGTATTTACATTACATTAGAATACATATATGAGGTCATGGTACATAAAAATACTCGTTTCACTGAAAAATTGTGCAGAATTTAAATTAAAGATTTGAAGAAGTTCACACAATAAAATAACAAAATATTTCAAAATAAAATAAATATTCACTTGGATATATATATATATATATATATATATATATATATATATATATATATATATATATATATATATATATATATATGAACTCCGATTTGCTCTTGACATTTGTCAGTGTGTGAATGTGTTATCTTATACTGTTGGTCTCATACTGTAGCAGTCTCTGCCATTAGTGTTTTAATGTGGTGTGGCTGGGTAAATGAGACTAGAGGTGTAAAGCTCTTCAAGTGGTCAGACAGATTAGTCCATGTTTTCATTTACCAAAGCCTGCACCTAAAATTGATGTATGACAGATATTGCAGGCATGCATCATGCTGCCATGACAAGTGTCTCATGATGTGACAAGCTCTCATTTCTGCAGAGCAGTTCCAATGACACCTCTTTAAATTCCATAGAATGACAGGACAAACCTCAACCGAATGGGGCTGGTTATGTAAGTCGGATTATTATTGTTTTCCTTCATTTTGACGGCAGACATTTGGCTCTGTGAAAGCAGTGAGGCATGAGAGGAAGAAATCTGCATGGAGCTGGGACGGTGGGTGACTGAGTCTGCAAATTTTTCTCGCTCTGGTTTGATTTGTCTCTGAGCCTTTTAAATGTGACAGGGGCAATCCGTTCATTGACAAGACATAAAAACAAAAGTGGGGAATAAATACAGCAGCCCTTCAGTTTTATAAACAAAGGAGGAATTACAGGTACAGTACAGCTCCTGTCCTTATTGGGCTCACAGGCAGTTCTTCAGACAAGAGTGCGAGAGAGACAGAGGAAATATAGGATTTCATAAACTAATAAACCTCAGAAGGGAAATCAATACCGTGGCTCGACCTGCAAAGGCTACTTCTACAAATTTATAGACCACAGCAACAATCAATGTCCTGAGTCTATAACCTGTTAAGACTTTGAACAGGAACAGGATATCTGTGATATGTCAGTTAGCATTACACTGTATTCAGAATACTTAGTTAACAATTAAAGCCTGTAAGACAGAGCTGAGATATTTCTGCATGATGGTTGCACCTCTGGGATGCAGATTGCTTCCCGGAGGTGTGGCTCATTATCAAGCTGCATAGCTATGCATGTGTGATTTTGAACTAAAATGCCCATTCCACCTCCTCTCCTGCTCATTTTTCTTTCCTTTTTTTCAGTGACTGTCATGCCGCTCCGGGGCTGTAAAAGCTTTTAGCAGTGATAGCATAAAATGATTTACCCGTCATGTATCTTTCTGTTACTGGAGACACACATTTCACAGGGGTGCATAAACAACTGATCATACACTGGCTTCCTTTTTGACTGCAAGATACAGACTCAACAAGAGCCCACTGTCCACTTAAGCTTCAAAACCAAGTTGTATCAATTTATTGTCTATCATTTATTGTTACCAATTGTAATAATGTGTTTTAAACTGCAGGTTTCCTCAAATCTAATGTTCATATTTCTTTAAAAAAAAATTCTTTTTACTTATCTGACATAATTCTAACAAGAAAAAGTTTTGGGATTAATACTATTCAGAGGAGCTTAACGTCTCATAGAACTAGCTGTAAAGTCAGATACGTAAAATGTCTCAGTCCCATTTTAAGCAAGAGTCTATCTCAATTTGAAGACATTAAAGCTGAAGATTTTCAGAAGTTATTGGCAAAAGGATGAAAAATAACATAATGCAAAATTAACATTGGTGTGGTTGGGTTTATCAATAAACAGAGAAAAAAATAATGACTAAAAAGGTGATAAGCATGCCCTTGTTTGTTCACATTGGGGTGTGTTAAAGCTATGGACTTTCTTTTACCTGCATGTGGCACTTAAACTATGACCAGGGTCAAATCTATAGTTTTCATGATAGAGCATTCATCAAGTTAAACACGAAAAAACTGGAACAATCAAATTGAGAAGACTGCTTTGACAGTTGAGGGCATAGTTGCTTTGACTGACAGGTGAGCACACAATGAGGAGACTCTAGACCTGCTTTAACTCCACCTCTGCTCCTTGATAGGTTGACCCATAGACCATAAAAAAAAAAAAAAAAAAAAAAGGATTAAAGGGTTATCTTGCTCGGCTCGAAGTGAGGTTGCCACAAAGACAGCTCCCTCTGGTGGCTGGCTGAAGTATAAGTAAAAAACTTAATCTCCCCAGCCATTCCAGATGAGCTGTGATCAAACTTTAAAAAATTAATTCACCCCGTAGAAATGTTTCTCACATCCGATTGTTGTGGTGATTTGAAGATATTATTTCTCTGCCTTAAGTTTAAGTCCTCTTTTTTTTTTTCTTGAAAAGTTTCATTTTTGTTAGTTATGAGAGGTTAAAAATGAGTCTGTACGTCTTGTTTAATGATGATTGATAGCTGTCGTTCTGGTGTATTTTTTGGGGGGAGGGGGTTAAATTTGTTGGAAGGGGGGCCAAGGAGAGATCAGACTCTAGAATGAAACTCACTACTGCGCAGACTCTGGCTCCACGATGGCGCCTCTGATGGGAGTATTTTGGCTTCAAAACTGTACAATGGTCAAAGGCATTGCCAAGCTGTCCACTCTATATACAGTCGATGGGTTGACCAAAACAACTAGATTGAAGGTTTTCTTCCTCTATGATGAGTTTCTCCTCATCCATGTTTTTTGTCAGTGACCTCTTAAATCATCTGACCTGTGATTTCAGGCCTAGCTCCCCTCTTTATGACAACTGGTTGTTGTAGTTCAGTGTAATACACACTCACAGGTAATAAACTCAACCATATTTAACCATGCTGTTTAGGAGTCGGATGGGAAAATTTCTCCAAATCAGGGCTCTGCCATGGCAATGGAGCTGGTTGATTTCATTTAAGTGAGTGTGTGTCCACTGGCTTGCTGTATGGACAAGAAATCACACCAAAGGCTGCTTTAAAAAAGTATTTTTGTTTGGTTTGGAAAACAGAGCTAAACATTTGGATGTCCAGAGGCAGGAAGTTGACACTATTGGTGTCAAAAAACCAAAGCTTTCTCTCCAGTGCTTGCGTGGGTCACATGGGTAACAATTAAAAAGGAAACATTCACAGTTCAGAGTGACCTGACTGAACAAAGAGTGAAAGTAGATATGTGATAAATGTTGAGCAACACAAATCCTATTTCAGGAAACAGAAGGTCAACTTTTCACTTTTAAAACTCAAGAAAAAGTCAGTTCAAACTGTTTACCAGATGTACCTATGTCAATGATCCACTACTTCAGACACTTTTCAGTGTCACAGATTCAACACGTGACATGTTTCCTTCTATTTCTTGTTTGATTTTTTTCCCCTCACAATACACAGCAATCAGACAGTTCAGTCTGTTATATCATAATCTAGAAAGTCCTCAGTGACGCTTTAATGATTGTTATAATTGTTCTAATTAAATGTTCATCTTTTAATGGACAGCCCAAAGATTGGGTTATCAATTTTCTTTTTTGTGATTATGTGAATTATGTGATGGTAGACTAATTGAGATTAGAAAAAGCCCTCTGCACTCCCCTCACATACTCTCAATATCAGCTGTGCAGCTGACATTCTGCTGGGTTAAACATCTGCTTTTTGGTCTCATGGTTTCCATGACAACATAATCATCCAATTACTTTGAGTCCTTAAATACCAGTTAAGCCCTTAAGAGATAACTTACCAAAGAATCAATACAATTTCTCCCTTTAAAGCTCCCCTTTGAGCAAAGGGATACCTCATAGTTCTTCACTGATTTTTTCCATAATTTGTTTGAGCTTGTTCATGTGTAAATGTAAAAGTATCAAATGTATTTGACATTGTTTGCCAAGCAAAATGTAAATAAAGGTTGTCTCTGCAACATACAGGTGATTGACTGCCACCTAACTCCCACTCGTGGTTTCAGACATTAAAAGCAACCATGGGGAGAAGGTTAATCTTTGTGGGAATGAGTTTCCTCTGTGGCTCCTTGAAAGAAATCAGTAATAGTTTTGATTTGCTTTCTAACCAGCTAAAAGCTCCTCATGGAAGCTTTAAAATATCATTTACAGGTTATGGCACAGAGAACCTTCAGCCAAGCACAAGTGTAGTTTTTTTTCCTCATCTCTGCTTAACTTTTGACAGTAAAACGAAAGCAAATATGGTGTATTTATAAGATATTAAAGAGGGAGCTTTGTGCTTTTTTAAAGTGTCATCCTTTCCCTATGGTATCCCTATTGTAGCTTTATATCATTTGCAACCCAAAAAATCTGTATTTTTTTTTTCAAGTTAAGTGTAAAAGATGGTCTGATCAGTCGAAAAGACTTTGTTTTAACTTCTGTCTCTTCACCCCCTTCCCTCTGATTGGCCAGCCCTCCAGAGGCTTGTTGAGGACAGAGCTGGGGCAGAACTTGGTGTTTGAGGCCTGCTTCTACAGCATGTCCTGCAACAGATGATACTTATGCCATAACCTCACTATTTCAGCAAGTCTGATTCAGACTTCAAACTATTGTCAGAATAAAGCATTTTCAACAGTTTACAGCAGATTTTGGAATTTTTACAACATAAAAATATGTACAATGAAATTTTGCACACATTTAGTTTGGAAAACCATTAGTGTAGCTTTATATATCCATGTTTAAGATATGTGAACACATAATAACCTTCTTTAACTTCAAGGCATTTGGCTCTTGCTTTGATCCACATGTTAAGGTATATGACAGATATTGAATTTTGTAACTGTATTTGTAATAATTAGCCTTTTGTTATCGTAATAATTGTAGTCTTTAATTTATTCAAATTTAGAGTGTGTGGCATTGGAAATTATCTGATTTTTTTTAACCTTTTTTTTCTTCAATCCAGTCTGATGTTTCAGATCAAACCTCATTTGTTTTGTTTTCGTGGAGATTAAGCTGTTCTTTGTCACTGTGTCTACATGTGGGTGTGTATACAGTATGTCTCTGTGGCTACATCAAGACACAACTTGAACCCATCTCTCTTACAAGATCTGCAAATCTGTTCCCTGAGTCCAGATTGGTTTTGATCAAAATAAACCTGTAGGAGTCTCAGAGAGAAAAAAAAAAAGAAAAAAGGAAAAAACAAATTCACACATTTATCTTTTCTCGTCTCCTTCCTCATTGTTATAATCCAAAGTATTCAGACATAAAAACAGGTAATTAGCTTGGTTGAGAGTGTCTTGACTGAAGCAGAATTGAAATATTATGTTATTTAGTTTTCTGTTGCTCACTGGAAACATACCCTGAGGAACCAGATAGATGTTTCTATCTCTTTTAGTTTAATAGCTGAAACAACAGCCTTGGTGGTCATAACTAAATTGGCTAATTGTCACAGAGAAATAATCCATATAATAACAATGCAGGTTGCCGCCAGCACTGAATCCATTATTCCACTGCCTGAGGAACATCCATCAATGAGGAATTTTGATTTTACTGCATAATATAACCCAAACACATACCCAACTCAAATACTAACATCTTTATTGTTAGTTGTAATGGATATTTAATGATCTTCCGTCATCAAGCTGACTGTTGGCATGATTTCAAATCACTATTGCAGGTAATGAATAACAAAGCCTGTAAGACCTCAAGGTTTCAACAGAATTCTGTTTCTTTACTTTAAGAAGTTGGCACATAGCTGTAACACCTCTAAATCTACCATCATACATTTCTTTTGATTAAGTTTTGACTTTGAAACAGGACATGCCTCTGTGAAGTCTTCGGTTTCTAACTTTAACTCCTACTAAGTTTATGTGCATTACACTTCAGTTTGAAATATGTTCGAGTCACAAAATGCCCCAAGAAATAGGCCTGGCTTATATATATATATATATATATATATATATATATATATATATATATATATATGTATATATGTATATGTATGTATATATATATATATGTATATATATATATATATATATGTATGTATATATATATATATATATATATATATATATATATATATATATATATATATATATATATATATATATATATATATATATATATATATACACACACATACACACACCAAAAAGCAGAACTGCATGAACAATGAGACAGTTTGGAAATTCTGAAATTTCAGTCAACACAACTGAAGTGTAAGCCAATTCTGAGGACTATCGTGTTTAGTCTGCATAAACACCAGTTTCTGACAGAGAAATCCACTATTTTACAGAACGAATGATTTACTTTTGAATCTCAGTTTGCCATGCTACTGGTATTATGAGCTGACTGTGTTGGTGTTGGGGCTCTGAGAATAGAGAAGTGCTGTTGTTTACTCCTCAAACTGCCACAGCTGCGACTTGCATTTTTAATAAATTGGCAGTGTGTTTGCTGTAAATGTATGGACTTCATTTTATTGCAGCATATTTTGTCCTTTGCAGTGGGAACCAGTGTATATTTTTGTTGTGCAACAGTGTTTTGTATTTGTAGCCTGTTTTTCCTGGCTTTTACATGTTTTCCAACAGGCATAGCAATAGGTAAAACTTAGAAAGAGAAATCTAACCACGCCTACATAATTTGTGAATAAGGAGGTGTTCACACACACACTGTATATTTTATTGCCTCAAAACATCAGCTTATCCTCCTTTAGTCATTCCCTTCTCAAAGAGGAAAAAGCATCCAGGACACCGCCACAGAAGACTAATTTCATGAAGCCCCAACATGCTGGTATTTACTGCGTTGCTGGCCTCTACTGATTAGTGTGAGATAGATGGATAAAAGCCTGGCCTCTGGCAGGGTGTATCAATGTTAATGGGGTTGGCGGTACAGAATTATCACCTACCAGAGGTGTGATGGTGTGATGGTTGCAGCAGCAGGGGAGACTTTCTCTCAAATCTCCGTCAACAAAGGAATACTTAGTGTCCAAATTGATTCTCTGCAGCAAGACAGAGCTTACAGGTCTGGCACAACGTTTTTGGCAGCACGATGGTGTACTGTGGTGCCGACCAGACTGTGCTTAGTTAGTGTGAGCAGGAGGAGAGAAGACAGATTATCTGCGAATCAATGAGTAGGGCTCAGTGGAGGAATGACCTGTTTATACAAGCTAATGGCTCCCAGAGCACTGCCAGAGCATGAAATGGTTCCTACTAATGTTTTCTCACATCGTTTAAACTCTCTTTCCCTCTCTTTGTGACACTCATTCTCTCCCAAAGGAACCTTTTTTTCTCAGGCAATAAAAGCATTGCCTCTTTAAATCCTGTTTATTTTTCCCTGAAATGGCTTTGGTGTTATTACTTTGAGGTCATATGTGTAAGACCAGGGGAACCATGCTTGGAATTACTGACAGAATAGTGATACAATATTAAAATATGGTTTCATCACCTGAAAAGAAGATTTTGTGTTTCCATTTATGTGATATTAGTCTTGTTGCAGCCTAATTTCTAGAGTAACATAGAATGGACAAATCACACACACCCTTTGGTGCTCTCCCTGTTTTTTAGTGGCCATGGCAGATTCTCTTCAGGATTAGATGGGCAGGCTTCCTCACTGATAAAACACTGATTCTCAGGCCCCGTTTACCCAATGTTTCACCCCAAAACACAAAAAGGCAGCAAACAAAAAAACACAACAAAAAACAGCATTTGCTTAGTAAGAAGCGGTGCAACAGATGCACTTTTTGTTGAAAGTTAGCAGATTCAGCAGCACAAGCACAACACAGTAATACCAGTGCTGCTGTACTGTTATATTAATACGTGCAAAGTGGAGCGTGAAGTCATTATTTCCGCCAAAATTTCTGGTTTGGGTGGCTGCGGTGTTTCAGGAAAAATCCACTCTAGAGGCTATTTTCAAAAGTTTGCATTTTAGGTCTGCCAAAACGCTGATGCTCGTGTAAACAAGAGGCTGAAACGCAACAATACTTTTTTGTTTCATCCTTAAGTCTCAGTCATCTTAACGGTCCTCAGAGATTATGCGTCTCTTTATCTAAAGTGGGCTGTTTTTGTCAATATTAAGTGTGTTCCCACAGGGGATTTCAGTTAGCTCGACCCTTTGATGAGAAACTGAGCGTAGAGTCAGCCCACAAGCTACGCTGTCCACCTCATTTTATGATATCTAACTGATTTTTAGAAACTGACCTTAAAATTGGCAAATGTGTAGGCTCTGCTTAGAAATGCTTTACATTTTCATCAGAAAGACGCTTTTTTTCAGTGCTGTTCTCTACACATACATGTTTCTCTACCTGAACTGCATGGATTGTCCTTTCAGGGCTGTGACCTTTGAAAAAGGAAAAAAAAAAAATCACTGAAAAACAATTCTGATATCGACCATGTTCCCATTCACTGTAGACACAAGAGGACATCTTTGTGAACTGGTGTTTACTGAAGAATATCCCAGCCCAACAGAGTCTTGTTTTTTTTTTTTATCTGTCCTGAGAGAGACTGGGGAGAAACTCCTGTGCCAACTGAACGACAGAGAGGATCCAGGTTATCTGGTAGTGCAGGTGTGTAAACCGTGAGTCCATGCCCAAAATCCAAGGGAGATACTCGCTGTCACAAATTGGACTTGGTAACAACATTTTTTGTCAGCCTTTCTGAGAGGATACCAGTAGTGATGTTCGTCTGCAGTCTGCATCACTCACCCATAAGACTTTTTTGTGGAGCCTGACTGTTGAACTTGCTTTGGATTTTTTGGAAGTAAAATTAAAAACAACACAAAACAAAACAGAAAAGCTGTATGTTTTTTGTTTTTTGTTTTACTCAAATTTAGTTTTTCTTTTTTTCTTTTGACTTTTACATGTGTTTAGGTTGTATACTGTGTAAACTTCTGAAGGACTGGACCGAGTTGAAACAAACTACACCCATTAAATGTAGTGTAGACTTATGCGCTGATAGATTTGCATTGTCCTATATCATAGAAGTCTTATACACAAAGCCTAATGTGCACATCCAAAATGCAAAAATGGAGCAACGTGTTTGGAAAATGGAGACTGACTGGGTAGAACCACGATGCTTTTTTATTTTAGCCCATGATAGCCTAGCTTGTTTGCTAGTTTCCCAGATGACTTCTCAACAAAAAGGCTGAGCTAACTGGTATCTGCAGTAGCTATTGTCCTTGTTTCTCATATTTTTAACAAGTCTCCCACACAAAAAAGATTAAAAAAAAAAACAATGACACAACAACAAAACTATCACTTTAAAGAGCAGGGAACATTATCCCTATTTGAACATGGATATAAAGGTCTAGTACTGGATGTCTATTCGTAAACGTTTGCAGATTATAAAACCACTATGTATCCACGTTACAGGAATCCCTGAACCTGTCTATAAACTGCTCAAAATGGCCTGTTGTAAAAAATAGCACCACTAGAGGAACAGTAAAAAGGAAGCAATACTTGTCTTTAAGTGAAGCTAACATGGTTTTATGACCTGCTTTCACTAAAAACTCTCTACATTATTTGCCACTGAGGTTAATGCGTTTGTGCAGGGTAAGCCAGCAAACACACAGGCAATGGATGACGAAGAGAAATGAGCCAATGAGCATTTCTATCTGGCTCCTCTGCAAACAAATTTAGCCCCATGTCAGCCCAGCAGGGGTCCTGGCGTTTGAATGATACAGTGAGCCACATATGAAAGTCCAGATGACACAGCTAAGGAGCAGACAGGATGAATCTATCTTTATGAATCCGTGGCAGCCTAGATTCGCTTTCTCTTTGAATATTTCCACGTCCTGGAAGTGTTTCATGATGATAATAGGAGTGTGCAGATGTAAATGAAGCATGAGGAGAACCTAATGGAATCGCAGACCATGGTGTCAGATCCAGAAGGTTTCAATAGAGTTGGCGGGATGAATTATTCAGACATGGAGCGTCTTCAGAGCACACTGGAAGCATGACTCTCAACTGAGACAGCAGATTGTTCTATCTTGTGAACAATCTTTTGTTGCCGTTGAAAAGATGCCTTTTAAAGTGTGAACAACAAACGCAGCAAGAGGTCTTTGTATATCATCAGCCAAATGGAAACGTTTCCGTAACACTAATGCAGAATCCTTCCTTGCTGGTCTGCAGCTGCTGAACCTGAAGCAGAGGGAAGTAGTGACTTAAAGTGAAAGCAAGAAACAGATTATAACAGGTCTCAATTATGCTCCTCTGATGCTAAGCGTCAAAATGATGAACTGTAGCATCGTTTCCTTTCCTGAGGAGAGACACAGTTGCACTGTTTGTCATGGTTATTTGCATCTTAACAGGTTCCACCGCCCTTATGACTAACACTGTTATCATATGATAACATTGTGCTTCACAGCCACACTCCAAACACACTATTTCTTAATTAGCTTTCTCCTGTGTTGCTAAGCAATCTCAACAGCACCAGCAGACACAAACCAGAAAATAATCATATTTAATTGATAAAAATGCTGCAGCGAAAGACAGTTTTTGCCACAGAAGATGTCAGCTTTCCTACTCCAAGATATCTGAGGTATGCAGGCGGAACAAGCTTTTCTTCTCTGATGGAAATGCGTTTCTATAACTGCATTGTAACATATGAACTATAAAGGGAAAGCCATTCATAACACTGTGGAAACAACAATCCCATGGAGAGCAGTTCAACACATCGCTGAAGTCCACACAGACCGTTTCTTTAAGGATGGAGTAGATTTGTACCATGATGGAATTTTGTGGATTCATCAGGTTTTCACTCTCTTGTGGTTTGTTCCAGTTAGGACCAGGTAGTCCACCTAAGCTCGGGTCATTCTCTGCTGTTCTGCACTGATGGCACTGGCATGCAACACTTGGTGAGCAGAATAGTGATCAATCCCTCCACCTCAGAATGGAAACAGACAGCCATAACCAGAGACATAAGAGCTATAGAGGTACTCGCAGCGCTGTTACCAAGGCAACAGGCCGTGCAGGGGGGGCATCATCAGCAGCTCTCTGAGATTGGCTGGTGGTGGTTTGGTGCAATGGTTCAGCTTAGTTGGTTGTTTCTGCCCTTAGAGAGACATGAGATGTGGTTCTCTGGTTTTTCAATCTACCTTGATCTGGTGGAGGCTCGGGAGATTTACGAGACTGGGGAGCTGAGAGTTGAAGTCCAGAGATATTCACATGCAGCACTAAAAAAAATCAATAAAAAAAAATCATCCAATTACATAATACCCACACCAAAACCAGGCATTGATTATCAGTTTTTGTATCACAAATCTGCTGCACCACTGGTAGAGTTTTCTCACATTTGCTGGCAGACGGTATAAAATCTGATTTACTTTACATTTATTATTGAATGTATCATTAAAGTGAGAAATATCAAATATAAAAACATCCCAAGTAGAGCGTAATTTTACTACAACTCCTCCATATGGTGATAAGCAAATCAAATATTTATAAAGCAATCACATCTTGCATGTAGTTGTATGTTTCTCCAAATGTACCACTGTCATGCCTGAGCCAGTAAAGCCTGTTTTGTAGCGCTGAGTTCACCACACTGAGCCCAGGGGACACACATGCAATATACACATCCAGCCTCACAGATCCCACCCGATAAAGCAAAACTGATTTAGCATCGCTGACCGTCCCAAGGTACACACTGTATGTTCAATATAACATGAGTCCAGAAAACATACATAATGCAGAACATGTAAGTACACACATTAACACAAACAGATGATTGCAGGTGCACATACGCACACACACATGCCCAAACACACCCTTATCCATGCTCAGCTCCCTTGAGCCTCCTAACAGGGCTCATCAGCCAGACGCAGACTCACAGAGAGGATGGTAACTGCATCATTCAAACTGGTAACCGCCCTCAGGATGAAGAAATCACTCAAAGATAATCAATTGCAGGCTGCTACACACAGAATGTTTGAGCATGAGACGAGCGGCCATGCTAACTGGAAACAAGGAGCAGCAGTCATCTAAATGAAAGCAACTCAAGATGTTGAAATGCTCCTGTGTAACATGTTGTCTGGGACTCTTTGCATCATTCCTTGATTTATCCATCAAGCTGCTAGAAATATAATCCACTAATACCAACTCCATTGTTCCCCCATATCAATGCTCATGACATTCTTTTCAATTTATTTAGTCTTGGCGTCGGTAACAGATTATGTTTCAACTCATTTTGTTTTCACAGAGTGACTCAGAAAGCATTAAACGTTAGTCGAGCAACAACATTCCCCAGTGCCTGGAGCTGAATGAAACACAGAGTGACTAAACATTGCGAAACATCCCAATCTTTTCAAATGTGAATTTAATTTATTGTCTACAAGATCTATTCACAATATGAACAATTTGTTCAACATCACCCCAAACAGTGACAGGGTGAGGAAATATTATGCACTTTGAATGTATTTTGCGAAAACCAGGTGTTACATAAAACCTAGAGCAGAGGTCTTACACTGTATTGGTATACAGCTGATATAGTGAAAGTGATTACAGAGATAGATTGTAGACGTGGAGCAAGAGATCTATTAAAAGAGTGAGTTCCCTGGCATCAGTCCCTGGCTTCTTTCTGTATTCTGAGGCTTACAGCAGCCTGTGCTTAAAGTACTGACTCAAATACCCTGACTGACTTTGGTTTTCGAGGGTAAACAAAATGATAAGCACAGAGGTCAACAACCGTTCAAACTGCATCCTGGTTTTGTAAATATGCCAGTTTAAGTTATCTCAGCCCACCAAATTGTTTGCTTGAGCCTTAGCAGGAAGCAGCGTGTGTTTCTTTCCTACTTTCCTGACTAAATCCTTTTATAGCAGCAGACCTCCCTCGAGCGTCGGTGGGTTGAGCAGGTGTTAACCTCTCTCTGGGAGGCTCCCTCCCGAGGCAACACACAGTCTAGCAGAGCAACACTTCTCGTTCCCTGAGCAGCTTGCAGCCTGCCAATCACATACAGGTGGAAGTGATGGACAGGCAGATAAGTCTCCCTCAGTCCCTTACTAATATCACTTTCTGCTCCTCCTCAGCAACAAAAGACAAACTGCACTGTCTGTTAAGATGATTCATAAGGCAGCTTCACAACAACCCCTTCATTGAATTACAGTACCTTTTTATACTTGGGTTATGTTTACATTGTCTGTCTTATACAATCCATCTGGACTGGATAACTATGCTTATTCTTCAGTAGCGTTTCTGTTGTCCCAGTCACCAATAAATGGGGAAACTGCATCTTCAGTCTGTCGTTGTTTCAATCGGGATACTGAGTCAATCACGCCTGAACGAAATGGTCATGTTCTATACTTCTATTGTTATTTCTACAGAAGATGGGCCTTCCTGTGTGTCAGTAGGGAACACTTAACTTGGGGTGCTCTTGTTACTCTGCTGGAGCAGCAGATAGTATTGATCTCGCCAGATATAAAGCTTGATTTACCTCTATGTGCGTGATTAATGTTGCTGTTGTTATTTCGTACACCTCCTGGGATGCAGTTTTCTCACAAGGGCTGTTGAGTGTTGAACTATGTATCACAAAGTAGTCAAGTAATTCTCTAAATTACTCCCGTACGCATGTAAGCATCTAAACATCAAACTGACAGGTACAGTTCCAACAGTTAAAAGGATTGTGTGGCGAGGAGCTTACCTTGAGTCAGTCCTTTTGCGCTGGAGTACAAGCAATTCATTCTGTCTCAAGCAAGGGCATCTGTCCAGTATGTGAGGTGCTTGACTTGTTCATGTTGTCACTAATATTAACCCTTTTATCATGTTGAGGGTCAATTTGACCCGTTTCTGTTTTCATGCTGACTAAAGTACCAGTCGTTGCACAGTTTGTAAACAAAGATAATGTTGCAGGTCATTTTGACCCCGGACCCTAATATGGGTTAGTTATCTGTTCAGATACAAAATAAAGATGTTTCTGTGATGTACTTTATTTTGATGGCCCAATTATTTATATTTTGACTGCCTAAAATTTGAAATTCAGACTCAGAGACCCAGGTGTGTGTAGAGGATGTCAAAAAGGATCTTTCCAGGAGGTTCTGAGGTTGCGGTTTTGGGGGAGCGGGGCAGGTGGGCCAGAACAGACTTCAATCCAGGGTGAGGCGAGATCCTGAGACAAAAAAAAATGAAAACCAGGGATTAGCAACAGAGTTGATCTCAGGAAGAATGCAAAAAGTTTCTTTTGAAAAAACTCTAAGACTAGAGCTGGTACCACGAGTTGCACTGACACTCAGGCGAAGACTGGTTGAGGAGCAGGGGTATATATACTGCAGGAGCTTGATAGGGTGGATGATTTGCAGGTGTGGAGGAGACAGGCAACCAGAGAGTGCAGGAAAGCCACGCCCTGACAGACAGACAGACAGACAGACCAGGGGAAAAAAAACAACACACACAAGGGAGGGGAAAACAACTGAAACACTAGGGAGTGAGGGTGGAACCATGACAGAGGAGGGATTTTCTCTCCTTTGTCCTGGTCGCTGCTCTCACGTCAATTCTTTAATATACACCAAAAATTAGCTCAGGTATGTTTCCAGCTGAAGAAGCTTTATAACAGATTTTGAACTGGGATAGTTTTGCAGAGGAAAGAGTTCTGAGACAGAGGACAACGTTATTGATGAACCAGATCAGAACCAGTTCAACATTACCAAAGGTGTGCACTGACTTTTTGATGGGAATGGGGCCGAAATGAAAAACAATGAACAAAAGAAAAAAGGAGAGCACTTCAGCATGCATTTTTTTTTCCACTCAAAGGGTAGTTTATTATGTTGTAGCGAGCCAAGGGGGCAGTTTAGTGTGATTGCAAACCAAGAGGGCATTTTAGCTCAGGTTTTAGCTAAAAAAAAAAAAGATTTTAGTGTATGTTTTGCCTGGTCTGCCTTTCCAAGAGGACAGCAAAATAAATTTCTCTTGAATCAAATGATAAGATTACAGAAAGCACACAAGGACATTCTATCTATCATGTGGAGAATATGGAAAATGTTGAACAAGGAGAATCTGAGAAAATGGGGCAAGTTATATGAAAAACAATGAGTTTGTGAAGAGGGGAAAACTTTTGTTAAATAGTTATTAAATATAGTTCGGAGATTGAAAATGTTTTGTTTGTCTCGTTTCTAAATGTTTATATAACCTAAATCAAAGGTGTTAATGGTTTTACACAGTGCAGGTCAAAATGACCCACAACATAATCAATGTAATTTTTTTCCAACATAACACAGCTCGTCCGTAAATGGTCTAAGTGAAGCTGTTCAAGAAATTCAAACCTTGATTAATAAGTCTTTGGCTGCAGGTATTTTTAAGTATTTCAGATACGTGCAAGACTTACGCTTCACTTTGAAATATGAGGAAAACTCTGTTTCCTGATGGCTATTTAACATTTTCATTTTTTTCCCTTCAAAACTAACAAAAGGATGACAAATCACGAAATCTCTTGATACACTCAAACACCAACCTGCAGTGTGCATGTGACCAACGTGACATCCCTTCCACTGATTTCGACAACAAAAGTCTTTGTAAATCCACTTTAAAAACACAATGTCTCATCACATTGACTTCACGAGCTCATGTCCTTCAGGAAGCGTTTACCTCTGATTTTCCTGCTGTCATAATGTGGCACAGCACAGTTTGCTTTGCCTGCAGCAGCCTTTCACACTTGGTTCTCAGAGAAAAATGGGCTGAATGTCTTTGTGTTCTAGCCTTTATGAGAAGGTTGGATAATTAGCAAAAAACAGTTGGCTGCCAGCTGGAAGAAGCTGAGCTCAGCGTTATATTTCTGTCCCTTTCTGTCCCTTTCAGTCTCTGCAGGCCAAGCAAGAAGGACCAACAAGGCACAGAGAGTTTTTGTCTGAGCTCAGCAATAAGCTATGGGATAGTTATCTGTGGGCTATGTGCACCAGTATATATCATTACCATTAATGGCACAAGGCTCATATCATTAACGGCACAAGCATAAAACAAAAAGCCATTACTCCTCAATGACCATCATGTCGTAACCTAATTATGGTGGTTTTGATCTACAGCTGTTCAATCCAGGCCTCCCCGAAAGAGTCATGGTAGAAAAAAAAGTCTTTCAGAAATGATTTAAGTCAATCAAAGGCAATTAGATGAAAAAACTGATCAATACTGGCTATTATACCACAAGAAAAACACTTAACCTCCTTAAAATGTTTTTTTTTCTCTCTTAAACAATCAAAAAAACAATTATTCTGTATTTACAATGACAACAGTAAAAGTAGAGCTTAATGCAAATGAAAAGTCATTAAATGTGCAAAATACAAACAACGGCATGTTAAGACTTAAAAAGAAGAAGCGAAGCATCAAAAAAAAAAAAAAATAAAACAGGTAAAGATATGGGAAAATGTTTGCCATGTTGCTTAAAGATGCTATGAGGAGGATCTGTTCTTATTGGACTCCCTTGCCACCTTCTGGCCCAGAGTCTCTGCACACTGTCATAAATTACTTTTGGTGAGGCGTGTGTTTGTTTTGGAATTAAATGGAGACAACATTGAAACAAATTTTCTTTGTTTAAGACAACTTTTTACTGAATACAATATATATGTTAATGATGCAGTTATTCTGCAGTGGTCTGTTCAAGCTTGAGAGTCTATCAATAAATGAAGAGTGAGGTTACATTAGCTCTGCTTGGTAGATGACTGGCAGGACATAGCTAACCAGGATTTACTAACATGACACATCAATTTATACTAAATGAGAGGAATGTTTATACGGTCTCAGTGGTCAAAATGAATGAATGACTTTAAGCACACAAAAACTTGTGCTTTAAGAAAGGATATATGTAGCAACATCATCAGCGTGGTACTCTGATGTATCTGTAGGTTAACGTGACAACAAGTAAACACTGTCAGTTTGTAAGAAGTTTAGTAGCTGTTTATATTTAGCACAGCTGACAGTCCGTTGCTCAAAGACATGTCTGTAATGTGTAATGTTAGTGAATCCTGGTTAGCTATGTCCTGCCAGTCATCTACAAAGCAGAGCTAACGCAACCTCACTCTTCATTTTATTTATAGACTGTCAAGTTTGAACAGACCACTGCAGAATAACTGCTGACAGTGGGTTGGAATAAATGTTATCACAAAAAGGTTAGGCCTGTGTTATAGCGTGAGACAGCCTGAGCTAAAGAATAATTAGCCCTTAGCTCGGGCTGTATCACTCTCCTTCTGCTCTTCTGTCCTTTCTCTGTCTGACAGTTAGGCTCCTGTGTCCACCATCACTACAAAATAAGTCGTAGAAATCGTTTTCAGCAGAGAAAAACCACAGATCTCAGTGTTTTATCTCTTCTCTCTACTGAACTTCGTCAGCTGGCGTGGTGTTGTTATAGAGACCTAAATGTGCCGAAAATCAATCCAGTCCTTGCCGACCCAACCTGGAAGCTAAGAAGTAGCAATTTAAAACAACCAGTACAAAACAATATTGTCGCTAATAATCTCATTGTAAAGTGTGGATTACGATCAGGCATATATCTAGAAGGGAGACTTTTTCAAGACCACTTCCAAACTCCTCATAGCCCCTTTAAGTACGGGACCCATATACAGAGTTAATAGTCACAATGTGGTTGTCCAACCCAATGCCACATCCCATTGTTGCATTACTGTGTCCAACCCCTTGTCTAACCCAGCACTCTACCTGCCACATTTTCAGTCTTAACTCAGCTGTCCTGAGGTTGGGCAAGGCAAAGGGGCCCTAAGTACATAATGCCTCAGTTGAAGACAAAACAACTCTAAATCAGTACAAAACATAAAATACTGAAATCATGAAAAACCAGACTGAATAGACATCTTAACTTTACTTTAACAGTCTCAGTAGTATATCTGTGTCATATCAGATTTTCCTGCAGGCTGTTCCAGTATTTGGAGTGTGGTGGCTGAAAGCAGCATCACTAAATGTTTTAGTTACTCTTGGTGAAACAGCTAAAAGAGAAAAGCTGAAGGACCTGAGGGGCCTCGTGTTCATAAAGTAAGAGCATCTCTCAGATGTAGTCTGGTGCAAGGCCATGCAGTGCTTAAAAAACTAATAAAAGAATTTAAAATCAATCCCAAAACCATCAGGCAGCCAGTCTAAAGATTTTAAATTTGCTGAGATGTGTAGTCTCCTTCTGGCCTTTCAACCCTCTTGCTCCTGCTTTTTGAATAAATTGCAGCTGGCTTATTGTATTTCTGGTATACCAGAAGGGGACCGTTAAAGTATTTGGTCAGAAAGGGAAAATGCCTTGCTTTGGAGATATTTTATACAGTGGGGAAAAAAGTAGTGAATGTGTCAACTTTTTTTCTCATTACATTTATTTCCAAAGCTGCAATACAAACAAAATTTCTACTAGATATTGGTATTAACTCAAATTATCCACACATGAAAAGAAATCATGACATTCAAGTCCATAAATAATGATTATGCGGAATTAAGTGCAATAACACAGGAAAAAAGTATTGAACACACCATGGAAAGGCTGTATACTTTGGCAAGGAAATGCTCCATACCACCTGCAATCTGTCAGTAATTATTAATTGAACTTACAATTAGTGCAAACTAACATCAGCTGGGCTAGAGCAAATTGATGGTCCTATAAAAAAGGTTGTTTTTCACCAAGCAGTTAAATACCACACACCTGATGATGGGTAAAGGCAAAGAGCTCCCTGAAGACATTCACAACCTGATTGTTGCTCAGCATCAGAATGGTACTGGTTACAGACTTATATCAAAGCACCTGAATATTCCAGTCAGCACCGTTGGGGCCATCATTCACAAGTGGAAGAGGCACTACCTTACCATCAACAGGTCACGCACAGGAGCTCCTTGCAAGATTTCTGACCAGGGAGTCAGAAAGATAGTCAGAAGAGTACTCAACGAGCCAAGGACCACCCTGAAAGTGCTCCAGAAAGACCTGGAGGCAGCAGGTACAATTGTTACACAGAAAACAAAAAGCAATGCCCTCCACCGCCATGGCCTCAATGGACACTCAGCCTGCAAGACTCATTTAAAGATCATTTTGAAGCCCTTTTAAAGTTTGTTAAACAGCATCTTGACAAGCCTGTAGAATACTGGGAGAATGTTGTCGGGTCAGATGAGACCTAAGTTGGACTTTTCGGCTGTCATACTACATACCATGTTTGGAGGAGAAATGGCCCTGCACATCACCCAAAAAACACTACACCAACAGTGGAGTTTGGAGGTGGAAGCATCATGGCATGGGGTTGTTTTTCATCTCATGGTATTGGCATACTTCATGTATTTGACGGAGCAATGAATGGATGTGTATGTGGAAATTCTTGATATGAATCTGCTGCCATTCACCAGGACGATGAAGATGAGACGTGGCTGGACCTTCCAGCAGGACAACGATCCAAAGCACACGGCAAAGTTGACTCTAAAATGGTTTCAAAAAAAGAAAATCAATCTGTTAGAATGGCCTAGTCAATCACCTGACTTAAATCCAATTGAACATTTGTGGAAAGAACTAAAGAAAAGGGTTCGCCAGTGGTCACCAAAGAATATTCCACATTTAAAGACAATCTGTGCAGAAGAATGGGCCAAAAT
Organism: Halichoeres trimaculatus; assembly: GCF_033239565.1. Lineage (NCBI taxonomy): Eukaryota > Metazoa > Chordata > Actinopteri > Labriformes > Labridae > Halichoeres > Halichoeres trimaculatus. The sequence goes on from NW_027437181.1 coordinate 28,709,194, forward strand.
CACACCTGAGCAGTGTGAGCGATTAGTTAAAACATATAAGAAGCGTCTGGAAGCTGTCATTGCAAACAAAGGCTTCTCCACTAAGTATTAGATGAGTCTCAGTTAGTGTGTTCAATACTTCTTTCCTGTGTTATCGTACTTAATTCCACATAATCATTATTTATGGACCTGAACGTTGTGATTTCTTTTCATGTGTGGATTGTTAAAGTTAATACCAATGTCTGGTAGAAATTTTGTTTGAATTGCAGCTTTGGAAATAAATGTGATGAGAAAAAAGTTGACACATTCAATACTTATTTTCTCCACTGTACATGATGATATGCTGATTTTTTTTTACCAGGAATCTTGGAGTTTAGTCCAAAAATGTTTAATGTATATGCCAGTGTATAGCATTTCTCATTAAGGAATGACACTTGGTTTAAGTGCTAACACTCTGACTAACTTGAGCTGAAAGAAAGTTTTGACATCTGGGCTTTATTTTGAAAAAAGTCATTCTGCCTCATATCACACAGCCATATCATAGTTAAAGAAGGTATAATAAGTTTTTCTGTCTAAAAATGTTTGTTTAAGCTCCTGTCACTTTTAAGGCTCTTGACTCCACAAACCCCCTTTCCTCTAATTGGCCAGCCCTCTGGAGCCCTGAGGAAGATGCAGCTATGGACATACCTTGGTGGTTAAGGTCCATCCCTCCACAGTGTCATAACCCAGTCTCAAGATTCTTTTGTGATGACCTCATCATTTCAGCGCACAGTATGAATATTCAGGATTGACAGGACTTTAAGAGTTAACAGCTGAGCCATGGGAAGAGATGCATTGCCCCCAATAACACTTAGAGGCAGCATGAAAAATGTAAAAAAAAAAAAAAATGTCCTAAGACTAATGTACTGAGATAGAGTATAATTTACCAAGGTGTGATCATAACAGAAAACTTTATGTCCCCAAGGTAAGAGGTTAATCAGTCTTAAACATTACCAAACAGACCAATTAGCTCAGTTGATCGCTATGAACTTGGTGACTGCAGTTTGGTTGAAGTCATAGGTCAAAATCATGTGCAAACTGGATAGTGTGCAAATCTGGTTTACTAACCGGATGCACTGAGGATTGCATCTGTCAAATGAGCAAAATGCACACTAAACCCATTTAGTGTGTTGCCTTCATGCAGATCATCAGAATTCACAGAATTCTGGGAGAAGGAGATACAAATGTAATCATTTAGTACCTGCAAAGTGATTTATTAAACCTGAAACTGTTGATTGTCGCTGTTTTTGCATACATATCTAGCACATTTGAAAGGCAGGTGCAAACTAGCACAAACAGCTGTGGTCATTGTGGCCAGAGGGAGGCGAAGGTGCAACAGCAGACCTTCAATGTGCGTGTCAACATATTTGGACTGTCAGAAATAAAAATTAGTAGAGACATATCCTCTATTCAGGAATGCCATTATTGAGCTGTTGGATAATCTAAGAGCTGGTATGGAGCTAGTCATTAAAGGAGCCATGCCATATCTATATGGAAAACTCCTAACACTACTGCGTCTTCCTGTGTCTGGATGTGGGAGGAAATGATGATTGGCCAAATGCAGGACAGATTAATGCTACAGGGCTGCAGACATGAGCCAATCTGATTAAAAGCCATTTCCCATGAGCCATTTGAGGTAAAAATATATGAGGCTTTGTGTTCTCTTGATTGTGCTGGTCTCCCCCCGAGTGTAACGACCTCTCAGCTCTGCGGAGTGCGTAGGAGATAAACCTCCCTCTTTATTCGGCTGTGGTTCAGTCGAAGGACCACTGCCACTGAATGACCTCCTGACTCTTGCCAGGGCATTGACGGTCACTGTCAGCCCAGACACCATCTGCCTCATGTGCGCAACGATGGCCTGAGTGTTGGGTGCGCCACATTGGACACAGCTCTCAGCTCCTGTGCAATATCCTGCAACCCATCTGTCAGATTTCTTTAACTACATGGCTTCAAACTTCATTTTTCCTTTACAGCCACTCTGCTCTCCAAAACTCTCTTCTGTGACAGCCAATAGCACATGCTAAATCCTCATTTAGTTTTTGTGCACAAAGCCTTAGTAGATCAACCAAGTCCACGAGTAGCACATGCAATTTTTAATTTTCACACACAATTCAGCGTTCGTTATTTAGGATCTTAGTAGATCAAGCCCATAGTTGGTACCAATTCACTGCTTTTAATGGGGCTGCCTCTGTACCCCAGTTAAGTTTGATTTACCAAAGTTGCATGAAATCTATTTATTTCCTCTTTCTCATGCTAATAATAATACTTGTTCAAGTTAAAGAAAGAAGAATTAGAGAGCTCATCAGACAAACGATGTGGACTGTTCTCTGGTGAAGAAAAATGGCTAGAGGCGTTTTATGCCAGCTCATGCTGAAGTGCGACTGAATTGATGTTCCAGCATTGGCAGAACAAGCTGTGTGAAGTGCATGAAAAAGAGACAATGATACAGAGGGGAACACTGAAACAAACTGTGTGAGAGAGAAATGTTTTGACATCTCCTCCCAGTTTGAGTTTTAATTTTCATAAACAGCATGAGATATTACACTTACAATTAGATGTGCTACTTTCTGCTTGGTTTTTATACATGCTTATGTTTTGGTTTTATTATGAGATGGATGAGATTCCAACCCGACACACATAACCACGCCCTAAAACTCATTCAACCTGATTTCTGACTTAACTCTAACAGTCAGGGTTTGGACAAGAGTTGAATGCTGCAAGTGAGACCATAAACTTTAGGGAAGTTTAACTGGGGTAATAAATCACCTGAGAAGTTGTCCCATTCCTCCACCTGGTTTTATAATACCAAACTTTTCTGCAACCTCTGAAGTCACCCCCTGCATTTCAAAGACCACAGATTAGAGGGACTTCAGCGTAAGCCTCATTTTGAAACCTGAGGCTATTTCCACTTCTTACAGTCAGTGATAAATGTTTGCAGAGGCTTTTCCCATGTGTGTATGTCTAAAAACTTGAAGCAGGTTCTCATATAGAAAAATCTGAGTGGCATGATGACATCTTCTCATGCTTCTCTTGTTTTTGTCAGTGACATATTGTTTTTATGTTGTTTTGATGTTGTGTTAGTCTGACTGTACCTCACCTGCCCATTTCCCTGTTGCATGTGTGTGTCCTACTCCTGCACACCTGCTTCCCTTTGACTGATTCCCCCTGTGACCCCTCTTCCTTCCTGTACAGCTGTTCCCCACTGGCTCATTATGTTACCTGTAACTGTGCAGCGTGCAGGACTCTTAATCCGTGGGGACTTGTCACATTATCTGAGCTTGTAGAAGTGTTCGTACCATTCTAATTACCTTGCATGTTATCTGTCTTTGTGATCACATGCTGTCTGTGCTGTTTTTCCTGTTGATTTTCTGAGTAATGTTTGTCTGGCCCTGCCCCCACCCCTCTGCAGAGACTGTTAACTTTGCTAAAAGTTAAAGTTGAGTGTTTTTTAAACCAACTTCCCTTCACTCGATTCCAGTTCTACATGTGTCACAAAAACATAAATAAATTTGTGTCGAGTCACTGTCATCCTTTGCAGCCACAATATAGTGTGGATAAGAAGATGTACCAAGGAGCTGCTCTATTAAAATGCAACAACATTTTTGTAGGGTTGCGGGGCGTTTCTAATAGAGCCATGGTGAGAGTCTTTAACATCTGATTTCTAAATTTAATCAGCAAAGCAAATGCAATCAGCTTCCTGCTATTGTTAACATATTTGAAACAGTGTCCCTAATGGTAGGAAATATTTTGTGATTGTCATTTTGTAATGCCAAATTTAGTACTGGGAACATTTAAGGAAAATAAATGGGTTTGAATGGATGTATATATTATTATCATGCTTCATTATGATCCCTAAAATAAAGTTTTTCTATAATTGTGATTATTTTAGACAATTCACATGGACCATTTGCTCTCAGGATAATAGTCTTGTTTAGATAAAAAGATCTCATGGAAACACTACATTTTGATAAGATTGATATGTTTCTGTATGAAGAGAACATTTATACTAAATGAGAGGAATGTTTATAAGGTCTCAGTGGTCAAAATGAATGAATGACTTTAAGCACACAAAAACTTGTGCTTTAAGAAAGAATGGCCACTCAGTTAAGAAACCCTCCTCACAACTGCCTTGTCTGATACGTCACCTACTACCCAGAACCTCAAGGCCCCAAAACTTTGAAGCCTGAAGACAGATGAGCAGCAAGAGCTAGAAGATATCAATCACCTGGGTTATCAAGTGGGCAACTCCCTTTACCGGTGTTTGTTAAGTTAGGCCCACGAAACCTCATAGACAACAGTGTCAACACTGACTACTACCTACTCTGCCACATAGCCTCCAGCACCTGAAACAGCATAAAGAGAAAGAGTTTGTGATAAGATACTGGAAAGAAGACATCCCCGTCGAGCTAGGCTCACGTTCGGTGTCCTGAGAGGAAAAAAGGAAGTGAAAGGAAGGAACAGACATGGAAAGAGACATTTTCTTTTATTTTTCTTAAAGTATTTCCCCTCATCCAGATCCACCTTTTTTTTTTTTTTGTTCAAATGCTTTGTCTTACATTCCCTTTACCGTGTGGAAGAATGAATTAATATATGAATGAATGAATGAATGACTAACAGATCCATTGTCACAGCTTCAAGAAAAGAGGAGAAAGTACTCCATGGTGCAGGGCAGAGTGGTAAAGTTAAAATGTAAAGGTGTGAAGCTGGATTATTTTCTGTCCCTGATGGAAACACGTTATGTTCCCTGACACAGTGACAGCCATGTTTGTTACCAACAGGAACAGGCGAGAGAACAGTTTTTCCTGTTTTTTAGAAGACAGTGGAGGGGCAAACACTCTGTGAGTCTGAAACTGCTTCATTCAGATGAAAGCCTCATCGAATGGACGCTTATATTTTAACCTGTTCACAATGACTTTAATCAGCCTGAAGAAAAACTGCACATGGAAACATGGTGATTGTACTTTTGTTCATATAACGCTTTTCTGTCTGACTTTGATCTTTAATCATGTATTTACTTTAAAGAGGCTGTGAGGAGTTTGAAAATAATCTTGAAAAAGTCTCCCTTCTAGATATATACCTGTTTGTAATCCACACTTTAAAATGAGATAATCAGGGCCAATATTGCTAGTTACAGGTTATTTTAAGTTGCTACTTCTTAGCTTCCAATTCAGATTGCCCAGGACCGGACTGATCTACAGCACGTCTAGGTCTCTATGACAACATCACGCCAGCTGACGAAGTTTAGTAGTGAGAAGAGATAAAACACAGATCTGTGTTTTTCTCTGCTAAAAATTAGTTCTATGACTAATTTATTAGTGATGGTGGAAACTGTCAGACGGAAAAAGGAGAGAAGAGCAGAAGAAAGCTTAACAGGAGAGTGATAAAGCCCGAGCTAAAGGCTAATTAGTCTGTAGCTCAGGCTGTATCACTCTATAACACAGGAGCTAAACTGTTTGTGATAATGTTGATTCCAACCCACAGTCAGCAGTTATTCTGCAGTGGTCTGTTCAAACTTGAGAGTCTATAAATAAAATGGAGAGTGAGGTTACGTTAGCTCTGCTTAGTAGATGACTGGCAGGACATAGCTAACTAGGATTCACCAACGTTACACATTACAGACATGTCTTAGAGCATCGGACTGTCAGCTGCGCTAAATATAGACAGCTACTAAACTACTTACAAACTGACCGTGTTTACTTGTTGTCACATTAGCCTAAAGATACGCCGGAGCACCCGGCTAACATATAACCAGCTGCTACATTGTTTGCTTGATGTCAAAACCATAGTGTTGTACTGATAAATTCCTTACCATGGCGCATTGTATCCAGTAAAAAGTTGAACAAGTCTTGAACAAAATAATGTTTTTTTGATCTGGGCCAGAAGGTGGCGAGGGAGTGCATTCAAAACAGATTCTCTTCATAGCATCTTTAAATTACACTTTTATTTTAATTTGTTTGTGTAACTCACATTTTACACATCAATGATGGCACAATATGGTGCTGCTTAAACAACAACTACGCACTTGCAAAACGCCACTGAAAAAAAAAAAAATTCTATAAGAGCTGTCCTCAAACATTTCAGCTTGGAGCACTCCTGTCAACCTCTGATGATAAATGTACAGCACACAAATCCCAGTGTGAGACGCCTCTGCTGCCGTGTCTGTCTCTGAATATACATCTCTGTGTACAGGCTTAGAGTGTTTTCCTCTTACTTACAGTCCTTCCTGCTTATCCCCTCCCCCCACACACACACTCACTCACCCTACATTATTCTGTTCCTCATACACACAGCGGGATCTCTCTATCACACACAGTCTCCCTCTTTCTCACACACCAAACCAAAATATCTTGAATTGGCTTTGCCTTTGTGCCTTTGTTTTTCGAGACCCGATGCTCAAACCCTGGAGGCCTCTCTTTCAGCCATAGAGAAAAATAGAGGCAGAGAAAGAGCAGCTGAGATGAGAGAGAATTCCATCCTATCTTCTTCCTCCTCCTCCTCATCCTCCTCCTCTCGCTCAGCTCCTCTACGAACCACACTTTGTTTGATTCAAAGAATGCTGAGAGGCCTGGGCAGCAGATGTGAGATTTTGTGGAAAATAACAAGTAATGAATCTCTTCAACACCCATCTAGTCACTTCAGCGCTCTTCTCCCCTGTCTGCGGTTGATGGATACATTTGTAACAGCAGTGCCTCATTTTCTCCCTCTCAAGTTTGCACTCAAAAAGAACAGAAAACTCCATCTCTGCCTTTCTGTTTTGTAATTCACCAGTCTTCATATTTACAAAATTAATTCTGTTCAGATTGTATCTCAGATTAGCTAATACAACGGGGAGATTTCTGTCCTGGTTTTGGCAAGAGAATAATTCTCTGTATTCAACATTTAAAACCAAAGAATTTTGGTTGGGAATGTTTTTTAATACTTTAATCTTAAGTATTTACTCAACATTAAACATATATTAAGCAGATCATTAACCACCAAGCCACCAAAGCCCTGAAATAAATGAAGTACCAATTGGCAATAATAAAAGCAAAGTTAAAGCCTAAGAACATCTGTCATTTCTGTAATCTCAGAAAACATTGAAAAATAAGAGACACGCAAAAAACCTTCTGGATACAGTTGTAACCTTGGTTCTCTGATTGGAGCGAATACATCTCCACCCAGTTACTCCATACGTATGGGAACTGAGCCCCCCGGGTAGTTCTCATGGATATGCCTTGATGTGAGGATTTGGATTGGGTTTCTAGTGGTCTTGACGTAGAGTCATAGTCTTATTTCTGAGAACCGAGGATATAGTTACAGTAGGCAGTGCTCTTTTATTTCAACACCATCTCTCCATCCATTACATGTTTCATATGTAAGCCATGCCATGAAGAAACCAATGAGAAGTGTCGACTCAAAGTGCTTTGGGCCTTTGTTTTCAGAGTCTTCACCAACACCAGAGTGCAAAATGTATCATCACGCTTTAGAGGCAGGAGGCAGCTCATGAACGACCGTCTATATCAGAAGACAGGGGCAGCCACAAGGGATCAGGGTCTCTTCTGTCATGTAGCTATGATTTATATTATTTGTGCAGTCCCCAAAGGAGGTGGTCACATCCAGACAGTAGAATCAGGGAAATGTTGTAAGTCATAACGATGCACCAGATCTCCAAGGGTGGCCTTTCATGAGACACTTACCTGGTGGATTGCAACCTCACCCCCCACTGCTACTGGGAAGCCAGTTAATTTCTTTCTTCACAACCAAGTAGCAGTGTCTGTATTCTGAAACTTATTGGCCCAGGTGTCCCATCTCAAAGCAGGAAACACCTGATACTCCTCCCTGAGAGTCCCCGATCAGACACAGCATTGATCACTGTCAAGCAACCCCATCACCCTGTTGAGTAGAGAAAAGGCTTTGAGAAGTCTGAGAACAACTTCTCAAGAAAACCTGGTGAGTTAGTAAGACAACGTGTGTCTTCAGGGAGGAATCTGCAGCTGTCTGTGCCCCACAGAGTCTGCAGCTGCACAAATCTCTTTGCTTCTGTCACCATGTGTTAGTGGAGCCACATTCTGTTTGTTATCCCCTCACAGCACTGGACAAGAGAAGCAAACTACTTTGGTTTCTTATCTTTGGATAGACCTTTACTGTCACCACAGGTAGTTACTCTGCTTCCATCTCTGACATTATTTGCAATGTGTCCCAAGTTTTAGTGTCTTTTCATTTTGTATTCATATGCTGCCGCTAGGCTAAATAATTAATTTCATCGTAAGCAGACAAAACATACTGTATACCTTTGTCTAACATTTGAATGTTTGAAGAACAACATTATTAGCTTTAACTTAAAGTTTTCCCACTGGAGAACACGCTCTCTTATCAAACCCCCCAAAACTGAAACAATCTGCCTGAGGAAATGAGGTTTGCAAAATCACTTACATCTTTTAAATAACTTTTTAAGACTCACAATTACATACCTATGTTTCCTAAGACTCACTATAATATACCTGCCATATACAATTTCATCTTCTAATTACCTTCATCTTTTTGTTAAAAAAATACATTCAACCTTTTCAGTGCCTTTGGTTCCCATTATTGCTTTTTTTTCCACATTAAAAATTTGAGCTCTACTTTCCTTTCCACTCCTATATTTGAATGCATTTGTCTCTTTTAATGTTTCTATTTCTCTTTATTGCTTTATCTCATCCTACTGATCGTACCTCTCTTATATTGCTTACATTTTCTTTATTGTTTTTACCTCCTTTTTATTTTTTCATTCTCTTTTACAGTGTATCTCATCTTTTTTGCATGGTCTTTTCGGTCTGAGTTTCTGTTATTGGGTTCTCATGTTGCCTGGGTACTTAAATATTCTGATGATGCTGCCAGAATTTTTTCTTTGCATTTTTTTTTAACAGGTTTTCACGATGTTGGGCTGAACTGCTCTTCCAGCTCTTTTGCTGTTCTGTTAGTGGCTTTGCATGTGTTTGTCCACTAAAGCACTTAGAAAACTCCTGAACTTTTAACAGTGATATTTAAATAAAATCAATATGTCTAAGTAATGATTATTATTATTACTTCCACCAGCCTGGTAACACAGCAACTGAGCACATTAGCCAAGATGTGAATTACGCTGTCCACCGCCCCCTAACTTCCCATACAGCTGGAAACCCCCTAGAGTTACAAGTTGTTATTTTACAGAAACATTTAAAGAAGATCCAGCAATCCTGAGAGCAGCTAAAATCCCACCTCGCTCCCTTAGCTAGAGGGTCATGGATTACACGCTTCAGCCTCCTGCTTAAACTCACGTCTGTTATCAAGTGGAAATCAATGACTTGGTAAGTCCATGCACACCTGGGCATTAAGTGTCCACACATCAGCTGGACAGATTTTTTTTTTTTTTACATTGATGGAGAACTCTCATTGCACCAGGTCTTTATTTCAATAATATAACTTTGAATCCACAAAGGGAAAAATCAGGGGAGCCTTTTATAGCTCTGAAGTGGAGCAGAGGTCACAGAGACCCTGCCTTGTCAGCGCGGCCACACACACACACACACACACACACACACACACACACACACACACACACACACACACAAACACACACACAAACAAACACACACAAACACACACACACACACACACACACACACACACACACACACACACACATATATATATATATATATATATATATATATATATATATATATATATATATATATATATAAACACACTCACCGGCCACTTTGTTAGGCACACCAAATTTGTTCACACAAATTTCTAATCATCCAATCACATGGCAGCTGCAGCTCAAACTGAGCATCAGAATGGGGAAGAAAGGTGGTTTAAGTGACTTTGAATGTGGCATGGTTGTTGGTGCCAAACAGGCTGGTCTGAGCATTTCAGAAACTGCTGATCTACTGGGATTTTAACCCACAACCATTCAGATGGTAGGGTCAGAATTTGGCGTCAACAATATGAAAGCATGGATCCATCCGGCCTAGTATCAACAGTTTAGGCTGCTGCTGGTGTAATGGTGTGGAGGATATTTTCTTGGCTCACTTTGGGCTCCTTAAAACCAATTGAGCATGGTTTAAAGTCCACAGCCTACCTGAGTATTGTTGCTGACCATGTCCATCCCTTTATGAGCACAGTGTACCCATCTTCTGATGGCTACTTCCAGCAGGATAACGCTCCATGTCATAAAGCTGGAATCATCTCAGACTGGTTTCTTCAACATGACAATGAGTTCACTGTACTCAAACGGCCTCCACAGTCCCCAGATCTCAATCCAATAGAGCAGCTTTGGGATGTGGTGGAACGGGAGATTCTCGTCATGGATGTGCAGCCAACAAATCTGCAGCAACTACGTGATTCTGTAATGTCAATATGGACCAAAATCTCTGAGGAATGTTTCCAGTTCCTTGTTGAATCTATTCCACAAAGGATTAAGGCAGTTCTGAAGGCAAAATGGGGGCCAACCTGGTACTAGCAAGGTGTACCTAATAAAGTGGCCGGTGAGTGACCTGAAAATCCAAACAAAGCCCCAACAGTCCAACCCAGTTGTGGTTTAAGACAGCTACCTCACAAAAAATAATCAGTCACAGGGGCAATCTTTCCAAAAGCTAAGCTAACCATATTTGCTGATTTCACTGATGTGATCGTGAAACTGTAAAATCACCGTGTTCAATCTATCAAAGCCATCAGAATGGAAGTGGTTTTAATACTCTATTAATTAGTGGCTTGCCACAAAGGACGTAGACGGACCCATCATCAGCCTCAAAAAATCCTGCAGGGCTTAGTAGTAGGACTCCTTGTCTTTCCCTAGACACTGAATTTATTGGTAACAGAATAATGTCACATAATTTCCTGATAAATTAATATCCTGATGAGACTTTTTTTCTACCTCTCCCTGAAACTTATCACCACATGTAGATAACTTGATCAGGCTTTTGCACTTTGACATGATGAAGCTATGTTTAATGCAGTTCTTGGGAAAACATTCACTTATATGAATATTTCAAAACATACTAGTAGATTGAAAATGAACCATTGATTAACACATTGACTGGATTGATTCGCTGATTCAAATACAATGCATGGGCTATTAGACTGGGGATACAGTCCTTCAGTCCTGTGCACACTATAAATTAAAGATTAAGTGTTTGATTGAAACTCAGAGTGTACCTTCTCACTCTCTCTATCTTGATTGGATCCTGACTCTTTACTCCACTAGTGCAGGATGAGTGGCACCCTTTGCTACACGGTGCTTATAAGGACAAATTCAATGCATTGTAATGTGTGTTTATAGGCTTTTTCTCCCATTGGCCTTTCATGCCCCCGGCCTAATGTAGCTAATCTGTTGCACAAGCAGCTGGTTAAACTGAAAAATACACAAGTCTTTGAACAAGATAACATGAGTTAGAGATACACAAAGGGAGGCAGAGAGTTAAGATAGGAAACAGGATGTAGTGTGTAATGAAAGAAGACAGTGAGGAGAGAAGATGAAAATGAAAATAAAAATAGAGATGGAGGTGGGGGAGGTGTTAAAAATGCTGGAGCGTTATAATGGACGATGTGGAGGAGAGCGGCTGACAGAATGAGAGTTGAAGAAAGTAATGGGCGAAGAGTGCCTTCGGTATTTTACAGTTGCCATGGACACCGAGGAAGCTGACTTACTGCTGTGTGAAGATTTTTTTGAATGGGAAACACATGCACAGACACATGATTTCTACACATTAGTGCTATTATAACCATCTTCACCCACTTGTCTTTCCACTCACAAAGCTCCCACCTCCTTAAATTGTTCAAAGAGGGTGAATGCATTTTTACATGAACAGCATGGCAACCACATTCACATGTTCTCCTTTATGAAGACCTTATCTTTTGGGATGCCTGCTAGGCTCTCATTAGCACAAGGTAGGAAAGAGCAACATGCCATTTACGAGACAGCAGAACAACACAATAAATGCTCACAGGACACAGCTCATTAGAAGTTGTGTCTTTGATGGAAGATGACTGCTGGGCTCTTTGTTCTTGGTGGAGCAACCATGAAAATCACCGGTAGACTCATTTATCTGTCATGTTTTATCCCCTCGTTGCTTTTCTTCCAGTATTTACCTCTCTGTTTGTCAATTTGAAAGCATGTACAATGGGATGAGTTATAAAGCCTTGATACATTAAAAAAAACAACAACAACAAAAACATTTACATAAAGAAATCCAGTTACTGTGTTGTCTTTATTAGCTGCTTCTTTGAACTCCCTTTCCCCAGCACCCTCATTAATGATTTCCTTAACATCCCTACAACATCAAAGGACCAGTTTATATCATACAAGATTACATCTCACTTATTCACACCAGATAAGCCAGTTGTCTTTGTAGTGAGGGTGTCACAAACTACCCTGCTTTACTTGTGTTTTGTTACTCAAAGTCAAGCTACTAGTAACACTATAGTGTGATGATATGCACCCTGCAACCGCAAAGAGTCTCTGCCTTATTATCGGGTATGTCAATCACTGAAATTAATGAGTAACTGACTGTGTGCTTTCACAAAGACTACTTACTGATCGGTACTGCACAACAGGACTGACAGCACAACAAAGCTCTCTCTGAGGTATTGACACTGATTGTCCCCGGAGAAATATCTGAAGCTGCTCGTTATAATTATGCCCAGAGTTCTTCACAAACGATTAGAAACAATAAAAATAAAGACGAGAAGATAAATAAGCGACCTCTCGCGCCTTCTCTCTGGGCATGCGCGGTGTTAATTTGTCATTAGTACAGTGCATGGCAAGACAAATCATGGATGTCACTGCAGATGAACACATAGCAGCGGTTGTTCCTGCAGGAACACGACGTGAAATGCTCACTGGAGAAAAAAGAAATCTCAGATGGGGAATGTTAGGACAGATACTAAATGGATTCTTCCTTGATTCATTTAAATTTATTATCATTTGCAACACTGTATGAGTGGACTTTCAGTAATATTTGGCTTGTTTCTTATGAAAGAATAATTTCACAGAATGAAAAAAAGGAAAAATCATGTCATGCTCTGATTGGCCACATGCAGGCACGTGCAACCACACCAGGTTTGTGGGAGCCGTGAAGTGATCAGCGTTTGCTACAGGTAGTACTGCTTCCTAACCACCATATCTCCCATGAAAGTGCATTTCTCCTCAACTTTCCTGCACTTGATACAATCCACGCTTGAATTTACTGCAAAGAGGACGGCGGAGGACCGCTTGGACAACGGGCTCAATGTAGCGAGAGTCCGGCTGTGAAGCGCGCGCACATTTCAGCACCTCGGACAGCGCACGGCGCCGCAGTGGCAATGCGTGGATTCAACCGGTGGCTTCCAACCAGAGCGGCAGTGTGAGGGAACCATTTAACTAACTGTACCACTACATTAAAGAAGAAACAAAAACTGTTCTTCCTCCACATGTGGGAAACGGTACACGCTCTCAGGATCACTTGGACTCGTGCTTTTTCCTTCTTTCTCACACAGGGCGCCGTGGTCGATTCCATCGTGTGGGTAGGCGTGCCGCTGGATGCGTGGTCCACTCCACAAGCAGTGCCGAGCAGCGTGGAATAGGTGACTGTCAGGCCGGCGGAGTGGTGTGCTGCTGGTGCTGCTGGTGGTGCCTAAGAGACCCCTCATTTCTAAGGATGCTGGTGGGAAATGCCTGGAGACAGAGATGACGAGATTTGTCAAAAGGCACTTGAACTCCTGTCAGATCTTTGTTCGAAGGGGGAAGTGCAGAACGAACACTGCTTGGATTTTATCTACTATTTCCGAGACCTCGCCAGGCCACGCTATTCTGATTCAGGTGAGGAATCATGTGCACGCTCGATTTAATGGGTGCATTTCATACACTGGAGTGAACCGGCATTTGACTTATTAAACAATCCGCTCCTAAAACTCAGCAGTGGGTCCACATAATTGTTTTAGGTGCACTTACAACCAAAGTGCTTTGCCCGGATTTCAATCTGCACCATTATAATGAACTCACTAATTATCTAGTTCAATTATATAATGTATCTTGCAACAAAAGAGCGCCTACGTGACTGCAGCCTCTTCTTTCATCAAAGAGCCAAATAAAATATCTAAGATTTAAAATTTTTACCAATGGTAAGTTCCGTTCGCTCTTCCTACATGTGTACTGATGCCAGCAGAGATGTCGTGAAGACAGTGTGACACATCGTGTTAAGGTGGGTGTACAGGCTGAATGAGTTGCGCTTATACCTGCGCTCGCCGGTATCAGTCGTGGTTCACTTGCAGTACCGGATCCCACAACTTCTGAAGTTTACGTCATACTTAATGCCTTATCTCGAGCCCACAGAAAATATTTAGTCAATGGCCCCTTTGAACTATATAACGCATGCAGAGTCATGTATTGATTTATTGATTCATTGATTGATCTCAGCCATCATTCTGTTACACCTAAATCATTAATGTGACTAACGATGATGAATATAGTGATTAATTAAGGTTTCATCATTAGCAGCACCTTGGCTGTATGTGTGTGTGTGTGTGTGTGTAAAAATGATATTTTAATAGCGCAGTATGCATAATGTGCCTAACACCATTTATTAAGTTTCCATCAGTTTGCTTTGTATTGAACATTGTGCATCTCATGAAAGACACCTACATGTCCAGCGCTTTTCTTCTGTACCCTCTTCCTCCCTTTGTAGCCCTTCTCTTTAACCATATCCACCAATTTCCTCCTTATTTCCTCAATTCCCTAATCTCCCAGCTCTCTCCTCTCGCCCTCATTCATCATTGGCCCACCCTGTCCTGTCTGACAGTTTGAAAAGTGGAATTGCAACAGCTGGGGCTGTGGTGGAGTTAGTTATCAGGCTGGCTAGCTTTACAAGATTCAATTTTAGCTTCATTTGACATGTGTCACCCAGCATGAAAGCAGCAGCCATAATAAAGTGACAAGAGAGTGTATCAAATAAGATGAAAGATGGGCAGGAGCCTCTACACCATTTGACCAACAGGGTGGACTAACAAACATTCTGGACATAAAACAGAACGCTGACTTTAATAAAAATATATACCAAAACGTATGTATTTTACACCATCTGTAAGGTATGTCTGGCTACAGAGAGATAATCTAGAAGATGTGCTTTGCAGTCAATGACTGATTCACATTGATCATTAAATATCTGTGATTTTCATCTTTGATTGACTGCTACTTCTTAGTTCTTGAGTTTGTCTCTTGCATCTCATACTTCCAATATTTTTTGTTTTGGTGTCTTGTCTCCTCTTTGTGAGACATTTTTGAAGTTGTAAGGAAGAGAAACTAGGACGGAGGGGAGAGATTGAAAGCTATGATCAGCACAATACTTCAACACAGAGCTGCGTGACTTTATATGACTCGGGTATCTTTGCGCTAAACTCTTTCAGAGGCCTCCACTCTCCTTAATCTTTGCCTCCAAGTGCAGAAAGAGTGTTGAACAATCTTTTATCATGATGGATTGTAAAAGACTCCCAGGTCAGACAAGGAGCAAAGACGCCAGGATGCTCAAATATATGTAATGAAAAGTAGCCTATGAACTGAAGCCAGAGACTCTGGAGCTCATCTTTGCACAAAGATTGGAAATAGGGATGGCGGGTTCGACTCAACCTAAGGTGTTGAAATACTTGCTTACCTTGTTTAAAGACTGTTTGAAATCTGCTCGATAAGTTTTGAGAAGTTGTTTTGTGGAAAAAAAAGCTTCCTGAAATCCAGCCAACATGTTAGTCTCTCATTAGTCAAGTTCCATTGTTCCATTTATTGAGACCTAAACTCAGCATAACTTAAACATCAACACTGTGCAGTGATTTAAATCCACATTATGTGTTTTATTTCAATTTGTTTTGAATTAGTCTTTGTTTATCCAAAAAAATAAAATAAATGAATAAAATAAAAATAAAAACAACTAGTTGAAAATAAGTATCTTTGTCACCATACAACTGGTTTAGTCTTTGATAAATTCAGAATCTGTCTTACCCTTCCCATGCAATTGAGGACACTTAACCTCTGTAAGGCCCCAGCCTGACATTTTCATGCTCACTTTTAAACAAATGAGATTAAATGAGTGTATTAATGAGGTTAATAAGTACAGGAAAGCAGATTTTGTTACCTCAGGACAGAAACAGGCTTTCTTTGTCCCTCCATGTTCCTCATGTTGCCATCCAATTAGTGAGCGAACATTCTGCGCTGCTAGTAACCAGCGTTCGTTAGGAGCCTGAGGAAAGCTAATCAGAGGCACTGGAATGTGTACTACATAGTTTATTTTAACTGTACTACAGCTGTGAAATAAGCACTTTCAAATAACTGCATTTCCAATAAATCAGTGTTCGCTCACAGTCATGAGCATATTAAGGCAAATAATATCTCGGAGGTAGAAGTTGCAGATATTGCTTTTTCAGCACTCGCCTGCCTCCTACACTATCCACCTTTAAGGGTCCTGTGCTCTAAAATTGCTTCACTCTCTTTGTTGTGATGCAGTCTCTGAATCTTCCAGATGTCTATAGATTCTCTCTGACAGGCACTCGGGCGACCTGCCAAGCCAACTGTGGGCTCAGTGTCCTCAGATGGCAAGTCCCTCACTTTCTCCGCATTATTCTCCCAAATCACACGTCCTCTGGTATTCACAGAATTTCAGAGCACAGAAAGGACAGTTTGTCTGAGTTGCTGTGTGAGGTCTTCTGTCAGCGCCCACACATGGAGCTAGTCCTGCAGTGCTGTTGAATTTAGGATATACATAATGCAGGATGCCAAACCATTATTGTCAAAACTCCTGTCACTTATTGTCAATCATAATCTCTCTTTTTTTTCTTAGCATTTTGAATACTTGCACCCATTTGAGATGATGTAAGAGCTAAACTGCATCATTCACCCTGTAATAATATGAGTTAATTAACCACACAAACCAAGCTCAGTCTAGACTGCAAGTCTGTCTGGGGTGCACTCTAATCCCTCTACCAATCTCCAGCAGTGACTGAATGCTACTTTCAAACAGGCTCCTTATCATCCAACAACAGTAGGAGCAGAATTACAGCCCCACCCAGACAACTCCACTTCTATCAGGCTACACTCTTGTTGAATAGATCCACTTCTCAAAAGTGTTAGAAAAATAAAATGAAAATATCATGTGATGGCGTCTCCAAACCTGTATGTCCTTACATTTATAACATGGTGTTGTCTTCTTTATCATCATCATCAAAATCACAATTATAGTTGCCAACGTCCCTTTTATTATTATCATTATCATCATTATAGAAATTATCATTAGTATCACTAACAACACCATAATTATAGTTGCCATTATACCTTTATCTTCATCATTATCATCATCATCATTATTATCATCATCATCATCCTCATCATCAACATTATCATCTTTATCCTCATCCTCATCATTATCCTCATTAGCATCATCCTCATCATTGTCATCATCATCAATGTCATGATCAACATCATAATTATAGTCGCCATCCTCGATTTATCGTCATCATTATCATCATCATCATCATCATCATCATCATCATCATCATCATCATCATCATCATCTTCATCATCATCTTCAACATTATCATCATCATCGCTGTCAAAATCAACATCATAATTATAGTTGCCATCCTCCCTTTATAGTCATCATCATCATTATCATCATCATCATCATTATCATCATCATCAGTCATTATCAACATCATTTTTATCCTTGTCATCATCCCTTTTATTATCATCATCATCATCATCATCATCATCATCATCATCATCATCATCATCATCATCACAGTCAGATGTAGGTCGTCATCATATATCATTATCGCTAACCTCACTGTTGTCACTATGATCACCTCCAAAATTGGAATCATCACTGATCATCAAATTATTATTACTGTCATAACAATCAAACATTAACATTTTTAATGCTATGGTTATCATATTTGTCATTATAATAGTCATCAAGCATCAAGAATTTCTTCATTTTTGTCATTATCATCGTCTTTTTTATCATTGTCAAATGGCGATTTGCCACAGTCTCAGTATCACTAACATCAATATCATAGCTATCACATTTACCAGTAGCATTTATCATTAACTGTGGAGTTCATTATTAAATCACTGACAGTTACTGTATTTTTAAATGGCATTATAGTTGGGTTGTACTTGGTTACAGTGCTTGTCATATACACTCTTGCAACTTTGTGGTAAACTTGAGGTAAATTTGAATCCTTTTGATTGGGCTCTTTATCTCCCTTTTTTCTTTCTTTCTTTCCTTCTTTTTTTGACAATAAATAAATAAATAAATAAATAAATAAATAAATAAATAAAAACAATTTATAATATCCGCATGCTGTTTTGCTTAACTCTGATGTCTTTAAGGTAAAACAAGGGGAATAAAAGTGTGGTTACTTGGGAAGAAGTCGTTACTATCTCATAGCTCAAAATACGTAATTCAGTTCATTATTATGATAAATGTAATCACGCTCATTATACACTAATTAGGTTCTCTAAATTATTATTTTCTGCACAAAATCCATAACAATCTCCATTAGCAACGACAGATGGGTTTGTAATCCCTCTGATTTATGACTGAAGGCGACTAATAGCCTGTTGCACTGTCAGCACATATGCCTGTATCACTGCCCCTGCACAGAACAAGGCTCAGCCCAGAATAGACATGGTCTGGATAATACAGCAGGCCCATGTAAAACACTCTGTGAAGGATTGCGTTCATTTAAAAAGAACAAGGAAGAAATATAAAAGATTAAAGATAAAGTAACACATGTTAAATTGGGGTAAACATCAGTTTTAATGTACAGAAAATCTGTGATACAAGACTCAATGGCAGACAGACTGAATATGAACAACATTTGCCTCAATAAAACATGCTGCTCTACAGATTAATAATACATATAACAGTGACTGGGCTGGTTTCTTTTAAAATTAAAATTAGCATGCACTTTCAACTACAGATCTGTCCGGTCAGCCTCAAACCTAAAAAGAAAACCACCTTCTTCTTGCATGAAAGTTGTTGCTGGGCAACAGTTCACTCCTGCACATGAATGTTTACATCTCAGTCAAACAACGTCCAGTATTTGAAGAAAAATCACAGTGTAACAGCATTTTCTATAGGCGCTGACTTTGCTTTGAGAGAACTCCGAACAATCACAGGAACCACTGAGACTGAATGTGAGGCAAAACTGAACATTTTACACCTTGAACATTGATCATTAAATTGAACATCAGTGTATACATCTACCACAAGCTGCATGGGTATTTTAATCAGTGATAAGTTTAGAGGCTGATGTGGTGCATATGATGCTGCATCATAAATTTATAAAGGTAAAAGACATCGAGGGGTTAGGGTATAAATATTTAAGCATGTTTAACCATGGTTCAAACATGCCTCTTATAGAAGTGAAAGAAAGTCCTGACTGCTCAGATCATTGTCCTGGATAGCTAGCTGTGATGTCTGTGCTATCCCCCTGCATCAAATTCTGCATCACATACTTCAGACAAAGCCAAAGGGATGCTGAGTTTGCAAAATCATGAGGCTGTTGTCTTTTTTTTTTTTTTTTTTTTTTTTTTTTAACAGAATGCCTTCTTTGTGTTAATACCCCCGGCTACAGCTCAGCGAGGAAACACTGTCCATGAATTTTGGAAGGGACCCATTTAATTTGTCTGACTCAGACTGTTGAAGCCTCATTTTAGCTTTGGCTCAACTTGAAAATGTTTTTCTCTTGGCCAGTTTGAAGAGGAGGAATAATTACAGTCTTCTATCTCAGGAAATGTGAGTTAATGCAGACTTGAAAAAAATGTGGGTTTGTTCATTTCTACAAAAAGAGGGGGAAATTAGGTGAGGAGCTTAAAAACTGAAAAAAGAGAATACTGTGGACCTGACATGCATGACAAAAAAAAATGAATTACTTTTATTTGTAAAGGACTTTTCAAAACACACAGTTCATGCTTTGCATAGAGGAGAAGGCGCTTGAATTGAAACACTGAGGAACTCGGGCACACATGCTACTCAGATACAAATATACATTTAAACAATGCTTGCATCTATCAAAAGAGCAATCACACACAACACAAGCAAGAAGCACAGACAAACAGAATTAATAAAAACTGCTGACTTATTGAGAAAAAAACAATGACCTGGCAAATCTCCTATCCAGAGGATGGCTTTTCAGGGTTTAAGAGCTACCAGTGCTACATACCACCACTTCCAGATTAGTAGTGAACAACAAAAGCCTTGTGCTGTGGTATCAAGGAGGATGTCAGTTAAAATGAGAGCTGTATATGCTGTGAGTCTGTTAAATATGCTAGTGCCAGGCCATCCACTTCATTGGAGACCCACAGAAACATTTAGAACTGATTCTGTAGTTAACAAAAAGTCATCGAGGAGAGGCAAGACTTGGGCAGATATGGGACGAACAGATAGTATTCATCAACAACTTAGCTGCTGCATTTGTCAATATGCTAATGGAGACCAATGCCCTTGAGGAAGTTGCAGCACACTAACGAAGAAATGACAAAAGATTTGTTCTGGAGGCTTAAGTTCTTATTGATGAAACATATGGAAGATATTTCTTATCTGAAGGAAACAAGACCAAATGTTTAGGGACTGAGGGTTTGATTGGAAATTCAGGTTGTCTGAATGACAATTGATGAAACAGAGGAAGCTGTGAGGTTGTCCAGTTGGACACTGAGGTGAGGCAACTGGGATGAGTGGTGACATTTTTTTATTTGTTTGTTTGTTATTTAGTTCAAACATAAAGTACAGATTTGTGTGAAAAGAGGTTAAAATGAAAAATGTGCTCCTGTTGGCCTCATGAACTGGAGCCTTTTGAATTCAGAACAAAAATTGCTATGCAGTTCATCATTTTACCATGCCATCACTCTCTTTCAACTGCAAAGCCACTATCTGTTGTGCTCTACCCCCAGGTGAATGTACGTGAAAGGTACAGCTTGAGTTTAGATTGAATCAGGATGAAGCGGGCACTTTATGGCCAATGTGCTAACTCTGTAACAGCTTGTCCTGCCGTGGACTGCTTTCAGTTCAGCTGTCATCTGGTTGTAAAATGTACTACAACAGTAATTATCACCTTCCTATGAAAAGTTGAGCATTAGGGGGAACAGTTGATTGAGGTCTTTTTAATTTTTTTTCTCTTAATATTTATGATGGATTCCTCATAGGACTGACAACTTTTTTCAACACAATGATGCTGAGCCACTGTGTCTGTTCTAGTTCTATTTGTCACATTACTAGCCCACTGTCAGGTGTCAAACCACAGTTAAAATTTGCTGGTTGGAGTCTGAATGAAAGGTTATTCTTGTGAATGGTGCGGGCACTGCCCATGCACATCTGTGTTACCTTTAATCTTCACTCACTGGCTTTCTACCATAGTGTGGCACCATTTCCTGTGTCCTGTTCAGTAACATCTTTCATCCTTCTTTTCATTTAAAATGTGACTGGCACTCCAGTGATTTTTTCGGTCAGCTGTGTCCTGGTTCTGTACACATTCCCTTTAACTTTAATGCACCAATCTGTGTTAACAGCAGGACATTTGCGTTCCTCCACTTCTCAAGGCAGGACGGCTCTACATGACCTCCTACCAGGCCAGGTGGAAGGATGAACCTGGAACAACATCCAGTGATGCTGGCTGCTCATTATTTCGTTCAGTAACACTTTACTTTAAAGGTCCACAAATTTCGTCACACTTAGGTAAAAAATAGACAAAGTTTTTTCTTCTTTCTTTGAAATTAGCACATAACTTCTTTAAAATAACGTTCAAATGTATTGTCACAAGTCAAAACTGGTAGGTTACTGATTTTTTTTTTACCCAGTTTCTTTTAAATTTACTCCAAATTGCAAAGTAAGAAGGTGACATTTAGAAAATAATGTATTTGAAATTAAATCACCTCACCACAAAATGTTTTTTAGAAGTATCCTGACGTTTATACTGTCTCCAGAGAAGCAGGTGATAAATAGCTGTTTAGTTCTTGAAAACAGAAGTTAGGTTCATTGTTTTCACTGATTACCTTTGAAGTGTTCAGTGAATAATTCAATTTCCCAATAAGCAGTTGATAGTTAGCTATTTGTTATTTAATTTCACCAAGTTTTTTAGTACCCAGTTTGTTGATATGCATAATTGAGGTCCCATGCAAAATGATAAACCTTTATGATTAGGCCTATAATGTTTTACATGATACAACTGAAGGCTTCAGATGAGATATTCACCAAGAGTGGGGTTCTAAATTGGCCTTACCTGATTGTGATAGACACCGAAAGTACAGCCTTACTGCAAAAAAGAATCTGGCCAGAAGTTATGAGCTAATTTACACCAAATTCTCATAAAATTTCAGGGGGAAATTTCAAAGAAATAAAAAAAAAACTTTGATTATTACCTAAGTGTGATGAAATTTGCAGACCTCTAAGGTAAAGTGTTACCTTTAATTATTTTTAATTCTTTTACTTCTTTGTGGATGTTTTGCTTTGATAACACAAGGATTTTTAAATAAATACTTAAATACTGTTTCATATTGAGACAAATGTTTCATCAAACTAATTTTAAGAGTCAAAAAGTTGTAATTGTCTAAAGAGAAAGTTTAGCCGAGTTAACGTAAGGAATATCAGCTTGCACTGTCTACAGGTGAGAGTACAGGGTAAGAAAGCAGAGGTGGAGAAATCCCTACCCTGCCAGCAATTCTCACACTAGTTATAAGATGAAAGTAATGTTCCCAATTCTTAAAATTCTTTAAATGATTTGAAATTCAAATAATGTAATAATCTTTAATTAACAGGGCAGCCTTATTGGGATAAGGGAATAGTACTCACTTCGATTAACTCCTTGGATTTTAATAGCATACAGCGAAGTGTACTTTGAAGAAGCTTCTAAAGCAGAGAGATCTGTTTTGATCAACACTAATCAAGAGACCTTCCATTTAATTCGAAAACAAGTTTCCAAATGAATGTCCCTGTGAAGTGTGATAAATTAGACATCAGCACAGTTCTGTTGCTTCAGATTCTGCGATTATCTTACAAATGAAGAATCTATTCACCCACTTCACTTGAGTAGAGATGATTCAGAGAGCCCTTGATGAATCTCTTGCTTCACACATCACCTCCCTTTTCCATGGCGACTCGCACACCCTGGGCTTGTGTAAACAAATGTCCTGCAGGAATATTCAGTGTCTCGTTTTCGAACCATAAACTCTTACTCTACACTCCAACACCTCCAGCTTCACGCATATCAGCATAAATGTCTGTTTCGGTTGACTGATGCCTCAACACTTTGTTTTCTAGTTGGAATATTTTTACAGAAGGCTCACTGAGGCTGGTTTGGTTTTATCACACTGATATAAAAAGAAGGGGCATAATTTAACCAAAGTGTGGTCTTTGCAGAAACTATTCAGTTTGCTTGGATAGACTTTTTATAGCTTCAAGAGAGGGGGTAGGGGGAGTCTGCACTGGTAGAATAGGGTTTTTGGGAAGTAAAAGAGCAGTGCACAGATTTTTTTTCCATTCTGAATAGAACAGAATAGAGTAGAATGTACTTTAATTATCCCTGAAGGGGAGATCAGGTGTTTTGCAGATGAAAATATAAAAAAAAATAACATAAAACAAGAAGTTGTCTGCCGACTCATCCTCCATTGATTAGAGAATTATGAAGCCTAATGGCTGCAGCCAGGAATGATTTTCTGTATCTCTCAGTCGTGCATCTTGGAGAGATGAGCCATCCACTGCTGCTGTTTCTCTGGTTCACCAAGACATTGTGAAGTGGGTTGTCACTGTAATTTATAATGATCTCTGCTTTCTTCAGTGAACATCTCTCCATCAAAGCCACCAGTGAGTTCAACCTGGTTCCAGTCAAAGTGCCAGCCCTTTTCACCAGTTTGTCCAGTAAAGTAGAGAACTTTGATGTTGAGTTGAAGTGAAGTTATGTCTTGTACTATCAACTGGCAAATGCCTGTGAATGAAGTGGACACTGTCCCTTTAACAGCATTCATAAAATATTGTTTTTAATGGTAACATGGTGAGCAATAGCTGAACTATCATGGTTGTGGAGCAGTGTATCACCTGACCATAAAAATGGACTTTTACAGCATTAAAAAAGCATATTTACAGACTGGTCCAAAAAACAGCTTGGGTCTAAAATGCTGATTTCTCTATCGGCACACACTGTATGGTGAGTGATTTTTTTCCAATCAGGTCACGTAACTGACAGGCGCCCTGTAGCTGCTTGAAGAAAAACTCACAACTGGTGTCATAGCTACGCCCACGGATTGGCTTTATTTCATGGTTTCAGGAACAGACAAGAGATGTCACGAAGGCTACGTCCATGTTTTACACAGTCTATGGTTTCAATCCATTGACATCATTAGCCTTTATGCTTAATGACTCCCTTATTAACTCTTTACATTATGTTGGAGCTACAGGACCCTTTGTTGACTAGTCTGCTGCAGCTTTCTCAGCTCAGCAGTTATATAACAGTTTCCCAATACGACTCCGATTCAGGATTTTCAGCTTGAGGTTTTACTGAAGAGCTGAATGTAGCATGTGTATCACATGAACAGTTAAGAGTATGGTAAGGCTACTAGATCAGAAGACTCTTAGTTTGACTCAAGGAGCGGAGAGAGAGACTGAGACAAGTATGTTTTGATGATCATCATATAGTATAAAGACACACACGACAAAAAAAAACAATTGCACAATAAACACACAGTATAAGCTTAACACCAATTCATAAATACAGTGCGTGCGATCACTGAGTTCTTCCCATGTAATTAAAGTTCAGTCCTTTTGTTCCCTCGGGGACGTGTTAGTGCAAGGCGTGAGTGCGTGAGTTGAGGGTTCGAGGACAAAAAAGAGAGAAGAAAGAATGAAATAAAGAAGGGCGGCTGCAAGAAGCCTCCTACCAGCCTGGCCAGAGCAGGGATGAGCTGCCTGGGGTTTGTGACCTAACCGATCATGGATTCATCACAGGCTCACAGAAGGCAATGGATTTATCACAGGCTTGTAGAAGTCAATGGATTCATCACAGGCTTGTAGAAGTCAATGGATTCATCACAGGCTTGTAGAAGTCAATGGATTCATCACCGGCTCATAGAAGTCAATGGATTCATCATAGGTTCTAAGCTCGCCATCAAACCGGTTCCAGAGTTTAATCAATGCGAATGTTCCATTGTTGGCGCTGGTTGTCGGCTTCCTGTGATTTTATGTTATGTTAGTTTAGTTGAAGTGAGGATAAACGGCAAAAATACACTTTAATGGATGTATTTCCCTGCAGCAATCGTCTCCAGAGTGTGCTCTATCAGCGATGGATTGAACTGTGTGTTCCCTTTCGGCATGCGCAGTTCTAATTTGCTCCGCCCGGTCACCTGACCGCATGACATACAGTGTGACATCATAACGCACCCGAGATTATGCCGAGAGGCAGATTGCTGAAGGTTTAATTTTACCTGGGTTACATGAACATACAAAGAAATGTACATAACTATTTCACAAGATTCCTCTTCAGTTCATTCAACATGGTACACAGCCCCTTATTTACAAAACATGAAGTAGAAAAATAACAATATATGAAAAAAGAAAAAAAATGTCACTAATGGGAAATTGCTTTGATTTACCAGCTGTTAGCATAGGCAAGGTTCCAAACAACTCAAACCACTGCTATAACCACTTTGAGACACTAGATGGCCTACTTCAGTTAAGAACATATCACAAAATGGTACATCAGAGTCACGTAACATATGATTTTTACTTATTTTTATTTATCTATGTCCAGAAATATCCAGATTTGGCAACAAATTTCATATTTATTTATATATCTATTAACTCAATAAGAAAACCTGGAAAGCCTACTTTTTGTACAAAGAAATTTCCCAGGAGGAATTGATACTGTTAAAGAATTGGGTTGATAAGTAAAATTGATAAGGGCACTGGTATCAATAAAATCTTATCAACACCCATCCCTAATGTAGACTTTGATTAAGTACTGGTCATGTCAGTTAAACTGCAACCTGTATAAATATACATTCATAATTTTTTTTCTGCCTGTGCTGGTGATGACATGCTAATCAGTGATACCCTCCATAAAGAAGAAACCCACTAACGTTAAAACCTTGAAACTCTCCATTCTTCAAAACTTCACAGAAAGACTTTTTCTTTGTTATTAAAATCAACCCACCCCCTTGACAGCATTAAGTTCATTAAGTCTGAATAAACAGACATTACTTCACATATTTGCTTCCACACATTTTTCCTTATCAGTAAACCCTTAAAAATTTAAGCTTGGGGTTTGCTCCACTTGGGAGGCAGATTTGAAGCTTCAGAGCATGATTCAGTATACAAAGTTAATCCTAATTAATCTTGTGAGGATTCTCTATGATAAAAAAAGTAAGAAGAGGTGAAAATAGCACAGCAGACTCTTTCTAATGTTAGAAATTTATCACTTTTATAGAGATATTAAGATACATTATGTTCCTAAAGACATTTTTCTCATGTACAAAACAACAATACCTGACGTAACCAGGACCCAAACATGTCAACATCAGAATGAAATTATTTTAAAAATGTTTTCAAACCTATTGAGATTAAAGTTTCAGATACAATAGTTAAGATAACACAAAGGCAAACTGAAACCCCGTCTCTCTTGTTTTTCACAGATATATCGGTGAGTCTTTTGTCGCTCGTAGTCACTGCCTGTGGCTTGGCTCTGTTTGGGGTCTCCCTCTTCGTCTCCTGGAAGCTCTGCTGGATACCATGGAGGGAACGTGGGCTCTCACCCACCACCAAGGAGCCCCATGGGCACCTCAACCCCAGCATGAGCCCCCTGCCCTCACAGCCTGCGCCCAGGCAGCCAGTCTACACAGCCGTGGACCCCCCAACACACAACCGCCGTGAGTCATCACAGGGCTCCATCACCAGAGAGCCCACTCTTGTTGCGTCTGAAGTATCCGTGGAGGGACCCGTGACTCCTCTATCACCACCTCCCGTCATGGCAACTCCAGAGGCGGCTATGAAGATTAGTCACACATCTCCAGACATCCCATTGGATGCTCAGAGTAAAAGTCGGGAAAACGGGGTTCACACCAACCCTCGCATGCAGAGACAGACTACGGAGCCTCCACCCTCTGGTCACTCTATGTCTGAAATGGGGTCAGTACAATGTGAATTCCTTTTCCGTGTTAAAGAATTTTTTTTTCTTTACAGTAGTATGAAAAGAAGTGTAAGGTTAGAGAAAGTCTGTGATTACAGTCCCTTTGGTGTGATACTAAAATATCTTGTCATTACCAGGACAGGCTGTTTGAGAGCTCTGAATCAGTCGACCTTCAACTGCAGACTGCATAAATGTCTTTATAATTGATATAAATGGTTTCCCAAGAGATGTTTTAAAACCTAAAGATCACAGTTGCCATATTGGAATGCTAACTAAGCATCACTTTTGGTAAACCTTCTGACAGACAAAGAGGTGGAGATGAAGCAAACAGTTTATTGAGGGATCTAGAGGGGGTTTCTAGACTTTGCAGCCAGCATTGAGGGACTGCAGGGTCTTGCACTTACAGCAGGTTGCCTCCAGCCTACAATAACATGCCAATCAAATTAACGTCTAAATGAGCCACCGTGTAAACACAGCAGATCACTGTCCAGAATGTTTATAGCTGTGGTGCTGACAGCTTGGTGACACGATTTATGAGATAGCAGCTTAAGTACAGTCACCATCACAGAAGAGCCACCTCAACAGTCTGAGCCAAAAAGAGTAATCCCAGTACTTTGGAAACTTCTCCAAGATGTGTCACCTGCTGTGTACTTTGAGTGTAAAAGGACAATTATGCACCCAGATTTTTTCTATTTTATCTGTAAAAACAGCCAGTGATCAGTGGGTGATTGATGATTCAGTTGTGAGGGTTAAGGTTTACTGGGGTTTATGAAAATGCAAATGTAAATTGCGAGATTTTTGTAAAGAGAAATCTTTGTCACACCATCTGACAAATCAACTACCACCTTCTACCTAGTGGCCCATCTAGGGTAAAGTACTCATCTAATGTGAGAGGACACAGACCTTGATGGCTTTTCAAACCCAACATGTGCATGTGATATACTGATGTTGGTTGTTGATTTTTTTATGCTCACAGACAAGGAACCATTCGCAGACACATGAACCTGTCTAACCCTGACTTCAACGTGGCCCAGTTCCAAAGGCAGGACTCCCTCACTGGAATGGGTTTGGGCCTGGGTCGCCTCAAACCTGAACTCTACAAACAACGCTCACTGGAAGGAGAGGATGGAAGCCGCAGAGGCGGGGGCTGTGGCCGCCTTCACTTTATCCTCAAATTTGATTGCGATCTTGAACAGTTAATAGTTAAGATCCACAAAGCAGAGGACCTCCCAGCTAAGGACTTTTCTGGCACCTCTGACCCTTACGTTAAGATCTACCTGCTCCCTGACCGAATGACCAAGCATCAGACCAAGGTGCACCGCAAGACGCTAAACCCTGTGTTTGATGAGGTCTTCCTTTTTCCTGTGGCGTACTCTGAGCTTCCCACACGCAAGCTGCACTTCAGTGTCTATGACTTCGACAGATTTTCACGCCACGACATCATCGGACAAGTGGTTGTAGACAACTTTCTGGACTTGGCAGATTTCCCCAGAGAGACAAGGCTCTGCCGGGAAATCCAGTACATGGCCACGGTGAGTCAGCAGTTCCAATAAAAAATGCATGTGTCATGACTCAGATAAGAATATTTCTTATTAATTTTGAACTTTTATCCAACAAAGTCTTATGTTTTATGAAGGGGAAAACACACAAGTTATATTAAGCCTGACAGATTTGCTGCAACTTTATTAAGACCTCTGTTTTTGGTCGTCACTTGGGTCCCTTATTTTATCACACAGTGTCTCAATGACGGTATAAATCAGGAAACAAAGTGGACTCAATTTTTTAATGCTCTGAGCTGTCAGCCTTCAAGAAAAGAGGGAATTGGCTTGCGACGTTATTAGGTCTTACTTTGAAAACATAGATTTTCATTTCCCTGTCAACGACACATCTGAGATATCACTACCCTTTTATACATTTGCTTTATTGCCTTTTTACTCTCTGTGGATTGGATCTGAATGTCTTTTTAAAATGAGTGTTTTATCTTTGGATCAATGTGGAAACGAGAAATGAAACACTACAGACGTAGGCCAGAGGCTGGGGTTAATTCATTTGTATAAAATAGGTGTTAAACAAAATCTCCTCTTTCTATCAAAACCATTATTACTGTGCACCGGCTGATAGAGGTGAAGAACATTTTTCATTAAGAAACACATTTACTGCATTTACCACTACTTATCTAAAGTCAGTGCTCTCTGCTGGGACCACCCATTTTTAAACATATGTTAATTAAATTCACAGTAAGACCGACTTAAAGGTCAACAGGATTAAAAGCCCACATTATTTTGTGTGTACGGTGTGTGTGTGTGTGTGTGTGTGTGTGTGTGTGTGTGTGTGTGTGTGTGTGTGTGTGTGTGTGTGTGTGTGTGTGTGTGTGTGTGTGTGTGTGTGTGTGTGTGTGTGTGTGCCCACCCATCCTAAGAGTGATGATATCTCCCTAACTCAGGACATATTAAGGGTTTGATCATATATTACGGTCTTGTTAGATGTAGTGACAACTTTATAATATTGAACAGTTCTGCACCGTTTAATGGCAACAATGCATGAACATTTATGTTCTTCAACTTATTGCTGTATTGATAGAAATCTAAGAGTGTCAACTTTAACTGCTGTAATGATCTTTTTTCACCATGAATTGCTAAAGTAGCATTAATTAGACCCTCTGCCATTGATTGTTGCGGACAACTCCTTTTATCCCAGGGAGGTCACTGGAGATGATCAATAAAGGACAGCCACTTAAAGAAAAACTATACTTCTAAAACATGGATGAATTCCCTTTACTCTAACCCTCAATTGTGTGCATGGAGACACAATTTTGCTTGGCAGGCAGATGCACAGACCTTGGCTGAAACATGGCAATAGAGCTAAAATAGGCTCCATTGTGAAAGCAAACAATAAGTCCACTAAGTATGACATGCCGTAGTCAGGAATGTCACCGTTAATGTGACTGTGGCTCAAGAAAAAAACCTACATTCATCTTGTCAGCTTTTCCTTTTTTTTACTGCATGTAGCCATCTTGATGGAAAAAAATACCACTGTGCTTCTCTGAGGCTTTTAAAAAACCTAAACAAAGCTAAGTTGATGGGTGGCAAGTCATATCCACCTCATGGCAAATAAAAAAAGCACCTGCACCCTTCAAGTCTGACCCACCACCCATTGGCTAAGCGATGGTGTTTAAGGGTCACTGCATTGAAAAAGCTGGCAGAGCTCTCCTGGAGTGTGTATGAGTCGTAACAGATCTGCAGGTGAAAGTGAGCTAGACAAGTTTGCTACAGCAGTGGGTCCCAAAGTGGGGGTTGGGACTAGAAAGAGTGATTTTGGATATCTTCCAAAACCAGAAACTATAAGCAGTTTCTTCCATCAATATGAAAGACAGACAAAGATAAGGGTTACATTTTAAAGAAAATGTATGCAAACAGAATGTGTTTGATCTGTTTGTCACATTTTCTTTACACAAAACCCCTTAGGTGACCAAGATAGGACAAAGATTGTTTCAGTGGCAACAGATTAATTTAAAAAGCACAATAGAATCAGCATGTACATATAGGTTTTCCAATTTTCTGCAGATTAGCAATCAAGTTTATAAGCACAGTTTTTGTCTGATTTTGGATTGGCCTATTAGTTTATTACAGTGGCAGGGAGCATCAATATTTTGGGGGTCGTAGGCTGAAAAGTATGTGCACTAAACTGAAGTTATTGCCAATTGTATGGCACTGGTCTACATTAATTTGATTCCTCAATTTAGATGCTGGTTAAAATTGATTAACGTCGTTATAATGGACTTCAAACTGTCCGTAAATGCTAAGCATGCAATTTGAAAAATGTGATGAACATTCAAAAGCACCAAGCGGTTCAGTTTGGTTCGTTTCGTTTCCACTGGCTTATCCTGGGACAGATCCCCAAATGACCAAGATAAAACTGTCCCACTTTTAGGGACCCTTCTGTTGGGGTGCCAGACCAAACTGATCTGATCCCAGAAGGTGGAGAAACAACACTGCAAACTGTTGATTGGTCGAAAGAATCGTAACTTGGCGTGCAACAGCAGCTGTGTTTCTCCTTACAGCCTGCTGTGAAACAAAGCTTGATTGTGCTTTGTAACAAAGATTCACACGAAGATCACAAAGAGGATAAGTTGCTGGATGTCTCCCATTATTGCTCATTGCCTGTGTTGTGTTTTTTCTTCTTCTTTGTGGGGTACACTGTGTCACGCTGCTATGGCGTCATGCTATTACATAATTGATGCAGCTATTGGCATCCGGCTTTCACACCACCTACCATGAGAGGGCACGGTTGGCTGTGGAAACCCAAACAGGATCAGGTTTAACCGATCCATCCCGTACCAAACCACACTGCTTGGTGGGAACGGGGCTAAAGACTATTGAAACTCAGAGCTTCACTGCACAGCATTATAGCTGTTTGACATCTCTGGTTTACCTGTTAGTTATTTATCAGATATAATCTGAGGTTAACAAATAGTCGGTCTGTTGCTGCACTGTCACAGTCTGATTGTTCAAGCTATTAGAAAATTGTAGAGTGAATAGATCATCATTAAACCAATGTACTGATCTCTGTGAAGTTAAAACACTCTCTTATGCAGCTTTTGTAATTGCAGCGGTAACTATACCCAGAACAATTCAGCAAACTGCTCATCTGAGCATGTCAGTCTCTTGTGTGTCTTACAAGCTGGGCGTCTTCTCCCTCAGCAGGTGTCCAGGTTAGTCTCCTGCAGCTCTGTTTCCCAGCGCTTATGCAAATGACTAGTCTGCAATGCAGTCATTTCAGTGTAATGAGCTTTGTCCCTTAATAACATGAATTTGTGCATCACTGATCCACCTGTCAATCTCAGCTAAATATAGCCACAGTAGTAATGTTGTGCATGTATTTCAGCCCGAGAAACAAACCTGTTAAAAGACTTGAAACTTGTGAACACATTTTTCTGGTTTGCTCTCAGTAAGAGAGGTTTGATTCTCATATTCACTTTCATGGTTATTCATGCCTTCATTCAGAATAACTCCTCGTGTTACTGTGGACAGATGGTGTTCCTGGTTTACCGGAGCAGAAGTAGATCCAAAAGGCAGCTGATGAACATATTTTGATGATGATGATGATATTCCCTCTCAGCCGTGTGCACACAAGACTGCCTCCCTAGACACTGGAAATATCTGACATCAAATCGCGTACACGTGAATCTGAGAGATGGCTAAAATAACCAGCCCAGGGAGGTACAATCCTACATTTAAGTTTTTTTTCAAGGTGTCTGTCTCCTGCAAGACCCTGAACACATCTTTTCCTGCAATGAGCCTGTAGCAAGTTTGGTCTTGAATGGTTTGACCAATGGTATGCATGCAAATATATGTGACAATATGTGCAGACAAAACTATTTCCAGCACTGTCCTGTTAAGCAGTCCATAGGACAGGGCTTAATGGCCCGTAAACCGTATATCCCTGTTATAAAGACAGACACCCTGATTTGGTAAAGACTCCAGTGTCTCTGGCAGTAAAATGATCATTTTGCACCAAAAAATGAAAAATGAAAAAAAAAGAGAAGAAAATAAGGAAAAAAAAAGTCACAAAGCCAAAAAAAGAAGGAACAGCAGCTGCACATATTTTCAGACCTATTATAAGAAAGAAGCAATTAATGTGATTGCACTAATGACTCCCAGAATCACATAAATGTGTTGCTTCATTTTTGAGACTTTATTATAAAAGGCATAAAAAAAACCCCAACAAAACAAAAAACACAAAGTAAAGCTACTTTAGCAAAAATAATACAATTTGAAAATGATCATTTCTACTCAGAATGATTTTGCATAATGTTTCATGTTAGTTGAGGTTTGACTCTTGTAGACTGACATTCAGCCTGATTAGACTACCAGGCTTTCCCACTGACTTATGTTAACAATTCTTTCCCTTTTTGTTTCGTAATGAACTGAAATGCTATTGTATTATTTAATGGTTAATTTATTCTTTAATTGAGTTAAAGTGTGTTTTGTTTTCTAAGGTGGGCCTTCAGTTTAGAGCCCAAAGTTCTGATGTGTCCCCGTCTGTCTATTCTAAAGACCAGGGGTCTCAAAAAAGTTCAGCCCACTACTCCCCAAAATTAAGATGTTGGAAACCTGCCTTCCCATGTGTTGTAGGTCAACATGCCAATCCAAAAACAGACAAAAATAGAATAAAAACACGATCAAGATGAAAAAAAAAATACTTTATTTGGCTAGCTGTCTAATGTGGAAGACAAATAAAGTATTTTCTGTTTGCATGGTTTAATATCAAATTGAATCCATACTTTTGTTATTTTTTTATAGGATCAATATCAATTAAGGTTGAAAATTCTACTCCTTTCTAATTTTTAGAAATTAACCAGAATTTACAGGTATAAACGGGAACTAATGGGAATTTTCAGAGAATTTTCAGGATTTTATATTAATTGCATTTACCTGGTCAGATACTACATGTATAAACATTAAACATTTTGGTTTGTTGTAAGCAGACATACATGCTAACATGTCTAATGCAATATTTTTAAATTACGCTTTAATGATTTTTTTTTTTTTTGTCATAGCTAGCCTCTAAAAACTAAACACATTTTGAAGAGCATTTATATTTTAATTGTGTCCATTACCTAAAGTTTAACCATTAAGTTTGTTTGTCTCAGTACTATCATCAAAACCTACAGTGACAGGACGTCTAGACCCCTAATCGATAAATGTGGTCTCAGTGTAAATGTTGTCAGCTGGTGAAGTACTGATTTATGATTATCAAATGTGCCTGGGATTGTTGCACATGTGAGTCATGGTACACAGTTAAATATGTATTCAATTTCACTTAAACTTCCTTTAAGTAGAAAACAAGAAAAAAAAAGAAAAGATGTAGAAAATTTCCACAATTTCTGGGGCAAAATTTCCCAGGATGTTTTCTATAAAAATTCATTGAAATTGACAGCAACAAAACCCTGAAAATTTCCAATATTCCTCAGCTAAAATTCCTTTAGAAATTTTCAGGAAACTGTCCTGACATTTACCAGCAATGTACCAGCCCTTTGCAACTGTGATATTAACATGCAATTTTAAATCATTTAGATTTGAGAAAGCATTCTGAGATCACTTTTTTAAACCCCAATGGGGACCCAGACCCCCTCTTTAGGAAACCGCTGCTGTCGGCTGCAGATGCTACAAATAGCTGCTGGCCAATGTTCTCGATACAGACAGATTCTAACAATGTGCTGAAGACCATTAACAGCCTCTTACTCCTTTACTCTAGAATCAGTGATGGCAAGAGTCCTCTCTGTCTCTCTGTTTCTGTCTGCCTGTTTCTGTCTGTCTCTCTGTTTCTGTCTGCCTGTTTCTGTCTGTCTCTCTGTTTCTGTCTCCACACTGACCCAGAGTCACTCTGTCTACATGGTTCATCGTTCCTAACACGGTGCATGCGGTACATACAGCTATCATAACCCTTCTTGGCATCCACACCGTCAGCAGCTGTGTCCCACTTTCAGAGCACTGACACGTTCTAATGAGGTTTTGGGTACATGAAGTGACAAAAATAAGTGGACGTATAGAAAAAGGACATTCCAATATTTAACACTTGAGTATGGGTATGATTTCACTTGAAACAAAAAGGAAAAAAGTTGATGCCTGCAGAAAGGATTTAACATGTCCTTGGGTTATAGAGCTAGATCAAGATCTTAAGCTTATGGAGATGTATTAGTTACTAACAGGTGGTGTACTAAACACAACAATCGTCAAGTCAAATCTACAGTATTGTCACTGAATTGCATACAAGCAAACAAAATCTGAGGCCAAAGGAACATTAACTGGTGAAAAAAACAGACTGAGATGAAAACAGATGCTACTTTATAATCTGCCTTAGCCAACCAAGCTACAAGAAAGTAGACAGACATTTAAATCTAAAATTTTCGGGCTATTCTTAATTATCATTCTCACCCCTTCCTCTTCGTCTTTTACCCCTTTCCCCTGGCCCCCCTTAAGGGCCAAGGGAAAGGGGTAAAAAAACATCTTTTAGAAACGAGACGCCACTTGTTCCCTGCTACATAATCACCTCTAGTCTCTCTCTGGCTGTCGTAGGCAGAGGAACTGCTCATTTACTTCCAGACCAAACACATTTAAAAAAAGTGATGATAAAGTAATGTCAGATAAGGGCGACAAACTCACAGCAAACAGACACCACCATGACGCACTGCATCACATGAGTAACAAGACAGCTAAGCCATGAATAGCGTAAGCCAAGCTAAGCTATATTGTGTAGCTTCTGATGCCGTATGTTTGCCTTTCATAGCTCATGTAGCTCATGCAGCTTCTGAATGCAGCTTATCTATACAGTCACTCATTAAACGGCATCTGTCCGCAACAAACCCTGGTCTGACCTCGGTGTAGCAATTATTTACTGTAGCTGTCACTTTAGCAGTGTTTGCTAGATCATTATGATAAGCGAATTCAAAATAAAATCAACAGTTCAAAACATGACTAATATTAATGTGAAGTAGCAAAGGATTGGATATCTGATTAAAAATGGCAAATTTATCATACCCCTTAGTTTCAAGTAGGGTCTCGGTTTGTCTTTGTTTCGAGGGCTATGTAGCTCTTCCCCTTGATCTGACAGAAATTTGGGAATTCCCTTTACTACACCTGCACTCGCAAAACCAAGGGCTGAAGGGTTGAATTGGGGTTGGCCTTTATTGCCTATCTTCTTTCAAAAATAGGCTGTGTTTACATTTTAACAGCTAGGATTCACATCCCCAAAAATGGTTCCAAAAATGCAGAAAAAAATGGAAGTTTGTTGCTTGTGATTTTGGTGCTTCTTTAGTACATGGGTAAGATAGGCTGTATCCAACCCGCATGCAGCAGTTATTCTGCAGTGGTGTGTTCAAACTTCAGAGTCTATCAATAATATGAAGAGTGAGGTTACCTTAGCTCTGCTTGAAAAGGTTGAAGTTACTAGACGTGGTGGGACATGACAAGGATTCATTGATGTTACATGTTATGGACACAGCTCAGAGCACAGAGCTGTGAGTAACATTAAACAAAAAGTCTGCTAGTCTTCTGTACACTAAACTTTGATACAAACTGACTTTACCAAGTTTACTTGTGGTCACTTGTGCATATCCAGTGTCTCAAGACTTCTTGAGATGTGTCTTATGACATATTTGTTAAGATGTCTTGAGACGTTTTGGTAAAGTCAAGACACGTCTATAAGACCCATCTATAGACATAGTCTTAAGATGTCCTAAGATGTCTTCAGATTTCTTGGAAATATTTGTGTCTCAAGATGTTTAAGGTATTACTATTCACGACTCCTTTTTTATCAGGTCACTTTAACATTCAATCTTGTTTTGTTTTTTAGAGTTAAACTTTCATTACTTGAAACAGTGCTTCAAACATGTTTCAATACATTGCCTTGTTGCTTTGCAGCCTGCAAAAAGTTTTCTTGAACAGAGAAGCATAGTGCTAAAAAGATTGCTCTCCATTCATTTGCTTCCAAATCAAGTGCACGCCTTGCCTAGAGTCACGTCTTTACGACAGTGGGTGATGGATCATTTCCTCATGTGCTGGCTGCAGCCACAGTGGACTGTGTAATCATTTATTTAGTGCAACTGTGCAGTATGTATTGAGACAAAGGTAACATGGAGAGTGGTCTCATGTGAGTATTTCAGGGTCACAGTATTCACAGTAATCTTTCCACTTCTTCCAGGCTTCGGCTTCTAATATTCCCTGCGAGTTCACTAACCAGAGGCAGAGTGCACCATCATGACTGATAAAACAACACACACACACACACACACACACTGCTCAGCCATTTCAGCACCTTCAGCAGCAGAAACACAGATCTACTCCTTAATGTGATCTTAGGTGAAGTTCAGCAGCAACATTCTCAAAACGTGCAGGGTGATGCGCACGCTCTGCTATGTGAGTAAGTCATGACCTTGCTCTGTGTGCTGTCAGTACCATGGGGAATGACCGGATGAGCACATGCATATTTCAGTGTGCCTTTCTGCAATCAGAACGGCCAAGCTGATGGAGTTTATTACAGGGCAGAGACTGTAACCATGGAGCTAAAGCCTGAATCTGCTGCAAAATGTTTGAAAAAAACATCATTAAGTCCAACAGGGTCACAAGAGGAGAGCTTAAAAACTGAGACAGTATAAGTTATGCTGATGAGAAGTTTTCTAACGATGAGTTCTGGATAGCTATTTTTAAATCATGAAAGTTGTGTTTGCTTTTGTATCTATTAGAAAGTGGGCATAAGTTAAAAGAAGAGGCGCTGACAGCTGATGAGTGAGGAGCAGACATGAACATGTTTGTTTTGTCTGCTTGTGAAATAGAGACCTCAGATTTATACTGATACTGACAGAAGTATTGATTCTGTGTGTGTTTGTGAGTGTGTGTTTGTGTGAGAGAGATTTTGTAAACTCTGAACGTCGTGCTGTTTTTTGGGGGAAGGGCTACCATGTCTGCCCTTTCCTATTGATTTGTAACTAATATCTCCCACAGTCAGATCAGAGAGGAATGTGACAGGTGTTGATGGAAACCAGAGAGGCACAATATCTTGAGAGCTGTTCAGTTTTTTCACTCAACTGTCTTTCACACACATACATGCACACACACAGTTTTGTTCTTTTACATAATGCACACTTACACACATGCCCTGCAGATACCTCAGATACAAGCTGATCATCTTTGAACACCACTGCAGAGGGAGGACATTTTTGCAGGATTCGTCACGATCACTGGACAGATGATCCGTCTTAGAGGAACGAAAAGCTCATCATTAAATCATGATCAGCAGTGGGACTGGCCATATGGTTTGTTTTAGAGACAGATTTGGCTCAGTGAGCTTTGTAATTAATTCAGAATCATAAGAAATTGTGTCTTCTGTTCTCACGATCAGAAAGCGATCTAATTTATCAATATTAATGTTTTATTTGAACGTTATTCAACATTTTAATTCATGCCCTTGGCTTTCAGTGTGATAAGACTCCAACAGGAACACTTTTTTCAGTCGAGCCTGATTGGAGTGTGACATTTTGTTGGCCTTAAATACAGTTCATAACCTCTTAAAGGTCCCATATTATGCTCCTTTTCTGCAGTTTAATGTGGATCATTGATGTCTTCATGGAATGGTAGTAACATGTTTTGGTCCAAAAAGCTGATTTAGTGGGCGTGACCCTCATATGTAAATGAGCCACTGCTGATACCCCCCCTGCTCTTCCGTGTCACTGAAAGCGGCACGATGACTACCGAGCTCCGAGTGCACAATGTTTAGAAAACAGCGAAGCTTGTTTACCAAGCTTTAACATTACAGGCTAAAACAACAGGCTAACCGTAGCTACAGTTAGCACCCTGAAGCTAACACAGAGACAGGGGGGACACTGAGGAAAAGCTCTTACATCTGCTCCACAGCACACAGCATTTAAAATACTCACATTTCCAGGGTCAGAGGTTTGTTGGCGGATGGTTGGTAATGCGCCTGGATTCAGGACCAGTCTATTTGCTAGCCCTGTGTTGTACTGTCCAAAGTTGGAAAAGCAGTCAGCCGTGAAGTGACTAGCACACACATGCACAGTTTTACTGAGTGTAGCTGGCACATTTCCTTGATAAATGAACTCTAGTCACTGAGTCTTGTCTTCTTCAGAGATGGGAAGCTTGTGCATGGAACTATGTGGCTGTTTACAGCCAAAAACAGAGCAGTGATGGCTCTTCAACTTTAACATTCCCCTCCCTGCTGCGGGAGAGGAGTGGGCGGGGAGGGGGGTTTGGGGGTATCTGCTCCGATGGACCAATCAAGTCAGACTTGCTCCTGATTGGCCAGAAAAGGGACTCGCTGAAGTCGGCAAATCCCCAAAAACCAAACAGCTCGTTTTAGGTCAGGATTTTACATTCACAAGCACTACTAAGTACAAGTTTTGTCACTAAATATCTCATTTTGTGGGCTGGGAGGAAAGCCAAAGACCCACAAATTTCACTAAAAGACTTAATAAAGTGATTTTTGCACAATATGGGACCTTTAAAGATCCCAAATCACACAAAACTCTACACCAACCCATCTCCTCCCACTTGTTTCTAGAGCAGCACAAAGACCATGAAGCATGTAAGGCCCGCGGGATCCTGATGAGATGTTTCTGGATGGTCTGTCGGTTAATCCATCAAAGAAATTAATATGCCTTACACCATAGCCTTGGTGAGCGTTTTATCCTGACGGTAACAAAAACCCCACGATGAGATACAAGAGGGATTTAGGTCTTAGGATGTGAAATCTTCAGCTCTTTTTCTTTCTCTTCGTCTCTTTCTCCGGAGCTATATCTGTTTTGCAAATTCATGCGCACACACACAGATTAGATTAGAGATAATAAAAGAGCTGTATCCCAGAAGAGGACTTTAATGCTTAGCATTGCAGACAAATTGTTGAAAGTGGCAATAAATACTGATTTTAATTTAAACTACGGAAGAAAAAAGTTTTGAAAGAAGAAACAAAGTGCACTAAATATTTAAGTTTGTAATGGAGTTATAATTCAACCTCTTAAGATTCTGCTAAGCCTCAACAACCTTCATAAAAGTAGACATAGCTTTACCATGCAAATGAATGTTTTGGATAAAAATGTCTCTGCTTTAATGAAGCTGATACATAATTGATTCAGAAAAGCTTTCCACAATGATCAAGGTAAATAACCCCCAGGGTCAAAGAGTCAAGGCCCTCTGCTGAAATCTTAGTGTTGAAGATTTCCGTAGAAACAATCCATGCTGTCAAAATGTATGAAACACTAACCTAAGGCCTGCTGCGAATTAAATGTCATAGGCCATTGATCTCTCCTGCTGGCAGACAGCCAATATATCTGTCTGTCTTCTGTTTCTTTTATAAGCTGAGCATTACATACCTGTCTCCTTCCTCTCTGCAGGTAAACTAAGAGAGACATCAACCACAGCCTGCAAAAAGAATACAATGAACTTTGTCTTGCAAACACCTGCCTACACTGAACAGCTCAAGCAGACCGAGTTACAAAGGTTATACTTCAAATGTTTGTTTCAAAGCGTTTGCAGCTCAAAATCATGCAAAACCAAAAACTTGCTTTTCCTTTCCTCTATCCTGTTCCGTACAGTTCCGTTTTTTAAACTTAGTGTCAACCTCTTGGACCAAATAAATATAAAATGTCTCTATCTTAATGTTCCAGTCACAGCTTATGGAGCAGCTCTTGCGAATCAAATCAGCTATATATATATTTTTTTTCACACACTGATTGGACTCGCCAGGCTTCCCTTTACAAATGATTGCACTGAAAGTTAACAGCAGATGGCACCTGACTCAAAACACCAACACAACCTTCCCGACACACCAGCGGATCAGCAAGAGACTCGGCTGTAGGAGTTGTTGTCTTCAGCAGACACGTTTGTGTGCTTTCCTGGTTCTCACATGTTTCGCTGAGTTATTTTAAGAGCAAGTGATAAGAGAGCTGCTGCCTCTCTGCAGCTGAACAGAAGTCGCCATGTTGGCTGAAATGTGGGAGGCTTTTATCTGTGCAATGTGACAGAAGAGACTTTTCCCGAGCAGAAACATTGGTTGAACTCTGTAACAAAATGTCAGCGGGCCGTGCCCAAATACCACTCACTTTCAGCTGCAGTAGTGACAGGTAGAGCTAAGAATACTCCAAGTGTTCTGTTTGTGTGCTGATAATAATATGAAAGCACCCAAAACCTGTGTGGAAAACAGGATTATAAACTCAAGATGAGGCTCATGGTCGACTGATAATGTCTTGTGCTTTGTTGCAGGATAATGTGGACCTCGGGGATCTGATGTTTTCGCTCTGTTACCTGCCCACTGCAGGCAGGCTGACCATCACCATGATAAAGGCTCGCAATCTAAAAGCCATGGATATCACCGGTGCATCTGGTAATTAAAGCCTGATGGTGCTTACTGTATATCTGCAGGGCCTCTCTGGGATTCTGAACGCAAATGACTGTTTGATTGCCGTTTTGTTTCATTCCAATAGATCCCTATGTGAAAGTCTCACTCATGTGTGATGGCCGCAGACTGAAGAAGAGGAAGACGTCGACTAAGCGGAACACTTTAAACCCTGTCTATAACGAGGCCATTGTCTTTGATGTCCCTCCAGAAAATATAGAGCAGATCAGCCTGCTGATTGCAGTGATGGACTATGATCGGTTAGACGCTTTTACAACACTTTATGAGTCACACTGCTTTATAGCTCTTTTGCATGAGTCATTTTTAACTTAAAATGACAAAAAGAATGAAATTATTTAACTTCCTGTCACATAACTAGTTTGACTCTTTTATCATCTTCCTCTCCTGAGATGTTGTGTAACATTACTTTTGGAAAGCGGGGTCAGTCGTGATCACACTGCATCCCTCTGTCTCCTTGTGCCAACAGCGTAGGCCATAATGAGGTCATCGGTGTGTGTCGAGTTGGCAACGATGCAGACAACCTCGGTCGAGACCACTGGAGTGAAATGCTCACATATCCTCGAAAACCTGTCGCCCACTGGCATCCTCTCGTTGAGGTGAGATGACTCTTCTGCGACATGTGTTTCCATGCATGCCTGGATACTGAACACACAGAGCACATATTTTTGCTTGCAGTGAACAAAGTTTGCTAATAAAGCTGTCACAACTGCTGTGCTGCACTGAGCACAAGTAGGGTTGAGACCTGCGGCAAGAATTTCCCTCTACTAATCAGAAATGA
Organism: Halichoeres trimaculatus; assembly: GCF_033239565.1. Classification (NCBI taxonomy): domain Eukaryota; kingdom Metazoa; phylum Chordata; class Actinopteri; order Labriformes; family Labridae; genus Halichoeres; species Halichoeres trimaculatus. Next base: position 28,751,057 of record NW_027437181.1, read on the forward strand.
TGTGTGAAGAGAATTAAACATGGTGTATGGCTCAGTCTCCCTTAACAAGTTCTTTAATTCAGTCAGCTGAAAAATATAAAAATCCTACAATAGTGTCTGAAGATTATGTTACAGAAAAATTATTTAACTCAGGAGGTGATGTATGTGGTAAGAGGTGTGTGAATAATTTTGATTGAACTGGGAAAATATATTGAAACCAGTTCATACAGGGCAGAAATACTGTTTTAGAAATGTTTTTAACTGACTAAATCCTCGTCTACTTTTGACAAACGTGTTATTTTTTTTCACTTTGTGTTTCTTCTGATAAACTGTCTGCAGTTTGCAAATTCCACCTGAATTTGCTCGATGGTGCTTTATTTTGCTATCAATAGCTGCAGCTGTTGTTGCTTCAAATATCAGCTATGATGATGATTTTTAGTTTACTTAAAATTTACTTAATGCTTTGCTGTGTTTGGACCAAGCGGCAACCTCCAGTCCAAGAAAATGAGACAATGCGGATGTGCTAAAATCTGCTGTTTCTCAAGTGTCCACTTGAGGCTGGCTCTGGAAGTGACAGAAGTCACACACACGCTAAGCCAAAAAAATCTGTTTTCTAAGCAGAAATTAACATATTTACAGCCTGGTTCAAAAAACATCTCCTGTCTGAATCGCTGATTTTACAATCTGCACGTATTATACAGGGGGTGAATTTTTTTTTAACTCAGCAGTTCAGTGGATATTAAGAGCTCGAGCTCGCCCAATCAGAGACACAGCTCAGGTCACGTGACTGACGGGTGCCCCATAGCTGTTAGTGTGGAGACTCGAAGCTCACGCCACTTCCAATATGGCTGGGATAGCCAATGTGCTTCATTTTACATTTCAGGAACAGACAGGTGACGTCAGGGAGACCATGTCCAGTTATTATACTCGAAGCTCACGTCACTTCTTGGATTTTCCTCCTTGCCGCCAGAATACTTGCCACATGTTTTGCAAATGTGTGGCATTGTCTTAAACAATGAAAAACATATGGTATCACTATTTTTCTTCTGCTGACACCCTGTTGCAGAGGTTCTTGTTCTTTTTTCCTTCATTACCTCCACCAAAGAGCTCATGTTTTGGATCACAGTCTGGATCCAGGACTTTTTTCAAGGATTCTTTATCATTGTGAGATAGGGACATTTTTACCATATGTGTATAAAACTCCACCATAAATGGTCAGATTGCTTTGCAAAACAATACAAGACAAGGTCACCATAATTTCTGACAGATGTAAAAGTACGATCCAGATCCTGGCGATATTCTGAATACTAAGATCTGGACTATGAAATACGTACTGTGTCATCATCATTTTCAACACTGTCAGGAAACAAATTATCGTAGCAGACAGTCTGCTGAAAGGGAGTATAACATTAAAGTAGGATTAAAGTGTTGTGTGACAATCACAATACGCTTGGTGGAGCTCTGCACTCCCTGAGTGCTTTTCTACTTTTCAGAATGTAACACTGGATTCCATATGACTACTACTTTGTATTGGCCAGTTTTGTTAACAAGTCATTAAAAGCAGGTTTCTTTTGTTGTTCTCCAAAAGTATTTTTATAGCAAGAATAAATAACTGAATTTCTAATTATTCTTTTACTCCTAAAACTGCCAAAAATATCTCCCCAATGAAGACTGAAGGTAGCATTAAGTAAAATTAAGATTATTTAAACCCTCTGCGAGGAACTCTCAGTTTGAGTCCATTTTGGCAACCCCTGTGGACAAAGATGTGCATGTGTAATTTTTGTTTTCATAACAACAACAGCAACAGAACAAATTCTGCTTTCTATGACAGTTAGATATTTTACAATAATTGCAAGGGAAAATGTAAAAAGGGCTGTAAACAGAGTGTGTTGTTAAGCGCTTTATCCAACACCTACCAAGCAGCAGTGGTTTCAGGCATTAAGAATATTTATGAAGGAATAGTTAAGCTTTCCATGGTGTTCTGGTTTTGCTTTTGTAGCTCATAAGGGGGTAATGATATAATTCCAGTCTGTTTCACAAGCAGCTAAAAGTCCCTTGATGGGAGCTTCAAGGCAAATGGGTAAATTACTGGCATTGGTTAAAAATAAGACAATAAAATTATTTGAAATGAGCAGCATAATAGAATTTATAGCACATAATAAATACGCCAAGTCCCGCAGAGGAGAGAGGGTAAATGAATTAGTGATCAAGCTTATCGCTGCCCAGTCATTAAGTCACAGAGGACTCATTAGCATTCACTGATAACAGTGTGTTGTTACAATGAGACTGTAAAATGATTTTTTTGGTCAGCAATGATGGATTAATGGCTGTAGGATGTCTTCTGATAAAGGACATTGAAGTCTGGACAGCTCTCAGACATGATGGACATGTCCCTGTCAGGATCCTGTAGATTTACTGAATTCATCATCTCCAGTTATAAAGACATGGTTTCCTGTACAAAGTCAACAGCAGGTGATAATGTTTTTTATGGAAGTACATTTGTGGATCTGATGATTGGAATTAAAGTTGCCAAGTTTGAAAGTGATTCAGCTGAAAGCATGTGTGGGTACATGTGGTACCAGACGGAAGCTACTTTCTGTGGGAAGTTCACCTTTAGATTTTGGCTGGTCTAATTATTGCAATAACAAAAATTATTCTTCTCCTGGGAGAAAAGTACTTAAGATTGTGTGTGATTTGCAGGAGAGTGGATGAGGCAGAGCACTGAGAGCGACTGCAGAGCTGAAATTCTGTCAGCAGAGAAGTGGAAGTCCCACTGAGAAGTTGAAGGATGGTCGCCCCGACCTGTTCACTCAGCCTTGAAAAATAGCTTTATTTTGTGTCTTTGTGAGCACATCAAAAGGCTGTGCCTGCAAAATACAAAGAGACACTGAGAGTCAGAGGAAATTGAGCTTGTTATGTTTCTTCTGGGGCTATTAGAGTTTACAGCTCTTTGAAATCTTCATAGGGCCTCCAGAAACCTCATTCCGTGTGTACTGCCTCTCAATTCTTACTCAGTCAAAGTTGTTGTCTTCACAAGCTCTTCATCCTCAAGCTCCTCCTCACACAGTGGTCTAAACATGATGAAAGGTCTACTTGTTTGTTTGTAAAGTTAGCCACTTGCTCTGTAAAAGCTTTGGTCTGTTTGCTTGGGGATGATAAGTGAGGCAGTCACAGCAGTGCAGTGGATTCCAATAATTGAGCGAAACACAAATAAAGCAAAAAGAAAAAAAAGAAAAAGAAAAAAATAATAACTCACAGTTCTCGTTGCTGCCAGATTCATAACTCTGTAGGTGGTTTGCATATTTTTTTAGAGGTTCCAGGATGAAAAGCTGGCGTTAAAAAAATTGGCTCTGGCTTCATTTTAATGACTGTGTGTGTTTGTGTGGTGCGAGACAGAGGACTCTTGCACATGCACTGCAGGAATCTAACTCTTGTTCCCACCTGCCTCTTTCCTGCAGTACCAGGGGACCACAGGAAGTAGCCAGGGTGGATCCTGTAATTCTCTGAAGACACCTCCTTCTCCGTAGCCTTGAGCAACAATTCACCCCAGGGCACCAATCACCTGAAGCCTCGGCCGTTCCTTTGGACAGCAGTGATGCTGAGCGCTGCACGACGTGACCACACTTGGGAAAGAGGGACACGGACTGGATCAGTTGCATGTTGAATGACCGCAAAGATGGATGTTTTCTTTTTTTTAAGATGTTCCACAAGAAAAGCAACAAGCTGAGACAGACATTTTACGTCTGTGCTATTCCTGGGTTTATACAGTAGTTACTGTTTTTTACATAGTCTTGTTACTTGTTTTAATGAGGTGAGTCTGTATTTGCACAATGTACTTACAACCAGTTGAACTGCCATACTGTTTTTTAATTTGGTGGTGAATTGGTGCATGAGGTCATGGTTTCAGTGGGATTTCTTCTCCTCGTTTGTTTGTTTCTGACTCTATTTTTGGGAATACGACGTGTTGTTCTGTCAGTTGATGTAAAGTGACGGTTAACTTCTAGGCAAAATTCCTGTAAGTAAGGTATGTTGAATGTTATCAATAAATATTATTCCATAAAAAAATGATCTCTGCCAGTTACTGAAAGAAACAAACCCAGTCTGACTTTCCTGGTTTTACTTTGTATGCAACAAGAAAAATAAAAGGCTCCTGCACTTCAAAAGTTTGAAAACAATTATAATGTGAGAAAGTTTTTATTGAATTTGTTGCATGGCAGTTCTGTAACTGTTAAAGATTAGAGCGAAGCAGCCAAGTGAGCTCTGGAAACAGGCAAAAATGGCTGCTTGTGTAAGAAGATTAAGAGAGCCTGCAGACACAGCTCAGTCATGAAACTTTGCCAAATTGGTAGCTACTGTAAAGCAGTTTATCACTGAAAAATTGCGAGGGTCCCCTTGAAGTGAGAAATCAATTTAATTTTGGGTTACGCACCGGATGGAAGGCACATTAAATGTGTTGCTCATAATTTGGCGAGTTGTTGTTGAGCAGTATAATTATAAGAGCTTGTTATACTTTAGTGGATCCTCCTTTTTTTACAGTGAAGAACAGTCTGTACCCTCAAACGTGTTTTTCATTTCATTTGCTTTTACAGCTTACAACCATCTATTCCCTCTGGGCTTGTTGTCATGCTACAGTGATGCCTCTCCTCATTCAGTCGCCCTGGCAGCGAGTGTGAATTTACAATTTAGTAAGTGCAATAAAATGTCTTTCATTTATGAATACACATACAGATGCTTCAGGCTGCAAACAGGGTGCTGTTTTAAAGGGCAAATGGAAACTCCAGTGAGTACATACTGTATCTTCAAAAGAACCAGAAGCAAGACTCCCTAAAAAAAAATTCTCCTTTCCATTTACATCCCCCATGATCTCAATATTACAACCATACAAACAAATCTATCCCTTTAAACTGGGGGAGGCACTCTGGTTTTATGTGTTAAATGTGGGTTAAACATTGTCCTGTCAGAACTGGGACAAGATTATCTCTGTTGTGTTTTTGTTGTAAACACTGAAAAGTGAGAACCCAAAGAATAAAAGATGAATTCTGGGTAAAAATGTTACAAAAGGAATTAAAAATAAGCCTTCCTGGGTTTTTTTTTTAGAATGGTTACAGAAAACATAATTTATACACCAGATCATGAGTGTAGAGCTCCACATTTTGAGATTTATATTTACTATTCATTTTATATAATTTATTTTTAACGCTTAGGTAGAAGACACATGGGGCCTTTCATCAATAAGAAATAAAAAGCTTCTCACTTTAATCTTGTTTGAGCTTTTGAAATTTTAATGCACTGACCGAGTTAACAGGTTACTTTCACATTAAAACATAATTAGAGGTTATCAAGAGTTTGTTGTGCAGTTACTGTTCATTAGCAGCGATCTTGTAAAGTAATGATTGACACTGGAAAGAAAGTAAAACATGCAAAGTAACCCAGGAGGTATCCTGGTGGAAGAAACCTTTACAATCATTTTTCTTCAGATTTCTAAACACATTGATCCATTGCAGAGCTGCAAAGTGGTGCAGTGTTCAGCTCTGTTGTCTCACAGTGAGAAGGTTCCTGGTTCAATCACCACGCTGAGCAAGAGAATTTCAGCGTGGGGTTTGCATGTTCTCCCTGTGCATGTGTGGGTTTACTTGGCTTCAACGTGTTATTTTTTATGATGGGCTGGTGACCTGTCCAGAGTTTACCTGTCTAGGGATGGATAGATACATAGATTGATGATGCATTGTGGTCTCCAGCCTGTAAGGTGCACTTACACAGTAGCATGTAGTATAAGCAGAGGAGGATTAAGGTAGTCATGGGCCCCTCGGCTATTCTTTTTGTGGGCCCTCCACTTATAGTTCACGCTATCCCAGCACAGGCACACACCTCAGGCAATGCTACCAGATTTCACGATAGAAATAAGCGACCAGCTCTAAGGAAACAAGCCCAAAACAAGCCCAACCGGTGACTTGCCACATTGTGTAAATGATGGACCTCTTCATATCAATATAAATATTTATTTTTGTTTGCAGTAAATCGGTAGTAAACACAGTCAACATAAAAAAATTGAATAACTTTTAGTTTAAACTTTGATCAAAAGAAAATACATGTGTATTATGCATATATAACAGCAAATTAACAATAAACAGTCAATATACAAAAAATGTAAATGACATTTTTTAATTAAAACACTTTCTGTAACAAAGCATGAATGGACAATCTAATGGACAGTGCCCCTTTTTCCCTTATTCCTAACTGAGTCAGGATCTTAAAAATTAAGTTATAGACCATGACCTGAAAAAAGTGCATATTCACAATTAACACACAATTAAAACCATTTGTTTTCTTTGAGCTGTTGGGCCTTGTTGATGTAATATGGCCACTATAGAGCCAAATTATTAAATTTAAATTATTATAATTTAGGAGATCTATGGTGGCTGTTATTAACCCTTTGGGACCCTGCTTCTTTTTGGGGTTTCTGCTAGAAAAATTACATACCTAAATTGAAAAGAGTACATCTGGTGTGATAATATAGAGATCACTTGTGGAACCTGTTCAGAGGTGGCAGTATTGGTATTTATGTCACTGGCTCAGAGTAATAACTCAAGTGTTAGTCAAATGAAAGTTTGGTTCAAACACGACTATACTGTGTTTGTAGCTGAATGTCTCTTATTCAATCTGATATGGAATTACTGCAATGACTATAAACATAATAAGTGCTTCGTTTCACATCTTTTGTTGTGGAACAACTTAAAAGTCCTCCTTGGGGTTTAAAAGGTTAAATGAATCCATACTAAGAATGCCTTTGTGTCTCAAATAGCTGCCACTCTCTCAGGAACGCTTTCCACAAGGTTTTAATGGTGGACTGGAGGAATTTGTGCCCATTCAGCCAAAAGTCTGAGGTTAGTCACTGATGTTGAGGGCCTGGCTCACCATCAGAGAGTCTAAATCCTCCCAAAGGTGTTTGGAGCTGGGCTGGGATCTCTGCACAAGTCGATGACGTTTGTCCACATCAAACAATGTCCTTATAGACCTTGCTTTATGAACAGGAGCACAGGCAAACAGTCGAGATAGAACATCTTTGGACAAGTAACTTTCTCCCTCATTTGTACGCAATACAATTAGTTTTGAATTCAGTTTTAACTTTATGGAAGTTTATCAACCTTTAAAAGTGACATCTATTATTGCTTCACTGTAGCATGTGTCCATTTTAAATATCTAGTTGGGCACTGCTCTGTTATATCTGACATGTTTTATCTCTCAAAGGGTTTTTTCATGGAAACTGCTAACTGGTTTGAAGCTGCAGGGCTATCAATGATGAATGCAGGTCTCTTTTTGTAAGGGAGTCAAAGGGCCCCCCACATTACCTTCATGACAGCAGGCCTTCATCTGCTGAAATCTGGTTAATCACCATGACCTTGTCCACTTGCTCCATCCCTGATTATACCTCACCATGTGTGTGCATCATGATGGAATATGATCCACGAAACAGAGAATGCTTAAAGGAGAGAGTGGGTGTGGGTTGTCATTGCAGAGACAGAGGTGTGTGGGTAGCTTGTTAAGGTCTTGTTAGTGGGTGCTGTGTATGACACATTTCTGGTAGGCTGTACAACTGTGATGCAGCCAGGCCGACGGAAACATGGACGGGTAGATGTGCTCTCTCACACAACATCTTATTCTTTGATATAATTATCCGTCTGGCTTTTACTTTACATAGGCAAAGAGTTTGATTACAGAGAAATAAGTGAGGGTTATTATGTCTGACAATTATTAGCAATCATCTATGCTGGATTGATTTCTACGAACACATGCAGCATATTAATGTCGGCTGTGTGGTGTGAGAGGTGTTCTGGTAGATGTTCATGGCTTGGTCCACTGGTGTTTTTGTGGGATTTGGCAGTATAAAGGCTTGGAGTCAGAGAGAGTAGAGGCAACATTTACAGGAGGCCTCTCATTGAACCCACCTGGTTATAGCAGGGCTGTACACACTTTACTCTACTAACTATGACAAAAACAAAAGCCAGAGTGTAAAACTTGCAATAGAGTTTCAAATTTCCTCCCCCCACAGTTTAGACTAGTCGGGAAGAGTCATTTACAATCATATCTAATCACCGTGGCCTGCTCCACTCTTGGTGTCTTTTTTTGTCTCTCTATTCCAAGTCCCTAAGGGATAACTCTTAATTTTCATTGAGTGATTTTCTTTGGAAACTTTTGTATATCTCTCGTGAGATGGACCTCCTAAGAGCTGGGCCTCTTAAGAGAGGGTTTCTCACTGTCATTGCAAACTTTGGTTATTTTTAGCCTCTGCTGTGTTTCAAAGTTTGTCAGCTGCCGGGGGCCCCCTGCTGGTCTAGAGCCCCTGCAGTGCTTGTGACAGTATTGTATGTGTGTGAATCTAAAGCTTCTGCTGTGTTCAAACATCATGCCTCTTGTTCACACCTCTTCAACAAAGTAGGGTGAAATTGCTCTCTGGGACACCAACATTATGCCACTGCATGATCAATATGAAAGTACCAAGGCGTGATGTAGGCTGAGCAGTCTGGAAATAAAGGGCTGACTATGCATTAGCACGACTTACTGTAGCCATGAGGTTATGACATGACCGATTCTGAATTCTTCTTGCTTAGAGTTTCTTACACTCTGCTTCTCGTTCTGTAAAACCCAGAGGAGCCACTCATGCATGGCTACATTACTCTGCTTGACCCATAACTTTTGCTCTATAAAGCTGTCAAAAAGTCTCCGCTGACCAAACAACTGGAACTCTTTATGCTTGTGCACCAAATGACTACCAGCATATTATTACTAGACTGCTATAAAACCAAGTCACCCATTAAAGATGATGTGCATTTACTGAATCAAACTCTGATGAAGTGGTGGAGGATTTTTGTTTCGAGTAGCAGCTTTATATGGAGCTTTTTAATCTGGCCTTCATACTGTCTAAGTAGAAGAGGGACGCAAAGTGACTTGACTTCCTTTTATTTCACTGCACCACACTGTTGTATCGCGCAAATTTTAAAGGTGTAGCCTGTTGAGGCCTTGTTAAGGGGTTATTAGACGGTAATATTTGTGGGGTGGATCTAACCACTATCTATGGGACATAAACAAAATCAATCTCTGAACATCACTTTATTTCTTCAAAACATTCAGAACTCTGAATTGTTTCAATGAAACCAGTTGATAAAATGTTACATATCTAATACGCTTTGTTTTATTTTGTGGATAAAACTGATATTGAACTACCCCCTCAGACATCACAAACATTTTTTTTCCTGCTCATCTTCCTCTTGTACCATGCAAGCTGTTATGGCTCAATTGCAGGCAGAGAAAAGGACCCAAATGAAAAACGATTACAGCAGAGGAGTGCAATAGAGGGATTTATTGTCCAATTGAAAACTTACTGATGGCTTTTACTGCAATTTGGAGCAAAGGCAGGTCCAGAACACAAAATCAAGACCGACAAACACAAACTGATGCAGCACTATTGGAGCAACTGGGTGGCTGTGGATACAAACTGGCTAAATGACAAAGCTGGTTGTTGAATTGGGACTTGTATGGATTTAGACCGGTGAATGAAGTGGAGACAGATGAGGGGAAGGGTCTGGAGCATCAAATGACAAGCTAAATGTCACTGTTTGTGTGAGCATGCACAGAGTCTGCGCAGAACGCCAGAGTCAACAAAGTTCATAACCAGCTTTGTGATTCCCTCATCCCAAATAGAGCTGGTTCAAGCCAGTTTTACCAAAAGAAAGTCTGAGTGTTCATCTCCCTAGAGTACTTGGGAGAAGTGGTTAGAAGCTGTGGGCTTGATGGGAGTTATCTTTTCTAAAGCAAGTGAGCTTTTTCAGTTTCAGTCTTCATTGATACATATTGTAAAATAGCATTTATTTAATATTTCCATCTCCATCGATCACACTTACTTTAATTAACCACCAACAGTGAGACAGACTCTGTTAGTCTATGATTAAGATTTCCCCTGGAGTTTTGGGATGCAAAACACACTAGCTTAGGTCAAAAGTCCCACCTCTAACTGTACAGATAGCCAGTCACAGTTCAAGATTAAGGGGTGGTGCTTGCATGTGCTCACTTTTAAGGTAAGTGAGTGAGATGGGTGCCACTAGAGGTGTCCTCTTGTACCTTTTTCCAACAGAACTAGTGCATCAGTATGCACTGACGTACTGATGTTTTATGGTGACACAATGAAGTGGCTACAACTTGGTTTGTTGCAGATGGAAAACTTAACTGGTTCCTAACCCCTGACTGCCTGAATTAATAGACAATCATAAAAATAGTTTTTTTTTTCATGTGTTTTTGCATTTTAACAGATGTTAAATGAAGTGGAGATTGTACCTTTGATTATTGTACACACAATATTTTAACTAAGTTACATTATATACACTCACCGGCTACTTTATTAGGCACACCTTACTATTACCAGGTTGGACCCCCTTTTGTCTTCAGAGCTGCCTTAATCCTTGGTGGCATAGATTCAACAAGTTACTGGAAACAGTCCTCAGAGAGTTTGGTCCATATTAACATGATAGCTTCACACAGTTGCTGCAGATTTGTTGGCTAAACATCCATGACGAGAATCTCCCGTTCCACCACATCCCAAAGGAGCTCTATTGGATTGAGATCTGGGGACTGTGGAGGCCATTTGAGTACAGGGAACTCATTGTCATTTTGAAGAAACCAGTCTGAGATGATTCCAGCTTTATGACATGGAGCGTTATCCTGCTGGAAGTAGCCATCAGAAGATGGGTACACTGTGCTCATAAAGGGATGGACATGGTCAGCAACAATACTCAGGTAGGCTGTGGACTTTAAACCATGCTAAGTTGGTACTAAGGGGCCCAAAGTGAGCCAAAAAAATATCCCCCACACCATTACACCACCAGCAGCAGCCTGAACTGTTGATACAAGGCAGGATGGATCCATGCTTTCATGTTGTTGATGCCAAATTCTGACCCTACCATCTGAATGTGGAGCAGAAATCCAGACTCATCAGACCAGGCAACGTTTTTCCAATCTTCTATTGTCCAGTTTTGGTGTTGCTGTGTGAATTGTAGCCTCAGTTTCCTGTTCTTAGCTGACAGGAGGGTCACCCGGTGTGGTCTTCTGCTGCTGTAGCCCATCTGCCTCAAGGTTGGACGTGTTGTGTGTTCAGAGATGATCTTCTGCAGACCTCGGTTGTAATGAGTGGTTATTTGAGTAACTGTTGCCTTTCTATCAGCTCCAACCAGTCTGTCCATTCTCCTCTGACCTCATTTTGGCCCACAGAACTGCTGCTCTCTGGATATTTTTTCTTTTTGGGACCATTCTCTGTACCCTCTGTAAACCCTAGAGATGGTTGTGGGTTAAAATCCCAGTAGATCAGCAGTTTCTGAAATACTCAGACCAGCCTGTCTGGCACCAACAACCATGCCACGTTCAAAGTCACTTAAATCACCTTTCTTCCTCATTCTGATGCTCGGTTTGAACTGCAGCAGATTGTCTTGACCATGTCTACGTACTTAAATACAATGAGTTGCTGCCATGTGATTGGCTGATTAGAAATTTGTGTGAATGAGCAGTTGGACAGGTGTGCCCAAAAAAATGGCCGGTGAGTGTATATAGACATGAGAAGTTCATCCCCTGACCAATGTATTGTGACATAGTGGATCTGATACGATCTTTGGTTTGTGTAGAATACAAATCAATAAGTAATAATGAGATACAAAGGTCATTTCAGCTGCATCAAGAGCTGACATGTTGCAGATTTGTGAGAACAGGCATCAAGGGGTTAAGAACGTGATTAGAACCAACTAAATCCTAGCACTGGCGCTGACAAAAGCATCCAGAAGCACCTGGTTGCTTTGATGGAAAAGGGCTATTGGAAACACTCCTGCATATAAGTACATGCACATAACCAGACAGAGAATGTTTTATAGGCGTTAAGAGTAAATTCATGACCTCTGATGGCATTAAACACTGCCCTGACTTTAACAGATTAAACCTCCGCTGTTGTTCATGTAACTACCTCTGTCACATCTCACTGTTTAATACTGCGACAATAGGGGTGAGACATGAATAATACAGATTATTATAAACAGAGGCAAAGTTGCTGCAGAATTTAATTGCCTCCCTGATTAAATTATGCACAACATCAAAAGGAAAGCAAACGTTCAACTATCAGCCCCTTTGAAATAATGGTGAAACAGATAAGACATTTTGCACATACACAAGAAACCCAATTAAGATTGGGAGAGCAGAAGTTTAAGGTCATCTCTTTTAATTATGTGATTATCTGATAACTGCAAAAAAATCAGTATAAGGGCCGATTGTTATTGGAAGTTACTCAGGCTGCATGCTTTTGTGGCCTCCTCTGCTCACCCTCTTACATTCTGATGAGGTCTTGTTATGCATACTTAAAGCTTTTAGCACTTCAGTGCTGTGTTGTGTTACCCCTGCTTAATTACGCTGGTTTCTAATTACTTCGGTGAATTGGACACTGATTACTGGCTGATTTGGCATTCATCAGACGAACCGTAGCAACTCTGTGATCCATGTTTCATCTCACATATTCTGATGCAGCTTGCTCAAGACTTAGGGAGTACTCTAAAGGAACCAGTATCCACAAACGTAAAATAAACATGTTAACCTTTTGGTAATGTACAGAGGAGAGGCGACCATTGCAAGCGTATGGCCCCAAGGCGACATACTCTTGTGTTAATGCAATCACAATGACCCCACAGGGTAAAATACATGAGGATTCTTGGATTATTTTCTACACTTTAAACATATGCAAGTGCCATTTTGTGTTTAAGAAAACAACATATGGCAACAGTTGGCATTTAGGACTATACAGACTGCACTGTTCAGGTTTGCTTTCCCTCAGAACATGTGGTCTCCAGGGCCATCTGTAGTGTCCTGCTTATTAACATATAGAAATACCACTTTCTCTGATAGCCAAACCACACACCCTTTATTTATACTGGTCATGACACAATCAAGTCACCCTTATTTAAACCTTTGTATGCAACTTGTTCAGCAGCCACCACCACCACTGCCATTCAAAAGCTGCTTTCGAAATAAAGCACAACTTGAGATGGAGAGGTTTCACATTAGTCACTCTAGACTAGAAGTTTCCGCACTTTTAAAGCCATGAACCCCAAAATAGCAGCACTAAAGACCTACAGAAACCCTCAGGCACTTGATTTAGCTGATGGATGATTTCAGTGACGGATTTTAAACCACACACACTGAGTGAAGGAGCCTTCAAACTTTATTAGGCACACCTGTCCAACTGCTTGTTAATGCAAATTTCTCATAGGCCAATCATATGGCAGTAACTCATTGTATTTAAGCACGTAGACATGGTCAAGACAATCTGCTGCAGTTCAAGCCAAGCATCAGAATGGGGAAGAAAGGTGATTTAAGTGACTTTGAACGTGGCATGGTTGTTGGTGCCAGACGGGCTGGTCTGAGTATTTCAGAAACTGCTGATCTACTGGGATTTTAACCCACAACCATCTCTAGGGTTTACAGAGAATGGTCCCAAAAAGAGAAAATATCCAGTGAGCAGCAGTTCTGTGGGTGAAAATGCCTTGTTGATGCCAGCGGTCAGAGGAGAATGGACAGACTGGTTGGAGCTAATAGAAAGGCAACAGTAACTCAAATAACCACTGTTTACAACCGAGGTCTGCAGGAGAGCATCTCTGAACGCACAACATGTCCAACCTTGAGGCAGATGAGCTACAGCAGCAGAAGACCACACCAGGTGACCCTCCTGTCAGCTAAGAGCAGGAAACTGAGGCTACAGTTCACACAGGCTCACCAAAACTGGACAATAGAAGATTAGAGAAACGCTGCCTGGTCTGATGAGTCCGTATTTCTGCTCCACATTCAGATGGTAGGGTCAGAATTTGGCGTCAACAACATGAAAGCATGGATCCATCCTGCCTTGTATCAACAGTTCAGGCTGGTGGTGGTGGTGTAATGGTGTGGGGGATATTTTCTTGGCTCACTTTGGGCCCCTTAGTACCAACTGAGCTTGGTTTAAAGTCCACAGCCTACCTGAGTATTGTTGCTGACCATGTCCATCCCTTTATGAGCACAGTGTACCCATCTTCTGATGGCTACTTCCAGCAAGATAACGCTCCATGTCATAAAGCTGGAATCATCTCAGACTGGTTTCTTCAACATGACAATGAGTTCACTGTACTCAAATGTCCTCCACAGTCTGCAGCAACTGTGTGATGCTATCATGTCAACATGGATTCATAAAGTGGCCGGTGAGTGTATGTTTCAAGTTATTTCCATTCGCATGTAGGCTGAAAGACATTTACAATTTACAATTTTCATTTTCACTTAGCAGATGCTTTTGTCCAAAGCGGCATATAACCTGAGCCGCTTGGGGGTATGATGCCTTGCTCAAGGGCACCTTAAGGAAAGCGCAGTGCTTAGGAAATTATGCCAACACCTCTCCAGCTATCAGCCCATTGCACAATCACGGTCCATGCTGGGACTTGAAGCAACAACCCTCTGGTTACAAAGTCTGAGCTACTGCCACCCACACACTTGTCTTCAGGGTGAGCAGGGCGCCAACAGGACCTGCTCATTTTATATGACCGTACAAGTAACTTGCAGATTTTTTTTAAGAAAAACATATATATGTATATATATTTGTTATGAGTTTACCTCAAGTAATTCAAATCAATGATCTCTCACTATATTTGCTCTCCTATGGACGGCTCTGGCAATTAACATCACCTTACACAAGCTCTGCAGTTGGATGAAACAATATTTTAAAAAAGTTTATTATTTCTTCATTCATAAACTTAAATACTAAAATTATATAGAGGTGTACAATGGAGAAGAACACATAATGACGTCCAATTGTTCGATCCATTAAATACACTAAAAAACATTACACAGTGAACTGAACCTTTCATTAATTATCCATCTTTTTCTGGATTGAGGTCATGCATGCAGAAAAAGCTGCAATTAACAGGGGCTTGTATCTATCAGAGATTCTGCCCCTTATCATCGAGTTTGATCACTGCACTGCTGCTCAGTGATTCAATTAATGGAAGAAGAGGAAGAACGAAAAAAGGAGTGTATGAAAGATAGAAGTGTGAGATTGGAAGGCCTGAGAGAAACCTCCGGAGGAGCTTCTCACCAATTTGTATCATCTCACAGTGATGTTAGTGAAGGATATAAACACAGCACTGGTGTAACCTCTCATACCGTGCATTTCCCCCTCACCCTGGGTGCAATTATTGCTCCCATCAGCAGAGACAGCATCGGCTCACAGCAATCTCTACACTGACCATGGTGTGGTAGCTCATCTTTAACACGATCGATTCTCCACTCTGCTGAAACTACATTAGCCTGACCACACTGGTGAGGCTGAGGTCAGTGTCTCTCAGTGGTTGAGAGTCTGGTCTGCAGCACACAGCAAGCATGCAGGACAGTTAGTGTGCTTTTATTTCCTGTTAGAAGCATGTACATTTTCTATACAGGAGATCTGATTGAATTCACACCTTTTTAACACAGTTTGAATGCTTGTGTCACAGCAGTCAGAACAGTGTATGTTAAACCTTTTAAACCAAGACTTACCATTTTGTTACTGAAGCACAGGACTGTAAAAATTATCACACTTAAGCTTTCAAGCATTCAAAAGTCTACCCACAGTGTTTGCATGTCCAAAAACTTGAATGAACACCTGATCACATCACATCAGGTACGTGTCTCTCTTAAACCTCTCTGCAGCATTCACAGGCAGACATTTGTATTTGCTTTAAACATAAATACAACCGACTTGCAAAAATGCACAGAAAAGTTGATAAATCCAAAAATTGTTCTACCAACAATAAACATGTTTGAGAAAAGTGGGTACTCTTAGGTTGAATTCTGAATCTTGATATCTTATGCTCACACTGTAGCCTTCTAAAGAGATTAACTCTTTTTTTCATCTCATTCAAGTACTTAAGTTTTTTGTGCATCTTTTAAGATCCTGTTTTCACAATTTATTTCCTATTTCATATATATATATATATATATATATATATATATATATATATATATATATATATATATATATATATATATATATATATATATATATATATTACCACTTATTCTATTTCTTTCTATTTCTTCTTACACACTCAGGGTTTAGTCTTCAGATGTAGCTTACAATCATCAGTCATGCACCCACACTTAACTTAAACTGACTTTTCACATTGTATTGGGAAGTCCTTACTTAAACGTTTTTGTTTGGCTTCTCCTGCACATTCTGAAAAATTTGTACTCACATTCAGCAGTAAAAGGTGCACAAGCTCATCAGATGATTCCTCGTTTTAAATAATCAAAAATAACAAAATTATCAATTTTTCAGGCAAGTTTTTAGCTCAGACGGTGAGGTGAAAACAATGAGAACAGTTTTAGAAGACAGAAAGAGTCTGAGTAGAGACATCCAAATTCATTTGTGGAACAAAAGGTTACAGCTGCTGACAACTTTGGGAGTCAATAAGGAGCATAATTAAGACAGCAGCTCATGTGGTATGGCTTGGCTTGTTAAAGAAAAATAAAATGCTTCTTCTGTTACGAACTGAAGACACAAACTTTTTAATAAAAGACACACTGATGTGTGCTAAACCGTAGACCAATGGCAAAACGCAATTCAGTATATGCTGCACTTAATACGGTGGATGATCATGTGCATAGAATTGTGTTTTCTGCATAGTAACAAAACTTTTTTACATAAATGATTTATATAGAAAACAAAAAGGGTATCAAATATGCACACTTGTGGGATGATGATTTTTAATTTCAAAAAGACTGATGATAAACCATCAACCCCGACACATCACTTCCCACTATTCAGGTATCTTTAAAACTACTGACCTGGCTTGCTGAGCGTAAAAAACATACAAAAAAAAAGAAAAAGAAAAAAAAACTCACCTCTTAAGTCTGTGTCACCCCGGATCTTGTCATGGATTAATAATAAGTGTTTTATTTTATTTTATTATTATTATTATTATTATTATTATTATTATTATTATTATTATTATTATTATTATTATTGTTGTTGTTGTTGTTGTTGTTATGATTATGTCAAGTAAACATACAGTATATGCTCATGCTGAGTTGTCAAATACAGAACACCGGACATTAAATAAGCAAAAGCTTGACTCCTGCTCTCATTTCATCTTTTATTGTGGTAGGATTACTTCAAAGCTGTCCAGGAGATGCTTTTATCCTTCAACAGAAAACAGAGCTTTTCATTACTCTGCAAGGTCATGATGTTTTTTAAGAAGATTTATTTTCAAGTCTTTGTATTCAGAACAGGTTCAGGAGGAATATCTTTCTCATAAAGCCTAAAGCTGTGTACAAAGATGCTTCCTGGTGTAAGTGATTTAACATAGTAAAATAATATTCAGTTCTTTCTTTTTCCTCTCAGCCTCAGTTACCCCCCCCCCCCATGCATTCGACCAGGAGATATAACAAAGCTTGTATTACTATTACTATTACTATTTATTTTCAACTTAAATCACAAGTCAAATCTCTGACCTCCTGACATCCGGCCTTTGTGTGGACTTTGGGATTTTAAAGTGGCACCAGTCTGTATAATAGCAAAGCAGTAAATGAAGTCCCTGTGTGGTACTCCAGCTGGACTGGATTGATATTCACTGTGTGTATACATGTCAATAAAAATACTTCATAACAGCTTGTTTAGAAATGTACCTCTACAGTATCCTGTTCTCAGCAGGCAGATAGTCAATATCAGGAAGAAGAAGATAATGAACAGCAATGGCTTTCTTGCATTTTTCCCCTGTTATACAGAAATAGCGTGCGCTTCAATAGCAGCAACAGATGTGACCCTGACATCTACTCACTGTATTTTTAACAACATTCAGAAGTTTCTATATAAATAAACCTAATGATTTCAGCAGCAACATTACATTTGCATAAGAGCAGAGAACACTGAATGAAGGTTTGTTGGGTTTTTTGACCAGTGATGCACCCTGTTGGTCACACTGGATATGACATGGCACAGTTAATAAAGGGTGATGTTAGGGGCAGCTGCAGCTGAAGAAAGAACGGATGACTAAATGCTTGGAGATAAATTAATAATCTTGGAAAAACACAAGGAGGTAAGTTGATTGTGAAAGTTTCAATGTTCTGATAACGTCATCACTTCAGATGAGAAATTATTCATGGGTCCAAAGGCAGATGCTTGTAAGTTTGACAAACAATGATCTCATATTTGCTCTGAAGAAAAAAAAAAATCCTGCAAAAAATGTGCTTGTCATGTTTCTTAGAATAAGAACATTGTTCAAACACAATAAGGCAAAAAAAAAAAAAAAAATGTAGTTTTGTGTTCTTTGAATTCTTTCCAAAACACAACTTTGTAACCACAGCTTCTTTTAAATTAGGTTTGTCTCTTTCTCTCTGGGGAAGGGGTGGGTAAACAAACCAGTTTTGCAATTTGAAACAATATTCTCTGTCAGCAGAAACAACTTAAAAAACAACTTGATTTTAGCAGCCCAAAAGCTTTTCAGAGAAGCTGAAAATTTATTTAAAAATTGAAGGTTTTAATCTATTTGATTTTTTTTCCACTTCCTAATTTAAGAAGGAACGTTTTTAACTTATCCTGAGAGAAAGTGTAGTTCTCAATAGATTATAAGGTGTGTAAGAAAATCAGTTTTAGTTTGTCAGACACTTTTACAACTTAAAAACAATTTAGAGGTTGATGTTAAAAGAAAATAAGAAATGTGAGACAGAAATCTACAACAAGCCTTTAACCCCTCATATGTTCTAACTATTAGTGTTTGAGGTAGTAGGTGTTAATTTCATTACACATTGTTGTTTAATAGGATGATTCTACAGCTTCTGCTTTTGAAATAAGATATATATTATGAATTCATCATGAAGAAAAACTTTATCCTAATATTTACAGACACAGATTTAGTCAAACTTGATTTTGTGCTTATGTGGCCGCATGTGTAGACTTGATCTGTCCTTTCTTTGACATAGAGTATGAGTGGGAAGATATTTGTCCAACAAAAAAGCAGTTCCTTCTGTTTCCACTTGGAGCTGTATTGAGGAGTACCCATACACACTCAATGAAAGCAGCTCATATTCACAGCAAAAATAAATATATTTTCAGCCTGGTTAAAAATCAAAATGGTCTAATAGCTCATATTTTTATCCACACATGCTGTATTTGGATTGAGCTTTGTTTGAGAAACTGGTAATATAGACACAACGGCTGCCAGTTTTAGCTCAATCAAAAGCATGGCTGTTTTTGACAGACAGGTAAGTACATATTTAATGAGGGAGCTAAAGACCCCTGAACTCCTCTTTGGCTTTTGTTTCCTTATAGCTCTGCCCCTAACAAGCCTCCAGAAGGCTGACCAATCAGAGTGAAGGTTTTTTTTTTTTGGACAGACAGCCTTAAAGAGACAACAGGTTAAACATAAAGCTTCAGACAGCACCTGGAATAGGGGTTTTCTAAAACACCAGTGTGAGAAAAACTTTTTTTCCTCTCAGTCTTTTATTTTTTTCTTTCTTTTTTTCCTTAGGCAATTATTCATGTAAGATACCATCTCTGCTATCTCCACAGGGGTTACGAGAGGGACCTTATATAACCCTAAAAAAATAAAACAATACCCATTTATAAGGTAGGTTGGGTCAGCATTCTCTATGTGGCTCTATCTCATCAATAGGCCTCAAAGCTCTGCTTGAAAAACCAACGGGTTACATCTTAATGACAAAATCCATGTTTGATACAGTCAGGACATAAATTATTGTTGCACAGACACTAGTCCATCTTCTTTATCTACTCAACCCCATCATTGTTATTTCTCTGTAACTAAAAACTTGCTTTTGACTTGAAATTAATCATTAAAGAGGAACAGATTAGGGTTAGCATGACAATATGCTAACAATTAATAAGTCCTATGTGATTTCTGTGTTTAAAAGTTGATTTATTAAGTTAAATCAGTCACTCTGATTTGAACTAAGAGGATGAATTATCACCAAAGCCCACTCTATGGGTGTATCTTCTGCTTTTTCCATCTTCATTTTGAAAGGCTTATCATAATAAAACGTGTCCTCTGTCATCAGCATCAATCAAATGTGGTTTCTATGGCCCAGTGAACTAAAATGACCTCTGTGCTTCTATCAAAACTGTTAGTTTGGAGCTTTATAGAGGGTTCTTACTTTTTCCACTACAAATAAACCAGAGACTTTTTACATAAGAAGTCATGGCATTGAAAAAAAAACACACAATGATATCTTACAGAGGCAAACTATTTTAAGAACGAGCTTGGACCTCATATGGATAGCAGCACTGACAATGGGTAAGTCCCCAGCCACAAAATGAGAGGAGAGTTTAAAGCCCAAAGCCACATTCAGGAGGTTTCTGACTTGCCTCAGATGTCAGGACAGCTGCTGTGAAAGGATCTGAGTGTGACACAGAAGGGGAGTAGTCTGTGAAGATTTCTCTCTTATGCCACCGGCTAACACTTTCTCTACTTCAGTTTAGTGACCAAGGAGCTACTGTAACGCTGCTCTGTTAGTCAGTGTGTTGCCATGGCCTCAAATGCCAGCCACATGTTGGAGGCTGCCTTGGAGCAAATGGACGACATTATTGCTGGTAAGAGTTTCTGTTCCATTATCAATAGACCAGCCTGCTTGTAATTACAGGCCTCTGTTAACCAACACTGACCACATAATTTTTATATACATTTATAGTACGTTGGGGAAAAATGTGAATGTTTTAAAGATGCGATGGTTATGCAACAGTGATAATTGAGCAACACGGAGACTGGCAAACATTTCTTTTTTTGTGAGCATAGACCACTTTGATAAATTTTTCAAGGCTTGATTTAACCAAATTCTCTGTGAGTCTGTGTTACCTAGATTTACACACACAAGGGGGTTTTCAGATGCACAACAGCTCAGACAGAAATCAAACAAAGTAAGAGAGTTAAAGCTGAATGGAATAAATGAATTTAAACAAACTGCATTTGTTATGTGTATTTTGCATTTAAAGAAGTTCATTCTGTGCATAGCAATGTGCATTTATGTTCTGAAAAGCTGCACGTGTTGAACCTTTATGTAATCTCCATCTCACCACTTACTCAGTTACACTTTTTAAAGCTCTGCACTTTTTTGTTTCCCCATCAGACTTCATTTCAAGAAAACTAATTAAAAAGCTCTGAGTAACTCTTAAGTGTGTTCTCTGTTTTTTTCCAACAGAGGTGATACATTTTAGCCATTGCTATATGCCACAACCTCCACAGTCCAATCATGTTTTTGCACAGGGTCAGGAGACTAAGTTCTATGAATAGACAACAGTGACAGCCAAACCATTTAGCACATTGTCATGACAAAACTTTCACAGAAAAC
Organism: Halichoeres trimaculatus; assembly: GCF_033239565.1. Lineage (NCBI taxonomy): Eukaryota > Metazoa > Chordata > Actinopteri > Labriformes > Labridae > Halichoeres > Halichoeres trimaculatus. The sequence continues at coordinate 28,772,417 of NW_027437181.1, forward strand.
AACTTTCACCAACTGTGACTTAAAATCTATCAACATGTTTCCCTGTAGCTGCTTCTTGTTGTGCCCTTGATTCAACTTCTCACAGCTTATATAAAAACAGCCCTCCACAACTTTCTGTAGCTTAGACATGATGATTACAGTGACCTATGAAGCTGAACCTCTAATCTGTGGATTTCAGAACCCGCAGTGCAAACAGTATACAGCCATTTGATGCTATTTCCATCCTGTAGGCCAAAGAAGTGCACAGCAGTGCCATCAAGAGGTTGTGAAGAGAATGACTCTGATGTACTGCAGGCTACAAGTGACCTCTTAGTCAGTCTACACTCATTACAGGTGCCCGAAGAATAAGAATGCTGAAGTAATAAAATGTCTCAATAACTTCACTGTTTACTTTCCTCTTTATTTCCTGCTGCTCTGAATTGCCTTAGGCAAAATGGGTGAAGGGCTGTTCAGCGCTCTCATGCGACTAGAAGGCCAGGAGTACCAGTCACCGGAGTCCACATCCCAGCTGACCCTACCCCCTCCAGTAGACCCTGCCCTGAAAGCTCTCCAGCTGACTGAAGCTCTCAGGAAAGTGCTGGAGGATCAGAGGAGTGAGGACGAGCAGCACTCTCTCAGGAAACAAGTCTCCACCGATACAGCACATGTCATACTCACATGGCTGGACAAAGATGAGGTGAGTGCTGTGTCACTCACACCTGAGGGTCCTCAACACCAGGAGAGGGATGGGTGATGGGCTGGAAAAGCTTTATGTAACACAATGAATGTGAAGAGTATCAAAAATGTCATGCATGAGAATGGATTTTGATGAGGAGAGAAAGTGAACCCTCTGGTTTCTATAGTGTGTTCAAAACAAGGCTGTGATGTCACCCACTGCTTTATGAACGAGAAAAAAAAAAAGAAAAAAAAGAAAAAAACTGAAAAAAATAATTTTCACTTCCCATAAGTGAAGTTAGAGTCTAGGAGCTTGAAACTTAGATTTTTATTTAATTGTCCAGCAGGATAGGTTAAATTGGTTTGAATGAGTCTTATAATGAAACACAAGAAAGGAAAATGGTCCTACTTCCAAAATGTCCTTCTTAGAGGCATTGGTGTACTCTTTTTGTTGTATTTTTTGACTGTACTGTCCCTCCCCTGTAGTAGCTTTACACAATTTACAACTCAACAACTACTACTGTCCCTTTAAAGCTCCCTGCTCCACAAAGCCCCTTCACTCTGATTGGTCAGTGCTCCGGAGGCTTGTCAGAGACAGAACCATGAGCAGACCTTGGTGTGTGAGGCTCACACCTGTGATGACTTCATCACTTCAGCAAGTCTCATGAAGATCTTACTATTGTTAGAAAAGTCGACTTTGAGCAGTTTACAAATTCAGGAATTTCAACACAATATGCTGTACACCAAGCAGTTACAGAGGATATTGTGAGTGATAATTCCCACCCTCTTAATGGTGAGTTTCAGTTGCTTCCATCAGGTTGGAGGTTCATTGTACCTGCTTATAAGACCAGTCGCTACAAAAACAGCTTTGTACCAGCAGCCATCCGTGCTTTTAACAAAGACAGGAAATTGCAACACAACTAACTTTTTTTATCGCTTGCACTGTTTCTCTCATCTTATTTTATGAATAGCACATTTTTTATATCATTTTTCATCATCTTGTCTACTTTTAACTTATCTTAATTTATCTTAACTGCTGGTTTTTAGCTTATCTTGCTTTTTATCCCGGAGCTGCCTTCTTTGTTTTTTATAGCCTAAGCACTGTTGTTACTTTATCCTGTCTTGTGTGTGTCACCATACAAGAGCACTTACCCTAGTCAATGTAAACCGAATTTACCCAAGGGTACAATAAATATTCTGAATCTGAATCTAAATCTGAAGAGGGTTGGAAAGTTACATGTTTAGTATGACCATCCAGCGTTGTTACTTCACATTCATGTTCAAAATATAGAAAAGCAAAAAAACCTTATTCTTAATGTAAGTGGTAGGTGATAATCGGATAATTCTTTGAGATATAGCCAGCTTTGATTGCTACTGATTGCAATAACTAATCAACAACAACCCATCCACAATGTTGACCCGAGCATATTCTCTACACCGACTGACTGTGAAGTGTTTTCCCAGCATGTAAGTGCTTCGTGCTGTCTCATGGTCAAATCAAAAAGTCTGCCACGGCTGTAATGTTGACTTTATAACACCAAATTATACACTTTCTTGTTGTCTGCATATTTGCACTTTCCCATAGGACTTACCCAGTGTTCACTGCAGGATGTGAAGTGCAGTGTAAGATTGTCCAGCCGCAGAGCTGAATGACAACAAAATAAAACAAGCAAGGAGAGTGAATATACAAAATGCAAATGGGTTTATTTGACCGTGAAAGCATTTTGATACAAGTTAAAGTAGTTTAACTTTGTAATCCTGAATATTATGTTCTAAATTTGTAGAGTTGATGGAAGAAACCAGAAGAACAGTGATAATGCTCCTACCATACAATTACTGAAAAAATACTTGAACTCAGTCTCTTTATCTCTGCCTAAATATCAAGCTATCTGAATTTTCCATCTCTTTTGATTGCTTTTGGTTATACTTACTCTGAAGAAAAAACAGACATTTGAACATCAAATAATGTCATCATATTGGTTGCTGTTGTATTATAGGGTGCCATGGCTAATTTATCATAGGTGCTGTTATGAATAATCAACAAAAACCGTAATATGAAGAGGAGAGGACAGAATACTGGCAGCTGGTGAGAAGGTCTGCTAATATAAGTTTTGCTTCACAGGTTAAGTTTGTTGATGGTACAGTGTACCAGAGCATACTGGCCCACTCAAAGCACTGCTTCAATCTATGTTTGACTTTTGGGTCAGAATTTGAAAAGTATAAGGAGTGATGGATTTTCCAACTCTTGGTGGTTTGCTTCGAAATATAAACACCAAGATGTCAGACACACAATTATGCTTTTCTTGTAATTCAGTGATGCGTCTTGTTTCCAGGCAACCTGTGATGACATTACAAACAGCGTATCATGTTCCCCATTTTTACTTATAATCATCTGAAGCAGTAACAGATTTTCACATTCATGCACTGCATGTCTGACACCACGAGGATCCACGAGGATCCAATGCTCGGGCTTTTGGGTGGAGATTGGTATCTCTGTGTGGTCTCTGTTGCTTCCAAGGACACAGGATGGCCACAGCCAAAATGACAAACTTAGACTCTAAAAAACATCTGCAAACAGATGATGAATGGATGACATGAATATGGTTATATGGTTATGGTGTATGGTGGGGCTACAGAGCCGTCTCAAGGCTCCACAGTCTAGTGCTTCTACCGCCACAGACCTGATGGGTTTTATTAGTTACGTGATATTGAACTCTTTGATCCAGGCCATCAACATCTGCAGGGCTTTTTCCTGTCTGCAAAGAAATAGTGAGCTGGAAGCTGGATACATTGCAATCTGCACCGGTAATGAGATCCAGAGCTCCTGTTTTAAAGTAGAAGCAGTTGCAGCCCCTGCGCACTGTCCAACTCTCCTTTGTTTCCTTTTTATGTACCCATGAATATCCCTATCCTTCCTCTTCCTCAGTGGATGTTTGTCAGTCTGCTACAGGTAATCCATCCCCCGTGTTTTCCCTCCTCTTCTCTCCACTTATTTGATACTGTCACTTTTGCACCCTTGTTCCTCTCAGTTCCCCCCAACTGCCTCCTCCTCCTCCTCCTCCTCTTCTGCATCCTCTTTACAGGCTTTTTGCTCTGCACCACATCTGACAAGCATGTGCTGCAGAAAGTTTCCTCTCCCCCCGTGCCCCTTTAGGAAGCCCCGCAAAATTAGCTCGACTGACTCCAGAGGCACCTCAGACAGCAGGAGAACGGGCTGCAGACAGACACAGAGAGGCACAGCAGAAAGGAAGGGAGGACAGAAAACGATGAGAGATCAGGAGGTGTGAGAGATACTGAAGCAGTCAGAGAGTGTTTTAGATAGAGAGCAGGGGAGAAGGAAAAAGGGGGAGTTAAAGAGAGGTAGAAAAAAAGTGGAGAGAAGAAAGAAAGGGAGTACAGCCAGCTGGCATAGTTTGAGTTATTCGGCTGAGCTCTGAAAGTTTCAGGCTGCCCAGACTCCAAACCACACGGACCAAAGTCCTCTCTGCTTTTACTCCAACTGCACTATGGAGAGTCAGTAAAGGAGGAGAGTTTGATTCAGGGAGATCCAGAGTGCAGCATGGTTAGGAGCTTTGAGTGAGACTTGAATTTTTTTGCAGTTGATTTGCCACCTTCTCATCCTCCTTGATGCTTCTTAGCACAAGCTAATTTCTGTTAGTAAGAACAAAAACCAGACCTACAGTACAATGGGCCTGCACAATGGAGTATGACATTGATTTCCACAAACATTTTGCCTGGCTTAGAAAGGTAAGACTTTTTCAACTTGCACGCTTTCTCTTTATGCTTTTGTAGTTCAAAAAGTAATTGCAGCAAGGATCTGGGTTGTTTGTCTTACTCCTGCAGTGTTGTTGCTTTTTCAACATAATTACGGTTACCATGGTAGATAATTTAGGAGGGAGAAGTGTTTTGCTTTTGAGTTGTGCTGCAGAATGTACAATATGTGCACTCCGATATGCAAGCTATTTGCAAAACTAAAAGTACAAAGACGGAGGAAAATGCAGCTAGTGTTCAAGTGTTACTAAAACCAGATGTTAAAAAATGCTTGTTGAGGAGCTCTGCAGGGGTTTGAGTCCATTCTACAAACAAGTTAGGTCAGCGACTTGAATGATGCTGGAAATGCAAAGTTTTTCTTGAATCTAAAATGTATCTTCACTACAGTTAATGGTTTAACTATTAAGTGCACATGGGGGAGTTACTGAATTTATGACAGACTCTTCACACTGTTTTTACAAAGATTAAAGAGCAGGATAAATGCCTGCGCATGTCAGCTGAGATCATTTCCTGCCAATTGAACCTGCAGAGTCTTAGGACAGCACAAAGCATCTTGTAACCATTAAGAAGTCGTTAATCCTTTCCACCTCTGAGAGGTTGGAGTTCTTCCTGAAGGTTATTGAGGAAGCTTTTTTGTGCACATGCATGAAAATTTGGAAAGTTACAGTTTTAAACTACAGGCTCAAAATGTATGGTCAAATCAGAGGCTATTACAGAATAATGAACCTGTAAATGTGTATTTTTTTTTCTTTGTGACCAATCTTTGTGCCATTTTGGGCAGCTATATGGTATTTATTGATTAAATCTTTTTGTCATGTTGGTGAATACCCTTCATAGATAGATAGATTTATCTGCAAACAAAGTGGGATTCAAAACCATGCGCTGGAAGAAATATAGCTATAGAAATACTTTTTAAAAACCAGACTCAGCCATGAAGTATGTTTTTATTCTTTTCAGTTCAGCACCAAAAACCACAGTCTCACAGAAGTTATTCACTCTGTTCAACAATTCTCTGACAACAAACACAACAACAGAGTTTCAAGAGACTCTAAGTCACAAATTTAGTTTTTTTTTTTACTGAACTATACAGTACAGCTCTCTATAAATGAAAGATTGAAGTCAGGGCTGCCTTTAAGATGTTTACCTCATAGGAGAGTCTTCTAGAAATTTTTGTGAAATTTATGAAACATGTATACAGGTCTTAAGGGAATCGAAATCTATCAAACACCAAGTCAAATACAGGGCTTGAAAACACAAACCAAGACATTAAGTATTCATACTGTAAGCTGTAAACCTATCTCAAAACTTCTACATAGATTTGTTTTTCTTCTTCTTCTTCTTCTTTTTTAAGGGTATTGTTTATTGTGTATTGAAGGCTTTTAAAACCATTGCAAACTACTTGGGCAGGCTGGCTCAGGATGACTGACACGGTGAGCTACATAATGTTTCCATGATTATGGCTGACAGCCTGAATTGCTGCGAATCAGAGCCAGTTTGGTTGCACTTTAGTCCCCTTGCACACTGAGTGCTCCAAAATATCCCTCATTACATTGCCAAACTGGAGCTCAACCTTCAAACTTTTTTTTTCATTAATGAGCCAGTGTCAAAGGTAAAACGCAAAAACTTATAACGGGGGATAAGGATTTAAAAAGTTCTCACAGATTTTCACCTGTGGGAACTTTCGTCACAATGGATTTGTTTGCTAAGCTCATTGACAAAAATCCAGTTTGACCCATTGAGCAACTTATCTGCTTGAGCCGTGTGCTGACTGAACTTTCTGGCTGACCTTTATTCTGAAGGTAAACCTCCATCCACCCGGCAGCAGAGAGTCCTACCAGGAGCGGTTATCACGTCTGGAGGGAGACAAAGAGTCACTAATCCTGCAGGTGAGATGAGTTAGTCCATTAAAAACACAAAACAGTGAGTCCTTGTTATCTTTTTGAAACAATAAGATTAATACTTTGTGCAGTGGCAGCCTTTTCAGAGCATGCCTGGACATCCATTCATAAAGGTTGATATTGGATAGGAGCCTGCTCAAATAAAAGGGGACAGATGACACCACACTGTTAGTGGGAGCTGGCTCTACTCTGTGCCCATATCACATAACAGCGTCAAAGCAGAGAGGTGAGAAAGGGCAAAGGTAGAGCAAAGTTCTGTGCTGTAAATGTTGCGTAAAGAGTGAAGCAACAGTCACAAAGCTGGGTTAGGCGCTGTAACAACACTAGAATGTCTGGTTTTGTGTGATGTGTCTGCACAGTGTATATAAGCGTGTAGGTGTGCCTTTATCAGCCCTTGTGAATAAGTGCTTATCTCAGGCACGTTGAGGCTAGCACCACCCTGCTGCACTGCACTGCAGCGTGTAGGTGTGTGAGAGCAGGTGCCCTGTTTGTTTCTGGCCTCACATGAAACATTCCTTGGGAAAATCTGCTCCAGTTGGCTGCTTGAAGCTGCCTCTTAGCTTGTGATTAGCTGTTATGAGGTCTTAATCGTTTCTCTACTGAATTACATTAAACTTGAGTTCTGCTGACCTAGCGAGAGCCGCTGGAGTGTTGCAAGCTGGTAAGGTACAAAGGATCATTCATTTCTCATGAATAGACATCATGTTTGATCTGGCACTTAAGAGGAAATTCCGACAAAATTCAGCACAGCAATTATACTGAAATAGCTGGGATTAATTTGAAAGAAACTTGGTGTTGCAAATGAGAAATGAAGCCTCAAGAGTTCCAGCTGAGCCTATGTGTAAAATATGCCTCTGGATGATGGAAAAGCTGTTTTATTTTGAAGCTTTGGTTTAATGAAACAGGTTCTCAACTTGACTTTTTCTCCACAAACAAAATACACACATAGGTGAGTGTGCTGACAGACCAGGTGGAGGCTCAGGGAGCCAAGATCAACGATCTGGAGAACTCTCTGGTGGAGCATCAGCTCAAACTCAACTCCACTGAAGAGATGCTACAGCAAGTAAGCTGCTTCACACCTCGACACACCAACACATCTCACATTAGTCTTTCTCAATACCACATACTTGGCGTATGACTGGACCACAGTCAGGAAACTCTGACTTCCCCCTGGAGACATCCAGAGCTTTTACATCAATATTGTTCTTCCTTTTATTGCAGAGTGTCAGGGCCCCAGACTGTCCATCCATCTTCTAAATAAAATCCTTCTGCAGATCCAATCTTTTCTCATAAACTGCACAAGTTAACCAAGGATGAGTTCTGCTTCCTGGGCAGAAATTCCAGCATATTTGGCAGCAGATTACCTTGACAACAAAAAATATTTAGGGAGCCCAGACTCATCCCAGGGCAGCGTCTTGGAGCGTACATATTTCTGGTTTGTGCAGGGCTAGACTGGTTCGTCTGGGCAGGTGATTACAAATAGCCACGCCTCCCAACTTGTAACCGACATGAATAAGTCCATGCATGTGTACAAATCACACACAACCACACACACACACCCAAACGAAGAGAGGGAGAACAGAGATGGGGACAAATGAGTAAGAGTCAAATCTGGGAAAGGTGGAGAGATGGGAGGGAGGGAGAAAGAATAGGGGTGGTGCTCCTTTGAGAGTCAGGAGTGTATGTCTGCTACTTTTAGTTGTTTTCTTTTGACTCCACTTCCACAAGAGAGACTCTGTTAAACGCTACATGTAATTCTGCTGGGATGGATCCATGAAACTTTGATATAGAGGAGACTTTAAGCTACCGCACACATGAGGGGGAAACACTTCCTTTGCTGCTGGCAGACACTGGAGTAAAATGAACCAGGTATTGCAACAGAAATACACATTTCTTGTTCTTTTAATGCATCTACTGTAATATTTTCCACTTAAACTCGAGTACTTCCGTGTATTCTGAGTAATTTTACAAGCTGTGAACTTAACACTCTGTGTCTAACTCCTATATTCAGTGGTGTATGTGTGCAGTGTATCAAAGGGCAGTCAGGGCTGGTTTCTTGGAGACGTGGTCATTATGAGGCTTTGGACCTGAGCCGTAAATCTCTTCCTGGTGACAAAGCTCTAATATTTTCCATGTGCACTGTAGAAGGATAACAGATTTTTTCCAAAGCCAGGGTTTTAAATGGATGTGTCTATATGTACTGTTTGCCTGCCTCCGATGCTCATTTCTAGACTTTAAGTGATATAGCACCTGCTTGACATCCACCAAATTAGTAATACATGTGCCTGCCTGGAGTAGTTTAGCTCTCCAAGCTGACAGACATTCAGGACAAATAGTCCCCGACTGTACAGTAGATTTAAAGTGCCAGGTTTGACTGACAGCCATTCATACTGACAGGAAAATGCACCTGCTCAAGTTATTTTAATGCTCTTTCTATGGATGTTTTGCATGCTTTTGGTAAATCTCCCCCTCCCTCCCTTTTTCTCCTTCTCCCTCTCCCTCCCCTCTGCTGTGTACTTTGAGTGAGCTGTGAAATAGGCATTATAAATAGTGGTCATGGGTTGTGTATATTTAGCCACTCAAACAGCGTCTGAAACCAGAGGGTTTGTCTAAGGGGACTGTCATTACAGAGCTGGAGGCTCTCGGTGCCTCACGCTTAATGTCGCCTTTGTCCAGTAAGTATGGAGTATCAGTGAAGGGGACAGTGTGTTAACCTGGGTGCCTGTTTGTGTCGCTGCCTCATGCTCCTGCTGTGTGCTGTGTGCTGACAGGAGCTCCTGCATAGGACGTCCCTGGAGAGCCAGAAGCTGAGTCTTATGGGGGAGGTGTCCTACCTGAAAATAAAGCTGGCAGACATGGAGGGAAAACAGAACCACGGGGCTGAACGGCAGCACAAAGCAGAGGTAGGACAGGCTAATATACTCATACTTTACATTTAGAAATGTTTCAGTCATTAGAGCAAAGACTGTACGGTTGTCTGAACTGATTTGAAGCAGATTTGTATCCATCAAAGTTGAGTAAGACCATATGGACTACATTCAGTTACTTTCCATTAAGAGTCTGACCCATCCGTCACTTAAGTTGAGCTACAAATTTAGAGTTAAACTCTGAAGTCTCTGAGTGTCTGATACCCAATAACCAAACATTTTCTTTATAGAGGACTCAGTAAAGCAAGAAAAACCTCTTTAGCTTCACTCTTTGGAAATTTGCACCCAACTCTGCCAGGAGTGACAGGAAACACACAAAAATCTGCCTTGTGCTCAGATGTAGTTAACCTTGAAGTCAGCTGCTGATTTTATGGAAGACCATAAACACTTACTGGACTGATGGAGGGAAACATTCACCCCAACCCTGGCTCTGTTGTTCCTGGGCAAAATCCACAGGAAAAAGCGTCTCCAAGGGGTTTACATATTTTGTCAGTTTAACTGAATCATGTATTTACTTTAGCCTGATGTGTCTGGTTACCAGCTGACATCCCAGGCATTCAGTGACCGTATGAATAGGAGAGAGGGGAAGCAGCGAAAGTAGACAGGATACTGTAATGTATGTAGTTACTGTCAAAACACTGCTGGTCAAAGAGCCTTTGTGTCCTCAGGTTAAAAGAGTTCAGGCGTAGCAGAGCTGGCATGATGGATGGTGGACCAAATATGAGTGTGTGTAGGACGCAGCCCAGATAAATTTGTACTTGGTGATGGGTGAAGGTTGAGAAAAATGACCCTGCCTTCCCTGGAAAAACATGTTGCAAAAATAACAAAAATAGACATTTAAAGGTGTGTTGTGTGTAGTTTAAAGGTTTTTGGTGTGTAATTTAAAAAGATAGAAATACACAAATAAGTGGCTCTATGTAGAAAATATTTGAGTGCTTCTTAATTCATCTTTCATCTCGTGCATGAAACTTTCCCTACAGCAACAGCTGTCTGGACTTAAGGAGAATAGGAAAAAATCTGCTTTGAACCCTTTAAAGGCCTCCCACGTGCTGCCTGTACAACACAAACATTTCAACACAGAGACACACACACACAGACACACACAGCATGCTAAAGCCTCCTTGCTGTGGAGCCAGTAAACTCATAGTTAAATTTAGCCATGGAGGCACTCCATATCATCTGTCATATCCGCTGCACCGGACCCCGAGTGAGACTTCCTCTGTCCACAGTCCGAGCATAACTGGGCTGCTGTTTACACTCTTTCTGAAGGGACATCAGGCACAGATCAGTTTAAAAGATGGCAAACCTGCTCACCCCTCAAACACCGTATGAATGTAAACTGCTCATTAGATAACGTAGTAGCTTTAGGAAGATGTCAGCCAAATGTTCAACAGTGATGGCCAAAAGGAAGAGGGAAGTAAGGGCTCATATGAACTTCATGTTTACCCAGACCGGATGTGAAAAACTGGCCCTGTGTGCTTGCTGAAGAGCCAAGGTGGTGTGTTCCTTATACAGGTTCTGTATCATATTGATGTATTTAGTCCCCTGCACGATATAATACTTTCTCAAGTAAAAAGACTTCAGTGGGCATTTGCTAAAAGAAAAAGGATTTCAAATAAACTCCTCTACTTTGATGTCCATCTGCTCCTCTTTCTTCCAAATATTACCCTCTATCCTTTCCTCCTGTTTCTGTCAGACTGTTGTGAATTTCATTAGCGAGCTCCAGGAGCAGATGTGTAGGTTTCAGGAAGAGATCAATAGCAAGATCCAGGAGAAAAAAGCTTTGGAAATCCTGGCTGACAGCAACTCTCCAGTCAAGTGTCCCAGTGAGTCCGATGAGGATAAACAAGGACTGTCCTGCGACACGACCTCGGGGGTGATTCACAAACTAGAGGAGGCTCCAGAAAGGCCTGATGATGGGAGTACGCCCAGCCTGGAAGAGGCTGCTGGTTCAGATGCAGAGCAGGAGGGCCACTCTGGAGGAGAAAGTGTAGGCACAGCCTGCCTGCATGATTTCTAGTGTTGGCAGCACGGGTTGTCTCACTGTGGTGTGTTTAATCATTGAGTCCGGATACTAATACAAGAGAAACTTAACCAATACCTTCAACCTCTGGGTCTCTCAGCTGTGTGGTTAGTCTACAGATCTAATCCTATTTATCTGTTATGCATCAATAAATGACACATTTTTTGCATGTTACCATTGTCTTTGTCCTCTGGTTGTTGTGGATGGCTGCTCACCAGTGGCTCTGGTTCTTTTTGTGGTTTCTGCCTGTTGAATGGAGACTTTTGATTTCCAACTCTAATAAAGTTTGCTCAGAGTAGATTAACACTGAATCTCTCTAAATAATTAAATAGAAAGAATGGTTAAGTCTTGCACTGTTTACACAAATGTTTATTTACTACGTTGTGCTCTCATTCAGCACTGGTTGTCATGATGCTTTGTTCAGGAAGATAGGTTGGCTGTCGGCTCTCTCTGCATTTGAGATGTGTAATGGCTTGTGTTTGTGCTTTTGCTTTCCATGAATGGAGAAAATGTCAATGAAACCATGATTTCTGCACGTTGTGGTTGATATTTCACCACTCAATCTCACGGTTGTTGTCTCACTCTGGTTAGGGTCCACATTTTTCATAACTCTGAAAGGCTGTTATTCCATTTGTGGAAGCCAACAAAAGTTATCAGTTGTAAGCGTGTTTGGAGAACCTCCACCAGCCAACAGTGCATTCAGAAAAGTGACTTACTCAGTGAATAGCTGTAAGGATGTAAAATTTACAACCCTGGGACAGTTTTGTTGTCTGCAATTAACAAATGTTTCATTGGTTCAGATTAACCTAATGCCCCTCTGCTGTTACCAAACACTGAAACAACTTAAAATGCAAACTAATTATTTCCAAGATACGGTTTGATGGCAACTTTGCACCCATGAAGAGGGGGTATTGTGCTTTTTTAAAGGATTTATATTGTCACTCTAGTACTCCTGGAGTAGCATCACAGGTTTTACATCTCAAAAATATCTGTTTTCATGTCTCACTGGTGTTTGAGAAAACCTCAGCTGCTGTCTTTACAGCTCCCTGCCCCTTTCACTCTGACTGGCCTTCTGGAGGCCCTTTGGGGGCAGAGCTAGAGGTAGACCTTGATGTTTGGGGTCCACTGCTCTAACATGTCTTAAACCAGTTAGAAGATCCTTATGTGATCACCTCATCATTTCAGCAAGTTTCAAGAAGATCTTGAGCTATTTTCAGAATGGACTATTTTAAGCAGATTACTGACAGATTACCATGACATGTGAATACATCGCAATTTGAAAATCTGCACATGCTCGGTATTGACTTCCCGCATTGTTATTTAATATATTGTTATTTGATTAGAATATGGGAAAGCATGATACCCCTTCTTTGCAGTGAGACACAGCTTATGTAAAGCTGGTCCAATGGGACTCTGTTTTTATGTCATTATACTTTAAGTGTCATGAAATATGTTTTGTCATGACTCAGTGCTTATTACTAATATCCAAACCCATGACTAGTGTCCTTAAAATATGTGAACTAGCTTCCCAGCTGAGTGTATAAGCATGACTAGAAAGCATCGTCTTGAAGTTTAAACAACCTTTTTATCTGATGCTACATGAATGAAAAAAATATAAGAGTTTCATGCATTAACTTTAGCATCATCTTTGTGTTTAAACTAGCTTTATGACTGGTGTTGTCTTTTGTTGCAGGGCCTGCTGAAGGAGCTGAGGATTCTCAAGGACAAAGTGGAGCACCTGGAGGATCAGAAACTACAGTATGAGAAGAAACTCAAAGCAACAAAGGTAAAAAGAAAGATCTGAATTTCACAGTCTAGACTCCACAATCAGTGCCCAAATTCCACTGCTAACTGTCCACTCAACTTTCCTAAAAGCTGTACAATCCAATGTTCCAGCTTGTGAAGTGAGTCGGTCTGTTTTTGCACTCTCTCCCTCCCTCCCTCTGATTCTCAGACACCTTTGTTTTTGTAAAAAGCCTGAGAACCATTTCCCTCTGTTTGAATAAACCCAGAATTAGATTTGATAATGGCTGAGTCCCTTTTTTTACTGTCCTACATGTATACTTTGGCATGATCCATTGGGATTAATTTCTTAGAGATTAGATTATCTCTCCCATTATTTTATCATCTGTCTCATCTCTCGTCCTTTTAAAAGCTGTCCATTTCTTTCATTATGCTGTTAGTCTTTTACCTTTCCTCTCAATCATACTTTCCCTTTGGAGGAGACTTTTAAACTTTTACGTATGACTCCATGTGTTTACAAAAATTCTATCATCACAGTGTTGGCTGGTCAGTCTGGATATGACGGTCATCAAGGCCACGCATTTTGAAAATGTTCAAATGACTGTAGAAATGGATCCTTTTCTTTTTTTTTTTCCTTTTTTTTCTTCTTTTTTTTTTCCTTTTTTAACTCACGCTTAATTTGAAATAAAAGAAAAGAAAAAAGAAAATAAAAGAAATGGATCCTTGTGATGCATATATATAAAGTTATTGTTCAAAGTTGTATTATAATCTGCAAATCTGCATTTTCAGTTTAAAGTTAAAAGTGCAGCTACAACCTGCAGAAGGTGGCAGAAAATAGTATTGTTACCTTCCTTGTTTTCAACACATCAGACAAACAGAGCTCACCCTGAACTTCAATTATTGCCATCTGTTTTTTTTTTTTTTTTTTAAACAGATGCTACTTCAAAATAAAGTAAAAAGAAAGAGGCGTGATGTTTTGCTCTCTAGAACTTAATGTTGAACTGCTTTGTTGTGGCTGTTTTCATATAACGATTTATATAACTGAGGGGGAAAACATTTACACCTCAGAGGATTTGGATTACAAGTGGGGACATGTGTTGGCGCTCTAATGAAGAAACATGTACATGTGTTGTTTTGGTGAATGTGTATAAGCTCCTGGCTGTGCATGTTCGAACAGGCATCTTCTGGCACATGCGGTGTGCGTTTGTGCAGAGCTGCATGTCCTCTCAGCTGTGATTTCTCTCCGTGTGATTTCCCACAGGCGGAGATCAGCAGCCTTCAGCAGCTTCTGCTCTGTAAGAACGCTGAGATCGAGAGCTTGCACACTCAGCTCCTGGCCAGACCCTGTCTACCCTCTGAGAGCCCAGAGAGAGGTAAGTAAAGCACCCAGCAGCAAACTCTTCAACAACACACACACACACAGAAAAAACCTGCTCTCACTGACAGAGTAACCCAGCCTGATGGGTGACAGAGGTAATCACTCCTTTATGCATTCATTAACTTTCATAAACAGCTCTGGGGAAAGTCTCTGCCTTTAATTCACCGTCTGTCTCCCTTTTTTTGAAGAGATGCACAAAAAGATGCTCAACACCAAGTGAAAGCCTCTTATAAAATCATTATAAACCCAGGGGCTACGTCTACTCTTGATCATTAAATTATTTTCCTTTCTCCAGACATGTCTCCTTATTTCATTATCTTTTGTTTCCTTTTGCTCTCAGGGGCAGCTTTACCAATCACCAACTTGTTTCCAAAATTACTCGATGCACTCTCTCTGTTTTTCCCCTCGGCTTTTTGATTCCTGAAAGCGTAAAGTTTTGTTTGTTCTTAATTTCATCGCTCAAAGATGAGGCCCTCCCAAGAGCACTTGCTAAGTATATTATTACTGTCACTCAACAGCAATGCAGCCTGTGTGCTTGCAGTTGTTACAAAGAAAGTGTCCATGTACCGAAGGGGGCAGATAAATAAAGCTGACATGGCTGAAGCTACGATTGGTTGATTAAAATACGGGATCTAAAAATACGGGGTTTGGATTACAAAGTGCGAGCGTGTATTTTTGCCTTCTGAATAACCATATCACAGATGTTTCCATCCAGTCAAAATGCAGCTTTATATGACATAAGCAGCTGTGTATACAGGTTTATATAGTTTGGGGTTTCTTTTTATAGATGAGGAGCTGCAGAAGCTCAGGAGTGGAATGAAATCGCTGTTAGCAGCCAATGATGAGAAGGTAAGACTGCAAGCATCCTTTCTCTGTTTGGTCAGCACAGCTGTACATGGTTAACCCACACAGAGCTGTGTGTGTGTGTGTGTGTGTGTGTGTGTGTGTGTGTGTGTGTGTGTGTGTGTGTGTGTGTGTGTGCTGTCATCTGTTTACTACAGTGTCACACTGGCCTGTATGTAGCGCTACTATCACCACTGCTGTTTAAAAGGCTAGAAGCTAACCTCGTTGTGGATGTTGTCGTTTCACAGACTCTCCGCCCTCCGAACATTTATAGTACAGAGGAGCTTTTGTATTCTCAGAGTAGTTTGGACTTTAAAGACTTACAGACACAGCTCAACATGTGGCACACCAGAGAGAACACACAAGCACACACACACCCATACACACACACATCCAAGAAAACCATTTCGGGCAAAGCCACACTTAAGGAGGCCTCGACCTGCCAGGCCTAATTTTGGAGTGTGCTGCATTAAGAGAGCCATGGCAAAACCAGGCCTGGGCACCACTTCAAAACACACACACACACACACACACACACACACACACACACACACACACACACACACACACACACACACACACACACACACACACACACACACACACACACACATACACATACACACTCCACACAGCTGCTTACCACAACTAAGATTTCCATCCAGGCCTGTGTCAACCCCCTCCCTATCCACTGCTTTGATGTTAAGGCCATATGTTGAAAAAAAAAAAAGGATGTTTGTGTGGTATAGTGGTCAGTAACTGAAGGATGTAGAAAGTCCATATGTGTGTTTCCTAACCTTAGATAAACATCTTAATTGAGTTTTGTCGGCCTTCAAACCCTCTCAGTCTTCTCTGTTTCCCTCAGGACCGACGTATAGAGGAGCTCACTCTGCTCCTGAATCAGTGCAAGCAATTCAGAGAGGTCACTCACAGCACAAGGCAAGGTAATCAGCTTATTCCATTCTGGAGCCTCCCTGCTGCCGCCTGGTTCATGTTAGCAACAGTTCCTGAGCAAATTCTCAGCCACCACACTTCCTTTTGTTCAGCACACTAAGTGCAGGAGTTGAGAGAAAAACATGTCTTGTCTTTGTTGCGACAGCTCCACCTGCTGTTCGTTTATTGTCCAATGGTAGGACTGCATCCAGCAGCAGCGAGGAGGAAGAGCACGGACTGATGAAGAATGCTGATTCAGCCAGTGCAAAGTCTGAGGACGTTAAATCTGAAGTGGGTACAAACAGTTGTGTGATTGTTTCAGTTTTTTCCTGCATCAATATAAAAACTGCACCAACCTGACTATTTTACAGTGTATTTATAAGCAAGTGAGGTAACACTTTTCTTTAGGGGTCTGCAAATTTCATCGCACTGAGGTAATAATTAGACAAAGTTTTTTCTTATTTCTTTGAAATTATTATGTGGTGAAAATTAGCACATAACTTCTGGCCAAAGTCTGTTTTGCAGTGCGCCTGTACTCACAGTGTCTATCACAATTAGGAAAGACCAATTTACAACCCCACTCTTGGTGAATATCACATCTGAAGCCTTCAGTTGTATCATGTAAAACATTATAGGCCTAATCATAAAGGTTCATCATTTTACATGTGACCTCAGTTATGCATATCAACAAACTCTGTACTGAAGAACTTAGTGAAATAAAATAACAAATAGCTAACAATCAACTGCTTATTGGGAAATTGAATTATTCACTGAACATTTCAAAGGTAATTATCAGAGGAAACAATGAACCTAACTTCTGTTTCAAGAACTAAGCAGCTATTTATCACCTGCTTCTCTGGAAACAGCAGAAACGTTGGGATACTTCTAAAAACATTTTGTGGTGGGTTGGGATTTAATTTCAAATAAATTATTTGCTAATTGCCACCTTCTTACCTTGCAATCTGAAGTACCTTTCTAAGAAACTGGAAACAAACAGTAACCTACCAATTGTGACTTGCAACAATAAATTTGGACATAAATCTAAAAAAGTTATGTGCTAATTTCAAAGAAATAAGACAATACTTTGTCTAATCATTACCTAAGTGTGATGAAATTTGCGGACTTCTAAAATCAAGTTTTACCCCAAGTGAACAGGGTAATTTTTGGTTATGTTAACATTCACACTTTTCATCAGTAGAAATACCAGCTCATTTAATTTTCTCATATTTTCCATATCACAGGCTTCAACAAACAGTTCTTCCTCCCATCAAACATCTGTCTCATCATCCCATAAAGACAGTGATTCCAGGTAGTGACAGAGCTTTTTGTATAAATATCTTCCCTGGATTTAAATTTCACATTTCTGACTAGTTAGATTTAACATATCTGACTAGTTGGTTCTTTTCTTTTTCAGAACAGAATCACAGACTTTATCAAGCAGCATGAATGACCTGACAAATGAACCTTCACAAAAGGTACTTTGTAAGTGTACTCAGGGGGCTCTTAGGAATGAACCTCCCTTTATTTTGTCACAGGTATTTCACATCTGCTTGCTTGATTTAGCTCATTTTCTGTCTTATATGGTTTACCCAGAGTCCCCTGGCTGACACCAGGAGTCAGACGTTGCCTGTGAACTCCTCTCTGCCAGAGCACAATGGGACTGTAGACAGCAGCAGTGAAATCCAGACTCAAAGGTCTCCAGATGGGAGTGAAGATGGCGACTCCTGCCAAAGTAAGTCTAAACTTGAACTCAAACTACACAGGATGTTATTAATGATATGGTAGATAATGTGCAGTAATAACTCCTAATTGAGAGCACGACTTTGTTTTTCTTTGGGGGGCCTTGAGGCCAGCAGTTCGCCCTAGCAGAGGCAGCAATCATATTTGGAGCTAACCACTCCTCCCAGACCAGACGACCCGTGTGCCTTTGATCACAGCTAATTTCAGAGGCTCCTGACAGAGCAGATGGATCATGGGGCAGCGCTCTTACCAAACACACCCTCTCTGTTGCTCTGATTGACCACACTCACCCCAGCTCCACCCTCCCTCAGCTTCATCATCCACTTTTAGCTCAAGCCCCACCCTGATTCCTCTCTGCAGCATTCTGCCTCAGAGAGGTGACCGGCTGCGGCTCATATCACAAAGATCACACCTTGTAAAATTTAGTTCAGACCCTGTCATTTTCATGGGACATTAACCAATGAATCATTTGCTGAGCTCAATGGTCTGCGACCTGTGCTTTCCCTCTTCTGAAAGGAGCTCTGTGTTTAATTCAGAGCACCACATGTGCACCGCTGCACTCGCAACGTTCTGTTGGTTGGTTCTGTCTGGTATGCTGATAAAAAATGAAGTTTAATCTTTTTCGCTATCAAGATTTGGCCATAACAGAAGAAACTAGAAATTGAGCAGAACTGGCAAAAAATACCCATAATTTACAGAGTTGCTGAGTGAACCTCGCCACGAGTCTCCCTCAGTTTGGTAGAATGAAACTCAAACCATCTTAACTTTTAATAGAATGAACAAAACAGTGAACATCATCTTTTCTCTAAGGTTTTTGTATTATCTATACGTATAGTACCTGTATCTTTGTCACATAAATCTCATTTAACAGTTAAGTGTTGTTTGTTTCATTATGGTGCATTTTTACATCTCATATGCCATTTAATCTGTCCTGCCTTTGTATTGAAAGATACCCAAAGAGGTCTTTATTAAGGATTGGATTGGATGTGGTGTTGAGGAGGTAACTTGTTAGTCTGACAAATAATTAAGTTCTATACCACATCTGAAAGCTTTAAGACATAACCTTAACATAAGATTATGTGTAAGGTTTGAAGGTCTAGATATTACCATGAAAGTACGTTTAGAGAAGCAGAAGTTATTGTTGGAAAAACAAAGACTCAAAATTTTTCCTTTAACCAGTAAAAAGTGCAGTGTTCATTACTGCCTGCCTCCTTGGTTTGGGCAGGATCATATTTGAGGGTACAATAACTTTTTGGTGTAACAGTGATGCCTGCTTTAGTCTTGTTGCATCTTTGTCCCCCTCTGCTGTCCACTCATGGAAGTGTAAACCCAATTTGTACCTGTTTGTGTGACACTGATTGTTTTTGTGTCCTCTTGCAGGAAAGCTGGAGAAAGTTGATGACAGCACTTCCAGCGATAATTCTCCAGCTCACTCTGGAGCAAATACACAGCCGGGCCAGCGCACTGTGGGCTCACCAGAATACATGAAGAACAACAGGAGCTTCAAGAAGCTCTGGGGGAAGTAAGTAAGATTATACACACTCCACCAGAGAAAAAAAAAACAAACAAAAAAAACGCATGCCATCTCTTAATATAAGAACAACCTTAATCGGCAGATAGAGTGAAAGTCCCTTTGACTACACTAAGGCAATTAGGCAGTAGGAAGTGAGTGGACTGAGTAAGCAGCATGATATTTCCTTTTTTTTCCTGAAGAAAAAGATCTCTTTGATTTATTTTGTAGTACCTTAGTCCAGCAGACCCTGGACTTGAAAGAGAAAAGGGACAGAACAGCAGAAGAAGGTTAAACAGGAGAGTGACAGAGCAGAGGAAAAAACACAGGATAAGCTGTTTGTGCTAATGCAAACTCCAATCCACATGCAGCACTCTGCAAAAAAGGGGAGCCTTAATACAAGATAAAAACACTGAACTGGATGAGAACATGTCTTAAAAACTAGTCCGATTATCTGTCCATACAGAAAGATAATTTTCTTTGACAAGTAATCTTGAAATAAGATTTTTGAATCTAGAAAAAAGCATGCCTTGGAAAGTTTTCCCAGGTATTACAACAAAGAGAAAATGCTCAACTTTAGTTGTAAATACTTAAAAACACGCTTCCTTGAACACAATAATGAGTGAAATATACTGTCCAAAGTCTAAAACATCCAATTTCTTTCTTTTTTATTCTTAATTTTAGCAGCTGAAGCCTCAGGACAACAAAAATATTTTCTAATTTAGGTGACAAATGACTCAGTATTTGAGAAGTATGTTTCTTGATACAAACTGGCTCATCTTGAAATTAGCATAATCCCATATTAAAAGTCATGGACTGGATTACAGTTTTAACACCTCTTTGTCACACTGGCCTCAAAAGCCCCAGTCTCATTCACCCACACAGTCCACTGGATCACTTTTTGATCCACTTTTTATGTGATCCAACAACTGGAATCAAATCCCTGACTGTCAGACTTTGAGACAACATCATTACCAGTTTGCTACAGCCTCATATGAGCCTGTGGTGTTAAAACCGGTCCTTATTCATGGAACATACAATTTTCTGAACTCAAATAAGTCATGTTAGATTTATTCAAGAATAGTGTAGTTTGAAAAATAAAGAGAGAATAATCACCTCACCTTCACACCCCCCTTAGGCTGGAGGAGGTTGCATCTGTTTTAGACTGAGAAAGGATATATTTGTGATACATTCTGAGAAGCGGTTTGAAACTTTTAGTTTTAATCAGGACTTTTTGTCACATGAAGTGAAGTAATAAGGAGTTATGGTTCAGTTTGTGTCTCCTCCACATTGTTTTTACATGTCAGAGCCATTCAGCAGTTCAAATCTGTTTTTTAACAGATTTATTTTATGTTAATTTTAAATCAAGCACCTTGAAGTTATCACTTAATCTTGAAACAAGATTTTACATCAGACTTTCATGAGCGATTCAACTTAGCTTGTTTTAACTATTTTATTTTTTATTTTTTTATTTTAAGATCAAACTAAATTTTGAGTTTTTGCCATAAACCCATTAAAACATTAAAACCAAGCAAAAAGCGTATTAGAACAAGGTTGAATTTCTAACATGTCTAAATGTTAGAATTTAAATCTTGGTAAGTACAGAATAATTTGCAGTGCAGTCAAAATGAAGTGGTGTGTTTAGACTAGAGCATCTATCAATATAATACAGAACAGACACATCTTAGGGCATCAAGCTGTGAGTAACACTAAACAGATCTGCTCACCTTCTTTACACTAAATATGCTACAAACCAAGTTTACAAAGTTTGCTTGTTGTGATGTTCAAACAGTAGCGCTACATAACTGTTAATAAATAAATCACCTTGTTGCTCTGCATCCCACAAACGTTGTCTTAGAGAAAAGTCGTGTTAAAAAGAAGATCTGATCTTCATTCATTTACTTCAAAACCATAGACTGCATAAAACATGGACGTAATCTCAGTGATGTCACCCGTCTGTTCCTGATACCATGAAATGAAGCTAATCTGTGGACGCAGTCACATTGGATACAACTCAGGTCTTGAGCTACAGAGTGCCTGTCAGTCTCTTTAGCTGAGCTGTGTCTCTGATTGGACAATCAAATAATCCTTATTTTTTCTACACCACTAAATTGGAAAAAAATCACCTGTGTGTTCTGATAGAGAAATCAGCATTTAAAAGCCAAGCCGTTTTTTCAACAAGGCTGTGAATATGCTTTTCAATGCCATTTAAGTCTGTTTTTTGGCTGGGTGACTTCCACTTTTTATGCAGCCAGCCTCAAGTGGATTCTCGATGAACAACAACTTTTAGCATTTCTGCATAGGCTTCATTTTTCTAAACCGGATGTTGCCCCTTGTCATGCCCAAGTCATGTCTTTACAGCAGAGGGTGATAATCATGGAAAATTGAGTCTACCAATTCCAGCCACGGGTGTCACTGCAGTCAAAAACAAACAGATAGCCCTCAGAGCACGTTTTGTGATTATTTGTTCAACCTTGTCTCCACAGACTCCGGAGAACCCAGTCTGGGGGGCTCCAGGCAGCAGATCCCGATGGTGGTCAGTTTAGAAGAGGAGGACTACGTGCTACAGCTGGCCCGAGACTGACCAGGACCCCTGAATCTCATAACTCTGCACGGTGAGTTTTATTGTGCTCCTATCCTGAATTTGCATGGCAGTTCTCCTAATATAAGTGTTTCAAGATGTACCATCAGACTTTGTTGCTTTGAAATGAGCCCTACTTACTTTCTTTCCCAAATACCTCTTTAGAACTCCTGGAGGCATTTTTGGCAAGAGGATCATTTAAACAAGTCCAGTAGATTCATTACATTTCTAATGTCTTTTTTTCAGTGATATGAATATTCCATTCAGCCAGTGGACCAAAGAGCAGGTGTGCAGCTGGTTAGAGGACTATGGACTGGGCCAGTATGTCAGTCTCACCAGACAGTGGGTTGAAAGTGGACAAACACTCCTGGCTGCTTCACCCCAAGACTTCGAGAAGGTCAGGAATCAAACAGGACAGTTCATAAGGTTTAAAACTCAACCCTGAGATAATATCATGGCTATGGCAGTCTTTAGTTTCACCATGAGAAAATCTCTTTTGTGGTTTTAGGAGATGGGTATGAAGCATCCTCTGCACAGGAAGAAGCTGCAGCTGGCTTTGAGCGCTTTCACAACAAAAGTTGTGGAGAAATCATCAGAGCTGGATCACATCTGGGTCACACGTGAGTTTAGGCGGCAGATGTCATGCTGAAAGCTTCTTCTTATCCAAATCATAATGAATGAGTGAGACTTGTCAAGCTTCTTAAAACAATGATGATAAATTGTCAGGTGACTGTGACGTGAATCGGTGTCTTTTGTTTTTTCCTGTTCAGGTTGGCTCGATGATATTGGTTTGCCTCAGTATAAAGATCAATTCCATGAAGCTCGAGTGGACGGTCGAATGATTCAATACTTGACAGTGGTAGGATTTAACCCTGTGTAATGTCATACTTTGTATTTTGGTGAACGTCAGAAAATGCTTTGAAATCTTAGTTTCAAAATAAACCTAAATGTTTTCACTTTCTCTGGGGTTTTTTGCTCTTCTCTCAGAATGACCTCCTGACACTGAAGGTTACCAGCCAGCTTCATCATCTCAGTATTAAATGTGCCATCCATGTGCTTCACGCCAACAAGTTTAACCCGAACTGTCTACGACGTCGACCAGGGGAAGAGGTAAGCCAGAATGGAGACAAGTCAGAGGGTGGATTGTACGTAGATGTTGTCTCGTGCTTTATGTCATGATTTTAATTTTGCTGTTCTTACAAATATAACACATTATTAAAACACATTGGCCCAGTTTCACAGACAAGGCTTATATTAAGCCAGGAGTAGGCCTTAGTCAGACTAGTAAAGCTGGGCTATTTAAGTAGCTTGCATGAGCGTAGCTTACATTTGTTTTAGTTAGTCCCAGACTATGAAGTCCTGGAGTAAGCTTCAGTGACAACACCTGTGTCGATTCTCATTAGCCTATGTGGGAGCAGATACCATTAGCCATACATACTAACGGTGATGATAAAACCCTGGAGTGGAATTGAAGGCAGCTTTGCTGAAGTGAATTCTGACACCAAACATGAGTGAAGCCAGAAGAATGTGTATGAAAAAACTTTACTGAGTTTGAAAAAACTCTACTTAAACAAGTTGTGTGAAATCATGCTGTCATTGAAAGTAAAGGCCATACTGCTGCCATTGAACACAACTTGAAATGCCAAAGACCTCACAGGGGTCAGAACTCGAAGAGAACTGGGTACAGGCCTTCCTCTTAGAGACATGGAGGAAAGTCCAGGCTCAAGCAAAGGGATTATCTCTCATACGTCTTCTTTGTACATATGAAACTCTGATCCACAAGCGTTCGTCTGGCTGGCCTCTGCAGCAGATATTGGTCTTCATTTATCCATCTATCCATCCATTTTCTGAACCACTTATCCTTTTTGGGGTAGTGGGTGGCTGGAGCCTATCCCAGCTGTCATTGGGTGAGAGGTGGGGTACACCCTGGACTGGTCACCAGCCAGCTGACACAGAGACAGACGACCATTCACGCACATACTCACACCTAGGGGTAATTTGGAGCGCTCAATTAACCTGATGAGCATGTTTTTGGACTGTGGGAAGAAGCATGAGTTCCCCGGAGAGGACCCACACATGCACGGAGAGAACATGCAAACTCCACACAGAAAGGCCCCCAGAAAGCTGGGACTCGAACTGGTGTGAGGCTGCAGCGCTAACTGTTGCACCACCATGCAGCTCCTGGTCTTCATTTAGATATTCCAAATACTCCATGCTCCCAAACCAATTGTGTGCTCCCTTTCACAAACTATAAGGGAACTAAGGGTATTAAGCAGATGTTAAACCTGCCTCCTTGCAGGATTAATATAAACTTCAATTTAGTCGTGGAGTAGCTCTAATCCACCTTCTTGCAATTGGCTTTATATAATCCGGAACAGAAAAGAAATCTATGACAATTTTAAGATTAATCTGTGCAAGTGGTTTAAAGTCAAGCCAGCTCAAACTGCATTTTAGTCTTGGACTTGGCTTAAGTCTTGTCTGTGAAACCGGGCCATAGTTTGACTTATTTTCTGATTTTTGAGATGTAATGATTTCAGGCATCCACAAGGTGGCAGCATATGCACAGCTGCTCAAACATTTAAAACTGTATTTTTCCTCTCACTTGTCTCCTAAAGACATGCTTAACATACATCAGAAATTTAATTGGTGATATTAAAGAAAGACAAATGATTGTTATTGTCTTTGTGATCTTTCAGAGACAGCCCTCTCCCTCAGAGGTGGTGCAGTGGTCTAACCACCGTGTGATGGAGTGGCTCAGAGCGGTGGACCTGGCTGAGTTTGCTCCTAATCTTCGGGGCAGCGGAGTTCATGGTGGGCTGATTGTAAGTACCGAACTGCACTGTCTCATTTTTTGCTTCTCTGCAAGTCTTTAAATCCTACCTGCAGCACATGCTTACATGACGAGCCTGCAGACTGTAATTTGTTGCTGCCATCTGTTGTCAATATGCTCTTCCAAACAGATCCTGGAGCCTCGCTTCAGCTCAGAGACTTTGGCCCTGCTATTAAATATTCCTCCACAGAAGACTTTGCTCCGGCGCCACCTCGCCACTGCCTTCTCTTCACTGGTTGGGCCTCAAGCCACGCAGGAAAAGAGAGAGTACGGCAATGCTACAGGCCATGTGCCCCTCACAACCACTGCTAAAGTAAAGGTGAGGGCAAAATGCATGAGTCACATTGCCCCTGGATGTTGAAGGATAATAATCAAAGTCATTTTTTCATGTTTTCAGCCAAAGAAGCTGGGCTTCACTCAGTTCAGCCACCTGAGGAAGAGGAAACCTGATGACTCTGCAGACTATATCTGCCCAATAGACAGTGGAGCACTGACAGTAAACGGGGTTTCCCGCATGCCCACTGCAGCCCTCAGGGGCCTCAGCCCCACCTTGGACCGACAGGTTGAGAGGAGGGAGCCAGTGGGGGTAGAAGTTCAGGCTAATGGCCCAAAACTATAATTCTGAAACACCATATGAAAATCAAACATCTCATTGCCTTTCAGTGCCTTTGTGAATAACAGGAAGTTCAAACGCAGACATGTAGATTTTGTGATTTGCAGGATGGGCAGTACGGATGCTGTGTTGAGCAGCCACTTTAAATTGTTAATGTATTTTTATTTGGATGTTGCTTGAACTGTATCAGTGATTTGTGAAATGAAAGCTGCTCTCTGCATTCCTTACACAGTTGGATTCCAAAGCTCAAACTTTAGCTTTAAAACAAACCTTTACCAACTTCTTTGTATCTAAACCTCTGTAGATTTACATAATAAACTTTTCTTGTTAAATTCTGGATGGCTATTATGTTGTCATCCCTAGATTGCTGACAAATGGCTCCTTCTCATTTTCTGTATGACAGACAAAACAGTAAGAAATTAAACATTTTGATTCCTTGTTGTACCTTTTTTCTCATGCACCTCAATGTACCTGTTTGTAGATCTTAGGTCCCTCTGACCCAGTTGTTTTCCTGTCTTTATCTCATATTTATAAGATGAAAAGTTGGTCTTTGTTAGAAAAAGAAAATCCAACTTTTAACTTCTGTCAATAAACATATTTTTTTGCTTCATTTTGTTTTTTACATACTCCCTACTCAATAGCTACTTAGTGTCCTCTTCTTGGATACAGGAGACAAAATCTGGTGTAAAATTAAATCAAATTGCTTTTATTACTTTTTGATTAAAAATATAGCTGGAGTTGCTGCTACCAGCTGTCAGAGAAGAACGTGTATCTTTATGGACGAGTCACCTGCCGGTATGAAACTTGGACAACCTGCCGAGCAAATTCTGCCCACTACTGGCCAAAAATGAAACTGTACAATCTCCCAGTACTTATTCCAGCTACTGGTCTTTTAATTTCAAACTATCAACATGATGATACTGTAAGGATTAAATAATCATAAATAATCAGTGATCAAATATTACCAATTGTGTAATATATGAGAGGAATTATAACTCAAAGAAAATAAAATTAAAATATTTTACTCTCTTTAACGAAGCAGTATTAGAAGTGTATGTATATCTCTTTCTGCTGCATCCCTGTTTGTCTCCCTTTATTCAAATCTTAGTAACTCAGTCTTGTAAGTAAAATAAAAGCTAATTTTGAGTAAAAGGTTATTTTTTGTTTAACCAACTCAATTTTGAAGGTAAGAGTATTATTTTTATTGATTGAACCTTAATTATGCTCAAGAAACTAACAAAAAAGAGGTGAAATAGCTTTATGCACTTCTGAGTAAATCGATCCCAATTTTTGACAAGCTTTATCTGTTTGGCTTTACAGTGTGTGACAAGGCAAACTGGGTTATAAAACATTATTTAGTCATCTATTTAAGGCTGAAATAGACACTAGTTTGCTTTATTATGTTGATGAAAATAAGCAAAAAAAAAAAGCAAGTGTTCAGAAACAGAGTCTAATCCTTTAGAAACAGTAGAGGTAGCACTTTTGACCCTTGATGGTGCAGAATACTTTATGATTCAACAGTCAAATTAAATTGGGCAGTAAAATACATTAAAAAAAAAAAAAAAACAACTAAATCCACTCTTTCTGACTTGATACTTGATTGAAGATAACATTTTGTCTGTATGACAAGCCAAACTCGATTGCATTGTTTATAACTGTCAAATTAAACAAAGGATCTGCAGACAGACAAACCTGTAACCCTGTTACTGAAGCATCTTGAATTCTCTTTGTATAGAACAGGCTTTAAAAATGACCATGACCTGACCCAACATGCCTATTTATTTAGCTGAAGCCTTAGAAGAGTATTGCAGGTGTTGTGACATTAAATCCCAAACATGATGCTGTTAAATAATGAAATGAATGAAATGTAGACATGGTTGTCTTGATTGGTGCCAACCTTGCCAGTACTCTGCTTTTTCAAATGAATTTGCAAAGTGTTGGATCTTAGTGCTCTGTTCAGTAACTGTGAAGCAGAGAACTACTATGACCCTCTAAAAGTCTACAAGCATGTCTTGCACAGTGGCACAAAGGGCAGTGCTGGGCTCCCCTCTGAACCCTTTTATAGGAACAAACAGCCTCAATTAGACCAAACACAATAATTAGGGAATCTTTTTATCTCTGCATATCATTAGTTCCCCTACAGACAACATCCAAATCAATGATTACAAATGGCAGGTTCATAAATAAATTAGTCCTTCTGATCAGTGTGTAACGTTGCAATTGATCCCGGGTGTTAAGAGGAAATTAAAGGGCTTCGGGAATGAGGAACAGGGTGGCTGGATCTGCAAATTTAGCAGACTGAACTGAAATACAAAGCAGTTTTTTGTGGTCTAGGGGTATACAACATATGCAAAAGGTGGCCCAGATGTAGAAACAATGCAAAAGACAAACTAGAAATGTGTCCTTCTCTTGAACCAGCAGATGTCAGTGTTGCCTGTGGTTTTGTCTCGCTGAGAAGACTCTCAGCGCTGAACCTTCACAAAAGAGTCTGAAGAAAATTTCAGTATTATTTTTTCATCAGTAAGTAACAGTCACATTTTTCTGTTTTGTTCTGGTTGCATTCTGAAGTGTGGGGTTAAACAGCTTTCTTGTCAGCTCTTAGTCATTAGCTTACCTGAAAAGCTTGTGGCAGTGACTGATTCTACATTTGTAATTTCACTTTTGGCTTGAAAAGAAATACATTTGCAAAAAGGAGATGAGACTGAGCAAAATCTGGCCTTAGGTCTCACATATTTCCAGATGAGATTTCTAGACTCTCTGCGTTAGCTTGGTAAAAGACAGACTTTCCAGGATTAGAGACAACATCCAACAATATTTGATGTCTTCAACAAGCCCCAAAATAGTCAAAACAGCAGTGATCAAACTAGAGAATACAAACTTGCTTGCTTGAAGACTCTAATAAATTTGTTAAAACAGATTTGATGTGCACTCAAAATTTGACAGAATTTCTATTCCTACTGTTTAAGAATTGAAACAACAGTCGTGTTGTGTGTGTGCACACGTGGGTCTAACTGTGTGTGTTTGCTTGCATGTGCTTAGCAGCGCCTGGCATTGTTTATAATAGTGCATCTTAGCTAATTTCAGTAATGTGATCCAGCCTCCACTTGCTGACAGTTTAATAGCCATTATTTGTGTCACCCTCTCTCATAACGCTTTAGCAGTAAATTGCTGTGTGCAGGAGTCTGCAGTGTGACTGACACCTTACCTTGTAATATGATATCTATTGTTTTAATTAAGTGAAAGCGATTGTGACATTTATTGGATTCCAACTTACTTCTTAATGGCAGCACATGAGAAAAAATGTGGAAGTAAATTACCGTGGTTTACATTGCATAAATAATTTGCAAACCCTTTGCTAATGATTACACATTATTCTCCCAGTGTGGCTGTCAATTCATTTGAATACATCATGAATAAAAACACTGAATTGGTGATGCAATGAGACCCCACTCCTGGCAATGTCTGAGCTCCCCTTCTCCTCTTTGTCTCATCATCTTTGTGTGTGTGTGTGTGTGTGTGTGTGTGTGTGTGGGAGAGAAATGTTTATTTATTCTCTGGCACATTTGCGGTGAAATTTTTCATTCAAATTATAGGAGCAGACTTTCTGCTACCAGTACTCCTGTTTAAAGTAATGCCAGTAGCCAGTGTGTTGGCGCTTTAAGTCATCACCCTGTCTGTTTGATCTATGGACTCACTCAGACATCTTTAGTGGAGCGTAATCTTGTTTTTATATGATGTCACTGGTCGTTCCTGTCATTAACTTGCCACCAGCTTGCCAGTTTGGGGAACATATTCCATGTTAGGGTGGTGCATGTGTTGCATACTCCCCATCCAGCCACTAACGCTGTATCTGTCTCTGGCACACCAGTTTGTTCTGACAGGCCTGCCACAATGATGACTGCATCACCCAGATGCGGCGGAGCAGCTTGCAAGCCAACCCTGACACGCCGTCAAAAGGAGCAGCCAGCCGTCTGCATGAGCCTCCGTTTGCTCCATCAAACCTCAGAACCCATCTCGTCCCGAAGAGCCAGCCACCGTCAACGCGGCTGCTCCTCTCTCTTTGCTCTCCACGCAGACTGCTTCCAGACTAACAGTCTTCTCTGGCGTACATGTTGTGTAGTGTTTACTCCTGAATTCAGTGGCTATAAATCTACTCAAATCATCCACAGATGATCTGAAGCCACCACAGAGAAACTGTGACAGTGGCAGTCCAAAACAAGCCTGATGGAACGGGATTAGGGGAAGTGAAGGAGAAGAGCTTGGTTAAGATTAGCCTCTTTGGCGCCATGGAGCCTTTTTACTGGTAGCCAAGATAACTCGCTCTCTGTCGCAGTTTCTGCACTTTTTTATAGCCTGGAGAAAGTGAACAGTTTACATGAGACAAGAACAAGACCAGTTATTATGAATAAAAAAAATTACATTAGCATAGAGAGTCCTCTTCCCACTAGACAGAATAAGTCTGATTCTCATCTTTCACTCTTTTGAACAATACATTTATTTCAGATAAGCATTTAAAATCAGGAGAGAGCATGGGATCATCCCTTGGTTCCCAGAATTCTTTGCTCATTTAACTGTCGGATATTTAAAGGGGCCTTGAGGGGTTTGAAAATGATCTTGAAGAAGGCTAACTTCTAGATATTTGCCTTATTGTAATTCACACCTTAGAATGAGATTATCAACATCAATATTGCTGATTACAGGTTTTTTTGTAACTGCTACTCCTTCGCTTCCAGTTCGGGTTGAGCAGGACTAGATTGATGCGCACGTCTAGGTCTCTATAACAAGTTTGGCGGTTGACTCAAGAGAAGAGATAAAACAAAGAGATCTGCGTTTTTCTCTGCTAAAAATGGTTTCAATGACTAATTTTGTAGTGAAGGTGGACACAGGAGCCTAACTGTAAGACAGAAAAAGGACAGAAGAAAGCTAAATGGAAGAGTGATACAGCCCAAGCTAATGGCTAATTAGCCTTTAGCTCAGGCTGTATGACTGACAGGACACAGATAACCAGGATTTACTAACATTACACATTATTAACATGTCTTAGAGCACTGCACTACCAGCTGCCACTAAACTACTTTCAAACTCACAGTGTTTACTTCTTGTCATGTGAGCCTACAGATACGTTGGATCACCGGGCTACCGGCTGCTACAATGTTTGCTGGGTGTTACGTTTCAAATCGTGGAGCTGTGTAACTGCACTAATAAATACCTTAACCCGGTGCATTGTATTCAGTAAAAAGTTGTCTTGAACATAGAAAATTTGTTTCAATGTGATCCCCATTTAATTCCAAAACAAACACACACTTCACTAAAACTAATTTATGACAGTGTGCGGTGACTCCAGGCCACAAGGTGGCGAGGGAGTACAATTAAAACAGATCCTCCTCATAGCACCTTTTAAAAGATTGTTCTTTGCTTTTCAGATAGCAACAGAAGGACTGTGGCTGGATGAATCATGTGCAGGATAAGGCTATCATGGTAAAAAAAAAAAAAAAAAAAAAAGACTAAATATGAAAAATTAAATTGCAGTAATTTTTTTCGTTCTTCAAAAGTAAGTCTTTGTGACAAAAATATGTCCCAAAGTCTTTCCAACAAACCTGCACTTAAACAAGGAATGTGGATTATTTATAAAGTTGTAATCAACAGATGAGTTATTCTCTTCTTAGTGAGAGGTTTTGAAGCCAATAGACTACCTTGATGGCTTCTGGCGTATTGTCCTGGTTCAACCAAAGCACACAAGTTACTTGGTAGCATCACTGGACTGATGTCTCACCAAAACATGCATTAAACTCATACTGCCGTTAAAAGGACAAAACTCACGACTTTGATAACTTGATAAACTTTGATAAAAAAAAGTTATTAAAATAAAGTTGTCTGTGTAAAGTGTACACCGATAGAGAACTGAGGTACTTAGACTCAAGATGTTTTTGAAGCAGGCTGCAAACGTGTAATTTATGCTAAAAAGATTGTCTCTTTTTCCTAAGTGCGTATGTGGTTTCCACAGTGTTTCTGAAGACAGCCCCAAGTGGACTCTTGAGGAACTGCAGTTTTCAGTACTCTCACATGGGCTTCATAGTTTGATACCAAAGGTTTTTGCCAGGTTTTTACACAGCCTTTCAGGATCCTTTCCTACGATATAACAATATATCACTGATGAGCTAAAGACTGAGCTGCTCTCATGTAGGGAAGCTTTTAAGCACAACTTCAAAAGATACAGCATGTTCCTAACTCTAATAGAAACTAAAGGCTATTTCAAATCCCCTTCAAAGTAACATTTTCACTAAATTATGACTTTATACTTGAAAAAAAATACTTAAAAAAAAAAAAAAATGTTCAAGTATGCAAGTATGATTGTGTGGGTTGCAAAGTGCAGCATTAACAGTCCACAATTAGCTGTCAGTAAGTGATTTTCACAGACTAAGGTTAATGCACTAAACATTTGGCAAGACTAAGAAACCTTCTTGAGTAAATAAAACCCTTCAAGCAAGCTCTAGTATTCAAAGGATGTGAATTTTGGTTTGGCATCTAAGGACATAATTGGTGCAGAACACTGGAAACACAGATATTCTTACCAAACTGGACCATTTTGGAGAAACATGTGCCCGGCATAAATATCCACCTTTAGGGTCAAGTGAAACACTTGCGGCATAAACACAGAATGGTAAAAAAAAAAAATGCAAGTAGCCTCAGATACACAGAGGACATCAGAGAGCCAAATGACAGATAAAATCAATGTCAGGGAAACATTTCTGGAAAACTGAAGACTAAATAGCCAATGGAAGGAAGCTGCAACTGTCGACCTCAACCTCAAAAAGGTTGTACAGGTTGCCAAAAGTATCATGAAAGTGCTGAAACTCCAAAGAGTTCCCATGTCAAAGCAAAGGACCCAGTTTTCTTTCCTCAGGCCATCGTCATGGGTGATCAAGACTGACATGCATCACCAGAGGCTTTCATGTCTGATAAGAACACCTGTCTGACTCTCTGGGGGAAACTGGACAGAGGAGTGCCATCACAAATAATGTTTCATAAGTGCCACATTGCAGTCGGAAGAGATGATGGCATCATGCACAAAAGTATGAGTAAAGGTAAAAAAAAAAATAGAGAGCAGTTTTTTGTTGAGTCTTATTTGAAAAGAAAGTCAGTACCAAGAAATTAGTTCAAAAATTAAAAGCGTAGGAGATCAACTGGGATTTTGTTGATGGATACATAGTTTGAGACTGCTTTAAGTAAATGGATGCACAGAGGCCGGTCGGTTTATTCTTATTCTTCAGGGCCCATTACAGGGACACAAAGAGAAAGTCAATCAGTAGAGGTTAATGTAGACAATCTTTAAAGGGGACAGACAATGAATGCAAAACACTCCTCAAGTGCTGCTAAGTAAAAGTGTCAAGCCAGTGACACGGTGTGTGTGTGTGTGTGTGTGTGTGTGTGTGTGTGTGTGTGTGTGTGTGTGTGTGTGTGTGTGTGTGTGTGTGTGTGTGTGTGTGTATTCACAGCTTATACAACAATGTATGCTGTGCATTTTCAACATCAGCTGCCACTCGCAAATTTATTGTGTTTTTCTAAAGGAAAATTTTCAGCTATTTTTGCCATTTTTGTCCACAGTTCATCATTTGCAGAGGATACATGTTGACGTGTTTATAAAACATTAAAAAACAGTTTTTCCACTGCAGTCTACCAAGATTGCAAGAGCATGATGTGTTTTTAAAGTTTACAATACTGGCCTGGACCAATAACAGCAGAACTATTTCAGTGTATGACTCTCTGTTTACACGACACTGTTTCATCTGAAAATGCTAAAACGCAGTGGGAAAAATCTGCGTTTACACAGAAACGCAGAGGGACTGAAAACGCTGTAGTAAGCATGCCAGGCCTGCAGGTGACGCTACAACTGTCTTGTCCAGAAGCAGCTTTTGGGAGTTCTCCACTGAAGTAGAGTTGAGCTGATCATCTGGTGTATTGGCGAATGCTAAGTTAAAAAGTGGAGCAACAGATGCACAATGCGGTTGTTCGTGATGATCGTAACAACAGTCCTGTTGTTCTGTTGTATGCCCTCGCGCTAAGCTAGTGTGACGTCAGCGTTTCCACCGAAAACGCCGGCTTACTGTTTACACGGCCCTTTTCAAAAGTTTCCGTTTTTGGTCTGCTGAAATGCAGTTTCAGTGTAAACATGAGGCTGGAACGCAACAAAACTTTTGTGTTTCACCCTCAGGCATGGATGATGTTGTCGTGTAAACAGCCCCTAGTCTTATTACAGGTGAGAAGTAATAAAATGGGGATTCTACAAAGCTGTAAGAGTCAGTTGGGAACCTGTAGAAAATCAGCAAAAAAAAAAAAAAAGTTTAATCCCCATAATAGTTGGTTGAGTCTGCTACTTTGTGTGTCAGTGTTTAACTTTGGGAGATGCCAACAGCTCCATACCAGCACTTTTCTGGCCATTTCCAGTTACTGTCCTTCACCAAGTTTGTCAGTAGATGACTTAACTCTATATTTAGTTTACAGACATGAATGTGGCATCAGTGTTTTCCTTTAACACTCAGTTGATAATAACACAAGCTTATTGAAAAAAAAC
The DNA here is from genome assembly GCF_033239565.1 of Halichoeres trimaculatus. NCBI lineage: Eukaryota > Metazoa > Chordata > Actinopteri > Labriformes > Labridae > Halichoeres > Halichoeres trimaculatus. Next base: position 28,806,433 of record NW_027437181.1, read on the forward strand.
AAACAAAAAAAAACAAAAAAACAACCACATTAACTGTATTTTCAAGGAGCTGACACAATGGCTACTTTTCATCCATGCCCATTTAAGTTTGTGACAAGTTCGGTTCTATCATTTTTATTCATGCATGCACCCTGCGCTGTATTTTTATTAGTCTTTTGTATCAGTACAGTGAATGTGCTACTGATGTAAAACACTCCTTCCTGTCTTTGACACATCCTGTTTACAAACTTCAAAAACATATAGCAAAGGGGCCGTTAGACGCAATGAGAGTGTCTCATTTGGGCAATATTGTAGAAGGAAATATGCATGAAAAAACAAACCCCAACAGCCATGCTTGATGAAATTACAGACAAAAAATGGTCTCTGATGAATTGGTACTTAATTACTGCTTGATTAGCATAATTATGCATGTTAATAGCATCTCAAATGAATTGCAGTTGTCAGGAGGGAGGAAGCATCTGTAGTAGTGGCAGCCTGATACATATTTCTCTCTATCCAACAGCGTTGTCTAACTCTTCCCCTTAAGTGTTCACCATTAATCACTACACACTCCTTTTCCTTTGGAGTGAAATTTGGCATTTTGGGATAATTGGGCTATTATGGTGTGCTTGTCACATCAGTAATGGAAGGCTAACGAGCCCCCTCGTGTGCTAGCTTTCAGAGATGATGGTACAGCCCTGAGTGTCATGGCAGGTAGAGATATGACCTAGTCATGTTGAGACATATGATCATATTATTCTAACTGTTATCATATAATCTGCACCATGTTATCCGTATTTTATCCTTATTCTTGTACTATCCGATATATAGGCACAATTCACAGTAGTAGTACTTAAATCAGCACGACATGCCAGTTTTCCATGTATGCAAAGAAAATTAATTCTTGAATTTTGTTTTCCTGTTTTGTTTTATTATGTTCTGTATTGTAGTGTTTAACCTACAAGGTGGCATAGACTCAGCCTCAGAGGTACGGTGAAAAGCAGAGACATCCAGAGGGAGCACTGAGTATAACTGCTACTTTATTACGCCACAAGAAGCCATTTGTGGTGGTTTAGTTCCAGCGAACAACAAGGCATATGATGCATAAATTCAGGGTAGGGAGGGAAGATCGAGCAAAAACACCCAGTGACTTTCAAAATAAAACAGTCCGTGTCAAAATCAGTTCGTATTTAGCTTGACTACGATGATAAACAGACATAATGAGCAGAGTCCGACCAGGAGTTAACAGATTTAAGGTTTTACAGCCCAACACAAATGAAGAGAGGCTTATCAATGGAGTGGGAAGCGTGGGGACTCCTCAGTCTGCGACTTCAGCTGTCTGTCAGTCACACTGCTTGTCGGACTGAAGACGCAGTCGGTGTAAGTTGATGAGCACAATGGAGTATCTGGTGTATTTCAGGCGCAACAGTTTCCTGCTGTTTGGTTCTGCTGTCCTACATTAGGATAACAGAAGCTGCTTTATAAATGTTTAGCTTCATGTCAGCGCTGATACAATCACTGACATACTCATAGACTAATTGCTATACTTTCAGGGCAATTGTGTCGGTGTATTGACAAAAGATACTTTGACATCCCACAAGAGGGGAATTCAACCACCAACCTACCAATTAAATGATGACATGTTTTACCACTGGGCCACAGCTGCCTGGATTCATGCATCACTGCTTTGTCCTGCAGCTGTATATCCAGTTTACTGTACCTTGGTCTGAAGAGAGCAACTTGCTTTGGCCTGACAGACTTTTCCTGTCTAAATAACCTTTGGGCTGTGTGTCTGAATCCTGTACCTTACAACAATCAATGCTGTGATGGATTGCATTGATAGCCCTCTCTGTGGCTTGCATCACAGATTCTCAAGATGACACAACCAATTTCATGGTAAACATTTCCTCCCACTGCCACTTCATCCAGCTCCTTATTATTGGCAGACATGGAGAGGAGGGGAGGGATGAGGTTGGGCGGAGGGGATTCAAGGTTGCAGGTGGCAGCCAGGAGCCCTTATGGATTGAGGCAAAGGGCACAGTCTGAGATGAGCTCTGACTGCTTCATTGGGAATTCCTCTCAGGAGTATTTTACATTTGTAATCATCTCTAATCTCCTTTTATTTGGAACTGTGTCTTCAACAACAGTCAACTGTGTTACCTCATGTATTTGGTATTTGAATGCACAAACATGAAATTAAAGAATTAAACAACTTTTGAATTACAGCTGTTTAAATATTTATTCTGGTTCCTGCAAGTCAATGCATTTTTCAAAATAAAAGTCTATTTCTTTAATTTTAATGTTATGACCTTAGATGGCCATTATTTGTGTCTATAATCAGCAAAGCCATTGGCCTGTGTGACAGTGAGTGTTGTATTGGACATTAACTCAGTGACGTCTGGTGGTCTGTCATTCCCACAGACAGCCTCTTAATGCCCTAATGGCTCATTTACATTATTGATGAGCCAACCCTGTGTCACCTCAAACACAGACTATTTAAAGGAAATAATTTTATGCAAACTACATATTGATGCACTAATGATCAATTGGCCCTTGTTTTGTGTGTTAATAATATGCAACTGTTGCAGTGTGATGTACATCTTCAATTAGAGAGTTGCTCTGTCTGCCAGCAGACTCAAACAAGTGGTGCCATTGCAGCCTCTGCTCTGCAGAATGATGTAAAAGAGGATGGCTTTTGGATTAAAGTTGTTCTGTCTAAGCTCTTCAAATTTACTCAAGTGTGAGAACTATTTTGACTTGACGTGGCCCAACCTGAATTGTTGCTGTGTACCATTAAAACATTATGTTTCTACTGCTTTTTAAAAATGTAATAAGGACACAGAGGAGCAGTTTTGGTGGGTTTCATCCAACAGTATCTGCCTGGCTCAACTGGTACCCTTTCAACAAGTCTTTACTACATGATTCTTTAGCCATTACAGTTTTTTTCCCTTTAACCTTCTTTTCTAATTGCTTATCATATTGGTTTTCAATAACTGCGAGTATGAACAAATGTTATTTGAAATTGACATGAGAATAAAAAGCAGCAAACATCAATCTAGCGACCAAGCTATTAGCCTACTCCCAATGATCACATGATGTAGAATGGGCACACACAAAAAACACTATTGCTAGTAGCATCATTTGCCCCAAATCGAAAGACAGAGAGGAGTTGATCTGATTAGTTCACAACTGGATAACATTTCTGTGGATGGTTGCAAGCAGTACTACCAGGGCTCAATATCTGCACGCTTATAAAGCTAACAGGTTTTACGTTCTCGAGGAGCACACTCAGAAATGGTGGTTGGTTACACAAGTAACATTTCATAGTGATAGACCGAAGAATTGAACCTGAAGACCCCTACAAACTTTCCAGACAATTGGGAAGAGAGTTTGACCACTACTGTGGGTAAACGTTTAAGTCTATCACTGGTGTGGACTGTTTGTTGACATTTACAAATGTATATGTTACCAAATGCATTTTAATTGTCACAAGTTTAGTATCTTCAAATGAAATCAACATACTTCAACCCTTTAAGAAAAAGAACACAACTATAAAGAAATGTTTTAAAAAGAATTTCTTAAATTGTTTCCTCAATCAGCCAAAGCAGAATCATTTTATTGCACAGTCCTTTAAAGAAAAATCTCTCTCTATCCACCTTCAGGTTCTAAAACAAATCATAAACTCATCAGCTTTTTACTCATTGCTGAGGAATGCACTGTAATTCAGTGTTGTGAGGGTGGGGTGTGGGATTCCCCTTATCTTGGGCTGTCTACCTATCATGGTGATAATGGTGTGATCTTGGTTTCTACTGCAGAACTATGTGGTTAGGGAATTTTAATAGTATTGTTACATAACACCGACTGTTCACTGGAAGGCAATTTCCTTGTTGGTTTATTGCCAGTTTCATGGTAAACTTGAGGACATTAAAAAAAGTATGACAAGACAAACCATCTAAACAAATCTGTTGCATGTTTTGATCAAAGATAACATCAATCTTCAATTTTTATACTGTTTGAATATGTACCTTTGTCAGGAGTCAAATCCAGTCATTCATACAGAAAGAAGTTTCAGGTATCTTCAGAAAGGTCAAAGAAGTGAAATCTAAGCATCTAATTGTTCAACTGCCTCAAATACTCTCTCTGGGGACATCTCTTTTCTCCAAAATACGATAATCAATATCCTAATCAATGACATTTGTTGTTCACACAGTGATGCAAATGGGGTCTGCCAGTTCTGTTATTGTGTCCCTGACAAATTGGGGACATTGTTTGCATGCAAGGAGAATGCCTGTCTCCCATAGAATAGCACACAGCACAGCGTGACATGGAGGATTTGTCTTTCTGATTGATTGGTGTCATGCTTAAATGCTTATCAATCTCTTGATTCTTTGGAGCTACCCCTGGAAGAATAAAGCTCTCATGAAGCCACAGTTTGGAGCATCGAGGTAGCGTTGTTAACTTCAACAGCAGCTACTTCAAGAGAGTCTGTGACAGAAAGATTGATTATTATTCCCTATATGGGCTGAAGGGAGACACTGGGGACATGCTAGTCTGTGTATCATCATTTATATCTATGACCTACAAGGTATATGGATGTCACCACTTCCTTTTCAATCAAAGATAGATGACCAATATAAATCACTGAGGACTGTGAATACACCTGCACCAGTCACAGTGCCTCAACCTGGTAATAGATTATTTCCTTTTGTCTAGAAGGTCCTATTATGTATATTGAATGTATCTTCACTCCTTATTTCCCTGAAGGTATCCACACGTGCTTACATAGAGAGCTGAAATTGTTCAGCTTGTGCTTAATTAATGTCCCGCTCAGAGGTCAGCCCTGACTGCCCCTTTCCCTCTCTGACAAGACATGTGTGGTAGTGCCTGCCTCTCTAAATTAAGAATCCCATAAAACAGCTCCACTTTCACAATCTCAATCATAGGGTGAAGAGCCATCACCACCCCTGAGGGCCCCTCGTAGCCCACCGAGCCCTTTTAACAATGAATTACCACCGTCTCCACCAGTGCCCACATATCCCGTTCAGATTGATGGCCAAGAATAAAATGTCCCTCTTCACTTTTGGCCCTTCTGCATATATCAGCCAGAAGGCCCATCGTTTATCAGGCCCAATACTAGTGCTAAGTGTGCAGGCTGCTTCCATTTAGATAACATATAATAATGTAAAAGGCTTTGAGGAGTGGTTCTTTGGGTCTCAGAGCCAGCTGTCACGGGCACAGATTTAGACCAAGTTTTAGGAGAAGCTGTAAGGGAGTAGCCTTACAGAGTGGTGTCTGTGTGATATTTGCCTTTTAAGAATCATGTGGTATAAAAAGCAGCACTTCCATTAATGTATGAGTAGATGTTTCATGTTCAGAGTAAAATGTTCTCTTAAGGGCTTGACTGACATAAACTGCATCCAGATTTAATGGATGATTAATCTCAAATTGTCATATCACCTGATACTCACCAACCACCAACTTTTGGAGGCCACAAGTGTACCCAGCAGACGATGGAAGATGATTTCCTGCTGAGACTCTCATTTCTGTGTGTGTGATAGCCTTGTGAATGGCTGGGGACCCATCTAGGGTGTACCCTGTTTTGCACCCTATGGCAGCTGGATTTGCTCCAGGGCCCCTCAACCCTGAACAGGATACAGATAAAGATAATGTATGGATGGTATGCATAACACAACTCAAAAGAAAGTTGGAAAATTCATTCAGGATCAATCTTGAAATAAAAGCACATATGCAAAACTGCTTTTATGTTACTCTTTTGAGATGTCAAATTGTGATTGAACTTTTTCATTTTCTCTACATTATTTTCATATGCAGTTATTATAAAGGTCAGGGTGGGGACACAGTCAGGAGTTTGGAAAAATAAGTCAGAAAACATGGGAAAATATGGAAAATGTGGATTAGATGAAATGGAAATGGATAGCGCAGGCCTTTCAAGATGTGAAGTCAACATGAGTAAAGCTGAGGCAGGGAGAGTGACAGAGGTTATGACAGTGTCACAGATGACAAAGTGTCACTCACACACAGTGGAAATCGTCCTCTCTTCAGAGCAGCACCCTCTCCGATGCCTGTCTGACAGTCAAAGAGCTTTTCTTAGGTGTGAGACAGCTGGTGTCAACACTGAGGACCAGTGTTGGTATGGAAGGAATCCATGCTCCAAAATAATCTACAACCATAAACTTTTACTTTTCAATAACTCAAGCTTGAGGTTGTGTGACCCTGTGTGTTGGTATATTTAAAGATCTGTGAGTGAAGACTCTAAAACCTCATTACCAAAAGACATCAACAGACTGGAACTTGTAAAAAGGTGTTGATCACAGCTGATCACAAGATTTGTCCTAAAAAGGAGGCAATTAGATAAATAAAAATGTTTTTTACAGATTGCGGATGGATCTCATTTGATGAAAGGAGACTTTTAGTCAATCAAAAAATTCTCAGATTTCTGACCCATAGTTAAAGATATACAGTGGTAGAAAAAGTCTTTGGGCACCCATGCATTTATGAACTATTGCATCAAGAGTCACTCTTGGGTCTTCAGTTGCATTTTCTTTTAGTACAGCCACAGCCAAATTACTAAACAAATCCTGAGAAAGCCATTAAAAACTTAAAACTGTTTTGAACAGATTTCCAGCCAGGAAGGGTAACCAACAGCTTGGAAAACCCACCAAGATCTGAACATCCAAGGGTTTCTTCAGTAAGAAAGGGCCGCATCCTGATTCACATGTGCAGAGAAAACTCCCAAATGGCATCAGAGGAGATTCAGCAGTAGTGGTCAAACCAAACTGGTGTCCAATGTTCCACCAGCACTGTGCAAGGTCAACTTTTAGACTATGACTTAAGGTCCTACAAGGCTGTCAACAAGCCCCTGATCAATGAGATACAGAGGTTTTTCTGGTGTCATTGGGCTCAAGCACAAAGGAACTGGACAGCCAGGAACTGGATGAAGATTCTGTGGTTAGCTGAGTCCAGTTTCTAGCTTTAACTTCCTCCTCCTAATGTGAGGGTATGCAGAAGGCCAGGCTGAGCATTATCTCCAGCATGTACTGTACCTACTGCCAGCATGGTGGAGGCAAGATCATGGTTTGGGGATGTATGAGTGCTGCTGCTGTTGGTCGTCTCACTGACTGACAAGTATTGTGCCATTCACCGAATCCACATACTCCCTTTTGCATGAACACTGTTCCATCAAGTTAAAAAACAGACGTCCCACCAGGATATTGTCACTTGCCACACACCCAGGGCCAGGAGGACTTGGCTGCATGAGCACAGGTCCAGGTCTAAGTGTCCACATGAATCCCCGGACATAAACCACTTTGAAAATCTGTGGTGGATTATCAAAAGGTCTGATTTTGAGGTGTAAGCCAAAAAAGTTTAGAAGAATTAAAAGCAGTAATTCAAGAAGAATGGGACAAAATGAGCCCTCAATAGTGGGAAAGGCTGGAGGGTAACATGACAGCCAGGATAAGAGCTCTACTGCTGCTTATGGCATGACTACTAAATGTTAATGTGATGATGTGACATTTTTTTTTTTTCTTTTTTGAGAACATTTTCATCCTCTATTGACAGAATTAACTTTTGTTAGTTTTTCTTGTAAACAGTGAAAGCTTAACTGAAAACTTGTTGCCCCGTGTATTTATAACAGAAAATATATATATATATATATTTTTAAACTGTTTTGGTCTAAACATGGGCATCATTTGCATCCATATCCCCTGAAAAATAAAGGGCTCTTTCTGTGCATACCATCTACCAAGCCTCAAGAAAGACATTTTCCTGTTGTTCTTCTTAAAATAGAAAACTAAAAGTTAAATTTACACATTTAGTCAAACCAACGAAAAAACACAACAAATAGCTAAGACTGAATGAGGTCAGGAATCTGAAAAGCTTCTCTACTTGTTTTGCAGTAAAACTGTGTCCGTTTCACTTTGTAATAAACAAACCTAAAAGAACAACAACAACACAACAATTTAGAAAGAAGACAATGGGGTCTGTAATGTCATGGTATGCAAAGACATGGTATAGATATTCTGATGCCTCTGACATTAGGCCTGCCTGGCCCATGGCAGAGAAGAAAAGAGAGCACATATAAATGGGAAATTAGCGGGAAGCGTCGTCAAAAGTAATTAACTCCCCTCCTTACCACTGTCCATTAGCCCTGACATGATGACACGATGGGAAAAAACATCCATGTCAACTCTGGCAGCCGCCTGCACTGATCAGATAAACATTTTTGTTTTGTTTTGACGCCTGATTACAAAATGATTAGCCAGCGTGCCTGTCTCCTCCTTACCCTTCACCTCCCCTGTGGCTTGATTGACAGACGAGGTGATATGCTGTTGGGTCTGTGTAAGCTGTCTACCACCCTTTTCTGCCATTTAACAAACACTCACACAAAGGACACACACATGTTCTGGCTTTAATGATGTGACTTTAGAGGTATATCACAGTTATAATAGTAGCAATGTATCAGTTATCAGTAAAGAGTTGTACAGATTTATTTTCTCCTGTTTTATTATTTCTTGTGTTTGAAATAAAATCTTTTATGATAGTATGTGGGACAAATCACTCACTCATCACTGATATTAAAGCAGATCACATTTCTTCTATGCTGCAACAAATGACAATTAGTACTCATGGGATAATTAAGAGACCAGCTTTTATAGCAGAATAAAACCCTAACAAAACCCTCTTCAAATGATTGTTCAATCTTTATTCCAGAGCAGGTCTGCCACAAAAATTAAACGAATGAATGAATGTATGCATGAATAAATAAATAAATACATAAATAAATAAATAAATAAATAAATAAATAAATAAATAAATAACAGACCTTAAAATTCTGAAACTAACCAATCACGTTCAAAAATCTGACACAGCCGTGTGAGAACAAATAATCTCCAGCTGTTTCACTTCTGTGTTAGAGGTCAGTATAAAGCCTTCACAGTGATACCAATCACAGTCTTAACTTCATTTACATATCTGCTGGGATATCTGTGCTTCAAGAGGAAGCTGGAAACAGTCATGTTTATTCAGTGGTGAAGAGAATTTTCTTTTTCTGTGCTACAAGGGACTCAAAACCACAACTTTTAAAACATCCCATCAGTTGAAACAGAGGATTCTGTTCACAGAGTAAAATATTTTGTATGGAAAACAGGTTGTTACTGCAAATCAGAAAGCAGCAGGCCCTTGTTGAAAAACAGAGGTTGGATATTTCATTGATTTAAAAAAAATATTGATACTGATAAAAAAAAAAAAGATACTAAATAAAAATAGTCCCACTGATCCTACAGTGCTCCCTTAGCACTGGTAATGGTGACGGTAAAGTCAGAATAGCATTGTTTCTATTGGCATTTTTAACTGTAAAAAGACCACAGCACATGATTATCGTCCTTTGCAGCCCAACTTTCAAAACCCTTTATCATTTTCTTCTCAGCCCAACCACAACTGCCAGAGCTGGTACCATGTCTAATTTTCTTTTGCTTGTTTTTGGTATGTGCCCGTCCTCTTCAGTTTGGTCAATATCTCTTTTCCTCAGCTCTGTTTTCCTTTTGACTTTCTGTCCTTATGCTTTTGCTTCCTCTTATCTTTTCTTTGCTGGTAATGCTCAAATATTCACCACCACAAAGTAATGTGGTCTTTAAATAATTTAAAAGTAAGGTGTCTGATGTTTTCAAATGTGGTTGACTTCTTTACATAAGCTGATTAGATGAGCTGAATCTCATGAGTGTCCCTGGTGACACTTTACCATCGATGGAAAATACACCATCGACCAATCAGAACAAAGTTTTTAACATGGTTGTTATAGTAACTAAAAATATTGGCCAACAACTGTGATCTACTGATCACCAACTTACACATGATTTTGTTTGATGACGCTTTCACTGATACTGGCGACCAAGCCAGTATGAAATGACTGCTGTCTGTGGTAAAAGGTGTTGGTGTGGGTCATGTTAAAGTAAAGTGATGGGTGTTTCTCTGAAAACATACATAAATAAAAAAAACTACATTAATAAATAAAAAATTCTACGCAATATATGTAATATAATTATGTTCCACATAACCCATCAGTGGGTGTTCACCTTACAGTTGTGACCTGTGGTTGAACATTAACCAGCACCTCATGTTTGACACTAGCTTTACACAGCTTTAGATAAGACACAGATAGGATCTTGGGAGAACATTGTCATAGAGTACAGTGATGTTTATACTACAGAGGTCCTGCATACTCCTATCAGTGCGTAAGGGTCATTTAATACATTCCTTCACTAAAAGAAGTCTCTTCCTTTCTAAAAGAAGCTGAGTATCTGCAGGCTGAGGCGAAGAAAATTCAAAGAGAGTATTAGATTTGAGACACTGATGAAATAATGGCAGAAGACCATGCGATCACTTGTTGAGATAAGGACGTGAAGAGCACAGGATGCCCTTGTGTTTGTTTTGGTAGCAGTAGGAATGTTCATTGATCAGCCATGGGGCTGTATGACCTCATATTTTGATAAGGATGTGATAAAGCATGATAAGGACAGTATCTTAAATCTTTGGCTGTATTGATTTACTGCCGGTGTGCATACAAACCCAATACCACCGCCTCTTTCTGCCCAGAACCATTTCTTAGATAGATTTAACAAAAGATCAGTATCATTACATATATCTAGAACAAAACTATTGGGGGCTTGTTTGTTTTTTTTTGTTTTTTTTTTTTTGTTCTGTGAATTTTATTATTTCTTTCAGGGTTATCTCAACATATGCATAATATTATCCTAAAACACTTATTTTGAAATAATGGTAAAACTGTTTTGTTTTGTTTTTTCCCCAGTGTTGTTTCACAGATCAACAAAAAACAAACAAACAAAAAAAGAAAACTTTCACAGAAGCAAAGCAATTAGTCTTTTCTTTTTTTATTTTAATAAAAAGCACCATCTTGCTGTTATTTTTATCTAAATTTAAAAAATCATTAAGGGTTGAAAAAAAAGGCCTTTAAAATGAAGCTAAATGAAAAGTGTCACTACTGTTTCTAGCCACTTTTTCCTCAATTAAGATGAAGATTGGAAGAATTCCCTCACACTTTCAAGAGAATTATCTTTTGCAGTGTGATTTTGATTGTAAACTGTTAAGTGTCACTCATTAAAACCCAACACAAGCTTTCAGACTATAAAGTCGGGGTTACGACTGCCTGTTCCTCTGTCTTTATAAATGTCTATCTTCATTTTCCTCCAATTAAAGTGATAAAAAGCAATGAGTCAACTTTGGACCTAATTTATGGAGACTGTATCCTCTTGGAGTACTGCCAAGGTTATTGACAAGATGGTGTTATGGTGCAATAATAGAAACAGGCTGTTGTTAACTCATTACACTCATAAAATAAACTGAAACTTTAAGATTAGTCAAAAATTATTGTTTTTCGGTGTGAGTAGTCGTCTTAAGGTAAGATGTCATCTGTGTTCAATTTTAGGTGATGACGTTTAGAGGATAAGTTACTTTGGAGGATTTCACCCTTTTTGTCATTCACTGGAATTCAATTTTATCTCAAGTTGTGTGTGTTGTTCAAGGCAGGCCAGTGTCTCTCTGCCACATAAACAACACAAAACATTAAGGTTTCCTCTCCATAAACACCCCCTCAACACCATCAGTGATAAGAGTTGTGCAATCAAACTGATGTTTAGGCCCTAACCTGGGACAGGAATCATGCGCTCCTGCATGTGTTGCTGTGCCTGGACCTTTGATCTTTGGGTGGTGAGCAGCAGTCACATTTTCCAGCATGCTTTCGGCCCTGCTGAAAAATAATTAACTAAGTCACAGAAAAAAAAAGAAGAAGAGAAAGACTGAATGAAAGTGATAAAGCCTATGACATTTGGTGGGTTGATGATATCTAAAGACTTTATGGGTTTCTTGGTTCGAGCCTATCCATCCATTTAAATTGTGAAAAACCTGGAATGGAAACAGAAACACTCCTTATTTATTATCTCTTCAAAGTGATTTGATTGCAGTTTAATCATCACAGGCACCTCATAGTGTACACAAGGTGACTTGCTCCAAGTATTATTTTTCAGCTGGCTCCCAACAGGGTTACAAAGTACATATGCTTTCTAATCTACCTGATGCAGTCCTGCAGAGTCCTGCCATTGTGCAGAAGCATTGAAATGATTTAGATATTTTACTCTTACTCACATTTTATGCCAGTTCTCCCTCAGAAACTCTGAGAGATTCTCAATATTCATGTGATGTGATGAAGTCATAGCTTGGTTCAGGACCTTCCATTATGCCACAATAGAGCCTGGATGCATGGCTGATTATAAATCACCTTGGAAACACACGGTGATGCAAAATCTATAATGTGAACATCATGCTTAGAACCATATTTAAGCATTCAGGAGGACTGCTACAATTGCCTGTTAGCATGCATTTTGCATTTATTTACCAATTAAAAATGCATTTGGTATGGATTTGAAAGTACTATGCAAAGCTGCAGTGCTCCTGTAAACAGATTATGGTCCTCGGGGACAGTGTGGTATTGAATGACTAAATAGGCCTACTATGATTTATGATAATGCATAAGAGAAACAGGGCTCCTACCCTCAGTACCTGAACTCCAACTGGGGATTGGATATTAGCATATTCCCAGTACTGTTACAGTTTTCTGAGCACGATGATGTGATTTTGAAAATATTTCATTTTTATTTTTTTCAAATCATCTTACGTCCTTGATGTACTCTAAATATGTATAGACGACTCTTCCTTTACACTGAGAGTATACTCCCAGCTCCTCTCTCACACACATGCACACAATACCAAGGAGTGTGAGTTCTTCTGCTCTTAAAAGGAAAAACCACACTCACCCTGCCCCTCAATAGGCTCTGATCTCCCAGCTTTAGCGTACATACCATCAGCAGGCGCTACAGAGCTGAGAGGAGTTCTCCACGAGTGGGAGAGCGGTGTTCGTTAAGGCCTCTTTCATTCCAACTGACGGCTTGAATGCTCCTCAGAGCGAGGGGAGATTTGGGGCATCACTATATGTGACAGAAGAGATTACAGAGGTAATCCTGCCTGCGCCCCAGGGAATCATCTACTCCTCAACTTGCTCTTATTAACTGGTTCGCACTCACACTCAGTGTAATTAACCAATCTCTTAATAAAACCTTTTGATTTAAGTTCCTGTATTCAGCAGAGCAATCCGACTAAATATCTCTTATTCCGTGGCTCAGCTATGTTTCATTCTAAGGCCTGAGCTATTATCCTTTTAGCTGTGGGTTTCCAAGACTTTAGAATGAGTAGTCATGTAGTTTTGTATTACACTAGGTCTATCCAGCAGTACACCTAATTACAAGTGTTCCTGGCTGACTCAAAGCTTTTTTTTTACCCCAATAGACTCGTCAGGCAGTAATATAGCCAGGCCTCAGCCAAACTTTTTCAGCCAGGCTTCATATATCAGGTTTGAGGCCATGTTCACACTATGCAGATGACATTGTTTTGTGTACTTTGGCCTACTATCAGCTTTCCAAAGTGTATGAATTACAAATTACCCATGTTCCAGAGCGGGTGGGAAATATATAGACATGGCATCATTGGAAATAAATAGGCTGCAAATATCAATATTGTATTACAGCAAATGCAGCAAATAAGAAACCAATCCATCAGTGGCCTTTTATTCAGGAGCTCAAACCCCTGCGTGACATCTGAAGGAAGACAGTAACACAGGATCATATCGTGGTTGTAACCAGGGTGTTTCCTCCTGCTGGTGCTGCTTTGAGAACCTTTGAGATGTAATTAGATTTTATCAGTCAGTAAAAGACAAACTCTCGTTCGGGTCAACTGAGCATGTCATGTGATTACAGCACTGTACTCTGATAAGGGAGGCATTTCAGTATGAATGAACATGCGGCCTTTGGCCCTGTATGATTCTTTCCTGATGAGAGTCTCATTAGGTGTTGCTGTGAGCAGCCCAGGAGACAAGCTGCTTCACATAATCTGAAGAGGGATGATAATTATTGTTTTATTACAATCGTAAAACTACAAAGACATGCTTTTTATGTTCTGGTGCTGTTTCTGGGGTCATTGCTAAGACATCAAAAAGGCCAATTTATTTGGACTCATCACAGCGAAGCATGAGAAATAAAATTAAAATGCAGAATAGTTTCCACAAAACCAAGTGTTGTTGGTGTGCCAAGGTGCATTCTGGAGTATAATGGGAGGTTATGTATTTATTTATTTATGTTTATTTAGTTAGAATTAACTTTATACAATTGTGACTTTTTTCTCATAATACTGACAATTAAATGAATTGTGACGTATTTTCCCTCAAATTTAACAGAAGTCTGGATTATGACTGTAGACAGAATTCTGATGAAAAAATCCTTAAATTCAGAAATCTGACATTAAATTTATAAATTCAGAGTAAAGACGGAGATCTAAATTCAAACCCAGACCTCCTGGAAGTCAGATTTTAAAACAAAAAAGTCAAGTATCTAAATTTAAACTTTTATCTAAGTTTTGAATCAAATTTCTGACAAAAAAGTCATGACTGGATTCCTTTAAAATAAATAAATAAATAAATAAATAAAAACTTTTTTTTTCCCACCGACATTTTTCTGAGATCTGATTTTAGTATTAATATTTATTATTTAAGCTTTTTTTTTTTCAGAATTCTGTATTTAGGTTTGAATTTTAATTTTGAACTCAGTCTTATGCAAATAGCCAGAATCAACTTGTAAAAAATCTCAGAATTCACCTACTGACCACAAACACGTCTAAAAAAAAAAAGTCAATGCTCATAGAAAAGCAGAGTTCTCAGAAATGTCTTCCCATTTTGTAATGTTTAGATTGTGTATCTGTTGATATTAAATTCATCACAACAGTCTTGACTTGACTACCTTCAAGAGAGCATCTTCACAGGCCATCATATTTCACATTGTGTGTTTGTGCACACAGATTTATAGAAATCAATACTGCATATCTAGAATTACAAGTGAGACAATAAAGAATCAAAACAGGGGGTTTATGGATCTGTGGTGTGGTGTTGACAGGAGTAATATCCATCAGGCAGAGCTGAAGCTGGCCTGCAGTCTCTCCCTCTCTGATTGGATTAGAGCTGCTCTGGCATCGCTGCCAACTCCAAGAGAGCCCCAGGTGTTTCCTGTTGCCTGGCCTCCAGGGCCTCAAACAGTTTACCCAGGTTCAAAATTACCCTGAGATACCCTCAGCCGGAGGCACTTGTATGGGCACATTGAGAAAAAAAACCCTGCAAATGTTTTACAACTGGATTTGTTTTACATGTCTAACTGCAACACCATAAGGGACACTCACTTAATATTTCTTCCCATTTGCCTCACATCCAGCACAGGAAAATATAGATCCTCCCAGGAATGTTGCTATATTAATAACATTCCAATTATTCCATAAGTGATATTGATTGTGTGCACTGAAATGAATGTTTTCCAGCTAAAGTGAATGTAAACTGGAGATGAGATTGCTTTCGGTAATTTTTTTTCAGCCTGCTTCCTGCGGTTAAACGAATAGATGAAGACTCAAAGGTTTTTATGTTGTAATAACCATATTCACAAAAATCAATAGCACTGGAGAGGAGGAAATGATGTGAACAGTTGAAGGAGATAAAACATGAACAAGAGGAGTAAATAAGGTGATTTGTATTGAAGAAGCTTTTTATTAAGAGCAGACCTGCTGAGTGTTAACCTGCAATCTTCACATTTTAAACTTCTATTTTAACCACAATGAGAATGTGATTTTCTGTTTCAGCACTATTTCTTGATACTGCCCTACAGAAATAAAGCAGTCATTAAATATTCAGCTACAATTTGAGCAACAGTCAACATCTTATTTTGACTGTGTGTACTGGCATGTTCTCTTCCTCTTTTCTCAAGTCTCTCCTATTACTTCAATTCCTCTCCTCTGTTCATCAACATTATTGCCCCCTTCTCAGATCTTAATTAAAGCACACTGCCCCACCCCTCTTTCCGCCCGAGCTCTGAGACCCCTGTGCAGGAGGATTATGGGATTACACCACTAGGGTCCATGCCTGTGAAAGCCTTCTGTAGCAACCAGGGTATAGCTAGGAGCCCCGTGGCACAAAGGAATTCTGGATGGAATTCTTCAGGAGGGCTAACGGACCCGTGGCCTTTGTAAGCAGCACAGTGGGTCTCTGCCCGTATGTTTCCATGCACAGAGATGTACAGCGAGAGAGTACAAAAATGATTATCTGTGTAGTCAGAGAATTGAATTCTATTAAGCCAGAATACCAGAATTGCCCCTGTAGAGGTGTATGTGAGGAGATTTGAGTTCCTGTTTGCCCCCTTAAGTGTGGCAGAATTAATAAGACTATTACCTCAACAATTACCGCTCAGTGCAGCACCCAGGATTCATTTCTGTGGAAATTCGATGCCACTAATTAAAACTGTTGCCATCGCTCTGGCGTGAGAGTGATTGTCTCAGAAGATACATTCCCCACCGAATTACAAAGGCAATTTTATGAGTTGGAAAACTGAGAGCAATTATTTTAACAAGCATAAAGCATTTTCTATCGAGCTGCAGTCCCGGCTGATCTAATATTAGTGCTCGTATCATAAGCAGAAAAATAAAGACAGAAGCCAACACCGGCAGAAAATGAGGCTCCCTCCTCAGGAGGCTGTAAACCAGGGAGGTGTCGACCTCCTGCTGCTACTCTCTGTGTGGTCACAGACTGTCTGGCCATGGCTGATGTAGCAACCATTTTTACAGGATGCACACACACACACCCACCCACACACACACATACTTGGAGAAGAGCACACTATATCATGCACACTCAGGACAGAAAACACTGCCGTGCTGTCCATGACACTGAGGTTATATTTAGACTGTGATGTTTCTCTGTTGATTGCTTCTGACAAGATCACCATGACTCACAAACACATGTAAAAAGACTTTGTTCTTACACCTTTTCTTCAAGTTTTTTGTTTGTATAAATCTGGCTTCAGAAAAAATTTAACTGGAAGACCACTGGAGCACTAGTGTCCTCAACCAGAACAGACCTAGTCTTTGCAATGTGGACCAATCAGAAAAAGAAATTTCCCAAACTTCAAAGCTCAATAAAGCCAAATTCAAAGCAGTGACAATCCTATCTCAACACAAATTTCTAATATCATGATGGGAAAAATGGAGGAAACTTGTTTGCTTGACTTGGTGACTTTATGCCATTATTTACTAAAAGTTTTGTTAATTTTAGTGCCTCTTATAGACAGTGTGACTAATTAACTTTTGCAGATGTGTAATCAGTGTTTTCTGTCAAAGGATATCACATTGCCATCTATACACTATCAAATGTATCATTCATTGTTGATTTTTGCTGCAGAAAAGGCTGCTTTGTCTCATGCGCTCCCCTGGGAGTGTTTTCAAGGATTAACCTGAAGCTATTACATCATGTTTCTGATTATCTTATTTGCTTTTGTAGGTCACCTCCAAAGCTCTTAATGGTAATGCACCATCACATCTCAAGCAGCTCATAGTGCCCTATTATCCCTCACTGAGCCCCCTGCAGCCTGCTCGTTGTACTAACAGTCTCTAAAAGTAGTACGGGAGGTCAAGCTAGTATCAAGCTCCTCTTCTTTTGGAATCATCTACCAATCAGAGTCCAGGAGGCACACACTGTTTCTTCTTTTAATAGAAGGTTTAAAACTTCCCTTTTTGTTAAAACTCATACTCATAGCTGGCTTGGGTCTGGAATAGGTCTTGGTTATGCTTCTATAGCAGGGGTCTGCAACCTTTACTTTCATAGGAATCGTTTTGCCTCAGCTCATCTGGATTTAGGTCATTCCAGAGCCACAACAACTACTTTAACTGCACAATAAAGACTAAAAAGTGGATAGAATTTCATACACAGTTAAAATCTAAATAATAATTATTTAAACAAGAAGTTTATTTAATTTATGAAATTATATGTGTAAGGTATTTTATTTGTAGTAAATTTACAAAAATGTAAAATATTTCCTGATATTGAAAAAAGTGGCATAAATTTTAAAACCTTTTGAGGCAAAAAAATAAAAAAAAACGCAAACATTTCAAAGAATTAGAAATGTAAAAAGTTGCATATTCTAAAGTTTGCAAAAATTTCACAAAAATTGCAAAAATTAAAATAGATAAATAAATAAATTTGCCAAAATAAAAAAAATTGAAATTATCAACAAAAAAAAATTAAAAACAATTTTAAAAATACTTGATGATAACATGTATTGATAATTTTCCTTAACTCTTAATTTTTTGTTTACTAATGACTTGCCACATACCAAGCATGTATATCAAGCTGGCACATTGGTAGTTAAATGAATCCATCCACACAGAAGTAAAATCAGTATTTTCTTCCAGATTTTATAATTATTATCTTTTTTAGATTTAGTTTTCTTACCAGAGGTAAGAGGTTAGCCACAGGTGCAAAAAGTTGGTGGGCTGTTAAAGTTGGAGGAAGTGAGGCAGGAAGAGGTAAGCTTTATTGCGATGTTGTGATTTAGTTAAACAAAATGTTAACACATGATTTTATAAAGTGTCAATGTCTTTAATCATTAATACCCTCTGTAAGTAATTCTTTTTTTTCAATTCAATGTTTTTTTTTAAGCTACAATGAGTCAAAGAGCCACATGAGGCTCCAGAGCCGCAGGTTGCAAACCCCTATAGCTTAGACTGATGGGGGGAACTGACACACTGAACTCCTTTTCCCCCCTTCTCTATCGGTCACTAAATTTAAATACTTCACAAAAGTCTGAAATATACAAAAGAGAAGGATTAATACTGATTCTTGCTCATTTTATGAAGGTGAAAGAGGCTTGCATGATCCACACTTGTGTGTTTTCAAGTGTCCCTCCACATCTGTAATAACTCTGGTGTTAACAACCAATGCTATAAATCGCTCGTGCAATAAATATGTCATGACACAAAGGATTTCCTCAAACTTATCATAACTGATGTGAAAATTACACATATACTCTGACATGCGCTCCCAATTAGTCACTTTGTACTCTTAATTTAGCAGCATTAATCTTGTGTGCATGCTGAGGATGTGAGCTGAAAGTGGCAGCACCACAGGACAGAAAGAACGTGTGTGTGTGTGTGTGTGTGTGTGTGTGTGTGTGTGTGTGTGTGTGTGTGTGTGTGTGTGTGTGCATACGTGCTTGGAGGTGGGGGGGTTGCATGTTGGGCCTCACGTAGATCATGCCTCAGTACACTCTGACAAAGATAAGAACTGTCCCCACATAGGGAATGATCCCAATTGGATATGGATGACATTTGAATATGTGGATTGTATGTATGATCGTCTTCATGAGTTTTTTTTAATAGAATCACAGTTATGAGAAGGATTTTGAGCTTCATCATGTGTTTTTGTGCATTAACTCAGGTTACATCCCTTGCATTTATCCTTAAGGTCTAAGCATGAGGCTGCCCTCCTTGCCAGAACATATGAGAGATTCATATTCAGACCCAGCACATTTGCCAGGCCTCCCACCTGGTTCAGCAGTGTCCCTTCATCCTCCATTATATTTCCAATTAGTGTGGATTTTCAGGATTTAACATCATTTTCCCTGGTACAGCCCTCTGTTTACACTGCCAATGTTTCTATGGGCGCCACTGAGGATTTCAAGACGAGGAAACTTGGACCATTAGTGGCACAGAAGGCCACTGTCACTTACACAGTAATGGAGCCTTAGTGCTAATATTTATGACACAAAGTGGTTTGTTAGTGTTTGTCAGAGCTTTTGCTTAGCTGTTTTTCAAATAAGAGTGGTGAGCAGTGGTTAACTTTCTTCTTGATGCTCTCTATTACCATGAAAAATAAAAGGGTAGAATATTAACACATGCTTTATTTGTATAAATTTGGGCTTGAGCTAATGTGGGTATGACATGTATGCCTAGCTCATTAATTTCAGGTTAAGTCTGGAAAGAACAAGCCCTTAACAAAGAGTGTTTAAAGGACATTTGTGCGCAGAAAAGAAACATGTAACAAGCTGTTTATCTGACTCCATCCTCAGTCTCCTGCACATCTGGCCCTTAAATTACAGCTGCTGAAAACGAGGAGAAATTTACAGTGATCTTGACAGGGTTTCAGACTGGGCACAGAGCCCAGTCCCCCTGCCTCACACAGCCTTGGAGCCCTGAACACACATGGGGGCCATTATTTGTAAAGTAGCTGCGGTGGCACCAGGGAATGATTTGAAAGGAGCGTGTGTGGTTGTGTGTGTGTGTGTGTGTATGTGTGAGAGCTTGAACATGCAGCCTGAGTATGTTTACTCTCTGTTATCACATCCACACATCTCCAGTAAGTGGCGGAGAGAGTGTGTCGTGTCGAGGAGGAGATATGGAGAGATTATTGTGCTGTTTAAACCCCAAACTCTCCCGCCCACTTCTCTCTCCTTGAAAATGGATTATCTTTTCAAGTATTGTAAAGCACTTGAGTGAAATGTTCACACACACATTTATCTCACTTGTCATCTGGCAGTGAAACACTGTCACATGTGTTTATAACAGCCGTAGATTAAGGAGAACTTAGCAAGTCTGCCTGGAAAGTAAAGAGATCTGAGAGCCAATAATTGATACACGAGTACAACAGTTCCATTTAAAATGGAGCATTAAAAAACACATCAACCTGAGGAAAAAAAAGACAGAAAACACATGTAAGCAAAGCCCCAAAACTTAACAGACGTGAAACGCAAAAAAGCTAAACAGACATGAGCCAAAAGAAGAAGGGGGTTGATACAGTTATAAAGGAAAGGGGATAATATCTCTGGCGTGCAGCCCCACAGCAAAGCCACTGGTTGGTCATGGCTCTGGGCTGCAGACGGACCGTCTCCTTGCAGCACTGGGTGAATTAGGCTGTGGTTCTACTGCAAACCTCAGCCAGCCTCAGCAATGTGCTAAACCCAGACGTGACTTATGGCTACCCACCAAAGATTTGGCCTCTGGACCAGGGACTTGCACCGCAAGGCGGAAAAGCAAAAGAAGTTTCATCACAAGCACCACAGAAAGAAAGTGGGACATCACAGGACACATGTAATGCTTTGGTAGGATCCAGTTGAGAGTGCTAAAGGAGCTAGGTTGAACCAAGTTGCCAAAAGGTGAAGCTTTGTCCAGTTTGTGCCAAGCTGTGTCCACATCCATGCTCCTCACAAAGCCACAGGACACAAAGTTCCCCAGAGGTCACATGACCACAGCTTTGAGGGATACTCCCAACAGGGTAAACTATGAACACCAGTGGTTAAAACTGGTTTGAGAACATGACCTCCTTTCAAAATAAAGCTCACCACTCCAAATTTCCCCAAACTAAAGATTCACTTTCTCCAAAACCTTGAAAGGGAAATGATGTGTATTTCGAGGAAAAGTGAAGAATAGACTGAACCAGGCCGTTCAATCAAACATATCAATGTCCCCCCAATGAGACAACGTCTGCACTTAATACACATCTCTGAAAGAATATAGTCTCCAACAAAAACACTTTTTTGTGTCTTTTCCAGTCACAAGGACGCAATTAAGTCATTACATAACAAGTGAAACCACAATGTTAGTGCTGTCTCCTCTGCACGCACTGCAGAGTGATCTCCATGTTCTCCCCTTGTACAAACATGTTCTGATAGTTTCATACACAACTTTGCATGTAAGCTGATACATGACTCTTTGTGCCACACTTATTGAGGAGGGGAACACTCGGTTTATCAGACTCAGTTTGAGTATCCTGCTTTGCTGCGTGTCACAGAATCTGTTTTCATGCACCAGCTTTTAGACGCCACACCTTATCTGGATGAAAGCTGTGCATAAACCTGACCTTAGTTACATTAAAACAACTGAATCATCCAGAGTTAACTGCCTTTACATGTTTGTTTGATTTTTAATAAATGTGGGTGTTTAATTTTCTGTGTATCTCCAACAGAAACAAGCATTCATCAAACTTGCGCCTGACATAAGAATTACTTACTGTCCCTGATGAGATTTACAGTTTAATTTGCAGCATACACTCATTTATTGATCTGGAAAAAGCTTATTAGCAATCTCTTCCCCATACTCGCTCAACAACATGTATCTGACATCCCTCACATAAGCAGCAGGTTCCTTTAAGAAATCTATGGCTCTGTCAGTTACACTGCAGGGAGTTGAAGAATGCCTCGCCACAATACGCAGCTGTCTGCTCTATACAATACACATATTGATACTTAAAGCTTCGGGGAATGCTCACACTAATCTGCATTTGAGAGGAGGCTCATTCCTTACTTCATTCTGTGGAGTTAATTTGAAAAACTGAGGTTGGTACGATTGCCATAACAACAAACAGCTGTAGCAGTTACTGTAATCAACTTAAAGGAATATTGCAAAAAATAATTAAATGCTGCAATACCCATAGCTGGATTTTAAGTTGTCAAAGCAGAACACCAAGATTGTACCTTTTCTTTCAAATGCAACAAAATCTATTTTAAAATTACATTAACTTTACCTTAAAAGAGGCACTGATCAGTCTGCTTTTCTTTTATATGAGTCAAGCAGTGATTCTTCATAAAGCTGTCAAAGCCAATGAAATAAAATTGATTTATAAACCTCTATTAACTAAGATATACTACCTGGGTGCTGTATAACTTATCAGATTGATTTTTGAAATGGAAACATAGATTCAAAAAAAGTGTGTCAAATTCTTCCAAAATGTGCACCAAAGCAAAGATAATGGTTTTAGTTTAGGTATCAACAAGAATGTGTATCATGACAATTCGAGCAAAAATTTTAAATCTGCTGATCATGCATCTTTAAAGAGCAACAATGTAGAGCTGTCAACGCTGAGCTTTATCTTTGGAAAAAAAATTCAAATATATACATAAAAGAATGTATATTTCAGGTTTCAGAATTATTTTACCATTTCAGGGTTTCTTACATTAATTCAGTTAAATGGAAGAAAAAAAAAATGTTGAGAAGCTGAAGAAAAATTGGGAAAACCAAATGGAGTGTGGTTTCACAATCCAAAAATGAGAGAAATGTGCACATGGTTTTTATGAAGGTCTGAAAAACTTAAATTTGTGTGTCAGAATCAGCTCTAAAAATGATTCATACATGATTCATACATTGGGTATCTCACCTCTATCTGAGCTAAATCAGCATCCAGAGCTTTACCTTATACCCCAGCAGACATGTAATGTCACAACTCGCTACAGACTCAACCTTAATTCCTGTTTGGGTTTCAAAACACAGGCAGAGCATTTATACAGCTTCACTCTAACACTTTTATTGGCCATCATCAGTCTTATTTAAAGCAAGCGTGCATTAGAGATGGGTTTCCTGAGAGAAAATTGCCCTACTTTGATAATGTGGAAGGCTGATAGTGGTGGGTGGGCTCAGGGAAAGAGACTCAGTAATTAAACTGTACAGGTGATTCATTCAAAGAGAAGGCGGTGCACGAGAAACTGACAACATAGCAGTGAAGATGGAGCTTAATTGCAAATGCCGGCTGTAGCTGAAATGGATTGTTCTTACTGGGGCGTCTGTCTTTTGCAGAAGCCGTGCTGTGAGGACGAGTTTATCTATGAGAGCCTTTACTGCCTTTACTTTATGTGTGTGCGCGCGTGTAAATACAAAATATGTCAATACCATTTGCCGTATGTTCTTAGCACCAACCGCACAGGGAGGAAATGAAGTCTGTATGCATCACAAATCTCTGTCTTATCTTGACCTCAAGATGGGTCAAGCTATTTGTGCATAAAAATGACGGATCGGATCTTTATCTGATTTGTTTACGGGATAATTAGATTACATAAGATCATAAAACATACCGTCAGGATGAATTCCCTCTGATTTCCTCTTACATCTCACTGCTCTTAAACAGACCTGTTAAACTGTAACCACAAACAGGGCTTTTTGAGAAAAGCCACAAATACAGTAACAAACATGATCTTTAGTCTGAGCTCTTTTGTTTAGCTTCTTTAAGCTAAACCTGACCTTCTGCCAAGTTTATTAAAAGAGATGCACAAGACTTGATTTAATGTGTCTACGATGTAATGCAATCACCCCTTATACACCACTTGGTCAGACAAGCTGTTGAGTTGCTAGGCACCGCCCTGTTGGCTACGGCTGCCTTTTGTAGCAGCTCTCTCTTCTTTGTCCGTTTATTGTAACATTTTTCATCTATTTTTTTATAATCTTTGTATTTGGAGTGGATCATTGGTCATGGACACCAAACTTTTTGTGTCTTCGGCGATATTTTAACTACTTTTTCTCCTGTGTTTGTCTGGAGATTCTAGATGTAACCATGGCTGCATTGTTTACATGTGAACTCAGCTGCTAGCAGCCTGTAGCATGTCAATAGCATGTAACTGGTGTAAGGCCTGATGTCTCCCCACAAGGTGAGGAGAAGGAGGTGAGGACGATGTGCTGGTTCTCAGGTGTGAGCTAAGAAGTGACAATATGGATCTGTCCTTCCATCCATCGTTATTGTGAACGCAAGATCTATCTCCAATAAGATGGATGAGATAGCCGGCTAACCCAGCAACAGAGGGAATACCAGAGTGCAGAGTAGCATCATGCTATTCACAGACTTGGCTAACAGAGCTAAAACCAGACACCAACGCCACATTGGAAGAGCTTCACCTGCTGTGAGCAGACAGGATCCAGAGACTGAACAGACTGCTGAAGAAGCTCAGTCCTGGACCCTGTGGAGGTGGAGGCTGGCTGAACTGGAGAATGATGGACAAGCTGTCATCATCTATTTTCTTATGGACCTTTTTGCACTTTCTATACACTTTCTTACTTTTGTTTTCTTGATTGCTGCTGTGACTTCAATTTCGTTGTACTTGTTACAATGACAATTAAGTTCTACTCTATTCTATTCTATTCTATTCTATTCTATTCTATTCTATTCTACAAGCTCAGAAATTAGGTTGAATGTGAAAAAATTCATCATCGGTAGGAGAGTCCTCCTGTTTGGTACAACAATGTATTGCACCTTGATCATAAATGACTAAATGACTTAATAACATTAACTTGACTGCTCAGTCTGTTTACAACCTGAGGACCATCATCTTGTGACCAGCAGATGGGAGATGCCATTGTAAATAGTTAATGGCTCAACATTTGTCAACTGTGTCCCAGTGTTTCTGTTTTTGTGCCATACAGAATGGGAAGAAACGATTCGAAAATTTCCATAAAAGTTAAATGCGTGTGCGAATGTCACTTCTGTTAACACTGTTTCTGTTCAGGTATGTGGTACGATGTCTTGCTGCCAAGGGCAATATGTAAAAGAGTAATAATGCTAGTTCTCGGTCAAAACTCTAATATAGGAGAGGAGTGGTAATGGGGAGAATAACAGCTCTAAAATGCAGAGGATAACTCAAACACAGAGTCCCATATGAAGTAACGGATTTACTGGGTTTAATCCCTTATCAAACAGCCTATACAATGAAGCTAGGGCCTAATCTATGGGAATCCACAGTCCATTTCCAATGTTTGGACAGAGAGGATCCACAGGGGTGTCCTGGCCTATCACTGCCATAACCTTGAGTAGGAAGCCAGCTATTCCCTGCACAGTAATTGCTCTTGTTACCAAGAAATAAATCGGCTCTGTACTTATTTCATGCCCAGGTGAAGATTTTCAAACATGTTGAATTAGTTTGTTCTTTGGTTGGACAGTGACTGAGCCCAAAGTATTCAGTTATTTGAACAGCAGACCAGAGAGAGGTATTGGATTTCAAACTTCCGAGGCATATAACCTTTTTCCAGATTGTACATCCACACAGCCAGGAGCAAAAACCTCCTGAAAGTGATAAATTCCATCACCTTGGTTGACTCTTTTGAGGTTCCAGTAAGTTCCCTGCATGTTAAAAAGAAAAGTATGAACTCTCCTCAAACACAGGAGATCAAAAACACGTCATAAATGTATGATATCAGATCATTAGGCGCTGGGAAATGGTCGAATATCTTCTGGACAAAGAGGTAAGTCCTGCCGACTTGTTTCAGGGAAAGCTCTCATTTGCTTTTTATCTGTGAATAATTAATTCAAGAGGCTGAAAATTTAGCTATTCATGACCTTGATAGTGGGCACATTAAAGAGGGGAGCATTTGCTAAACGTGAAATTATATGCGACTAGAAAGGCGAAGCTACATCACCGGAGTCACCCCAGAGTAAACAAACGAGTTCAGCAAGCAGAGGGGGGATTACCATATCTCCACTTAACTTATTTTATCCTGTGAGAATCATCAATATTAAAGGGTAAGGAGAGGGAGAGAAACTGCTGAGGTGGGCTTTTAGCAGCAGGGTGAACCAGTGTGTTTAAGGAGAGAGATAAATGAGAGATCTCCCTGGAATCTACAAAGAGAGTAAACATAGTCTTTTTATCTTTCCTTTTCATCGTACAAGGTCTCTTCTTTTAACACATTTTGATGTCACAACTGCCCTCCTTTCCCATCCTCTCTTCTCATTGAACTGCTTTTCAGAGTTTACTTGTGTGCCAGTTTGCTAGATTTTGTTTTACAGTGCAGAAATGGACACGCAAATATTGACTTGACAGTTTTAACATATCTGCAGCCATGCTAATGCTTGTATTAATTCACTCGTGGATGCATTTTGCAGCTCATTGCAGTTTTGACACTTAATGAGGGTAACTCTAACTGAGGACTGACCTGTGTTTGTTTGTATGCCTTTGGGCTAAATGCCAAAAATATGCTGTGTTTGCCTGTCATGCCTTGTGTAGTGTGCCCTGTACAGAGGTAGATTCTGCCTTAGGGCTGTGAGATCAGCACGGTGTCTCTGTCAGGTAACTGACCCTGCAGGACAAGGAGCAGACTGCTGATCCATGGACTTTGCTCCTGTTTACCTGACCTGTCAGTCAACATCCAACAACAAACAAATTAACAAGGGCTTCAAAACTCCAAAAAATGTGACCTAAAAGTATAAAACTATGGTCTCACCAAGCATTTGGCTATTCTATGCTCATTGCGCACATGTCAACCAGTGCAGTACATTATCAATACATTTTAATCTGAGTCAAAATGCAGGGGAAGGTAGAACCCTGACATCTGAGAAGGATTGATAAATGACTGCATATAAAGAAGGACCATGTGTCTGTCTCCTCCTGTTAGACAAAAGTGAAGCCAAAAATTCTATCACTGGAGCTTATTAACTGGCTATATTTGTACTGAATCTCTGCTCCATCTGCTTATCAATTACTCAGGGTTAGCATTATGTGATTATCACGCAACACTTTGGTCCTACTTTAATGGTATACTCCCTTTCAGCAGACTGTCTGCTACAATTTGGTATTAGTTGCAGGTTTGTACAATAATTTGTTACCTGACAGTGTAGAAAATTATGATGACCCAGTACATATTTCATATTCCAGATCTTAGTATCCAGAATGTTGCCAGGATCTGGATTGTACTTTTACATCTGCCAGAAACTATTGTGACCTTGTCTCATATTGTTTTGCAAAGCAATCCAACCATTTATGGTGGAGTTATATACACATATGGTGAAAACAGCCCTATCTTACAATGATAAAGAATCCTTTAAAAAAATACTGGATCCAGACGGTGATCCAGATCACCTCCAAATTGTTACTTTATAAGTTATGTTGTTCCCAGACAAACAGACAGACAAACTCTCCAAAAACAAAATGTCCCTGGCAGAGGTAATAATAACTCATCAAAACTCAACCCTTGAGTTTTGATGAGTTTTGATGGTGTTTGGCCACTTGGCCAAACACCAGTTTGGCCTAGTGGCTCAGTTGAGTACCCTACAAAAATACAGTTCTGAAGAGTGCAACCTGAGTTTAACCGGCACACCTTTTCCCGTAAGTCGTCTTCACACCATCTCAACTGGTTTCCTGCTCTATTCACTACCCTATTCTTTTCTATAAATAAAGGCATAAAAATGCATTTAGGACATAAATCACTGTTATAAAAACTGTTCATATTGATGGGAACCAAGTTTTAGGAAATAGTTGATATGCCAGCTGAAAGTCTGGTTTATACTTCTGCTTAATATCATCATTGTTGTACCTCGTAGATCTATATAGCCATTTTCTGGTGCAAAAGCCGAGACATGTGGCCTGACATGGACCTCCTAACAAATGCAGGGATGTGTTAGAACAATGTAGACCACAAGCCCTGTGATTGGTCCACCGAAATGAGAGTAAAGCCAAGACTTTTGCATAATGAGGGATAATTAGGCCCGTGGCTGAGCAGTTTGTCGAGAGGCCAGGCCTCTACAAATTTTAGATTTGAAGTTAAATTGATTTCCAGAATTTTTGAGGTACATTTTATGTCTACAAAAACATATAAGTTTCATAATGGATTTGGATTTGAAAACACAGAGGTTTCAACACACACAGGTACATGATATCTTTGACACGTGTTACACAATACCATCAAACACTGCCCCGTCTTTTTAAGACTATGTGGTTCCTGTACACATCTGTGCACCCTCAAGCCCCAGAACATATGCCAGCGAGGGCGGACGAGGCCCAGAGGGGGGCTCCTGCTACCTGCCCAGTCTCCAGCTGATATTAGTTATCAATATTTTACTGGCTGCCATTAAAAACTTTAAGAGCTTGTGATTAGACACAAAAAACAAAGGAGATCCTTCATGAAGTGGGGTCACGTGGGGCAGTAAAAGATGGCTTTAAAGTGCTTTATTTAATGATATAAAGCTCACCCTGGCGTGTGAAGCTGTGGGGTCGCACAGCTATAAGGAAGGAGCTTCTGTGCTGTGGTGTTCTGCCAGCACTCACGGCCTCAAGCCACAAACATTACGTGGTGAGGGCTGTTTGCTGCACGACTGCAACCAAGAGAACTTCATGGGGAGGTTAATGTTTCAGTGTGTGGGCGTGTGTGTGTGTGTGTTTGAGACAGATCAGACGACATGACTATAAATCTTACTAGAATCTTCTGTTGCGTCAGTTTCTGTTTTGCTCCAGATCTCTGCAGTTTGTCTTGGAAGGGTAAAGAGTTCCTGCACTGAGTTAAATATACCATAGTGTATCTCATTGTAACACAAATATTTTCTAGGTAAATCGCTCACAAAAGTTGTAGCAATATTTTAAAATAAAACAATCAAAATTATGGTTCAAGGCCGTTCAAAGATGCTGTTGTCGTACAAGCCAAGTCAAGATCCTCACTTGTAAAGAGAACCGCAACACTTACATGGTTCCAGTCTACTCCACACAGAAAGAGTTTGTTCACATTGTCACTGGTTAGGAAAGTAGGCTAAAACATTCCCTTAAACTAGCTGGAATGTCTTTCCTTTGACTTTCCCACTTTAGGAACTCATCTGTGAAGCCGCCC
Source organism: Halichoeres trimaculatus (assembly GCF_033239565.1). Classification (NCBI taxonomy): domain Eukaryota; kingdom Metazoa; phylum Chordata; class Actinopteri; order Labriformes; family Labridae; genus Halichoeres; species Halichoeres trimaculatus. Next base: position 28,835,704 of record NW_027437181.1, read on the forward strand.
CCTTTACAGAAATCTATTTTCGTTACCTTTAGCTTTAAAAGTTAAACTTACACCACTTGCAGCAAAAGTCAAAAGTAAAAATACTCTTGCCTTTTGGTGGCCATGCATCCAGGCAGATGTTTATGGATGTCCTATTGTTGTAAGGTTGTTGACACTGCGTGGGCCATGGTTGGCATGGGCATGATGGAGTGGGAGGTCCCTTCTGGCATCACTTCCATGTCCTCTGACCACTGTCATGACAGGAAAGCCACAGTGATGAGGAATTTTAGCATTGTGGTTAAAGTAACAAGAGCAGGCCACAAACAACGCCCCTCAGTCTCCATGCCTCCCAATCCAACCCGCCTTATTGTTTTCCCATTATATGTCCTTTTGCTCACTTAATATCCCCCTTTCCGTTGTGTCCCTCTTGTCTCTCGGTGTTTTCTTCCCCTGAAACACCCACTGAAGCCCTTGAGGCTTCTGGGTAGTATGAGCATTATCATCAGAGGCCATGTGAGGTTGAGTTGAAAGATGAGCTTTACACAAAACAACTCTAACAAGGCTGTCTGTTATTGTAGCTTGGAAACAATGGCCTCATACAAGCCTCTACTCTTACACTGAGACACCAATCTAAATCACTGTAGGAAGAACTGTATGTTTTTTTTTATTTCTTCTTTTAAAAGCAGGTCAGCTCCCCTTAGATAACCCTGGTGTACGTACTTATTCTATCAGAGTGAAGGGTAAAAGTTTCTAAGTAGGTTAAAATCCAATTTGTGTTGTGTATGTGTTTGTGAGTTACACTGGGTACATTCTGTGTGTGGATCATTGTGGATAATGTACAGAAAAAAAAAAAACCATAATGCAAATGTTGAGAATGTCCACAGTGGGGGTCATTTATTGATCCATAAACTGTCATTTTTAAGCCTCAAGCTTTGCATTTTGGCCTTGGCTAGGTTACTTTTATGAAGTCGGAATTACTCGTTTTTGGAGAAGGGTGGAGATGATTAGTCAAGTGATACGTCCCATGCCCATGCTTAGTTATCTAATGGGCTAGGTATGTCTTCTGTTTCTGCACAGAATGATTTTCAACCCAAGGTTTCAATAGACTTTAAAGTGGATAAGTACCTGCTTACCCATACTGAATCTGAGAAAGCTAGCAATTGCATCAAAATGAAATATATATATATATATATATATATATATATATATATATATATATATATATATATATATATATATATATATATATATATATTCTATATCATTACTGCTTCCTCTACACAGTACTGTCTATGCAGACGCAATGTTTGTCAGCATGTGACAAACACTTCTGAGCCTATCAAGCCAGATGGTGTTAGCACAAACAGGGTATAATAAAAGATTTTTATCAACACACTTCTTGAAATTCCTGGAAGAACTAAACATATCATTTGTCTGAACATTACAAGCATCCAGAAACCATGCCCCTCAACGTACATTGCATTCGGCCTTAATAAATTTCTTCACTGACTTTAATAAAAATGTGTTCGTGAACGTAATCAAATGCACGAGATCTGCGAAGAGAACACCTGAGGCTTTTGTGTTTTTTATTTTTTTATCACCCTGAGTGGCATCCATTGGTGCCCATTCCCTGCAGGGGGCGGTGTATCATAAATGTACGTCTACCAGAGTACGAAACGAGAGTCAAAGAATTCTCCAGGTTCTTTTTCCAATTCCTCTACTCTGCCACAAGAGTGGCCACAATTTCACACTGTGTGAAGTCATACAGATGCCTGTATTTCTGCACTTCGACCACTAGGAGATCCTGTTCCTCCGCCATAGAATAGAATAGAATAGAAAATACTTTATTTATCCCCGAGGGGAAATTCAGGAGTCACAGCAGCATTTAAGAAAACAAAAGTAAGAAAGTGTATAGAAAGTGCAAAAAGGTCCGTAAGAAAATAGATGACGACATCCCGTCCACCACTCGTCCACCACTCCCCAGCCCAGCCAGTCTCCACCTCCACAGGGTCCAGGACTGAGCTTCTTTAGCAGTCTGTTCAGTCTCTGTCTCCTGGATCCTGTCTGCTCACAGCAGGCGAAGCTCCTCCAATGTGGCGCCGGCACCCGATGTCAGCTCCATCAGCCGCTGGGATAGCACGGCTAGCTCGTCCATCCCACCAGAGATAGATCCCATGTTCCCAACAACGATGGATGGAAGGACAGGTCCATGTCGTCACCTCCCAGCTCACACCCGAGAACCAGCACGTCATCCTCACCTCCTCCTCCTCAGCTCGAGGGAAATCATCAAGCCCTACACTAGTTAGCATTGACATGCTACAGGCTGCTAACAGCTAATTTCACATGTGAACAATGCAGCCATGGTTACATGTAGGATCTCCAGACAAACACAGGAGAAAAGTAGTAAAAATATCACTGAAGCCACAAAAAGTTTGGTGTCCATGACCAACAAATGAGCCATACAAAGTAATGATCCTCTCCAAATACAAACATTACGAAAAAGAGACGCAAAAACTACAAGAAATGGACAAAGACAAGAGAGCTGCTGCAACAGGCAGCTACTTGGGCAGCGCCTAGCCATCTGTGCGTTTCTGTCCAGCAGGTTAGAAATTTTCAAGTGTGCGCGGTGTGGACACTTGCAAGGGGCCACGCGAGGGGGCATGGGTGTGAAAATGATATAATTCGTTCACACGAAGCAGTGCGGACCCCTCAGACACGTCAAGCATAAATCAGCTTTAATGATGTCATGAATTAGCTGTTGCTGTCCTGGGCTGCATGCATGTTTGATCTGGTTTTGAATTTTTTTTTTTGGTTTGAGCATGGGGATCATCTTTCAAAGCCAGCCTCAGGTAATGCTGCTCATCAACAAACACAAACACATACTGTAGCTAGACTGTTAACACTACCAAAACTGTTAAATCTAGAGATACAATTTACTCAGTTTAATACACTGATAAAAAAAATTCTTCTCCTTGTTACAACCTGTTGCCTTTTTGAGCTTTATTGTTGTGGAGCCATTTGTCCTTCCCAGACCACAATTTTGCTCTGAAGCATTCATCTCCACACGACCCTGTTAATAAATTATTGGTAAATCAATTTTTATTGCTGTATTGCTGTTCAGTGTCAGATTTTTTCACTCAAATGATCCTAACTCCAAAAAGCAAGTACTGGCTAGCACTTTGTGGCTTCTCCTTGCCCAACACCAATGAATCCCAGACAAAGACACTGCACTGGCTCTTAAACCACAACTTGCTTCTTCCATTACTCTACATTCCACATCCCCGGTAGTTGTTTTTGTCATGACATTATCATCTCTGTCCTCTTCGTTATAACTTTGTGTTCTTCCTCCTTTCATTCATCTCAAATATCTTCCTTCCATTAATTGCCCGGCTCCCAGTGTGCCTTATGCCATCCCCCAGGGAGGCCCTGCCATGAATAGCCAGCCTTGAAGCTTGGCTTCTTGGCCCGGCACCACGTCCCATTTGGCCCAGCTATGGTGGAAAAGCCGAGTGGCGACCACATAATGACCAGTGTCTGAGGGCTTGGCTAATTTTTCATGTTCAAACAGGCGGCTGACTCCTCAGCCCAGACTTGGGCTAATGTAGGGTTTGTCAGAGCACTCTAGGGGTCGTAAAACAACCTGAGCTTCTGATCTCTTTTACACAATCTTCACCAAGGCCTTGTATGACAGCCTTCAGTTATGACGGTGACAGATTAACAAATGCACATAAAAGTGCAAACAGCTTATTGATGCCAAGGGAAGTATGTCTAGTCTGCCAGTGTGCACTCAGCACAGCTAAAACTAAATATTTAAAAGATCCCTGAATACACATTTTAAGGATCTGAAGTGTTCAACAGAGTGACCGTTTCTCTTTCCATCACTTCAGTCTTGTCCATGTAATCTGACACTTGAAGGATGCCCCCTTGACCCTGGTCTGGTCCTTTACATTTTCTTCTGACCTTAGCACCCTACAGAGCAGCTGCTTCTGGCTCTGTAGGCCAGCTCCCTGCTCTCATTTCAGAGTGTTGATGCTACTGTTGGCTTGCAACAGACAGGGACATAAACATCCTGAATGTATCAGTAGAGTGAGTGCAGTATGTCAAATAAAAGAAAATATAGTACTGAAGCCAGTGCTTCCTGACTGTTTAACCCAGACTTGGCTACCCTTGGTGTGGTTAACTTCAGATTTTAAATAGGTTAGCAGGAAGAGCGTTGCTAACAAAAATGTGTTGTGCTGTCTTGATACACTAATTATTTGTAGGTATAAAAAGAATGAGGCCCACAGATGAGCTGGAGTAAGAAAAATAGACCACCTCGATGGTGACCCACATAATCCATTATGTAGATGAAGGCAATATTCACCATGTGTGTTGTGTGGCTTCTTGGGAAGTTCACAGTACAACTGTCTCAATGCATTGTGTGTGTGTGTGTGTGTGTGTGTGTGTGTGTGTGTGTGTGTGTGTGTGTGTGTGTGTGTGTGTGTGTGTGTGTGTGTGTGTGTGTGTGTGTGTGTGTGTGTGTGTGTGTGTGTGCACTCTGTATTATAAAAATAACAGAAGGTGTAACATAAATCCACAATGACTGATTACCCCTTACACCACCTATACAGTACACAAAGTATATGTTCTGCACAGGAAAATGTTACTCACTGCGATCTGTGTGACTTTGAGTGATCACCTTTGCATCATTTTGTGATGTTCCTGTGGGTAGCCTGCAGACTCAGTTTGCCACCCAAAATAAGTGTTAGACAGTGTTCCCTTACTGTTATTTTCATTGCAGGGTTTAATGAGGTAACATGTTTTGTAGCAGACAGAATTGTCCTCACTCAGACAACAATGCTAGCATTTGCAAACTTTGCAACGTTTTCCTGATACTGCGTCAGACTTCCTTAAAAAAGACATGACACCAGCAGTAAGTTATCGTCTGTGGTGTCATTTATCCTATAAACAGAACCAAAGGTGTCTCTGTGTCATATATGACTGTTCTTTTATATCTTTGCTCTATCAGGAAGGCAGCAAAGTTTTGCTCTGACGAAGCTTTTATCTCTTACCCGAAAATGGTTCTCTGTGGCTTTCCTGTGTGAGGAACACAGATCGTTTGTCAGCTGCTCAGTGAACCTGGACTTTTTCTTGGGGTCTTCCAATGAAAGCTTATTGTTACAGTTACAGGATGTGGATCTTTGGTATCTTCACGTACAACTTACATGCACCCTCACAGAAAGTACCTTGTGGCCATGAGGAATGTCTTGTTGAGTGATTGAAGAGCAGACTTTGTTTTAAACAAAAATACACTTGAGACAGTCTTTCTTCTTGTATTACTCCAAATTAAATAGATAGAGTTCTGTCTCCAAAAGCTCAGGAAATAAGAGGGATAAAGATTTTCTAATGGCTGAAGTTTAAGTAATGGTAACTTTGCGGACTTCTATCTATTTTATTAAGAACCAAATATTGAAGACAGTCTTAAACAAGCTTGCAGATGAAATGAAACACTCGAGGTTAGACTGAAATGGTTTTGAAGATGTAGATGTAGTATGTAGTGCAGCTGGGGGAATATGACTTAGTGTTGTGAGAGGAGAGCACTCCAGGGTACAGCTCAAGGACACTTTAACAGAGCAGGTGCTCTCTGACGTATTGAACTCTGTGTAAAAGTTATCCCCTGACACACAGAGCCACCTCACAAGGACACCATCCAAGACTTTAAAGAAAACTAGATTGTGCAAATGTTTTGTTAATTATAAATCAATTCTAATTCATAATAATTTGTGGTTGAAAGTGATGTTGGAAATTAAAAATTAAAATGATTTGCTGAAGAGTGCATGGGTTTCTCGTTGGCCTTGCTGCTGCAGATTAGCCCAGTGATGGATTTGTGTTACACCATGTGGCTGGAAATCTAATGCAAAAGTGACGTAAAAGTGGCCAACCTAAAGAGGAGGTTGGAAAAAGAAAGGATGGTTATACTACTTCTGGGTTTGTGGCTTTATGGTTGCTGCCAAAGCTGAGACAAACCTAGCAATTCACCTAAATTTGAGTCTGTTAATTCATGGTATCTATAACAGATAGCTGCAACACACATAAGCAAAGTCAAAGACATTAACACATCCGTGCACACAGGGGTTTATGGAACAGGATTTAAAAGCAATAGCATTTTTTAAAATAAAAGCTCTCAAGAGCAAAGAGTAAATATTTCATGAAGGATTAAAGAAAACGATGTAAGTGGAAAAGACATTATCTGATATTTATGATTTCTTTTTGCTTGTTGCATTTAACATACTGTACCAACCCATACGTAAGCCAACAGAAATATTAATGCAGATTATAAAAAGTGTCTGAGGAATATTATAGTTTGCACCACAGTTATTTTGTTAGCCTGATACTTTGTCACTTTATGATAGTTTTGCAGTGTAATAAAACATAAAGTCAGTCGACAAGTTTGAAGCTGTACGCTATATGCTATTGCTAATAGAGTTGTTGTCGGTAAAGTTGTGCTTCTGCTGCATATCGTACAGAAGCAGTTTGTTACCTGAAGGTTTCAAGCTCAGATAACAACCAGAATCCCCAGTTTCTTTAGTCATAGAGGATAGTGGACCTCGGATAAGAAAGGAAACCTGGAGAGAAAGTGAAGAGTGCTGTGCTCGAAGGGGGGGCAAAGGTTGATCAAAGGCTTATTAGCCTTTAGCTAGGGTTGTATCACTCTCCTGTTTATCTTTCTTCTGTTCTTTTTCTGTCTGACAGTTAGGCTCCTGTGTCCACCATCACTACAAAATTAGTCAAAGAAATCGTTTTTAGCTGAGAAAAACCCAAATTTCTCTTCTCACTATGAAACATCATCAGCTGGCATGGTGTTTTCATGGAGACCTAGACGTACCATGGATCTATCCGGTCCTGGAAGACCCAAACTGGAAGCTAAGAAGTAGCAATTTAAAATAACCTGTAACCAGCAATATTGGTGCTCAGAATCTCATTTTAAAGTGTGGATTATGATCAGGTATATATCTAGAAGGGGGACTTTTTCAAGATCACTCAGAAACTCCTCACAACCCCTTTCAAGTTCAGATAGTAGGATCAAATTGTACCAATTTTTAAGTTTTTCTTAAATGACAAGATTGTTTCAGCTTGAAGAGAAAAAAGACAGCACAAGAGATATAGTGGAGGAGTCTTTATCCTTGAAGGACACCCAGTTTGTATTTGCATGTACGCATTTTTTTTTTTTTTTTCAGTATAAGCCGAGGAACTGTCAGTGGCTCGTCTCATCTGCAGACGGGCCTCCATCCGTCAGGGCTTAAGTAGTTTTCCAACAGTACATTGACCTTGAGTGCCTGGTATCGATTTCCTGTGGTGTCGCACTGAGAGGGGTCGTTACCACATGGCCCCTGCCGTGGGGTGTGATCAGGAACAGATTCCTGAAATCCCGATGCGATGGTGATGGATCACCAGCCTCTGCAGACCATCAATCCTCACCTATGGTAACCAGGGTGACACCTGCACTGAATTTATCATCATACAAGCCACAGACCTGGCAAACACAGGGATGTGTTGTTACTGCATGGAAATAAACTTTCACACAGGGACAAACACATACTCGTTCATGTGTACCATGACCTGACCTTAGCAGGGAGCCATATCAATGTGTAACCTCCCTCAACTCATCCCTGACAGTCCCAGTGCTATCTGCTGGAGACTTGTGATTAGAGCTAGATAAAATTTAGATTGCTGTTGTGACAAGATGATGTACGACGGATAAGAGTGTTTCCAGATATAGTTGTTCTGCTACATGCAAAAGCATCCACATAGATGTCCTTTCACTGTAACACTGTGAGTAGTCAAAGATGTGTGACGAAAAAGACATGATCGTACATGGCATGACCTTTACTTAACCCTGATATCTTAATATTCTTATGTAGACAATTTCCTTTGTGACTTTTTTCCGGGTCACATGCAGTTAAAAGTAAATTAATAAATGAGTGAATAAATAAATATATACATAAACACATGACAAATTTTGATCTGGTCAACTGTTCTTGCTTGTGTTGTCCGTTGCTTTGGACGAATGAAACTGTAGAACTGTTACGGCTGAAATAAACCAGCTGCATCTGCAGTCTGTCTCTGCTGCGTTGTGGCGCCGGAACAAAAAGGTTTCCATTCAAGTCAGTAGCTGCGTTTCCACCAAGCAGTTCAGGTCGGTTCAGTACGGTTTGGGACGGTTTGGGACAGTTAAGTCTGATCCCGTTTGCGTTTCCACAGCAAACTGTGCCCTCTCGTGGTGGGCGGCATGTAAGCCGGATGCCGGAAGCCGCAGCTGTTAAACAATAGCGTGACGCCGTAGCAGCTTACCCTGCCAGTCCAACAAAGAAGAAAATGCAACACAGTAAACAAAGAGCACAGATGGAAGACATGCAGCATTTCATCTTCTCTGTGATTTTCATGTAACTCTCTGTTACAAAGTGCAATCAAGCTTCGTTTCAGAGAAGTCTGTGTGTCGCCAGGAGAAATGCAGCCGCTGTCGGGTAAGTGACAATTCTTTTGACCAATCAACCGTCTGCAGTGTGTTGCTCCACCTTCTGAGAGCGGATTGGTTCAGTCAGGCACCCATACGGAAGGGTCCCAAAAAAGTAGGTCGGCTCGTCTCGGTTTTTAGGGATCTGTCCCGGGATGAGTCAGTGGAAACGCCGCTAAAAGCGCACCATACCGAGACGAACCCACCCGGACTGCTTGGTGGAAACGCGGCTAATGTGTCAACTTACACTGGGTCTATTCCATTGCAGTACGTCTGCGCGGCTGGTCCGATTATGTCGCAGGTAATAGCAGCCATCCTATTTTTGCTGGGACGCATTAATTTAGCGTAGGAAATATCAAGTGGGACGGGAAGTTGTGACCGGAAACTACCTAACAACACCAAGTTCCTTTATAAATAAAACAAACTGTGTCAAAATTAGTTTGTATTTACCTTGACTACAATTACAAACTGACACAATGAGCGGACTCCAGGTCGGGAGAGAGTCTTTGCCCCAAGTGGAGGAACTCAGGATCTCAGGGTCTTGTTCACGAGTGAAGGGAAAATGGAGCAAGAAATTGACTGATAGATCAGGATGGCGTCAGCAGTGATGTGGAGGTGAAGAGAGAGCTGAGCCAGAAGGCAAGGCTCTCAATTTACTGGTCAATCTACGATCCAACCCTCACCTATGGCCACGAGCTGTGGGTAGTGACCAAAAGGACAAAATTGCAGATACAAGCAGCTGAAATGAGCTTTCTCTGCAGGTTGACTGGGCTCAGCCTTAGAGATAGGGTTTGGAGCTCAAATATCCGGGAGAGGCTCGGAGTTGAGCCGCTGCTCCTCTGCCGAGAGGAGCCAGATGAGGTGGTTCAGGCATCTGTTGAGGATGCCTCCGGGATGCCTCCTTGGGGAGGTGTTTCAGGCATGTCCAACTGGGAGGAGACCACGGGGTAGACCCACGACATGGTGGAGAGATTGTATTTCTCGACTGGCCTGGGAACGCCTTGGTATCCCTCCAGAGGAGCTGGTGGAAGTGGCTGGGGACAAGGACCATTGGTCTTTGCTGATGGCACTGCTGCCCTATCCGGACCCAGAGAAGTGGTGGAAAAGGAACAAACGAACAATGAGTGGAGCCAGACCAGGAGTCAACAGGTTTAAGGTTTTACAGCCCAACATGAATAAAGATTTGCATCTGGTGTATTTGAGGCGTTAGCATTGTGGTACTTACTAACTGATTAGCCACATACCAGATAGCGTACAGTGAAAATCCACATTGGAAAAGTAAAACAATACAGTATAACCCCAAGCTGGTAAACATGAATACCTGTGTATCAAATTGGTTTACAAAAAACTGATCAGTGATTGCAGAACTGTTATAGGAAACTATTTTTTCTGTCCATTTCTTCCTCATGTGGACTTTTTTTGTCCCTCTTCGCTTCATTATCCATCTTTTCACATCACTCTCTTTTGCTTTATATTTGTATCACATATTTTCTATGCTCCTCGTCATCTCTCAGGGCAACAAGCTCAGCTATAACTGTAGTTGTCTTGGAAGGAGCGGTCTCTGGTGCCATCCAGACCACAGCTCGGAGCCTCGGCTGCAGGCCCCATGTGGAGGTGAGGGGCTTACAAGCTTTACCCACCAGGAGAACACTCCCTCAGCACAATGCTCCTTTTCACTCAGTTCCTCCAGAGGCGTCACACAAAACCCACCATGAGACTGAGCCAGAGGTTTAAGGGCAAGCACACACAGACAGAAGGCATGAGCGCACACATGCACACACACACGAACACTTTGAGGATCTCACACACATGCAGCTTCCTGTTTCATTAACTCTGACAGCAAAAGAGGTTCATGCAACGCATCACTAATAGTAAAAAGCGGCAGCCTCAAACTTCTACATATGCAGATGCTCCACTCCCTACATCCTCACACTAAGACTTGGATTATGTTGCATCAAAGGATAAAGACTGTAATCAATTGATTTCTGTTCTTTTTTCTTTTTTTCTAGAAGTTCTTCCACCAAAGTAAAACTTAAAACTCTCACTTTCTAAGAATATAAAGGTACGCTCACCTCATAAAATGTCTCCACTTGATCTTTGAAATCTAAAAACATGTGTTGTTAGAGTATACGCTGTAATGTCCACATCATATAAAGCCTTTTAGCAGTGCATTATCTGACAAGAGATCTGCCACAGTGATTTAACATCACCCAAATTTAATGTCTTTCTAAGCTCTAATTTTCACATTTTCCTCAGCATCCTTCTTTGAAATGTTCCCCTTTGATCCATTCTGTTTGACACTGGACTTGCCCCGTCTCAGCAGTTTGATTGAAAGCTAAAGAAGACAGGACTAATCTACCCACACATCGAGGATGGCCCGGCCCATGCTCCAGGGCAGCCTGCTTTGATAAGGAATGGCTTTGAATGACTCCTTAAACTATTGATTGGCACAGAGATGACATTCGGCAGCCGGAGAAAAAAGACAAAAGAGAGGGATGAAATGGTGGGATTACTCCTTTGGAAACATTAATGGGTGTGAATATGGAAGGTTTTTTTTTCCCCAACTTGAAAAGCAGCCTTTTTTATTTACATAGAAATGTCATTGATCATAAATCATTTTTTTTTGGAAGTGAATGAAGCCCAAAGAGAATTTGCCATATGACCTGAGAAAAAAAAGTTGTACTGATCTGTCTTGGGATGAAGACATAAATAAATGTGAAAGAGCACAACACTAATAGTAAAGGATATCACTTTAAAATAGACCTTTGCTGGCACCAGTTTGCATATTTTCCTCCATACTTGTGGTGTAAGCGTGGTACAGTAAATACATAAATAAAGGCATGGGGCTGGAGGGGTTGCAGAGGTTCTTCCTGTTTCCACTTGTGGTGTCCTTGTCCGTGGTTTGCCTCTGGCTGCGCTGGTTGTTGTAGGAACAGCCTCATTCTACCAGTTATTCACTCAGAGCACCACATAATTCAGCCTGGGAGGTACACATCCACCCCTGCAGCAATCTGCCGCACCGAGAAGGCGTTACTCATTTCCTCCATTCATGCTGTACTTGTCTGTCTGTTTCCTTGTTTTTCATAGAGGCTTTTTCTTTCATGAAGCTCTAAGTTGAACCAAAGAGCACTGGTGCATTTAATTTTTTAAAAGAAGAATAACAACAGAGATACAATGCTCCTCTGTAGTATCTCTGTGCCCTTCCTACCCCTCTGCTGTCTTCTCCTCCTTTTACCTGCTCTCAACATTGACAACAGTGTAATCTGAGCTGTTTTCCCAGAGGCCTAATCGTTCACTTCCTGCACGCAGAATATGCAGTCATTGATTAGGTATCAAACCCTAATTGGGGTGCAATCTCTCCAACCCTCAGATGCTTAAATCTATGATCCAAATGGCAGAAAGTAAATAGGCCACTAATACTTGTAAATAGTTTGGGCCTCTTGCCCCGCCACCCACAATACAACACTCGTGACTTTTTATGCCTCTCTCCATTAAAAAGGATAAGAGAGAAAACAGATGAAGAAGAAACTGATGATGAATGCTTTAACATCCTAATTTTAAAGCACAAACGCAGAGGGGAATATTAGCTGGGGTACACCATCTGTTTATCACATCTCCAAGTTTCTCTCAGTGCATTGTGTGCGTAAAGACTGACCTACATGTCTTCACACACCAGGAAGCCTGCACAGCTCTCTGCCCCTCTCTGCCTCTCCCAGCTCTCAGCCCAGCCCGGCACGGCCTCCCTGGAATACTGTGGGCGGCTCCGGCCGCAGCCCCCACTGCGCCGGAGCACGGTGCAGAGCGCGGCTGGAATGGGAATAGACAGTTAATGGGCACTTAGAGAATGGTGAAAACATTTTCCTCTGGAGACGCAGTGGTTTGGAGACTCCTCAGCGGGACATGGCTTAGCCAGCGCCCTGACGCTCTCTGCCTCTTTTTCTCCGCTATGGCTGCATCTATTTTTCAGTTCACTCACCCACTCTGTCTTTCTTCATTTCATTTTTAACTGTCCATTGCTTGTCATGTCTCACTTTCAGCTCAATCCAAGTTTGCCTTCCTCAAAGTATCTATGTTAAAACACTGGGCAACTGTTGGAAAACCTGGAGGGTCAGTCGCATACCTGCAATTCATTCAGCAGCAGCAGCTCAAGGGCACACTCTTGTTGCTGCAGCTATATATCATGGAGGTACTCTAAAACCTGAATCACAATACCACATTCTTTAATTAGTGAGAAAATATCTTAGTATCAAGGAATTATGGGTAAATTTATGCCAAAAAAATCACTTTAAAGCACATTTTAATCTTTCTCTGGTGTTACTGTAATGTGCCACAGGGTTTCAAATAGCTTGGGTATAGAACATCACATTACACCAAATCTCTGAGGAGAAAGAGAAGCATTTCTTTTCATGGTAGATTTCTGGAAAGTTGGTGAGTTTTTTTTTCTTTTTTTCTCTTACAAAAATAAATCAATAATAAATTGATTTTTTTTAGCATTTTTAAATGATATCATACTTCAATTAATGTCAATTGTAATGGATTCACCTTGCAGCTTAAGTGTGCAAAGCAAATTGGTTACCTCTCAAAAAAATATACAGTAGGTTAAAAATCAGATTTTGTCTGTGAAAACAAAAACACTGACATCTGTTCCTACGACTAATAATTAATGCAGTTCATTAGGGTTCAATTTAGTTACTTGCCCATCTATCAGCTATAGTTGATTGACTGATGTTATCTGGTTCCCCATTACCTGTCTTTGCCCTCATCACCCTACAATCTCCCCTCTCCCCTGCATGCTCCCACTTTCCTCGGACACACCAAGTTGGCAGCCACCAAACGTAGCCAGCTAAAGACTGTCTGTGACGCTCAGAGCAAAGAGTGGAGCCTTTCGCTCTGTGCCCAGCAGCGGTGTCTGGTGATGGGTACTGGCTGGACCCCAAGCCTCACGTCCAGTCCAGACATATGAGAATGTAGTTTGAGTCTGGTGTCACTTCAGGATAAGCTGGAGTCAGCTGCAAGTTTTCCAAACCTTTCCGCTCTGCTTTTGACGACTGTGCTACATCGCTGTCTTGTTTTCAACCAACACTTAGTGGAAGTTTGACTGCTGGCCTCTTTTTACTGCATAATTTACTATGTTTATTTTGTATGTCGTATAAATAAGTGTTTCTTGTTTTTCAGTGGTTTGATGAAATGAAGTTGATACACTCACTTCTTCCTTCATGAAAAGTGAAGTTTTTTAGGCACTACTGAATATAAGCACATTTTTCTGTAAATCATCTTAATTGTCTTCAGCCCACTGCGTAAAATAATTAGTTGAGTTACAGAAAAACACAACAGAGAGTTATTACTATAAGGCAGTGATGGCTCGTTTATTTCTAGGGGAAAAAAAAGCTGTCATGCTGAATCCAACTTTGTTTGCTGCCCCAGAAACACAAGATGACGCCTGTTCTTAAACTATTTCCAGAGATCAACGTAAAGCCTTGAAAACATGGATTGTATTTGGGGTTTCTATGTGTCCCAGTTGGCACACATCTGTGGCGGCTCAAACCAATGACACAATCTGAGACACAGTGCTGTTCATAAAATGACAGTACATCCCAGTTTTACCTGTACTAGTAAACATTACATAAACACACAACCGTCAAGGCCAGCTAATGACGCCCAAGTTCTCTGACCTTGTGCACTGTGTGTTTTCTGCCACAGCACAGAATGTGCCACAGAGGACTGTTGAAGTGTAGGTGCTTATGCTCTGAGAGTGAAGGATATGTGCGCCTGTGGGAGGGAAGAAATCTGCAATGGGAGGCAGAAGTGTCCAAATGTGACCCCCTCAGCAGAACCATCCAACTCTAAAGGCGATCTAATTGACTGGCTGGTGCTCTTCTGCCTCCCTCTGTCCTCCCCCAGTCCCTGTGGATAGCCATCAGATGGATTGTGTGAACTTGCCCCTAATCAAGACCCATTCACCACTAATGAGAATACGCTTAATGACCAAATAATGTGTGTGAGACTGTGTGTGTGTGTTTACAAGTCAGTGTCAGTTAGCTTGGACAACAGGCCTGGAAAAATAAACTAAGATAGCTGATTGAGTTTGATACTTCTATCATTGAACCATCTCTTTGCTAGCCTTACTCTCCTTGAAGCTTTACATATAAGGAACATGATCATGTGAGCAAAAATAACATATTAAGTCACTGTTTGGTACTATGTTTCTTTGGCTACTAGAAATTCAGTTTACATGTTTTTGCAGATTGGCATGAAGTCAGCTGTGCATGCACTGACTGCCCTCCTATGGTATGGAAGACACAAATTGTGACTAACGGTTGGTTTAACAGAAAAATAAAATTAACAATTTTAGGGCAAATTATGTTTATGCAGTGCTATGTACCTGACTTTTCTTTTTTTATTAAGGTTATTATTTGGGCTTTCCTGCCTTTAACTGGATAGTAGAGAGGACAGTGGAGAGAACAGGAAATAGGGCAAGAGTGGGAAGGTGACATGCAGAGGCCACAGGCTGGATTTGTACCCAGGCCACCTACGTGAGGGCAAACCTCTTAACCACTAGGCCATCTGCACTCCTCACCTGACTTTCCTGATTTCAACATTTGCATGAGACAAAGTCTGGCATACTCATGACGAGACGTCAGTCTCTTCCATAGGGAACAACAGGAAAGACAGATGGTGTGCGCTGGACAACATGTAACTATTCCGTTTCATTGTTACTGAAATGTCCATTATTGCATTCACTGCAATGAGCATGGTAAACACCTGCTCTGCTAAATTTTCTCAATGGCTCATGATCATCCATCCTGGGCTAGTTTGGCTTTAAGGTTTGTCTCTAACATACAAGAGCTCAAATCAGAGTATCTGAGTCTGTTTAGAGAAATGAAAGGCGTTCAAACTACATGAGCTACTTAGCGACTACAAGTTTACCAAACAATTATTCATAAACATCAGCATTAGAGGGAGTATTATGATTGATTGATTGATTGATTCCATTGCTTTAATTTTTATTACTGTGTCATGCATATGCCATATGGCCAGCCAAACGGGCTTACAAGACACCACTATTCAGTCATCAGGTTCAGGGATCATTGTAGACATTTACAAAGAAGAAATAAGGCTCTGGATACAAAGGAGGTCAACTTGTAAATATTATGACTAAACAAGATACAACAAGGTACTTTTCATTCATCAGAGGAGCTCTGAACTCATTGTAAAACTTCACCTAATTCACATAATTTACAAAGTCTGTTTCTCCTGGATGCTTAAGAATCTGTCAAATTCAAGAGCAAGTGGAAGAATTCCTGTTCTCAACTGAGCAACTAAAGATCTTTGACTTGTTGTTAAATTAGCTGTTACGTTAGATTCATGGCCATAATTGTGTTTAATTTGGATATATGCTCTTAATTTTGCCTTTAACAGAATTTAATCCAATCATTTTTGCTCAAACTTGGCAAACTTCTCCCTTATTTTGTTTACACTGCAGACAAGATTGTTTTGGTTGACATAATTTAATTCTGTTTCTTCAAAAATTGAAAGGAGTTCTGTAGCCAAGGGAGAATTCAAATAAGGGCCTGTGTCCACTAACTGCATCTTTAGCACTGGAAACACCCACAACCTCAATTTCAGAGTCCCTTTAGCTGGCACTTCCTGCTGCAAGGATGCAAAAATTGTCTTGCGACACTTCCACTTACTTTGGCAGTTACCTTTTTGTTTGATTTGAAATGCTCCCCATGTTGTATTTTTTATTAATCCATGGACTTTTACAAAAACAAACAGAAAAAAACAATATCATACCGTTTTGTGTGGTAGCATTAGCAGCAGCTCTGATAGCAGCTTCAGTGTAGTGTCTCTGGCGCTGTAGTCATTAAAGCTGATATTAGATGTCCTGTCTCTTCTTGATTTTGATTGGTTGTTGATGGAGAAGTGCCATTGGTGAATGCAGCAGTGCTCCAAAAGTTAAGCTTTTTTCAACCAGGGGCACAAAGACAAAGCTGACACTAGGGATGTTTTTTGAGGATGCAGAGAGCTTAAATGGTTAAAACTAATTGTTTTGACCATCCAACCAAAATTAACCAAAAATCATTGTTCAGACAGTTAGCTTTCAGTCTCTATGCTAATTTTGTAGCGACACTCAGAAACATTAAGTGTAGTTTTTTTTTCCCGTTAGCATTATGCTGTTAGCTCACATCATCCATGGCTTTAGTTGGTGCAAGTCCATCAATCCAGAGTGCTGGTGCACCACTCTCTGATCTCAGGCTCCCTTTTTATACTTCAACAGTCTTTATCTCATCTCTAGAGAGTCTCCAAAGACCTGTTTAAAATTGGAAACACGGAGGTCGGTCTTTGACCAGATCCTAAATAGACCACCAGGAATCTCCTTCACCTACCCTTCAGTGTGCTTGGTGTCCTCATGAGAGCACAGAACTAGACACCCATTAAAAAGGCCCAGGATGACCATTTGCCAGCTCCTGATACACCTTTAAGAGCACGGGATAGCGCTTTAAATGGGCTCTTTCCTAGCTGATTGCGCATCATCTCTGGAGCAGATTAGACAGAAAGCAGCGGGGTCCTTGGTGGAGTAGCGTGCTACCTTCTGCCACGGGAGAGACCACTGAAAGTAGTCATCCATCACTGCTGTTTTGGAAGCGCCTTCACATGGGGATAAGTCGCTAATGACTGCTTTGCTGGAGCTGGGATGGAAGGCTTGGATTCATCTGGGCCCTGAGATGAAGATTTGAGGGGTGAATAAAAGGTTTTGATTGTGTGATTTGAACTGTGGCTTGATGCAAGGGATTCTTAAAAACAGAAACAGGCAGAGCAGGTCAACAAAGCGTAAAAACCAGTGAGATCTTGAAGTTTCGATAACTACTACTGTCTGGTTTAGCTGCAGACTGTTATGCAAGGCAGAGAGCTGCTGTGGCTGGATTGTATTCTCTTTCTGCACAGTGAGCGGGGCCAAGGAGGGGGAAGGGAAACAGGAGATTTATGTCCTTCTGTGACACACGCTGCTCTAGGTCTCATGTTAATGGAAAATGAGATGTTTAAGAGTCTGGCAGAGAAATACAGCGCTCTTTAAATCCTCCGCTTGTCAGCCAGTGTAACAGCATTATAACTGTAGTCCAGCACGATAATGCTGGTAATGACAGTAATATGTCACGTTTTCAGCAGACTTTCATGCTTCTTTTACTGTGCACGCCTGTTTGGAATAAAGCTTACATGATGCTGCATGAAAGCTTGTGTCAGGCCAAAGGCTGAATTTACACGGAAGAATTTGATATGGCCTGAAGACGCCCAAGAAGTGAAAGAAAAAAACAACTATGACTGTGAGCTGATTAGTGTTCAGGCAGCGAGCTCATTCACAATAGTCACCCACTCTATCACCATGTTGTCCCACTCCCTGCCTTTACGTTGAAAAGGCTGTCAGTGAAACAGGCTCACAATGCTTTACCTAAGGTCTGTGGGAAAAGGACTTGGGTCATAATCATGTAATTTTTTCCAAATAAGGAGGGACAATTCCATACTTTGCAGCCATCACAGCCAGCCTTTGTCTATCCAATCTAACATTCCCATAATGCCCACATATTTCAGATGCTTCCTTGTTTCTTCAATTCTGTGTCTGTTTACTTTCCAAAGGGCTCGCTCTGCCCTCTGTTCTCAGCCTGGCTGCCCACAGCTCTGTAGGAGAGGAATGGATACTTGAGCAGTTGTTGAATTTTGTATTGATATTGAGGTCCACGGAACAGGACATGGATACAGAAGAGAAGAACAACTTTGAGGTATCCTCAAAAAGCTTGAGTTGAAGTTGAAAGCGAAGCCTGTTCTTTATATGAGGCAGCATACCCACGCTCTGTCACAGCCGCAGCATCTCATACAGTCTCACAAGTTAACTTTCAGTGTCTGCATGAGATGAAATAGACTTTCAAGAAAATGTATCAAGACTCCATCCATGGAAATTAAACATGCACAGAGAAGCAGCTGCTGGTGAGATAGTTTGAAGACCAATACAGGCCAAACAGTACTGGACCCTTACCCTATGTGAGCATTTCTGGCTCACTTAATGTAACTGGCTGTCTGACATTCAACACAGTATGGACATAAAGAAAAAGGCACTGTGTGAGAAAGGTGGGTTTTTTTTGCAGAAAAAGTCTGATTCAAAAATACAAGTGCAAGTAACCAGATGCAATAAGACTGAAGTTTTATCTGCTGAGAGCTGGTGGTAACTTCACAGCAGTACTTGTGCATGATGCTATGCTCAAACTTTATTGTCACAATGACATCAACCCCACCTTAAGATGGCCTGAAAACAATTATCATTACATAAATCAATTAAACTAACTTTCACTCTACAATTATAGTCTGGGACACAATTTAGGACGTATTAGGAAATCTTTTCACATGTGTGGGCATGGTCTGGATCAAGAAACTTTTTTATGTTTTGGGTTTTTTTCGTGTGTGTGTTTGTTTCAATGTGAAGCTCTCACTGGCTTAACCCAGAGGAGAAGGTTTTCTTATGAACAGTCTCATGAAGCAACGTTGAGATGCTAAGAGCTCATCTCCACTATCAGACACAAGAGCAAACTGCATTGGACCCAAAACTGTGTTAGTATTTTAGCTTTTAAATATCATAAAGTGGACTGTGTCATGGAGCTGATTGTGGAGGTAATTAATGAGCACATTTTTAGAAATTGCACAGGTGGAGTTAATTCCCTGTGAATATCCCAAAAAAATAGTTTCTTGGGGATATCTAGTGGCAAAATAAAACCTTTTAATGTCAAATGAGAACCCAAAGATCTTAAGTAGGGATGCACCGATATGAACATTTTTTGCGGATAACATTATCCGATAATATTGCTGTTATGGCCCATAACCAATACCAATCGTGATCGTGAGAAAAGATGACAATGGGGAGGATCAAATGATGGAGCGCCTGAGACAAATGTGATCAAAAAAGTATGGTTTGTCTGTTTTTTGGATCAAAAACAGGAAGAGAGACACAAAAGAAGAGAGTCTTGGGCAGTTTTGGTTGTTGCATAGTCATAAAAAACAATATTATTTGGGTCTTGAAAGATTGTTCCAGATGCTCTGAAAATGGCCAGCAGCCAATGAGTAAATATCGGCCCACTTTTTCTCATTGGGCGATGCTGATATGTTAAAAATAAAAAAAGGCCAACAAAGGCCTATACCCATATTGAAACTGATATTTTGTGCATTCTTAATTCTTAACAAAGTATTATTTACGTTTATATAAGTTTTTACTTGTAGCATGACTACAGTCAACAATAACAGTAATATACAGAGAGGTTTAACTAGATATCCAACATGGTAAGACAATTATCTAACATGTATTACTTAAATATTAAGTTTTGTTTATACCATAGGTATTTTAAAATTATTTTCAGAGCTTATTTGACTTAAGATATGTGTTTTTAAAACTTTTATTTTGTTTCATTGAAAGAAGAAAAAAAATAAAGCAAGTTCATTTATATAAAACACTTCTGGTCTGACCTTTGTGTCAACTTTCAAAGTGCAATCTGCACTTTTAAATCCTTACTTCTATTGTCATGTAAATGTAGATAAGAACACTGTGGCTCAAACATGAATGTTATGTGTGCTACTGGGCCATGAAAGACATGTTATCTCATCTGAAATGACCTCAGCACCACCATCAAGCTTGCTATATGCTGCCTAGAGATGGTTATCAGTGCCGGACGTCCCCGTTCAACACTTCAACCCCAGCTCACCCTCATCAACCCAGCAATCCCTAAGAACAACAATAGAGGAGATAAAAGCAGCGCTGTGCAAACCACAGAAGCCTCTCTTCCTCTTGAGCACAAAACCCATGGCTGCTGCTTCCCGTGTCAGAGATTGCAGCAGGATTTCATCCAGGAAAGGATGAGTATTCTCTAAACTAATCCTGGTCCTGTGGTCTTGGTGGGATGAGTCTGACTTTGTGGCAAAGGAGCATCATGGGAGTCTTATGAAAAGAGCTGGAATTAACAGCCTCAGAATGAAACCATGCATAGCTATTAATTTAGATTGACACTTTTCATGTTTTGTATAGAATGTGTAATTTTGTGCCCAATTATCAGCGCTTATTTGGGTTATTTGATACGTGGAGTGGAACAGAGCAGAATAATGTTCTTCAGATGGCACTTAGTAAGTGATTTGTAACATTATAGCCTACGGATTATGCTGTTTGTGCACCACACAAGACCACCCTATTAAATCTCATCAAACATAACAGCCCATATCATGTCTTCTCTGCCTCTCGTTCCTCGGAGATACACACTGCCTCGTCTATCTGGTCTGGACCAGGTCCAAAATCCTCCAGCAAAACCTAAATTTGTGTAACAAGATCTGGACCCTGAGACGCACGCCTGCCACAACAAATTGGCCTCATGTAGCGAGAGAAAGAAAAGAGCAGAGGCAGGGGGGTGGCTGCAAAGCTAGTGAAGATGTAAGCTAGCAGAGGGAGGTAATCTTAGAGCCTCCATGGCCTGGAGGGGCCCTGCCCCCTGATGCTCAGCATTTGGCCCCGGCCCAAATCGCGAGGACAAACATCATGTCTGCTTCAATTAGACACACTCCTCATGGTAGGCAGAGCATAGCGCTCCATGGCTGTTAAACAGTATCTTTGTATTGTAAATCTAACTGCACGTAAGTCATGTCTTTGTGTTTGTGGTTGGGGGAATATTATTTATATCTGTTACTGTTCAAGGTTTCAGACTCTTCAAAGTAAGAGAAAATTATGAGCTCGATTTCAAGTGGGCAAACATGTTCTGCCAAGTCATGAATTTTCAGACTGACTGTTTGAAAATCAAAAGTCCTCTCACAATTACCTTTTCTGTGCAGTACATCTGTCCGCCCTCTTTTTCTCTTTTCCTGTTTCTGCCTGGCAGCAGGTGTAGGTGTGAGATGAATGTGTCCCAGAGGTGTGTAGCACGGCTGGTTGCAAATTTAATGCATATCCTTGTAAATCACAACTTTCTCTTGTCTTGCGTCCAATTCACATCCACTGCCTCGGTATAATGTTTTCTTTTCTCTGGCCGTGTTTTTCTTGCTATGAAGGTGCAAATGAAATCACTTGTCCAGCTGCCAGGAGCAGTGCAGCATTGATTTTTTCCCCTTCATATGCCATGGGTTTCTCTGTTTTTCTTGTATTTCAGATGTCTTTGGGTTGATACTTATGTAGTGTTAATAAGCACCAGATTCCTCTCTCTTTTCCAGTATGTTGAAAATGTAAAAGAAATGTGTTAAAACAGAACTGACAAAACTCTGCAGACCAAAGACTCCCATCTTTACAGTAACAGAAGATGAGTTCATGGCCTCAAAGCTTCAAAATAAAATATGACAACCTGGGTAACATTTATAACTATCATGTTATAAAATATGGAACTTCCTTCAGAATAAAGCTGTTTGGTTTGGATAGATAAATGGTTAAATGTGGTTTCATTTCAAAAAATAAAGCTTGCCATAAATATCTTACATCTACAATCTTTGGGACAAGAAACAATCATTCACAAAAGCTTCATGTATCATTCATGTAACCAGCTTGCTTGGTGGAAACGCTGCTTTAGATTACTGGACAGTGTCACTTCATGTCCATCAAAGGGCCCAAACATTTATGCTGGAGCCAAAGCATGCAAACAAGTCACCTAGCCGGACGAGTCTCGGACCATCGCAGAGCTTACTCAAAACATATTACACATACCAATACATGCCATCCTTCGTCCACAACAGAACAGATTTTTCTACTGATTTGAAGCAGACACTTATTGAAGAGGAAAGTTCAGAATTTGGTAGAGTTTGACATGAATCCTTTCTATCCCTGCTCTACTTTACTTTTCTGGTTTAAAAAAAATGCTGCAGGAGCCTACATTTTTTAACAGAGAAACTCTTTGCAGACAGCTTCAGAGTGCCTGCCCGTTGGTAAAATCAGACATGCCCATTAACAGTATGTAATAAAGAAATGAGGCACTCAACCCACCCATCTTTTGGGTCTCTTGCAGTGCACCTCAAGTGGATGCTCACTGAACTGCAGTTTTAGACTCTTCCAATTTTTTAGACCAAAGGTTGGCGTTTGGCAACCAACCCAATGGTCAGCAAGAGCAATATTAAAAGAGTTAGTATTTTAACATGCACTAATAACTGATTTTATCTTCTTAATTACTCACGATGAGAAAAAGTCTTTAAACTGGTCACCGTTGATAAGCAGTGGTGCATTTTTGTCAGTAGAAACCTTTGTATGACAAAGTCAATGTTTTCCTCAATTTCACTTGCCCCTAATTATTAGCACCACTTTGAATGAACTGTAGACGACTATCAATTCCAAACCAACAGATCCACTGTATATTTTAACATGTACAGAGTCCCAATTGTCTCCTCAGACCAGATTCTGTACAGGTCCTTGCCATCAGCTGTAGAGAGCAAGGTAAAGTTAACCCTTTTGATTCCTACTCAGAATCTGCTCCTCCTCTCCTTGTAGAGCATTTGGATGTATGGATGAATCTCCTCCATCAATGCCTCCAGAACACAATGGGTTAAGAGAGCAACTTCCTGTCTTGGCAGCCATCCCAGACAAGGACATGCCTCTGCACGTAGAGGTGCAGACTGCAAAACATCTGTGTAGCAGCAGCAGCAGCAACATCGTGACACGCCCACACACACTAACACACATTTACACATTTTGCAATTCTATATGTGCTAAAAAAAAAATAAAAAAACAGCCCTGTGAGCAATCTGTCTTGCTTACTTTTTTCTCATAGTATGACACACACACTGTTAGATTTTATCCCTCAAACTTTCATCCACCAAACACTCAAGTTAAGTAATAGCAGCGACTCCAGATCTATCTTTAAATATTAAGAATAAACAAAAGTCATTCCACCTTGACTGGAAAAGCCATATGGTTTGGAAAAGTTCGGTATTTCATTCGTGCATTTTGTTTTACAATATTCAATAGCTAGTGCAGGAGAGCTCTGTGCCATGCATACAGGATTAAAGGTATGTCTGGTGTGTTCAGGTGGGTGGCATGAGCTGCAAAAATGATTTGGCTGGGCATTAAAATGCATGAATGACACAATAATAAATAAAAACTTCAAAACTTTTAAGCTTCTGAGACTTCCTTTTATGTGGCTACAAAATTCTTATCTATGGTTGACTGTTTGCCATGTCAGTGGTGTGACTTAAACATCTTCTGGGGGTGTGTAACAGGCTTCTACTCTAGCATGCTTTTAATTCAAGAATCTGAATTTATTCTGCTGGTGTCTAATATTATAAAAATGCTAAACACATGTATTGAATAAAAAGGGTGGAGACAAACCGTCAAAAATCGAAAGCAAACTTCTGTGCACTGTAAAACTCAAAATATTTCTTGAGCAACACAGTTGAAATGCTGCTAATATAAATATTTTTGATTCTAGTGTGTCAGAGTTTGTTTTTGATATTTTACATGAAGATTCTACAACTGTTTAATTTCTTTAAGCAGACGTTTTTGTTCAAAGAAACGTACAATACAAGCAAGAAATGTGTAATTTCAGGACATGGAAGTCATACAACCAGCTGTCATCAGGTGACAGGCTGATGTTTGAATCATTGTTCCCACCCCCACTCAACCAATCACAGCTGCTTTCTAACAATATGACAGTGTGTTTAAACATGTCTGCACTCTCACTAATCCCTGCTTCACCTATGATACCCACACTCCACTGCTGCTGGTTAAACATCACTTCCTCTGTCCCAGCCTCCTCCTTTTAAGTCAGTGTGTGTGTGTGTGTGTGTGTGTGTGTGTGTGTGTGTGTGTGTGTGTGTGTGTGTGTGTGTGTGTGTGTGTGTGTGTGTGCGTGTGCGTGTGTGTGTGTGTGTGTGGCGGGGTGGGAGGGTGCAATGCACTGCCTATGGGTTCTGTAACACCAAATATAGCTGTAATTCCATTCCAAATGGTTAAAATCTATGACAAGATTGTTCTTGACCGGAGAGTTTTTTTGTTTGTTTGTTTGTCGTGTTTTTTTGTTTTGTTTTGACTTTGGACAAACATCGAGTTTTTTTAAAGAAAAGATGATTTAACAACCTTCTTCACATGTTGCCTTTCTTCTGCCAAGCGGCAACCTCGAGTCTAACAATATAAGACAACGTGAAAGTGCTAAAATCTGCTGTTTCTCGACTGTCCACTTGAGGCTGGGTCCAGAAGTACCAGAAGTCACATACACACCAAGAAAAAAAAAGGCATTTTCAAAGCAGAAATTAACGTATTTACAGCCTGGTTCAAAAAACGTCTTCTGTCTGAGTCACTAATTACACTGTACACACTGTACGGGGGGTGAATTTTTTTCTAACTTAGCCGTTCAGGGGATATTAAGATTGCTACTCGCCCAATCAGAAGCACAGCTCAGGGTCAAGTGACCGACAGGAGCCCTACAGCTATACGCAAATCCCTTGCCACTTCCAATATGGCCACTTTACATGATGTGCTTCATTATCCGTTTCAGAAACAGGTGACGTTGGGGAGACTATGTCCATGTTTTGTACAGTATATGGTTTACACGAATACACTCAAATGGTAAATGCACACAAACTTCATACAACTCCTGAATAAGCCAGTGCCTCTGTTGATAAAAAATTCTTGATAAATCTCTGTGACCTACGTTTCTGTGATCATTTTTTAACCAGAGACCTTTATACAAATAACAGAGAAACATTGTTGTTTGTTTCTGTAGACATTAGCATCAACCTGACAAACAGTTAGAGAAGGTTGCACAACACTCAAGAAGATGTGCTGTTGAGTTGTAACAATGAATCCTCTTGTTTTGTTTTGTTTTTCTTGTTTTTTTTTTGTCTGGTTTTTTTTTTTTTTTTTGGTGTATTTTGCAAAAATGACACTAAAGTAACATTTATGATTAAGTTCATATCTTCTGTTTTTAAAAAAGTAACAGGGGAATTGTTATTTGAGCCTCCTTCCCCTTTCACCCACCCACCTCCCAAATGTGAACGACGTGTTGCTTGGTGTAAAACAGGGCTCTTTTGTTTATCTAAGACCCGCTCTGCCAGACGTGTGGTGTGCCAAACCAGAGGTGCGGTGCCCTGAAGCAGTGGAGTAAATGAAAATCACAACACTTGAAAGTCGCTGAGAAAAACAGCTGTTGTGCACACGCCTTACTCGAGTAAAACTGGCAGGGGGTAGCTCCCTTGTTTGCAAATTTAGGAATAAGTAATTATGAAGGACTGTATGCAAAATATCCTTTATCATCCATAGTATGTTTGCATATCTGTAACTGTGTCTCCTTCTGCTGAAGGTAGCTGGAGCTGGTACCTGCCCACAGGGGGTAGAATACAGGTGGAATTACTGCCCTGACCAAGACACAGGGCGCGCTCATCTGCCGTTAAAGGTGTGTTGTCTGGTTGTCTGATCTGGTTTGTCTGAGGGAGTCAGTCCTCTCTTTGTTCTCTTTCCCCGTTATTTTGTTACTCTTCCAGGAAAGGAACGCCTTGCGCTGCCAGTAAAGCAACATGTACAGATGACACACCCCCATCCGTCGACCCAGCTCATGTCACTCACAAGCTGAGGTTACGGGTTCACGGAGCAGAGAAAAAAGCTTCCTGAAAGTCTTTGGGTTAGATAAGCACAAAGAAAGAGAGATGTGCAGTCTGAATCAGGACAACAAGATGACAAATAAACACCATGGTGTCTGATTGTCTGTTAAAAAAAAAAGCCTGACTGCTTTACTGAGTAAGTAGCACAGGAAACATTGCAGCATCTTTAAACCCCATATAGGTGAAAGACATGGTGGGGTTCCCCAGCATCACAGGATGTTAAATATGATCATTCTGCATCACATCCTGCCTTCTCCTCACTGCTTCACCACAAAACACGTTCACACACTTCATCTACACAGCACAACACACACACACCAGTGCATTCCCACAGAAAGGATGAGCTGAGTTGTTTCCTGTGGTGTTTCGGTTTTGTTTTCTCTGCTACTGAACTTCACCTACTTTCTAGGCTTTTTCTCCTCCGCTGTTTGTTTGCAGCTTAACCTCGTTCACCTCCTTCTGATCTTCTGTAACACATTGTAAATAATGTAGAACATGACCTGTATTCATTTTTAAAACGGAGAAGTTGAAAAATTGCTTAGCTGGGCTGTGCTATATTGGCCTTCACTGTGATAGAAAATGATGACAAAGCTTGTACACAGCATTTAAAGGCCTGTGGTAAAACAGCAGAATGTAAAAAAAAAAAAAGTGTAAACCTAAAACCAGAGGAAGAAAGAGAGATAGTTTTCACTCTGTCTGTGTCTGACTCAATGCTCAGTGTGCAATAATGACAGAAGTGAAGCACACAGCAGTGATCAGCAGGATGAGCTCTCAGACCTTCCACACACACCCCTCTTCACTCCAATTGACGAGCGTAATTTGATGGCACTCGTAACAGAGTTAGAAAGCAATTAGCGTCATGGCCCATCGGCACAAACAGAGCAGAGAGCCCACCTGTGGGTCACTTTTTAATTTGGTGAAGTGCTTAGTGCTTAGCGCAGGACTCTGCCTTTGATATACTCAGTAGATGGTAAATCCTGTTAGAGCTAACTCCACAAACTACCCCTTTGGCCGATATCCATCTAATCCACTGGTTAGGAGCTCACCAAGCCATACAACAAATTATTAGGGTGTCATCTGGCCTAGGATTAGAATCTGTACTTCTTCGCATGAAAAGAGGCAAGACGAAGTAGAGAGGAAAAAGAGGGGAGGGGTCTGAAGGGGAGAGGGCTGAGGCAGTGATGGGGGAGGGTGTTTAATTAAAGCGACTGATCCGTGCTGTTTGTTGAAGGACTAATTGTCTTTCCCCCTGAGGAGGCTGTTTCCTCAAGGAGCCTCTCCAAATTACACTCCAGACGGTAAATCCTTGTTGGTGGTGAAGATATTGCACTAACTGGAAAGGAAAGAATAACTCAAGGAAATAACTTTATTTCAAAACAAAAACAACACACTGGGAGATTTTCTTTGTTCCTTTTGTTCTTCAGAGATGTTGTCGTCCCCTGCTTCTGTGTTTGCTCTAATTAGGGCCAGCATTGTTGATCTTGTCAAACACTATGTTGTCCCTTTTTTTCCCCAGGGGAGTGTGTTTAACATGCAGTCCCCAGGCAGGGTACTTGACCCAGAATGACCCTTGACCTCTCATTAAACCAGCTTTGGTTTCCTGTGGTAGACATGCTCCTGTGGCCCAAATATCAGATGTTTCCTCTTTTTGACTGTAACCCTGCCCTTGAGCAAAAATCCTTGTAACACATTAGATACAGAGCATTTCACTCAGGACGTAAAGCGTTTATGTACTCGTGAGTTCACCATTCAAACGGATCATGTAAAAGGTCAGGTTATTGTAGTGTCTTATGCTGAGGACAACTGCATGTATCCCTGACCTCATAGAAAAACTGAAGAAAAAATTTGAGGTTGTATGTAGCACAGTGGGACTCAGACTAAAAGACATGAGATCTCACAGCGGTAGCGATGGGTACTGAATTAGGTACTTTTATGGGTACCGACCAAAATTCTGGCAAAAGTACCGGGTACCCATTCACATAAAATCAAAAGGTACCATGTTTAGGTACCTAAACCCATCCTTGTGACTGTGAGGGAGTGGAAGAGTAGGTGATTTTCCATGCTGGACATGAAAACAACATTACAAGGTCATATGTTGAAAAAATATGTTAGATTGAAAAAAAAATCAATTTTATTATTAAAAAATGATATTTTTCACCACATAAACACAATAAAGTACTGAAAATAGGTACAGTTGAGTACTGACACCGATTGCAAGGTACCAGGCATCGGCACTGTATTGTTTCGAATGTGAAAGGTACCCATCCCTAAACAGAGGTGACTTTATTTGCTTTAAATTAACTCAAAATGACATAGATTCTGATGTGGAGCCTGTAAAACCCTTCAACAACTCCAGAGCTTATTTTTCCATGTGAACTAAGTAATGCTACTTGGCAAATCATGAAACTTACATCTTGGTACTAAGAAGTCTGATCTTGTTAAATTTGATAGGTGCACAGCAAACTGTCACTAGGCAGTTTGAACCAGTCAGATTTTCAAAACTCCTCCTTCACAGACGAAGCCAAACCTCTGGCCCCCGCTTAACAAAACAAAAGAGGAGAGAAAGAAACAAGCAGAGAGATCCCACAGCGCTGGACAATGACACAGTGTCGACTGACTGTGAGCGCAGAGAGACAAAGAGCATGAACTCTGTGTTGGTGTTTTGCTGCAACGTCATACAAAATCACGTTCTCTGGATTGTTGAAGTTATGACCATTCAAAGTGGTAAAATGCCAACTTTTAACCCTGTTTGTTCTGTTTCCCTGTCACATTTAACATGGGGAATCGCATTTTTCTACATTGCTCATTTAATCACAAACACTTGAAAGAAAAGTCTCTGGTGCATAAACCGGACTGTCATTCTGCCGCTGAGGATTGTGTGTGTGGACATGTGAGTCTACCTGGCACCTTGCAATGTTTCCAGCCTGGACTAATGCATTTAACAGGCAGCCGCAGCCTGAATGGGGCGCAACAGGAAACACATAGCTGTCATCATAACACACTCTGCAGGCCGGGGGTCCTGGCGATAAAAGGGGGTTTAATTTATGTAGTGATTATGTTTTCATGATCCCAGGGAAGACCGGCCATTCCTCGTCATAGATACCAGTGATTTATAGTTTTTATCTTTTATTTTTTTGGTGCAAGGCGGAGGTTAAAAAAACAGCAGCCAATATTCAGCATTGTAAGAAAGCAAGCTTCTCTGCTTCAACTCTGCATGGAGTGGGAGCAGCAGTCACAGATGGTGAACAAATGTTCTTTTGAGAGCGCGTTGCACAAGACTCGGTTCTTGCGCAGCCCAGCAGTGAGGTAGCTCTGCTGCAGATGGTTTGAGAGGTAGAAACCAGCAAACATGACTTCTTCCATCAGCTTGTGGTGAAATCTAACCCAAAGAGCAGGTTGCAGGTTGAATCTTTTTCTCATTCTAATAATTCTCACTTAGTTTGAGATAAAGCTCTGGCTGTAGACTGGTGTTTAACAGAGCTGCTTTTACACGTCCTTGTAAAAAAAGGACAAAACTGTTTCATTGTTTGAACATCATCACCTCCACCTCCTTTAAAGAGTTGCTGTTTGATTCTCTACAGGCTCTAAAGACTCATGTGGAATAAATCTGCAGCTTGTGAAATTGGTGCAGAGCCGCGTCTGGTCAACATGCTCTGTTTTCAGAGCAAAGGTATAAAAACATTACAAAGACTGCAGCAGGACTGATGTTATTTCCATCACATCTGGGATACTTCATCTCACACTAAATTACAAAACAGATTCTGCTCCCTAAATTGCGGCGCAGGCCTTTAACACATAATTACGTGGTGTGAATAATGGCTGTATATATATGAAATACAAGCGTTTGGACAGCGTTTTGTTTTATGTGTGTTAGAGAAACTGAGAAAATTGATGGAATATGTTTGGTAATCGGGAGGGAAAGGTAGACAGAGTACAAGAACATATGAGCTGGAAAATAAGTTTTGTTTTGACAAAATTTACCTTGTGTCTCCATTCATGAATTTACACTTTGCACCCCACACTTTGTTATAATGCCATTCATGTAAACAAATAAGACCCCTGACAAACTTGTTAAAACTTGACTAATGCACCTTCTGTTATCTATGTTTTTACTTCAAAACAAAGCAAATAAAACAGATCATACAAACACGATGAAGCTGAAACATTAATACATTTTAAAGCTCACTTCAGATCCCATTGAGTCTTCCCTGACAGCAAAAACACTAACCTGCTGTCATGATGATTGCATTTATGTGAGAACATGCACTGACTTAAGACTCATCCAATGACTGAGTTACGATTAATAAAAAGATTGGCCCAGGAGCAGAGGGGGAGACGGGGCGAGGGTATGAAGACAGTCCAAAGAGGGTTGCCCTTGTGTGCGAACACTGATGCTCATTGTTGTGTGAGTAGGTGTTTTGGTCTGGATTGGTGGGCCCGGTGCTGTAATTGCTGTTAGGAATGTGAGCTTGGTTAGAGGATGTGCTCTGAAAAACTGGCTGTCATTGTCTATGTGAACTCCAACGCCAGACCTCTGGAGTCACAGACTACAATTAGGATTATGGGCTTTATTAGTCAATTTAGTGGCTGTGTGTATGTGGGAAGCTCATCCAGAGCAGGGAGTCATATGAGTCACTGGTTTGACTGGTCTGAATGTACAACAACCATGTGATGTCTGTCCTGAGAATGAAGCTAATTCTCATAGTATGCATGCAGAGTTTACTCCTGTTTGTCCATTTACATATAACCTGATCTGTGTGCTGAGAGTGTGGGTAAAGGTTTATCATGTGTGTGCTGAAGAGATGATGAATGTCTGTTGTTCTTCTAGCAAAGACTTACTTTGTTCACCTATGTCAAGCCTAGACCTGCCACTGAGATTACAAACCTGAAGCCACATTATACTACTCAAAAAGTGGCCCTAAAATGATTGTTGGTAAGCTGTTACAATATGCAGAGTTTGGCTGAATGATTTGGACATTTTAAATGCACCTTTATTAGTCTTATAATATGTATGCAGAGAAAAAACAATAAATGGATGTAAAAAGACCAAGCTGTTCAGAAAACATTACAAAGACTCCTCATGCAATGAAAAACTGCTCAGTAGCCAAAACAGATTTTACGGATCACATTTGAAGCAATCCAGTGCCTTTTTCTTTATTTCTGATCTGTTAGTTGGTAGTAGGCGCCGCCCTGTTGGCTATGGCTGCCTTTTGCAGCAGCTCTCTCTTCTTTGTCCGTTTCTTGTAATTTCTTCGTCTCTTTTTCGTAATCTTAGTATTTGGAGTGGATCATTACTTTGTATGGCTCATTTGTTTTTTTAGAGATATTTTTAAAACTTTTTCTCCTGTGTTTGTCTGGAGATCCTACATGTAACCATGGCTGCATTGTTTACATGTGAAATTAGCTGTTAGCAGCCTGTAGCATGTCAATGCTAACTGGTGTAAGACCTGATGTCTTCCCACAAGGTGAGGAGAAGGAGGTGAGGACGACGTGCTGGTTCTCAAGTGTGAGCTAAGAAGTGACAACATGGACCTGTCCTTCCATCCATCGTTATTGGGAACGTAAGATCTATCTCCAATAAGATGGACGAGCTAGCCATGCTAACCCAGCAACAGAGGGAATACCAGAGGGCAGAGTAGCATCATGGTATTCACAGACACGGCTAATGGAGCTAACATCAGACACCAACACCATATTGGAGGAGCTTCACCTGCTGTGAGCAGACAGGATCCAGGAGACAGAGACTGAACAGACAGTTGAAGAAGCTCAGTCCTGGACCCTGTGGAGGCTGGCTGAACTGGAGAATGATGAACAAGCTGTCATCATCTATTTTCTTATGGACCTTTTTGCACTTTCTGTACACTTTCTTACTTTTGTTTTTTTTGATTGCTGCTGTGAATTCAATTGTTACAATGACAATAAAGTTCTATTCTATTCTGGTGTAACTCCTCTGGCAGGACTCTTCTGTGTGTCCCAAAAAAATCTGACTGAGATCTAAAGGGAAAAGAGAATTTGCAATGTGAGGTCTAAAAGCACAAATGTGATTTGCCTGAAAAGATATCAGGTACCTGAATTCTGATTTTTGTCTAAATTTTGATCAGTTTCTTTGAAATAATTATTATGTCTCATAAAATGTGTTATTCCCTCACTCTTGCCTGATAGGATGACCTGCCTGTTATATTTAAACAGCCCACGTGAAGCATTTTTGTTGACCTGCTTATTGAAAAGTTCTCTGTAAGTAATGCTTATTATTGTCACAATCAGAATCAGGAAGCCATTATTTTCATTGTTTGGAATATAAGTGATGCGTTACAGGAGATGAACACATGAAAAACACGGACAAATATGAGCTCTTACAGGGTTACCAGTGCTTTTTAAGCTAAGTTAAAGAGGCCACTCAAGGAAGTGTACTTTTTTGCTTTTCCACATTGACTCCAGAGGTTGATGCTTGGTTTGAAATTAGGTCTTCATGCAGTGTTATTGTGTTTACAGCTATGCTACAGGGATGCCAAGGGTATTACATGATCTGAAATGTGAACCTTTGTGGACTCAAATAGAGTTGTGTGTTATGTTGACTAACAAAGGCAGAGGTTCATCTGGTAAGTTGCCAAGTGGTATGGATTTAATGGACACATTGAGCAGTGATGATCTTTCTCTCTGTCTGTGTCCCTCTCTCCATCTCCCTCAGTGTGTGTGTGTGTCTCTCTCTGTCAGACGAGCTTTGAGAGTCATTGTTCAGCAGGAAATGCTCTCACCATACAGGCTGCCGGCTTGTGTACTCTAGATTTAACCTTATGATAGCGTCACTAGCATTTAACCAACCAGCTTCCGCTTGTTTTATGTTGGAGCCTGGTCACAAATACAAAACTCGCTTTGACAAATGACGACCAGCTCGGCTCCTGTTGAAAAGCTCAGGAGAGACAGAGGATGGGGCAAAAAGTGTGGAAACAACAGAACAGTTAGATCCTGTTTTTGTTAATCATCCTCTCTGTGTCTTTATTTGACAGGTTACATCCAGCTTACAAGTAGCTAAGAGGAAGATTTGTTTTGCCTCTTAAGCCCTGAGGCCTTTGGGCTTCCCGACACTGAAAGGACCTCGGGGAGAGCAGCTGCTGCCGCCTCTGCCACTCGTAAAGACTGACACATATTTACTTGCATACACATGTGGAGGCACTTGCTGTCTCTCTCTTCCTGTCATGCACAAATACACACTTGCAGGGCAAAAGGGGGAGTGAGATTCCCTGTAATGGATGGTGCAGGTGTGACGATGTTGCGATCTGGGAATTTCCACGGGGCTGTGAAATATGCAGGCTGTAATGGCAGGGGCAATAGTGGCCCTGACTTGACAGCATGTGTCCATGCAGAGGAAGAGGCTTTTACTGGACAAGCAGCACACCTGCCCTGTAAATACTGTCTCACCCTTTACTCACCTATTACTCTGTTTTATGTGACCCCGCCCAACTCATCCACCTCTACGCCTACATCTCAAACTGAACAGGAACTTTATTTCAGAATCAATTCTGCTATTTAGACTCTTTCTTTGAATTTATTAAACAGGTGTTTGACATCTGCCTGTGCTGGGACACGGTCATGTTATATTTCACTTTGAGCGTTATGCAGCTTTACAGTGAGTTTGAGTTATCTGAAACAATATCAGCGCGGATCATATCCTTCTTACAAATAGTATTGCTTAGTGTGGTTCAGATATCAGCGTGTCTGGCTCATATCTCCACATGGATGAAGGAACACCACTTTCAGCTTAATCTGTCCAAAACTGAGCTCATTGTCCCTCCAGCTTGTCACACCACAGATCAGTGTCCTGCTTGATTTTAATCAACTTGTGCCACAAATTCTGCCAGAAATCTGGGTGTCGTGATTGGTGACCAGCTGACCTTAAAGGTTCACGCGGCCTTGATTGCTCGATCTTGTTGATATGTCCTCTATAACATCGGAAGGATCAGACCTGGCCTGACACAACAGGCCACACAGCTTCTGGTACAGGCCCTTGTGATTTCACATATCAACTATTGCAGCTCCCCCCTAACAGACCTCCCTGCGTGTACATTCAAACCTCTGCAGATGATCCAGAATGCAGCAACATGTCTGGTCTTTAACCAGCCCAAAACAGCACGTCACCCCGCTGTTAATCTCTCTTCACAATCAAAGCTCTTCTTCTGGTTTACAAAACATTGACAAGAATGGCTCCTGCCTACCAGGAATCCCTAATCCAGATCTGCACTCCTCGCCCACTATGCTCTGCTTGTGAAAGACGCCTGGTGCTCCCAGCCCAGCACGGCTCCAAATCTCTAGCCAGACTCTTTTCCTCTGTTGTGCCCAAATGGTGGAATGAATTACCTAACTGTATATGATCAGCAGAGTCCTTTTCTACTTTTAAGAGATGTCTAAAGACTCATCTGTTCAGGGAACACTTAAAACTGACCCTTCTCCTCTTTGTCCTCAGGGGTAGAATGAGTCAGAAGGTCTCAGACCCAGCTCTTAGTGAATTTTCAGCACTAATTACTAAATGTTGTTGAAGATTGAAGTATACTGTTGCAGCAATTAACTGTGGTTAGTTGTAGGGCTGGGTATTGCTTAGAAACTCACGATTCGATTTGATTCGATTTGATTCAATTTTGATTTTGGTTTAGATTCTTAAGGTTGCGATTCCATTCAATATCGATTCGATTTGATTTTGATTTAAATGCTTCGATTACTGATTTTCATGCCCCATGTGAACATATGTGGTATGTCACATATGTGGTAAGGTCTCTCTTGACCTTTGACCACACAACGTGAATAACACGCACACTCCCCTCATTTGCCAGGAGATGAATCGATTCAGAGGATTTGCTGAATCGATATTGAACTGGGCAAGGCAATATTTTGATGCATCGATTCATCAATATCTTTACCCACTGCTAGGTAGTTGTCTAGATTATTCTACATTATTAAAAAAAAAATTCTTGAACTTGATGGCAGCACCTGCAGCCAAATAACTTGAAGCACTTTGTCGCATTAACCAGGTTTTTCCTTCTGTGTACAATCTTGCTTGTGTTTTACGTCACTTTGGACAAAAGTGTCTACCAAATGAAACTGTAGTACTGTAGAATCTTTATCATGGCAATTGCACACAAAGCCTCTTCAAGTATGCTTTGAATTGCATTTTGGGACAAAAAAAATTCCAGGACACCAACAACAGTATTAGTTTGTTTTATAACCAAAATTTAAAAAAAAAGCCTTACAATAGCTTTAATTGACAATATTTTTCCTTCCTACTGAAACCAATGTAATAAAATTTCCTAAACTGTCACCAGCAAAGTGAACTGAAAACACTCTTTTGGAAGATCAGATAAGCTTTGCGTCGGCAAAGACAGATTTATTTATCCAGTCCATCCCTCTCTGATCCATTTATCTGTCCTCTAGGCTGAAAATTGCTCGGACTATCAGCATCTGTGCACAGCCTCGTCAGTATCTCCCCACTCTTCCTCATTTCATTAGGAGTCACTCAGCACTTCAGAGAAACATTCAATTACGCTCCAATGGTAATTAAATGTTCCTCAAATGACTTCATTTAAATCATCTTCATTTGAGCTTCAGTCGGGTTTTTAATGCCGGTCGCTCAACACAGAGCTCAAATGAACATTAAGCGCCTCACCCACTGGGGGTGTTTGAAGGGCCGTGCTCACAATCACAGTCTGATGTCATTTTAACCAGCTTAGCAGCACAACAATTGAGAACATATCATTAGAGGAAGAGATACAGACTGCAGGATTCAAACGTACAAAGGCCTTAATCATATCTGTGATAGTCCAAGCACTGTGAAGCAAGGGATTCACATGTGCGGGTCAGCGATAGCCACGATTAAGATAATTCCATCACCTTGGGATTTGAATATGGCGATTACTCGTTTTGCCACGAGACCAAACGTGACATTACCTGTGGATACTTAGCTCACTGTGCTGGATCGTGTCTGATTTGACACGGGTAATTGGAGTGATCTGAGAGAGGACAAAATTCATCCACTCACGTTTCTTCGTGACAAAGGTTTTCTTTATAAAGGTTTAGATTGTATGACGGTAAAAGTCTGAAATGTCAAAGCAAATCTTACAATTAGAGATGGCTGGGATTCAGGGGCAGAGTTTTAAAGTTGCAGGATTTTACAGGAACATTAAACATAATTAGCCAGATCCCACACTATAACTCTGTGTTCTCTCCTTCTCCTCTAATAGGTTTTTTTTCACTAATCAGACAATGCACCATAAATGCTACAGGTTTAGTTTCATAGCAGCTAATGCACGGCTGTAAAAAGCTGTAAACTCTTTCCCTGTGATGTTAGCTTCTGACTGGAACATAAGTAAAGTGTACTTGTGTAAAATAAACTTTTAATGGCCTCCATTGTGCGTTAAAAGGTCCAACTCCTACCACAATGGCCCAACCCTGTACAGTCCAACATAATAAATGTAATAATTATGTGTTGCTGAAATAACTGTAAATCATTTAATGACCCTACAAGGCGTGAGTTATTTTTAAAAGGGGATTCATCAATATTCTCCAGGGGTACATGAAGAAAGGTCAGAAATTCTCTCATTAGGCTGGGAGCATGCGCATGTGCGTCCCCCTATGTGCTTTTTGTGTAACCATGCATGCATTTGGGGTATTTTTATGTCATTGTGTCTGCTTGTTGGATTCCATTTATTTGTATGTGTGGGGGCTGATATGTACAGTGAGTGGAGTTACGTGAGTAGGTCTTTTTTTTTTTATTAATTCAGTAAAAATCCATCCAACAAACTCAAACAAGACAGTTATGTCGTGATGTCATGAGGCGGCTGGCAGAATGGGATTTGTAACCCTTCCTGAAATTCTTCATCCTTGTTAAACTGTGGTTTATGCAGGCGGTCTATTTATCTTTGCTCTGTCAATGGCCCATATTGGCATATTTGACAAACACTGTGTTGAACACAATAGAGAGGGGGCCTCATTACGCTCAGCAAACAGACGAGGAATGATAAAGAAAAAGGCCACAGATAAAGTGATATCTACAAACAACAAAAACAAAATGCTCAAACCACATT
Source organism: Halichoeres trimaculatus (assembly GCF_033239565.1). NCBI lineage: Eukaryota > Metazoa > Chordata > Actinopteri > Labriformes > Labridae > Halichoeres > Halichoeres trimaculatus. The sequence goes on from NW_027437181.1 coordinate 28,872,838, forward strand.
TGAAACCATCATATAACCCCATTGGTCAGTGGACTGCTGGACCAAGGTAGAGGTCTGGCAGGCCGATCATTCCTCCACACTATCCTTCAGCCTCTTTCTTCGATTTAATGTAAGAGACTAATTGAAGGAGTGGAATATCCCTCAGGTGGCGTTTGATGGAAACATTAAAGCATAAAAAGCACAATTTTGATCAACACATGAGAAATAAAACAAGCGTTATGAGAAAACCCAATACCAACCTCCACCGTGAGGCCTAATCACCAAACCCATCCTGACTTTAAAGGCATTGAGCGTCTCTTATGAATAATGATGGTATTAAAATGAGACATGGGACAAAATTCAGTGACATCACTCATTACCTGGAAACAATATGAACATGCACCATCAAATAAGAAGAAGCCAGCACTTCAGAATTTGAATTTCATGACGATTTTTCCCTCCATCACTGATGCTTCTTCTGGCTACTTTCAGGATCTCAACATGACGGTCTGTGGTAGGGGTTGGATAAAAAATCAAAAATCATTATATTCGGATTTTTTTTTGTTTGACAATATCAAAATCTAGAATATTTGTCAAAAAAAAACTTTTTTTTCAAATTCAAATTCTTAATTTCAGTCTTTGTTTATAAACTGGATTGGGAAAAAGTTACCACTTTTCTCCTGCAGAGGGTGAAGTGTTTGTCTCTGACTCATGTAATATGCATTTATGGGAAAATATAGCTCCTGATATTGTCTGTAGAAATTATCATCATCATTTATCTTTTTCACATGGTCTGGCATAAAAAAAACCCTAAAAACTAAAAAACGCAAAAATCATAATAAATATCAAAGAATTGCAATTTAAATCGAATTGGCACCTCAAAAATTTTAATAGAATTAAATTGTGAGAATAACATATCATCCCAGCCCTAGTCTGTGGGGTCGTAGAATCACACAGAGTGTGTAATTTAGAGTTGTTATTTTTTTGCATGAGGTCTACATTGACTTCATGAACTGATATAATTCACACTAAGCATTTACAGATTTGCCAAGAACAGGCTTTAAAGTTTGTTAGTCTGAGTATGAAAATTGGGATTAGGCTGAAGAGTAATTTTGGAATACATGAAAAAATAAGCATTTTTGAAGATACATGAAGCAAAATAGTTACATTAAAATATGTATCATGTCTCTTACAGACCAGGAAGTACATGAAGTTTCTCACTCATGCTGCTTTAAAAAAAAGTAAATTTGACATGTAATCAGCACATGCCCATTAGTAATTAATTAAAGAGGATGTTATAAAGATCTGTTTCAATTAAACTGCAGCTACGCCCTTTGACCCGGGTCACACACACACACACTATTGTTAACATGGCAGGTGTTTGTTTTGGAAATGAATGGAGATCTGATCTTCTTTTAAAATCTACTTTTCTTTGTTCAAGACAACTTTATACCGGATATGACATGAGGACATAAGGTATTTGTCAACAGTTACCTAGCGTGTCAACTAGCAAACTTTGTAGCGTAGTTTAGCAGCTGGCTATATTTAGCTTAACTGGCAGCCCAGTGCTTTAAGACGCGTCATTAGTGAGTGTTCTTCATGAATCTTGGTCATGTCCTACCAGCGCCCATCTACCAAGCAGAGCTAACGTAACCTCCCTCTTCATTTTATTGATAGACTCTTAGGTTTGAACAGACCACTGCAGAATAACTGCTGCATGTGGTTGGAAAGCTCCTGTGTCCACTATTACTACAGAATAAATCCAAGAAATACTTTTCAGCAGAGAAAATCACAGATCTCTGTTATCACTACTAAACTTTGTCAGCCATTGTGATGCTGTCATAAAGACTTTGGCGCGCTGTACATCAATCCAGTCCTGCTTGACCTGATCAGGAAGCTAAAACAAAAATTGGATTACAATCAGGCATATATCTAGAAGGGAGACTCTTTATTACTCCACATTTGCCCTCCGTGTTTGTGTTTCTGAATCATTGTTAATTTTTTTGTCGTTGTTGTTGTTGCTTATCTTGTAAGGGATTTTCTTGATCCTAATAATTAAAGATTGAAGGCAAAATTTGAACAACAATTTTGATTGAAGACCCATAAGCTACTTCATTTACAGTATTCGATTGCTTTTATGATATTATATTTTTACCATGATGGTATTGTTTGCTAAAGAGTAAACAGCATAAGTTTGACATAGTATTTCAGACCAGGAGGCTGAAAAAATATTCTCTGATATTTCTGTTTGATCTGCCATAATTACCTTGCTAACTCTCTGTAATTTGAAAAATTATAGTTCATTGTTTAGTGTCAGATCAAGGCTACATTAGCTCAAGGGTACAGGTGCAGCAGAGGATGGAAGCTGGAGCCTTGCCAAAGATTTATGCAAGAGGTGACAACTTATTTTATAAATGACATATACATATTTTGTGTTTACTGCACCTCTTCTTGTCCTTTAGTAGAAATGTAAATTTAAAGACTATGTAACATAAACCATATATATATATACATATGATAGAAACAGGTTAAAACAAATCTATATAGTCATGTCTCAATAATTAGAAGTGTTTGTGTTGAATGTTTTGCTCCTTTCTGAGAAGTCTCTTTCTCTGCAATCATACCATCATATACAGGTAAACAGGCAGCTAAAGCACTACCCCCACACCCACACATACAGTCACACACACCACGTGTTGTATACGTATATAGAGGTGAAAGTCTAAGCTGGGTGAAGGCATCAAGGATGTCCACAGGAGATAACCCTGAGGAGCCATCCAACAGTTAATACACCATTAAAATGCTATACACATTAACCTCACACATGACAGTAAACCGATACATTACGCTCATGTGAATGTAATTACAGCTAATATGCAAGCCACTCCGCCAACTTTAGTGCAATATTGACCTGTCGTCTTCGATTACTCTACACGTGGTGAACAAGAGAGGCCAACGTTTACGGGCCGTGCAGTCTTAATTAGCAGCCATGTTCGTTACCTTGATTAATATACCGCTGGAAAGGGATTGAGACTAAAAAAGAGGCTAAACTTTGAGACTTTTTGTCACCAGTGGTCATGTGACACTGCTCTAGAAAGAGTTTGACGGCTTCACGGCTGGTCTGCTGTAGCCATCAAACCACAGAAATGATACCAGCACAGGGTCAAACACCAGAGCTCTCAGTCACACAGAGACCGCTAGCTTGAGGCTAACAAATACTTCCTCCCAGTGTCAAAGAGGCCATCCAAAATCCACAACTCCTCCTGACCTTGTTTTGTCCGCTCTGTCCTCTGTCGGACCCTTCTCAGCCTCACCCTGCCTCTGACTAATGGATAAAGGTAATTATGACACGGCTGTGCCCACATTCTGTTGGTGGGGTGAAAATTGATATTCCAGCTTTGTTGTTCTCACCAAACTGTTGATGAAATTGCAACGCCCCAGAGCAATACCGACTTGTCATGTTATAGTAGAGATGTAGAGCATGGGTTTTGTTTCCGTCTTCTTCAATTTAAAGAGGGTGATTGCATGTTTTTGTTGTAAAAAAAGGTGTGTGAGTCTCTTCTGTCACCTTTTACGCTTTCATGTATTCAGAAATGAAGACAGAAAGAGGCTCAGGTCAGGTAACACAAGTGCTGGAATGCAAAGAGGCTGATTAGAAGGCCTTATCGAGTCCTGTCTGGAACCAAGCGACCCCCACAACCACACATGAATAACACAAACACACAGACAGACAGCAAACAACTCAGTGACCTCTGCTCCTTCCCCTCAGTGGCCTCGATCACACAGAATAAGAGGTCTGACTGATATAATGACCAATAGTCTAATCTAAATGACACTCGTCATGTTTATTGCTGAGTTTGGGTTAAAGGATTTGGATTTGTTGACATTTCAAAGCTCTTTCTCTGGAGGTTATCGCAATTCATTGACAGATGTCTGGTATATCTCTGCACCCGTAAAAGAAGTAAACTGTCACTGCAGACAGTACAATGAAATATTTGTGTGGAATTGTTTGACATGATAACATAATTCCTGAGCTTCTCCTGGAATCCTTTCTCTACTCTTGTGTAATAACCACAACCTGGTTAGCCTTTGACTTCCAACCTGGTTCTGGTCCTTAAAAAATCTTGGTGGTTGTCTTTTGTTATGTTTTCACTGCGAGACTACATCACAAGTCATTTTTAAGTGTCACTAAGATCAAGACAACAGGCAGTAACCTCGGGTTTGAATGCAGGAACAGATACAACTGCAGACATTGTAAGAAAAGCAGAGAAACCTTTTTTTTTTTTTTTTTTACCTAGATAGAGACACTTCTGACTGACACAGTGAGATGATCTAGGACACGGTTGTCAAATTTATTTTAGTTGAGTCCACATACAGCCTAGTTTGATCTCATATGGGCTGAACTAGTAAAGCAAAGTATTGTTAATCACGGTTATAGATAACAACGGCCAAAAAGTTTTTTTTTTTTTTTTTAAATTGAAAAGAAACAAAATTGTTCACTTTTTTCTTTCCTTCCCCCCTTATTTATTTTTTTTTTCAACAAACTTTAGGAAACCTGATATTCTTTGAAAAAGAAAGAGCAGTTGCAACAATATTTTACCTCAGTTTATCATTTTCCCATATCACAGTGTATATATACATATATATATATATATATATATATATATATATATATATATATATATATATATATATATATATATATATATATATATAAATATATATATACATATATATATATATATATATATATATATATATATATATATATATATATATATATATATATATATATATATATATATATATATGATTAGTCACAAATGATTTAGTCACAGGTGTCTGAAACTGAACAATACCTTTTTTTACTTTATGACCAAAACAGCTTGTCAAGATGTAGGAATTGTTTGATTTTAACACTTTTTCCTTATTTTTGTTCTAACAGGGAGCTGACACACCTCATCATACAACCTTAAGACTAAGTTAAGGAAAACAGTTAAGTTATCCCCCTGCCTCACATGAACAAACTTCTGTACCACAGCTTCTCCTCTCTGTAATTTTATGTTTTGCAAAGTCATCCAGCAGGCCAGATTGGATATCCCCCCTTCAAGAGTGTTTTTTTTTTTTTTTCATTCATACACACACGCTGTGATGGTTGATGTCCAGTATTTTTATTACTGTTTGTTTTTTTCTTATGATTTTATGAGATATACTTTTTCGTTTTGATGCTTTTTAATGTGCGTTTCAGAGAGACCTTCAAAGACTTCCAGATTTTCCAGAGAGACAGCCCTGAGTCCCTGTGTACTTACCAGGGGTAAGAATAAAAGTTTTTAAGTGCACAAAAGTTGAATTTTGATCTCTATGCTAACACTTATATGGCCTCTCTACTTATTATGGGAATAAATCAATGGAATTCTGGTGAAAAGCAGGCTTCAGAGGGATTATAAACTGAGACTACCTTACACCCTTTTAAAGTGAACAATGACTTTTTTATTCTTCAGATGCTTCATGAAAGTGTAAAGACATTTTCTGTAAATTTCAAGAATACATTTTGTGTTTAACTATGAGGTAAGTGGCCTGCTTTAGATGTTTTGAGGAAACTATTGGGAGTGTTTGGAAGATGTTTTTTTTTTTTTTGAACCATGGACGATATTTTTTTTTTTACATTGGTCATTAAAGTACTTTAGCCACAGGTTTTGAAGCTGTGAAAATGTGCATCCACATGAAAAGCATTCTTTGCAATGCAAACTATCAAACCTGATCAGCCTGAAATAAGAGAAATTTGTATTTGCTGTCTCTGTCTAACAACCTCACTCCTCCATGTCCTTTGGCTGCTATGGTTTCAAAAATATTCCACATTTGCAAATTACAAAAACATTTCTGGAAATGGAATTGACCCTTTAAATGGTTTGGTAATTTTTCAGTTCTTTTCTGCCTCATTACAAGAACCTCTTCCTCTCTGGTTCCACACGTTCTCCTCACAGATCCTCTCCACATACTGTAGATCCCTCTCTGCTCTGCATCATCAATAACTTCAAAGACACAAAAGCAGCTAAATTAGGTCCGCCACTTTCTTCTGTCATGACTAATGAGCTCTCCCTTCATTTGTGTATTAGTCCCGCTCTACTGTGGCCGTACCCCAGGGAGTGGGCTGCTGCTGCGCCTTCCCATGAACAGGTAAGCCCAAACAGACGACGAGGACACAGAATGGAATAGAAACAATGGGGTACTTTTGACTTCTGTTGGAGTCAAACATACTCCTGTAACTATCTGCATCAGTTAAGACCTTATAAAAACTCTCTGCAACTCAAGACTGTGTATGTCAGATCATCTGTAATGTCACATCAACTTACAACTTTCCTCAGTATCATTTTTTTTTCTTTTCTGTCAAAATTAACACATCCTATATTCACAATACTTCATATGTGCTCTTGTGCTGACAGTTTTGACAGAAAACAGAAAGAACAAGGTAGTGTTTCCACTTCATTTAAATTAGAAAATAACTGGAGGACACCTTTTAATCTGTAGTTCAGAACAACCACAGCGCCATATGGTTATGAAAATATCTCTGTGATTGGCAGGATCATCTTCCGCAGCTTTTGGCAGCAGGGATGTGACTGATTTGGCCTGTCATTAAATAGCATGCACCCCCAAATCTAAAAATACACCGTGGCACTGATGAGGTCATACACTTAGAGAAGAGGGAGGGAGAAGAGGGGGAAGAGGGAAGGAGAGGGAGACTATGATTATAGGCTTTTGTCACAGGAAAGAAACGGTTATTTGTCAGCAGCATGTCAGAGGAGGCCACAAAAGAAATCAACACTGACTGGTCAGAGAGACGAAGCCTCGGTGTAGCTTACATCACTCTTTTCTCAAACCAAATGCATTATTATTGAATGAGCAAACTGCCATGTGTCATTGGTTAACTGGATATTGTCTTTAACGCAGAAACAATTGGCTTCCCTGGCATGCCAGTGTAAGTCCTTTTCAGTGAAGTCATCTTTACTGTTGAATGTGTGTGAATGTAAAGCACTCATGATGAATAATGACATTTTTCTAAATTACATTCACGACTCAAATTCTTACATAAATTACAATTATACATTAAGGGGACACTTGAGATAAAATGAACCATTCACAGTTAAGACTGAGGATTGTTTGGGGTGTTTAATCCACACCATTCACAGTGGCACTGGATACACAGTGAATATCCAGACTGCCTTATGTTACTGTTGTATTCAAGTCAATTAAAAGTAGGAGACCTCTGTACTGAGATAAGATGCAATGTTCAAGAGTGGTTTATATGACTCCACAACAACTGGTGCTCAGATAAAGTGGTGTTTATGGCTGCGGGACATAAGATCAGTTTGGAAAGAACACTGGGTTCACTGACATGGATCCTGCCACTCAGTTCTGACTCTCTTATGTAACTGCTCAAAGATTCAAGATCTCCCAAATAAAATACAGACAAAAAAAAAAAACATCTTTTTGGTGTGTGCTGTGAGAAAAAAATGTGTTTTTCTTCTTCTCTTTATGAGTTCTCACCCTGTTTTTGAACATTTGTGTGGATTACAGTGATTGAAAGGAGGGATCCCATGCCCTGGCATGTCCAAAAGGTGGCAGTGTTGAGTTTTATAATGGTGCGCAAAGGCATAACAAGCCTCCTCAATCCACCTTTCATACTTTTTGTCAACGGAGCCTGAGCTTACCGTATAATACTGTTAATTTTGTGTACGTCTGTATGATAAACTATAGTTTTCATATGATAAAATAAAGATAATTAGCACGACCTTCAACGAGTTAGAGCGACTCTTCATGGAGGGACATCTGTCAATATGCAGTTTTAAGAAACAACAAAAATGAGATGAAATATGAGAAAGTTTTTGAGCAAACACGTCAGACTCTACTTTCTTTAAGATAAAACCTTCATGATTCACTTTGTAGAGTTTGTAAAGCAAAACAAATAACAACAACAACAACAAAAGAATAGATATCCATCTCTCGATCTCTCGCTTGAACTATATCTCTTACCATCCATCTATCAATCCATCTATCTGTCAATTTGTCGAACTATCTATCCTATTCTATTCTGTAGTCTCTTGTCGATAAATGATCCATGAATAATGCTCCTGTATAGATATCTGAAGCATGCTCGCTTCGCTTCTTTCCACATGAATCCGAGTAAACAAACAATGATAAATGATTATTCTTTAAACAAACAACGCTTAAAGTTAAAGTTTTAGCAGATAAAGAGTTAAGAGTCCGTGTCCCAGCTGACAGTCAGCTGATGGCCTTTGACAGTTGCGAAAAGTTTTGTTTCTGTGGGCTACTAATATGCTAATTAGCTCTCGGAGTGTGCGACCCTATTGGCTCTTCGTCCGAGTCAATTTCGCAGCCTGACGTCAGGGCTGCTACAATGCTCTTAAACTCATCTGCTGTGTGATCCCTCTAAAAAATCGCCCCACCAGTCAGCGGCTTCTAACGTGCGAGGCTGCATTCACTCCCTGACTTTCGGCTGCTCTCCCTCTCCGCGTGCGCAATGCATTCATGAGGAAACCGTAAAGTGTTAAATGTTTGAAATCCAAAACCGCCGAATTCACATGCTGAAAAAGGACTCCGCTACTCGTGCGCGCGGCACTGCTGTGTCTGTGCAATAGACTCTGCTCAGAAAAACTCCTCTCACACGCCTGCAAGAAGGACGCTGAAAAGCTCATTTCTCAGTTTTCAAGACAAACGCTCAAAAATCAAACTGGCTCACGTTCTTCACAACCAACCCAGTTTGACAGCTGCGCTTCACCCCGTTTGGAGGACTGTCAGCAGCAGCAAGAGGATGGCATCAGAGCTGGCAATGAGCAACTCCGACCTGCCCACCAGTCCCCTGGCCATGGAATATGTTAATGACTTCGATCTGATGAAGTTTGAAGTGAAAAAGGAGCCGGTGGAGCCCGATCGCAACATCAGCCAGTGCAGTCGCCTTATCGCCGGGGGATCCTTGTCTTCCACCCCGATGAGCACGCCGTGCAGCTCGGTGCCCCCTTCCCCAAGCTTCTCGGCGCCCAGTCCGGGCTCGGGGAGCGAGCAGAAGACACACATAGAGGATTTCTACTGGATGTCCGGTTACCAACAGCAGTTGAATCCAGAGGCGCTGGGCTTCAGCCCCGAAGACGCAGTCGAGGCGCTGATCAACAGCAGTCACCAGCTCCAGTCCTTCGATGGCTATGCCAGGGGACAGCAGTTTGCTGGGGCAGCCGGAGCAGGAGGCACCATGGCCGGGGAAGAGATGGGCTCCGCCGCAGCGGTAGTGTCTGCAGTCATCGCTGCGGCAGCCGCTCAGAACGGAGCGCAACACCACCACCACCACCATCACCACCACAGCGGCAGCCACCACCAGGCGCAGGGCGTCCAGTCCAACGGCACCTCGGGGACAATTCACCCACACATGCGCCTGGACGATCGGTTTTCGGACGAGCAGCTGGTCACCATGTCCGTGCGGGAGCTGAACCGGCAGCTACGGGGGGTCAGCAAGGAAGAAGTGATCCGGTTGAAACAGAAGAGGAGGACCCTAAAGAACAGAGGCTACGCGCAGTCCTGCCGGTACAAGCGGGTGCAGCAGCGGCACGTCCTGGAGGGGGAGAAGACTCAACTCATCCAGCAGGTCGACCACCTAAAGCAGGAGATCTCCAGGCTGGTCCGGGAGAGGGACGCGTACAAAGAAAAGTATGAGAAGCTCATCAGCAACGGCTTCAGAGAAAATGGATCCAGCAGCGACAACAACCCCTCATCCCCGGAGTTTTTCATGTGAGTCTCGACACATCCGCGAAAAAGAATATCAGATGAGTTACTCACTCCAGCTTAAAATAAGTTTTTCATTATCAAACTTTTTTTTCATTTGCCTAGACCAAGAACTAATTTATCAACTTTTCGATTTTTTCATTTTATACTTTTTTTTTTCAAACGAGTTTACTCATGTCCGCGGCTGTTTTCAGATTTTGAGGGCTTTGTCGTCTGTCTTTTAATTTTGGAGAGGCATATTCAGAAAACCTTTCTTTTTGCTATCCTACACAGTATATAATGCTTAGCCTGTTTGTCGACATTTTTCATCGTTGTTTATCAGACTTGCAGTGTTTGAGTAAAAATGATTTTTTTTTTTCAAAAAAGTTGATCCAACTTTATGCCGCAGTATACAAAGTGTGCATGCATGCACCAAGTATAAAGTTCCTCAACTCGGCCTTTTTTCATCATTTTTCTTTGAATTCAGTGTACAGATTTCTGTCAAACCTGCATCCATCGACAATATGTTTTTTGTCTTTTTATTACTTTGCCCCTTTTTTGTCTGCCAAACTTGGAGGACTGCGAGCCTGCCGTTTGACGCCACCTCATCTCATGCGTTTGCTTGTTATTGTGTTGAGCAACAAAAAGACTTGATTCATCACAAACTATTCATTGTTTTTACAGAGATTTGTTATTGAACTGTACCTGCATGCTGGACATGTATGGTTTCTTTTTTTTCTCTTTTTGTGCTTGAAGATGTCCTTTTTTTCTCGGATGACTCCAGCATGGCATTCATACTTCATTTGTGGCCTCCTCACTTTTTTGGGACAGCAACAAAAAAGTGACAGGACTTCCCACCTCCCCCCACACCTTGTCAACTGTATGTGCGTTTCAGCTGTGTTGAAGTGCACCACCATCGGCTGTCATTAGGCTGCAGTGAGTGCGCAATGCATTCCTGCTGGAAGTGGACCAGCGGAGAGACAAAAAAAAAAAAAAGACTTCACGGAAATAACAAAACCCTGTCCTGGAAGTAAATTTGTTGCTTAAAGCCTATGTTGTTATTTAAAGATATCCCACCTTGCATTCAAACCGTTTTTTAAGAATAATTTAAGTTTTATAATCAAAGTCGCAAGAGGTAACGTGCCACAGGTTGGAGCATATAGAATAATAATTATTAATGAGATTGCTGCATTTTCTAACTTTGGTTTAGAGGAATTGGCTCGGCTCCAGTTGACACAAAGAGCAGTATTGTGCAGTGCATAAACAGCGCTTTTTGCAGCATGTGCTTCAAACAGAAGTGTGACAGCTCCACTGGATATTGTATTACAAAAAGTATTGTTGAACTTGATAATCCCTCAGCTGAAGTCAATTATAAATTGCCATGCTTTTTTATTTTGATGTGTGTGTCTTCAACGAGCCGATCTTTGGGACTGAGATGCACTAAAATCCATCGCCTGTTTTAATGTGGGAGGAAAAGAAAAGTTCAATGTAGAGAATAAGTTACGAGGCCTTCGTAACATTTTGATACTTTATAACCAGTTCAGGAGAGACTGTTGTTTTGTCTTAAACGAACTCAATATCTGCGAAGCAATAACAATTATTATAATCAATAATGTCTGGACATTGTTAGATGGTCAGGGATTGACACCCTGCATGTACAAAACGAGGGAGTTTCATTCGCCAATAAATCGTGAGAATATGTTCATTAATCTTTCTTCTTCTATATAGTATATTATATATATTTTGCTGTGCAAAATTATTTCACTCACTAACCATATGTGATGTTCATATGTGCTCGTTTTTTTCATTTCATACAATTAAATGATATGCAATAAATGTATGTAATTGTCTTCAACACGTTTCTCACTTTTCTTTGGACTTGTCCTGATAGATTTTGTGTTAGGAACAGAAAGACTCCAAACATGACGCAGACTTCTCACATTTACACCTTGCTTAAATTTGCTGCTTTTAGCGTTAATTACGCCAACACTGAATTAATAATAACGGGCCACTCTGAACGAAGCAGCATCACCACTTTTCCTCCTTAGAGTCACACTGATGGAAAAATTAAACGACACGCATGGACGTTAGAAAGGAGAGCAGGTTAAAACACTTTCCCACTGCAGCGCTCACATGTTGAGAAGGTGACAGATACATGTCTGTTGTTGCAGATAAGTTGATGAAACCACACACAAAGATTCAGGCACGCAGTGGCCTACATTATAACGTACCAATAGGTCACACACGCTATTGTTTCATACATTTAGATCCCCCTTAAAAACCCTTTTCTTAATCTGATCATCAGGAAGTCACACTTTAACTTAAATGATACTGGTTATAATGCCTGTGTTAATATTCCCACACCATTTTCATTCAGAATTTTCATTTGCATTCACATACATGGTGTGATTTATTTTACTTTATTTTTATTTTTTCAATGCTAATCACCACTTGAGGATATAAGAGCCAGATATGATTCATATAATTACATCATGTCAATTTATGCTGTAAATGTGATCTCTGATCAGTGTGTGTGTTTGTCTGCTCCTGTGTGTGCATGCTTGTCTGAGAATTTAAACAGGTGTTAATGTGAAAGCGTGTACATGTGTTCTTATATATCCTACATGTCCGGACGTCATCTTTATTTCTCCTTGCTTTGCATGTTCTTCATTTTCACTCTCTACTTTCTCTTTCATCTCTCTGGCTTCCTGATCTGTGTGTGCAGTGTGCCTGTTATTAGCATCTGTGTTTTTCAGACACTGTGTGCTCTCTGTCATTATCCTGTCATCATTTTGCTTTCCCTGTTTCACCCCGTGTTATCCTGTTTGTCAGAGTGCCTGCATGTTGGTCTGGAGCGACCGTGCCCTCAGAAAGGAGGGGTTCAGAGAGGGCACAGTCATGTCAGGCATGTGAGTGGGCACCGGAGAAGGTGCCAGTGTAAGTCAGCCGCTGCGGTGGACAGAGTGGCTCAGCGCTGCTGTTCCAAATCTTGCATTACGTTGGTGGTTAGACATCTCATTTTAACTCCTTTTTGCATTACTTTTGCTCTGCACTGGTGCTCCAGCTGAAAAGGCCACTTGTCTGAAACAGGAGGAAAAGTTTTTAGTAAGCTCCAGGACAAGAAAAAGCATGCGGGCATCTTGTTACACTGTTCCAGGACAATTTGTTTGTTGAAACAGGAAGAGCAATGTGCCAAAATACACTTAGAAGAAGGTTTCTGAGGACAGCTTCAGTCTGGATCTGTCAGCTTTTCTGCAACTCAGCTATGAGCAGAGGATGTTCACAAAGGGCACCTTTCATAAAAATTAACCACACTGTTAGAGCCTTAACACCAAGTGATCAACTGTTTTCTTTACTACGAACAGAAGAACTTGCAGTAATGTAATTTTCACTTGTTAAATTTACAAAAAAAAGCCGTCTTCTGCGCCATCTGTTTGGGATGAAGGGCTACACAGCTTATCCAAGAGGAAAAAAGAAAAAAAAAAAGGAGCAGCTTTAACCCAACACTTGTACCCGCTCTGTTCTGTGTGATTTCCTCCGAGGTGCTTGTGCTGCTGTGGTGGCTGATTTGCCCAGAGTGAGGGGAGAGACTGAGACAATAGTCGGGCTCAGGCTGAATTAAATGATTTTGCAGATGATTAATAGTGGTGTGGGCCGCTGGCTCCTGCGATGTAGAGATGATAAATCGTGAGTGCGGCTCTGTGCAGCTGTGCCAGTGTTGGGTCTTAGCATGCACACACCATGCAATTTACAGCCAAGCCGCTCTCTTTCCTTCTCAATTTATCTAATTACCTCGATTTGATCTGAGCAGTAGTGCTGCTTTATTTTGATATTTCACATTAACCACAACAATGAATTGAATCACTTCAAGGAGGATAATTGTTTACTCTGCCTCCTTTAAAGAAAATGTTTCTCTTGCCATTTCAAAGAGGAAACATTTTTCCTCTTTATTTTGGAGCCAGGTTTCCCTGGTCTGTAGGCAGTGAAAATGTGTGCTGCTTTTTTGATGTGTTCGGGGTGGCATGTAAAAATGAAAACTTGTTTTCTTTTCAAAGCTGCTCTGTGAGGCTGTTTAGCATGTTTATTTTCATGGTTCCCTCAGTGGGTTAGATCATTTAGACTTCTTATGACCATGCCTTAGCACTGAAAACACGCCACGCACCACTAAAGAAACCTTACACTGCAGACTATGTACACTAAAATAAGCACAGAACTTTCATGGCCTTGCCTTTTACTTTCACAGCATGGTGTTTGTTGTGTTCAGGCGCTTATAAGACTTCAGTAGTTCAGTCGACAAGCTAAACAACATTTGCGTGAAGACAGATCTAATTTACAAAAGATGTTTCCCGTTCTATCTGTGGCACCAGTGTGCAATGGTTATGTAAGAGATAAATCTATCGATTTTCCAATGATGCACTCATATGGAACGTTGAAGCTATGTGGCCTGACAGCACAAGATGCTCACTCAAGTTCCAGCGCCCCATTTGACAAACCCAAAACAAGAGCTGGATGGGCGTCTGACTTTTTACAGACTGAGCAGGGAGCCAAAGGAGGATCAGTGGAGCTGTCTGTGTGTGATTCTGCATCTCTTAACCCACAGCACCCACTGTGTGACGGCCGATTAGTGGCTGTGTGGGTCAGCTGATTCTGCATGTATAAATGTGTAAGTGTGTATTCATGCATGTGTGTGTCCTGTCGTCTTTTGGAGGAGAGGATGAGCAGAGGTCAGAAGTTAGGGCACACAAGGCAGCTCTCAAAGTCATTAGAGTAATCCCTGCCCTGGGGAGCTTGCACTCATTTCCTCTGCCCAGAACCCTCTGAATGAGATGCACATCCGACGTGGTACACTACACAGTCGACTACAGACCGCTCACTGCCACCATTGTTATGCTCATTTCCTGCACTTCACCACAGTCCAAGAAAGTTCCTACAGCTACTTTTATTTGTTCCTTAAGAGACTCCCAACAAATCTTATACATAAGAAAAAAACAACTTTTTTTGTTATTTAGTAAGACTGAAGTGTAAGAAAGAAAGAAAGTAAGAACGATGAGGGAGCTGTAGGACTTTGCTAAAGCTGCAAATGTTTGTTGTGGCCTGCTTCATAGTGAAGGGGTGTGAAGTGAAATAAAGACAAAAATGAGCAACATCCAGTTTATCCACTCACAGCCCTGTAATGGCAATCGTGTAGCAGTATCTGTGGCACTCCCATGATGATCACAGTCTATTTTTTCTCACACTCATGTTATTCATATTTTTTTTTATTGTGGGGGGCTGCAAAGACACAACAAAACAACCAATGACTTTTAGAGCTCAACTCTTCTGAACTTCCTCTGAGTCATACAGAGTTGCCTACAAAGACATGCTCATTCTCAGTCTACATTTAGACAGTGACAAAGATAAAAACAAAACAAACAACTTTTGATTGATTTGAGTCAGTCCCCCTCATCATCCACTGAAACTAAAAGTTACAGGCAGAGTGAGATGACGTTCATTGACTAAAGCCTTTGCAAAGCAGACATTAACTGCTAAGTGTAACTCAGATTTCTCTTTATTCATATGCAGTAACAGGGTGTTGGTGCACGATGAATTAGTTCAACTTTTTATTCATTTTTTCTTGCCTTACATTTTTGTGCAAAGGGTTAAGCTAATCCGCTCAAAAAGGAGAATTATGAAATTGGATTTTCAAATGTAAAATTTGTAACATAAGGTTCTTAAAGCTTATTATAGCAGAAAACTGAGAGGTTATGTACGTTATCCCTTAATAACAGCGTGGCAGACAGAGGACGCATTGGATGTGCTGGGTAACAACAGTGACAGTGGTCAGGTGTCTCCCCTTAACCAGGTGGCATCAACATCTGTGAATGCCCTGTTCAGATTTATAGCAGATATAGATTAAAAAAAAACCTTCCTCTCACTTTACAGTGTGCATGAGAGGCTCAGTACAGAAACACTCAGTGCTGCAGAATGAAACAGACATCAGGGATCAATTAAGTGGCTTATTTTATCAGAGTACGCTCTGCTCTTTCTATACGTTTCCTTCGTTCTTTGTGGCAGAAAGTCACGGCGTGCTTCAAATAGACATTAAGCGGATACGCGCCGTGTCATTAGAGAGTTGTCCTTGAAAGACTGGCTGCAGGTTATGTTGGTAATGAGGTGGTCGGGACTTGCTGGGGTAATTTTATATGTCTGTAAATGGACCCAAACCAAGAGCCCGTGACTTAAATAAATGCAACCCCATCTCTCAGCAGTCCCTCTGCACAAAAGGTGACAGAGTTAAAAGAAAAATGTTAAAGGGGTTATAATCTTTCAAACTGTCCTCAATGTCCTCAAGACACTGAAATGTGATCAAAAGCAACATTTTAATTCATGAATGCAAGGCTTTACTTGCATCTTTAGTTTAACTCCTCTCGCTTTAGGAATATGACGCTGCAGCAAAGCAATGCTCATGAAAAAAAAAAAAAAAAAAAAAAAAAAAAACTACTTGAGGATTTAAAAAGAAAAATGTACAAATAATCTCATTTTTTGTGCTTGAACAGCTTTTCCCTTCTTTATGTTATGTTATGTTTTCTCCTCAGTACTTTTAGCAGTTTTTGCTGTCAAATAAAAAAGATCAGAAAAACAACTACAGCATGAGAAATAAAGTATGCTTTGCAATAAAAACAAAACATTCCCACTTTGTGATGCATTAAACGTGCCATATGAACGTTTTCACTGTTATGTTGATTCAGCTCTTCCCTTCCCGGCCCTTTTTTCATCTCTTTGTCCAAACATATTGCTTCAGTTCTCGTTTTCGGCACAGTAAACAAAGTTTGGGATGAGGCTTGAAATGCAAGCTGTCTTAACTCTAATAAAGTTTACAATCTATCATCATATGTACTCTGTTTCCCTGCTGCTCCCGGCTAGGGGAGTCACATTTTGTGCTTCCAAAGCTACGAGCTAAGCTAATGTTTTAACTTGTTCAGCAACGTAACATCAGACATATGAAAAAGCAGCTCTGTGTGATCTCTGAGGTAAAGAAAGCGTCGCTCATGAGGCAGACATTCCCATCTTCTGTTTACTTGCGTGCATGATAAATCCTCTCCCTTTTGGAACAATTAATTGTGTAGTTTAATGAAACCAGCAGGAGTAATGGCCTCACCATAAAACTATTTTGCCTTTTCTGTGCAATGGTGCTCTGTATGCTTAGATATTTAAGTTTTGTCTCTTGTGGTTACAGTGTTTTGATGCATGGCTTCTGCCTGTAGAATCTATTTGCATGCAAATTTTTACATTTCCCCGCGCATCAAACGCTTACTATGATACATGTACTGTTTCGGCAGACAGACAAGGTGAGAGTGAATCTCGCTCGGAATGAATCTCCTTGTTTCTTTGTGATTGTTTGTGCTCATCCGTGTATGTGTGAGAGTGTGCGTGTGTGTGTGTGTGTCAGGGCGGCGGGGAGCGACATGCACAATAAAAGAAACAGAGAGGAAAGAATAAAATAAAGCGTGTGTATTTGCATTGATATTCATTTATCTTTCCTTATGTGTTTTGTTCAATCTTATCTGCTCTTTCAGGTCGTCGAGAAAATTCCTCCATCTGTGATTCCCAGCCCCGTTCCTGCGTGCCCTTGGCTCTCTGAGGTAAAACACTTCTGTCTTGATCACTTTCTGTTTCCTGTGCGTTGTCTCTTCCGGTAATTTTAACTGAATAACAGTGAAGGAAGTCAGATGTGTAGAAGTCCTTAAAGTGCTAACTCTGAAAGATGAGAACAGCTGTCGAGCACCATTCAAATATAAAGCACTGTGTCTAGTCATGTTGTTTCTATTTTATAATTATATACCTACACAATGAAATCCAGATAAATTATTCATTAATATAAGACTCTCGTATTAAATAGAGTGGATACCGTCACCTCATATAATAGTGCCAGTTTTATAGCTGCTGCAGGCTTCCATAATAGACACATAATGTACCATGGTTTGTCAATTCCTATTCATATGCTAAAGAGCACACACACCTTCTTTATGTTGTCGATATCTCTTCTCATCAAATCTCACACTATCTCCTCTGTGCGGTAACTTTGCAGAGTGTTGTGAGCATTTAAAACCTTATTTCAATCCACATAGAGATCACACACACACACACACACACACACACACACACACACACACACACACACACACACACAGGCATCTGAATGTTGTGTTTTCAGTGGTTTGCATCAACAGCACAGCCAGCAGATTACTTCCACTTATTCAAATGTAAATTGCATGTTTAGAATTTTTTTTTTTTTCTTTTTGAAAAAAAAAAAAAAAAAAGGCGCAGAAAGTCTACAAAAGCAAAAAGCAGAGTGGAATAATCTTCCCGTCTGCAGAGAGGGTGAAAAGGTGTCACATACATTAAATGTGTTTTGCTAATTTTCATGTTTCTGGAAAAGTTTGCTCATTCCAAAAAAATATTTTCATCATGCAACAAAGAGAAAACAGAAAGTCCAAGCGATATCCCAAGCTGTGTGCATTTATGTGTTGTGCTTATGAGTCCGTGTATTTGTATCCAGTGTTATTTACTTGATGTGTCTAAGTGGGGAGTGGGATCAGTATCTGGCCTTTCTCCAGCTCCACTTAACTTCAGGAGGGGACGCAGGACAAAAGCCATCAGGGAAGACAAGGACAAATCATCTTTAGATGAAGTGTTTTAAGTGCTCCGATTCTCCTCCCACGTCATCACTGTGAATTAGGTGCCCTCTGCTCCACGCCGAGGGGTGTGGAATATAAACAATGCCAAGAACGGATGTTAAACGAATGAAAGTGGAAAACCATGAGGGTGTCTATCTTTGTCAGCCTCGTAAATCTTCGTTCCTCTCGCCGTGCCTCTGCGCTATACTGATGCCTGGCTCTGACAGCCTGCCAGCCCAGCTTAGACGGGCTGTGAGCCACACGGTGTGGCCTGGTCAGGTCCATCCTGTTCTTCGCGGTTGCAACTAAGGCAGAGCCATGTCTTTGTTTTATGCAAATCCATGCATATGAGAAAGAGGGGGAGGGTGATGAGCAGTCTGGCCACGTAGCTCCAGGAGGACAGGCTGAGTGATGGAGACGGAGAGCCAGGTCTCTGTGTCCTTGCCTGGGGAAAGAGTGTCCTGACTCCGGCCAGGACTGCCTACGCACCGCGTTGAAAACCATGTTGTATGTGAGAACCCAACATTGCGGGAGGAAAAGCTTTTTTCCCAGCACATGTGTATTTACACAGCAAGAAGTTGAGTTGGGAGGAGATAAAGGGAGGTTAACGCTGATATGAGACTGCAAGTGTGTCTCACCTGCAACTTGAATGTGTGTGTGTGTGTTACGAAGGCAGGCCCTCCTCAGGGGTCCGCCACGCAAAGAGACACAGGAGTTCAGGGCCCAGCAGGGAGCTGAAGGACCCAGAATATGCTGACAAAGATAAAACACCAGGTGTATATGTACTGTAAGTGTGGGAAACAGAGCTGAGTGTAAATATAGATTTGGGAAGCAGGCTTGTGTGTGTTTTTCTGAGCTTTGTTATGTGTTAGCGATCATATCAGCACTCTGTCACAGGTAGGCAGGGCCATAAATGGAGCGATAGTTTGGGTGAAACTTGCTGTAAAGTGTCACCCGTACACCACATCTCATCACAATGATCTGTTTCTTCACAAGTGTCTTTTGCCTCCCGGTTTCAGCTCAGTTTATCTGTGCAGTAAATTACTTCTCGAGAATGTCTTCTAAATAGTTTTGCTTCCACATCCTCTGTCGCTCAGCCCTCCTTGGAGCTGCGTGCTTACAGTGACGGTTGGTTGGTCGGAGGCTCCTCTATCACAGGGAGCTCTATTTCTGGGTGCCAGGATGTTGGTCTCAGTCGTCGAGGGCAGATGAAATCGATCCAGATTGACCTGTCATGTGGAGGAGAAAATGAATGAGATAGAGGGGGGTTGCAGAGGCCAAAGAGAGAAGAAGTACAAAAACAACCTCTTGCTTCATATGGGTCAAAAGTTGGGGGATGATTTATTCAAGACTGGGTGTTACCCCTCCTCCTCATCCTCCTCCTCTCTGCTCCACCTGCCGCTCGGAAAGGAGTGAGAAACTGGAGACTGCTCAGGAGGAGCTGGCTATATTTAGCCCGGGTGACCAAAGACACTGTGGTCTAACTTTAAAGTTAAAAATACAGACATCCATGTACAGTGAGACAAACAACAAGCACAAGTTTGTCAACTTGATCCTGATGGGGCTGAAGAGAGAAAGAGCAAAGAAGCTGATGGACTACCCACAGGTGTAATCTTACATTCATCCTCCATACATACTTAAATGCTCAGATTTAAATCATGAAACTCAACTAAGAAGCTAATCTTTCTACCCTGTTGTGAGTATGATGATTTCCTTGCAAAAAAAGAAACAAACAAATAAACAGAGGGGAAGATTTATGGCTGCATTTGTCTGTGAAGTGGTACTAGATTTAGCTCAGTGTGTTTGGGCAGCGCTCCACTTTGCTAATTATTTTCCTGTGGCAGAGTTCTCAGCATGGCGCTCCTTTCTCGCTCTGAGGAGAGAGGCTCAGCGGTAAGTGCTTAGTCAGCCCTGCTCAGGGTGTGAGATTCTGTTGGGTCTCTGGTGGACTGTGGACGGGCGGGAGGACAGAGCAATATGGACCAAACCATCTCGAGTGATGTTCAGTAACCGTTAGTTCTTTCCTGACATCCGAGCCTGCAAAAAACACAAACCATGTTCTGATCCATGACCTGTGCAGACCTTCACACCACTCAGTGTGAATGGCAGACCATTCAAAACGTAGGCATAGTCTCTGTAATGTTACCCACTGGCTTCTGAAAAGACGTTATCTAGAACTGCTGACTCCAACTAACTTTAAACTAATACCAAAAAAAGGGTTTAGTTTGGACCATAGGTAGTGGTTGGGCTAACAGCTACAACCCAAGTGGCTACCTCTGGTCCAAGATTATGAGACAATTGCTGAAATCTGCTGTTTCTCGAGTGTCCACTTGAGGCTGGCGTTGGACGTACCAGAAGTCACATACACACCAAGCCAAAAAAAAGCCATTTAAAAAGCAGAAACTGACCTATTTACAGCCTGATTCAGAAAACGTCTCCTGTCTGAATTCTTAATTCTACTACGAATTTTCCTCTAACTCGCCCAATCAGAGGCACAGCTCAGGTCACATGACTGACAGGCACCCTGTAGCTGTATGCCAAGCCCTTGCCACTTCCAGTATGGCCGGGATAGCCGATGTGCTTCATTTTCTATTTAGAAACTGACGGGTGATATTCGGGAGACTGTGTCCATGTTTTATACAGTCTATGCGAGAACCACAGATTGTATAAAACAAGGACATTGTGCAGCTCCCATCATTTTTTACACTGGCTTCACCAAGGTTTCCTCGTGAATATACTGTTGTACCTCTGTGTAACCCTCTTTTAAACTTTTGCAAGTAGTCCGACGTGCACCTTCTTAAAAATGTAACCATGTGTAGAAACGACACGGAGTGCAAAGATTTACATTGTGTCTGGAATTGCTCTAGATCAAAGTTACATTTAATCTCCTTGGACGTCTGCTCTCTTTAACATTCTTTTAATAGGTGCTGCAGCATATGTTGCTACATGTATCAACTTCAATATAACATACTGCTGTGAAATGGCAAGTAGAGAACGCATTCTGAAAATCAAACAGAAGACACTGCTCTCATGTGTCTTTGGATAAGTTTAGCAGAGCAAAACAGAAACATCATTGCAGATGGATGTTGTTCTCGGCGACATAGGGTCAGCGCAGAAGTGCAGACCAGGCTTTAATCTGATTGTTATTAGAAGAGTAACCCTCGGTCCATATCTCAGCTTGTGCTCAAACCCTCAGGAAGGGTGAATAATATCACAAGTCTAACCTAAAATCTAGCTGAACACTTGCAAGCAAGCTTCGCTCAAGCCAGCAGCAGCTCGGCTAGCACGGGCTGTATTCACAGAAGTGTTGGAGAAAACGTTTATTTATTGAGAAGCTTTTCTCCTTCAGTGTAATTCTGACTGTCTTTGGACTCTCCTGTTGTCCAACACTGTTTCTGTTTTCTAACATCCCATTATACGAGATCAACAAACATTTTTCTATGCGCTCTTCTGACAGCAATCCTCCAACAGTCATAGCACCATTCTACCAGCCAATGCTGTGCAGCTTTGTTGTGTTGTGTAGGGTTTTGGAGTGGTAAAGAAGAATTGATAACAAGTTAAACAAGCTAATTTTATTGTTGATTATGAAGTAAATCATTTAAGTGGTGCATAGGCCTGTGAACTAAAATCCAATATTGGTTTTAAGGAATTTAGGATCATCATGAAATAAAGCTTAGCTTATTAGACACAGTTACAGAGATGTCTTTAATGTATAAATCTTCATCACGGTAACACAATTTTACTGTTGTGTGTTAGTTTCCTGTATATTTCTCTAAGAGAGCCAGTCATGGGAGCTAAAGCTGCTGTAAAAGTCTAGGTTAAGATTGTAAAGGGTGTTAACATGTCATAATTAGGTTCTATTCTGTTTGAATCTTTGTGCCAGTCCCTCGGTCGTTCAGCCCTGATGATACTGTGTGAGATCCTCTCCTTCCTCTCTATTTATACACCAATGTCAAACTTGTCTTTCCATCCATACCTACTGCTTTTCTTAGAGTGACACGCAGCTCCTCCTCTCCTGTCTGCCCCGCTATCCTCCAAATGACTCTCCTCCGCCTCCTTCTAAACAAACTTAGCTTCCTTCCCCTCGCCTCTGTTCCCGACGTCACTTTCTCTCCTCTCCATCCCCCCACCCTGCTGCCGCACGCTGCACCTGCTTCCCTCCTGCTCCATGCCTCCTCTCCAAACGTCACTCCCTCCCCTCCTCCTCCTACCCTCCTATTCTCCTCCTCGTTAGCTTGATGAATGGCTTCACTGCAGGGAAAGTGCTGATTTTCATCCCTCTGTCTGATTTCTGCTGGCTGTTATTAATTTCAAACACTCAGAGAAAAGCAAGTGAGTCAATAAATAAGGAAATGAACACACTTCATCCTGCCATACAGCAGCTCTCGCAGTCATTCACGCAGGATAGCGGGTCCTCTGTGGAGGCCCAGCCTGCATTTATACTGATAGAGTTCAGCTCCCCTCTTGAATCACAGCATATTTGTTGAAAAGCCAAGAATAAAAAGAGTCCGGCACGGCTGCATCATATCAAATGTTTCTGGAGTATTTTAAGTATCTTGCTTCAGTCAGACAAACAGGACCAGAGGGAGGCGGAGCAGCACAAAGTAAATAGCTCTGAAGAGACCTGCAGTGTCCTCTCTCATCTTTCATCTTTCACACTCGTGCACCATTTAAGAAATGAATACAGAGAGTGACAAGGGGCAGAGAGATAGAGACGACGCAGGGTGAAAGAGAGGCAATGAGAAGCAGCAGCAGCAGCACAGAGTTATTGCTGCACATTAAGCGCTGCTGTCCACACAGTGTGGCTCAGGCTCCATGTCTAAGTGCACATTACTTACATTCCAGGCTTAATGCATTGTGCTTGTGCCCGTTAACATCAAACACAAATAGCCTCAGAGACAATACCGTTCTGTAATTTCTTTTTGCTGGCTGACAGAAAGTCTTGCACCAAAGTATTTATTCTTTACATTATGTGCTTAATTGAACATGAGTTAGGGTGTTTAATCAAAACAAGATCACCATAATGCATGTGCAGACATAGGCATTAGAGCCTGAGATATAATCAGGCTGCTCACAAAGTGTTAATACAAACAGGCTGCATGGATATCCTTTTAATGAACATCCACGTCCTCACTTGTGTTGTTGCTGCTCTGTGTCTCTCTTCACAGAGAATGCTACAGGCATTTTTTTTTTAAAATCACACTGGTAGACATACACATTGTATCATCCCTAAATCTGCAGGTTGATTCATAACATCTCACTTAGATTTCAAATGATTGCCTTGAGTACATTTGGTTTTAAAAAATAGTTTAAGTCAAAAACTAGACAAGCGCTCAGAGAGGCAGACCTCCACCAAGCATATTGTGATTGTCACCAACACTTCAGTCTTACTTTAATGTTATACTCCCTTTCAGCAGACTGTCTGCTACAATTTGGTGTTAGTTGCAGTTGCAGTGTTGAAAATTATGATGACCCAGCATGTATTTCATATTCCAGATCTTTAGTATCCAGAATATCGCCAGGATCTGGATCGTACTTTTACGTTTGTCAGAAATCATGGTGACCTTGTCTTGTGTTGTTTTGCAAAGCAATCGGACCAATTATGGAGTTAAATACACATATGGTGAAAACAGACCTATCTCACAAAGATAAAGAATCCTTTAAAGAAATCCTGGATCCAGACGGTGATTCGGATCGCCACTAAAATGTGATTACTTCTTCCTTGTCCTGTTTTGAACATTTCCTGAAAACCTTATCAAGGTCTGTTTGTTACTTTTTGAGTTTTGTTGTTCACAGACAGACAAACAAACAAGCAAATTCTCCCCAAAACATAACCTCCTTGGTGGAGGTAATCAGCAGGTTTGCGAAAGTACCAAAGGGCAGCAGCCACTGTCAAAAACTGAAGCCATGGCAGTAAAAGCGCAATAAGCTGCACTGCAAAAAGCCCAAGCAGTGCAATTAAAAACTGTGTTAAAATGCAAAAATTGACAGCAGAATTAAAAATGCTCACAGCCGGGTTAAACAAACGGTTTTCGTACCATCAGCTCATTTAGGGAATACATTTCACAACTCATCTGTTGTGATTATCTTCAGGCTCATCTTGCATTTGAACCAAACTCAAACAATGGCAAAATTTGTACTGACACAAATGCTTGAATGTTTTGCGTTTCCTTAATTCACACAAAGACACACACTTGTTGTACACACAAGGCAAAGCCTCAACCCATTGCAAAGGTAAAGCCAGTTGTGCCGATACAGGCGCTGCTAACATGCTAGTACAACTGATAGCTTGACTCCAGTGACAAACAAAGGTGGTTCACAACTAACCAGATAATTAAAACTCCCAACTTACTTTTCTCAAAGAAGCTCCATTTTATTCTTGCCCAAACAAACAGTGAAGTCAGAAAGACCAGGGAGGACACACAGAGATAGAATCAATTCCCATATTGTTGTTATGAATGAACATCTGCTGGTCCTTTCTCTCCATACTGTTTGGCTATCCCAGTGCAAATCAGTAAAGCTCTGGTCACTGTTGGGCTTCAGAACGTATCTGTGGTGACTACTGAATGATGTCACAGGCACTACATTCATGTTTTATATGGTCTATGATAACCTCACATACAGAGAGGCAAAAGCTGTGCTCTCAATATTGAAATATCTTAAATTCTGGTTTGTGTCATAAAAAGTGACAAGAGAAAAATTTGAAATTTGAAGTTTCATGGACTCAAAACATATGTAGTTTGTACTGTGTTCCATATCCCACCTTCAAATCGGCTTTACTACTTCATTTACATATCTTAAACGTTATTTCTGCCAAGTCTTCTGCTGTCACAAGTTTGGCAGGTTATGTATTTCCAGAGCATCTGCTACAGCCCCCATGAAAAATAGATCTATAGGAAGTAAAAACATAAGGGGGAAAAGGTGTGATGAGAGAAACATAAAAACAAAGTTATAGCTCTAAAGTGTTCCTTGTTTACTCCTTCACACCTTGTGAAAGATGCGTCCTGTTATAAAGGAAAATTATGAATCCACACTGATACAAAATGCACACAGCTGTAAATACCCATCAAGTTTCTGTCATCACTCATTTAATCTATAAATAAATAAAAGGCTTTGAAGGCTGAATGTCAAGGAATCAAAACTTTTTCTTTACATAGAGGAGAGGAGAGGAGAGGAGAGGAGAGGAGAGGAGAGGAGAGGAGAGGAGAGGAGAGGAGAGGAGAGGAGAGGAGAGGAGAGGAGAGGAGAGGAGAGGAGAGGAGAGGAGAGGAGAGGAGAGGAGAGGAGAGGAGAGGAGAGGAGAGGAGAGGAGAGCGTGTGTTAGTAGTAGCTGCAGGGGTAGTGGAGCCTGTATGTCTGCTTCATGGCTCTGTGAGCGCAGACATAACTATTGTGTTTACAAGGCTGAGTTGCTCTTACTGTTAAATTATTGGGGTGGGGGTGCGTTAAAGGAGGAGGAACAGAGGGAACGGGAGGCTGTGGGGGGAGCAAATGTTTGTCCCTCTCTCTCATAGTTCTGGCTAACCAGGCTAGAAGAATGCTCTCTGCGATTTATAATTACAGAGTTTGGGTAGTGTCACCCTCTGAGAGTACATGGCCTCAGAGACCTGACAGGAGGGGGGAAGGGCTCTGGGCTGAGGAGCGGCACACTTCTGCATGTAGTGAAGAGTCTGTTAATGGTCATGTGTCGTGAGGGAACTCTCTGACACAGGCACGCCACGCCAGACCAAGCTGTGAACTCAGTTGGTCACCTCACTGCACTCTTTTTCTTTGGCGTGGGAGGACGTGTGACCCCTGGGAAAGAATGTTGTGGCGGAGACAAAAACAGAAATTAAGAGTCTTGGTTTGCTCGCTCTTTCTCAGAACTAAGGAAACCATCCCGTCTCTCTCGCACACACTCACACAAAGTCTTTCTGCTCTGCAACCCTCTGAGGTTCTTCTTCCTGTCTGTGACCTGGCCGTTAAACGGAGAGCGATGAGTTCACAGCTGATAGTCTCTGGTTGCGAGGAGCGGAGAGCAGTGTAGGATGACATTATCGGAAGCAGCTGCTTATAGATACTAAAAAAATAGACACAAACAGAAAGAGAATACTATGGTAGACTTCTCTCAGTATAAACTTCTGTCTGCTTGGATTACAATAATGACCCCTGACAAACCATAATAAGACTCATCTTTATACACCAGCTCTGAGAAGAGATATACAGAAGCTCTGTGTTTACTTTCCAATTACAATCTGCTGTATGAGACTCGTGTTAACAAAAATAAAACATCTTCAGCTTCCCGGTGTGTCCTTAAACCAGTGAGTCATGGTGGGTATAAAATTAAAGGCATTACCAGTATGCCACAGCTACCATTAGAAAGAGGGACATGGAAGGAGGGTGATGGAGAGGGACAAAGCTCTCCCCCCTATCCCTGCGGCTGAAGTGGAATAGTTGCGGTGACGGGTTGTGACAGCTGAGGGAGCGAGGGAGCAGGAGGGGAGTATCACTCCAAAATCCCCAGGAAGCAGAGAGGAGGGAAGAGTAATTTAGGATGAACGCACTCTGTCAGGCTGCATGTTTGTGTTGTCTTTCTCACTTCTGGACAGGATTACAGGACTCCATGAGAGTCAGGACGACACAGACAGACATGCTTAGTTTAATGAATATGTAATAAAAGAAGTGGAGTGAGCAACTCCTAATTCACTGTTTGTTTTCTTTATTGGTCGATATGAATATTTAACAAGACACATATCATTTAACAACTCTTCTGTTTTTATTAGTGACCTGATGGTTAAGTAACTGAATGAAACCAGAGGGCATTAGTTGATTTTATGACATATTAAAGTCAAGGTGAAGTCAGTCTTAATAGTTCCAGTGAAGGTGAAGTTGGATTGCAGTTGGTAGTAAAGCATACATCCATCAAACCAATGAATATAACATGACAGACATAGAAATAAGTTCAGTTATAATAATAACACTACAAACTAAAATTCACAATGATATGGCCAGTCATTCGCAAGGGCCAATGGAATCGGGACAAAGAAGTTATTTTTTACATCAATGCATCCAACAAGCTAACAGGTTATATCTCTAGCCTGGACAAAGCCACGTAAACTCCTCAAACAAGAACTGACTGAGCCTTGTTTACAGCGTGTGGTTGAAGTTGTGGCAAAACGGTTGTGTCAGGCTCCACTACACTTCCACCAACTATAACACCAAATCGATATTATACTGATTAATTTTTTTGGCCCATAAATTCAATGCCCGATACCAATTATTTATATATTCATTTATTAATAGATTTATTTTTTATTATTTTTGTGTTCTGATTTTTATTTTTTTAAACGTTACACTTATAACACAACTCACATGACAAACACTGGTCATTTAACAGCTTTAATGTGCAAACCCTTTGGTGACCTTTAAAAAAATAAAACGTGAAAAATTTTAATTAAATTAATTAAAATTAATTTCAAATAATTAAATAAATAAATAAACAAAAATTATCCTGAATATATAAAATACAAAATAAAACAAATAACTTTGAACATAAATTAAATGACTATGTAAAAAAAAATACAACAACACATGAATAGTAAATAACACATGAACTGAATAACAGTATAGAAATAAAAGAGGTGTTCGGGTGTTTTAAACGGTTGCTTGAGTTGCTGCGAGTGTTGTAGATTTTAACAACAGATTACACCTAGCATACATCTATTCAAGGGTGAAGAGTACACCCATATCTTGCCCCTCTTTCTCTCAGCCATGGTTTTTATTCCAGACAACCTTAGAAGAAGTTACCCTATAAGATTAAGAAGCCACACATATGCTATTATTTCACATTTATCAATCAATATTAATGCCTAATTAGTATCAAGGATGTTCAACTGAGTCATGTGTAAGTACTGATATATTGATACAACAGAATCAATATGTCTACCACTACCACCAACCAAGGAGTTGAGCATGAATGTCAAAATAGACATGTTAATTGAAAACAAGTCGCCTACTATGGTTAACGGTGAACTGGACGGTGTAATTTGCGACTTGTGATCAGGAACATGTCTGTAGTTCATAGTGCACAAAGTGATCAGTTTTCCACATTTTGGAAAGATCCAAGAGATGATAAGAGATGCCGAAACTTACTGATTTTTAACAGCAGCTAAAAGTGGGCGTCAGCATTGCTTACGTTGCAAGCAATTCAGATGTAGTTAGGGACATTGATGGAGCCAGCCACTGTGACCATTTGAAGAAGTTGATAAAAGAATCAGGGGAGGGGATATGGTTTGGTTTGAAAAAGGTGTAGTTTTCTTTGAATGGATAAAAGCCCAGTTTTATATTCATAAAATGGTAACTTTCTGTATTTGAATGTTAATGTCATGTTTTTCTGGCTTTTTATGACTTTTATCCGGGGGAAAAGGACAGAGATGGGAGAGACGTGGCCAAAGGTTGGATTCACTCTATGATTCTGTAGTTGAATACTTCATTTATTTGAGGAAATGCTAGCAATCAAGAGCTAATACGTTGTTAAAAAAATAGTTTGGGTGCATCTGCTCCAAAAAGTCAACTTGAATATATTCATTGTTTGAACAACCAACTTATGGTAGTTCACAATTTAAAGTAGTGAGCTGTTAATGTCAACAGGTTCATTTCACTCTTAATAAGCTGAACTTCAATGTTTCTCCTTGGCATGAACTTGTTGCTCACACTGCTGTCACCCCCTTAAGACATGATCTTTGTACATATTAAAAGTTGCCACTGGTGGTGTTACCGTGACAAGTGAAATACCCTCAAACTGCTGAGCGTCTGTGGTTTAACCCTTCATAGGATGTGGGTTCTCCGCCTAGAAAAGGCACAGACCTACTGGGGGGCTGATGACATAGTACACATACATGGTTGTTATGGAAAGTTAAGATAAAAGAAAAGGTTAGTCCAGTCACTAATACCAAATGTTTTTGAGTCAGTATCTGACAATGTCTTAAACCAGTGGCACCACACACCCATGTGAACATTAGATTCTATAAAAAGATGACCATCCATGTTTTTCTGATCTCCAAAGGGTTTTGTTGCCTCACCAGGAGTTCTTCTTCCAGGTCTTGAGTCGCGACATTACCACAACAAATCAGCCAATAAGTATTAACACTGTCTGCTTGACTGTTCAGAAATGAGACATAAATCAAACACCTATGCCATCACAGAAATATCCACACCGGACTCTTACATTGCCTCTCATTTCCTTCCTCCGTCTCTTGATAGTATCCCTAATAGACCTCTCTCCCTGTGGCACACTGCTGTTGCAACATTCACCTACTATTGCTTTAATGAGATGTCTGCGCCGCTGTGTGTATGTGTCGCCACGAGGGCGTGTGTGTGTGTGTGCCTGAGAAAGAAAGATGTTAGCGATCCTTGTGGCCCTGTTTATCTCCACCCTTGTGTTGGAGAAGAGGGAGGTCAGAGGCAGGGCTGCTTGTATCTATCTCCATTCCCACGGCTGCTGTCTCACAGGCACAGTGGTCACAGGAGGATGAAAAGACTATGGATTTTTTTTGTCTCCTCCTCCCCTACACTCACCAGAGCAGGAAGATTAGACAGAAGATGAGCACAGCCTGGCCAATTCAAAGCAGCTTTAAGCCCAACACTGGAGGCATCTGACCCCAGCTCTCTGGTTCATGGAGCACACAAGTGCACACGGGACACACACACACACACGCACTCACACACAACTCAGGCAGGGTGAGATTTCTTGGTTCGTTTTTCTGGTTCAAAGCCTGGTCATACAGTGCCTGGGTGTTAAACACTGATCCTTTGACCCCTGTGTATTAACACAGTCCACTGACACACAGAAAACACAGGCAAAAACAAGCACTCACACTCCCTTACCAGAGGCTCCAGATGGAGACCAAGTATTGAATGTATATAAAAAGATATTTAGAGGAAACTTGACAGACACAGGGGCGAAGGGATTCAGGGGAAGAGGAGGAAGGGGCGGGATGTTGGGAGACAAAGGAAATTGATGCGGGCGAAAAGAAGCAGGGAGATAAAATTCAAAGCTCTTCTGCTCTCACTGGCAATTAAAATAATTTCTGTATAATTTGAGAAAGGCCTGAGACGTCTTATCAGTTTCCTGATAAGCCTTCTCCTCCTCCTCCTCGCCGTAGCCAGACTGCATGAGAGGCCCTTATGACTGAAAACTGACACAGTGAACATTGATAGCTGCTTCCTGTTGGCTCCGTTCCTTCCACAGGCTGTTTTTTTTTTTTTTTTGTGCACACACTTACACGTGCATGCGTTCACACAAGTCCAATGCACACACAGTGTGACATACTGCAGCACCTAATTTCACCGTAAGCTGGTCACTCTTCAACTTTCCTGCCAAATCTAAGGAGACCACCTGGCTCTTTGCCTGTGGAATACAACATATGCAACAGCTCAAACGAGTCTCCATTTCTCACCTCAAGCAAGAATAACGTGAAGTGTTTGGCTTCCGAATTGAAACCAGTGATGGAAATTTTGCAGAGAAAAACAGAAAAAGAATAAGAGTGAAAGAAGATGAAGGAGCACACATTTGAAAAAGTGTAGGGGGGATGAAGCAAAGTCTGAAACTACACGTTATATCTGTCTTTATGAGGTTACTTGCTAATTAAAAATAGCAGCAGATAAAACATTTAGTGGGCATGCATGCAACAACAAACACTGCTGACACAGGGTAGGTGAAAACGTGTCTTGTAAATATTTTCAACTTGTTTGATGTCAACGAGAGTCAATAAAGTTGTGGGAACAGCGGGGGCAGAGAAGAGCAGCAAACGAGAAACAGCTAAACGTGACAATCTGGCATGAACCTTACATGAACCTGCTGATTTGAACTCTCTTGAAGGAGTTTCCTTCTTGAGATTGATGGTCAAACAGAGGCAGAAAAACTGAGCATCAGTTCCTCATGTTGAGTCTCTGGTGGAATTGTTGAGGTCAAACTGTTCACGCTCCTCTTGGTGTTGGTTTGAGGTGACAACTGACTACTGGCTTTCTTCTGCCTTGCGTTAACAGCAACAGAAATGGTCAACTGAGGTTATGCATGTGTGTGTGTGTGTGTGTGTGTGTGAGTGTGTGTGTGTGTGTGTGTGTGTGTATGTGAAACAGTGGTCAGCAACTGTTTGTCACACACTCAAACTGCTTCCATCAGCACGTGTTTCTGTGAAGGAGATAAGAATGAAGGCAAAGAAGAGACAAGTGTAACACAGGGGTCCCCAAACTTTTTCCCGTCAGGGCCAAAAAACTTTTTCCTTCTCTGACGAGGGGCCAGGGTCAGTTTGTTGGAAAAAGTGTGACTATCGCAGAGGTGTCCAAACGTAAATATTCATTGTTTCCCAGAAAGCCACACATAACCGAATATTAATAACCCTTTCTGGGATCTCGAGGGGAAAGAAAATCAGAAAATAAATAATGAATAAATATAACACTTGTGAAATAAATAATAACTAAATAACCCTTTTCAGGTTTTTCACAGAAAAAAAGACCCTGAAATATTAACTTTCTTGTAGACACCACTGTTGCAGCTCTCTCTCATTAACTTCACTGTGAAAACCAGAAAGTAAGAAGGCTAAAAAACCGAACTAAATGATACAACACCTACCAGCACATTACATTTCACTACCAGTATGGTTGTATAACTGGATTATTATTATTATCTTTTTAAGGGAGGGGTTTCAGATAGGGCACAAACTGCAGAAGGATGAAATAGAAAGACACGTTCTATGCATGTGTAAGTCTCGATCACATGGCCAGACTGAGAAAAAAAAATCACAATGCGCCTCTGGTATTGTTCAGGGGACGGGCAAAATGTGGAGGCGGGCCGTATCCTGCCCCTGGGCCATGGTTTGGGGACCACTGGTGTTACACTTTCCAACAACATTCTGGATAAGTTTGATAAAAGACAGTCATGTAGAGTGTGACCAAATACTGTCAAACTAAGAATTTACCTGTGTGTCATAGAGGTATTACTGAGCATGCTCAGAGTGAAGCAGCGTGGCAGCACGTCTGCGTCACTTGGGATGTTTGCTTGATGTCACGGACACACAGAGGGCGACGTTTCAGTGAACAGGAGGTGGGTGCAGTGACATAAGCAGGGCGCAGCGCCCTTACTGTACATGTTACACACCCATCAACTACATATGGAGGGGTCAAGGGCACACACACTGACTCACACACATACACACTTCCTTTGTGATGCATAAAACATTCCTCTAAAAGGACATGAATCTTTTTTTGTTTGACGTTTTAGGACCAATTTATTTCTCAGACTGTCACGATGTGTGTTTTTTAACATCTTTTTCAGTGTGTATGAAGATACAGCACAACGCAGAACGTGTCTGCTCCCATACTCTTGGCAGCATCCTGCACACACACTGTGTGAGTGCTGTAAATAGCCAGAGTGTGTCGTGCATCTCTGCTGTGTTTGGACCTATTTTAGAGCTGACACAGGAAACAGGGCCATTCTGACAGCCACCCTGCCAGCCGGTACTGCACACAGCAGCCCCGGAACCTTCTGTCGCACACACATTTATACACACACGCACACACACACAGGCATACACACACAGAGTGGATTTTTCCATGTTAACAACCCACCGGTGCTTCATCCACCTCATAGACTTCCACGAATCATTTAATTTCCTTTTTAAGTCAACACTCCTTCTCTCATCTCTCTGCTCTCTGCCAGTTTTCCACAAACTCTGACTGGAAAGACCTTTAACAAAAGCCCCCGCTGCGCCACTTGGCGGCCCCCCTGTCCTCCACATCTTGTCTTTTTTGTATTGAACATTTCAAAGCTTGCGGTTCAGAGGTGATTTCACTTCTGAGCCAACTACTGTAGAGAGAATCTATCTGCTTCTCTGCGCTACATATCCCTGCATAATAAGCAAAATGATAACTGTGGCGGAGGGGAGCTCAATTAGCCGAGACAGGTTTCTACTTTCAGCTACAGCAGACAGCTGGAGACCTGGCGCAGTACACCGAGTTAATTTAGAGTTAATTCATGTAGATTGTTTGCTATTCTAGTTTATTGCTTTTATACCAATGTGTGCTTTATTTTATTCAATTTGCCAAACAGGCTAATGTTTCTGCACTAAGCCTCTTTGTCATTTACACATACACTAAATTTTCTAAGTACAGAAGCCCTGACTCAGTGAGTTTACACCTAAATGAAGCGGCGTGTCAATGATGTGACGGTGCTTGCTCATTTAGAGACCGTTTACACACCACACACACACGCTCACACATATACACACACAAACTCCTCTTCAAAGACTCTAGCACTCACCAGCGTCTCATATTTGGGGTGGAAGATAAATTCTGCAGGCTGCTCCTGCCTTCCTATGTAATTATGTGCATGGTGATGTGCTTTTACAGCCTGCCTAACAGTCGGAAATTATCTCCCGGAAATGAAGTCCAATTAATTGTGGCACTTTGGAGGCACGCGTGTGTGCAGAAACACTGTAATGACACTTTACAGGAAATTGGCTCCTGCTGAAATATTGAATAAATAAGTCGCGGGGTGAAACAACCTTGTATGATACTGACAAACGTAGCTGTTTACGTTCTCTTTTACACACACACTCTCACACACGCGTACATGCCTCCCTTTCATTCCTATGAACTGCTCAGACATGAGGAGTTAGGAAAGAGTCAGCGCTATCACACAAGCTGAGTGTTTATGAAAGGCTGCACGGATGTGATGTCACAGCTTTGATTCAGGATGCAAACCCTCTCGTCCTCCCCGTACTTTTAGTGACAAATGTTTTTTTTTTCACACAGTGTAAAATGGGCGTGAGGAGAAAAGGTGGATAAAACTGTGTTGAATAAGGTGTGGGTGCACCCTATCGATCTCACCTAAAACAGGAGAGTCTATAAAAGGAAACAGCAGTCTTTTAGGGTCAGTGACATACCGTGTCACGCCACAGTGAGTCTCTATTGTAGGACACACTGTGATGAGTCAGCACTTCCAGAGAATAGCACCTTTTGTTTTAGGCCCTGCGAGTCTGGGTGCTCTGCCCAGAACTACAGCTCAGACACAACTCATTCACAAATTTTAACCTTTCTATATTTATTCATGAAACAGGATCCACATTTTTAAATTGTACTTTGAAAATATCTGGACAAATTTACTTGGCATCTTTTAAAAATTTTTGGTCCTTTTTATTTAATATGAGGAATGAATGAGTGAACTGAGAGCTTATTGGCACTTAATTTCTGAATATGCAGATTTTCAGTGGCACAAACAAAAGACATGTCAGATCTTGTGGGTGAGATCTGTAACAGAAGACTGGATGGGTTTTCAAGAGGAGTCTTCAGCTCATCCTGTGAAATGTTTGGATGCAAACTTTGAATGTGAAGTTTAAAAACCTGAAACTCTTGCTTTAATTTTCTGATGCCTCCCTAACTCTCACTCTTCAATGCGATAAATTCCCTAAACCTGGTACGAGGTTATGTTAAAACAGATGACTGAAAAGTGAATGTGCGCATTAGCATTAACCTGCACACACATGTTTATGTCTTCATGTTTGTCTCATTCACATCCACTTGTTCATTACTTTAGCTTCAGTTTGTTCTGCTTGATTACACTCAACAGCTTGCTGGTCAGTGTGTGTGTGTGTGTGTGTGTGTGTGTGTGTGTGTGTGTATATGTGTGTGTGTGTGTGTGTGTGTGTGTGTGTGTGTGTGTGTGTGTGTGTGTGTGTGTGTGTCTGACGCGTTAAGGTCTGCTGTGGAGCCATTGGGCCCGGCAGTATACGGCACGTAAATGGCAGCAGAGTGGTGTGAGTGTCAGCCGGAACGTGTGCTTGGCAGGCAGCGGCTATGCTATTAGCAAGCGCTAACAGTTTTATTATTAGAAAATAAACGGTGCGCTGCAAAACTCTGAATGTTATTAGCACCTCACCATCTGGGTCTGACAGCTGTGTTCAGCCACCATCATGGTTGAACTGCTAACGGCTATATCTGAAATCTGCACTTTTTTATCTGCAGTGCTTTCACACTCGTTCTGTGTGTGTCTGTCAGTGTGTCTTCCTCCCTTTCTCACTCGTTATCTCTCGTTGTTGCTCTTGCTGGGTTTCTTGCAGGCATAAAGATAAGCGAGAGGATAATAAGCGAGCACAGGCAAACATTTATTTCATTGTCTAACACAGACACACACATATGCACGTAGAAATCACACGAGCAGCAGAAGCTTTAAATTTTTCTCCTTTTTTTCTTAGTGGCCTGTAAAATGTGCATTTTGTCTCGAACGGCTGTGTTTCATTTGGGATGGCATACTTGCAGTTATTGCCTTAATTTAGAGGAGTTTAAAAACTGAAAAACTAAAAAAAATCCAGAAGCAAAACCACAAAAACAAATCTGGTGCTCTTCTCTGCAGTCCCTGTCTGCTCTCACAGAAGTGTGCTCCTTTTCTATTGTTCAGCTTTAATAAACATGTCTTACACACAACATACCAGCACAATTCTGCATCTCTAACTGCTGGAAACAACAAGTCATTATGCCATGAGAAAAAAAAAAAAAAAAAAAAAAAAAAAAAACAGTTGTTCTGTTCGTGGTTGTTTGTGTGTGAACTCCTGCATTTAACTTCTGAAAGCATGCGAGGGTATCAGAGTGTGTCTGCACTGAGAGCTTTAAGAAAACTCTTCTGATGCATGTGTGTTTTTGCTCCCCTATCACACAGCTTTGCGGGGCTTTATTTAAACAGATAACCTGCTACCAGACGCCCCCAGCATCCCCAAAACCTCCCGGCTCCTCTCTTTGCCTCCCAGTCTTTCATAACAAACCCCATCGAAAGGAGACACCTCCAGAAATTAACACTCCTACTGCAGACGCTGCAGAAAAAGCCTACCCTGCAGTGCTTCTCCTGCTTCACAGAAAATACTTTTCCCAGCTAAAACAGGGCCAACTCCTTCTCCTTCTAGGGGTGCGTCTCCAGCTCTCGACCTAATCTACATGCATACTTACCTTCCTTATATTTAGAGATGTCACTACCAAGCAGCGTGAAGGACTCTGGATGGCATAAGAATCTATTTCACATGTAGATGCACAGGGCTAGCGTACAGGAATAAGATTCAGAGCAGGCACAGTGTGTTTTCAATTTCACTGACCCTCCTTGTATTGTGCCATGGTTATTCGCTGTCTAATCCCATTTATTCCACTGTTTCTACACTGTCTGGAGCACTTTTTTCTAATGATTTCCTTTTTATTTTTGATTACTTTTGATGACCTTGCCCGTGTTGCTTAAGCCAACAGAACAGACAGCGTCATGTAGGATTTATTACTGTGGTCCTATTTAGTCAAAGAACAAGTTTTTGTCCTGCTGTTTCTTTTCTTTTCATCCTTTTTCTTTCTATGTTTTTTAGAATAGGGGGTCAAAAAAATAAAAAGAACAGGGGGTCATGGTTGTTTGCTGTTTTCTTAAGCGGATATCTTTGTTGATGTCGTTTTAGTCAAACAGTAATTGAGGGTAGCTTTTTCTTTAACACTTCTTTGCTGTTGCCTTATTTCTAGCTCTTAAAGCCTTCGCACACATTCGAAACTTGCGCAAGTCAAACAATAAATTCGATCCCATGCAATGTCAATCATGTTTGCACACTCACTCTGAAATTTTTGTTTGTCATTATTTTTTTGGTTCGATTTCTTGCGTTTTTTTTGCATCCACTCGGCTTGTTTCCAAGGTAGTTTGACTATTCAGAGACACCGTAGGCTACTTGCAACATCATATTTTCACATTTTCTGACATATTTTCTCTACACATTTCGAGCAATGTTTAGTTGATGAATGAAGACTTGTGTATCTGTGTGTGTATATGTGTGTGAGCCTGTGCCTGTGTGTGTGAGAGCCCAATGTGTATATCTCTATCATACTGACAGCTGTTGCTAAGGAATAATTGCTTGATCACTGCTTGATGATTCAATTTTTCTCTTACTGCGATTTTCGCAATGAATACAAAATAAACGCATCGGATTCAGTGTGCGAGGTGTCTGTGCGTGACTTTTTCTTTTTTCGGATTACGGATCCAAAAAGCACATCCGCAAAAAATTGAGTCAGTGTGCAAAGACCTTTATGGGTAAAGTTTTTTAACATTAATGGTGTCTTCCACATGAGTAATATCACAAACAATGTAACAGCCAAAATCAGCAGCTGGTAATTTATCATCAATCTTACTGAAAAGACACAACATTGTTAACTTTCATGCTCAAAGCAGTACAGCCCATTTGCTGATTCCACCCTGTGCAACAAAGTGTTGCATCCCTTAAAGTTGTGTTAAGAGTTTTGAACTAATTTTGAAATAATCTCACTTTATTTTGATTCCTTCTCATGACTCCTCTAAAACTCCTCCTAAAATGAGATTATCCGCAACAACAGTGGTTATTTCATTATACTGAAATTAGCGTCTGCATTTGGCGTTTACCCAGAAGTGGCTATGTTTAGGGCTTTGGTGACAAAGTGTGTGTGAGTCAGCAAACAGGAATGGTTCTTGTCTTTTTTTCAGAGTGAGAAACTCTGCTCTTGAAGAGCAAAATTGCTATGGCAGATTTAATGTTAATGCCAGTGTGTGATGCTTCAGTGCATTTTGAGGCAAAAACAGTGTAGATACTGTCATGTGGACACTTACTGGGATATGGACAAACACAATATGACACCAGGGCTGTGACAGGTTGTTTCGTTTGCAGTTAAAAGGTTTGGTAGCTACAAGTTAATATGTGACCTCATCACTCTGCATCCTACAGGAAGTGGTCTGAACAAAGAAAGGTGGCACCAAAAAGATCTGTTTTCCATTTTATGTTTTCAACAATAAACAAACGTTTTTGAAAGTGGG
Source organism: Halichoeres trimaculatus (assembly GCF_033239565.1). Classification (NCBI taxonomy): domain Eukaryota; kingdom Metazoa; phylum Chordata; class Actinopteri; order Labriformes; family Labridae; genus Halichoeres; species Halichoeres trimaculatus. Next base: position 28,911,079 of record NW_027437181.1, read on the forward strand.
TGATGGTACTCACGGGAAATGTGCTCCTCATTCTGGTTGAGAGAAGAGGGTTATCCCAATCAGAGATCATCGTCAAAACATAGCAGAGGAACTTATGAATAAAGGGTCCCTGAGTCTGATGTCGACTGCTTTGTTTGAATCTGACACGTTTACAGCAGTGATATAGTAATACCTGATTTTACACTAGATGTCTGGTTTACTTTTGTAGCTCACAAAGAAAAATTTTTAGTAAAAATGGTCATCAGTAACTGACAGCTACTTAATGTTCAGCTGCTGTAGCTATGAGACAAGAAGCTGGGGTAACCATGTCTGGAATATGCATGAAAATAGAATGAAATAAATCATCATATGGACAAAGCATTCAACTTATACTGACAAAGATGATATGATTTTTTTTCTATACTTTTTTTTTTTTTTTGGAAAAAAAGAAAAAAAAAGTGTGAGAGGATGTCAAATGTGATTGATCAGAGATCAACTGCTCAAGTTAATTATTTATGTTATTGATTTAGTTAAGGATTCAGATAAAGACAATACATTTGGCAATGGATGTTTGTATCTTGTATCTTGTATGTTTTCATTGTTATTTAACCCATAAAAATGTCAGAGGTCTGTGTAAAACCACAATTATTGAAGGTGTAAAAAGTGGGCATAATACAAACGTTTAATCGAACTTTGATGAAGCAGGAAAGCTTTCCTTTCTTTGCGTTTCTAACAGTGGCATTATCAGACAGTGTCATCAGCTGCAAGACTGAATATGCATGCATCAAAACATACATTTCATTGCATACCATGCAAAACATATGCATCTAGCTCCTGACCTCAGTTTGCGTATAAGTGATTCATTTTCAGCTCCTTAAGAATAGTTAAAAGTGTGTTGGATCACTTAGTTTTACAGTATAACTTTGCAGTAATTTGGAATAATTACAGGGTTAGAAATCTGGATGCAAGAAAGGCAGCAATTTCCAGTTGTTTCAGAGCAAATACTCTGAAAATGAGTCACTTTGGCAGAGGAAGAAACTCTTTGGCTCTGAAATACGCAACAGAGCATCGACTGTGTGTGCGAGTGTTTTCTTCAGCAGCACATGAACAGTCTAAACAAACAGTTTCTGAAACGATATCAAACACCCCGCAGGCGAGCACATTCATTTCACTACTACTGAGGTTTGCAAAGAGACCCTTCCTTCTTTTTGATGCTGAGTGTGTTTGTGCAGCTGAATGTACACGTCTGTGTGTTAGGTGGTTAATGCACTTGACTTGAGCCTAACCACAAATCAAAGTGATGGTTGGTGAGTACCACATAAGAGAACAGAAATGAAGCAGATAAGTGTTGAGATCAAACAGACCATCCCCAGTTGAAAGCTCCCCTCGAGGGGCAGGAGGGCTGCGAAGCACTGCTCAGTGTATGTCTCATTTAGCAGAGAGACACCACAGCAACCGCTAACGAGGTGATAACACGGACAGTTGATAAGTTATTTAGAAAAAAAAAAAAAAGATCAGCTGTGTCACTTTTAGCTCTGTGTGTGTGTAACTCTGTGTGGCTGCAGTTTTTAAAGGCATCTTCTAAATTAAATGTTTCATGCGTGTTAAAGAAAATCTGACTCGCCTGTGTTACGTGTCATGTGACAAACTTAACTTGTCTGAACTGAGATGAGAGCAGACCCAGCAGACAATGGGACTCTGAGGACAGATGAGGAATGGCATTGATGAGAGGTTTCCGTCACCAGGCTGGCTGGGAGCCAGGACCTAATGTGGACTGTGGAGTGTTGGAGTTTGACAAGACTGAATGCTGTTCTTCTGACAGCCAGCGCTGTGCTTTGTACGTGAGACCAGATCATATCCAGACCACTTCTGCCCCCCACACCCCTGACCATTTTTCCAGTGCAGTTTGACTTTTAGTCCTCTTTTCTCAGACGTGTCAACTTTTGTACAGACACCATGGGTCATTTTCATTCTTTCCCTTTCTCCTAATAACCAACCCTCATCCCTTAGATGTTAAGCTGTGACAGATCCACCAAAAAATGCTTTGTTTTTCCACCAGAAAAGTCAGCAACTAATCCAAAAATATATGTTACATTTTTTTCAAACAATCCATATGGCATTCTCAGTCATTTCAAAAGAAGATGTCAAAACTTTGAAGATTGAGACATCTTAAATGTAATGATATTAGGCTTTGTCATTTAGGATGGTGACTGAAGAGTTTTGGTTTTAGAACTTGAGTTTCATCGTAGATACTGTTAAAATCCTTTTAGTATCAGCCCTAAAACTGATCAGTTGCAACACCTTAAAGAGGTAGAGATTATACAACGTCCACACTCCCTATAAACGAAGCACTTCTCTCTTAAAGCATTCTGGTCGTCCACATGGTATTGTCCACAAGTCTTCATGTGGATTTGTTTTGGTGTGATTGGGATGAAAAACTAACACCAATAAGGGATCATTCAAAAATAAATTTTCATCAGAGTAGGCTGTCTGCTTTTGTTCTGTCATCTTTAATGTCATTTTGTCTCGTACCTCAGAAGTCAAATAGCCATGGAAGGGATAAGTTATTGTGGAGTTGAGAATCCACAGTGAGGTGTCAAATTGTGTGCACAGGAGCCAGGTAAGAAGCTAGCACATGAGACGCTAAAGCTACAAAGACTGCAAGGTGAGGAGCTTGAGAAACTGAAAACATTGAAAACATTTCCTACATATTTATTTATATCGTACTCTGGGAAGTGGATTTAAAACATAGTTATTACAAAATTGAGAATCTTTAAAGGGTTTTCTGGCCAGCCCTGTTTGATAGCATACCGTGTAAGTACTGTATCGTTAACCCAGTATTATGATGTTAATCTCTATAAAAGTAAAATACATAAAATTTGCAGATTGACTGTCAATCCAAGAGGATATGACATCATTCAGTGACAGCCACTGGATTCTGCCCAATATAAAAAAAGAAAAAAAAAAGACCAACATTGGCCAATATCGATAACAATATTGATGAAATGATGAAATTTCACCAATATTGTTATCGGTATTGGCCAATGTTGGTCATTTTTTTTAACGTATCGGTATCGGCGGATGTGCAAAAGTGGACCAATATTTAGTCATTATCTGCCGGCCATTTTCAGAGCATCTTGAACAACCTTTCATGACCCAAATAATATTGTTTTCTGTGACTATGTAAACATCAAATCTACCTAAGAAGAGTGGACTCTCTTCTTCCATGTCTCTCTTCCTACTTTTGATCCAAAAAAACAGACAAAACGTCCTTTTTCGATCGCCTTCGATCCTCTCCATGATCATATTTTCTCACGATCACGTTGCTCTTTCTCTCTGTACTATCTCTACACATCATCTCAGATTTTTTTCTTTTTTAACAAATATTGATATTGGTAAATATCAGTTATTGGCCACAACAGCAATATTAATATCCGATATCTGTATCAGCCAAAGTTTTCATATTGGTGCATGCCTAATTCTGGGACTGCAAGATGCAAAACCTTCTGACACACACAGATCACGACTAGTAGTACGTCCTCTTTGGATTCATTTCATGTGCAGCCACAGATCCACCACAGTAACTCTGGTTTCCCTCACATGACTTTTTTTAAGCTGAGCTATCTCCTGCAGTCTGTGGGGGGCTGTGTTGAAGTGGCACAGGAGCCCATTGGAAAGAACACTGGGAATAAGAAAAACGATTGTGAACTGCTGCCATAGTCGAGTGTATATTTAGTCTAACATCCCACTGTTGGGCTCCCACTTTCTCTGCCTCTGTCATCATCTCATTCATCTCAGGTACTCACAGTCCGTCCAGGAGCTGTGTTTTAGCGGCTCTATTAATGGCAGGGTGGCAGAATCAAAGACAGCTTTATAACAGTAATTCCTGCCTGCCGACAGCCAAATTGTTCTGAGGGAGAAATATTGACTTATCTTTTCTATTGTTCCTCGGGTACAAATTCAAGCACAAAGTGATGAATACAACAGCACATTTTTACACTTGAAATGAGGCTTGTGTTCAGCTCCCTTTCCCTTTGTCTGACGGTGTAATATGCCAAAGTTATTTAGGTTTTCAAAGGGGATGGATTTGATAAGTTATGTCTTTTCTGGAGGAAATATGTGGCTATGAAAGGGTGAGAGAACGCCATGAGCACTGCATTGAGAAAATGTTATTACATAAATGGACTATGCAAGACAAAGACTTTGATATTATCATAATTAAAAGTGAGCAGCACCATATGGTGAGGGAGAGGAACTGCTCAAAAACAATCAAATTGAAAGCTTCTCAGTGAGCAGAAATACATGAAATGCTCATTTTTCAGCCGGATGAACTGACTAAATCTTAACACACAGGTTTCAATAACCTTCTCCTCTCCTCGTCCTGTACGTGTGAGCGTGGTCAGTGCTCTGGGCCTGTACGGGGTCTACAGTATGCTCCAGGAATAGTGCGGTCACGTGGCCGCTCTGTGGGATCTGTTCCCCTGGCAGGAAGCTGTTATATGGTTACAGTTATTTTTGTTGTCTGTCTGGGGATAGTTTTTACTGCGCTCCAGAGGATCAATAATTGTCATAAAAAGACTGCGTCACCCCGTGCCCTCTCTGTGCAGGACAGTGAGCCACTGAGTGTAGGTTAGCGAGGTGTGTGTGAGTGTGTGTGCACATGTATATTTTTGGCGAGACATTTGTTAGAATGAGCGAATGTTTGGGTGCTTTGAAGTGAATGTGCATGATATGATGTGTTTACATCTGTTTATACACCGAGGGAAGGTGAGGTGTGAGCAGAAGAGGAGTGTTGTGGTTTATTTCTACAGCAGTGTCTGACAGTGGAAATTATAAAAAGTGTTTTTTTATGTGAAAGGAAATGAGCTGCTGACAGTGTGGTCTGCACAGTTGTGTGGGGTTTTTAGATGTGTTGCAAAATATGATACAAGCTCATCTTGGCATAGGTCAATCACAGTGCAGCACAACTGCACTTTGCTAATTTGTGTCATATCTACACCTCTTTGACCTGCTGCATCCATCTGCCACGCTCTGTCTGGTAGGCCTGTCCACAGTGTGTCTGCAGAGTATCTGTGTCTCTCCTATACGATGTCTACTGTATACAGTATATGTGCCACCACAGCCCTGAAGCTGCAGTCGGCCCAGGGGACTCAGAGAGGAGGTCCTATAACAGCGCAGGCAACGGAAGCTGGCTCCTAGCTAATTGGTTCCTGTGTTAGCGGCACACAGAGACGGTGTCAGAGTCAGCACTTTCCCCCCCTCTTCCCACATTCCCTCTCCTTTCTTTTTCCTCATGCCTTCTAGCCTGCCAACCACAGATGCCGCAGGTTTGACATCCCTTCAGGACATGTGCCTGAGCTAATATGTACATTACTGGATGTGTGTGTTGACAGACGGTTGGGGGCATGCGTTTGCTGCTACAAAAAGAAGCCTCAGAAAACATTGTGTTACATTTTGTAAAAAATTTGAGTGGTATTTCTAAAAAAAATATTACTTAGAGCCTTGAAACATTTAAACATGTTATGTACAATTCTCCTTGTGTAAAATCTGCCCCTTTCCAATTCGTTCTGACCCTCAACTTGTTAAGCATCAATCTCAGCTGCTAAATACAACTCATTAAGGTCCAGTTTGTTGCTTAAAAAGCAGTCATTTTTGCAATAAAAAGTGAACACAGTCTCAGTGACATCATCCATCAGTTTTTAAAGCGACATTTCAAAGGCCAGGGATGGCAGAGGCCATATTGGAAATGCTGACTCATCCTAACCTAAACCCAGGCAAAGCCATGGGGCTGAGGTGGGCTCTAAGCCTCTGTCCAACAGATACAACCCACCTAATTAATGCAAACCAATGCACAACTGCTAGCTGTAACAAAATTTAAACAGATGTGCCATAAAAAAGATCTACCCACATACAGTGTGCATGAATAAATAAACAGTCTATGGACTGTGTTTTCACATTACACTACTTTCATGTACTGATGGCAGAGGCTTCTTTGTAAAAGGCCATCATCATTACCTAACATTCACACACAGATAACACCGGGACAGTTTGCAATTAATCAATCTTACATACCACTTATAAATGTCTTACCCAAAGGAGATTTTGGCACATCAAGGGCAGGACCCCAAAAACTTCACGATGAAGTTACAACAGACTGTGCAGCTGCCTGTACCACTGAGCTACAGCTCCCCCTGCACAGTTAAATGTGTTTTTGAATCAGTCTGTTAACATGTTTAATTTCTCTTGTCAAAATAAGCCTTTCAACAAGCAAATTTCTTGACTTTTGCAGTCATCCTTAAGTGGACACTCAAGGAACTGAAGGTTTTTACATTTCTGCAATGGCTGTATTTTTCAAAGTTTTGCTTGGCTAGTAAAGTAAAAACTGGTCAGACTTTTAAAATTTAACAGTAAGGTCAGCAGTGTTAAAAGAAAAGCATCAATTTCACAGTGTGTTGTTGATTACCTCTATTATCTCTAATAATTGGAGTAAAATAGGCTCAAACATTTGCCAAATCAAGGAGACTCTTTCATTTTAAATACCCTGTCAACTTAAACACAAGAGGCATTAAAATGAAGCTAAAAGTTACCTTACAGAGGCTTTTTTTCTTATGACTGTGGAGCAAGAACTCGTGTGTTTTTGTCTTTCTTGTTCCATCTATGCCTGCAATTTTGTCAGTCATTACCACCTTGTGTCCTTTGTGTTGGTACCAAGCCACAGACACATCCCACTCAATGGGCAGAGTAGATGAAGGTCACTGTGTAACTGTGCTGACGTTGTCCCTCCCCTTCCTAAACACACACTGACACTACTTCTGCTGATGGCCCCAATGACAGGGGAGGCAGCTCCTAGTCCAGGTAATCACAGCTTGCAGGAGTCTCGGCTCTGGAGTGTGTACAGGGATGCTCCGACGTTTTGAGTGTATGTGTGTGTTTGGTGTGTTTGCTTCTCATACTGTGAGGGGAGATGACTCCAAAGTGTTACCCACTGAGCTGGAGTAGACCTGAGGAAAAGCTACCTTTCTCTGCTCTGATCACTGAGTGGGCTGTCTGATCGGCCTCAGATTGCATCAGTTTGTGAGAGGACGTCCTGCAATGATAAACAGAGGGTACTAAACTTTGTGAGACCAGGGTACAGTCACAGTCATAAAGTATCATCCCAAACATCCCCCTCCTCCAAAAGACTAGATACGACCAACTGTAGGACTATAGCCCCTCATGTCAGGACCATAGACTGTAAAAAAACATGGACGTAGTCTCTTTGACCTCACCTGTCTGTTTCTGAAATGGAGAATGAAGCATATCAGCTATGGTGGCCATGTTGGTAGTAATATCCTCTAAACAGCAGAGTTAGAAAAAAAATCCCCCCCCCCTGTACAGAGTGTGCCGATAGTAAAGTTAGGGATTCTTTGAACCAGGCTGTAAATAGGTTGATTTCTGCTTTTAAAACAGCTTTTTGGGTTGGTGTGTATGTGACCTCCAGTACTTCCTGAGCCAGCCTCAAGCAGACACTCAAGAAACAGCAGATTTTAGCACTTCCGCATTGTCTCATATTCTTAGACAGGAACTTGCCACATGGTCAGGATAGGTTAAAAGGAAAATATTTAATTTAGACCAATTCAGTCTGATCTGATTTTGAGTCAGTTTGAATTCTCAAAAAGTTAATCAATGATAAAACAAAGGAAATCAAAGAGTTTTTTTGTTATTTTTTTAATGGTGTTGTGGAACCGTATGAGGAATAAGGTGCGCAGACAAACTCACACAGTGCCATCCCACTCTCCCTGCTCCTTTATGTTTTCTGTATATTGGCAGTGTGCTTCGACAAAGGTGTAACAGCCCCCTCTTAAACGGTCAATGTGAAAGGAGCTGTAGATGACCCCTAGAGGGAGTGTTCCCCAGTAGCCGACTTGTGTGACAGACCCCTGTCTCCTCTCACACTCCCTGAACATCACTGTGGTCTCCCTCCAGCCTGACGACTCCAGCACTGACCTCCTCTATAAGGGTGAGAGCCCCGGCCCGGCCCCTTCCCTGCCCCACTGCATTAAACATTGATGGAGCTGTAAGGGAAGGCTGGAGCCTGTCTCTGACTGTGGTCTGGACCTAGCCTTTAGCCAGTCTCTCTTCTTTAGCTGCAACCTGTCTCCTTTCAATTTCTTTTTTTTTCACTCCTTTATTTGTGATTTATATCTTTGCTTGTGCTGTGGTTATTTGAATGTGGCGGAATGAAGCTGTCTGCATCGAGTGCTGCTCTGTGTTAAGAGAGACATCAAATCTGAAGAAATGAGAGTGATAAGTGTCTGCTGCTCTGGCTGCCTGTGGCCAGCTGCAGAGCAAGAGACGTGACTTCCTGGAAATGACTTTGTGTGTGTATGTGTGTGTGTGTGTGTGTGTGTATGTGTGTGTGTATTTGATTCCTGTATTTGCATCTCTTGTCTATGTGCGGTGCATTTATGTTATGCACTATGACTCTTACCACAGAGTACAGCTAGATGAGAGGAAGTGGTGGGAGACATAAGACGGCAATACTTTCCTTCCCTTATCAGTGTGTGCGACTCTGTGTGTGTGTGTGTGTGTGTGTGTGTGTGTGTGTGTGTGTGTGTGTTTGTGAGTGTTCCAGTAGGGCTGCAGAACATAATCTTCACACCTTGCTCATTCGCTCATTTTATCTTTTCTCAAGATGTGAAGAAAGGTCAAATTAGTTAATATGCAATAATCAAATAACCGCTTTAGGCGTGGAATCAAAATGAATGCATGTGAAATGAATCTAAACAGGGGTTATCATGAACTTCAAAGAAATTCACAGGATCAGTAGAAAAGTTCGCACTAACAGTGACAGATGTAGGAAGAATTACTTCCTCCCACCTAAACTCATCCATCCATCGCCCTGCCCTGAGAGATCTGCCTCACAACCAACAAGTGTTAGAGTTCAGCAGCATACCAGACCTGAAACCCAGTCCTGATAGGACTGTAAATGTATTTATAGAGTGCAATGTGAGCTGAGTATGGGTATTAGACTGTGAGAATGAGACGTTGTAATCTAACATTTGTGAGAATCAATGTCTGGTGCTCGTGTGTGGGAATAAGCCAAATCTAAGTGGAGTGTGTGTGTGTGTCTATGTGTGTGTGTGTGTGTGTGTGTGTGTGTGTGTGTGTGTGTGTGTGTGTGTGTGTGTGTTTATTCATGGCAGGAGCAGGCTTGTGTTAATCGGGATCATGTCTGATTATGTGGCCATAGGGCATGAAGGGTTTACAGACAATGTGTGTGTGTTGTGCTGGCAGACCGGAGAGTCAACGGGCTGCTCTGCGCTGCCAGTAACGTGCCATACAGCCCGCAGGCAAACCTCCATTCAATGGGAGCGAGTACAGTACAGCTTTTCTTTTATTATTCTGAATTACACAAAGCAGCAATTTGATCCCGTCTGCAAGCTGTGTGCAACACAAGAGCAACACACTTAAGGAAATCAGATTATGACAAAGAGGAGATGCGTAAAATGGTTGTGATTGCAATAAAATTTCCTGCATCTGTGTTTATGATTTTTCCAGCCAGAACAATCTGATATGATAAAATCCACTGAATGGCAAAACAAAGCTGAAGAACTCTCATTAATCTGTGCGGCTCCCACCAGTTGTCTGCTTCAAGTAAGGAGAATCACATGAGAATAATCTTAAGTGAAATAATCACAGCTCAGAGCAACAGCAAACGGGGATGAATAAATAAGGCTGACTAAATAAATGATCAGTGATTGTTTGGCTCTAAGTGCCGTTGCTGTAGCTCGGCATCCTGATTTAGTCGAAGCCTTCAGCCATCCCTCAGCCGAGCTATGGTCTTAGCGGAAGAGAAACGGCTAAAAAGCCCCATTCTTCTTCATACCTTCAATATTCAATGAGGGCGCTAATTGCACCGTGCTGAAAGAAAGAAAAAAGGGTGGGGGAGGTGGGAGGGATCTACTGGCTAATGGTCCGTAGGGGGAAAATAAAAGAGAGTAAAAAAGGGGGATTTAAAAAGTTAGACATATCCTCAGGAGGTTCCTTCCTCTGTGTTTTTTTTTTTCTTTACCTGCGCGTCTCTTAGCTTTAATGCTAATGCTCATTAGCCAGTCTGTGTGATATCCGCCGAATCACGGCTACTGTTAGCGACCGTCACCGCAAGCACTCTGGCAAAGTGAGCGCATCCAGTGGTAACACACACATGCTCCTCTGTTGTCAGCCGGAATCCAGCCGGGCTTTTTTTTTTCCTTTTTTGTTTTACCTCAAAAGTTAGTTAGAAAGATATCTTGGAATATTTTTCGCTCAAGGTGCACGCATTTGTGAAGAAGAACTGGGGGATGCATATGCATTAAAAAGTCTTTGTGTATAAAATGCCTGCGCAGCACTTTAGCCTTCCCTCATCCTTCCACCCCCGTTTCTCCCTTTAATCTTTGGCAGAGTTATAATACAATAAGTCTCTATAATCAGTAGATCTCCCTCTCTCGACCTACCTGGGATAAATGAATGGATTTGAGAAGAGAGGTGGAGGAAAAGCGGAAAAATAAACGATACAAACATTAAATCAGTCATTACTATACAGTCATAAAATGTATCCCTTTTAATGAGTTTTTCCGAATGAATGTGCTACCTATGACCACAAGGGGCAGTGTGTCAGGACGTCTGTCTCCTGCTCTCCCCTACAGTCAGCCCCTTTCACTGTCCCCTGATACCCAGCAGCTAAAATACTGCTGATCAGAAGTTTTTCTCATAAATCATGCCATGCCCCAAACAAAGCAATAAAGATGTTTGTGTGCATTATTGAAGGGGAAGTATTGCCTTGGGTCAGCTTTAAGCCGGGGTGTGTGTGTGTGTGTGTGTGTGTGTGTGTGTGTGTGTGTGTGTGTGTGTGTGTGTGTATGTATGCTGGCATTCTTAAAAATACATATTTGCTCAGGTGTGTGCTTGCCAAGAATTTTTCAGTTAAAAAGTAATTTGCTTTAGAAAAGCATATTTTGTTGAGTTCACATTCTCTTTTTTCCTCCACACAGAAGCCAGTAATAGTGTTTTTGATTGCTCAGGCAATCACTAACAGTGGTGTGTGTGTGTGTGTGTGTGTGTGTGTGTGTGTGTGTGTGTGTGTGTGTGTGTGTGTGTGTGTGTGTGTGTGTGTGTGTGTGTGTGTGTGTGTGTGTGTGTGTGTGTGTGTGTGTGAAAGTAGCCACAGCATCAGTGAAGGTGGAGCACACGCTAAACTTATGTTGGGCTTCATGTCTGCGCTTGTCCATGCCAGTTTGTGTCCTGTCAGGTTTCACTTTTGTCTTTGGGGATCACTTACAACTCTGGACAATTTTGTAACAGTCCATTAGGTGCTATTTATGAAGATCACTCAGGCCAGACGCTGCTCAGAAAACAGGCTTCCACAGTCTTAAATTCTTTCTTTCTTTCTCGTTGTATCTGCTTTTCTTAGACTGCTTGACTTCCTTCATGCACGTTCATGCCCGCTCATGCTCTTTTTGTTTTGTTGTTGTTGTTTGTTTTTTTCTTTTACAGTAGAGTGTGATCACTTCCTGCTAGGGAGGCTAAACTGATAGTCAAGGGTGTGAGTGGCTTTCACCAAGAACACTGTACCTCATACTTACAATTGGGGGTATTGTCCTTTTTTAGGTTTCATACTGTCCCTCTGGTACACTTGTAATAGCCTGACATGAATTACAGCCACAAACTAGTACTACTTACTTTAATGTTATACTTCCTTTCAGCAGACTGTCTGCTACAATTTGGTGGCAGATTTGTAGGATAATTTGTTACCTGACAGTGTTGAAAATTATGATGACCTAGTACATATTTCATATTCTGGATCTTAGTATCCAGAATATTGCCAGGATCTGGATCATACTTTTACATCTGTCAGAAATTATGGTGACCTTGTCTTGTATTATTTTACAAAGCAATCCGACCATTTATCGTGGAGTTCTATACACATGTGGTATAAGCAGCCCTATCTCACAATGATACAGAATCCTAAAAAAAGAAAATCCTGGATCCAGACGATGATCCGGATCACCTCCAAAATCTAATCACTTTTTCCTTATCCCATTTTGAACATTTCCTGAAAATTTCATCAAGATCCATTTGTCACTTTCTGAGTTATGTTGTTCACAGACAGACAAACTCCCAAAAACATAACCTCCATAGCCAAGGTAAAAATCTGAGGTAAAAACCCCAAGTGTTTTAGAAAATGTGTATTTTAGCCTCTGTCTTAAACTTTTTTTTTAGCAGCTGTCTCTTTAAGGCTCACTGCTCCACAATCCCCCTTCCCTCTGATTGGCCGGCCCTCTGAAGGCTTGTCAGGGGCAGAGCTACAGACCAACTTTGGTTTTTGAGACCTGCTCCTCCAAAGTGTTATGAACCAATTAAGAGATTCTTGTGCAATGGCCCCATCACTTTTAGCATAATTTTATTTCACAGTGATCTCACAGTATTTTTAAGAACAGACTGTGCAGAACAATCTCCAGGCAGATTCAGGGATTTCTACATCATACAAATATGGAGCAGTTTGAAAATCTGGACATGGTTGCTTCACGCCACCATGTTTAAAATACAGTAAAGGATATTACGCCCTCCCCTTGAATCTTTTTAGTAAATTGAATTTGATTCTACTTGTAGCTGATATATAGATACTAATAAATGACCCTTTGGCTTGCGTGCTCGTTATATGGTGCCTCTCTTATTTTGGTGTTTCACACATGTCACCTTCATACTTGCAAAAATGCTCTACTGGCAATTCCCCAGCATCTTACATGTGTGGATGCAAATGGCTTAATTTTTCACTCCCAGGAAATATGCAGGCTCTTCCCAGCTAGCCCTTTTGTAAAAAATCTGCTTGAAGTTGCTCTTGTATCACTCTACTCCTATTGAGCTTGACTGGAATAATTCCAGAGCTTCTCTAAAATGTTTAAATTCTACTTGTTTATTCACGAGTGTGTAATACTCTTATCAAAGGTCATTGTAAATGTGACATTCTGGCATAAAGTGAGGGCACACATAGTACCTGGAAGATCAAGTCCCCCTGCTTATTAGGGCATAGCCCAGCACGGGCCTCTATCAATTTGATCCTCTACTCAGTTGGTCAGTCAACAGCATTCCAGCTTAAGCCTGAACCTGGTACTCTCATTAAAACCAGACTCAACTATTTGGTTTTGTGGTCATGGGGCTTGCGTGCGATTCATCATGGCATGTGTTTGTGTGTGTGATGAAAGTGTATCAGCCTGGCCCCAGTTGTGCTGTAATATAACCTGGTCCATGGGAGTCTGTTCTGGGCTCTTGGCTCTACTCTTGAGGCCTTCAAGCATTCAGCACTTCATCCAAGGAGGAGTCAGAGAGGGGCTTTTAAATGCTTTGCATGGTCAACACGCTTCTGTCTAAATAAGATAGCTCCCAAAGAAGACTTAAGTTTCTCCTGTGCCCGCACTTACTGGAAAAACAAGGTGTCAGGGAAACCTACATACAGCAAATGAAATCATGATAAATGCACTGGAAGACAAGAACGACATGAGAGAGATGGTGTCTTTTCTTTGTCTGTCTACTTTAAAAACTTTTTTATGACCCTGGTAACTGTGCCTCTTCCTCCTCCTTTCCTTCCCTTCTTTTCTGTCACAGAAATGACTAATAGTAAACGCTTGTCTGAAAGGTATCTGCTGAGTGAGGGGGCGAGAAACTACCTGCTTTTGTTATCTTTACATCCAGCGGCACGGGGAGACAACCATCAAACATCTCGCTCTACGCTTGACACGAGCAGACTCCACTGATGTGGAAGGAGCTGGCAGTGACATGGTTAGTGGAGTGAGAGGACCCTGCATCCTGGGGCCTGGCAGCTTTATGAGCCCAGAGGGACCGTAAAGAGACAGGCTTCCAGGATCTCAGCTGGGTTAGGGTTAGAAAAGCATGAAGCGACAAGGACAGGATGCCTGTTTGGTCAGAGTTCATTGTTATCAGAGAGGGGTCTTCCCATTCACAGTAGCACCGCTAAAAGTGGGTGATAGTGACAAACACTGCCACAGATCTCCTCGTTGTATCTTTGTCTTTTCAAAACATTTTTAATTCACACAAATGCATTGCGCAAGTGTGGTTTACTGGAAGAAACAATGATATCCTGCTTTACTCATACATATGTGGCGTGTTGCTGACGGATGGATGGGCCTGTGTTTGTTTAAGCAGCCAGGTCTTGGGTTGAAAGGAGGAAGCTCTGGAAGAGCTGTATCAGTGTTTGGACAGATACTACTGGGCCTGAAAGGCACGGGCTATCATCAGCCGTTGGGATAATGCAAACAGAGGAAGGGAAAGACTAAAGAAACTCTTTTAAGAACGTCCAATTTTGTGCTTAAATGTGCTCATTTTACTGTCAATTACTGATGCAGAATGAATCTGGAAATGAATACCTGCAGTGTGGATAATTACCAAACCATCCTAATTACCACAAGTATCAAATGACGGTGTGAATACAACGGCCTACAAATACTCATAGCATTCACTGGTAATAAACTGTGCTAATTTTGTCACCAACAATCACCATAAGACACAGGATTATTTTCCCAAAGCCAATGATTTTTTTACTGGGTGTGTTAGCTCTTGTTTCCCAAGCTTTCATTGTGACTGGAAGTGTCCCATTTGGCAGGAGGTTTAACTGCGTTTTATAGAGTGATCCCCATTGTCCCAGCTTCTCTTGGTGAGGAGGAGCCAGAGACACAGCTTCAGGAGCACAGACAGGCTTAGACACAATGGGAACACACACATGGGAACATCTGTTTCTTCTGTCCAAGATCCCACTGATGGAGAACAGAGACTTCACCATCTGCAGCTGGAACACGCACCCTCGCAGGTGCAGAGGCACAGACCTGAGCATACACTAGATACCCACATTCTGATTAGCATAAGCAGATCAGGTGTTGAAAGACATTTTGTTTCAGGACAATCTTGCAGCAAACTTTGTGTAGCTGTTGTCCGGATGTCATGAATAAATGCGAGCGTCCGAGTGACACGGCGGAGGAGATGTGAGTCAGTGCCAGCCAGGGTGGTGCGATCTCTCGCTGTTTTTCAAAGCGTGTGAGCGAGTGTTTCTCTACAACCTCTGACAGTAAAGAGTGAATCATCACTTGTTTCATCATCGGTGAACTCTGCCTCCCTCAAGAACCCAGTATGGGGGTTGTGACCACTCCAGTTTTCTAGTAATGTCTGAGCCAACTGAGAGGCACCGTTTATCCTCTCTGTGTTACCACATTCTCAGAACCGCCTTTCTTCTCTGTCACGCTTCTCTTACTTCTCTTCTGATCGCAGTTAAAACATAAATAGCAGTTGCACCTTGCTGCATCAGTCTATTGGGTTTGTTTCAGTGTGCCAATGAATTTCAGAATGAGCAACCACAGCCCCTCATTTTACTTCTCACAGCTCCTGAGAACAGAGGGGAGATGGATGTGAGGTTAGAGCTCGGGGGGCGGGAGGTGGGGTTCCAAAGAAAACCTGCGGTAAAAGTGGTCACACCGAGGTTCACAGATGTGTGTGAGTGCTGGAATGTGTGCGTCTCTGTGTGCTGTGTTCACCTGAAGGCAGAAAAAAACCCTGCATCTGTGGCAGGAGGGGGGGCGGAGAAACAGGAGCGTGAGGTAGGTAGTGAAGTTTCTGTTGCGGCAGATACCGTATCATTTCTCACCGCCTGAAAGTCACCAGGATGAGAGACTGCTACCGCTGCTGCTGCTGCTGTGCAAAACGAAAAATACTAACAGACTCCCGAGATCTAAAATGCCCGCTGACATGTTCCGCTGAGCGAGCTTACATAATGAATGTGGGTTTTCAGCAAACTGTCTTGACAATGAATTAACTGGATTTATTGCAATAGCACAGAGTGACCCAGGCTTTCTGCTGTTAGAGACACAACACTAATACATCCAGCTATGTAGGTGTGCTGGGTTTGTTGTTGCCTGCAGTTGTGTGTTGTACTAAGGTTTTATTAATATCTGCATTTTTTGACATTTCCAAAAATGCTTTTTTTGTGATATGGATGTATTAAATCAACACTGAGGAAGTGTTTCATGGCCCATAAACAAAGGCTGATCAGTGGGAATCAGAAAGGGAGGGCAGAGTTTGAGAGTTGAACAATCTCAGGCCGTTTTATAGCCATTTTATTCAGGAGCAGGCCAATGCTCCTACACTTCCTTTTTCATAAATTTGTATCAGTTTTTATCCCCTATTTCTCCAATTTGGTAGCCAATAAAACCCAACCTATTATCCAGGGACAATGGGCTACAGATAGAATGAAGCTTTAGGCTAATTCTGGAGCACCCGTATGTTTATGCAAACATTAAAAAAATGAGAGTACATTCTCCTTTTGAATAAACAAACTAAAGCCACGTTCCCACCAAGCAGTTCAGTTTGGTTAGTCTTGGTATGGCACACATTTTATGGCCACTGACTTATCCCAGGACAGATCCCCTAGTAATCTAACGAGTTACTATTTCCAAACTCACTGTGCGTTACTTTTATTTTATTTTTTTCTGGTAAAAAAAATATATATGCTTTTTTCTTGTGTCTTAGGGAATGCCGGGTGTGTTCATCACATTTTCAGAATGAAGGCAACTCGTGTAATAGCAGCCATCACACAAAGGTAAACAGTGGGGGAGAGGAGAGATGCATGTTTTCTAGCTGGAAACACAGCCACTGTTTTGCGTTTGTCTGCTAAAGCTGACAATATCGTTCGTTGTTCACTCTGTGTTGGCAGTTTGCTTGAGATCTTTGACTGAAACATTTAGGAATCAGAGAGAGGTCAGCGCATGCAGCCATAAACACTTGAGAAGTTGTCTGACTTTTACCTGTGGGAAAGGTGAGTCCTGTTTTTTGCTGTAACTCCCTCTATTCTATGAGCTGAACCCTCTGTTTAACACAAATCAATCCACTGAGGAGCAGAGCAACATAACATAGACTACAACGAGGCACCCGGTGGCAAGCAGGGGCGTGCCCAGAATTTTTTAGACTGATAAAAACCAAACTTGACTAAAACAAAGCATTAAAAAAAGAAAATCATTCAAATGTTAATTTGAATTGAACAGTGCTGTAGAGCACCAAAAATAATACTGAAAAAGCTTTCTTTACTTGTATTTTGAAATTCAGAATGTATAAAATGAATATTTTGTTTTTAACTGTAAAGTGCATGTTTTACAACTACCAATGTCAAAACATGTAGACTCATTATATTATAATATTATATTAATTTCATCGCACAATTTTGCCAAATTATGTCACTGCAGATGTTGTCGGCGGCTGCTGAAAGTAACTAATAAAGTAACTTGTAATCTAACTTAGTTACTTTTAAAATCAAGTAGTCAGCAAAGTAACTAAGTTACTTTTTAAAGGAGTAATCAGTGATTGGGTTACTTTTTCGAAGTAACTGTGGCAACACTGCCTTCTGTTGGGGTGCCAGACTGAACCGATCTGATCCGAGAAGGTGGAGCTACATCACTGCAGATGGTTGATTGGTCAAAAAAAAAAATAGTGACTCTGTAACAAAGCTTGATCGTGCTTTTGACACGCAAATCACTAAGAAGGTGAATTGCTGGGTGTCTCCCATTTCTTTTACTGTGTCACATTTTTCCTCTTTGTTGGATTTAAAGCAGGGTACACTATTACACTGCTATGGTGTTACACTATCACGTAACTGACGCGGCTATCGGCACCAGGCTTGCATGCTGCCTGTCACAGGGGGGCACGGTTGGCTGTGGCAACGCAAACAGGACCAGGATTAACCAATTCCAAACTGTACTGATCTAAACCGGACTGCTTGGTGGAAACTGGGCTTAAGTAGCAGTTGCAGTGCATCACTACCTCTGAAAAGCTGAGTTGGCATAGAGAGGTGGTACTCCTAGGATGCTTGGCGGCACTTTCCAGACCTCTGGATACAGGAACACAGGACCAAATTTTGAAAATGTCTTGGAACTCTGTGAACATAGGACTGTGGGACCACTGGGCTGTGGTGACATAGGGCTGACCCCTTTGATCCATGCATGTGAGAGAAGAAGCAACTGCTCCTGCTTTATGTGCAGTAGAAAATAAAGCTTCCTGCTCATTTTAGTGCAGAAGCCTTTGCATGATTGTGTGAATAAGATAAGTAGAAGAACAAGTGGTTAAGAAACAAAGAGAAACAGTTGATTCAGCGAGGACTGGCTGAAAACGAAAAGATTAATCAGCACTATCAATACTTAAAATTCTGAGAGGAGTCATCACCGCAGTTTCTGCTGATGAATTTGATCCGTCATAGGTTGTAATGGAAACCAGTGATCACTTCAAACAGAAGTGTATTTACATCCACTTTTTATTGAAAGAAGCTTTAAAATTACCTGTACTTTGAGAGTGTAGAGTGTACCCCTAAATGTCTCATTTCTTGTCTTACAGTTGTGTTTATTTTGCTCGGTAACGTGATTGTCCGATACAAGCTGCACCTTCCCAGCACTGCGGAAAGAATAGTATCTATTTCTGTTCCTTCCTGCCATGGCTGCGAGCAGGCATCCATATCTTACCATAACCCCATCGAAGCTCTCAGCCGACCCATATCTCTGTCAGCTCGCAGAGCGAAACGCTGCTTCCTGTTTGGTTTGACCAACCACTGCATTCTCTTACAGGCTGCTCTTAATGTTCCTATGTCAACTTTGACCCTACTTAACTGAAACCACTATCGCACCAGTCACAGGAAGTCATGCTCTGAACTCACAGCCTGAGAGATGGTTATAAAAGAGGGAAAGACACGGACTGTAACACAATCGCGTAAATACTTTTAATGGAAGAGGCTGAGGTAAAAATAAAAACAAGGCAATAAAACGTAGTGATATCAAGAGACAAAGTGATGTCAGTTTCAGTGGGTTATGTATAATTTATGTTGCGTGGTATGGCTTTGAATGCATTGTGTTACAGTGCTCTTACCATTTAAATTAAACAAACAGCCCCAGCTTTAGAAAGCTCCTGGAGTCTATCAGCAGAAAACATCATCTTTCATTCACACTGTCAGAGATGTTTTCTATTTGACTGTCTTCTCCGCCCGCCTACTTTTCTGGTGTAAACTCTAAACCGCTACACTCCCACACGGAGCCCGGCAGCTGAAGGCAGAGACGACAAGTGCAAAATTTAAAAAGACAGGCCTCCTTTTTGGCTTAGTTACAGCAGCAGACACACACAGCTAGTAGGTGCTAAGTCCCATGCTGAGTCTGCGGACAGACGACGTGAGCGCCTGCAAAGCTCTGTCTCCTGAGTTAGGATGCTGCGTGTCTGTTCTGCTGTTTCAACGCTCAGCGAACTGACAAAATATCTGCTGGGAATCTTTGAAGAGTGAGTAACGTAAAAGAAAGTAAAGAAGAGGAGGAGGAGGAGCGAGAACTTGTATGTGAGCATCTCTGTGGGAGTGCACAAGGGAGAGTAGAGAGATACGAAGAAAAAAAAAGATGAAGAGGCTGAAGATATGAAGAAGGGACAGACAGCACGGCGGACCACTGAGTGTCTAAGAAAGTGAGCGTAGCAGCAGCTCCATCAGCCTTAATAGAAACACGCACAGGCCCATTATGAGGAGGTGTTTGAGAATAAATCATCTAACAGGCCCCTTTTCAAAGCATTACCCTGTCAAACCCAATCTAACCTGCCCGCGTCTGCTTTCCCCTCCCATCCCAGCCCACTCTGCACCCCCCGCTCCTCTCCTCTCTCCCTAAGTGAGCAAAGCCATTTGCCGCCTCAGGCAAGGGCTGGGAACATAAGAGCAAAGTCACAGCCTCGCCGCTGGTTCCAGTCACCACCACAGTGTCTCCTCTCACACTGTGTACTTCACCAACATGTGTTTGGTTATCCACTGTGAAATTTACATTTTTAAACCACCATTAAGTTAAGGAAGTTTCAAACGGTCAATTTTTTAAAATTAATTTGAGACAAAGTTTTGACACAGTCTTTGGAGAACAAAAAGGGAAAGCGAGTTTCCAGCCTTTGATGTGACCAATGCTTCAGTGAACATGGATGAGAACCGCTTTCCTCATGTCTCCTCTGTGTCTGTCACACAGTGTGGTTTTCACCACAAGACACATCCCCTATCCTTCTGGGAACCATAAGGCAAACCTCCGTGACAGCTAGGCGAAGCAACAAATGGGCTAGTGCAGAGAATCTGACCGCGAGAAAGGAGTTTTAGCAAAAGGATGGAGACTGACTGTATCTTTAATGCTGCTTAAGGAGAGACTGCCTCTCTCTGCATGCGCAGAAGCTTGTCTCCTGAAATCAGATTTATGACTTTCCCATGCACAGTTTGAGTCCTGTAAGGCTCTTTCCACTTTAATTAAGTCTGAAAAGTGTAAATCTGTTTTTATTTTTTATCTGCATACTCAGAATTAACACCGTAATGACTTGGCAGCGTGTCTGATACATGAGAGCCGCTTCGCACAGGTTTGCACTTCCGTTCTCACTTAAGGACAAGCCCCATTGATCGGTGGGATATGGGGCAATAAGCCCTGTGTGTTTTTCCATGGCTCCCTCCAGTGCTGAAGCAGGCTGATGCTGGAGGCTGCTGTGTGTGTGAGAGACAGCTCGGTCGGCTGACTGACAGCTCAGGATAAGGGATAGTGTGTCTGCCCTCAGTGCCAGCACAGCTAGAAGTGATAAACACTGGCAACCTGATCCAGAGACAAGAGACGCCTCTGCCTCCGACAGAGTTCAAACTTAATGCACTTCTATTCTCCTCCGCCAAGTCCACAGCCGCTTGGCTCATCCGTGCCGGGCTATAGGTGGAGGTCAGCAGAGGCTTTTTAGGCAGTTTCAGCCGCTCCTGGTTGGTTCCTTCTCTTGCCAGTCAATCTCAGTCCATCACGATTTACATCTATCCACTGCCTCTGCTTTACAGCCGAGCCTTTCAGCGTCCATTATTCCAAAAGCCCATCCTATTCAATATTCCTATTGCGCCAACAGGACCTGGGCATTCTCTCTGCTCTGGAATATTTATGGAAAGTTTATTTTATCTGTTTTTTTATTGCTACTCTTGTGCAAATCGGCCCCCAAAGAGTCCCCAGTCCCTGCCCTTGCAGTAATGGCAATGTAAACATGGGAAAGTAATTTGAATTCTAACAAAGTGGAGATTAGCTGGTGACAGTTTGTGGCATGGGCGATTATTTCTAAAATAATCCTGTTTTGATATGCATCTGCGTCCCGGCAGGAATTTTCAATTTGTTTTCCCATTGCTGCATGTAAACAAGCTCTAGTGTCTCCTTATCATGGCGTCGCACGGACAAGGAGAGAGCGTATGCCTCCCCTCCACCTCCCCCCTCCTCTTGCTTTCCTCCATCTCCCCAAACAACCTGTCTCCTCCACCCAGCATCTGGTTAGAGGAGCTGAGCAGCCGCGCTTGTCTGGGTTTCAACAAGTCTCTTTATCGAGAGCAGGTAGGCGGTTTTATGTGTGTACCTGCAAGTCATTTGCAAACATGAAGTCCTCAAAACGCACCCCTGAATATGTTCTGCTTGAGAGGTTCTGCCCATTCCTGGTCTGAATAGGGGCGAATATGCAGCATGGCAAAATGGCCTCCTGTCTGCCAAAAGGAGCCGTCGTACCCACAGGCCTGGGGCAGGTGATAAATGTTTACACTTTTGATTGTCAGCTAGGAGTCATGGAAAGAATGGAGACTATTCATTTGAGCATAAAAAACACTTAATTTCAAGTTACAAACTTTTTCCAATTCCTTACTGAAAAATTAAGTTTTATAACGATTTGTGGCTCTGTTTCAGATGTTTACTCATTTCCCATGATGCCTGTGGAGCCTCACAAAGTCCTGCACAAAATGATATTAGCTGTTTACCTACCTGTCTTTGATGTGCATAGAAAGCCAGGGGGCTATTTATCTCGCTGATTGATTGCTCCTGCCTGAAGCTAATCAGCATGTAGCTCGTTGTGTCTTAATGTTTATGGGGATTATGGGAGGATAAACATAGTAATCCCCGATGTTGTGCTGGACTTCCAATTATCACGCCGCTCCACCAAAAATAAGGTCGCCATAGATTTAACCTTTTAATGCAATATAAGCCAGCCTACATCCCTCTGCTGTTCATCTCACCAAAGTTAAACTCGACTTTGGACGCAGATCCGAGTCATAGGTGACTCATCTCAGCTGTAGTGCGTTGTGACTGGAGCTGACCAGCTAGGTTAGGCTGTGGTCACTGCTCTGGCTGAGGCAGGCTTCCTTACAGATAGAGATAACAGGCAGAGGTGAATGTCTAGTCCATGCTGACAGTCTGGATCGATTAGGGATGGATCACTTACACGCAGCGATCGTTACAACCCCACCCCAGCGCTCAGGTGGAGACATGGAGCGACTCACAGCAGCAAAGAGGTGAAGCTCCTGGCTGAAATGTGCCCTTGCAGAGATGGAGGATTACTTTTTAAATTCTATATTAGACACTTTTCTTTGGCAGTTTACGTCGAGTTACATTTAAAAGAAAACTTTCAGCCAAAGTGCCCTGATTGACACAGACTGGATGATTGATAAACCTCCTCTTTCATCGCCATTAGGGCTGTGTGAGGAGAGCGGATGCAGAGTGGCCCAGCTCTCACTGCAAGTCACCTCCACATCCCTCCCTCATTAATCTACTCTAATACATTCACTGTAAAGAGCTGCTTTCCCAGTGAAGAGCAAGCAGGCCTTAAATTACAATACAGAGGAGTGGAATCATTACTACCTTTAATGTTCCCAATCTAATTGAGGCATTAATTTAAGTAGAGTCCCCAGTGAGGATTATTCATAACTGCTTTTTAATTTAGAAGGGGGATCAGTTGAAATACTCTACACATCAGACACAAAGTTCCTCCACTGGTTTCCCCTTTTGACTGCCCTCAGTGTTTTCCAAGACCCTTGACATTTGCTGGGTGGAGCATGAGGAATAGAGTTGTGCAGTGCAGCTCGTTTGTTGTGTTTCTTTTTCATGTAGTGCTTAACAGGTCTTGTTTCTACAGACAGAGGTGAGTTTAACACTATAATTTGACAAGGTGAACAACTCTCTTGTGCCATATCAAACTATATCCATCCAGAGCCCCAGAATAAAATCAGTCATGAGTTTAGCCACCACCTTTAACCAGGGAGTTTATAAGGTTTTAAATACACTTCTTATTTTTTAATAACAGGGACACAGCTTGAATAGGACAGTTGCATCACCACTGAAAACAATGTGAAATTATAATTACCACCACCAAGGAGGTTATGTTTTTGGGAGAGTTTGCCGGTTCGTCTGTGAACAACAAAACTCAAAAAGTGACAAATAGATCTTGATGAAATTTTCAGGAAATGTTCAAAATGGGATAAGGAAGAAGTGATTGAATTTTGGGGGTGATCCAAATCACTGTGTGGATCCAGGATTATTTTTAAGGATTCTTTATCATTGTGAGATAGGGCCGTTTTCACCATATGTGTATATAACTCCACCATAAATGGTCAGATTGCTTTGCAAAACAATACAAGACAAGGTCACCATAATTTCTGACTGATGTAAAAGTACGATCCAGATCCTGTGAATATTCTGGATACTAAGATCCAGAATATGAAATATGTACTGGGTCATCATAATTTTCAACACTGTCAGGAAACAAATTATCGTACAAACCTGCAACTAACAACAAATTGTAGCAGACAGTCTGCTGAAAGGGAGTGCTTTTCTTGTGTAATTATGTTTTGAATATGCCAACTAGACTCAAAGAAGTCTGAGCAACAATAGTAGGAATTAAAGTGAGGAAAATTCATGTGACTAGAAATGTAGATTTTATGTAATACACTGCTTACGGTACAGAAAACAAACAAAAAAATAATGAAAAAAGTATCAGACTTTGGTGGCAAACAGAACTGCACCTGCACAGTGAAGTCAGCAGAAAAGGAACAGCAGAATAACATCAGGACCTCTGTTATTGGGACATAATGAAGGCAAATCTGCACAGTGTCCTTAAATACTTAACCAGTCAGCTGAGAGTAGAACACCTGATATGATAATGAGCCTCTGATGGTAAAATAAAAAGCTGATCGAAACATTACTTCAGTGTTCTGCTTTTATAAGTACACTATTTGCTTATGCACTGTGAATACAGGGACTTAAAAGCCTTATTTAGTTCTTACAACACAGGGCAGTGTCATTGATAACACCTTGTATTGTTGTTGTCAACATTTTTTTTTTGCTGTTGAAACATACTGCAGTCACAGCAGAGGACAGGCTGGATTTTAAGCTTACCGGTATGGTCCAGTAAAAGTATCTCATCCTGCTAGTTTCAGTCTGTTTCAGCCTGTTTCATAGCCAGCCACAAACTCCTCACAGTAGCTTTAAATCTTTGAGTGAAAAACAATGAATGAGAGAATTTATCGCCGGTAGTGAAGACAAGTTTTCCGGCCCTGTTCCCCCCCTTGAAATCTCATACTTAAACAGCGAGGCGCAGTGGGAAGGATTATTAGTGACGCAGCTCCATATTGAACCACAGCAGCAGAATCTGGCCAAAGGGGAGAAATCAGCGGCCCACGAGATACCAGCATTTGATTGTTGGGACTCTTTAAAACACACAACCAAACAAGAGCACTTAAGGGACAAGCACACACACGCTCACACACCAAACCAGGCATGCACGAGGACCGTACCCTGAGGGATGTGAGTCACACAGATACCACCGCAGTCCCCCTGTGGCACTAGAAGCAGGCATGGCGTGCCATCTGGAGCTGGGAGGAGGGTTTGTTAGAGGGGTGTTGAAACCGAGTGGTACATGCTTCGACCGTGTGGCCGGCCATCTGGCTTGGCGTACTGTGTATCAGTAACTTTGAGCAGTCCTGTACGGGAGAGGAGGAGGGTGGATGGATGGATGGATGGAGATGGAGGGGTGGATAGCTGTAGGGTTAAAAGCAGCCATTGTGCATTGGCACCAATTTGACAAATGTATTTTGTGTAATACTCTGTCTCTTATTAGGTGGTCCTTTTTGGCTTGATGTGCTGAGGAAATAAACCTAGTCCATTGTAGTTCACAAAAACACATTCCCTGACTCTACGTCTCTTATGCATGGGATTGCAGTTCACATACTTCATCTTTTTATTCTTTTCAGTCTATCACACTAAATGTAAAATCCTATTAAATGAGTTAGAACTTTCAGGTGTCCCATCCCTGGTCGTAACTTCTTATTGGCCTCTTCTACAGATGAACACATTGTTTCTTAACTTTCTGTCTGATGTGTTAAACTTCTAACACTCTTTTTAGTTGCATTTGGGAAGAAAACGTGGGTTAAGGTAAGGAAAAAAACATCATTGTCCAAATAAAAAAGAAACACAACATTAACTCTTGGCTTCACTCTTAATTCTCTTTACACTAACAGCTGTTTCCCTGAGAGTCTAATACAGACACTAACACTTTCACACTGCAGTTCAGTGCCAGCAACCTCTCATGCAAGCGCTTTGTGTTGCTCTGAGACACTTCATACTGTGACAAAGTGCGGGTATTTTGAGACTATCGGAATGGGAACTGGCTGGTCTCTGAAGTCCAGAGTGAACCAATAATCTTAGAGTGTGACTACTTAAAGGAGAAAAACAACTAAACTAACCCTGCTAATGGATGATGCTTGTTTCAGTATTATTGGTTAAATGGAAACCATTACAGAAAAGATAGAAAAACTCCAGTATCAGCATCATTTACCCACGCTTTCAGCAAAGAAAGAAAAAGACTTTAATAGGGTCAACTTTTACCTTTTTTATAGTTCTGATTTTGGCAGCTAATAAAGCTTTATTTGATTTTTTTTTGTAATTTTTTTTTTACCTCACTTTGCTTTTGAGTGAATAAATATAGCAATTAATTTAAGTAATGTATATTAAGGAAGATTCTGTTATCCTTACAACAGTGATAAAGTTAGAGAAAGTTTCCTGAAGCAAAGGTTCAAATCATCACAATGCATCACTAACTGTATACGGGATCATATGACTGTCTATTCAATGAAGAAAATTCAATCTAATAATATTTTCAAATACTTAAGAAAACAACAGCAGCCACTTAATTGTTCAGTTTAACAAAAATTCACAATAGATGAAGATTATTCTTCCTTTTTACATTTGGATGACTTTTCTCAACAAATAGAGTAATTAGCAATCTAATACAAGACAATGATTAAGGATCTGTTTAAAAAACCCTGGATCCAGACAGTGATCCAGATCACCTCCAGAATTTAACCACTTTTATCTTATCCCATTTTGAACATTTCCTGAAAATTTCATCAAGATCTGTTTGTGACTTTTTGAGTTATGTTGTTCACAGACAAACAAACAAACTCTCCTGAAAACATAACCTCCTTGGTGGAGGTAACAAAGGCATTGCTCCAGGACTGCCAAAACTTTTAAGTTATAGGCAAGAAAAGCTGCAGTGGTTGAAAAACCCAGACCCCTTTCTTACACTGTCCTGGTTTGGATGGGATTTTAACTGGGTCCACATCGCGATCTGTAAACCAGTGACCAAAGCAATCTATGACCAAACAACTTGTACTGCTTCTCTACTCTGTGCAGGTTATACCAGGGACAATTCAAAGTACGAACTTCAATTTTATTAAACTGAAGAGAATTTATGAGCTCAGTTTCTGTGACTCACTTAAAAGAGACTTTTTAGGGAGTCAAAGGATCCCTGTCGTGAGATTAAGAGAAGTAAGTGGAGGTTTAGCTGCAGCTTCAGTGGTTTAGGTTGCTGACAAACTTGACCTCCTGCTGTGAATAGACCTCCAACAATCACTCTGAAGACTGCGCAGCTTGGAGCTCCATGACCTTTTTCTGCACTGCATAGACCAAGAGAAAGACCCAGGAAAGGATAGGAAAAGAGGACACCCAAGTAAAGGAGAGATAAAAGAGGAGAGAGAGAGGAGATAAGGATTTATCTTATGACCCTCTGTGTGGCCTGACTCACGCCTGACTCAAGTCAAGAGAGATATCCACTTCCTCTTAATATTTAATCATTTCCTTCAAAGAGGTCCTGCTGGCTCTGCTCAGGCTCTGCATGGATTCAATGCAAGACTCTGGACTTCCTACCTAGACCTGTACAGATACACCTCTCTCTTTTTTTGTCTCCTTACACACTCAACGACAGCTAAACTCCAACTGCACTCCTCAGGTTAAACCACAATGCATCTGTCAACACAGACAGTTAACACAGGTCAGATATTTCTAATGCGCCCCCACGCAAGAAAATCTGCAGAGGGACTCTGTGGATCCAGTGTTTCAGTGATGGTGTGAAAGAAAAACTTCTAGAAAGTAATTAATCCAAAAAGTATGTACAGCATGTGTTTATGTTGGTGCCCAATTACTGACCAGCCAAAGGGACTGAGGGTTTTCGTGAGCCGGATGAAATCTGGTATCGCTTTGACTTCAAAGCCAAGAAAGGGTATAGAGTTCCTAAACACATCATGAATATTGCAAGATTGTAAAGTCACTCTTTCTGATCTGTAAGAAAAACTTCTGAGGAGCTCCACCCAGCCTCCTCCAGCCCCCCCACACTTACAGTAGCCAGGCGGGCGGATGGGCAGTCCATTAACTATTTAAATGCACACAGAGATGTGAGAGGTAGTGGCCAGCATTTTAATGAAAAACAGCGAGTGGATTGGCTCCTGACGGGACCGCTCTGTTTCTGATTACCATTACTACAGCTCCACAGTAACATTCAAAGGTCTGGATGTGATTAAAGTTACATCGATATTTTCTTTTGGTCTTTCTGAGGAGTTTTTTAAACAAATCTGTGGTGCGAAGACTTTGTGGCAGCTGCAGTTTTATGTCTGCAAGTCAAGACAGTGACAAAGTGCTACTAAATTCAAAAAGGTCTGAGTCAATGCCAAAGTGTCATCTATCCTTCCTATTTCCCCTCGGGGAGTTCTCACCTACCCAGCCTTCACACTCCTATCTTGGGCACTGTGCTAATAAGGAACACCCTGCGTTAAAGCCGGGAGAGGCCCTGTCGAGGTTTCAGCTTCAAGGCTAAGGGTGCCCACAGAGGGACACTGTGCCAGGTTTGAGATGAGAGATGGGTGCAAGAATAAATCTCCACTTCAGTCATTTACTGATGATGCCTATAATTAGGAAGGGGCTGTGGAGCTACATAGCTGTAGATTACCAATGCAGACACAGTTTAAACTTCTCTTCACCTTGTCTCTATGAACAGGAGCAAATCAATATATTCATCATTCATTTCATTTTAGACACACTTCCTGTTGAGTTTTAGGTCAGCAGTGACTCCAAAGGCAAAACTAACATTCAACAAGACCTTTTCAGTTTTTTGTTCTAGTGTAGTTTCACTTTCAGTTTGGAGTTTTAAAAAATGGGACAATAAATGAAATACATGCATCAGCTTACAAAGTCAAATACTGCAAATTCATCCAATTTTTAATGACCACTGTCCACTACTGGGCTGGTCTAAAGAGACTTTCCATTTGCCTAAGTATAACTAAGTGATTAAACAGGAGTTAAGTAATTTCAGGAAAAGCTTTTAATGATTAAAAATCATCCACAGCATCTGAAAGAAATATGCTCCAGGTTCAGATAAAACAATTAATATCTCTTCATCCACTGTCATTTTTATCTCTGTAAGGCTGTAAAAATAAAAATAATCTTTGAGTTTTATTCTTCGGTTTAATCATGATTTATTTTGCAGGAATTTTTCCAGTCTTTGTTCAAAACAGCAAATTCACACGTCCTGTTTACGTGCCCAGAGTGATGGGGGGAAATATTTTTGGATCATCTAATCATCTTGTGAAATAATTTTTCTGACAGAGCATCTATCTGAACATTCAACTAATTATGTGATTAAAAAGCCAGAGAAATAAACCGAAACAAAATAAATAAATAGAAAAGGGGTGTATTTCTTTTACACCTGTTTCTGCTTCTGATCTTTTTTACCTGTGATCCCAGCTTAAGATGTGAAAAGACTGAACAGACTTGAAGGAAAGAAAGACCATGTATTGTCCTTTTTGATTTAGAGATAAAGAAACATCTTGAACAGAGATCTGTTGTTTCATTTCAAAGCGTCCGGCTCTTTAGTATTTTTACCCCTGAGATGTTGAAACAACAGCCACTTGAGCTCCCTCGGGCAGGGTGCTAAGTGGCTGAGAGGACTGGGAGATTCTTGTGTAGCAGACGAAAGACATGCCTCTGTAAACACGCATGCATCTTTGCAGCGCTCTCACTTCACACACGCTCTCGCAGGCAGAGTCAATAAGCTGTTTGTTTTAAGTGTCTCTCACTTTCATTCACTGTGTGTGTGTGTGTGTGTGTGTGTGTGTGTGTGTGTGTGTGTGTGTGTGTGTGTGTGTGTGTGTGTGTGTGTGTGTGTGTGTGTGTGTGTGTGTGTGTGTGTGTGTATCCATCGCTTTGCTCTCTCTATGCCCGTGATATGAAACGCCTTTTTTTCCCTCCCTCTTTCTCTCTGCTCTTCTGAAGCAGTGCTCAATCTTGTGCTGCAGCGCAACAGGAAGCCGTTTAGAGCACAGTCCCCACCATTGTTCCAGTCTGTTTCTCTCAAAAAGCTTTTATCGCTTCTACTAAGCGCTCTGCCAGGGGAGAAACAAAGATTTGTTGATAGTTTGCTGCTGCTAAAATTGCACCCTAGAGGTTTGCACGCTTTACGTGTGAATCTTGTCATAAATTAAGAAAGGACGAGATGCAAACTTGGATGATGGAGGATGTTTCTGTGAGCGATGACAGCAGGGTCGTGTACTGTGGCAGGGACACTGCAGTTTCCTCTTTGTTATCTCAGGGCCTGCACTCGAGCTTTCCTGTTTCCCTCAAACTTTACCGTTGTCTTTTCTTCTCTTCTTCAGAAAGAAAGTGTGCCTTTGCTTCACACACAGAAGAATTAAGAAGCATGAAACTCCACTGAGCAGCAAAGTGCTGTTATTGGTAAAAATCTTTGAAAGAAAATAACTGAAACAAACAGTTCAAATATCTCACCTGGATGGCTACATTAAAAGACAGACAAAGCTGTTTTCACATGTGTATTAAAGAGAATCTCAAGAAGTTTTAAGGAACTTTCCAAGACACTTTGCAGATTTGAACAGAAAGCCTCGCATTGATGAAAATTCTATAATTATATATAATATCTATGATTGTCTATTTGACAATTGTGTGAGTGAGGGGGCAGATACTATAAGATTGTTCTTCTTTCTGCTCATTTTCATTCATTTTGAGACTTATTTTGTTTTGTATTGTACTTCTATTTTGATGTTATCAAGAATGAAATAAAGACTAAGCAAGCAATGCTCCGTCCAAATTGACATAAAACATGGATGTAGTATCTGTGACATCACCTACTGTTTTCTAAGAGGAACTTTGAAGAGCTTAAAAAAAGGTCATCCTACTTAAAATCCTGATTCAACCTAGTATTTTGTTAATCTTACAAAAAGTAGAGATGGTGTTAAGATTGTGCCTGCCTGTCAGCTGACTGACCCTACAAAACTCAAAACCCTGATATCATAGAAATTTATGATTTTTTTTGTGAAATGTTATTTTATTTATTAAAAAAAAACAGAAACACAAGCAATTTTGGCAGGGAAATGGAGTTTTACAGCAGCATAATTGTTGACTTGAGAAGAATGTCTTCTCTTTTGCAGCTCAGAGATAACAGCCTTATTTAACCTGCATAAAATCTGAGAGAGGTGAGAACCTGCAGCACCTTGTTTTTATCCATCATGCTTCATGCTATGGTCAAGGGGAAGGGCTCTTAAGTTGAAACAGGACTTACTTGTCAAAACAAAACCTTAAAGTCAGCTCACTGTCTCAGGTGTGTCTGATCAAAGATAACTTTTATATTAACACACCCTCATCAATCGTACCGTAAACAAGTCACACCCTTTTTCTCTGTGACTGGTATTTCCCAAGCAGCATACGCTTATTTTTCCAGTAAAGACAAGCTTCTTAGAATGGGTGTGTGTTTCGTTTCCAGAGCTTTTACACCCAGCCTGAAGTGGAAGAGTGGCCGAATGGCACTTTTTATCCACTTGTAGTGGCAAATCCTGCCATGTGTTTTAAAAGCCACCTGAATGAGAGGAGCCAGCTGTTGCCCTGACGTGTGTCCACTTTTCAAATTTTCAAAAATAAGTCCAGTACTCACGAATCTGGTCCATGGTCAATTTATTTTATAGATGCAAGCTCCATTTTTGTAATTCATTTCTTAGGAATCTCATCCCACAAAAATTCAACATAAAAGACTTTTTTCCATCACACGGTCACAAAAATGTTTGGCATAAGCTCCCCTCACCCTGCATGCAAACCTGCACTGACTGCCCTAAAAAACAAAACTCCACCCCTAATCAAGCACTTAAAAAAGGTCGAATTAACATAAACTACCTACTTAAGTATTTTAAAGTTAATACATTTAAATGAATTTGATCCCTAGAACTCAAAACTAAAAACTCATATGAACTTAAAACTATAATTAATTTGCTCTGCAAGAAACAATTTAAAATGGCCTTCTACATCACTGGTTGTCTGATAATCGCACTGGCTTCATCATCCTCCCTGCTTGCTTGTAGTGAAACTTCCTGAATATTGCATACATTTTTTTCACATCAGCTGCTAGCCTAACTCCAGCCTGACATTTTACAAAGGGGCTGGTAGGAAGAAGTCTGGTAACGCAATGACAAAAGTTTTGGAAATTTGCATAAACATCAACTCACCCTAAAAACTTGAAGAGTTTAGTATTTTGTCTAACGGTTAAACACTCACACTTTGTAACGCTTACACAACAAAGCCTCCTGTCACCTGATTCCTCAAGTCCACGAAGCAATAAAGTGTTCCAGTATTTAAGTGAAAAAAAGAAACACATAAGGTCAATGCATGTGCCAAGCCATGTGTGTCCTCTATTTGTTCAGTACACACTGGTGGTCAGAGGGCTGTGGCTGCCCTTTGACCTCTCCTCTCCTGCCCTGTTCCCACTAAGAACCTAAGACTCTGCTTTGACCCTTGCTAAGGTAAGCTGCTTTTGGATAATCAATGGACATAAGTTAATTGCCATGTCACAATGTCACAGACACCACACACTCACCATTGAGGCCGTATGTATGAGTGTGTGTGTGTATATGAGTGTAGGGGGTATAGAGGAGGGGTTGTAAGAGGATTACATTGACCAGATGTCTGAGTGTTTAGTTTTGGCTTTAGCCCGGTGAGGTTTGGCTCTAACTGTGCAGGCTGATCTTCCAGAAAACAACAGAATTCATGTTCCTGGAAATTGTGCATCTTGTCCTATTAGAGGCGTTGATGTTTCCTGAGATTTACAGTAATGAAAGGCATATCATAACAACAGCTAGAGCATGTAGTACAGCATATGTTATCAAGGAGGGATAGAAATATCCCCCATAACTTCAAGACAGTGCTACACTAACAGGCAGGCTAGTTTTTCTGCATAACATTACACTCTAACCTTTATGTAAATAATTTAAAGAGCCATGTGAATTATTCATCAAAAGTGGCTTTAAAGCCGAGGGAGCTCTCAATATGGCCGTTTTCCATTTTTTAATGTTCTCTACTGTAGTGACTAAATGTATTTATGGTAAAAGACGTCACCGTATTGGTTTGTTGGTGCCTGGCTAAATACATAATGTGAATGTATGCAGTTTCCAGCTCACCGTTAAAGGCTCATCGGCGTAGCCACTATGTCTACATGTCGATGCTGCACGGGCGGATAGTAGTGTGCTGATGCTAATGCTGTAGTAAGATGCTATAACCATGCTTTAAGTGGTCCAGGGATAATCAGGAAAGTTGTTTCCTACTGGGGAAAATTCACGAGATGGCCCCATAAAGTCGGACCAACTTTGGATGTTTGAGAAATATTGTTGCGAATCTTGTTAACTTAAACATGGTGATCATGAAACAGCAGACCACAGAAAATATTGGCACAACAACCAAAAATTATTTGTCTTTTTGTTCCATTCGAGTGGCAGAGTGGCCTAGATTAACTCTGAGAAATTAAGCAGAATAAAATCAATTTGTGGTGTCCGTGTTTTATATTCATATTACAAACTAAAACACATCTCACAGTGGAAAATATACAAAGCTGCAGCCTTAAATCTGTACTGCCTCAATAAAAGTGGTGTAGAGTTTAGGATGTTAATGTACAGGTGTAAATTTCTCTTCTCTGTGCACGTCTTGTGGGAAACAGCGGTGAAGATTGATCTGTACCTGCCCTCGGAGCAGCGTGTGGGCCTGTGGCTGTCACAGAGACATTTTAAATGTACACTGTAGCAGCTGAGAGGCCACACAGGATATTACAGATGTGCTCCCTGTTAAAACCCCCAAACCTCCAGCCATCATCTACTAAAAATCTATCACAAAGCCCCCCAGTCCTCCGCGTGTTAAGGGATGTGGCTGAGGAAAGACCTGAACAGGTTACCACAAAGGATTCGGGAGTCGTACCTCTTCAGGCCTGCACCTGAGGGTGGAGGCACCCATCTGTAACGAGCTTTTGTCACTCTGTCACCGTCTCTTTTCTCTGTGACTTATGTCCCCTCAGGCAGCTTTGGGACTCCATTACCTCTGCGTGTATTGTGGGAATGTCAGGACCCCCCTGTGTGGAGAACGTGTGCTTCAGATTGATGGGCAGAGGTCTAACTGTGACCCAGCTGACTTTCACTCTTGGAACATAGACAGATTTACATGGTGCAGACGTGAGGCTCTGGTGCATTATGGGAGAGGAGTGTGAGGTCTCCAGATACATGTTGTAAAGGAGGAAAGCTTAGAGATGACTGATTTACGAGCTTGAGCTTCTAGAGTTACTGGAAATTTGCTTCCAGTCCCAAAATGTACACATCACAAGAAGATTAGCTGAGTAATGCGACATGAAAAGGTGAGCCTGGAAAAAAAAAAGAGGTTAAGTTGGGGTGATATCAGAATGTGTACATTTCCCTTAATGTGAGATAGCCTCAGTCGTAATGGCAAAGCAGCAATGTTGAAGAGATCTAAAGCACAACTGGGTTTCACTTCTGATGAGTCAAGTGTGGTTTATTCCACCACACCCAACAGCAGTGCAATGTTACATCACTTTTGGAGCAGGGGTTAAAGCTCAGAGTAGATCCTCTTAATGCTGGCATACACTCTTGAAACACTGAAACATATAATCTGAATAAAATAAGAGTATGTTTTCAGAAAATTTTCAATTAGATTTTCTTAAATTTGTTGGGGGAAAGGGGGGATTTCTTTGTACCTTTGAACTTGTGTTTCCTTTCCTTGAGGTGATGTGGCCTTTTGAAAACAGCTACAGACAACAAGATAAACAGTTTGTGGAAAAGTTCTTTTGAAATTTATCAGGGAAATTGGGTCAAAAAAAAAACTTTCCAAAAAGTCAGATTTTGTGCAAAATAAAAAAATAAAAAAATGAATGAATAAAAAATAAACAAAAATAAAAATAAAGAAATAGAGAATTGGTAAAGCCAAAATCAAGGGACAAAATCAGGTTAATAAAAATGAAGCCAATGTGGAAGTCGCTGTTCGCCGACAATCCACTTGAGGCTGGCTGTAGAAGACCAGAAGTCACATACACACCCAGCCATAAAAACAGACTTTAACGGCATTAAAAAATATATTTACTGCCTGGTTCAAAAGACGGCTTGGGTCAAAAGCACTGATTTCACTATCAGCACACACTGTACAGTGAGTGTTTTTTTTTTTCCTATCTCTGTGTTTTAAAAGTTATTAGGATTGTTTGATTGTCCAATCAAAGGCACAGCTCAAGTCACGTGACCGGCGAGCACCCTGTAGCTGCTTGAAGAAATACGCACAACCGGCATCATAGTGAATGTGGCTGCTTCTGCGGATTGGCTTCATTTCACGGTTTCACGAATAGACGGGTGACGTTGCAGAGACTACGCCCATGTTTTATAAAGTCTATGGCTGAAATACAATGTTTGTAATGAATCCAGGCCCATTCATCTTGTTGTTGCTTTATTAGCAATGTACAACCTTGGTGCTAAGTGAGGCCCAAGGTAAAAAGGAATTTGATTAAGTTCTTTTATTGTTTAAAGTGTGTATTTAGAGTAAAGGGAATCAAACCAACATTTTGTCTGCAGTAAGAGCAAACCCCCTCCTTCCTTTGTTCCCCCTAAAATACAGAAAACAAACACAGCTCACCATATGGGTTTTTACACGGATGCTTGTATTGATACTTTATCCAGTGAAACAGTCTCTCTGCACAGTAAAAGTGATCAGGGTCTGGACCACTGAGCATAAATGTGTGTATTTTCTTCATATTTATGATAAAGTGCATCGAGAGCTTGTCCATGTCAGACTGAAGTTTGTGGTCCCTGCAGACTGAGGCGGCTCAGGTTCGTGAGGAGATAGCTGTGACAGCGTCCTCATCTTCTAACACCCCTACATCAGACCCCAACTGAAAAGCAGCATTATGATGTAAAGAGGTGTGGGGATTAAACCTGTAGCCATCTGTACCAATAAAACACACAGTTTCCCCGTTATCAGCAAAAACACTGATAGATTTTATTATGAGTGGGAGCACAGCTGTGTGTCTCTGTGAGTAAAAAGCAAAGGAGAGCACGCAGTACACTCTTATACTCATCTTACTTTCTCAATCATGTGCTCTGTGAATATCAGGAAGGTACTGCACTGCTGACTACAGACTTAAGACCAGAATGACACAGGTCCCTTATTTTTTGAAGAAATCCAGTGAACTTAGAAGCCAATCATTTTTTTTCTTCATAAATTATAGAATAGTAATTTTTTTGTCATCCTTACAAAAAAACAAAAAAAAAACAAAGAAAATGTCTTGAAAGCAGGTTTGTCCTATGATCTGGATAATCTGGTAGTTTAGAGTTGATTTAATTTTGATTTTTTTAGAAGCAGACTCAGGATTTTAATGGTGGTGTAGTCTGTTGTTCTGACTGGGTAAAACACGCTAACCTACGTCTTCTGTTTGACTAATTCTTTCCACTACAGCACACTACAGTTGTCAGTTCAGTGGGTTGAGGAGGATAGTGTGTTTTTTTCTCTTCCTCCAGAGAAGCAGCACAGAGCCCGGAGCAGAGAGCTGAGGGAGGCTCTGTAATCACTGTCCTGTCTCTGCCTCTGCGTTTCTCTGTCTGTGTTTTCTGTTGGTATTGGAGCTGACAGCCCGTCAGTGGAGGGAGGGCTTTGAACCTGAGGGCTCCTCTCTCTACCAAAAGGCTAATCGCTACTTCAGAACAGGGGACTGGCCCTAAACAAACATTTACTGCAGTAAAGACAGGGTCGGCCCCTAACGATGCGGGTCAGCTGGGCCTTTTTTTCTTTTCTTTTTTACAGCGAGGGTCTTTATGGAGACGGATGCCAGAGATGAACAAATAGCAGGACATTAGCTGTCAGCAGCAGCAGCGGGAGCCAGATCTGGCTGCGCTTTAATAGCTGTTTGTTGTTGGAGAGGAAAAGGCTCATAAAAGTGGAGACTCTTATCTTGTGTGGACCCTGTGTGTTTGTGTCACAGCCAAGAGTGACCACAATGAAAGACATGCAGGATGGTCCAGGATAGGGATGGACTGCGCTCAGACTGATAACTGCAGTGCATCCTCCATGAGCTGAGGTATGAAACAACACAGCCACAGGCGTCTCCATCGCTCATATGACACCGCGACATGATTTGTCAACACAGTAAATACATTTTTGTGAGGAAGCCGTAATGCAACACTGTGTATTTTTGTCTGACAGAGTGATCATTTCATCCAACAAGCTTTTATTTGGTGACAGCGCTGAGGGTCTTTCTCCGCCTGAGGAGCCGCGCTCCCCCACTCCACACGCTCACACCTTTAACGACTTCTTAAATGTCACAGAATGTCAGGCGCAGGGATAAAAGCAGAGGACCTCCTCCTGCTCGCCAGTGATCCTCAGTGGGTTTTTTACTACGCCACAGTGCTGCCGGGCAGGACTGACGTGCTCAGGTGTGGCCTGGATTTCACCAGGCCGGCTGGTGACATGATTTAATGCACTCTCTACTAAGGAGGCGAGTGAGAAGAGCTCTGAGTCAGTGGAGGAACACTGATTGAGCACATTGTGGCTTTACAAATGTCTGCCCTGCGTGGCGTACTTTGAAGAAAATCATACTTCACAGGTCGTTTCCAAATACTTCAGATTGTGCAGCAGTCTCTGTGGCAGCACTGTATCGTCTCTTTGTTCACAAGGGTTTAAAATCAGTGTAAGTTGACTGAGTACTCCCTCAGGAACAGACCACTGCTGTGATGAAATAAGCATCAACTCTGCTCAATTTTCCATTGAGCTAACCAGGCAGCTCATCTCCATTAGCGTTAGTGTTACCAGCTCCGCTCTGGATCTCTTTGGCTGTGATCTCGCCAGAAGCCAGCTGGGTGTGTGTGTGTGTATGCATGTGTATGTGTATGTGTGTGTGTGCGCGTCTACACACGCCTGTGTGATTTTGTGAGAGCTCAGTGCTCTGAGCCTTACAGCTGTGAGAGATCTGAGTGTAAGGCCATGATGGGGCTCCGTTAAGCTCAACAGCATGAGCCTGTATCAATTACGCTGCAACAGCGATACGGACACAGCGTGCAGTCTTCAAAGACAAAGACTTATGACCGCCCGGCGTCTCCCTCGGCTCCTCTGGCCACACAGTCAGCTGGATAACCTTCACCAACACACACACTGACTCAAGAGAGGGAAGACACAGAGCTACAAATTTCTCTGACAGTGAGATAATTACTTTGCAATATGGAAAGCAAAAACGGGGGAAAATCTTTAAATTTTGTTTCAACATTTCCACAAATAACTGGATACTTCTTCACTTGAAGTACTATCTTTGCAAACTGCGCTTTCTGCCCTCTTTGTCTTTGAATTTCAAGTGCAAGACAAAAATCAGCATGCCTTCTCTCCGAGGACAATGTCATGCCCTGTGGCCTGCCTCACCTCTCGGTGGAAAGTCTCTCTGTGGTCCAGCGCTCCTTTGAACGTCATATAGATCTACGTCTTGGGCTGGAGACTAGTGGTATAGATGAGCTATAATCCATGTAGCTCTATATCTCCTCTTCCAACCTTCTTTCCGATACCTTTGTACCTCTGCACTCAATACAACTCCAAAGGCAAGCTGATGCCTTTGAGGACTCTGACAAAGTTTCTGAAGGCAGAACTGTCATGCATAATACAGTATGTGTGGTATTTTCCTGCACTCCTGGTTAAAATGACTGCCATATCAGCCAGTCAGCTGTGGACTGTGCGGAGTGTGTGGGTATGTGTGAGGGTGTGCGGTAATGAATGAAGGTAAATGGCAGGGTATGAAGCACTTCCTATCGTAATTTCACACTTGTCAGCTTTTGTGAGGAAACTTCACCTTTACACAAGGATAGCAGAACAGGCTAGGCTTTAAGAAACAGACAGAATGTGTCTCCATGTTGTGGGATGGCTTCTCTATGCAAAGAATTTCCCTTGCAAATAGATCCTATTCCTGAATCTTTGAAGAGGGGGCAGAAAGCTTCACAACATGGAGACTTAACTGAAAACCCTCAAGCGGTAGTTCTGCCTTGAAATCACAATTAATTCCTGAATATCAATCAGTGCAATTTGACATGTTGGAACCACAGGTTTAACTTGCAATTCAAAACAGTGTTTATGTCTACATAAACTGTCTCTGCAACGTAACAGTTCCTATATGTGTAAAACTATTCTTCCTCCTGATGATCAGCCTGCGACTGGTCACATCAGGCTAACCCAGGCATGGGCAAACTACGGCCCGGAGGCCACATGCGGCCGGTCAAACGTTTTAATCCGGCCCACCAAACTTGAAAAAATTAAATGTATAAACCTTGTTAATGTTTTCTTTTCCCTGCAATTCTGATGTTTTCCCACTAGATAGCGCACTGTAGAGCCATTGGCCTTGTTGAGGTGAAGCGTAGGCCTATTACTCCACGTTTGCACTTTACCCTCTGACCCATCAGCCCTTCTGTAAAGATGAACGGACCTAAGAAAAGGAAAGTGGACAAAACAAAGCTCATTGAAACACATGGAAGTGTGCATATGGGCGCGGATAAGATGGAGTGGATCGACAGCGATCTGTTACTTATAAAAAAAAAAAAAGCTCAGGAACATGTCTGTATAAACCTTCAATGTGAGTTATTTGTCTAATTTTTTTATAGAGATGTTCACATTCAATATCAAAATATCACACAAACAATTTTGACACAATCTTTTATTATTTTTTGGTTTTTCATTTTTAAAACCAGGACAGAAAAAACGCTTTTTTCTGTTTTTCTGCAATTCTGTTTTTCCAAAAACAAAAACAAGTCCATTTTTTTTTTGTTGTTTTGAAACAGAATGATGAAAGAACGAACCATACACAGATTAAAAATCCCATTATAATTCCATTCTCTCATATTCTAATTTTAATTTCAAAACCAAATCAAAACAGTGAAAAATAGACCATTATTTGTTTTCTGATTTTTGATTGAAAATGAAAAATTGAATAACAAGTCATTATCCATTTTCCGATTTTGAATTCTAAAACGGATATGGAATGAACAAATGACACCCTGATAGTTACCAAAGCACTCCATCCATCTGCTCCTGGTCCGTCCCCTTTGTCAAATCTTAGAACCCATTGTGGGCCACGAATCAAGAAGTTTGCCCACCCCTGGGCTAACCTGAGGATGTGTCATTGATCTCAGCCTTTGACACTGTTAACTGGACTGTTGTCGCCAAATCAGCGACCACTGTACAAAACCTCTCTGACTAAATGCCCATTTATACTTTCTTTAAGTACGAAAATGTATCTGTCCGTTTCAAACAATGTCATCGTCACTGCCCACAGACTTCCATGCGTCCTTTACATTGGCGTTGCAGTTAACCAAGACATCCATCAGGGGGCAGCAGCCCAGAGTCAAATGTTTATGATAACGAAAGTTAAACTATTTCTCCTTTGTGTCTCCCTTAAGCTACGTATTAAGTAGTAACAGCAACACTGCCCCCATGGTTTCCAGTGCTACAGCTCTGTTTGGTCCATATCTGCAAGCTCCATGGAAACGTGCAGAAATACAGACAAAATAAACACAGAGCATGGACAGAAGGCTCCGCCTGTATCAATATCCGTACATTAATGTTGAGCATAAAGGGGCATTTAGTCGCATCAAATAATCAGTGGCAATGCCCGCTCTGAGATTTACCTGACACACCAGACGGACAGCTTCATATATCCGCCACGGAAATATTTCACTAATCCATCTGGGTAGCAGCTCTTCGGATTTGTTTTCAGAGACGGGACCTTCAAAAAATCAGCAGCTGGTGATTGGACGACCATTCAGATTGACACACTCACCACAGACCAATCCACATCAAGCCACGGTATGACGCAGCTTATGTGCACCGCTGCTGAGAAACAACAGACTAACAACTACAGAAACATGAGAAACAGCTGTGATCATGGTGTTAGACGGCTGCTGACGTTTTTGTAAAGTGTCTGAAAGTCTGCTGACGTCACATCTTCTCTGCTGCTCATGAGCTCCCGCCTCTCTTCCCTGAATGGGCCGGTCAGAATACGCTTGCTCTGCAAGGTTACTCCGAGATATTCATGTGGCTATTTTTGTGATGTGGCTGTTCACTGACATCAGTTTGATTATCTGCACCTGTATGCTTAGCTCGTGGGCAGTAGCTCAAATTAGAGGTACTTCCCCTGACATCTTAATTCTGCTTTACAACTAAGCTGATAAGGAGTGCTTTAAAGTGAAATTTGCTGTTTAAAAGCAAAGTGGTGTCGTTATTTCCCACCACAAACAAAACAAACAGTTTACTTGATGTGACACAACGGCATGCACTTTAAAACAAAAACATGTTCATTTCTGACCTTAAATGGTGATGATGAGTCATTTTGTGTCTTTCTTAAAGGTATAATATATTTCAGGACTGTTAAGTGGAAACAAAATAAGTCCAGTATTACCTCTGACTACGGATCTGCATGCATTTATACAAGACTGTTCATGTGTGTCAGAGACTTAGGTTACTTTCATGATTAGTGATGATCATGATTACTTGCATGTGTACACACAACTGTCTTGCATTTTGTAATCAATTCAAAACACTTTTTAAACACGAAACTAAATCAAATTCACCACAACAGGATCCTGGTAATTTTCAGGCATAACTTAAGGCACTCTCACACAGGTTTTAGACTCCTTTCAAAGAAGTTAAGAGCAAAATCTGAAATGCTGTCTCTCTCAAATGTTACTGTTTCTTTAAGACATTTGCGGTAATCAGGTTATCTTTTATGTGAATTTGTGCCTCTGTAACACCTGTAGAGTATATTCTACTGAGTCAAAAGAAACAGGTTTATGCATTGTTTTATGAAATGATTTATTTTTATATCATATAAACATTTATTCCCAGCATAAATTTAAGCGGCAGTCTTTAAAAAACCTTACCTTATACTAAAATGTCTTGTAAAAGAAAATGCTTACTCAATGCTTTGCATTCAATTAAGTGCTTTTTTTAAGGATGCACATTACATATCAGAATATTTCTCTGAAAGTTCACCATGTACAGCAGCTGGCAAAATGTATGTTTCCTTTAAATGAAACTAAAATTCTTTGTTCAAACTTGAAAATCAGGGAGACATCTTTACCAGCTGCAAAATAAAATGAATAAAATGATGTGTTTGGAGAAAATGAGGTTTAGAGATTCAGAGATGTTAGTCAAGTTATCACATGCCAACCTCTATCTGTGCAGCACAGTGAGTGTGTAGGTGGCCCTTGTGTTAGTGTGCATGTGTGTGAGCGCAAGAGACACAGAGCAGGAAAAAAGAAAGGGTGAGCAGAGGGAGGATATGAGAGCCTTCTCAGGGGACCTTAAACAAACTGACTAAAGTGGTCCTGTTTTCTGATCAGGCACAGAGAGGAGAACACTTAGCACTGCTGGAGACACTCTAAACAGCCACTGAGGAATTAGCCTGTTACTGGGAAACTTCATGGCTCCTGCACTGGGACACGTCCCCAACTAAGTAAATCAGAAAATAGAACAGGCAATAAACAGTAACAGATTCATGCATGCACACACACACATCTATCCTTCATCTGCACACACAGGTGCAAAAGTTGAGGCTGCTTGTGTACCAATAAATGCACAGCTCATGATGGGTGTCGCAAACCAGCACAGATAAACACAAAAACACAAGACACCATATGTGCAACGCTCTCTCTGAGGGGAAGCCGTAGATAATGAATGGGCCCC
Source organism: Halichoeres trimaculatus (assembly GCF_033239565.1). Lineage (NCBI taxonomy): Eukaryota > Metazoa > Chordata > Actinopteri > Labriformes > Labridae > Halichoeres > Halichoeres trimaculatus. Next base: position 28,953,246 of record NW_027437181.1, read on the forward strand.
TCGTACACTCCAGAAAAGTGTCGCCACTGACTCCAGACAAGGAAAAATATGTTTTCTCACTGAGGAAAAGCGATGACCTTATTCCTTCTCTCTGTGTCGTATTCAGTGTTCTTTTGCCTGCGTTGCCAGGTTCGGCCAAACAAAGATGCGCTTAAATTTAGGCCCCATGATGTCAACACAAACACAGGATAGAAAGTTCATGTTTAATTAGGTGTCCCCCCTTTTTCTAAAGTTCATTTCAATTAGTCCCACCTCGGCCCCACTTTCAGGTCCCAGTGATTTGTCAATGCCTCAACTTCTATGTAGTGCACTGTGGTCACAATGGAAAATACAACTGTGCCCGTGTGTGTGTGTGTGTGTGTGTGTGTGTGTGTGTGTGTGTGTGTGTGTGTGTGTGTGTGTGTGTGTGTGTGTGTGTTTGTGTGTGTGTGTGTGTGTGTGACCTCAACAAAAAAAGGGACTCCTGTGCCCTTGACATTTCCTTCTTGCTCTGATGATGAATTGCGGGGGTTGTTTACTAGTTCGTAGGAGGCAGATCCCTGCTTTGTTCACCAACACTCGCAAAGAATGCAGACATTCATAAAAAGATCTGCTGGAAACTTACACTGTCATAATCACAAAAGGTAAAATGTTGGAGTTGTATCACATATATATATTTTTTTTATGTCATTGACATTGTCTTGTCAGTATTCCACCTATAAAAGTAACTTTCTAACATTTTAAATCAAAAAGCTTAATTACAGGAACAAGTCAATGCCCCATTTAGAGATACATGGCTTTAAAACATATTTCAAAACATACTTGAATGTAAGGTTTACGTTATTTTTGTAATGCAATTTTTGTACAATTTTTTTTTTTAATTTGACTCTTCATCACTTAAAAATTTGGTGACACCGTCAATAAATTGTAATTTTTCACGTTGTATTGAAAATAGTTTCGAGTCTTTTTCAAACTGCAGTCAGACAAAAGAAGAGAACACTGTAAATGATTATCAGTGTATCAAACGTTCATTCCATATCTGCTTTACAATCCATAATCGTAAAATGGATAACGACTGGTTATTTCATTTCTCATTTTCAAATAAAAAATGGGAAAACATATAACAGCCTATCTTTCGCTGTTTTGATTTTGTTTTGAAATTAAAAATAGAGTATGAGAGAATGGAATTATCACGGGATTTTTGTTCTGTTCGTTATTGGTTTGTATCATTTTTGATGTGTTGTGACCCGCGAGTTGTTGACCTTTTCTTTCTCAGAAAGGTCAGTTAGTCTCTACCGGGTGATTCCATTGATGGGTGAATCGAGCAGCATGATAGCTAACGTCTTACAGTTATTATAAGTTAACGTTTTAGTCAAGGATGGTGGACGTGTATGTGCTTTTTAAAGAGGGGCAGCGTGTCACACTTATGAAGCATCAGTAATATGACGTGTCCCCCTGAGGTTGTGTTGGATGCAGAAACGTCTGACACACATTGCAGAGCATCTCCAGACACCCATGTCCTGCATCGTGCATCGTCTCCGAAATGTCTGTGTGGGTCTTACTAGCTTTGAACAACTGCTTAATAACATCAGCGTATTGTTCTAGTGCGGCCATAGTGGTCTATTTATATGTCACTCACTGTATATCACCTTCTCTATCTCTGTGAACAGGTTTCAAGATCCGTAGGGTTAAAGACTGACCTCCCTGAAAAAAAAAGTCGACAACATTCCGGTCAAAACACATCAAAAATGATACTCTATTTTTAATTTCAAAACAAAATCAAAACAGTGAAAAAAAGGTCGTTATCTGTTTTCCGATTATAGCTCCCAAAACGGATATGGAATGAACGAATGATACACTGATAAAAGATCTCTAACCCTCAGATGTTCTCGTTTAGTATCAAGTCCTTCCTGCAGACATGTCATTCAGATATACAGTCCTTGCTTCCTGTATATAGGTGCCGTGGTTGGTCGGCCTTTATGTCCCACGCAGGATCCTGAAGGTGTTCTGTGTCTCCCCTGTCCATTTTGTGACACCCTCACATGAGCCGATCAATCAGCTGTAATGAAACCCATCAGGTCACCTTTGAAATTTATCATTTTTGTGAGTGTAAAATGAAACGCCCCATGATGGTATGGATGCTAAATTTAGATTACCTATATGCTAACATGTCTCCTCCTCCTCCCCTCAGGAAAAAAAAAGGTTTATGAATTATGCTGAGATGCACAGTCTATGTTGTACGTATGTGGAGGAGAGACTTCAGAAGCTTCATCTTGTTCATTTGACTTTGCTTGTTTTCCTCACTCCTCTCATTGTGCTTCTCACAATTTGTCTAAATCCCATCGCTCCTTTCCTCCCACCGTGATGAAGTACAGCAGAGAGTTTTGAAGGTAAACGTAGTTCTGAACTGAGCTTTGTTGATCATCAGCAAAATGAAAGAAAGAAATTGAGCAATCACCTGACTGTGTGACTTATCTCCTTCACCCTGTGGTGTGTGTCTGTGTGCGTGTGCGTGTGTGTTTGTGTTCCTGTCGCTCGCAGAGGTTTGAGGTGCTTAGCATCTCTTGTTTGCACACAATCCGTCTGTGATTATTGCCTGCTTCAGGCTTCACGCACTGTGATGCGTCTTTTCACAAAGCAGCTTCATTTGCATAGATTTCGCTGAGAGCCTCTCAGATGTTGAGGAGTGTGCTTAAAGGCGAGTTAAAGATGAGCAATCATGACGACACATCGCCTTGTTTTCGTTAACGGCAGGACGGATCGGAAGAAGAGGAGTTTCGTGCAGTAAATTGGCTCTTTGAGGAAAAGAAGGCTCAGGAAAACTTTTACGATTTGTTTTGATGTGGATGAGGAGATTTCTGGCACTCTTGCCGATTTTTTTAACAACCTTTTGAATTTTTTTGAATAGTCAGGCCAAACTGCAATCAAGGTCCGACTACACGGTTCATTTTCTGCAGATGGCACATTAAAAGTCCTTATTCAAGCATTTGCAGAGGAACACACTTTTCTTATGTGTGTCTTGATTTGTTTATTTCTTTCTTTATTTTGTTGTTGTCATTTTTTTTCTGCTGAACACAGCTGCTCAGGCCCCTCCATGCAGAAAGGCCCAATATGGCTCTGTCTGTAAATCGGAGTCCGGGGGCCACAAGACAGAAAACAGAAGAGAACCACCCGGCGAAATTTAGCGCACGATGGCTCCCAGCGGGCATCATTTGGGGACCGGGGAGACGGTTTTTTTTTCCTCCTCCTCGCTTTCCTTTTTCCTGCATGGTGAGCAGGTTGGAAGGCTCAACCCTTACATTGCTGCTGACACAACCACTCAGGGACGGCTGTAACAGCTCTCTTAGCATGGCACCTGTTATTGAGCCGTCAGTGAGAGAAAGAAAGAGAAGGAAAAGGAGGGGAAACAAGGAAGGGAGAAGGAGGAAGGTGTGAAAGCGCAGAAAGAGTGAAACTCAATTGTAATTTCAAGGCTGTCACAGTTCTGAGAGCCGGTAATTCTGCAGCCGTATCCGGATGTACTTGAACGCCTCTCTGTGCTGAGACTGATCCCTTCCCTTTTTGTCTAGACTGCCTGCATTTATTCATCCTGAGTCTCCATAAACACACTGATCAGAATTAGATCCACATCAGGCTGCTTTGCAAACAGAGAGCGGTGTCTTTCTAACCACACTCTTTCTAATTCTCTCATTACTTTATTCTTGTCCTCTGCTTTGACACATTTTCTTTCCACTCTCTGCTTTAATGCAGCTAAATTTACTTTGACGACCCAGCTTGCCCTTTACGCAGCTCTCTTTCATCCGTCTTCTTCAACTCAACGGAATTGGCTTTAGGATTTTTCTTAAGTGATACATAAAGCTTTCATCAAACTAATGATTATAAGTACTCCCTCTGTCTCTGGTGTTACTCAGATAAATGCCTACTGTGGAGTGAAAGAGGTGTAATAATTGCAGACATACTGTTAACTTGTACTGTAATGTTTGTGTCAGTAATTCATTCTTTTGAGACAATACAGTGGAAAACATTCAATTATTTATAGATGGTAAACATAATGTATTGTTACTCAAAAAAAACAACTTCCAAGTTTGAGAGAACAACAGAAAGAAAGAATAACTTTGGATTATTTTCTCTGTAAGGCAATCATCAGAGGTGCACAGCGAGTAGCTGCCCATTCATGCAAAGCAGCGGCATTCCTCTGCAGAGCAATCAAAATGGATTAAAGCGAGCACGCTCCAGCTGCCTCTACGCAAATCAGATATGCCTGTGATGATGATAATCAATCCATAATAAAATAACACAACATAAATCTGATAGTGTTGTTCCAACACTTTTAATAACATAGATTTAAATATTGCCATGTGCACTGGAGTGATTTATTGACCAAAAAGTGCTATCAAGCTTATATACACCCCGTTTCTGGTGGCTCGCCAATAATACCATTAACTGCATTGTTCAAACTCATTATGTGATGAGAAACACAATAATAATCGCAGGACTACAAACGCACAGTTTCTCCCATTGAGCTAATCACTTTTCTGACATTATTAGTCTCTCTTCCTCCCTCCTTCTCCCGCCTCTGCTCTCCTGCTCGCTTCGCCATAAATCCTGTGAGAGGCTGCCGTATAAATCCCCAGTCTTGAATTAGTATTGTAATTTCTGGTATCCGTGCATGCTTTGCTAGTGCAGACCTGGGAGTTATTAATCTGGAGGGACAGGTGCCATAGAAACAATATGCTGAGCGGTTGGCCTGGATACGGGGCTGACCCCACCTGAGCCAACACGCTCAGCGAATTCATCCAGAGTTACAAGGTGTGGACTGAAGCCAAAGAGTGGCCATCATAAAAAATATCAAAATTGAATTTTGATTTTATGATTGTTTTATGTTTCACCATTAAGAAAATGTATGTCTTCAGTTGACAATCAAAAGCGAGGGGTGTCCACACAAGATCTGTTCTAGGAACACGACGTGTTTTCTCCATGCATCTAAGTTGTGGTCTGGATTAATGAGCATACCTTCATAATTATTAACGCATAAAATATTTTCCTGTTTCCTTTAAATGAATCAAATATATTCGAAAGACCAAGGTTTAAAAACTAAAACTAAGAATTAAGTTACTGTAAGTAATAGAAAACATTTTGTTTAAATTTGCTGTTTTACTTCATACAACAGCTAACAATTACTTTTCATTATGTCACCCCAGGATTTCATTGTCCAACATAGTATGTGAGCCACCACTTAGCAAAAAGAAGGAGTGCAGTCATGGAAGAGTAGAAATTGCATCACTTGTGTTCTAAGTTTTAGATTAAAGGTTTTCAGTTCTCTAAATGAGCTGCAAGTCTTCCAAGAGAGCGAAAGATGTCCTCGACATTTAACACAACTAGTCACAGTTACGTCACCATGGCAACTAAGAAATATCAAAGAAATGTGAGGGAGTTGTAGTTGTAGCTAGTGTTAGCCTGAAAGCTATAGCAGTTAATGACACAATCACTAAAGTTACTGTACTTTATGATCAATGTTTTTCGAAGCTTGATGACGTTTTCACACGGATGGTCATGCCTCTATCTGCTGTCTATGATGTGATCTCACAAATTCACAGGATAAAACCACCGACACATGAACTACTGTTGTTACCAAGACAAGTCTGCTCATCCGGCCACTGAGAAGAGATTTAAATATGGCTGACGTTTGTAATATACATTTTGAATACTTCAAGAGTTCCCCAGTTTTTTTCTGTTTGCTAAATTCTGCTTTAGCAGACTAAGAACTTATCCAAAGCTAGCTTAAGTCAGCCGAAGAATGTTTATTGTAAATATTTTTGGTGCACTTGAATTTTTTTTTTTTTTTTTTTTTTTTTCATTCAGTAAAAAAAGTAGTTTGTATTTAGAATCTCAGGCCATTCAGCAGATATGTTTTTTGGTACAAAGAGAAAAAAAAAAAAAAAAAAAAACTTGGTATGCATTGATGCACTGCACGTTAAACAAAAAATTAAGTGATGAATTTAAAGTTCAAACTTATATTTATATTATAATTAGATATTAGAAATCTAGGAGTCAGCGAGCATTTAAGTGTATATGATTTCTTACACTAATGTTAAAAAAAACTATACCTACACATTGATTTTTTATTTTATTTATTTTGGTAAATATTTTTTTTTGCCAACGTCAGGCCGTCGGGACCTTACACTGTGAAAAAAATGAACGTCATATTGCTTGGCTCGAAGTGAGGTTGCCACAAAAACTGCTCCCCCTGGTGGCTGGCTGCAGTATAGGTCAAACAATCTGACTCCCCAGTCATTCCAGATGAGCTGTGGTCAAAAATTTTTAAAAAATTGATACACCTTGTAGAAATGTTTCTCATGTCAGATTGTTGTGGGGATTTGAAGATATTATTTGGCTGTCTTGTATTCGAGTCAATTTTTTCTGAAAAGTTTCCTTTTTATTAGTTATGAAAGGTTAAAAACAAGGTTTTAAGTCACGTTTAACAATGATTGATAGCTGCCTTTCTGGCGTATTTTCTTGTGACAAGGGTATTTGGCTTCAAAACCGTACAATTGTAAATGGCGCCGCCTCGCTGTCCACTCCATGTACTGTCAATGGTCGGGAACACATAACTGTCAGATGTTGGTTTTGGCTCAAAAACATCCATTTCCCACATTTCAGAAAAAAAGAAAAAGGAAAATATTGAAAATATAAAAAAGAATAAATCGTAAATAAAGGTATAGAAATAAAATGCAAACTACCAAGTGAACGTTGTTCCTCTCTTGACACGCAGAGTCTCTGAAACAAGTCGTTCAGGAGTCCCATACTGTGTGATATCATGTGGTTTACCACCTCTCTGATATAGCTGCTGTTATGCTGCACATATGGCCCTCTGACAAACATGACAGATGAAACACTTTGTTTGCTTTTGTTTAAGCACCGGCTCCTCTCTTAATACAAGCCTTTTAAGTGATCAAAAAGGCCCAGCAATATTTGATGTTGTCTGCGGAGAGATGGGAGGGGGAGAGGCAGAGGAAGTGTCATCCGGTGATATACAGCTCCAGTCCGCTGTCACACAGCGCAGTGTCTGCTGGGAAATAATCTGACATCTTGTGCTCGACACATCCAGGCGATGAGTAGAGAAGGAGGAAAAAAAAAAAGGAGGCGGGGGGGAAGAGGAGATGGAAGGCAGAGAGTGACGGGACAAAGGGAGAAGAGAGGGGCCAGGGGAAGTGGGAGTCGGCGAGTGAAAGGAGAGAAAGGACGCGATCAATTCAGCAGCCCCATCTCCATCATGTCATCGCCTGTCAGCATAGATTTAAGAATAAAGCTTTTGAGAGACCTTCCAGCACTACAGGCTGATCGATGCCCCGACGTTGTTGGCCCAGATGCTACTGACACACGCTGCACGATAGCTCAAAACACAACAGACCCCTTTGTGACCCTAAGTTTGTAGATGCTCACTTTAAAAAGGCCACAGACCTGTCTGAAACTCATCCCACATACAGGCTCCTCCACACTCTGCTGAAACTAGGTAAGTAGCTAGCCATGAAGCCATAACTTAAATATTCCTCAGAGAACTGGGAGTGCATATGGGCAGGACCATTAGAGAAAACAGAGAGGCAGAGATGAAGATATAGTGACGGGGTGAATAAATCGAGTCATTAAGCATGTGTTTGTGGGAGCCGGGCTCCCATATGACAGCGCAGGGCGGCATGATGCTTCTGCTGCCGGTCCCTGTAAACAGACAAACAGATTGGCTCGTTTGCCTCTCTCCTCTGGGCAGCTTCTGCCTCCTGCTTTCTGGGGAGCGCTTAGGACTTTCCTCCCCTGGGCCTCCACAGAGACGGCTGCTGGTGCTCCATTTCAATTTATAGCATGGCTTCTCTTAATTAATCTACACCACTGTCAAGTGTCAAATTAATGCTGAAAGCAGATCCCAATTCAAGAACGTGTCTGAGAGTAGCTACAAAAGGAAATAAAACCAGTTAGATTAAAATTTTCATTATGGAAAAAATGCATCTGCTGTCTTTCACTAACTAAGTTCATTGCTGCAAAGTTCTATTCTGTAGACTGAGACAAGAGCAAACCTAAAATCTTTCCATGAGGAAAAAAAAAAACAGCTTTCTGATCATCCTAAAAGAGTTTTTAACTTTGTCGCATATGGGATGTAGAATTTTTTCATTTTCAAATTATATATAAAACTTTGTTATTGTCTTGTTTTGGAAAGAGAAAAATGGTCTCAGTGGAACATCAACTATTTTTCTTTTCTATCACAGATTTCTTACTTCTCTTAAAACCATCAGGTCATTTCTGTCCTCATATTAGCTGACATGTAAGTGAAAATCCAGGCTCAAATGTGCATACTTGTGGCTTTCTGACTGACCCAGCTGTCTGTGACATTTTCCGTCAGGACCGACAGGAACTTTTCCTTCTTGTTTCCCGTCAGTGCTGTCAGCTCAGACAGGAACTTTTTTACTTATGTTTCCTATCACTGCTGTCAACTCGTTTTTGTGTTTGAACGGAGACTGCGTGATCATACGAGCCATTTTAGAAGCATTTTTAAACTTTGAAAGATGAGTGCAAAGGTCAAAACTTATAAATGCATCTTTACCCTTTTGTTTGCTCAGGAAATGAAATAATTAAAAAAAAGCATTTGCAATGCCTTTGGAGATTTTTTTAAAATATATAAATAGGCAATATGGCTTCAAACTTAAAAAATAATAATCCAGGAGTGAGTGTGAACTTAATCTGTCATCTGAGAGGAAAAAGTTCATCTCTGGCCAGTGGAAACAGAGAGAAAACCACAGCCGTTCCATCTCAGCAGCGCAGATGGTAAGGTCTTCCTCTGAGTTCAAAACCTTATAAAGCTCCAAAAAAGAGACAGTTTCCGAGATGAAGGTGAGATAAAAAGGCTCTCTTTTCCTCTTCCTGTGTGTCTCTGTGAGACCCAACCTATTTGTAATATATATATATACTTTAGTCCTCCAGCCTTTCCTTCCATTTGTTCGACTCACTCTCTCATTCATCTTCTCATCTTCGTGTGAGTGGGAGGGGGATCGTTTCGTGAGTGATGGTACCCATCAGTGTAGTGCATGTGTTGTAAAACTGTCAGCCACTGACAGATTGACTGACATGGTCAAACCCGTCGATCACCGTCGCAGAGAGGCCAGTGTAAGAGGGAGGAGGACACAGAGTGAAACACACATGCAGGGGAACAGGTGCACTAAGGAAGTCCTGCTTTGGTGTAGTTTGTTGTGTGAGCACTGATCAAATCAGGCACTAAACTCAAACCATAAAACAAACATGGTTGGTTTTAAAAAGGAGAATAAAAAGAAAGTCTGATATATGGAGAAGGAGTGTTCCCGCATAATTCTCAACAGCTGTTGATTCAAAGGGAAAAACTTTATTCGGTCCAGATGGTCTCAGTCAGTGGCAGAATGAGAGAGCTGACTTCATTGGCTCCAGCCATGTGTTTTTCCTCCTGACAGAAATTAAAACGGTCGTTCGTTTGTCACCGCTCACTACACAGCTTAAAATGTAGCAATGAAACGTTCCTTTGCGATAATGCACCATAATTACTCAAACGCCTGTTCTTTATCTGCAGCAGAGGGACGACAGAAGGAACATTTTCCCCAGAAGAGATTTGAAAAAAAAAAAAAAAAAAGTCCTGAGAGCTTGAAAAGACAAAGTGTGAAGTAAAAAGCGACAAGGCTTTTGGAGCAGGAGACATTCATGTGCTCTGTGACCTTCTTTACACAAACAGAAGCGGAGAGTAAGCCGGTAGCGCTCATAGATTGTGTGTGAGCTGGAGTATCTCTGCCTGCGATCAGTTGTAACACGCTGTAGTGAAGTGTTGTACTCAGTATCAGGGTGTGATAAATGTATTTATTTTAGCTGTCTGATGTGTATTGATCTCCTCCACAGGCTAACATTATGGGACCCAGGGAGGGATGAGAAGAGAGATGTGGGCGACTCACACACACACACACATCTCACACCTCTCAAACGAGGTGAAAAACACACCGCTGTGGAGGCGTGGAAAGGTTAACGGTGGCCTCTGACTGCCAGTTAAACATAAAATCAGTCATTTATCGGAAATAAAAGTAAGAGTATCTCAGCAGAGATGAAGAGCCGACACATGACGGAAGTTGAGTCACGGCATGAAACTAAAAGCAGAAAATAAGTCCACATGCTGGTTTTTGAAGCTGCGCTGCACAATGAAACACACACACACACACACGCGTGAGTGGGTCGGAAAGGTTGAAAAAGAGAAGAAAGACGTGACCTGTGGTTTTTCGACTCAACATTACTCCAAATCTCCTCCCCTGTAGCAGAGCGATAACCGTGAGCTGCTCGGTGATTCATGTCGGGGGATATTCTGCCGGTTCGGTTGTGTGGTCTCAACTCTTCCGCAGGGTGAGGTCAATCATAACGCTGTGTGAGAAATCTCACAGGTACTCTTCATAAGCTCAGTTTCATTTCTGTGGCTTGTCTTTGATCAAACTCTTTTAACTCCTTTAAGTTCTCACAGATGATTCATTGAGCTTTTTGATGCCTGCAGAAAATGTCAACCTCTCAGCCTCTCTGGACAGTTTCACCTTTCTTCACCCACAGAAAAAAATCTATGTCGATTACATGAATGTAAAGTGGGGGGAAAACAGAATGTCTATTTAATTCATACATCATCTAAACCCATGTTTGGTAATTATTATACATAAAGCAGCAGCTTGATTAAAAAAGTAAATCATTACAATTTTATATAAAAGACAACACAGAGGCTTCTATTAGCTCAAACTCAAACAATAACGCCATTATCCTCATTCTGAATTTATCCAGAATAATATCTAGTAAATCAATTCACAATTTAAAATGTGTACTCTTAATTGCAAAGGAATTTACTTTGATGTCTTTTAAATGCAGCTGAAGTGTTTAAAAGACTCATTCATGGTCATAATAAATAAATAAAAGGAGAGAATAACATGATGGGATCTTTTTTCCCCTCACATGGTGTCTGTCTGCATAACTTTCTATAAAGTGGGTAAATGTGTGAAATTTAATTAAACAAGCCTTTTATTGTACTACATTAAAAAAGGAAGCTCAGTCTGCAATGAAATATAACACAATCAAAAACATTTCTCTTGTTGTTTTAAGCTCCTCAACAGACGCAGAGAGACGTTCTCTGCACAGCGCGTTAGTCTGCCTGTGCAGAGACGGCTGTGCGACCACAGATTGTGAAACACTGAGCAGTGCCACTCTCATTGTGGCTTGGTCTATAAACACAGAATGGGATTGGGTAATCTTTGTCTTCACTATTGTGTCTTACCTCAGTGAGCTTTAGAGAGCTCTCTGTGGTAACTTCACAGACACAAGAGCTGAAACACTTTCAGCAAAAACAGAACTTCTACAGATAGACCTTTAAAGTTGGGTAACAATAAGTGATAATCACTTCTACATACAAGTTGTAAGTGTCAAAAAGTGTCAAATTGTTGACGTGTGTTATATTACACGGCCACATAACTCGCTTTAGTAACACGTTACTTAGAGGTCTGCAAATTTCATCACACTTAGGTAGTAGTTAGACAAAGTTTTTTCTTATTTCTTTAAAATAAGCACATAACTTCTTTAAAGTAATTTCCAAATTAATTGTTGCAAGTCACATTTGGTAGGTTAATGTTTTTTTTTCCAGTTTCTTTGAAATTTACTCCAAATTTCATGGAAAGAAGGTGATGATTAGCAAATAATTTATTTGAAAATAAATCACAACCCACCACAAAATGTTTCCAGAAGTATCCCAATGTTTCTGCTGTTTCCAGAGAAGCAGGTGATAAATAGCTGCTCAGTTCTTGAAAACAGAAGTTAGGTTCATTGTTTCCTCTGATAATTACCTTTGAAATGTAAAGTGAATAATTCAATTTCCCTCTACTGTTTTACATGATACAACTGAAGGCTTCAGGTGTGATTTTCACAAAGAGTGGGGTTGTAAATTGGCCTTTCCTGATTGTGATAGACACTGCGAGTACAGGTGCACTGCAAAACAGACTCTGGTCAGAAGTTATGTGCTAGTTTTCACCAAGTTTTCATGAAATTTCAGGGGTAATTTCAAAGAAAGAAGAAAATAACTTTGTCTAATTTTTACTTAAGTGTGATGAAATTTGCGGACCTCTAAAGTAAAGTGTTACCCTCACTTTAGATGAGAAAGAGGCTGAACTACAAGAAAAAGGAGAGAATTTAAAGGCCAAAAAAAGAGTAAATAAAACAAAATCTTTGTTGTAAACTGGTATATGAACCATGTATCCAACATTAAACACAGGCCAGTGTCTGTTTAGTGAAAGGGTCAGTGAAAGGTCACTGCATATCAGATCAACAATGCAGCAAACTTTGCTTCAGAGCAGTGACTCTTTCATCCTGCAGTTCAATAAAGAGACACTGAAAACAACTACTTTAATTTCACTTTCTTTGCTTTTTCTGTGATTTCTTCAGTTATTCAAACCGCTCTTCTTCAGTTTCAGTGCAAGGTTGCTAATGTGAAAAATGAAAGCAGAAATTATGGCCTCACTACCATCACTTGTAATTTCCCTTCAACTGCAAAAATATTGTCAATATTACAACAAAGATTTCACTCTTTTTTGCAGATTGTCGTGTTAAACTTCATCTTTTTCATATGTAGGTGTTTCCGTTAGTTCGTGAATCAAATAGTATAGAGAGAGGTTATTACTGTTCAACCACGAGTATTTGCATCCAAGTATGTGTGTCAGCTGAATGGGACAGTCCCCAATCTTAGCGCCGTTTTACTTTTTGACATCAACTCTCCATTACATGGCCATACTATTGAGAAACAGCGGTGCTGCTGTAACAAATCTGTGACACTGCTTAAACAACAAGCAGGCCTTTGTCTGTCTTTTCTTTTTCCATTTTTACTCAGCGTCAAGTTATCTGTTTCCCTCTTCCGGTAATATTGAATTAGGTTTCCAATACTCGTGGTGTGTTTTTCCATCTTTCACAGATCAAGACTTCATGAGCTTTTTAGATGAAAAATTATCAATACAAGATGAAGCATCAGCAGAAAAGCAGTGACACATTGCCAACATTCCTCTTGTTCCCGGTGCCAGCATCAATAATTCAGCCACCAGCTCATAACTTTATTTTCAATGCATAATTGAGGCCAAGCAATGTTTTCATTGGCCGTTTATATGTCGAGCAATTTTTAAACAATAAGAGGAGCGCTCCATTAAGCTTTTAACATCTTCTCTTTGTCATACTTCACTAGATGTGGAAAGTATGGACAGCGGGGCCTCTTTGATGATGTCAGAGGTGTGTGGCTGCGTGTGTGTTTTCTCTTTGTAGTTGTAGCTTCTGTAAGCATGAAAGTGTTTCAGTAACTGTGGGAAAGCTGTGGTGAGTGAATGACAAAGTGCAGACTCTACATTTAAAAAGTGTGGTTTGGAAAGGAAGGGGGTCTCTGGGTGAAAGAGGTGGGGTGTCTGTACCTGAATTCCTGAGTCCATATGATGATATCTGCAAAGTGGTGTCAAGATGTGGATATCTCAGCTGCTTTTAAAGTAAACTACATAATGTGAGTCTAAAGGCCTCTTCTCTGTCCAGTAACTCATTATATGACCTGATTACATTTCTCATTTGGTGGGTATTACTGCTTAATAAATATTGATTTACTATTTTAATTACATGTTAATCTCAAAACACATAGGTAGACGGGGTTATAGCTCTCTCAAGTCACGCTGCAAATTTCCTGTTTGCAAATATTTATTGAGGATGGCATCCTGAGAGGGCCATAAAAGTGAATGGCAATCATTAAACAGAGTATCTGTCTACAATATCTGCCCAAGTGTCAATATGAGCTACACAGACTGACCCAGCAGCTAATCAATTACTTGTAGTGTCTTAAAGCTAAATTTATCAGGATGAATACAATGAAAAAGAAAAAATATGTATTATTTATTATCATTTCATCTTTGATAAAGTTTTATCAAAATAAACAAATAAATAAATAAACATATGCCTAATTACTGAGGCTTAAAACTCAGATAATTTAGCTCAAAGGCAGATACTCAAAGCATCATACATTTAAATTTTAAATCAAAAGACCAAAAGGAGGTTGAAATCACATTTTTTTATACTTCTTAGCAGATTGTATAACCAGATTTAGAACCCATTATGGTGTCTTATTGGTTTGTGACTCCCTCAGTCTAATGCGTAACTGGGGATTCAATGTCAGGAGAATCAATGTGGCCTAAACTGATCCCTAAAAGGTCAAGAGCCAAAAGGTGATGCGAAAATACTTTGTGAATCTGACTTATTTTGTACATTGTTCTTGTACATTGTTCTTGGACTCATGTCTATGAGAAGCAAAACCTCCTCAAATACCAGTTTTTTTTTTTTGGCTTTTATAATCAAGCCCTAGATTGTAAGAATAAGGGTAAATAATGGAGCAGATCACTTGAGCTTTTTTCTCCTTTATCCGTACTTTACTCAACATTCCATTGGCAATAACATAAACTTGTGTATTGTTAGATCTGTTTTCCAGCTGACAAAAGATGGTTGTATAATTTCTTTCCCTCTGTGAGTTTTCTGTGCTGCACACAAATGTAAGCTAAAAGTAAACCAAACACAGTGATCTTCCAAAGCACGAACAAATAACTACAAATCATTTAAAGTTTGGTCTTCTTTTGGTGATCTCCCCAAACATCAAAATTGTAAATTGTGACTTATCTAACAGTCTAAAAATATGAAATCACTTAAAAAAAAAAGTAAAAATTTAAAATGATAAATGTGTAATCCAGGGTCTACGGGTAGAACAAAGTAAAAAAATGGGTTTCTAAATGTGGCTAATGTTAGCAAAGCTAGCACCAACAATTGTCTTGCAGGTTACCTGCGATGGCCACATTGCTAAGGTTTACTTGTTACATGCTATTTGAAATGGACAAAGCCTGCACACAATTTCATTGCATTTTCTAGATCAAAACAGTCACACAACAACAGTTTGTGTGTATAGTTGAGCATTACAGTAAACTGGCAGCAGCAATCAAGTGTAGCTTCAGCTCTGACTGGTAGCGCTTGGTATGCTGTACCACTAAACAAACACGTCATACGACCAGCATTTTAGTCCCACCATAATTAAGTATCAATCAGTTTGACAAGTTCTGTTATTATTTATTTGACTTAATGTGCAACTTCCTGTATGTAGTGCAACTTTGTATTTCCTTACTTTGTGAACAGCAAACTACTGTTGACAGCACTCTAAGTGTATGCTGCATTAGAGAATGGACCGAAAGCTTTACATTTATAAAATAAAACTGAACAAAGAGCCAGGATTTTAAAAGAGGAACTGTCTACAATATACAGGTACAATGGTGAAAGAAATCTCTACATGCTCCCACTCATGCAACTTTAAGTTTCTTGATCAGAATCACAATTAGTTAATAAAGTAATTTACATTGTGTGTGTTTTTTTTTTGCCTGGAATTGTAAACCTGCTGTCTGTAACAGCCGGCAATGCCCTGCTATAGGGTTCCACTACAGCAATGACCCTCAGGAGTTTAGTATGCATCACTCCCCCCCTCGCTTTCAGCCTCTCTCCCTCCCTTTCTGTTGCTCTTTTTCACTCTCATTCTAAATGCCTCCATCACAAAGATATATTGAAACTGAGAGTGCATTAGGATGATTGGGAAGCAGAAAAAGTAAAGCCTCTTTCTGCAGGAAAAAGCTGTAAATGAGGAAAAGCAAACAGTATCATTTTAATCTCATCCGGCCTAAACAAAATAAACAGTGTGTAAAATATCAGCTTTAGATAAAGGTGTGCAGGTCTGTGTGTGTGTGTGTGTGTGTGTGTGTGTGTGTGTGTGCGTGTGTGTGTGTGTGTGTGTGTGTGTGTGTGTGTGTCTGTGTGTCTGTGTGTCTGTGTGTCTGTGTGTGTGTGTGTGTGTCTGTGTGTGTGTGTCTGTGTGTCTGTGTGTGTGGAGTAATCTGGGTTTGCATGGTTTGTTCCTAACATCAAGGTTGCTGGTTTAATTGAGCCTGTTCTGGACCCAGGGCTGAGAGAGCAGGCAGAGGAGCATCGATAAACTATGAAATGGTTCCAATATGGTCGATCGATGAGGCTTTGTGAGCAGCTCCCTGGGGGCTTTGATTTTCCTCTCAAACAACAATCCAGGATCTCTGCTCTTCAAAGGCAAACTCCATCTTTGCTGTTATTGTTGTTGTTGCTTCCCCCTTTCCATGTTTGAGTGATGTCACTAGGGTCGATTTTATCCATGTCCATAAAGGCTCTCCCACACTTGAATCACCCGGGAGACGGCTTCTGTTGGTCTGTGCAATGGTAACAACAACCAATAAAGGTCAATCTCCCATGGTAATGGCCAATTGGGTTTGTTCCCATTATTGGCCCTCTGAGTAGTGGTCAACAGATGGAGAGCTGGCATCACTGACACAAGTAACACTCCAACCCTAAGGAGGCTCAGTTCTGTCTCCCAGCGCTGTCTCTCCCCTGTTAGCTTATGTTGGCCTGAACATCACTCCGTCATGTGCAGCTCCTGTATAAGCAGACCCGCCGCTTAGCGTAGCGTCACAGGAGCGCTGCCAGGGAGGGCTAACCGTCTAACCATTTCAGCTAATTGCCTCATTAATGATTCACCGGTGTTAGGCTGCTCTAGCACTTCGCTGTGGGGAGCAAATTGTTCTGATTGGTTTGCCTCTGTCAATTATTGATGAGGCAGTGAGCTGAAGTGCTAACACCTGGCTTTGGAGGTCCAAATGGCCCTGCATTCCCATCACATACTCTGTTATCACACACCCTGGGACCACATTTAGTCTTGAAGGGCTGGAGACTTGACTGTTGCTGTTCTCAGAGAGTGGATGTAGCATGCCTCGGGGCGATGGCTGTGATCTCAGCGGTGAGGATCTTAGTTCATAGACCAGGACTCACTGCTGTGTAAAAGGTGGACAAAACAGAGGCCATATAGCTTGCAGTAATTTGATCTCTAAGTGATAAAAAAAGCAAATAAATGAAAAATTTAAAAGAGCCACTTCATGTATCAGTCTGTGATTAGGTTTGGGCATTTCAAGGATTCAGGTAGCTTTAAACAGAGGGCACCATATTTCAACAGTACTGTTTGTATGTAATGTATTACAATGCTGTATATTTTTTCTGCAAAAAAATTACAAGTCAGTTCAACAATTTGGGGCAAAATTGCCACTCATTTATTTTAACCAAGCTGTAACCCAGCCACCCATCATGGGCTGGGTTTTTAGCTCCATTTACCGTCATGATGCCTGAAAACTTAACAACCTGGATGTAAATAAGCACAGATGACAGAGAGCTTTTGTAAGCGTGGCAAAGTAGGGCAGCATTTTGATCTAAAACTAGAAATAAAGTATTATGATGGCTGAATCTGGTTGTAGTTGCATACAACCATTAAACCAGAGCAATGCCAAACGAGGACAAGCACTTGGATGTTCACCTACAAGGACAACACTGTGTAAAGCAATTTAACAGCAGGCTCTGGACACCTAGCCATAATTTAAATGTGATCACTGTGTCAACGATTTTTTTTTTCTATTTTTTAATGAGAGACTCAAAGGAAACTATGAAAAGGAGCTTGTATTTGACAAATACATGGTTTAACTGTGCTTGTGTTGGCGTTTCCCTTGGTCTGTCCACCTTTAGAAGACTCCTCCTGAGCTGCCGCCACTTAGGAGATTTCAATTACCTCTTGACCTCAGACTTTTTTTGTTTGTTTGTTTACCTTTGAATAAGTCAGTTAGTGAGGTTTTTTAATTTTCATACAGACAACTGTATGGATATTAAAATTTGGAGTTTCAGGTACTTTTGCTTTTACTTTAATTCAGATGGTATCATAAATAAAAGTAGTATAGAATAAATTAATAGCTTGGAAAAAAGTTTTAGCCACCTTACACAAGCTGTACCAGGCTCTTTTCATGTCTCTGGGAATACTAACTTAGTTTTAATTGTGCATTGCTAAAATATCTGATCATCAATAAATTATGATATTTTGGGACAAATTAGGTTCATACTTTAACAGTTTTACTGCCAAGACTGGGACCCTAATAAACAATGCAATGTCAATATGTACTTTGTTTATGGTGATTTATAATGGGCACAGGCTGGGCACAGGCTTTACAGTTGGGTCATGTAATTGGATCTCCAGAACACAGTAGCTGAATTCCACCAGAGTCTGTATGTCTAATGGCCCACCCACAAAGCGCTCCCCCTGGCTACATGAATCATCCTGCAGAGCTGCAGAGGAGTCCCTCCAAACTTTGTGTGCCATAGAGACGCACTAACAGACGAAATAACAAGTACCTCAAGTGGAGTAAAACATGAAGACATGAAATAAAGGGAAGTAGACGTGGAGTAGACATATCCACACTGAATTTGCTTGTCTCTCCGTGGCCTTAATTGAAGCTGATTAAAGAGTCACCCCCCATGCTGACGCCACTGTCACTCTGAATCTGAGCCAAGTGGGCTCGCCGTGTACACTCACAGGGTGGTCACTCCGCCTTTGTTTTTATACTGGCACCAGAGGAGCCGAGCCCACCCCACCCCCCAAATACAGTGACTGACTCACTGCGTGTCACCATAAAGCCTGGTCTGAGGGACATAGTTATAGCTCACAATGTGGACCTCACTCACTGCCTCGTGGTGTACTCTACATGTGTGTGGGTGTACGAGTGCATGCATGGAAACACTACACATCAGCGTGACAGCGAACTGTGACCTGACTCACTGTCTAATTATTTTCTTCTTCTCTTGTCCAACCTTTCCTTTCTTCTCTCCTCCTGTCCCTCTATTTTCCTCTTTCTGTTTACAGATAACCCAAGACTGCAGCAATGACGTCAGAGCGGCTGACCAATCGCACGAAGACACCTACAAAGCACAACATTCAAAAATGACTTCACTGAAGAACAAAAGACGGGACCCGCTAAAATCCCTCCAAATCCCTACAGCGAAAGTCTTGAAAGCCTCTTACCACTCCTGGTTCCCTCCCTGATATTTTACCTCCAGCTTTTTTCTACAAAACACGATAAAAGAAGAAAAAAAATGTACAGACTCATAATTGTGAGATGGTTGAAACGCTGGATTAATACACTGAAAGGACTATTTTCTCTTTGGTGGGAGGATCGTTGATGCATGCTTCTGTAAATAGATCATAATAACACCCTATTCTTATTCCTTATCGGGGAAACATACCAAGTTGCTCTCACCTACTCCATCAACCTTCACCACACTGTATAAATGACTCATGGTTTAATATTTCCCATATGAAGTCAGTAATATTCTTACCTCCTCAGAGACCTTGTAATTATCATTTCCAATATCATTTCTCTCTATTTGGAGTGAATTGGACTGTAAAAATTGTGCTTCCTATTCTTCTTATTCTCGTTACCTTACAGCCTAGTCTTCCTCTTAAATATCCACATTAGTATATGTAAATAGAGATGAATGAAGTCAACAGCATGGAGCAGACTATAGTCTATATTTACCACTCCCCTCGTAGATCACAAACCTCAGTGCGTGGATATTTTAGACCAACTTTTGAAAAGTTTTAAGGAACTTGTTTTCTGATAGGTACAGACGTTTAGTCCCAGGTTTTTGACACTTTTCCTGTGAATAAGATAGTCCTTCGCTACAGGTAATTTTATCATTTGACATTCTTACAAGGGTTAAGAGGCAGTAGCTACTTTGGCATCTTAAAACAGCTCAACCAGGAAATAAACCATCAAACTGAAGAGAAAACGCAAAAAGCTCACCCAAGCTTGGAGCAAAAACTCAATATTAGATTTTGTATTGTTATTTTATATATTCTCCCAATACCTACATTTTTATTCCCACCAGTTGCAATAAGTGTCCTCTCTCCCCCCCCGTGAGTGGGGCTGTAACTGCTGTAGCTAAGCTACTGTCGACATGAGAGGGCCTCTTCGTCGTTGCATGGTCTGAGATGGTGCTCCGATCCCGAGCCAGTGACACCCCATTGATAGCTGTGTAGACATGTGGACTCTGGCCTCTGTCTTTCTATGGACTATGAATAAAACCAAATGAACTGAGAGATACCATGCAAAGGAAATGAACAGATGACCTCAAAGGTTACACCATCTCTGGTGCAGACAGAAACCTTTGCATGGATAACAGCGCCTCATCCTCTACCACCGTGCATCCTCTACCTCTTGGCCTGTGCCGTGCATCGTGCAAATCTGACTCTATCAGCGACCACCCATCCCTCCGTTCTCTACTCACAGTCCACTCCTGTGCTGCATGTCTGCAGAGCCCAATGAGGAAAGAGTTGCTCTGTGTTGAATGCCTCCGAAGGACACACAAAAGGGAAAAACAAATGCTTGTACACTGACACACTCATAGAAGTGCATGCATACAGGTGCACAGTCATACACAGCGCCACTCAGATATGTTGCTGTATATATGTACACTATATCCACTATGTATAGTTTCAGATGCTGTACTCTGCATGTTGACTTGTAGATGAAAGGTGACCAATATTCATATCAGAGGTTTTACAGGTTGACTCTCAAATCATTACAAGGTTTTGTTTAGCTTTACATCACGTTACTTTCCTTTCAGAAAATGATGAGAACATGATAGAAATTGCCTTTTCGCTATTAGTATTTTATTTAAAAGTCCTCACTGGCCAAACAGACACCCTGATAGGTTTCAGACTCTTTAAAGGGGCACCTACAGTAACCTCGTCTTGGATGTCAGACAGAACCTGGCCACAGTGAGCACGGGTAGCAGAAGAGAGGAGGGGAAGGCAAACTGGGGCGCTCCAATTAAGTGGCAGCACACAAAGTGGCACGGGGCATCCTGCCAGCAACTGTCTATTCATCCTATGTCAAAGGGATTTGCACATCCCAATGAGTCTACCCGCTGCCAGAGAAGTCCAGAGCAGAGAAAGGAAGGAAGGCTCAGAGGAAGACAATGAAAAGGAGCTTGAATTTGACAAATAAATGTATGGTTTTACTGCGCTCATGTTGAAATTTCCCCTGGTCTGTCCACCTTCAGAAGACTCTTTCTGAGCTGCAGCCACCTTGGAGAGTTCAATAACCCCTTGACCCAAGACTGTTACTCCATCATGCAGCTCTCTGGGCTGTCACAACCTCACGTCCTGTCTGAGGTTAACTCTGTGATAATGAGCTCAGCCCTCGGCTCAACCAGATGTTCAGCCTCTTGGTTGAACACTTGTTACTCTTTTTCCTGGTCATTCTTTACTGCCTGAACACCACAGATGGTCTTTTTCAAACAAAGCTTGAAATCCATCAAGTCCGTGCAGCTTTTGTTTTGCAGCTAAAAACATTAAAGCAGAACACAGGAACTGTCAACTCCTGAAATTGCATACATCCCTGTGAAGCCAACACATATAACTCACATGTGGTACACTCATGTGAATCACATTAAAATCATTTTCTCTTTTTTTCTTTCTTTCTTTCTTTCTTTCTTTCTTTCTTTCTTTCTTTCTTTCTTTCATACCTAAAATTAAGTAAAAAAATTAGACAATATCAGGACGAGGAGGGACAGGAAGAAGCAACGATTACCATGTCCTGTCCCAGTTTATATAGCCCCATACAGACATATTCAATATTATCTTTGTGTATCACAAAATAATTCACTTTATGAAGCAAAAGACACAAGTAATTTGAATTATCAACAAATTTTGTGTCATGGGCAATTTAAAAGGCAAACAATTCATGTAATAAATCTAATGACCTAGAAGTGATTACTTCAAGATTTTACAAACAGGAAGGATGAAGATGTCACTCAAACGAGAGCTCACATGTGGTAGGAAACAAGGCATTGAGTGAACGCTGATCTTCTCCGAGCCGCGAGGCTTCCACTTTCACAGAAGTCAAACAAAGCTCTGTTTCTGTGCAGCTGCACACACTGTCTGACAGGTTGATATGTTGTTCTGTACTTTTCAAAGCAAGGGGAGAGATGTTTTTCCGCCCAGCAGTCTGCGCTTTAATCTGGCACTGACCCTGAGCAGGGTCAGCACTCGCACATAAACATTCAAAGATGCAAATGTTCATAGAGAGAAGGTGCGAACGTGCACACAGACACACAGAGCCACATCCTCTCTGTGTCTCTTTCTCTTTCTCTCTTGCTCCCTCCCACACCGTGCTAATCTAAACAGCGAGGCTGTATGTAAACAGATCGTCGACATAATGGGATTGTTCAGTGTGCAAACAATGAGCTGTTAGCGTAATCACAGGTCAAAGATATATTACCCAGAGGGCCACGCTGTAGGTATATTAACATGATGGATATGTGGATGGAGGAGGGGGGCAGGGATAGGGAGGATATAGAGCGCTACTGATTCAGATTTACCCCCTATTGGGCCCTGTCCGCTGCCTTTCTCTACCCTACCTCCCTGGTATGGGCCCCGCTTTAGCAGCTTTCCTTATTCTCTTCTTGGTCCCTCCCTTTATTCACCCTTCTCTTTTTCACTCAAGTTTCCTTCTTTTCTTTACCATTTCTCTGCTCTATTACTTTTATTCCCCTCATCCATTTTCCTCTTGTTTTTTTGTTTTTATCAGATCTTTTGATCTAAGGTCAGTTTGGGCACAGAACGAAGCAGCTCAGACTAAGCAAAGTGTCATACCGACCCGTTATGACAAGACATAAAGACAGCATGCTGTAGCTACCATAGACTGTAAAAAAAATGGACGTCATCTTGCTGAAATGAGGTCGCCACAAAAACTGCTCCCCCTGGTGACAAGCTGCAGTATAGGTAAAAAAAAAATCTGGCTCTCCAGTCATTCCAGATGGGCTGTGATCAAACTTTAAAAGATTAATACACCTCCTAGAAATGTTTCTCATGTCTGATTGTTGTGGTAGTTTGAAGATATCATTTGGGTGCCTTGTATTCAAGTTCTCTTTTTTCTGAGAAGTTTTGTTTTCAGTTGTTATACAAGGTTAAAAACAAGGTTGTACGTCAGGTTTAATGATGACTGACAGCTGCTGTTCTTGTGTATTTTTTTCCGGGATTGTAAAATATGTCAGGAGGTAGAGTCAAGAAGCGATTAGTAGCAATTATTTTTGTCACCCAGCCCCACTCCCAGAATCCCTCACAGTCTCTACTGCATAGACTCTGGCTGCACCTATGACGGGGTTATTTTGGCTTCAAAACCGTACAATGGTAAATGCCAGAGCCACGCTGTCCACTCTATATACAGCCTATGATAGCTACAGGCAAAAAAGTACTCATTTATATTTCTGTGACTAAAGAGATAAGAAAAAATTAACACACTGACACCATTTATCTCATAGATGTGTGTTTCAGTAAGTAGCAGCAAACAACCCTGTATCTTACTCCATTACACATCCAGCTTTTTAACTTATCTCTGCTTTATTTGATTACCATCTAGTCCATTCTTTCAACTGGTTAATAAGTCCATGTCCTCCTGGCTAAACACTCCATTAGTGTCATCACTGGCTGGCTTGTGTGTGGCTCTGTGTGTACTGCATACGTCTGTGGCCCACTGAAGCAGATACACAGTGGGGGGGGGCAGAGTGATAGAGTAAACACAGAGGCAGAACACCAGGGAGACAAACAGCCTGTGTGACAGACAGGAGGTACAAAGGTGGCCGGTCTGATAATGACGTTAATTCTCGACATCTTTTCCTCGAGGACGGTTGATTTAGGATGCTGTTTGAGGCTCCTGTACAAACAACCCTACAAAGATACACTCACAGTCCTTTTCATGGTCTGTTTCTGAGAGTTGATAATTGTAACATAGGCGCGTACACTCAATAGGCTCCAACCAGCGCCCCAGGAAAAAAAATCTGACTTTTCCATGAAACTGTCTTAATAAATATTTTAAGGGAGAAGTTAACTACAACTCCCTGTGTGCATTTTTGTTAAAGAGCTGGGCCAAAAGAAATCTGCAAAGTGCAAAGCTGAAAGCTCAGACGTTAAAATGCACTGACAGCTCAGAATACGATCTACATCTGAAACATTTTTATTTTTGGTGGTGGATCAATTTTGGATGACTACACCATAATCTTATTGCTCTATTTTTTATGGTTACTATTGCTGTAATCAGCACCTCCACCTGAAGGACTAAACATTGCATTACGAATCAAACATGAGTTATATCAAAGTCTGGTAAAATTCATGCATGCGTATTAGGGGTGCACCAATCACAATTTTCTGGCCTATCACAATCCTTAAAAAACCTGACCTGCCGATACCGATTTGGGCCGATACCAATTTTTACTTTTTTTTTTTTTTTTATCTGACAGCATATGCCTTCAATGTTCTGAACTTATTTTATTGAAAATCATTGAACAACACCTTTGAAACAATAAAATCTTTACGTTTTAACTGAAACAACCAATAAAGTGTCCTGAGTTTTAGGTCTCAGAGCAAAAAGCAACTATGGCTGTCAGACCTTCCTGGAGGTATATAAGCTCAGTTTCCCCCAAAATTAGGGAAATCGGCACTGATCAATTCATTGGTGCATGTCTAATGCATATTCTCAGTACATCTGATGAAACTTTAAAAATGAAAAAAAAAAAAAAAAAGCGAAAAAATATTGAGTTAAAAACAAGAATACCAGCAGCCATGCCTTTTTCCACACATGTACTGTATGTTTTCTCCCCTCTCTCATGCTCATGGCAGCTCATGGCAGCACAAGGACACAAACACGGTTTCTGTGTCTGCTGGGGTGGCATGATTAACAATGATCTCAAGCCAGACATGGTCGGGGTGGTGGGAGCAGGGTCAAAGGTGAAGGGATTACAGTGAGGCAACCATGTCAACCGCTCCGCTCTAATCCTGACCCGCGACTGTTTCAAAACGAGCACCGTCACATTACTCACTGAATTACTGACTTGTTCGGTTAATTTGACTGACAAAGATCTTGTGAAAGGCATAAATGTAGCACACAGAGTACAGCAGCATGGAGGTACAGTGAGTGAGGCCTGTTCTAACAGGCAGACAGCAGCAAAGACACAGCAGACCTCCTTATGTCACAAAGCTAATGACAGAGCTGAATAATGGACCCCTTAAAGCCTTTACTCCCGCCTCATTCTGCCCCGTGCATAAGCCTGAGCTCTGTTAGCCTTCCAGCCCCTCACTGAGATGAGATGGGCTCCTGAGAAGATTTGAGGGTCGGGCTGAATCGGATTAACCAATATGCCTCAATTTGAGTAAATGCACCGAGCCGACCTCGGTGTAATACCATTGATAAATGCTGTAAACCAAATCTTGAGCTCCTGATTAGGTAATGGATGAAAACACATCCTTAAAGCAACAATTAGCAGTGGGGACATTGCCAAATTCTGGAAAGTAGGTGTTGTTTTTCAATGCAACAAAACACAAACAGGCCTGGTTCGTCATAAGCAGCAGGGACTTGGGACAAAAACCCAAGTTGCCTCTACGGAAATAAATAAACAGTGAAGTAATAAATCGCCAGAAGCTGTGGACAGGTGGCATTTCAGCCTGCGCCGTTTAGCTGTGCAGTCTGCTTTCTGACAGCTTGATTTAGTCTCTTGCACCTGAGCCAGAAGAGAGAGAAAATTAACTGCAGGAAAAACAGCTTAACTGGATTCCAATTTGCCTGCTTTGAAACACAATTGATGAAGCTAATGGATAGGAAAAACACAGGCCTGACTGTTCTTGGAGCTTATTG
This sequence comes from Halichoeres trimaculatus, assembly GCF_033239565.1. NCBI lineage: Eukaryota > Metazoa > Chordata > Actinopteri > Labriformes > Labridae > Halichoeres > Halichoeres trimaculatus. The sequence continues at coordinate 28,978,880 of NW_027437181.1, forward strand.
TGATCATGCAAAAATTGTCACCCAGGGTCAGGTGCAAGCAGGGAGTTGTTTTAGTGTACCCTTCCTCTGCCATCTGAGCCTGGTGTTGTTTTGCCGGGACATTGTCTTTGGGGTGCAGAATAGAGATTAAAGAGGCTCAAGGGGAGATGCTCGGATGCATGCTGTTCTTCCTGCTGGGAACAGGGTGTAATCCTTCAGGTTTTTTTAAGAAGTGAAAAGTTTGGAGAGTCCAGAAAGTTACGCATACATCCCTTCTGGGCCTCCTACAGAGCAGCGAGTGTGACACAGCAGGGGATAACCATATGCTATCAAAGCGTTCTTCAAAGCTGCCGTCTTTGGTCCACAAAATTATACAGTATCATCACATATACCTGACAAAACAGAGGAAACATAATTATGCAGCTTGACGTTGGAAGAAGAAAAACAATGGATACCTTAGAAACGGGTTTTATGAAATGTGCTGCCTTTGAACTTTGAAGGGACACTTTTGATTTATCCTCTTGTTTAAACTTGATACAAACAGTAGCCACGTCCCCACAGTGAGGGTCAGCTCCCCTTATTGTATTTACATGCTTTTAAAATACTGCTGCTACCGGACAATTAAAAATTTATGATTCCTATCACAATGAGCCCCTGCTCTGCTACCAGAGGTTAATTTGTGCTCACCCCTCATTTCAATTGTACTGCAGTAAATGTCCACATTATTTCCCACATGGGCCAAGGCGAGGGCTTTGATGATCCAAAGGTAGCCCTTGGTTGGCTCTGATATTGTCAGAGGGGTCGTAAGCTACAATAACAGCTTCTGGGGTCTTATTGCTATGGCGATCAGCCCCCTGCCACTTGGCCTTCATGACCCCAGTCAGAGATAAGCTTTATGGGAAAGAACATTAACATGCTCCTGCAGTCACCTCCCTCTTTTATCAAAGGCAGTTCTGTGAAATAAGTGTTTATAGACCCCCGGTGAGGACACAGGGCAGCTGATTGCCTTTATTAGAGGTTGAGTGTAATTGAGCTGGAGGTGGACACAGGACTTGTAGTAGTGGGCAAGAACTGGTGGTGTACTGATGTTATTCTCACTAAATGAGCAATATCTTTAATGACTGCAACGCCCCTCGAGTAGGTTACTGCCCCCTGGATTACAAATACTGCCTGCAGTCTGAATACATCCATGTCTTCCAAGCTTTCCAAGGTTGTGATGATTATTTAAGACGTCAGGAAGTTGTGAAAAATGCTCCTCTCAGAGAGTGATGTCTTCCAAAATGCATCTTTTGTCAAGCCAGCAGTCAGAACTTGGACGTATTTTGATTCACAGTATGACAAAAGGAGGCAAATCCTCCCATTTAAGAAGCTGGGATCAGCAAACTATGATTTTTGGCTTGAAAAGTCACCAAATTGATTCATCAGTGAATGATAAATAAGTATTCCATGCAATACATTTACTTCTTTACTGAGTTTGTTGTTGCTGCTTTGTGAACCCACACCACCCTGATGATCTTAGAGGAGTCAAATGTGCGTCATTATTTGCATCTCCTGTGTTCTTGAAGTAACAGAGTCTCACTTTAGCGTCCCACTCTTTTTTATGTTCTTGCACATGTGTTACACCAACATGGACATTTCTCTGTGGCAGTGAACAACATGGTGATAAAAGAAAAGAATAAATACTGAGGTGTCAGCGGCGTATGCCTGCTCACAGCCTGATCACTGCTGAAAGATCCTCTCAGTATGTCTGTAATGATGGATGGTGATAGCCCCGTGTCTTTGTACACATCAGGGGGCCTCGTGTTGTCACCGGACAGATAGTGGAGAGGGAGAAAGAGAAAGATGTAGCCGCAGCTTAATGTCCTTCTCTGGTGCTGTGCATGCTCTTTCCTATTTGCTTTTCCCTTCACGGCACGGTTAACATCGTAAATTAACCTTTCTTAGCCCCCTGTGCTCAGAGACTGCTGCGCAATACAGACAAAGAGGGGAAATAGATCTATGTTATGCAATGCAGCAGCCCTGGTCAGAGATGTAGCTTGTTACAGAACTGAGCGCTCCTTTTTTTCAGTGTACGGGAATAAAACAACACACTTTGTTCAGTCAAGCAAACATTCTATTTTGTGTGCATGTCCTGTGTACTCTGCAAATCGGTATGAGGCTGCTTTTTGTTCTCCATCTTAGAAATGTAAATGAACCACATGAAAGAAATCCCACTGTAGGTCCTCCTCTTCTTAGTTTGAGTCTGTAAATATGATGTAAATACCAAACAGCTATGCATGCTAATATACAAGCAATTTGTTCAGGTACTTTTGTAATCCAGACTTCTCATATGGCATGTAACGAAGAAAAAAAGAAAAAAATCAAACATGGAAAAATGTAATAAATTGTGAACACAGATATGCTTTGTAAACAACTTCAAAACTGGAGAATATATGTCTTTGCTGTTAATGTTTTCTTACTGATAACTAATGCATTGGCCTGTCATTTACTACAGTGCTCTGCTCATGTTACCTGTTATCTTTTTTATGGTTTTTAAGGTAGGGCTGAGGCAAAAAGGGACCATAAATCTCTGCTTCATTGCCGGGGAGGGGAAAAGAAAGATGAGGGGGAAAATGGCGGTCCAACCAAACTCATTGTATTTTTTTGTCTCATTTTTACTGCACGAAAACATGCATAAGCTTAATAATGAATTGCGGAACATATCTTTAGTGTCTAACACAGCCAATAAAATGCCATGGCAAACGGTTGCTTAAAAGCAGTGGAAAAACAGGGCTGCCATTTGAGTGATCACTCCAAAAAGACAAATCACCAGCTTTGAAGTGTGCGGTTATTCTGAGAAGACAGACTGTGTTTCTGGCAAATCAACACAACACCATTAAATAATCTGCGAAGCTGGTACGACTCATTCCAAATTCTCCAAATCAAGATTGCAAGGGGGAGAGATTTTGAAAACTGTCAGTTTTTTTCTAACACTGTATCTGGTAACAAATGATGATTGTCTATATGCCAAATTTGCCTCTGCCCTAGCAACTCTGACGTGAAATTTGAAGAGGAGAGCAACGGGAGGAAGTAGGAGGAAAACTTTTTGGTTTCTAAGAGTGTTTATTTTCAACCATGCTAGAACCATGTTCAATCCCAAGGCGCTCATGGTAGATGGAAGTGTCTAATTTTTAACCTGTGCTAAAGATATTTTAAATTTAATAAATAATTATTGTAACAAGAAAGGTTGTTCTGGTTTCTGTACTTTGTTCTCTTGTCCTTTGTGATTGTCCTGCACACAGTGAAGGAACATTTGGGATCTTCTTTGTTTTTGGTAAGTGCTGTCTTCAACTTTCGTAAACGGTATGGGGGGTGGTTCACACACTAATAAAAACATAATTTAATGATTTGTAACTTATTTAAACCCCAGAATTTTATTGAAAACAGTGTGAAAACAACATATCGTTTTAAAATTAAAAAAATATTGGTGCCAGCACCATGTCTCAAAGAAGTTGCATCAGTTGTTGTGTTGCTTCACCTCTTTTTAAAACAGTCTTTAAAAGTTTGGGACCAGTTTGCTCAAGATTTAAGGCTCTCTTTTGTTTAGTTTGATAAATTGTCATACTGATGCTCCAAATGTTTTTAAAAGGAGTGCAGATGGTTTTGTATGTAGGCCAGTTTGGCACCATGTATTCCCCTTTGAACTGTTCAGTTCTAATTTTTATTATTTGCATTCAGTGACAACTCTGGTCATGTCTGTTGTCAATGCAGTGCTGCCTGATAGGGCTGCGCGATTATCGCAATCGCAATCGCAATCGCAATCGCAATCGCAATGTCAGCACATGCAATTACGTAATCGCAAAAGAGGTTATCGCAATCGCAATCGCAATGTCAGCACATGCAATTCAGATTTTTCTCTATGATAATCAAGCAAGTCTGTAGACTCATCATGACACAACTTTTTTTATTAAATCGCAAGCACAATCGCAATTGCAATATTGTCCACCTAATCGCAAATCGCACCTTTTCCCCAAATCGTGCAGCACTACTGCCTGAGGGCCCCAAACCATCCAGTACTGTTTTTAGGCCTTTTCTCCTTCTTACAGATGTTTCCCTGAATAGTTTGAATCTTTAATGACATAATGTAATGTAGCTCCTGCAGGGAAGTCCCCATGTTCTTCAAGGTGTTACCCTGAGGTATATTATTTTGAAATTGTTGATTTTTTTTTTTTTTTGACTTTTGAGAGATTATGCCTCACTTTTTATTTGCAGTCATGTTACTAAGCTGTAACTAGGGATGGGTACCGAATTAATAATATTAACAATACATTTTACTTCAAGGCGCCTTTCAAGACACCCAAGGACGACGTACAAAACATAGTTTAAAAGCATTTCAACAAAAGTTTAAACAAGAAAATGGATAAAAGTTTAAAAAGAAAAGTGATTTAAACGATAAGATGGATGGGGGACAGTCAGTTTGAGTAGGCCAGGCGGACTGGATGGGTTTTGAGGAGGGATTTGAAAATAGTCAATGAGTCAACAGCACGGATGTCCGGTGGGAGGGAGTTCCACAGACAAAGAGCAGAGCGACTCAGGTATCTGGATCCCATGGTGGACAAGTGGGCTGGGGGAATGTTGAGGCTGAGGGAGGATGAAGATCTGAGAGTGTGGCTGGGTTTGTTGATGAGGAGGAGATCACTGAGGTACGGCGGGGCGAGGTTATGGAGGGCTTTGAAGGTGAGGAACAGGATTTTATAACAGAGTTGTCAGCAACAGAGGGAAGGACTAAGCAAGCAAGTTAAGTAATTTTATAGGTACAGACTGAATCCTGCCAGAAGTACCAGGTACCAATTCATGTAAAATCAGGTACCATGTTTAGGTGCCTAAATGCATCCCTGTGACTGTAAGGGGGCGGGAGAGTAGGTGATTTTCCATGCTGGATATGAACACAGAGTTGCAAGGTTATATATTGAAGAATAAATATGTCAAACTAAAACAAATTATATTTAATTAAAAAAAAAAGAAGATATTTTTACCATATAAACACAAAAAACTACCAAAAATTGGTACTGTTGTGCACCGATACCAATTGCGAGGTACCGGGCATTGATACTGAATTGTTTCAAATGTGAAAGGTAACCTTCCCACGATGCAAATATTTAGAAATAAGAGGTGAAGTCCAGCCTTTTCAGTGTTTTGCTGTCTAGTTCCCGACTTATCTAAAAATTTGAAATTACACAGTTTAAAGGTAAGAAATTGAGACTTAACAGTTTCAAGACTTGATTTGTCATTTTTGTGCTTCTATCAATAACTAATAGGCTTTAAATGATTTTTTTTTAATATGATTAACATATTATTTTTTTAAATTAACCTCTTAAACGCTGGAGGCACTTTGTCTGCCTCCAAAGAAATGACCTTTGACCCCTTGCCCAAGTTGTACGAGACTGAGATGATGCGATTAAGACTTACTTTGTTTTATCTGAGTGACACTTTTTAAGAACAAAGCATCCTCATAAAACCAGAGCTCATGTGGTAGTGATGGTGAATTTTGTGATATTTGTTGGAGCATCTTTGCTGTTTGTCCATGAGCTCACTCCTTGCCTGGAACCAAAGGCTGGGATAACAATTTTCTGAAGGTTATCAGACCTGGTTTTCAATTAATTAAAAGCCACTCACAGTCTCACAGAGGCAGGCAAGACGTGGCTGTTTGTGTTTTGTGCGTTCCAACAAATTGTTTACAAGAGGACACATTCAATTAGTTATTTCATTATGGCCCAAGGTGTAATCAATTGACAATGCCGATAACAAAGCCACATCAATTTGTGGGGCAACTCCAGCACATTTCTCTAAATGATTGAGGAGCACTTCTATTTTCGGCCCTCGAGAAATCTAGTCTACTTTGGCACTGAAGTAGAAACCCATTTAGTGACACATTATCATCGGTTAGAAGGAGGAAATTTCTGTCTCTCCCCGTCTGTTCAAAAGTTTCTGTCAATTATGATCGTGGTCAGACATCTTTCCACATGTTGCGTGTGTCTTGAGGGGAAGACTGATGTGTCCTTTTTCTACTCCCCCCTCCTCTCCTCTTGAGTGATATATGGCAAAGAAAGAAAGAAGCGCTTGCTCTTTCTCTGTCACTGCTCTCCCCCCTCCTGTAGCGTAGATAAACAATGCGAGTGACAGTCTCTCATCACTCAAGAGGCTGAATCTCTAGCCCTGACCCGATAACATCAAGTGTGTGTGTCACCTGTCAAGTGGCTTCTGTCACACTTCAGTGGGAACTCAAAAACAAGACTCTGACTGTGTGTGTGTGTGTGTGTGTGTGTGTGTGTGTGTGTGTGTGTGTGTGTGTGTGTGTGTGTGTGTGTGTGTGTGTGTGTGTGTGTGTGTGTGTGTGTAACGTTGAATGGGGGATGGGGTTGTGGGTTTAAGAGGGCCTGTTGGCATGCAAGCACCGGCCTCTCAAGGCATGAGTGGAGTTGAGAGTGGCAAAGGGGGGGTAGTGCTTATGAAAGTATACTAGGAAACTGAGAAAGACGGAGGGGGAGCAGGCGTAACGACCCAAATGAGAAGGACTTGTGCAGACACTGTGAAACTATCTCATTTTGTAGGCTCCGCTAGTCTCATTCTCATGTTCAGAACGGCCAGGGTGATCTGGGAACGCAATTATTTTCACCTATAAAAGGCAACATATGCCAAGATCATAAAAGTTCTTATTGGACAGTAATTTATTAAAGCAAGTCATGGAAATGGAGAGAGGTAGGGCACCAGCTATAATGTGAATGTGTCGTTCTGCTTCTCATTAAGAGGCTGAGTGTCAGTGAAATTCAATACCCCAGGTACCCGACACTGGAGGGGTAGATGGGCTCAACATAAGATGTGCTCTCTTTATAAGATCCTGGGGAAATGGGGACATTAACCGTGGCCACAACATGTCCAGGGTTAATCCTTCAATCATTCTCTATGTCAGACAGCATCTGCTGCTTTCAGACTGAAGTATCATAATTGATCCTTCAGAGGTAAAAATTGTGTGAAATCATCTCTGTTCCTGACAACGCATTGCTGTTCAAAGGTTTGTATCTTCTGTCGAGCTTTGAGGCAAACAATACAACCTCTCAGCAACACATGGCTGCCACTAAGCAGGACTGGCATCCTCTTAAATGAAGGCATGATCTAAGACTGTGTGTTTGTTCGCATATTGTTAATGTTTAAATCATTGTTGAGCTCTGAATGAGCAGTAATAAACCATCATTGTGATCCTAACAATACTGAATAATGTGGATTAGCCAGTGGGGAGCAGATTGTATGGAGGAACTTATCAGCATCTTCTCATTATCTAATACACAAAGTGCGGGGCGAGATGATTACGTCTGCTGCACATTTTACACAGAACAATAAGAGCGCGTGTTCCTCTGTTCATTTGTTGCACAAACTGAACGTGGCGGATATATGCTATTGTCTGGGCTTATTGTAATGGTAAAATACAGTTTTTGTTAATGTAAATGATTGTAAATGACTCTTCTTTCACACAGCGGTGAGGGTTTTTGTATTCTTTACTGAAATAAATACCATCACAAATGAGGCAGGACGAAACAAAAGCAGAACAGAGAGAAACGGGCAACTGAGAGGGAGGGAGGGGGGCGTTGGTCTATTGTGTTACGCTTGGCAATGTGATTGCATGTTTGTTGTCGTCCTTTACACTGACAACCACGGTCTGACAAAAAGCAACTGTCAAAGCAAAACACTCACACGCACACTACCTCACATACCAGGCTTCAAAAGCCACAAAGAAAACTTCAACGCAACGTCTATTTACCCCAACAGAAAATGCTGCGTGCACATCTGCATAAGTGTCAAAGTTTTATTTTTAACTTACAAAAGGTTCAACTTAGGATTCATTTCAACTTTTTTCAGTAGAAAACACTAAAAAGTTGTAAGAAATGTTTTATTTAAGTTATAAGATAATTTTCAGATTTCTTACTGGTACACCACACTAGTTAGCAGTGGCCCCTGAAGATCCTCAGTTTGGAACCTGGATGTTAGGAAGTCAACTCCTAACACTAAAGGTGACCAAGCTTTTTCCATCAGGGGCCCTCGACTTTCAAATGATCAACCCAGGGAGAAAAGGTGGGCTTATTCAGCTGCAACTTTGAATCACTTCTTTAAACTTTGACATGCTTAAATGGGATATCATCTTATGTCTTGACTGGGGTTGGGTTCCTTTTACATTTGAAACGATATGGAACCAATTCCCAGTACCTGATAATAGGTATCAGTACTCAATGGTACCAATTGTTGGTACTTTGTGTGTTTCTGTGGTAATAAATATCAATTTGTGTAATATTATAATCTAAACTCTTTCAATTAAACATATTTATTCTTCACCATATAACTTTGCAACTCTATGTTCACGTCCAGCATGGAAAATCACCTTCTCTTCCTCTCCCTCACAGTCACAGAGATGCATTTAGGTGCCTAAGCATGGTACCTTTTGATTTTATGTGAATCAGTACCAGGTACTTTTGACAGAATTCGGTCGGCTACCTATGGAAGTACCTAATTCAGTACCGATCCCTAGTCTTGACTGTTTTTTAGCTCTTAATTTATGAAGTCTTTTTACATTCAATCATCACTGCTTCAATCTCTTTACAGTTCCACTAACCTTTCCCTCACGTTAACACCTTGCTGAATACATATACATATTCCTCAACCTGTTTATGTACTTATGGCTCTTCTGTCTTTCATATTTTGCCTGGAAATAATTCATTTTTTGTCTCACCTTACTCTTTTGCTTCCTATCTTCTTAAGCTTTCAAAAACTCTTGGTCCTCCTGGTTCTGTGCTTGAGTTGCCAGGATCCTGTGTTGTTGGGTCAGTGTGTCTCCTTGGTTTTTCTTCATGTTGTTGTTGTTTCTGTTTGAGAAATTAGGTTTGTGTTTGAGTTAATTGTATCTGATGTTCTTGCTTTGTTCTCATGTATATTTTGCATCTCTGTCTAATTAAAATTTTGTAGTTTGTTGTATATAAACATTTTTTTCTATTTCACTTTGTATTTCAGAAGATGTAGTTTCTGTGCAGCTAAGAGCAAGCTAAGCCCTTAAGTATTATTCTTTCTTGTCTTTCCAGTTCTAACTGAAATCACTTAAGTTAACTCAAAAAGCAGAAACCCCATCTGGTTCATAAATTGTAAGTTTTGTTTCATTCATTTATTTGTTTCTCTACTGCAAACTAAATCAATCTAGTGTGAGCCTAAGTCTCCATCCAGCCGCTAGGCCGTCAAACTGAAGATGTATTTCTCTTTTTAATTCAGGGGCACTTCGACCCTTGGAAAATCTAGTGAGAAATTTCTTCCAGTTTATTGGTGCTGGTGATAGCTGCCACTGCTGCTACCTTGTTTTTTTACTCAACAGACTGAAGAGAACTGAAGAGTTTTCAGATATTAATTCGTGATGTATTCCTTCTTGAGGGCTTTCTCCTCTCAGAATGCTTGTGTCGTGTAATTTCTACATTGCAGAGTTGTTATTCACCTCTGAATTAGTCAAATACACTCAATTCACTGTTTCGTCACCTTTCTATAACTGCTCTCATTCTTCTCGCCTGTGTTACCACAATAACCAATCGTCAAACACTCTCTTTTAAGGGCTGTTAACTTGACATTTAAAGAAATTTTAAGTATTCGGTGAATAATTTTCTTTGCCTTGGTAATTCTATGAGTCATTTCCCAAACCTTATGTTGACATTATTTAATGGAAATTTTTCATCACCCTACCTTTCTGTTACTTCATTTTGGAAGATCTGACATAAAAAGGACGATGATTCACTTAGTTACAAATGTAAAAGATTAGAGAAAAGATAGAAGTGTGACTGGTTTCTTACCTATGTTTATCTTTTATCTTTTATTTGCATACACTATGTGATTAATGAATTTAGTGTCAGGCCAGGTCATAGCTTTAAAGCAGCACACACTGGGCTGCCATCTGAGTTATCACACTGGAAAGAGGACTCATCAGCATTTAAATAGTTTTATTTATTTGTTTAAAATAAACTAAGCTTGTACAACTTTGTTTTTTTAAATCCACAAATAAAGTTTGTGTTGGCTAAAATCATGTGCCTGCCATTGATCCAAACAGCAACTTCACACTGATATAAGCCATAGCTGTAATAAGTTGAGTACTGACTAATGCCTGAAAGATGTTTCCTTTTGGTAACTTCTCACTCCATCTTTTCCCATAACCCCTGTGTTCTGTTCAATCACATATTGATGTAAACTTGGTCAAGGTTGTATGGGCCAGCTGGTCAGCCTGTCGAACACGTCCAGATCATGTCTGCTGAACTGACCAGAGAACACAGAGAGCCCTAATCCCCTTGTTTGCATTGGAATCAATGTCATATTGATCACAGACTAATTATATAATCATATTACTATCAGGTGGGGCTGATTTCCAGACACTGCTCTGATATATGAAAAGTGGTGCAGTTAAGCTTGTGGAGGAGCTCTCACTGTATGCAGACACGCAAAGTCGCCTCGTCATTGATCCCGCTTTCATCCGGTCGCTGTCGCACAGGTAAAATATGCAAATTTAAAAAGACCAAATGAAGGAGGCAATTTGAAGTCCAGCAATGAACTTCATTAGTCACAGGCATGCACACTTGAACATATAGACGCACATGCAGCACACACACACTTTCAGCCCACACACAAACTGTACAGGGATGCAAGCAACCAATATTCACACATGCATTCAGCCTCTTGGACATGTCTCATTAAATTCAGGTGAGCAGATTAATTAAAATGATATTTAAATCCCTTAGGACTGTAATCTGCACCACTGGCATGTATGTCACACACACACACTCACACATATACACACACAGGTACGGCAGCAAACAATGTTGAGGAATAGATGCTGCAATTTACAAGTAAGCAGAAACATTTATGTGAGGAAGTTACACTAAAAAACAAAATTAGAGATCGTCAATGATTCTCCCTGGTGTCCACCTAAATTTCTGTTCAAGGTTTCAACAGTAACACCTTCAGCTCATACTGCTTTGTTATAAATCGCTCACCGTCTTTGATGATGTGTTAATGTGACCTTGTGTGTCCCTCCTCAAACCCTCTCTCCTGAGCCTGCTCATCCACAGCCCTCACCTTAACTGCAGCTGTAATTGTAAGAACAAAGGTACGCTTTGTTAGCCGCCTGTAAATTCTGTAATAACTTCACTGATTGCCTGGTACTGTCACACTTTAAAGGCTCTGCTAAGAGCATGATAAATCAAAACAGGGAGAAGAAGCAAAAAAGTACTCAGATGACACTGAGTAAGTTCCTACATATACTGATCTCAAATGCAAGTTTCATCTCGAGAAGTGATCAAACCTACAGTTCAAACAAGCCATGCAACAATTACAAATTCTGTTATGTGAGTGTTATTGTTCTTTCAGCACATGGTGACCCTCTGAGTTCCTAAAAAGTGGGGTGTGAGATGTATCAAAAATCTACTGAGGATGTCACTTCACATAATGTCAACAGAATGACACCACATACATAACACGTACAGTAAAGGTGTGAAGTCTGAGACGCTTTTCAGAGAACGCTAACCTACTTTCCCACCAATCAAATCAAGACATGAAAATGAAAATGGTTAAGTATGACTCTTTTCTTCTTCCTTTTTTTTTTTTTTTTCAAAAAAGAGGGACACGATGAGGTGTCAGGTTAGTGTAATGCAGTTTTTTCTAACACACACACAAAACACACATCTTATATATCCTGGTCTCTCCTCTCCATTACTCCATTACTCCTGTACTAGCTTCACATGTTTTGTAGCTCCAACAAATATGTTTTTCTTAGACTGGTGTATTACGGTATTTAAGAGCATGTCTGAAGCAAGTCATTTAAGCTTAAAGGGTGGATTGCAGGTTATTTTTTTTTATTTTTTTTTAATTAACACTTAATACCGTCTGATAATGGCAGTGGAATAAGTAAACACTGATTTTGTATGTTATTCAACACAAAAAGGCACAAATTTAGAGAAAGAAGTGGCTGTTTATTGTTTAATAATCAACTCTTACATGTACTTCTTATTTTTGAAGTCAGTTTATCTGATTTCAAGCTTTAAATTTTTTGATGTGAACACAGCATTAGGCTACATTTCACTAGCGAACAGCGTTCACTCACCGGGACAGTTCTCTTCTGGTTCTCCTCACACCACAACTCCACTGCTCTCCTACGGACGTTAGTCCTCCTAACCCTGCCCTGTTCCTGGTCTTCATCTTTCATAACAGGCCCATAATTATAACCCTGAGAACCATCATATGGAAAGGAATTGAGATTTTCTTCCTCTTCATTGACAGGAGTGACAGTTGGATCCATGTTTATTAATGTTCAACAGAGGCAGAAGCAGCGGGTCTCCCGACTGTGACATCACATTCCAATGCCGGGTCTTACGGAAACCCCCGTACTAAAACATCTCCAAAAGACCCTGTGGTTCATTCATTTAGGTTTTTTTTTTTCAGGATGTTATTTTCCTATCAATTTCTTAACAGTTGTCATTAACTGCAATATGCCCTTTAAGGTTGCCTGCTCCCCAAACCCCCGTCCTTCTGATTGGCCAGCCCTCCTGAAGCCTGTCAGAGGCAGAGCTATGAGCAGACCTTGGTGTTTGAGGCTCATCCCTCAAGCAAGACATTCATCAGTGAGGAGGTCCTTATGAGATCACCTCATCATTTCAGTGAGTAGTCTGTAAAGCTTGTTCTTTCAGGATGATCCATTTTGAGCAGTTTACAGACAGATTCAGAGATTTCTACAACATAAGAATATGTAGAAGTTTGAAGATCTGCACACATTTTGTATTAACACACAGCGTTGTTATTCTTTATCCATGTATAAAATATGGGAAGGCATTATACTGCTTTTTTAAGGGAATGACTGCATGCAAATAAAACAATTGAGGAAACTTGTTTTAGACACACACTTTGAACGTTCGCACCATATAAAAACTAAATCCTTGGGCAAACTTCTCTGTTCTTCAATGCTGCTGTTTTACCTCTAATGCTCTAATTCACCAAGTGTAAGTACAAAAGTGTTCATAATTCTTAAAAAGAATAAAGGCCAAGAAGAAAATTACCCTCTAACCTTAATTTTTAACATCAAATTAAGGTTAGAAGTCCTTTATTTAGTTAAATAAATGGCGATGCTGTTTTTGTTTGTTTTTTTATAATTTTTTGTAAAGTGTGTCTTGTAAATACTGTAAGTTTCCAATAGAGAACGCTTTGGGAATGATATGGAGGAGGAAAAACGTGAAGAAGAGAATTTAAAAAGGAAAAAAAAGGAGCCATCAACGTCCACACTCAGGGCCCTCTCCTGACCTTCACCTGCCGCAGAAGCAAATTGCATTAGAGAATGACACGTCATTCATTTGGGCTGCTCTTGGAGGATCATTTAGCTAATTTAATGATTAATAAGTTTAACACCTCTTAATAATTTCATTTGGCCCTGTGATTGAAATCCTGCCGAGCTGGGCAGAGCGCAGCGGGAGGCAGATGAGGATGTCTGAGACTGAGACGGCCTGTCTGGGAGCGAGAGGGAGAGAAAAAGAGAGATCTCCCTGAGGACTTCACATCAGTCTATTACCACCATGACCTTTTCCTTCCACTGGATATGCCATTAGAGGGGAAATCTGAAAGCAAAGCCTTGATTAACACAGTTATCCAACATGTTGGAAGAAAAATGGAAAAGGAAAAATATGTTCCTTCATTAGGAAAATGTTCTGCATTATTAATGTTAGTGAAGCCGGGCTAAGTGGACCTTTGAGCATTACGGGTTCTTGGTTTAACCAGAGGTGATTGCTGCAGAGACTCACTAAGTCCATACTGTACAACATGACTCCACATCAGCGTGACAAAGATCTACCTGCATGCTAATGAATCTACAGTATTTCAACTTCAACTGTAGAAGAACTGAAACTTTGACATCCTGAAACCTTTAGATTTTCCTGACCACGTCAAAAATATTCAAATACACGTGTGACATAGCAAACGAGAGATGAAATTTGAGTCATTTCCCTTTTTTCAACACGTTTCTATAATCCACACGTGTAGGAAGTTCTGTGCAGCACTACTCACATGTCAGTTCTCACAGTCTGGCCACTGTTTTCTCAGAGCTCTCCACTGAAACTCATGACAGAGTTTCCTGGTAGAGGTGTGAGTTAAATTTATGGTTAGATTATGGTCAGATGTGATCAAAGTGCAGAGCAGTGACAGACAACTTGTAGGTGTGATGGGAATTCAGGTTTGAGAAAAGGTTTCACAAGTATAAGCACACATTTTACACACACACCAGCCGCCCGCTCAACTGATGCACACCTCTCGATTATGTTGCAGTTTCACCGTGAAAGTCACGTCTTGACATTTCTCGGTTTTCACAGCTTGACCTGCCAGCAGAGCAAGTCAACATATTCACAAGGGGGTTGTTTTCTTGTTTCGTTATGCTCAGAGTTGAAGTTTGCGTGTATCTGTGGTGATGGGCTGAAGTGTTTGAGGCTGTAGATGATCTGATCATTTTTTTTCTCATCACTCCTTCATGATTTATCTGAAATTAATACAACCTAAAACTAGAAAAGCTCTAAGAGAGTGCTCAACCTCCACCAAGTATATTGTGATTGTCACCAACACTTTAGTCCTACTTTAATGTTATACTCCCTTTCAGCAGACTGTCTGCTACAATCTGGTGTTAGTTGCAGGTTTGTACAATAATTTGTTACCTGACAGTGTTGAAAATTATGATGACCCAGTACATATTTCATATTCTGGATCTTAGTATTTGGAATATTGGCAGGATCTGGATAGTACTTTCACATCTGTCAGAAATTATGGTGACCTCGTCTTTGTATTGTTTTGCAAAGCAATCTGACCATTTATCGTGGAGTTACATACACATATGGTGAAAATGGCCCTATCTCACAATGACAAAGATTCCTTTAAAAAATCCTGGATCCAGAAGGTGATCCACATCAACTCCAAAATTTAATCACTTCTTCCTTATTCCATTTTGGACATTTCCTAAAAAATTCACCAAGATCCATTTGTAACTTTCTAAGTTGTTTTGTAAACACACTTACAAACGAATAGACAAACTGTCCCAAAAACATAACCTCCTTGGTGGAGGGAAATCTGAACATCTAATTGTAATTTTATACACATTCTTAGTGCTTGGAAGTGTAAGAGCTTTCCTGACAAATCTATTTGTTATCTAATGATGATAATAGCTCAGGGCTGGAGTTGTTACTTGGTCATTCTGGTATCATTCTCTGCTACATGGATGCAGATTTTTACATAGTCTTTCTGGTATCAGAACCTGGACTTTAGAGACCTGAATAGATACCAGTCTAAAAGAATAACTCAACCTCCACATCATTTTTTTAGAAGTGGTGTTGATCAGTGCAAGAGCTCACTGGTAGAGTCACCAGCCCTCATTTATCAAACATGCGGATCTACGAAAAATGGGTGTACGCTCATAACCACGCATGGATCGGCATCTATCAATCTGACCAAAAAAAGTTTTTTGACAAAGAATCCAGATTTTTTATATTGTCAAACTAAAAATTTGATATATCTCACCCTTGCTAACTATGTCATGGTAATTCATTAGACCCCCAAATATTTGAAAACCCACACTCAGTCCTACGTACAGTGTTCAACAGCATTTGAAGGCCACAGCCAGAGCCTAATGTCAGAGGAAAATGTCTGGTATGTTAATATGGTAAAAGTCTGCAGGCTAAAACCGATCGGTATCACTGGAGCCTAAACGCCTGAGGGTAGCACACACTCAATATACTTGTTAGAGCTTAAACCCTGTGTACTGAGAGAGTATCTATTAAAAGCCACCCACCTAACTCTGTTTTTCTTTATAGATCAGATTACCAGTAAACCCGTCCACAACAGGCTTTGATGTGCAACATGGGAAAGACTCATGTTCACCATAGCATTAAATTCAGATTGGATTTAAATGGGACTTTGCCCCTTCTCACCTTGGTGTCCACATCTCAAGATAAGCCCATTTACCGCGATCCTTGTCGACTAACTAAACAGCCTCCTATTGCCTGTCAAAAAATGCAGCGACCTTGTCCTTTTCTGCTCAAGATCACGCTCTCTACTTCATCCTCTCTTCACTCCTCATGACCTTTGCCACATTAGGTCAAGACAGATCCTCCCACGTTCCCTTCCATCTCCTCCTTGGAGAAGCCAGCTCTGTGGTGTTTGTCGGAGTGCAGAGCTAAACACACAAAGACCTCCAGACAACCTTGAACGGCCTGTTCCAATCTATACAGCCAGCAGGTGATGCTTATCTACAGTATGGCAGCAAAGAGTCCTCTCTAATTGTGTGAAGCCACATATTGTCAAGGTGGACAAAGAGAGTCTATTAAGTTCATGATATAAGGGCCAGATGAAGCAAAGCAAAGACTGAGCGATATTTCAAAACCAGGTGGAATCAGCCTGTGACAGTGTGTCTGTATGTGCCACATAAATTAACGTGCCATAGCAGCATCTTTGAATTCCTGTAGGAACATCACGTTCATTCTATTAGAAAGCAAAAGAGGAGGCACAAAGGTTTCATCTCCATCTTTAAATAATGAAAAGCTGAACTGTGTCTGACCAAGCCCCAAAAGTGTGAAACTTGGACGTTCTCTAATTGTGTTCAGATCCTCTCGCTGACCCGTCGAATTCTTGGCTTGCAAAGTTAGTCTTGTCTCAAAAACAAACTAGTGTGACTGAAACATGCAGAGGTCTGCTGAGGGACACGCAGAGAGGAAATGGCTATGATCTCTGTGATGATTTTGGTTGGATGCCGGCACACATCGTGTGTGTGCCTAAAAGCATAGGTGAAACTCAAACCTGCTCAAAAACTACTTGGGAAAATAAACTCAGCTCCCACTCCAAATAAATGTCTGTTTGAACTGAAACGTTGGGCCAATATTTTGTCTTTGGGTATAAACTAGAGAAAAGAATGGGATACATTCTGTAAATGGACTTTTGGTTGAAGTGGGACTCCAGGGGATTCTCACTTTGAGGGTGGTGCAGATCAAAGGTTAGACACTGCCTGTTTGTTAGGGCAGACTACCAACAGACACATTACTCTGGCAGCAGCACCCTGCCTCTACAGGGTGCACCTGGAGAACACTGAGGCCAGTGTTTTGGTAAGAGAAGTCTGCAGCTTTGCTTTCAACACCTTTGCTGCCCCTTTTTCTGTGTGACTGAAGCAAAGGCTGAAAAACACAGGCACAAAGTCACTAAACTGGGTGCTAAGACACAACATGCATTTACCCAAAGATGTGACATACCACGCAGATCACGCACATAAAGATATATGCATCTTGCTTTGTGTGCAGATACAGGTACAGACAGGAGCGCACACAGATTTTTGCTGATTTGTGTTAATTGCCATTTAGTTGGGGTAATTACGGCTGCTTTTCTACTGAGTGCTGCCGAAAGGAGGCCAAGGGGGTTAATAAGTATTTCATTTGGAAATTATTATTCTATCAGCAGCTTTTCCTCTTCTGATTGGTGTTTATTGGCGATGCACTCAACTTGGTGTGGCTGCCCTGGCTGTTTTTCACTTACTCATTTCTGTTTTAATTGCCTTCTTCCACCTGTAGAGAGAGGAGGGGAGAGGTTTTCCCCTCTCGCTGACAAACACAGCCTGCTTTGAGATGCCAGCCGCTCTCTTTAACAGGCCAATGACAGTTTCCTCCTGTCACAACTCTGACTTCCTGTACAAACATAACCTCATTAAAACTGCCACCCCGGTCTGTGGGCGGGCCTCCTGGTCCTCCCCTCCAATTAAGAGCGGTAAGGGCTGTCGCACTGACAACTCCCACTTTGAGTTAGGAATCCAAAGCGCTCTAGGGGCTAACGCCATGTGTCAAAACATAATTATGATCTCAGCCATACCTCTGTCCAAAAGAGAAGAGGAGGTGTGAGGGAGACGGAGTGAATGAGGGAGAAGGGGTGGAGAGAGATGGGGAAAGAGAAGCAGAGGGCAGTGGAGGGAATAATGAACTGTGAGGGATAATGAGAATGTTTGACCATAGTATGTTATCCGCCCTCCCCCACCCGCCTTCAAAATAAAGTGTAATATTTATTCTGTGTACATCTGGACAGGGCAAGGGCACGTTCATCACATTTCTGTCGATGCCGGATCCTCCCAGCAGCGAGGGTGGAGTTCAAAGGTGGAGAAGTCACAGCCCACCGTGTAAAGGATTTCTGAAGATGACGGAGTGTCATACTGCTTATTCACCCTGTTATTCCTTTTTCACAACAACATGCATCTGTGTGTGTGAGTGTGTGTGTGTGTGTGTGTGTGTTTGAGCTATGCAATCAATTCACCTCCTCTAAACTCTTATCCCAGCATGAAACGCGAGACATGTTTTGCATGCCAGTTTCCTCCAGCTGATACAAGTCCCCCCCAACATTTCATCCCAGAGGAGGAGAGGCAGAGATGAAGAGGTTGTGGATGCGAGAGGGAGGTCACAGACGAATCTGACACTAAAGGCCACCCCCTGTCTGCAGCGCACAGCGCCACAGCGAGGCCTCCGTGACCCAGTAACAGGACACTGCAGGGGCCAACACACTGCAAGCTGTGCCCACTGTCACAGCTGCCAGTCAGCAAGGTTTGATATCTGACAAATCATCTTACATGTGTATACCACACACTGATAAAGCGTCTTTAATTAAACCTCCATTTCAGCAAATTAACAATGCAATTATTGTGAAGGAGCGAGTTTTTTTCTTTCTTTCCCTTTCACACATGAGAATTTTCTGTCCTTCAGCGATGTTTGGAACAACCCTCCCCCGGTTTCGTCCTTCCCCTCTTTTGTCCTGTGAGAGGGGGTTGAGGTTGAGTTGGAGACAGAGACAGACAGGTGCTCAGGTGTGTGATGTTTGACATGCTCACACAGCGTGCGTTCATCACAGGGAAGAGACATTTTTGACAGCAGCGACTCCCTGACCATGATTACATTATCTCTTGGTGCGCTGCTGAAGGTCAGGGGAGAGCCCCGGCTAGCGAGTGGAAACAAACACTTGTGAGACCATGGTACGAGAAGGCTGAGTTAAAACTTAGATTAAAGTTTAGTTTAATTAGTTATTTGAATTTACAAAGATGGCTGGTGGTGAGATCTGTTCACAGGCTTCTTCACTGGATTAGCAGAGTGGATGAGGAACAGGTTGATAAAATTTACATTTTTCTTTTTGTTTTATCCACCAGACAGGTCTCCTCTGTGCTTTGGCAACACCAGGACAAGATGTTGATGCAGTCTCATGACTTTACATCTCACTTTGGGCAGAAGTGAAGAAGGGATGGAGACAAGTATTCGATTACTTATTGTTAACTCCATTATTTGAGTAACATTTTTTTATTCACACACCTATGCAAGTGCTGCTTTTGGCCACATAACTTAAACACATACAGTGTTGCGTATGTGACCCAGCTTTTTGTCTTCGCCTAACTGAATATACAAAGTACATTTATATATATACATAACATTTAATGGGATACAAACTTATGAATTCTCCGGCCATGACCTCAGCACACCTAGCCAGATTGATGGCATCTACGGCAACTCTCTAGGAAGAAGTTGTTGCACTAGAACCAAAAGCATTACAAATGCAAATGCAACCATCTGCTTCACCTGCAACATGTCAGTCATAAAAAGTGTTGTCTGGAGGTACTTCGACAACAATAGTGAAGTTAATGTGCAGTGCAAGATATGTGGCATTAAACTCAAACATGCCATTGAATAACTAGTTTGGTGCTTAACCACGTGAGCTCAAAACAGCTGAGACAGATACAGTCTCGTATCACATCAGTTGAAATCAGAGCAGGGATGATTAGCCTGATAATAATCAAAATGGTAACTGGAGAAATGCACCCGCTAAGTTATACAAAAGGTGAAGCCACCGCCACAGAGAACAACATCCACGAGAGTGGAAAAGATGTATTGGCCCTTTTTTGGGTACTTTTATGTGTGTATGTGGTAAAAAAAATATTACTTTGTTTAATAATAAAAAGGTTTTTTTTCTTTTAATTCAACATGTGTATTCTTCAATACATGACCTTATAATGCTGTGTTCATGTCCAGCATGGAAAATCTCCTACTCTTCCACTCCCTCACAGTCACAGGGATGCATTTAGGTACCTAAACATGGTAACTTCTGATTTTTCATGAATCGGTGCCCGGTACTTTTGACAGAATTCAGTCGGTACCTATAAAAGTACCTAATTTGGTACCCATCCCTGTCGACCGGAAACAAGATGCCTGCAGCCTTCTTCTGCTTTCCTCTTTTATTCGGTTTACGACAAAAAGCCACAGACTGAGCAGCAAGTATACTGTTGCCTCCAAGTCCTCCAATGTTTGCGACTGTTGTGTCGTGCTCAAAATGATGTTGACGTGGTGTCGCCCAGCTGTTTAATGGCGACCCCACCCCCTGGTGGTCAAAGAGGCAGAGATGAAGAGGTTGGGGCTGCAAGAGGGAGGTCACAGACAAATCTGACACTAAAGGCCACCTCCTGTCTGCAGCAAAATGACGTGAATGCAGTGTCATCCAGCTGTTTTATGGCCTGGCTAGTGGAAAACCATCACAAAACAAGTAGAGTAGAGTCGGGCAGAGTAGAGTAGGGCCAAGGCATGCTAGTGGAAAAGGGCCATATGTAAAGTCCCATGTAACAGTCTGGAAGGTCAGTGTTCAATAGACCTTATTTTTGTTTAAGTTTAAGAAGCAAACGAAACAATCTGCAAGTACTTTAGTATTTGTTCGTTAGATATTTAAAGTAATAGAATACAGGGATTTCGGTAGATTCCCCTGCCTAAAATAAAGGCCTTCTTTTTCTTTTTCTTGGCCATTTTTTTCTACAACACAAATAGTCAATGTTTCCTTTTACACTACAAACTGGTGTAATGCGTGAAAACCTGGACTGGTGTTCACATGGCAGATGTTTACAGAGGATGCTGACTGAGTGAGAAAGACATGGCTATGAACACTTACAATTTAATTTACAATTTAAGGCACCTTTTAACTCTGCTTCATCAGATATCCTTATAAAGTTTTTTTTATTATTATTTTTTGTTTTTATTTTTCTATTTTTTAATGATCATCTTACATTGAAGTGGTCTGCAGTATCTCAGCTGTGTGTGCCGAGATCACAGGTCATCTGATGTTTTCCACCTCCACAATGAGCTTCAAACCTTCTAGAAAGATCACCTGAACCATATGTTTTGGGGATTAAATATTGTGAGTAGAACATGGATAACGGCATTATGAGATCTGGTTACAGCTTACAAGACTGTGATAGAAGGAAAGACTTTTTTCCATGTGCTGATGTGTCCTGATTAATACTCCACCCCATCCTGATGTCACACTGATGATGGGATAAAACATAGGAATGCATTTTTAATAAAGACAAAAATAGGGAATAAGAATGAAAAAGAACAAAAGAGACTCATTTGAAAGCTAGTTTGCGAAATAAAGAGAAAGAAAATAAAGAAAGTCACCTTTGCAGAAACCTTGCAGAGACTGATTCTGTTCCCACCATGGTCTGAGCAAGCAGCGGCTGCTGGGATCAGGCAAACACTGGTTTAATTTTATTCAGTTCAGACATTAATAAAATCTAAAAAGTAAACTGTGCAGGAGTGCAGTTATGATTTGCCTGGGTGGACACTAAAGAGGAGAGAACAGATCGTTTCGGGTCGGCTGCAGAGATAAAAATAATCCATGTGTTGAACCTCATACTGATGCTCCAGTCAGGGGCAAATTGCATAATAGAGTAGCTCCTTCATCTGCTGGGTATTAACACAGTCGAACTTGGCTGGAAACAGGAGACGACTCAGATTAAATATGAAATATTTGTCTATGCTCCATAAATTATACAAAGCTTGGCACAATGATATAATTATCCTCTCCTTTTGGTTTTTCCTGTGCACTCTTCATTTTCTGTTGAATATCAACAAACCAAGCAGGGCAAAACAATAAACATTAGCTGCATAGAGATGTCAGTTACAGTGGCTACAGAGCCATTATGTGGCATTCCCCCCGGGGTGGCACGGTGACTGGAGAGGGGGGGCGCTGGGATAAATGGGCCCAGTGTTTGTAATGGAGAGGAGTGTGGCTGCCAGCCAGGGATTTGAGTTAGCCGGCCTTGTACTGGAGAGGAACACTTCACACTCTGCCAAGTGGGGCTGCCCGTGCAGGGGATGGCATGGGGAGACCTCTCTCTTTTCTCCTATCTTTGTGTCTTTGTGAGCGCGCGTGTGTGTGAGTGTGTGTGTGTACATGCATGGTTATTGCGGTGCAAGAGTGTATGCATGTGCACTCGCGTGTTTAAAGGAGGTGATTAAGGAGAGTCCTCTGGAGCACGCTACTGGGTCCTCCTCCTGTATGTAGGCGGACAAAAGAAAGCGCTGCTCTGGCCTGTTCGCAGCATTTCCAGCTTGAGCTGCGGAGTAGCCATGGAGAACCTGAGTGTTGAAATGCCACATTGTGGGAGCAGATACGTCTCTGTTGAGAAGGTCTTCATTGGACTTTAAACAATCTTAAACATTTGTTTTTAAAAACAGGTAGGCTGGTTGAATTTTGCCTTTACACACACACATGTACACAGGAGAAGAGCACAAAAGCACAAACACACCAACACACACTCTAATTGCAGTAAGTGAGTGAGCGTTTGGAGCGGGTGGACAGGTCTGGCTGAGTGGACGGTTTCACGCGTTCATGCACTGCTGCACCAGCGGCATAATGAGGTGTGACGCATCAGACTAAGTGGCTAATGGGGTGTGAAGTCATTAGAACACTGCCTGTATCCATCCAACCCTCCCTGTCTCTAACTCCAAGCAACTCTATTTCATTTGTTTCTCTACCACTACCCTCTTTCTCCATCTTTTCCCTTTTTCCCCCAAATATTTCAGTTCACGTCACGACAGCTGGTTCAGTTCATCATTTCGTCATCAGCTGTGTCTTCTTATGCTGCATGTTCATCCAACCCTGAACAAATATTAAAGTTGTTTATCAGATACTTTGCATTTTACCTCATATGAAGTGTGCACACTTTAATCTTTATCTGTAAAGGTTATTTATTTTGCTCTGCCTAGGATTTGACTGTTACACTTACTAAATGTGAGATGTTCAAGAAAAAAACAGAAAGAGGGGGAGACCACCATCTGTTCCCAGAGATCAGACATGCTCGTAAACAGCAGTAAGAATAGAGAACTGACTGAAGACAGTGAAACTAAATATCTTTGTCCTGCTGTCATTTTCATATTTGGCACCCTCTGATCTGTGCTGCTCATTTGCTCACTGGAGTACAGGCATGGCTATCACTATGTGCCCCCTGACCTGCTGCAGCAAACTGAGACATTAAGAAAAACATCACAAAACATATGGTCAGCAATCGTAAAAATGTAGCTTCAGTGTTTTCAATGGTATGTCTGCCCTCTCAATCCAAACATGCTGTTTATTAACGCTGGGTTTCCATGTCAGAAGAGGTCTAAATTAAATTTAAAGACCCAGCATCCACACATGTGTACATTACATCTCTGCCTCTCAGACCCATGATACTTCATTTTAAAAACTTTGACTTATTTTTAGTGGGGAAAAAAAAAAAAAAAAAAAAAAAACATATTTAAGTACACTAGCACTACTAACGAACAACTAAAAAAAGAGCTTGTAACACAAATAATCAAACTTCCTATATAATGACCAACTTTAGTTATTATACTTATAAGGTCTTATTTATCCCACATAGCAACATTAATTAAAAATTGCACACCAGACAAAAGCTCAGGTCTTAAGACATTAAGATCAAGGAATTTAGGACCTAGAATGGCCTGGAGCTCATTGTTTATATTTGTTTTTTGTTTTGTTTGTTTTTTATTACAGGAACTTCCAGGGTGCGAGTTACATGACATTGACACTGGTGTTGAAGTTATTAATGTTTTATAGTTTAGCCACCAGTTCAAACAATCAAGCCTCAAACCAATAGTGTTCTTTGAACTGTGACAAAGCAGATATTGCTCTGAGAAGATATGGGCAAATAAAACAATAACAAAGTGTTCATTTGTATTTTTTTTTCTTTTTAAAATCAGGATCTACAGCAATGTGACCTGAAGTTTAGCTGAAGGGTCATAGTTTTTGCACAAACAGCATTTCATATGTCATCACAGTTTTTCTAATATTGACAAAGGACTTGTCAAACAAAATACTCATGAAGTCTCAAAACACCTTAATAAAATCAAAACTACTTAGAATTGCATATTTCACCCCATTTTTTTTAAATGATTTGATTTTTATTCCACATTTTCTTGTTGCAACGAAATCCCGGATGAGACTAAGAGAGGATCATGATGAAAGCAGTGGCAGCAGAAAGAAAAAATTACCATATAGCACATAGGTAACCATTTTTTATTATCATTTATTTTAGGGATGCACGATATTGGATTTTTGCCGATATCCGATATGCCGATATATCGGAACCCCTTTTGGCCGATACCGATACCGATACCGATACCGATACCGATACCGATACCGATACCGATACTCACAAGTTTGTTTGTTTTTTTCACTGTAAAGAAAGCTAAGTCTATTCTGTACTGGAATTTATATGTTACTCTTATTGTGACGGTCTTATTTGTTTAAGAAACACACATAACACAAGACAAAAAAACATTTGATTTTACCATAAATAAGAAATGTATTATTTTTTCAAACTCAAGACATTCAGTATTGAAATACAGAAAAATAATTTCTTTAGATCACATGAACTTTAAATGTACAATGCATTTTTAAACATAACCAAGTTGCATTTGATTATTTTAGAGCTACTGTAACAACCTGGTGACAGACAGAGCTCTGCAGTGCAAATAAATGAAGTTCTACATTTTATTTAAGGAGCTTATTTTTCAGATGGAAAATAAAAATAATGCTAACTGAATAGCACATTATCGGCTGTGCATATCGGCAGAAATTTTCATATCTGCTGATACCGATAAACAGGTTTTTAAGCTTTTATCTGCCGATACCGATATTGTGCCGATAATATCGTGCATCCCTAATCTATTTATTTATTTATTTTGTCAGATTTTGGATCAGCCAACATTCAAAACTAAGAAAAAAATGGGGTCTTTGAGTTCCTGAAAGACAGAGGCAGATGTAGAACTTTCTAAAATAGGAGGCCCAACTGGGACATCAGCTTATATAAGGGTGGCTTTGCATGTGTGCAGGTACACATAAAAATAAACAGTCTGTATTTACCCCTCTTAACATCAAAAATCATATCTGCCCTAAAAACTAACATATCGTACTAAAAATACACATCCAAAGGCTTATTTGTAAAGTGGAACAATAAGTAATCTACGGCATTAACACTGAAAAAAGAGAAGGCAATCAGATTAGTTCCTCTGCTCGAAAGTCCCCTCAAACAACTCAAATTCATCATGATGTAATTTCAGTAAAACTTTTTTTGATGAAAATCACTCAGACTACTATTGTTTAACATAGTTCTGGGTGGCTTCAGCAACACATGTCTCAGTGTTGAGCACAGTCACACACAAAGTAAAGGAAGATACACTGTATTTGAAAAGAATTACCACTACTAGAAACAGAAAGGACACAATATCCAATTGTGTGGTAAGACTCTGACAAAACTGTTTAAAACTGGCACAGTCAAGACAAAGTCCACAGAAATCAGAACCTCATATCTCACTCTTCTCAGCTGTCCTCTGACTGCTCAGATGTTTGTAGTTTATGATGTTTGCGTGTCCTGTTTAATGCTGTTTCAATGGACCTGAGTGTAAGAGAGCACACCTGCAGCTGAGGTTCCAGGCCCCTGTGTGACTTCATTAACCTTCATTATCCTCGCAGCCAATCCTCCCACACATTTAGTAAAACAGCACAACTGAACTGTGCAGAAGTTTCACCTGACAATCTGAAGTGGTCTTGTTTTTGTATATTTCCAGAGCAGCTTCAGTGTTGACATTCTTTTTTTTGTACTATCTATTGGCATGTGCTCAACATGAATAACACAGACTTCATGGTAAGACTTGGACTGCAGGGGCTGCAAAAGCTTGACTAAACTGTGATGAAATCATTAATATGAGAGGATTTGCTCCACAAAAACATTTCCATATTTTTCAATGCTGGCTTTTTCTTGTCAGGGAAACAACCACTCATAAAGACAAGTAGTTTTATGTTATAGTCTTTCCTTACACTTTCCTAATCATTCTTCAGCACTACCCACCAGTAAACATGTAAACAGTTGCCTTCTGTTGGTATGCGATTTAAGTCTGAGCTAACTCATATAAAGAGCACAGAAATGTGTTTGTAGTCTTAAATGACTCAGAAATCAGTCTTTTTGGGCAGGTCTGGCTTTAGAACTAGTCAGATAATGTGAGAGTGTGTCTGTGTGAGTATGTGTGTTCATCCACCCACTCCCACTCTCCAAAGTGAGGGGAGAGAGAAGTCCTGGAACACAGTGAAACATCAGATTCCCCCGACAAAGGCAGACACTGTCCCCAGGCACTGATCCAGGTTAACTTTCACATTCTATCGTATAACAGTGAGGTCAGGGGCTTTGATAGGAGAATCTGATTCCACAGCAGCCCATGGTGATAGCCCTTCCCGTGGAGCATGTCTCCTCCCACCAGGGAGAGGGAGATAACACTGACAGGCCGGGAGCTCTCACAGACCGGGGGAATCAACAGTTTAATGCTGCAGACTTCTCTCAACTCCCATCAGACCTCATCAGGATCTCACAGTTTGTCTTCTTAAAGCACCATGCCAGGGGGGTTTGCATGTCTTTGCACATTTGCTACTTTTCATGAATCTTCCACGTAACAACAAGTTACACTGCAAACATCTCCCCTGCGTTTAGAAGAGTCTTTTTTTTTTTACTCTTTCAAGTATCAGTGTGCCATCTTCTGCTCAATAGACCAATAGATGAACTGGTGGTTCATATTCTATCACTTAAACAAACTGGTCAGCTCTCCTTTGATCCAGTTTTATAAAGTTTTGAGATAACTGTTAAATTTCCAGATGAAGCTGTAACTAATACTTATATCAGAAATACTGTGGTGCACTACTGATCAAGTAAGTTTGCTCAACATGTAGGAAGGTATGGGTACTGTTTTTATCATTGACTGTATATATTAACCATTGTATGGTTCTGAAGCCAAAATACCCCCATCACAGTCGCCAGCATTGGCAGCCATTGTGCAGCCAGAGTCTGCGCAGTAAGGACTGTGAGGGATTCTGGGAGAATCTGAGTGGAGCCGGGTGACAAAAATAATAACTATATTCCTTTAAGAGTCCAATCTCTTTTTGGCTCTCCTGCCTGATGTATTTTACAATCCCCCCAAAAAAATCTACAAGAACAGCAGCTGTCAATCATCATTGAAGTAACGTAAACTTAGTTTACGTTACTTTTCAGAAAAAAGAGGACTTGAATACAAGACAGCCAAATAATATGTTCAAATCACCACAACAATCAGATGTGAGAAACATTTCTACGAGGTGTATTCATTTTTTTTTTTAAGTTTGACCACAGCCCATCTGGAATGACTGGAAAGCCAGATTTTTTTACCTATACTGCAGCCAGCCACCAGGGGGAGCAGTTGTTGTAGCGACCTTACTTCAAGCCAAGCAAGATGACATCCATTTTTTTTTACAGTCTTAGTTATTTTTACTGAGCAGATACAGTACCGCACCTACTGTTAGGTGAAAATATGTAATAAAACACACAACTGAAATTAATTCAAACCCTTGCATTTATTTCTTTTAACCTGTGATCGGTTTCGTGCTGTGAACTCAAAAGTGGTGAACCTGAGAGTGCTCTCACGATTCATGGCAAAGTTTGTAGGTTAGAGGCTGTGCCATCTAGTCTTGATCCAGAAAAACCTGGTTTCAGTGTGGGAACTGCTCTTCACTGTAAACCGTGGCATGTGTTGTTCTGTGAGTGCCTTTATGTGCAAGTTTGTGTGTTTGTGTCTCCACATCCTTAAAAGCAGGAGAGAAGAGCTGCAGTAACAATAACAGCACAGTAAAAATTCAGATTTATTATTACTTAATTAGGTTACTGTATAACAAATATAACTAAAACTTACCAGCCTAAAATCTGTGAACATTTGGAATTTGAAAGGGGTTAATTTTGGATCTTTAGTTATTCAATTCTTTAATTCTACTTTCAAAGGATTTTTTTTTAATAATATTTCTTTTAAAATTTTATACAACATGAAATCCCAGTCTGACCAGGCTATAACCTTACTGTATCAAAACTAAAACAGGAAGTCAAACTGGTTCTCATTCACAGTGAAAAAGTCTACGGCAGGGTAATAAACAACCGCAAGCCAGACGTTTCAGCCTTTGTGTCACAGCTCACCAAGCCCCATTGTGAGAAGCGATGTTCATCTTATTTAAGCAGGGGATAAAGAAGTACCTCTCTTTTTATAACTTTTTAAAATCATAATCTGCTTTCCTATTCATTCACTTAACAGAAGTTAGGAGTTATCCATTGTCTGTACAGCCTAATATTCTTACACATTCATAAATAGTCCTGGTAGCAAACATTTAACCCCTAAGGTAACCTTTAGTGAAAGCACTGTGTTACATGATCACATACACTTGTTTAAATCTGAACTAAAGAACTTTAGTTTTATTAAACATTGTGAGTTGGTGTTCTTGACCCATTTGCTTAGAGCAAACACAGTTGTTGAAAATGATCATGAGCTTTGCCTCTAACACATAGTTCTTACTCAGCGATTGTATCAACTCTATTCTTCAACTGCACAGCTGCGGTATTCCTGTGAGCCGCACAAGTTGGGGTACATATTTGTCTAAAACATATTCTCTTACATAAGCATAAAACTACATTTACTAACAAAATAAACAAAACCAATTACATTTCCAGTTCATTGCACCTCCTACTACCAAGGGCTTTAAATATGTCCTTTAGAAATGTGCAAATGTTTCAGAGAAAGTAATCCCTGTGGAGATTGTATGTCCTTGAATGTCTGAGTCCAAGTCTGCAGAGCAGTGTATGAACAAACTAAAAGAGTAATGAAAAAGAAGTATTTTATCAATGACAAGAAATACAAACTGACCTTACATACACTACCTGGACCAAGTTTAACCTGCAAATCAACTTAAAATACAAACACTCATTAAAGGTATAAAATTCAAAAGCAAAACGCTACATGATTTTTTTTTTTTTTTTGAGTTTTTGCATCATGTGGTTAACACTATTAATTTCAACTTTTAAATAAAAGGTATGTTATTAAAGGGGTTGTAAGGAGTTTTTAAGTGATCTCGAAAACATCTCCCTTCTAAACATATGCCTGATAATAATCCACACTTTAAAATGAGATTATCAGCGCCAATATGGGGTATTCCAAAATGCTTCTTCTTAGGTTCCTGATAAGGTCCAGCAGGACCAGATTGATTTCAGCATGTCAAAGTCTCTATGACAACGCCACGCCAGCTGATGAAGTTTAGTAGTGAGAGGAGAGATCTGTGTTTTCCTCTGCTACAGAAAGGGCAAAAAAGGACAGAGACAAAAAGGACAAAGCAGCGGAAGAAAGCTAGACTGGAGAATGATAGAACACAGGCTAAAGGCTAAAACATGAGCTAAAGACAAAAACATGGGCTAAAGTGTTTGCTGAAAACCAGTCCTAGAACTGGTGTGGAAACTAAACCATGAACCACCAAATTCTATCAAGAAATTCAGATAAGCTTAACAAACCCAAACACTAAAAGTAGTGTTAGTGTATAGTCATTTTGTTATTATCAAGTTAAAAGTCCATCAGTTCCAAAGTTTTGGCTCTCAGTTTACACACCTGCTCCTTCAGGTAACTTGGAACCTTGCCTGCTGTCCCGTTAGCACAGAAGTTTCTGCCCCATCTTATTTCTTCCATTTAGACTCAATCTCTGTAATTCTTCTGTTGATGAAACCCCCTGAGTCCATAACAGGTGGGAATCATTCAAAAGTGGCATAACTCTTTTTTTTGTTTGTTTGTTTGTTTGTTTGTATAGTTGTATTTTCTGTCTTTCGAAGCTCACAAACCCGAACAGCTCAATGTGCCGCAGACAGAAGGACACCTATGTGTCACAGACAAGAATAGTCCGAGAACAAATGGACTTCCTGAAGGTACAGTAAAGCACCGTAAATGGTGCTTTGGCAGAAGTTTGGTAAAATCAGCTCAATCACTGAGAAGAACTTCTCTTCTAGGTGGTTAGCAGCTTAGCATCTTTTCGGGTTTTCAGGCTGGTTTCTCAATAAAGGGGCTGTGTGACTTGGGTGTCCTGTGGCTATTCACCTCAAACAATCCCTCCTAAAAAATGCACAGACAATTCCTTTAACTAACCAAACCAACCAAAACAGAACAATACATTTGAAAGCAGGTATCAATCCTGGCCTTAACTGTGCACTCAATCAAATATTACATGGAGATCAAACACACTAAATCAAGAAACAATAAATGTGCAGGTCTTGTATTGACTGAAAGTTTGACATATTGAAAAAAGTCGTTAAAAAAAACGTAACATTGGCATCCTGGTTAATTGATATGGCTGTTAACAGCCAATCAGATTGCTTAGCAAAGTAATAAAATCTAGAGGCAACAGAACAAAATCTGCCTTTGTTTGGTGAGTCATTGTTGGATCGCACATTACACTTAAGCATTGGCAAGCATTCCTGGAAAAGTTATCGTCAAGATTAAGTCAAAGCAAATATATCTCACCCTCTTTCTTCTATCAGTGGGTTGGTTACGTTGTATAACATGGTTTAAAAAAAGCTTGTTAAAGGGTAAAAAATGGGTAAAAGTCATTTTAATTTAATTAATATATGAATATTCTAGGAAATGTTTAAATGACAAGCAAAGATACAGCACCAAATTCAAACCAACCATGTGGTCTCCCCTAGTTTCTCCATGTACTACACATTTCCTGACAGCTTAACATATCTACATGTGCTGTGTGCTACATGTGGAGCACATTTAATTTTCATTGCTCTCCAGAGCAAACCATGTGTAATTAGATCGATACTCACATTTGGCTATTTAGCTTTTAATATGAAAAGATTAGAGGTGCCCACGAAAGGATTAAATGTTCATTTAAGGACAACCAGAGTGTGGCCATTAGTCTTGAAAGGATTAAGTAAACTAATTAAGCAGAATTTGCATCCTGAGCTAATTGGGTGGATATATATAGAGAATCAGAGGGATGCAAAGGGTCAGGGTTGTGTTCTTTGTTTTTAACTTAACAATCAGACAGGGAAATATCTCTTTCTTTAACACGGCAATTCAAAGCTTAAAGATTTTCATAAAGTGATGTGAAATGTTCAAATTAAAGGGGCATGACAGACCCATCGAACAATGCAGATACCTTCATTATTAAAGGAAGAAAGGAGACCGACTCTATTGTCAGAAAGGTCTGATCATCGGTGAACAGTCACTGCAGTGAAGCAGGACTGTGGCCATATGCACACAGCTGTATAAGTGCATCCTGGGATGGAGACAGACAGGAAACTGGGGCCTCATTAAACTGGTGCTCAACCAGGTAAGCAGCAGGACTCAAGAAGCTTCTGCATGTGACACTGCAGCCAAAATACTCAATAAATCGATAGGTTAGGAGCACGGTATGAAGAATATGAACATGTCCCCAATTTTGGCTGAGAACTTTACATTTATCAAAGCACACACTAACCCTTCATTGTCCCTCTCAGTGTGACTCTTTAGCCACACTTTCCTTGAGCCCTAACTACCAACAGACAGAGGTAATGGCGAATGACTCGCTCACACGGTTCCATTAGACCAATGGTTCCCCCTTCTATTACATTTCATTCAGTGATGTTCATGGTCATAACAGGCCGAGTGAAATGCACTTGCCATCACAGTCTTACCGTAGTCCATATGTCAGATGGGGGCTCTATGGCCTAGCCATTGCGGAGGGGTCAATCTCTCAACCCTAATAGCTCTCTTTGGGTCATGTGACTGCCAAGTACTCTGGAACACTCGTTACGGCAGATAGGAGCAGGAAATGATTATCAGGAGGTCAATTTATGCAAGGGAGAAGCAGAATGACAGAGTGAGAGGTCAGAGCTCGTCCATATCTCTAGGCATTAAAGATTGACATGCAGAATCTGAGAAGGCCCCCACACCGCCGCACTCCGCACCACACACACGCACTTCTCCATTTAAATATCTGACAGACGATGAAAGTGCAGCCATTAAAATGTCTGCCGAGCGCTTCAGGAATGAAATGGGGGAGATAAAAGAATTCCCCTGGGTAATCAACGGGGCTATGAATTAGCCCTGAGTTTTAGATGGGGGGGTTAAAGGATCCGGTGCATGTTTAACTCATTTGTCGTTCCATCCTTCTGAAAACATCAGTCCTGGGAGGATGCTATGAACAACTTTATGCTCTCCAGCCCAAAGGAGAAAGTCTGGCACTTGATAGCACTTGAAATGAGGGAAATGGAGAAGGTTGAAGGTATGGGAATGCCATTTTCTCTCTTTTAAACGGTAATACATTTCCTCAGGGCATTTATGAGCGTTTCTATAAGTTATACTGCTCACTCTTTACTTTAACAAAGTTTGGGCTCATCAAAGTTGCTCTGCAAAGCAGATGTCAAAATTAGGTGTCTATCAACCGTTAGGTTCTGCGCAATATTGCTCAAACTGTTGGAATTCCTTCAAAGATAGGGTTTCTGCATTTAGCCATAGTCTTAAAAAGAAAGATTGTTTTTCCTGTTTCCACCAATAGTGCAAAATCAAACAGGCTTTCTGATTTCGAAGTAAAATGCTGAAAAAAATTAAACGTAGAGCATACGCTTAAACTGAGATGAGTTCATGGGTTAGAGTCTCTCAAAATTAGCTGAACCACATGGAAGACCAAGCTAAATCTGCAGGAAACTGTAGCCTAGCTCGTGTGCTGTTTCTCTGGGCAGCCACTCATTGTGGCTTGTAGTCTTAATAATGACATGTAATAAACAAGGCGCCACCCTGTTGGTTGGGGGTTCCCCTCTCTTCTTTGTCCGTTTCTTACCATTTTTCATCTTTTTTCGTCATCTTTGCATTTGTAGTGGACCATTACTTTGTATGGTTTATTTATTGGTCGTGGACACCAAACTGGTTTTGTCTTCAGTGTTATTTTGACTATTTTTGTCTGGAGATCCTTCATGTAACCATGGCCGCATTATTTACATGTGAAATCAGCTGTTAGCAGCCTGTAGCATGTCAATGCTAACTGGTTCAAGGCCTGATGTCTTCTCACAAGGTGTGGACGACGTGCTGGTTCTCAGGTGTGAGCTAAAAAGTGACAACATCAACCTGTCCTTCCATCCATTGTTATTGGGAACGTACGATCTATCTCCAGTAAGATGGATGAGCTAGCTGTGCTAACCCAGCAACAGAGGGAATACCAGAAGGCAGAGTAGCGTCATGCTATTCATAGACATGGCTACATTGGAAGAGCTTCACCTGCTGTGAGCAGACAGGATCCAGGAGACAGAGACTGAACAGACTGCTGAAGAAGCTCAGTCCTGGACCCTGTGAAGGTGGAGGCTGGCTGAACTGAAGAATGATGGACAAACTGTCAGCATCCATTTTCTTATGGACCTTTTCGCACTTTCTATACACTTACTTACTTTTGTTTTCTTGATTGCTGCTGTGAATCTGGAATTTCCCCTTGGGGGTAAATAAAGTATTTGTTATTCTTTCTATACTAAAAGACCAGGACTTGCTGAATTTATACTGTTTGCTGTTGAAGAATGGTGTTTTTTCTCTCTGGATGGGTAAGAGGCAAAGCACACCTTAGGTTCTTGCCAATATTAGGAAGCTTCGCTTCAAGACCAAACCAATCAGGCAGTGGATATAAACCACCAACTCTTTCCCCTACCGTTGGTTTTGCTCTTTTAGGACCTCAAGGGTAGGACCTTGAAGGAACAAGAGTCAAACTGCTGCTCCTTGACTCAAAAAGGATGTGGATCAAGATGCTTCATCTGGAGGTATTCCTGGAGCATCCCACTGGGAGTCAACTCAAGGACACCCAGGAAAGGAAGGGATTATTCAGGCTCCCCCTGGAATCTCCATGGAGCTGAAGGATGTGGTATAGGAAGGCATGTGTGGGCTGATTTTCTGACTTGGCTGCTATCTATCAAGTACCTGACTTTGTACAACACTTAACTCTATCTTTGACACACACTTTGTTCTTCATTTCTTTGTGGTTATGCTTTTTTTTCAATAAAAAGAAAAATAATTAAAAACAAAAGCTGCTCTTTGGCTTTTAGATTAGTCTAATTTAAACCTTTAAAAGGAAGATCATCGTCTTTTTAATTGGAGTCATTTCAGAGCTAAACAAAGCCAATGACAGGGAATCCTCAAGTTACAGACCAGCACCTGCAGTGGATTATTTTGCATACAGGTAATAATAACATTGTATCCATTGTACTGGTATAAGATAGGAGACGTAAATGAGGAACCAGACCGGTCACACTGAAGCTTTCCTTAAGTGAGGTCTTATCATGTTTGAACACCATATTTCAGACGTAGTGGTAGTGTGAGAAAGCCAGACTACCATCAGATAAAGCCGACTGCGAGGCAATTTCAACCAGACGTGATATCATTCAGCTGCCTGAGAATGTACACATTGTGCGCCCTGAGCAGGAGTCCCTTCATGAACATTTTGTATGGCAACTTGCATGGCTGAGTTGTATCAGAGCTCCAAGCGAAAGCAAAATGTGTTTCTGTTATTTACCATAACAGCAGATAACAACAATAACTATTCAGCTGGCACAAACAGGAATGTATCAGCTTATGCAATTTTCCCAAATGTGAGGGTATTTCATGCTTTCACAGAAGGAACAGACCATTGTGAGGTTTTTTTTTTCCTTAGCAACAGCTAAATGTGTCATCTGCTAAATTGTAATTCAACTCATTCCTGTGAATCTCCTTACAGAGCTATGAGGAGATGCACAGCTAGAACGGACACTTAATTTAATTGACTAAAGTGAGGGGAAGTGAACGCTACTTCATGCAGTGATTGCAAGAGATGCATGATAACCACCAGGTGGAAAAAAAACACAAAACAAAAAACAACTGCTACTTACAACCAACACTCACTGAGCTGTAAAATATTTATTTATTCGCGAGGAAACGAAGCTTTAAGAAGGCTGATAAAAACATTAGCGATGCTTGGTTGGAGGTGCTAATGTGACAGAAATTGGTCTCTGTTTCTTACACCCAATATCAGCAGTTCTCAGGAAGCAGATACTGAAATGCACACAGACACACAAATCTCTAAATTTTGAGACAAATATTCACAGGTTGAACCTTTCCACACAGGTTCTCTTGAGGTTAAAAGTGACTTTAGAGACTACAAACACAGCAGAAGTTGGGATTATTGTTAAACTGCCTACCTGGTATGTCTGTTAGCATGGTAATTTCTCCTCTGCTTGTTAATTCGGATGTGGTATGTTTCACATGACACGCTTTAAAAACACTTTGTGTTGTTGCCACAAATTAAAAACGTCCAATCTATTTTTATAGGTGCTGCTGTGGATCAGCAGTAAGTCCTCATCTTTCAGACAGAAGGTGGGGGGTTTGATCCCAGCCCCTGCAGTTGAACCTCAGATTGCTCTGCTATTGGTCCCCTACTGTAGCAGCCTCTTCCATCAGTGTGAAAATGTGGTCTGGATGGGGCGACAAGCTTAGAGTCGACTTAGAAAGACTAGTACAAGTCCATTTCCTCGTCCAGCCACTACATTTTGTCAGTCTGTTGCTCCATGTGACAATTCACAGACAGCACTTTCAACTGCACTCAGGGTTCCCCCCACACAAAAGGATATCTAAAACTTATACATACAACATTTTTAGTTTCAGCTTTATCAAATATTTGTGGGCAGCTGTGGCTCAGTCCTGAGTCGTCTCTCAATTAAAAGGTCAAGGGTTGGATTCAAAGTCCTGCAGTCACATACCAAAGTGTCCTCCAGCAAGACACTGAACCCCTTGATTGCTCCCAGTGTTGGTCAGTGTTGTTTGGATGGATATGAATGAGTTAGCTAAACTGATGATTCCCTACCATGGCGGTATCTGCCATCAATGTATGGATGTGGTGTGGATGGATGAAAGAGACTAGAAGTGTAAAAGCGCTTCAAGTGGTCAGAAAGACTGGCAAAACGATACACGAGTACTGCTCCATGGTCCAAATATGTGTAGGCATGATTATCTTCCAAGCAAATCTTGGGATATAAGGTCAGTCCTAACCCCTTGATGCCTGTTGTCGCCAATTTGTGACATACACTGTCAGGTCTTGATGCAGCTGAAATTACCTTTGCATCTCATTGTTACCTATTGATTCATATTCTACACAAACCAAAAGATCATATCAGATCCACTATGTCACAATATGTTGTAGGGATAGACCGATTATCGGGGCCCATATTTGGTATTTTGAGACATATCAGCATCTGCCTTTTTTTTCATCTGACGGCCGATCAGAAACAAATTTAAAACTGCGTTATTGCGGCTCTAATGCAGCTGCTCCACTGTCTGCAATCACTAATCAGTACCCAGCACTGTCCCACCCACAGTACCATCTGATTGGTTACAAGCAGAGCCATGGCTTAAGAAACAGCCAATCAGCAGTGCAGTCATTACAGTTAAATGCAGTTACATTGAAATTTTGGAAAACTTTAATTACTGTGGAACACTTTAGCTATTTATTTTTTTAAATTTTTCATTTAACTTTATAAAACCTGCTGCTAAGCCTCGTAGCTGTTTAAAAAACTCATGCTTAAAGGTATTTGAATGAAGTCAAGTGTTGGAGTTTGTATTGTTTAAAATTTTTACGCCAATATTTTCACTTCGACTGCAAATTAATATCGGCTTCAAATATCTGTTATTGGCCTCCTTGGCTACAATCGGTATCGGCCTAAAAAAACAAAACAAAAATAACATATGGGTCTATCTCTAATATATTGGTCAGGGGATGAACTTCTCATGTCCGTATATATTATATAACTTAGTTATAACCATTGTGTGTAGTATACTCAAATGTACAATCTCCATTTAATAGAACATCTGTAAGACTGCAAAAACACATAAAACAATCTACTTTTATAATTGTTTATCAACTCAGGCAGTAAGGGGTAAATAAACTTCACAGAGCAAGATAATCAAAAAAAAAAAAAAACAATACAAATCTCTGGGTTTTGCCAGTTTTTGGTGGGACAAAGGATCCACACCAAAAATCAGCTGATTATCTTGGAGTGTGTACCCCATTAACTAAAAAGTGGATAGTTGGTTTCACATTGCATGGTTAAACATTGACAGGACTTGAATGAACATTTGAGGAATTTTTATTGGAATATTTATACTTTGTGATCAAATGTATTAAAACATATTTTTGGTGTCTCCTCTGGTGCTAAATGTGCTGATCACAAATTGTTACAAAAAATAGAAAAACACCAAGTAGGAATCAATGTGCTCCTTCAGACCCATGCAGCAGAGAAAGTGTTAAAGCCAGTGCTTGTCTCTCGGGTGGGCTGGACTGAAGCTGGCTGAGGAGGATGACTGAGGTGAAGGGGTTAGGAGAGGAGCGAGCACAGCTACAAGGGCCTCTGTCCCAGGCCAGGCTGTGAGCTGCAGCCCTGTGCTGATAAGACTGTAATAGTCCTCCTTAGAGGACCCAGGGCTCCGCTCCCCTTATTAGTCATTTATCACACCTGGCAGCCTCACTGAACCATAATTACTCTTCCCTTATCCCCCCGCACTGTCATGTCCATGAGAGCGAGTGGGGCAGAGGGGGAGGAAGAGAAATAGCTGTGAGAAACAGTGTTCGCAGAGAGTGGACCCAGAGAAGGACAGAGGAGTTAGAAGGAGAGTGAGGAGAAGGAGAAAGTGCTGGTGAAAAGAACAAAGTGTAAACGAGACATATGAATACTATGAAGCAAATATCTGCCTGGGAGACATCACAGAGTTTTTTTTTTTTTTTTTTTTTTCACAGGAAAGAGACAGAACAAAACTGCTTTGAAATTTATCTGAAAAGAAGAAGAAAGTCTACCCAGGTCAAACCAAACAATTCGGTATTTGATGACAAATATTTTTCTTGCAATGTTCTTTTGTTGCACTGGATACATTAAATCCAAATGTTTATCATGCAGATGAAGAGTAACAGCGTTTCAATTAGCGCTGATGGAAATGTGATTGAAGTAGAATCTGTCACTGATATCAAATATGGCACCTCATATCTCTGTATTGGCAGCAGCAAGCTCTCCCCTCTCGTGCCAAAAGTCGTTAAACTTTGCACAACCTCTCCTCCCCCGTCTGTTTTGAACACAATACTGAGCTTGTCAAAATTGCTTGCAACACTTACATTTCTTTCACGAGTGAGTTAGTGGGGCATTTTGTGCGCCAAAGTTTAACTTTGTTGCCACGTGCCTGGCTGTCACGAACGCGCCCTCCTTGACACTGTAAGCAGATCCAGATGTGAGCCACATGCTTCCAATACAGAGCTGAGGTTTGCCTACTACAGCCCAAACCACCCAGCCCTTAATGGGAATCAGGTCTCACACACTCCAGTCAGCGGTGTATTGTAAGGGAAGGGGTTTCACCTTTAACAAGAGGACAAGAATGAAAACGTGTAATTATTCTGATCTTTTACTGTAAAAAATGTTGTGAAAATGGATGCAGTTTTATTTTTTTATAACTTAAGTTGTGCTTGTGGATCCAAATACCAAGATGATTGTGGGATCAAGTTGTAGGTATAAATATAAAACAACCCCTGCACAAACAACTCTGATGTTACTTTACTGACTTTTCTATTGTTTGACTGAAAAACAATAGGGTTTCTTGAAAAATAATGTGAAAATGAGGAAAAAAATGAATCCGAAATATAAAACAAGAGGAAAATATTCATGTATGTGTGGGAAGAGGGGGCTTTTTTTCAACTTTTCTTCCCCCCTTCCCCCATTTCAGTCTCAATAAACACATGAATTTTCATTTTAGGACCAGACAATCAAACAAACGTAGACGAACATCTAAAATTGTGAGGAGGAGCAGTTTGAGTGCTCAGTCTCCCTGGGTGTCTGTCAGATCCCGGGCCCAGCAAGTTAAAATCCTGCCAACAGTTGTGTCGTCCTTCACAGATGGAGACCACACTGGTGCTCACACAGCTCAGTCCAGATGTGTGAAAAGAGGACGAACAGAGGGACCAGGCGAGAGAAAGTGGGAAGAGAAATGGGATTGCATGAATTCTGCTGTCATTAAAAAAAAAAAGCCAACAGATGTGCGAGTCCCCAAGGAGAGACATCTGGACTCTCTGTCTCCCCCTTCCTTTCTCTCTCACACACACTTTTCATCAACTATGTAAGGTGAGAAAGTGAAGAACGCTCTTGGCTTTTAAGATCCGTATTGCCGCCTTCCTCCATTTTAACAGGCGTTTTATGGAGCGGCTTCCTTAATAGCCACTCACTTATAAAACAAAGCTGTAATGACATGCAAATGACTCACAGGGAAACACTGTAAAGAGGATGTGATGTATGGCCCGTCTGTGCACCGCAGATACACACTCATACACACCAAAACTGTAACACACCAACAACAACAAAAAAGTACCTCACAGAATGACCTATAGAGATAGTTTTCAGACTTTTCTTCTCTCCCCTCCACACCAATAAAAAAGAAATACAAGACCTGCCCATGATTATGATTTCATTTACCATAACTGGAGAAATACTTCGGCTTTCGCTCATGTTTCATATCTAGAAGTTCTTCAAGGAGAAAGCAGTGGACTGGAGTGTGAAACAATAAATCAAGAAGCTGAAGACGTTCAGACAATGGCCACACAAATCCATTCCTGTTTGCTGAGTTCAGAGAGACTCTCTACAAAGAGAAACCAGGAGACGACATTAACATGTTCTGACCAAGCTACAGGATTAAAAACTAAAGATGCAGGGAAGAAAAA
The DNA here is from genome assembly GCF_033239565.1 of Halichoeres trimaculatus. Lineage (NCBI taxonomy): Eukaryota > Metazoa > Chordata > Actinopteri > Labriformes > Labridae > Halichoeres > Halichoeres trimaculatus. The sequence continues at coordinate 29,018,831 of NW_027437181.1, forward strand.
AAGCAGCTTCTTCCAGTGTGTGAAAAGGTCATCAGAAGGTCACAGGAAAAGCAAGGTGTAGATTTATTTCTCTGTCTCAGCCTAGCTTCCAAAGTAATGCAAACTAGAAAATCACTCAGACAGCACGCTACATTTCAGTCCTACTTTAATGTTATACTCCCTTTCAGCAGACTGTCTGCTACAATTTGGTGTTAGTTGCAGGTTTGTACAATGACTTGTTACCTGAAAATGCTGAAAATTATGATGACCCAGTACAGATTTCATTGTCCAGATCTTAGTATCCAGAATATTGTCAGGATCTGGATCGAACTTTTACATCTGTCAGAAATTATGGTGACCTTGTCTTGTATTGTTTTGCAAAGCAATCCGACCATTTATGGTGGAGTTTTATACACATATGGTGAAAACGGCCCTATCTCACAATGATAAAGAATCCTTTCAAAAAAATCCTGGATCCAGACAGTGATCCGGATCATCTCCAAAATGGAATCACTTCCTCCTTCCGTTTTGAGCATTTCCTGAAAATTTCATCAAGATCCATTGGTTTGATTTCAGGTTATGTCGTTCAAAGACAGACAGACAGACAGACAAACTCCCCTAAAAACACAACCTCCTTGGCAGAGGTAATTGGGTTGTAGAAAATTTTGAACCTTTAAAAAGTCATATGCTGGTTTCTGAAGCAGAGTTTTGAATGGTGGCGATCTGCAGAACAGAAAGGTTTTGCCAACTTTTGGTCAACTGATCTTACAAGGGAAAGAGAAAGAGAAGAGGTGGCATTTTACCTCCTTGTTTACAGCTACAATGAGCCCCATGCCTATCAGTTAAATCAGGTACACCTATTAATATATTATGTTATCATTATGCCGAGTTACACCCTTTTTCCAAATATCTTCAAAATGGATGTTGTTAAAAAAACAAAGGTTGAGTTTTTTTATATAGTGTTATAAATAGTGTAATAGTGTGACATATGTTGACCCACAGCCACAGACTGTTGTTGACAAAGACCAAATCAGAAGACTTTCCTCCTCTTGACTTTTGCCGCGTTTCCACCAAGCAGACCAGTTTGTCAGTCTCAGTTTGGTACGCATTTTGTGCCGTTTCCACTGACTTATCCCAGGACAGATCCCCTAATAACCGAGACGAGCCGTCCCACTTTTTGGGACCCTTTCGTATGGGTGCCAAACTGAACCGATCCTCTCTCGGAAAGTGGAGCTACCACACTGCAGACCGTTGATTGGTCAAAAGAATCGTCACTTACCGTGCGACAGCGGCTGCATTTCTCCTGGCGGCTTCTCTTTCAGACTTCTCTGAAACAAAGCTTGATTGCACTTTGTATCAAAGAGCTACATGCCAATCACAGAGAGGATGAAATGCTGGATGTCTTCTATCTATGCTCTTTGTTTACTGTGTCGTGTTTCTCTTCTTCATTGGATTAATTAGCGGGGTAAACTGTGTCGCACTGCTACAGCGTCACACTATAGTTTAACTGCTACGGCTTTCAGCATCTGGCTTACACACCACCTACCATGAGAGGGCACAGTTTGCTGCAGAAACGCAAAGGGATCAGACTTAACTGTACCAAACCAAGTCAAACCTTACTGAACCAAACCGGACTGCTTGGTGGAAACGGGGCTTTTGATTCGTCAGTAATGGAGAAATGACACTAACAAGCAGACCAGTGTGATTTAAGTTCACCTGTTTGTAACAAAACGCTGTGAGCACAGTGCTCAAAATGCTAAACTGCAGTGGTTACGAGGGAAAAAGGATTGAATGGACACAGGCTCAGTCTTCAAGAGATATGAGTTTCCCAAGAGTTGCTGTTGTTGAGTCTGTTTTTCTATTCAAGCCTGTAAATGAGTAGTTATCCTGTTTAAAGGGGGGCATTTTAACATTGTTTTCAATGGGGATTCTTTGCCTATTAAGCTAGCTCTGAATGTAAAGCCTGAGAACTTCAGTTGTACAAACTTTGGCTTTATTTTATCTAGTTGCTGCTTGTTGAGAAACTATTACTTCTCATGTACAGACAAAAGATCATCTAAGAGATAAACAAAATCAGCAGTGTACATCCTCACTGTAGCTTTGAATTATGCTCAGCATAGGTTTCCTGAGGTGGCTGGTTATATTTGAGTGTTATTTGGGATCAAATGATTAATTTCATGGAAAGCCATCAGCATTCAAACATGTTCAGTGAAAAACTTCTGCTAGTGTCAAAAACAACAATAGGCCCTAATCTTATTTCACTTTTCCCCTACACTGACTCCCCTCAGTTCATTCCCTCTCTTCAGTATTGGTTTATCCTCAAAAAGGTGTGTGTGTGTGTGTGTGTGTGTGTGTGTGTGTGTGTGTGTGTGTGTGTGTGTGTGTGTGTGTGTGTGTGTGTGTGTGTGTGTGTGTGTGTGTATACCGCACTCCTCTCAAGCTGCCAGAGCATCTGCATCCTGACTCCAATTAGGAGAACAAACCACAGGGAGGCATACCCACCATCAGGAGTTCAAAGGTCAGCTGACAGGAAGGAAAGGAAAAAAGGCAGCTAGACAGCCAGCCAGTACAGTGAATACAGCAGCAGAGAAAGAATCCTCTTTACAGTAAAAAGTGACAGATATAATCTGTCAGAGGTTCCCTCTGTCTCTGTCTCACGCTCTCGCTTTCACTCTGCGTGTCCCTGTCACCTCCTCAGTCTGTTTCCTCTTCCCTCTACTCTTCCTTGGTTTTGTTCTATTTATGACTTCCTCTGAAATCTCGGCGTCTCTCGCACACTTATGTGGGCCATAAATCAGCCGTTGAAAAGGACAGTGGACAGGAGTAGAGAGAGATGGAAAATCGAGGGGAGGGAGGCCTTCATCGTCGTCTGAGCAACCGTTTAAAGGCCCACCTGAGGGCTTTAAAAGTGAAACCTGCTGGAAATATTAGCCAACACAGGCAGACAGGAGGTCCAACAGCACGTAATGTTAGCACACTGTGTCGATGAGCCGTCAGAGTCACCTCTGCTTTATGACACAAATGACTGACTTATTACTTCTTCTCGGGGTGATTTAATTTCAATCTTTTTCATATAATTACATCTGCATTGATACATTTTTTCCTGTTTTATTTAACGAATAGCTTTGTGGACTGGTGGATGTGTTCAGTGCGAGCGTGCTGGGCCAGAGCGGTTCAGCAGATGCATGCCAGAGACTCGTATGGGACTCTGGGGTGATTAATTTTTGAAGTGTGTTGTAAAGAGCTATGAGATCCATAAACAGGAGAGTACACAACAGGCAATCCCCGGATAGTGACGGTCACAACACAGCTCACTAAGCACTATGGTCACATATAACCACAGGCAGTCATCATATCTGAAGCTAAACTGCTCAAATCAAACAGTGTCTGCAACATGAGAGCAACTTTGACAGTTGCTGCATTGTATTTAATCTGCTTCTGCAAAGGGATTGAATGCTTTTTATCCCCTGTCTGTTTCTGGCACAGTGACAATAACATCTGTGATCAGCTAGTATCCTTTTTTTTTTTTTTTTTTTTTTTACAAGCTACAGGTATAACCTTTTCTTTCACATGTCTCTCCCTCAGACACTGTACTTACATGTCTCAGCTGGGTTTCCTTCAGAAGAAAACAGCACTCCTTCAAACAATACCCCGCTAATCTCAGGAAGAAAAAGCAAGCCTTGAAAGAAAAGAGAAAGAAAGAGAAAGGGGCACTGTTGTTTCATTAATATGCCCCTGAGAGTCCGGTGGCAGTAGCAGAAGAATGAGAGGGGGGTTATCAGCCCTCATCTGTGAGGAAAGCTCCCCCCTCCTTCCCTCGTCTCTCACTAGACTGTGCGTCCATCAGGCCTCATTACTCTAATGGTAGTGGCAGTGATTAAGGCTTCCTGGCTGCAGACCCCTTTGTTTGTTCGCTTGTGTTTCCCCTCCATAAAGACGGTCTTCAGGATGCCTGTGGGCCCAACCCCCCCCCCCTCCTTTTGTAGGGATGCAGCGCTGGCAGACCCCCTTGGACCTTGGAGTTATCACAGGAGGGGGGGCTGGGACAGGTTATCACATCTGAAGGGGAGAAAACCAGGAACCACTCTGGTCCTGCACACACACTGATAAAACGGTCAGTGAAGGTATTTAGTGGCAACAATGCACCTCTTGGTCTCCCTTCAGTCCTCCGGCTGTTTATTATGTGGCTGCATGCTGTATGTTCTCTGTGCTGCATTTTACATATGCACACAGCAGCCAACAAAACATGACTGCATGCATTAAAAAAGACACAATCAAATCCAGCTCGAATAAAAACTGAATACAGTTCATGCACAAGCAGTGTTGAGGTGTTTCTTAATTTGATGTTGGTGCAAATGCTGGAAAAATTTAACACAGGTTCAAGCTAAAAAGGGCATTTTTGCAGGTAACTCTCAAATCTTGTACTTTTATGATTGAAACCAACAAAACAAAAGCAGAAGCTGAAATATATTTGTTTTAAACTGTACATTCAGCAGAGGAAACTCCACAGCAAGACAGAAAAGAAACCAGTACCATCTGATCCTCATCTCAATCCACTACATAAAGGGAAAGTGTAGATATTTATTGTTCTCTGTACGACATCACCAGAGCAATCCTGTCTCTGGTCTCAGTCAAGTGTGCAGTGATGAGAGGCTCCCCGCCTGGCCTTCTTCAGTTTCACTCAATTCAGTCGTCTTTCTTGCTGCTTCATTCATAATGGATAGCTCTTTGGGTTGCTGTCACCCAGAGTCTATCAATGACTGAGGATCCAGCTATGGATCTCAGGGACAGCAGTAGTCAGTGACAGACACCAAATCCACTTGTGGTGTTTAGTGTGAGGACCGGTTAGGCTGAAAACTTCACTTCTAACGTGGTAAAAAGACAGAATGTGCAAAAAGCCTACTCTGGAGAGTTCAACAGACCAAGGAAATGTTTTTACTCTGTCTTTTTAACCATGAATGACATTCAGCCAACAGGAGTGGTGTTTACAGCAAATGACAAACTACACCTTCAAGTTCGCTTGCATCAGAGCACGATTTCCCAAAGTACAATCAAATTGTAAAACTCAAAGAATTAAAAAAACTAATTGAAGACAAACATACATTGATTTGACAGCCCAGCTTCAGCTTCCGAACACAGAGAAGGAAGCTGCCAAAAGGACAGTGGACAGAATTGTTTGATTGCACACATTAAAGACATGACTATCAATCCGTTCTTTTACATGCATGCAGTGGTCCGACCAAGGTCTGACCACTGAGAAATCTCGAGAAATCCAAACACTGTTCGATCCCAATCACATTATCTAGGTGTGTCCATTAAGTAAGATTTGGCCGATCTCAGTCCAACTAAGCTGTTTACATGCACTGAAATAGTCCGATCTTGGGCTGATGAATTACGGTTTCTGAAGCTGTGCGTAAACATACTGACCCTTATCAGAGTGTATGTAGTTTTCACTGAAATTTTAAACTGTGTACCCCATCTATTAAATATGTTGATATGCTGAGTTAATGTGACAACAATTTTAGTTTCGTTTCCAGCTGAAAATCAGGCTGTGTCAAAGGCACTGGGGGAAATTAAATTAATATAAACAAAAGCAGCAAATGGGCTTACTCTCACTTACATCATAAACTCAACCAGAAAAAAGTATGAAAAGAAGTTTATGTTACTGGACTTTATGAGGCACAATGTGTCCCTCATGAGGAAAATTAAAAAAGATCATCTTCTAAAGCCAAAGTCTTATGCTGGTTCCTGTGGTATCCTCATAGCAACTTTACACAATCAACAGCTCAAAAAATCCTACTTTTAAAACTGGTGTTTTAGAAAAAACTAATTTCAGCTTCTTTCTGAACAGCTTCGTTTTAGCTGCTGTCTCTTTAAGGCCTCCCAATCCACAAACCCCCTTATCTCTGATTGGCCAGCCCTCAGGAGGCCTGTTGGGGGCAGAGCAATGCAGACCTTGGTGATTGAGGCCTGACTTTCAGTGGGTCATGAACCTGTGAAGAAGTTCTTGTGCAATGACCTCATCATATCAGCAAGTCTCGTGAAGATCTTGTGAAGATCTTGTGAAAATCTTGCTCTCTTGCTATTTTTAGAACAGACAATATTGAGCATTTCATAGACAGATTCAGGGTTTTCTACAACATATAAACAAGTAGTGATTTGAAAATCTGTATATGTTTAGTATGAGCATGCAGCATTGTTACTTTATATCCATGTAAAAATATAAAAAAGCTTAAGACCTAGAATCTAGAGAACTGATTGGTCTACCAGTTTATCTCTTATTACCCAGATTAAACAAAAAGAAACCTTTACCACCTATTTTACATATGTCCGGGAGTCTGATCAAATAAGAAGGATCAAAATCATCAAAATAGTCATAGTCTCCATGAATTGCAGAATGTGACTTATAAGGACAACACAAAAGAGAATATATGGTGTGTTTTGACAGAAGGGCTCAGACACAAGAACCACAGGCCCAGACATCAGGTGCAGCCTTCACAATAAGAGACCTCAAATGTAACCGTCTCTTAAAAATGTTCACTGTGGCATGCACCTCTCACACCTCTGGAGGGCCATCAGCTGCCAGATGCTCAAAAACTTCACAAAACGATGACCACGCAGAACAATGGCTGCCATGGGAGACTATCAAAAACACGACGCGCTCACAGAAAGCAAGTAAACAAGCACAATACGTACATGTGTAAACAAAGAGCGGTATCTGTTTGTCCCACATCTGAGCGCTGAGCAGCAGAGCTGAGGACCTGTGCACAGCTGTTCTCCCCGTGCTGTCAGTGGGCCTCACCAGGCTGGGCCCGTCCCAGAGGCCTTCACTGGGAGGCCTGCACACAGTCTGACATCTGGACTACACAGGAGGGATGGATCATTCCCACATCCTGATTTATTTTTTTCATACATCTCTACTGCCTCACTTTCCCGCTCACTCCATCTATCTCTGTCTCTGTTTGTAACTCCCACTCTCTTTACTCCTTCTCTCCTTCATACTTCCACAGAGGGGTCCACAGGTCGCAGCCACGAGGGAAAGGATGATGAACAGCTCTACAACTGAGCCAGCTGACTCTTTAGCAGCATGACTGTCCCCTTGTTCCCTCCATCCTTTCCTTTTCCCTCACTTTCTCCCCTTTCCTTTTCTCCTCGGCTCACCTCTTTCTCTCCCTCTGTGTTCGGTCTGGCAGGAGCGTTGAGTGGGGGAGCTGAGGGACACTCCACATGTGCAGCCTCTGAGGAGTGTTGCAATGAAAGGTGACACATCACGAGGCGCTTCAGGTTATTAATCAGATCTGAGTGTCAGAGCGAGTTAAAGGGATGTGGCATAATAAAACATGTTGACCTTAATGGATAAACATTGTTAACTTTAATATATAAGTCAAACAAACCACACCATAGATTTCCACATTTTGAGATAATTTTGAACAATAAATTCCCTTTTAGGCTGCCAGTGTTAATCCCACAGTGACGTCACCTTATCACTGCGCATTAATTTAAAAAAAGTAAACCGTGTGTGTTTTGAATTTCTGCTATGACCCCTTTCTGATACATTGTAACCAGCCAGTAGAGGGAGCTCCAAATGTTTTGCCTCCACTTGAGGAGAGTTCTCATTTTGTCAAACTTTTTTACACTGTCTCTGAGTGAACACAGCAGCTCTTCCTCCTTATTAGATGAAAAGGTGAACAGCCTCCAGTAGAACCGAAGAGCAACATCACAGCTTGGTTTCTCTTTGTAGAAGCTCAGGCATGATTAATGATATTCAGATCTTTGTCCTTTGTTGACCTCTTTGTAAAGGTGCACGGTCCTCAGCCTACATCTTGGCTCCACCTAATGAGCTCAGCATCCCTGGCTGCACTGACTTTGTTTTCACTCTTATAAGAGGCAGAACTTATGCTTGGGCCTCTGAAACGCTTTAAAGAGCTGCCATAACCTTCTGTTATTCTTCTCGTTCTTTGTTCTTGTCTCCCGCTTGATAAGGCATGCCAGCCGCCAAGGTCACAGAGACAGGAGTGGGGAGAAGAAGAAGAAGAGGGGGTTGGGTGGTGGGAGTGGGGGTATTTCTCTGGTGTAAATGAATGGTTCTATCTCTCTCTAGATGAAGAGGAAGAACCTCATCAAAATGTTGTCTCTTCCCTTCACAAAATGAGACCACATTCAAGTCAGATGAATGAGAATTGTCACGCGCAAAATCATAATTACAAGCCCACGTATTCCCTCCAGCGCTGGAGAAACGACTTTATCAGGCGTCCGTTGGTCTGTTCTTGTGTGAGAGCGAGGGGAGGATCCTCTAAGCCCTCCTCTTGTCTGCAATCTGCGATTGTTGTATTCCAATGGGGGTATCAGGGCTGAAAGGACTGAATTTAACAAACCTAATTATCATGCCTTAATTAGTACCAGGGGTAAACCTCGGTGGGACACCTGCAGACTTAATTTATATCCTGACAAGCCAGGAACAAGTGTTAATGTGCCGTATTTATGATAATGCCCCAAAGTGTGCAGGAGGAGCAGGAGGAAGCTCACCTCAACTCCTCCAGAACAATGTGAGAGGCAGGTAATTACAGAGAAAAGGTCTGAGGGGCTCAGGGATCAGCTCGGTCCCTATGTTGATACACAGCATCAAAATAACAGCATGTGCTGTCTATGGAAGGAGATCACCTCATAACCGGGCTGTAAGCTGTTTGTTTTTCACACGATTTACAAGGTGATGCCACTCGATTTTATAGCTTTCAATTAGTATGATTTTAAGATTAACGTTTCTATAGAACAGAAAAGATAAGACAGGAGGTAGAATATATAAATGAGGAGGTAAGACTTCACTTCCTTGGTGTTATGCAATTATAAGGGCCCCACACAGTGGAAGACCTCAGCAAAGAAATGCTGGCCTTCACAGAAAAATTCTGCTACCACAAATAAATGGGACATTTGTTGTCCTGTTAGTGAGAAATAGATGAGCCGTTTGTCTGTTGTGCTACCACAAGCATACCTGTGCGATAGAAAAAATAGGTTAGCAGGGCGGAGAAGAAACCTGGAAAATTGTGCATGTTGTGTTGAGTGGCTCGATGCACTTGTATAAACCACTGCAGACTTCCGCCGGGCCTCGTCAACACCCTCTGCAGAGGCAACAAGCCGAGGACGTGTTTCCACTCTTCGACCATAAAGGTCATGCAACACTGTTCAAACGTGCTCCATATAAACCCACTTTAGATGCTTATTTTTGTATAATATTAGCTACATATTGTCTTTTAATGTTTAAATTCTAATTGATACCTGAACTATGCATGTACACTTAAACAACACACTATAAAATAATATAAATGTGTTTCTTTGGACACAACTGCAGAATTCTCTTTCCCATCAGAAACGTAATCATTGGAGAGATACTAAAATTCTTGTATCACTTCGAAATCAGTCTTTTTAATTCTACAAATCAGAAATGACTTTGCATTGAAGGTACAAAAGACGGATTAAACACGTCTGTGCCATCTGAGTCATATCACAAATTACAAGCATGAAGGCTTTGAAGTTGCTCATGTGTGGGATCAGGTCGTTAATAAGAAGTACTATTGTAGTACTGCAGTTATTCACTCTTTTCTTTTTTCAGACCTCATTCTCTTAGTGTGAGGCTCCATGCTGCCATTGAATATATTCAGAATGACGTGGCGTTTTCCCTTACATAGGATTTGTTTCACCATTGTGGTGAGAAAGGGATTTTTTTTTTCGCTTTTCACATCTTAAAGCGTTCTGCTCTGTCATGTTCTCACTTTTTACTCATCACTGGTGCTTCACCTTTTTGCATGCCTATGTAAAAATTGCTCGTTCATGAAGTGGGCTGACCTAAATCTCAGATGATTGCTCTAAAATAAATTTGATTAAATGCATGTGTGGAAATATTAAAATGACTCACATTATGATTCATTATGTTCACTTCGCAAAAATGACTGTTTTTGACATGTTTAAAGTAACATCATACAATCATGTCATCATTAAGAGGCTTGATTTCAGCTTTAACATCCACAATGTTTTTTCTACTGCAAATTTTACAGTTTTTTTTTTTCTGGAATAACAAATTAAATTTAGGTATTGCATTAATTTGGTCATTTACACTGATGCATATGACTTTAAGGTTGATTAATTTTTATGTCCTAGATAAGCAAGTCCTTATTTATCTGTAGTGTGTGTAATTGGGATAAATTAAAATGTATTCGGGTATATAAAAGTCTATTTGAATTAGGAGTAACAAAGTCCTACAGCAGGCTCAAACTGTACTAGCTCAAAGTTGGTGTCTCTTCTCTGGGCAGGAAAATAGATGCCCTGAAACTCAGGATGATCCATCATACACTGAAAGCAGAGGTCATCAGAGAGATGATCACAAGTTAGTGTCTGTTTCTGTGTGTGTGTGTGTGTGTGTGTGTGTGTGTGTGTGTGTGTGTGTGTGTGTGTGTGTGTGTGTGTGTGTGTGTGTGTGTGTGTGTGTGTGTGTGTGTGTGTGTGTGTGTGTGTGTGTTGATTTGAGAAGTGTTGGAAGGGGGAACAGGGTTGTTTGTGGAAGTATTTTGGCTTTCCACTTTGTGGAAAAACAAAAGCGTTTCTCAGCATCTTCACCACCAAAACCCTAAAGTCGTGTTTGGCCTTCAGTCTTCCACTGCTTTTTAGGAAAATTATGTAATTTACATGTCAAGAGTTTTGCCTCTTTGGACCTAGTCATTATTTCCAAGAGTGAGGATAAATTTGCTGAAATCACTGCAGTGAGAAGGGCAGTTGAGCAGGTTATGAAACCTATCTGGGTCTGAACAGGATTTCTGCTTTCCTTTTGACTGACTGCTGCAGTGTCACAGTCTGTCTGTTTATAAAGTCAAAACTCTTATTCCAGGTCATCAGTTCAAACAAGGCAGGACCTTTGTCAGCGGCTGTTTAGGAGGACTTGTATTAAGTTGTCTTAATAGAAATGGGGAAAATAGGACAAAAAATTAAAATGAAAAATTAGCATTTTAAAATCCTGTGGGAAATCAAAGAATACCTGATTTCTTTTTGAGACTTAAAAAAAGTTTTCCTGTTGCAGATAAAGCGTTGGAAAGTTATAAGTGCCACAGAAAAACATTTTAGAAGTCAGACAAGTGTGGGGAAAAAAACAACAACATTTAAATTTTAAGTCAAATATTTCATCCTAAAATAGTTAGTATTAATCTGAGATAAAATAATTTTGCTTTTTTTGAGAATTCTGAATTTAAGCTCAGCATTCTTAAAAAAAAATAAAAGCAGATTTAAATATGATATCAGAAATTGTTACTGTTCCCGACTTTTCTCTTTCCATCTCAGAAATCTGACTTCACAGTCTGAAAAAAAAGAATACATAAAATATTTTATGTATTTATTTTAATTGACCTAATGTCTTTTCTTAATAATAAAAAAAAGTCATGAGATTAAGTCAGAAATCTAACCTTTATTTCTCACAATCCTGACATTAATGTTAAAGTATAACAAAAGTCTGAAGGAACAAAACTTCACTTACAACTTTTTAATGAATGGCCTTATCTCCAACGTTCTTTTTCAATGATCTTTGTCTTCCTCTGTATTCAACAGAGAAAGTTTTAATGGTTTAAAAACAGATTCAGTAAGACAGTCCATCTCTTTAAAATCTTTGATATTAGTCATTGTAGTTTGTCATGTGGTCTGTTGAACTCTTCTAACTGTGAGGCTGCATTTACAGGAATCAGTGAAGCCACACCTCTGTTCACAGCAACACATTTTTCTTCTACCAGTAACAGAATTAGACTTTCCTAAGCAGGGGTTTGGTTAACAGTTTGATTTTTTTTCACACATTTGCCAAGCTGGCATGAATAGTGTGGTTTTCATCCCGGGGAGATGTTCTGTGTGTGGTCCATTAAGCTGTTTGTTTTCCTATCATTGTTAGGTTTTTTTTTTTTTCCTTTATGTCGAGTGGATAACTGTTGCTTGTTATTTTTGAAGCAGCAGCCTGTGTGTAAGTTTCAGTGCAGAAACTCTACTGGTCTTACCGCACACAACAGCCTTTTTCAATGCTGTTTAGAGCTGAATGTGTTACACAAGATTACATTTCCTGTAACCTTCTGTGCACTGTGGTAGAGCAGCAGCAATGCTGTATTTATGCAGGTATCAGGTATTGACAGGTAGCTGTGAGGCCTGGACCTGGGAGCTCTTTGGGCAGATTGTGGAAAAAAAAAAGCAGGATTGAGTAATCAGGCAGTTGGCAGGCAGACAGAAGCCCTCCAAGTGCAGCTGAACTGCTTTAAAAGCCCTATCTGCTGTTGTTACCCTCAGCACTGGCAGCTTATCACCCAGACAGATTTCAGAGGCCTTGAACCATGCAGAGTCCATCCATGTGTGAGAAAGCCCAGGCTCCCGCTCAGACAATATGACCCCCTGCCTCAGAGAGATGGAGATAAGTCTTCAGCCTGCGTCGGGGTAAGAAAACAAAACAGCAACATCTCCTCTGCTTCTGTTAATATCATCCACACGACTCCCAGCCTCTACACACAGGAGTAAGGAAGTTTGTAGGGATGATCCTGCAGGGCACTGAGCCAAGATCATGATCACTCCTCCACATGACTGCTTCATGTCAAAAAATATACACACACGGACACACACAGTTTCTCCTTTTCGGTCTCACACACACACAATATGCCGGCGCTCTCAACACCTTCCCTCTGAAGGTGCTCTCAGTTAATCTCAACATTAATTATTGACTGGGAGTTTAATTTGAAAGTCAGACGCACTGTAAGCCAGGGGACACTGCTTTAAATAATGTATACGGCCCATTCAGAGGTAATCATATTGTCATTGATTAATATACATTGGTGCTGTGGAGCATACCTGATGTGTGTGGGAGCCAGGCGCAGGGTATGATAAAACTTGGCGCTGAGAGTTGGTGTCAAGCCGCGGAGCATCTCTAGGGCCCCGTCCTCCTTGTCTGATGTTTCAATCACAGCTTAGGAGCTGTGATGCATGGAGGCATACACTATCAACTGACTGGATAACATGAGGAGCCCCAGAGAGTCAGCACTGCCAGAGGAAAGCTTAGAGAGGGGGAAAGAAATGCAGTTGGACAGAAAGAGAGGGTGAAAAAATCAAAGGGAGGAAGGTGAATTTTTAGTGCGTAAGAATAAAACGGCTACTTCTTACCTGAGCTGTTTCTACTCGGAAAGTATTCAAAAAGTAGTATTTAAAAAAAGTAAACATTACTCTGTAGTGGAAATCACTGCATGGGCTCAAAACCACTTTTAAAAGCCATTGTCTGTTTTCAGTTTGTCAATGAAGGTTAAAACTAGAGCCCGACCGATATGGGATTTTTGGGGCCAATGCCGATACTGATACTGGGGGCAAAAAGAAGCTGATATCCAATATATCGGCCGATATATATATAATAAATTCATTGATATACAGGATAAACACTGTATATGAACACAAATTATTACTAGCTATTGAAAAGTTCCATCTTCCATTTAATGCATGGGACTAAACTAGATTTTAAGTAACAATGTTGCTGCTTTCAAAACATGCATTAAATACAATTACAACAAAATACATTGAAACATTTTCAAAAATTATTTCAACAAAGAAAATAACTTGTGAATTAATGAGCCCAGGTTAATCCTGCATGGCATTATGAAGTGAGATGCTGTGTGGTAGCCTTATATTAATTAACACACAGGAGCAGGAGCAACAGAATCTCCGCAGATAATTTTTTTTTAAAATCGGCTACATTTTGGCTGATGTTGATTAATCGGTTACAGGCTATTATCGGCCCGATTAATCAGTCGTGCTCTAGTTAAAACTACACCAAGCACAACCTCATCTGTGACAGACTGAGGAGAAGTGGAAAATAGGTCAAGCGGTGTGATTATCTTTTTGGAAATCATGGACACTAGGGGTGGGAGAAAATATTGATGTATAGAAGTATCTGGATTTTTTTGTTAAACAACTTTTGATCATGATTTTATTTTATCAAATGTGTATTTTTCCCCCCCAAGTATAAATCCTTCATTGTAGTCTTTGTTTATAAGCTGAGTTGGAACAAAGTTGAGGTGTTGGATCCCCTGAATATAATCTAAAAAACGGACTCATACGTGATGTGCATATTTAGGGAAAACATGGCCCCCGATAAAGTCTGTAGACATAATCATCATTCAACTTTTTCACATGGTCTAGTGTAAAAAAAGGAAACAAATCAGAAATATTGGTTGGGAGAAAGAATCTAAGCTTGTTTTTTCCAGAAGAAGATTGGCTGAATATGTGTGGAGGAATATCTGTGGAGGTTGGTAGGGGTCTATGTTGGAGGAAATACGGAGGACAACTAGCAAACCACTTTCACTTATTTTGGAATTGTTCCAAAATCTAATTTTATTGGGAGGAAGTAACTAGGACATTTCAAGACATTTTTGATGCTTGTATTGACTGCTCATTTTCCACCATCTATCTTGAAAACATCCCAACCCACTTTTCAAAAAAAAGATAAGTACCTATTGAAGATTTTATTAGCAGCTAGTAAAGGAGCTGTAACACAAAAATGGCTGCAACTCAATCCTCTTACAAAGACTGACTGGATTAATTTTGTGCCTCAAGTTAAAGGTGTTCTCATTAAACCTAAGAGCAGAAACTTTTTTTTGCAAAACTGGGAAAAATGGATTGCGAACATGACATTGAAGGATTGAACCACTACGGTATGAACTGACTTTATTTTTCTTTTCTTTTTCTATCATCCTGACATGAGGCTGTATAGATGACCTATTGTTCATTATCTTTGAGCTGTACTATTTTCTGATGCTTGTTTGCTTTATCTGAAAAAAAATGAAAAAACAAATCAGAAATATTGAGGAATCACAATTTAAATCAAATTGGCATCCCAAAAATCATAAAAGAATCAAATCAGGAGAAAAGCATATCGCCCCTGCCCTAATGGACGCATTGTCACGCTAAGCAACTAGAGCTTTTTCAGTTTTTTTAATTAACATCAAATTTTTGCTTTAGTTACATTTCACACAGAAACTCAACTTTTTTGGAACAGGTTGTATCTTTTCAAATCTGTCACAGGTTTTGTCAATAAGGTTGTTAGGCGTTATCAATAACAGAGGGTTTATTGGTATCGGAAGTGCTCTAATTTAACTAGGGATCCTGTAGATTTCTATTCATTTCTAAATGATTCTTATTTATGAACCTTTTTGGGAAGACTGTGTCCTGGAAAAGAAAAAAAACAGCTAGTCCATGAGGGAGAACCTATCTGATGTGAGGCAGCATTAGCTACTGTAAAAACAAGGCTGAGCTGCATCAGGCACTCTGAGCTGACACACCGAGGCTGAAAACCAGGCCGGTAATGAATTCCCACACTCTCACCCTCCTTTTGACACCCAGATGCAGATGCCATGTCACCCTAAGTTTAGTCTAGACGAGCGCAGATCAGCCCGGAGAGGAGCGAGTGCTGCTCCCTGCGATGAAAAATTCATACAGTGTTGGTACCTGGATGCCGTTTGGAGAGCAGAGTTCAAAAAACATGAACCAATTACAGTCGAAAACTCAACTGTCTGGACACAACACATGCAGTCTGATAGACGTAAACTTAGACACATTCAAACCAGTAAAGAGTCATGCTACACTTTCTTTTTCCAGTATACACATGCAGAGGTAAACACACAGACACACACCATCTCTATCGGATAGGTAAACAAATCCTGTCCAAGGCTCCCCTCCTTCAGGAGATTGTGAAAGCTTTGGCAAGCTTGAGTGAATATGTTGTTTTTGTTAATACATAAAGATTAGGGAAACAGTCTCTAGGCTCCTCTCCCTTTCCCACTCTCTGTCTTCCTCCCCTCGACTTTCATCCTCCCCCACCTTCTCCATGAGTCTGGCAGGAGAGGTGGTCTTGTCAGACAGCTCCTCTCCCCCGTACCGCGGAGCTCTGAAAGGTGTGGAGCAAACAGTCTGAATGCTGGGAGGCTTCTGTCTCTCTTTCTTAAAACCTTTTGGCTGCTGGAAAATACTCCCTGACAGCAGGCCTATGTGTTCTGCTGCATGTTTGACAGGAGAGGAAGAAGAGCCAGATACAAAATAGCACCACAAGCAGATGCTTAGCCAATCTGAGAGATCCTCATGGGTTGAGAAAGAAACAATATTGTACAATTGGAGAGGGGGCAGTCGGTTATATGTGGTTTGTTTGAGACTGTTTAAGGGGCTTTTTCTGCTCTCCAACCACAGTGATATGATACTGAGTAAGTCATGGGGAACGGATGACCTAACTGAAGGGAGTGGTTAAAAAGCACGCTCTCTTATCTCTATCTTGTGGTATTGCTGGAGTGGAGGCATGAGTAAGAGGGAGCATGTAAATGTAGAGCATCAGAGAAGAGGCCTGATGTCTTCACATCAGATATGTGAGCAAGAGACACAGCAACAGAAACGAGTGAAGATAAGGACTGACTCCATGAAGATAAAAAACAAAACAAAACATGAACTGGTCACTAAACTTATAAACTCTGCTTGAGTTTCAGTTGGGGGAATGGTACATGGTTGGTTATGCCACTTTAGAGCGAGCTGCCACCCACAAATCTCTGACTTGAAAGATCAGATGAGAAGATATGGAGTTGGCTCACACTTTGTCTGAAGAACATAGTATTTACACTGTTTCTCCTTTACTGTTTTAAACAAAGCACTGCAGTGCAAAGTCAGGCTGTGGACACTGACTCTTCGCTTGGTTCACCACCTTTTCCAAAGAAGAAGAAAGAAAAACTGCACCAGAAATTCAAACTCTCGCATAAACAGTTAAACTTCAAAAAAAAAAAAAAAACTCAGAGGGACTTTAGATGTGAGGAATGCAAAAACAAATAAACATTACAAGAGAGTGCTGCTAGCTTGTTGTAGGGATGGGTACCTTTCACATATGAAACGATACGGTACAGATGCCCAGTACCTGGCAATCAGTCTCTGTACCCAATGGTACCAATTTTTCTGTACTTTTTTTCAGTGTTTATGTGGAAAAAAAATATTAATTTGTTTTATAATAAAATCTTTTTTTTTTAATTTAACATATTTACTCTTTAATTTATAACCTTGCTATGATGTGTTCATGTCTAGCATGAAAAACCGCCTACTCTTCCAGTCCCTTAGTCACAAGGATGCATTTAGGTACCTAAACATGGTACCTTTCAATTTTACGTGAATCAGTACCTGGTTCTGAGGGGGTAGGAACTAACTAACCAGGAACTTAGACTTACTAACAACAGTGAGTAAAGCAGTTCCACCATAGAGATAAGTCCCTCTTGGACTTTTTAAAGAAGCAAGCTTAGCTGCAAACTGAGCTGTTGCCAACTTTCTATCAGAGCAGCAGCTAGCTTACTTGCTACCTTAAACCCATTTCGTTAACTTCTGTTAATACAGCAGTTCTCCCTAAGAAGTGATCCACACTTTATTGTATCCGACAAATTTTATTGAACAGCTATTTGGATGAAATGTTGTGCCCTCAGCCCTAACATTGCCTCCACCTGCTTGTGAAGTCCGATGAAACAAAGAGCACCACTAGCGAACATCTCACAAAGTCTCCCCCCCTGCAGCAGTCCGTCTTCTAATTCCAACCCTCAACAGGCCTGTGAGCCTCCACAGTTGGCCACTGAAGGAAAGCTTTTTATCATCCAAATTGAGGAGCAGAGGAAGACCAAATCACATCAGAGGCAACACCAGCTGCACATAAAGAAGTCCTCCACAGAACAATGGAGCTGCCACGAGCACCACCTCTGTCTCCCAGCTGAGCCACGCAGCCAGAGCTGAACCAATCATTGGGGTCAGAGCAGTCGCATGGATGACCAGAGTGCAGCCACCGTAATCTAATTGTCATTGTATTGCCTTCTGATGTAAAAGGCATCTCTTTTCAGTATCATGGAGAGATTGCAGTGTAGATGAATAGGTCTGAGGCCAGTGCAGGCGACTTTAAACTGATTTATAAGAGTCTAGTATGGTATTAAGATGCACTTTGGAGTAGTGGTGTTATTCAGGCTTCACAATAGAGCTCTGATAAAATGATGCATTGGAGTAATCAAAGCCCAACATCTCCATCTGATCCAAATGCAACAGTATGTTTACACAAACCAGCACAATGCCAAGTATAAAGAGGCTTGATAAACAGAGGAAAGGTCTTTTATAATATTCAAAACTAAAGAAAGTGGTATCTTTTACAGCTAAGCAACATTCATCTTTAAAATGATTAAATCAACACACACATTTTGAGCACAGGAAGAGAATTAAGGAATAAAAAGACAGAAAGTAAAATAAAGAAGGAGGTGTTCATCTTTGCCCCTTTATTTGACAAGGAACTGAAGCAAACTGTACCTCATAGTTTAGCTAACTTTAAGTAATCACAACTCAAACATTCACATTTTCTCTGCCAACAGTGCACTGATCAGCTGTTCAGGTCTGCACTTAAAAGTTTTTTTTCAGAATTCATAGACTGTAGGAAAGACGGGGTAAACTCAACACTAACTGGAGAGCAGGAAAGATTCAGAGTTACCTGGAGGTCAAGGTGGGTGGACCCAGAAAGTTACTGCTGCCACAAGATTTGGTAACAGTCAGGACCACTCTGAACAAACCTGCAGATCACACACTACTGCAGTCTGCACCACAAATCCCACCAGAGCGACAATGATAAACTGAAAACTTTTTTTAGACCAACTTCTTCCATTTTTTGGGAGTTAAATCAGAAATCAAGAAAAGCTGAATAAAAAGTTGTCTTCAAATGCCCCATTTCCACCAAGCAGTCCGGTTTAGATCAGTACGGTTTGGTACAGGTTGGCTCAGTTAAGCTTGGCTCTGTTTGTGTTTCCACAGCCCACCATGCCCCTTCATGGTAGGTGGCGTGTAAACTGAATGCCGACAGCCACATCAGTAATATAATAGCGTAACGCCACAGCAGCGCGACAGTGTACCCCGCTAATGAATCCAATGAAGAAAAAAAACGTGAGACAGTAAATAAACAGCAACTATGGAAGACATGCAGCACTTTGTCCTCTTTGTGATTGCCATGTAGCTCTTTGATACAAAGACCAATCAAGCTTTGTTTCAGAGAATGCTGTGTGCTGCCAGAAGAAATGCAGCCGCTGTTGCACGGTAAGTTATGATTCTTTCAACCAATCGACAGTCTGCAGTTTCGAAGCTTCACTTTCCAAGATTGACTCGGTTTAGTCTAGCACCCCTACCGAAGAGTGCCCAAAAGTGGGACAGCTTGTCTTGGTTATTTGGGGATCCGTCCCACTGTAAAATGCGTGCCATGTTAAAGTTTGTTTTACCGTTTCACCATCCTTTCTTGTTGCATGTTGTTACCAACTTAGTGTCCATCTGATTAAAATACACTGTGTTAGCCGTCAAAAATAAGGGCTGAGCTAAAATAAGCAACTCTGCAAAAATTAGTGTCAGGCAAATTATGTTCAGTACCTGAATTATTCTAATGTTGACTTTTAAACAAGTGATTGAAGAAGCTGATCACCTGAGAAGAAAAGAAACTGTCTTATTTCAAGATACTAAAAGACAAAAATGACACCTTTATTGCTTGTAAACTGTACAAAAACCTGCCACTGTGGTAAGAAAATGTTCTTGGTTAGTTTCTTGTATTAAGACATTTATTCATTTATTTTTTTTAAAATTTTTTCTTAAGGGAATTTACAGTTACATTTTTCTTACCCCTTGTACATATTATCTTTTTGGGCAATTCAGGTATCATTTCTGCTTCATAATTACTTAAAAAGGATATTTTTTTCTGGACTTGTCAGGTGAATGTGGCTTAAACTAACTCTGTTAAGGCACTTTCATAAAATCAGGGAAAACAAAACAAAACAAAATGAAAAGAAAAAAAAAAACACTGGCTTGGATTGCAGTTTCTGCAGTGTAGTCCTCAAAGTTGGCAGCCTGACTTCAGTTTCAGTCTGCAGCCCTTTACAGCGTTGTTCACCACTTAACTCCATCTCCAAGTTTCCTACTGTATCCACTGTCCTATCCTCAAGCCCAAAATAAGAGTTAAAAAAAAAAAAAAAAAAACTGACCCTCTCTGTGGTGCTGGCTGGCATCTCCTTGGGTAATAAATCTAATACTGACAAGTATCTAATACATACCACTTTAAAAAACAGAATATCACTTCACTCTTATACACATACTACCTCAACATAAGTCACTATAAAAAGGTAACATTACTTCTTCCACTTTAACATGATGACTTGTTACATTTCAGAAGAAGTGAAAAAGTTTATGATATTTAAAGTGTCTCACTAATATTGACAGGTCAAACTTTACAGTTTCTAACCAAGATGAATGACTTTTTAACAGTGACTTTTTGAATATATTAATCCCTTTGAAAATTCATTATCATAACGACTTTTGAAGTGTTTTTATTATTAATACTTTTGATAGAGTGGGCTGCTGGATGGTCCATCTATACAATTATTCCCCATCCACTCATTGGTTTTCTTCCAAACCTCTTTTATTTATGCAGATGGATATTGTTTTATTTACAAGTCTGTAAAGTGCAGTCACATCCTGACAAAGCAGCAGTGTCAGGCTGCTCTCATATCTCTCAGAAATATGCACACATATTTATAACACCCACACTATGGTGATGCCAGCATCCATCTACACTTAGCCGCAGCCTCCTCCCTCATTAGCCAATGGCACCTTTAGCTTATGGTCCGAGCTGCAGCAGTGTCTGTAGTGTAATGAAATTTACGAAGAAGAGCCACTTGGTATGCCAGCGATGCGGCAGCAGGTCCCCACGCTCAGTGAAAACCACACGCTCACTTTTATAGATTGCATAATGGCTTGCATGAAAATGGTTTCACACTAACATAAATCAAATGTCAAAATACAACCGGAGCAAGACAATTCCCGTGGTGCGCACATGGACACACACACACACACACACACACACACACACACAAACACACAATGGAGAGAGCACACACACATTCACACATGGCAGATACACTCGCTCAGAGGAGTCAGCCATCCAGAGAGCTCACAGTCCTGCTTATGCAGATACATGTAGTGCTTGATAGCATACATAATAATTTATTAAGAAATATTAAATATTCATCAATATTAAATTAATCATTTATAGCAGATCTTTAAATTAAAGGGTGTCCTTGAAGTTTGAGATGTGAGTAGTGTCTTTAGCAAAGAGCCAATCCCCTGTGGACATTTTAAATCTCCAAAGCAGAACACTCGGACTGCTAATGTGTAATGACTCTCCTGCTTTGATATTATCTTTCACAGAGAGAAAAAACACAACAACAGTACGAATGCTCCTGTGAAAGTCAGTCATTGTCAGTAATAGACAAGTCTGTGACACAGGAAACACAGGAACAATGAGCTGTGGGGCACAGAGTGACTGAGACAAGGGGGCTTGGCATTTTTCGCAGGGGAACTTACTTTGTTGGAAGAAATCTGGTTATCATCAGTGGCGGCTGCTGGTCAGTCAAGGAGGGGAAGCTCATTTTTTTTCCGACCTATATCATAAATTTGTTGATTTATTTAAACGCAAGTTCTACCCTCTGTTCCTTTTCAAGAAAATGATCTGTGACCCTGTCGTACCAACCACATGTTTTTTTTCCGGGGATTTTACCAGTGTTCTCTCAACGCTCATCATTTTTAAGAAAGGTAAACTCGCCGGGGATCGATAAAGCCTCTGGATCAGTCCAGAACAACTGAGAAGATGCTCCGGTGGAGGGTTATACATCAAGATTGCTGACTGGCTCAGACAGATCATCCAATCATCATGCAGAAGCCCAGCGTCCAGGCCAGCCCACTGCCTCATAGACCCCCAGAGACGATGAGCATCTGACGGGCAGGACAAAGCTCAGCGTTTATCCAATGATTATCCAGTTTCCACAGTGGAACAACCCACTCTACGCTTCTCCGCTGAAGTCAGAAGACACTCAGCGTCCGACTGTGTTAAAGCGCTGAGACGCTGCAGGGATGAATGAGAAGGAGATCGAGCCAGTTACATGTGATAGGTAGCTGATTCTGAACTAAAGATGAAGGAATTCTAGCGCATATTTTGTCAATAAAATGTACACACAGCAGCACATATCACCACTTTTTAGGGGACATTTTAGAGGAAGCTGAGCTTCTCTTGCAGTCTTAGAGCAATCACCACTGGTTATCACCATACGGACTTGATAAGGCATGTCTATTTAGGTTCTGCAAACAGCATGGACCTGTAGTGTCGGCATAACATTACATCACTTCAAACAGTACGTCAACAAAGAAGGAGATCATAGCAGAGCAGCAAACAGTCCAAACTATGGCTACACTTCACTGAAATTAAAGATGACACAGCATCTGAAAGACGCATGTCAACGAAGCATTCAATACATCACAGCACAAATCCTTTACCTCAAAAATAATTTAAAAAAAAACTATAAAACTATAAGGCCAATCATGATAAATACTAATATCACTGTATAAAATGAAACACAGCTTGCAAGAATTAAGTCATCACACTTGGTACATCTGTGGCCATGAAGGCAGAAGAGGGGAAGGACGCGGCTCCGTGCCAGGGCACACCGGCTGGTGAGACTGCATGGGACACGCTGTTCCACATCAGCTCAGTGCCAACCACACCTGTGCCCACATAGGCACCGCACTCTCCAGGGCACACTGAGGTCACCTGGGTGCTCTGCCAGCCGCGCCTGTCCTTCTCTTCACCCTCATATAGGTCCTTGTGGAAACCCTTCCACCTCCCAGATGGAGCGACGTAACGTTCAGGACACGTGCCTGTACATTAGGCCCATTTGAGAAGGGCAGTGGATGTAAAGAAGGTACAAAGTGGAGGGGAAGGGGATTTATTTCACCTCTAATACCTTTACACACAGAGGAGTGGTATTTTCTTTTTCACATTTCCTCTTATCAGTTGAGCAGAAGCCCTCAGGCAGAAGGTGAGTGAGTCAGGTCAGCCTATCAGGATGAGTTAAAGCACAGTTCTGCACAGGGTTAGACAAAAAGGCAGCTTATAAAAGATTATACTGCCATGATAGCAAATAATCAGGAACTAATTCATGGTGTGGCCCTCTCTCATCGCTCCCTAAGCCTCCCATTAGAGAGCTTACATCTATATTTGCAGCTGATCAGGGTTCTGTGCCTCTTCTGAATTTAAAGAGTTGGGAAAGCACACATTAGACCTCTGTTCCCTTGATAGTCATGAATGATATAAACGTGATAAATCCAACTTCTTATGCATTTGAAAGAGGGTTTTGTAAAAGATGTAAATGCTTCACCTGAATGTGATATTCTGCATTGACAAATCATGAGCATTCTTTTATTTTCTACAAAAACCCTCAATCATTCCTCTAAAAAATATACTTCGTCCCACTACATTGATGCTGTTCACTTTTTCAATCAGACACAGGGACAAACATGCTTAACAGCCTGTGTCCACTGATACAGATTTTTGGCCAGCAAAGTTTATTTACCATTCAAAACCAACACATGTAAGCGTTTGAGTGCTCAGCTTTCTTAAGCACAAGAAACATCCACAGCATCAGCTGTTTTTTGCCGCTCACAGAGCTCTCAGTTAACAACAGTTGAACTCATCAATGTCACATCTCTGCCTCTGAAAAGCATTAGGCAGACCCATGACCAATCCATGACATAAAAACCTGAGATGGTGCAGAGCAGCAGGATTCTCGTCGTTAATAACTGTTTTTGTCACAGTCTCTGCTCTGTGACATCCGTGTGCCTTTTAGTGTGTGTTTTTATTTACTTTCAGATTCATTGTGTGAGTGAGGAGTGCCTGGTGTGTTTTTCCTTTCCCCTTACCCCACGCTCTGTCTCCTCCACTCCTTGAACACCTGCTCGGGATCTGCAATCCACACTCCTGCCAGCCATCATCCAGTCACCACCGCCTACAAGAGCCCAGCTCTGACATTCAGTCCCGGCTGGATTGTTGTGCCATACACAGTTTGTCTGTTTAGTAGCCAAGCCCAGATAATTTTAAGTACGCTCAACATCAGTCATAACTTGTGACGGTTTGGCTTGAAAAAAGCATGGTCCAGTTTATTAAAAAAAAGTCCCACTGGCGGATTCAGTGCTCTCCTTTGTGAATTAAACTGAAACTTTGCCTGTGTAACAGAATAAGGCCTGATTAATACTGCTACTAAAAGTCGACATAGCCCTTGTCCTTCCACCAGCAGCAGCCGTAACCATGGTCAAACATTCAATCACCTCTGGCATCTTCTCTCTATGCTTTTTCCTGAAATTATTGCTGTTTGGTCAGAAGTGACATTCACTGGCTCCAGTTTTAAATAAAAGGATCAGATTTGCATTTTGTACGGCTCACGACCCTGTTAGCCACTAGGGTGTAGGGTTAGTGCAAAGTACAAAGCAGGTTTAAGGCAGCATACTCTACATCCGAAATAAAGATTTGTGATTAATCTGATAAGTTTTTTTGACAGCAACGCAAGACCCACCCGTAAGCAAATCTCTATGAGCTGACAGATGGATGTGTCAAATCAAGGCTAGTGGAGGTTCATAAGAAGGAACTGAAAGCATTTTTGTGAGGTACAGTTTCCAGAGCTGCTGCTAATGTTGTGATACCATTTTATCATATTTATGTTTTCTATGTGAAAAAAAGGCCACTTTGGTGCCGGTTGGCTCCATAGTCTGTACATAGAGTGGACAGCGTGGCTCTGCCATTTACAATTGTACGGTTTTGGGGCCAAAATACCTCGTCACAGGCGCCGCCATTGGCAGCAGTTGTGCAGCCACAGTCTGTGCAGTAGAGACTGTGAGGGATTCTGGGAGAATCTGAGTGGAGCTGGGTGACAAAAATAATATATATATTCATTTTCTTTCAAGAGTCTAATCACTTCTTGACTCCACCTCCCGAAATATTTAACAGTCCCTGAAAAAAATACACAAGAACGGCAGCTGTCAAACATCGTTAAACGTGACATAAAACATAATTTTTAACCTCTAATAACTAATGACAACAAAACTTTTCTGAAAAAAGAGGACTTGAATACAAGGCAGCCAAATAATACCTTCATATCACCGCAGCAATCAGACATAAGAAACATTTCTGCGAGATGTATTCATTTTTTAAAGTTTGACCACAGCCCATCTGGAATGACTGGAGAGCTGGATTTTTTTTTACCTATACTGCAGCCAGCCATCAGGGGGAGCAGTTATTATGGCGACCTTACTTTGAGTTGAGCAAAGTGACGTCCATTTTTTCCAGTCTATGGTTCGCTCGGTTAAGCTTGGCCCTGTTTGCGTTTCCACAGCCAACCATGCCCCCTCGTGGTAGGCGGCGTGTAAGCTGGACAGCGACAGCAGCGTCAGTAATATAATAATGTGACGCCATAGCAGCGCAACACGGTGTACCCTGCTAATAAATCCAACAAAGAAGAAAAACGTGACACAATGAACAAAGAGCAACAAGCACTTCAACCTCTTTGTGATTCCCATGTGGCTCTTTGATACATAGCGCAATGAAGCTTTGTTTCAGAGAAGTCTGTCACATGGTAAGTGACGATTCTTTCGACCAATTAATGGTCTGCAGCGTTGTAGCTCCACCTTCTGGTATCAGCTCGGTTTAGTCTGGCACCCCATCGGGAGGGTCCCAAAAGGTGGAACAGCTCGTCTCGGTTATTTAGGGGTCTGTCCTGGGATTAGTCAAAAATGGAAACTTCATAAAATGCGTGCCATGCTGAGATGAACTGCATTGAACCACTTGGTGGAAATGGGGCTAAAGACACAGCATGTAACTGGAAACCAATGTAATTGTTAATATAAGCAATTGAAGTTAATGAATATGTGAGTCAATCTGCTTCACGAGTGTGTTGTTCACTGTAATCTGACACCTTTCTTGTATTTACCAAATAAAAAAAAACAAAACAACAACTGTAGAAATAAATAAAGAAAGAAAGATATGCCAGTATTTTTCTGCTCTTAGAGCGCACATGAAGGTGTCAATGTTCAACGTGGTCTGTTTCATAACCAGTAAAAAGCTTCTTTCAGGAGATTTAGTGTATTAAGAATGCAGACTGATGGATGAAGGTGCAATTTACAAATCACTAAACTCCACATGTGTCTAACTCTAATTACTCCTTTTATCATTTCAATGACAAATTTTGAATTGTGTGCCTGGGTTTTTTTTATATTACAGCAGTACATGGATGTATCATAGCGGCAGGAAAACCCTCATCTACAGAGCGCAGGCTTCACCATAAATCAGGCTTAATTCCCTAGAAAGAAGAATGCAGGAGGACACTGCACCCAGCACTAAAATAGTATCACCCTGGGCTACTTCTGATTGAATGTTTTATCACAGACAATCCTGAGTGGCGGAAAAAAGAAACTAATTCATTCATCCTGCTCAAGTAAAGAACTGTAACAACCATGTAATTCCTTGGAGATTTTGCCGTTTCGGAGCACTTTGATTTGTCATGTTATTCATGTCTTTTCATCCTTCTTCCCTCCTGCACTCAGCTCCACAGAGCGGCATGGTGGGTATCGTGTGCTGTAATTCAGCTTTTTATAACCTCCCCCTTGCTCATTCACCTATTGAGTATCTGCCACTGTAGTACCAGGGCCACACGAGTTCATCACTCCGCCTCAGTAAAAGGATACAATAAGTATGTGTCCAGGGCAGCTTAGGAAGAGCATGGATATCCATCAGCAGTGCATATGATGGATCACGCTGGTGTCTTGGATGA
This sequence comes from Halichoeres trimaculatus, assembly GCF_033239565.1. Taxonomy (NCBI): domain Eukaryota; kingdom Metazoa; phylum Chordata; class Actinopteri; order Labriformes; family Labridae; genus Halichoeres; species Halichoeres trimaculatus. Next base: position 29,045,530 of record NW_027437181.1, read on the forward strand.
ATAGACATGCAACAAAAAAATACAGTGAGGCCAAAACGGGCAGGAATATACATTACATCCATTTAATCATCGGTGCGTGTTAGTATGGCAGGCAGGCCGTGCTTTCTCTTTTCCTGCCGCCTTCAAAAGCTTTGCGTGGATTGATTATGTACGGAGAGGCGTAGCTGCAAAACACCTGCCAAGAGAAGGAGGCAGTAAGCTTTTTCACTGATACACAAAAAGCATGCAAGAAAACAGGGAGAAAGGAAAGAATGGATGAGTGCTTAGCTATGCAGATAAATAGCCCTGAGTATGCAGAGCACTGATGGAAATCTTGCTCCCAAACAAAGCAAAAAATAAAAGGAGAAGCACCAGATTTTGTGTTTGGTATCTGTTTACCACTTGTAGAGTGAGAGCAGACACCTCAATGAAATGACAGTTTCTGCTCCTTCTGGGGTGAAAGTTCATCAGAGGACCAGGGTGAAATGTCAGGATATCACAGTTTTCACAGCTGTACGTTTGAGAATCCTGGAATACTATCCTGTAGGAGGAAGTAGGTCGTTTGGAAGGAATAGCAAAACATGGAAAACTGATAAGGTGTTAGCCGAGTTTAAAATCTCATCATCCTGTCTGAGCACGCACGGTTTTGACGCCCCAGGCCTTATTTAACCTCAGAGTTTAAACACTCACACCTTTTACACCCACATGAAACTGGGCCATTAAGGTCATCCTGGATAAATGTATTCATGAAGTGTGATCTGCATGAATGAGGAAAAAAAAGAGCGGTGAGACGGCGCTGCTGCTGCAGGCGTCTCAGCAGTGATGACGTGATTGATGATGATTAGAGATCTTGTCTTAAATCGATTTTACAGGACGTGTCATCTGCATTTCATTTACAGGAGGAGTAGCTGCTCTTAGTACTACAACATAAACATGCTCCGGCCTTTATATCAAAGCCTGCTGCACCTCATGTCAAGTGTTTTCCACCAGCAGACGGCTTTCTGTGTCTCTAAAGTCTGGGTTTTAAAGGACTGAACAAAACAACAGCATAAAGAGAGAAAACAAGACAGAAGGAAGCAAAGCAACCAGGGAGCAATTTGGTAACACTTGAAAAGACACTCTCGATAAAGGGAACACACTCCTTTTATGTTTCTTTTATGACAGGATGAAGACATGAGGAGCAGTCAGATTTTTCCAATATACATAGACAGGCTGAACTGCTCTTTCATCCACATTCAATGACATGCACTGCTCATGAATATAGATAGGAAACATGCAACTCAAAAACATACATTCACGTTTTGTTGTTTTGCTACATCTTGAAGTCGAAAGTCTTAGTAAAGTGACGTCTTTTACTCGACCTGATTAAATCTAAGAGTAGTAGCTAAATTATCCAAAGTATGCAGTTAAAAAAACTCTTCTTATTGTCCCTTGAAAAGAAACCATACCAGGCCTCTTTACTAACATCTCGAGCAACAGTAAGGGTATTTTGACAGGTATGGTAGCCGACTTTCTCTGACAGCCGGACAAGAGAGCCCCTCTCACCTCTTCCTCATCTGGGAAGCCCTGGGGTTAGGCTGGGGGAAGAAAGGAGGCTGAAGGCAGGGCCGGATGAAAAACGAGGATGTCACAGCATTGTTGCAAGGTTAGCACACCCGCTAATGGAGCTATGCTGGGGCAGGGCACCCTGAGGATCGACCCCGCCAAGGGGGGCATGTACAAGCCCAAGATAAACTACTGTAGGGGGCATGGCACTGCCCCAAGCCCCTCTACTGCCCGCTAAGCACTCACACAGACACACACAAACCAGCAGCGTTGGCTGGAGACGCGCTCTTCACATTTATAGCTGACCATCAGATACAACACTGAGAGATCCCCTCTGCTCCTCATAAAGCATTGTGTTTGACGCAGCACTATTCCATGTTTATAAAAAGCTGAGTAACACTGCAACTTAATTCTGAAAGGTCAGGGTTAGAACAGAGCACTGACACTTGTTTTAAACAGCGTAACCCATCGTAGTACTCACTGTTCAAAAACAAAGACATCACTTGGCAGGAGACTTTGACAGTGGAGACACTGATATTGTTTTGATTCCATGCAGCGATAACCATCATCCAACCCAAACCAACGTCTCCCCACAAAAGTAAACCTCTCACGTAAAAGTGGAAAAGAAAATTGAATGAGCAGATCCCGAGTCGTGTGAAGGAGCTGCTCTGTGGTTCATGTTTCAGGATAATCTGCCAAGCCGAGCCGCTCTGCAGACTCTTCATGTAGGCTACATGGAAACACACTTGTCTTCTGGCTTTCAGCAGCATAAATGAATTTAACCCAGCCAGGTAAATCCTGATTATCCAGAGAGCTCAGAGGGCACTGCAGACAGCCAGGAGAAAAATGAGAGAAAGTTAAGAATGAGACATATGGCTGACAGGCTCCTGCTGTGCAGGGCAGCACCGCTGAGCGGTCAGGGGCGGAGAGTTTCAGACAGAGGGGACATGAGGAATGACATGCCCTGGAAGATCTCTTGCTCACATGGGACTGGGAGTGACAAAGAAGGCTCTGTTTGGCAGAGCGGCAGCCATATTAATGACCAGTTCATCACTGTTTGTCAGGGGAGAGAAAAGCGAAAAGACGGGAAGAAGGGAAAATGTTTCCCGGCAGGCCTTCAAGGAGACTGACTTCCTGTCAGGACAGGCGAGGAATGCTGACATCTTCCTGTTGGCTGCTCACAGCCGCTTTTGATTGGTCAACAGGGGATACAGACAGGTCAGTGAGCCATGCTTTGATTGGACAGGGGAATGTGGTAAGGTCAGCGTGGGGTCCGGTCAAAGTCAGATCCAGGGTTAAGGTTTAGGTGAGAGAAAAGACCCTCCAAAGGAGAAAGGGAAGGAAGAAGGGGGGCTGAAGAGGGAAAAATGTTAATGGTTTTCAGGGGAAAAATGTGTTTTTGCAAGCAGATTCTACATTAATATACAGACGGGTTAAAACATCAAGTCCTGCTGCCTCTCTTTTGTTTGAACACCCATGTAGTAAAACGTTGCCTCACATCAGGCACCCACCTTTTTATCTCATACTTTGAAAATAACAGCAAGTTCTGATGAAGAGACAGAAGAAAAATGTGGGGATTCATCGTAAACTTTTAAAAAACTGCTTTTTATTAGAAGAAATGCTGTTTAATCTGAAGTGTAGTGTGTTACATCTCAAACAGAGAGTGTGTGTTCACTTCTGCCTGTCTGATCTCTTTGTGTTTGATAGAGTGAGATGGGAGGTGTAATGGGCTGGTTACAAGCAGGATTGAGCCCACCTAGAATCCAGCAGAGAAAGGCCTGTCCAACAAGCCTCACCAAAGCCTCCGCCGCTGATCTAACAAAGCCCCTCTTATTCGGGGCAGCAGACAGAGGCCCACAGGGAGAAAACCTCAAAGACTTTAACAACACCTCAAACCCTCCAGCCTCCATGACGGCTTCTTTCTTTCATTATGGAGCTCAAACGGGGGCTCTGTGGGTGCCAGTGTGGGCATGCCCGTATTAAAGAGAAAATAAGCCTCTGCCCACACATTATCGCTCACATGGCACCGACACCCACAGGCATTATTGCATGGAATTTTCCAGCACTAGCATCTCATCACCCGGTGTAATGTGTTTCCATGTGTGGTGGCAATTCAAAAGCCTAAACACACGAGTAGTAACAGAAGCCACACTGGCTCCTGTCTGCAGAGGCCACCTTGTCTCTGCATCAGGAGCAGATAACCTTCTAGGAACGGTATCTAACAAGACATTAACCTAATGATTATATAACTGGAAAAACCTAATCTAAGATCACCACATATGAGAATAGATACACAAGTTTTGAATGATATAATAGACACCAACCACAAGGGTGGTTACTGTCGTTACCCTGGCTTAGTGAACTCAAGGATCTTGATGCAAGAAAGAAATGTGGAAAAAGACATTTTCAGTTTGCATGGTTTTGATCATAGCTAACCCTTGTTTTTATTCATATTTTTACAATAATGGATGAAATATGCTATTTTAAATAGCATATCCTGGGACCCCTATTGTTTAATTTGTACATGCTCCCATTGGGTCAGCTAATACGCAGCTGTAATGTGTCCTACCACAGCCATGCTGATGACACTCAGATCTACGTGTCAATGACGGCAGGCGAACATGGGCCTGTAGATTCACTCTGTCGCTGCGTTGAACTGATCGTTGTGTGGACGCAGAACAATTTCCTCTAGCTGAACTCAGACAAAACAGAAACCATTGTCTGTGGCCCACAGAAACAAAGGGAAAGGGTTATCAGTCATCTTCAGACTCTCTCTCTAAATGTGGGTAACCAGGTTAGAAATCTAGGGGTGATATTGGACTCAGACCTGAACTTTAACAGCCACATAAAATCATTAACATAAGCGGCTTTTTACCATCTCAAAAACATTGCTAGGATTAAAAGAATAGTGTCTAAACCTGACTAAGGGAGACCGAGCCACGCATTTGTCTCCAGCAGGTTAGATTACTGCAACAGCCTGCTCACTGGACTCTCAAAACGAGCTGTAAGACAGCTGCAGTACATCCAGAACGCTGCTGCTCGGGTCCTGACCAGAACCAGGAAATACGACCATATTAGTCCAGTGCTCAGGTCTCTGCACTGACTTCCTGTGGCTCAGAGAATAGACTTTAAAACAGCTCTTCTTGTTTACAAGTCTCTTCATGGTTTAGCACCATAGTACAACTCGGACATGCTAGAACAATATGAACCAAATTGGTCTCTGAGAACCTCAGGGGAGGGTCTCCTGCTGGTGCCCAGAGTCAGGACTAAACACGGTGAGACTTCATTCCAGTTTAATGCCCCCAAAATCTGGAACAGTCTGCCAGAAGATGTGAGACAGGCCTCAACTCTGACAATGTTCAAATCCCAGCTGAAAACAGTTCTGTTTAGCATAGCATACAACAACTGAAAGTATTTTTCCTGCACCCTCCTCTTTTAATTTACTTAATCATTTTTAATGTTTTATGATGTGATTTTATGCAATGATTTTATTTTGCCTACTGTGATTTATTTTATGTAAGCTGTAAAGCACTTTGAATTGCCTTGTGTATGAATTGTGCTCTACAAATAAACTTGCCTTGCCTTAAATAGTTCTTGATTCTGGAAGGTATTTTACGACCCCCCAGAGGTTCCTGACCCCACTTTAAGAACCACTGCTCAAGTGAACCCTGCCATCCAATGAACACTGAGTTCCCAGTCGATTTTTGCCCAGCTGTTGTTTTTTTGTTGTTGTTGTTGTCTCTCAAGTGAAGTATCAAAGATTTGTTTATATTTTCTAACAAACTCAGATATTTGTTCCTTAAAAACACATTATTTTCCATTGTAGTCTTGTTCTTGGTTTAATACTAATTTAGCTGGAACTGTTTGGCAAACTGCTGAACACTGCCACCCATGTTACCTGGTGGTACTGCAATGTTTGGTCTGCACCTGGAAGCTTCTCGAAAAGGTGAAGAAATAGACAAAATGGACACAGGGTGTAGGAAGAAGCAGGGGCGGAGCCAGGGGTGGTTTTGTGTTTCAATGTGGAACTTTTTTTTTTTTTTTGCTGCTACTTTTCATCTTGGCTTTGGACAAGCAGCTTCATGTTCAGTTCTCTAAGTATCAATCTGAGCAGATTTAGATGTTGCGCAGGTTAATTATGTCCAAGTCAACGTTGGTTATTGTGATATTGACAAGAGTGAGGAAGTTCTTTTGGCATCTCTCTCTTGACTGATGAAAAACTCCTTACGCTAAAACTCCTTATTCATGAAAGCAATGGTATAGTCCAGCTGATGAGATTCGCCCTCAAGTAGTTGGCCCGATTTCAAATCCAGCCTACACCCCTATATCACTCCCTCTATCCACTGTGCTATCCTCTTTGAACAAAGACAGAAAAAGCCAAAGGAACAACTTAAAACAATATTTATGATTATTAATTTGTACATTTGAGAGGCTGAAAAAATGTATGACATAAGTAAAGAGACATCACTTACCAAAAATAGTGAAGTTTGATTTCATCTGATATAATTCATAAAAATATCGCTACTTAAAAGTCAGTCTCTGTTGGTCTCTATTCTAGAAAAAAAAATGAATTGAATATGAATCATTAAACCTATTAAACCGAAGTTAAATAGTTTCCATGATGACTGTCTTAATAACCAGAGAAGTCATAGTACTGATTCTGACTCAACACGTGACTGTCTGCTTCAGCTGGTCTTCCTGCTTACGACACTGCAGCTGGAGTGATGGACCATTAAAACCCAAGAAGAGCTTCTGTGTGGAAACCAATGTTTTTCCATTCATACACTCCATCTGATTTTCTCCTTTCTGCGTGAGTTCATGTATGATTATTTGAAAAGTTTCAGAGCTGCTACCCTTTTAGAGAGCTCCTGGAGCAAACCCCTTTAGATTGTATTCTATTCACGCATACATCAGTGTTTAAAATCAATTGATTAGATTAAGAAGACACACATTCAGGCACATAAAACACATGCAGAAATGTTTTCCAGAAACTTCTCTCAAGATTGCACAAGACAAACACCCACGGAACCGCAGAAGAACACATTGCACTTCCGCTTTCTTCAAAGCGTCGCTATTCCGATAATCATTCCACCCACCTGATACCTCATGAGCAATGAGCCTTACCAATACTGAAAATTGGACAGCAATCTATTATCTGCATACAGATTGAGCTGACAGCACTGCACTCCTACTGCTCTGTGAAAGTGCTCAGGATCAGTCACTGCACTTTATGCACCCTGCACACTCTGACCCCTTCATACACTTGATAGCATTGTGGTGTTTAATCATAGTGAGAGACATTAAATAAACCCAGGTTACATAGAGCAGTATAATATAATGATGGTGCAGAGGCCTGAGGAGAGTCTTATAGTGAAGTTTACAACAGGCCAGAGTGGGGAGGGGGAGAGGGGGGTAAGAGAGGTAAAGTACAATGAGCTGAAGCTGGCAAAAGGCTATCTGGTGTTATGGTTTTGAGGGACAGTGGCAGAGTGCTTTGGGGACAGTGGGGTTAATAGTCCAGGGAAGACAGGCCTGGCACCAGCATGTTATAATAATACACTTGGCAGCTAGAATGGTGTCAACCCCTTAATTCCCCCAGGGAGAGAAGGACACAGCCTAATCTGTATTCAGTCCTGACATTGTCCACATCTGATATGGAACATTAGCCCCTAACTCTCTCTATAGACTAGTGTCCTTCGGTTTATATTACTTTATGTTAATAGAGAGAGAAAACTCCATGTGCTGTCGTTTGTCATTGTTAGCAGGGGTGCTCCCCGAGCCTGTTTGAAATGCATTTGTTTAGAAGGGAAAGGGGGGGTAAACCTGACCGCTCCAGGAACCTGCTTGCTTCTCCATCTCTATTGATCTTTGATCCAACCAAGGGCCGTCCATGTCCCCATCCTCTCCTTGTCCTGCACTCTGCGCTCTACTTTCACTTTCCATTCAACCGCTGAACAAAGTCAGCTGTGGGCTATGACTACCTCGTGTGTTGACCAATGAGGGTGGCAGTAAAGTTGAAAGCCTGGTTCTTTCTCACTCTGCCTGCAGTGTTTGGGCCTGAGTCACTTTAATTCTGTGGGATTACTGCTCAACAGTCAAAGTATGTGAAACCCAAATACCAACAGCTTCTTACTTCTTAAATAAGGCTTTTATGTTAACCATAGTAAGCATTCAAGAAGTAGGCTTTAGAGCTTTGTGAGGTCAGAATTTGAAACAAAACAATAATGGTCACCAAGTTAAAAAATTGCATCCCAACTTCACTTTTAGTCACCCAAGAAAAAAACAAAGAAGAGGAGCTGAGTTGGGCCATAAACCTCAATGCGAATAATTACATTTGACCTGTCAATCAACTCAGCACTGGCCCTGTTTAGGCAAATTTGAGAATAGTTCACATTCTTAATTTCATCAAACAGATGAGTCAGAAAAAAATCTAACAAGTACAGTGTGTACCGATACGGATATGAGCAAGTCAGAACAAAAGAGTCTTTTGCGTCTGTTTGTAAGCATGATTAAAGTTTTCTGTTAAAAAAAAAAAGAAAGAAAGAAAAGGGCATTTTAAAATGAGTGTTAATGGGTTTTCCTTGGCTTTTGGGACCACCCTCAAGTGGATACTCAAGGAACTGCAGCTTTTTTTTCCCTTTTTTTTGAATTTTAACTGCCTGTATCAACACTGATGAAACACCGTTTTAGCTAATATTTACAAGGAATCAGAAGATGGACATTTTGTATTACAAAGTACAGTTTAGGTGAAATTATTCAGCACACATAGCTTTTAGCACAAATAAAGCCTCTCAGCACACATTATGCTAACTCCTATGGTGTAAATCATTTAGTCACCCAGGATTAAGTGACTTTGATTTTAAAAATGGTGGTATGGCTTCGGGCCTGTTAGAGCATGATTTGTAACAACAACCTTAAATGTAATTTAAAAAACGTAATAAAGCCTGATAGGTAATACTTACAAATATAAAAAATGTAACATGTTGTTACATGGTGGATAAAATGTCATTACGTTTTGGGCTTACTACTTTACGGTATTAAGTTACATTTTGAGTTTTTTTTTTTTTTTTTTTACATTCTGTGTCAATGTACAAATCAGGCTCTAACAGGTTTGCCATCTTCAATCTCTTTTTTCCTTTGTTTGTTTTTCTCAGTTTTTACTGATTATTTTTCTCTCAGATTATTGTGGGTGCTTCATAAAAACCCTCTATAATCTTTGCATTATGGCTATTTCAAGCCAAATTTCCAAAGACTTCCTGCAACTGTCTAGCTTCTTGATCTATAATACGACACTGTGCTGAAAAAATCAATCCAGGAACGACTGGGTCTGATCTGGGGGGAAAAAGGGTCTGAAAAATATGAGAAGGTTAGAAGAGCGAGAGCTATTCCTGCTGATAGCGCCTGAAAAATCTGCTTTATGAGTCTTAACAAGTTTACACAGATAATTATTTACAGTAGAAATAAAAAGCACACCAACATGAATAAATATGTTCTGAGCAGTTGCTCTACAAGAGATGAGCCACAGTAACACTGCTGCTTAACATAGTCTTATTTGAATAAAATGAAATGAGGGAACGTCTGGCAGAGCTGGCGGAGGGAATGTTGTTTAAATCTGACAATATTCTCCGACTTCTGTTGGAATTAATTCAGCTAATTGTCTTCAGCCCAATTAGAGTCTATTCCCCTCTGCAGTCTGGTGAAACAGTGCCGAGCTAATTGGATTAAATCTTTATCATTTCCTGGGAAACATAGAGAGAAGAGGGAATATGAAGCAACACCACTGCCTTTTTTAATTAAATCTAACCTAATGACTGCGCTTTTAATAACATCCAACTTCTCCATGCTTCCACGCTGTAAATACGGCTGAAAATTTCTAAAGCAGAGACTTTTACATGACCAATTTATTGACTGTGAAACCCTGTCTACAATGACACGCATACTGGATCAGAAAGAACGCCCACAGGTTCTTTCTCTTCACACTCATCATCCTGTGAACCACTTGTGAGGCAAAACAGAGCCTCATTGTAAACCTCTGAGTGCACGGTACAGTAAAAAGCATGTCCCTATGTTCCTACCAGCCCCACTCATCCTCTTAAATGCCAATAATAATTAATGGTATTACAGCAGAATACTTCTGAGCCTCTTAAACTCTGCTTTATTAGTGGCCTTTAGATAGGCCAGGTGGGGCTGGATGAGTGGAAGAAGAAGGCTTTGCCAACCCTCACAGCTAGGGGTGTACATCTCTCCTTTACAAGACGACACAATCCCATTCAGGCCTTGTTAGCTGTAATCTGATTCAGGGATGATCTATTAAAATAAAGAGTGATTTAGGTCAGTATGCTTTGATTCTGTGCACAATGATAACTGATATGCAAGTCATTTCTTATTTCATATAACTGACAAAAAAAAACCTTCCTGATAATTTGTTATTTTAAATGGACATGTCTCTGTGTTATGCTTTTTTTTTTCGAATAACCAAAAATCAGGCCTGAAGTCTTGAACGCAGACCGACAATGGTTATCAGAGTGAGGTAAATTTGATCAAACTAACAAACCACAATGTGAGTCATGCTCCTCTAACGTCAGTGGCATTTTTTATCTCTTACACTTAAAATGAAGTTTTCCCTGAGCAAAAGCAAGTTGAACAAAACACACCAAGTCAATTGTGTCACAGTAGAAAAGGGAGCAATGCTGATGCATTGAGATTATTAAGGATTGAGGGTGCCACAGACGGTAACACTCAGGTCTTTAATTTTAAGAACAGTAGCAGTTTAGTCTGTTAAACTCTACACTTCTCTACACTAGTCCTGTGATTGACTGGCATCCAGTTCAGGGTGTACCCCACCTCTAACCCAATGACTGCTGGGATAGGCTCCAGCCTCCGTGACCCTGAACATAAGTGGTTCAGAAAATTAATGAATGCTCAACACTGACACTGCTTACAATGACTCCAAAATAAATCTGAAATTGAGAAAAAGAAGCAACAGTTAAACGAACATTGATCATGGCTGAAATTCATATGTGGCAATAAACAGGGTTGGGTAAATTACTTTTAAAAAGTAATTAGTTATAATTACTTGTTACTTTCCCAATATGTCAATGTCAGTGCCACTGTCCACTTTATTTATATGGCACATTTACAACTTAAAAAGCTCAAAGCACTTCACAGGTAGAAAGTTTAAAAAGTTTTTAAGTTTAAAATTTTAAAAATGTCAAAAGTTCAACACAGCAATACAAGAGAAAATCAGCAATAAAAACACTCAACAATGAAAAAAAAAAAAACTAATTAAATTAGTGACTGAATTATCCCTGCATAAATGTAATAAGTTACTAGTGAAAGTAACTCTTGCATTACTTTTTTTTGGAAAAACCTTCAATTTTGCAAAAGAATTCAGGTTTTCTGCAGGTTTTGCTCTGGAACATTATGTTTATATGTGCCATTCACATTAGACATTACTGTACCAATTTCCTTAATTTTGGGAGATCGGTGATTCATGATGGGTGATGGGTGATCAGCCAATCCTTACATATGAAACTGATCTCATATACCTCCAAGAAGGTCTGACAGCCAGCCATTGTTACTTTTTGCTGTCAGACCTAAAGCTCAGGACACTTCACTGGTTGTTTAAGTGAAAACATAAATATTTTATTGTTTCACAAGTATAGTACAATGATTTTCAATTAAATAAGATTGGAACTTAAAGGTATGTGCTGTCAGTTATAAAAAATAAAAAATAAAAATCAGTATCGGCCCAAATCAGTATTGGCAAGTCAGGCTTTTTAAAGATCAGTGATTGCACCCCTAATTTACATCTATAAAACTGAAGTGGTGTCTGTTTACTTCCATCCTGAGAATGACTTTATTGTAGAGCCTGTAGGCAGACTCCCATCCTGTAGAGGCCAGTTTTGAACCCAGACTGCTCCAGACTCTCGCATGTTAGAAGGAAGTCTCCTGCTTTTCAACCCTGTCTCTTGCTCCACTCCCGACTTGTAATTTCTCCAGATTAGCCCCTTATTTTTTAGTGTGGTCCTGTCATCTCTAATTTTTATCAAGTCAAAACAAGTTGGCTAATTGTGCCTTACATTCAGACCTCAAAAAATACCAACCTCTGGAGGTGGTTTGATCCAAAGACGCTTCAGGTGCAGGAGATTCTCTGACTTTAAGTTACACAGAGGCACACACATGTGGCTGTGTGATATTTGTTGCTGAAAAGTTTACTTCAGCATAGGCTCTTTGTTAAAGATGTTTCAACATGATTGTTCCCATCATCACTTGTGTGTCTGCCCCTTTTCCCCACATTTTATTTGCAGCTCTCTTGTGCCTGGCTGAGCAAGCCAGGTCCGTTAAATAGTAACAGACCTCATTTCACTGTCAGTAATGGTAACTGCGTTACAACTTTTGAAACAATAATTAATTAGTTTACCTGTTACTGCCACTAGTTCTAACGCTTGTTCCCAACTCTGGCATTTACTGATCCCAGTTTCAGAATATATACACACTTCTGCCACATAAATTCTGAGGAATATCTTTTTAATTCTTCATCCAAAAATTGCTGCAGTGAACTTTGTCTTATAACTGTCTCCCATCCTTGTGAATGACTACCACCAGTGACTGCTCACACACTGTAAAATAATCTGTAAAATGACTGTAATGTTCATAATAATTACTTTTTCTTTACAGTCCAGAGATCACAGCCTGTGACTAATCCTTCTTTAAGGAATAAACTCCAGGAGCAACAGAAGACTCTGTGAGTGCAGGTGATGTTCAGGACGGTAAAAGAAGCAGGAAAGATGTTTCAAACACAGGCTTGGATAGAGCTGATATAACATTAACAGTAGGAGTGTAATAAATTAGCACGATTTAAATAAATGTTACGACAAAAGCTGAATTTCAGGTTATCTGTCAAAGCTCTGTGGTTAGAGCATGGGCTTCACAGAGACTCCACAGTCAAAGAGGTAGCTCTTTATGGCACTCTCATTCTTTTCTCCTGAAATATCTTGTCTCTCTTCAGCTATCCTTTCAAAGTAAGAGAAAATGGACAAAAACCAAACAAAGGCAGGCTGTTTGAAAAATAATTCAACAAACTCGTAACCTGTATAAAATTTCCTCCATGATAATCTGTGGTTCTTCAAAACATGCCACACAGGACCACTATAGGACTGGAGTTCCTCTGTACTGTCAATATGTACAGTGCATGCATTCACTTAACCTCAGCATCTAACAAGCATATGTTCAATGTGTCTCTTGACCACTCAGCTTCTCTCCTTTAGATTGAAGAGCCACTCTATTGATTCAAACACCGCCCCCCCACACCTCATCTTTTAAAGAAGCACAGACCAGTGTCCAGCTCTGGACTCTAAGAATCATCCCCTTATAGTCTCAGTGGGAGATGAAGGGCAGTGCATCTGGAAAAACAAACACAAACCAGTGAGAGGAAGGCTGGGATGATGTATAGCCAGGAGGGAGTGGTGCAGATCACTGCCACGAGAGATGGTTGGACTGGAGGGCAACAGGGAGAGCGGGAGGGAGAGGTCCCGTACAGCACGACTCATGAAAATATAATGAACAGGAGCCAACGAGTCAACAGACGACACACATACATCTGCAGCTGTGGACACACTAACAGTTACAGGTGTTTAACTGTGTGAGCACATATGTTAAAATGATACTAAATCATTTTTTTCTGAAGGATTTTAATTATGTTTTTTACACCAATTTACACATTAAGTGGAAATAAAAAGTCTACACACCTGTGTTAAAATGTGGGGGTTTTGTGATACAGAAAAATGAGACAAGGTTTAAATAACTTCTCTGAATTTTTCCCACCTTTGATTTGACCTTTAACCTGTGGCTGTGTTAACAGTTAACCAATCACAGTCAAACTCCTGTAGAATAAGAGTCAGTCCTCACCGCTATCATTTAAAGTGTCTCTGATTAACCCCAAACAAAGTTCAGCTGGGGCTACACGACAACGGTTTTAGGGTGAAACGCAAAAGTTGTTTCAGCCTCATGTTTACACGGAAACAGTGTTTTAGCCGACGTAAAACGCAAACTTTTGAAAACTGCCTCCAGAGTGAACTTTTTCTGAAACGCTGCCAACACCGTTGCTGTATAAACAGTAAGCTGGCGTTTTCAGCTGAAACGCTGACGTCACACTCCGCTTAGCGCAAGCGCATGCAACAGGACAACAGTACTGTTGTTAGGGTAGTCGTGGACTACCATGTTGTGCTTGTGTTGCTCAATCTGCTGAGTCTGCTGACTGTCTTCATACAAAATGTGCATCTGTTGCTCCACTTCTGCTCTTAGCATTCACCAAAACACCAGATGATCGACTCTACTCTACTGCAGTGGAAATCTATTAAAAGACCCTTCTGGACAAGACAGTTATAGCGCCAACTACAGGCCTGGCATGCTTACTACAGCGTTTTCAGCCCTCAGTGTTTCCTTGTAAACGCAGATTTTTTTCACTGCATTTTAGCGCTTTTAGATGAAACGTTGTCATGTAAACGGGACCCTAGTCACATTTTCACCTACATTTTCTTGGGCACATCTTACATCTTAAGTGGTCCCACAGCAGAGAGCTTCAAAAGCTTTGGAGGGATCTCACTGTTAAAAGGAGGACAAGGCCATGCCATGGAGAGTCATCATCAAGTGGAGAAAATATGGCATGGCAATAACGACATTAACAAGAAGTGGACGTTCCTCTGAAGTTGGAGAAAAGACGAGGAGAAAACAGGTCAGGGCGGCTGCTAAGAAGCCTTCAGCATTATTTAAGGAGTTTCAGGAATTTCTGGAAGGAAGAACTGGCTGTGTAGTAGATGTTACAACAATCTCCCGTATTCTGCATATATCTTAGCTTTGGGGGTAAGATGGAAGCCCTTTTGTGAAAAAGAAAAACATCCAAACCTAGCTAAATTTAGAAAAAACACATTTGACATCTCTCCAAAAGCATGTGGGGAAAATCTATTCTGGTCAGATGAAACCAATGTGGTACTTTTTGGCCATAATTCAAAAAAACAACACTGCACATCAACAAAAAAAAACAAAAAACAGCTGACCAAGAGTGAATCATGTGTTGTGTCTGTTTCTCTTTGGCAGGAGCTGGGGGAATTAAGAACAATTCAAAATACCAGTCAGTGTTGGAACAATACCTCCAGGTTTCTGCTAGAAAGCTGAAGATGGAGCAGAGCTTTATTTTTTTAGCGTGAAGACCCAAAGCATCCAAATCTGAAATCTGTGATCTGAAGAGAAATGTGTACAGGAGATGCCCGGGTAGTCTGACAGATTTGGAGGGTTTTTGTAATGAATCCCCCCTCCCATTTTATCAGGATTGTGCAAACTTGTCATATCCACTGTATTGGAGACATGTACATTCGGTACATTTTACATTATGTGCTCAAGTTATTCTACTCGCTATTGTATTTTCTGCTGTTAATAGAGTACATTTGTTCCAAGTCATTATATTTCAATACACAGCCTTAAGGGCTTTTATTTTATTGATTTATTGATTTTTTCTTTCTTAATTCATTTAATTGTTTATTTTTGCGTTGGCATCACCCATTGCCTTAATTATGAAACATTTCTCACTGGTGATTACTGTAGCTAGGTTAGAAAAAATCTTCTTGCAGTACTTCCTCTTCTCCCACATGTTCAGTCTTTGAGTTTAGCCGACATACATGTTTCTGGTATGAGAAGCCTGAAATTAAAATATATATTAATGTGGCAAAGATTTAACTGATAGCAACCTCAAAAAATACCCCCTTTCACCAAACATAGTTACAAGCTAGATTCTCTTTTAAGCATTAAACAATAACAAAAAAAAACAAAACAAAAAAAAACAGCTTGCCCTCTCACGCTGGGGTTCACCGCAACTTTGGTTTCTGACTTCAAGGGCTGAGTTCTGCCTTTTTAGAGCCTCACTGAGAGCAGATGGCAGAATCTGTGAGTCAGACATGAAGGGAAAAGCAAAGCTTTAGTCACTGCATTCAGGAGCAAAGGACAGTCATGTCCGATGATGTAATCTTAGTGGGATATGAAATATCTAAACTATGTTATTTCATGCCTGTCTTCACACACGCTTCACCGCAAAAACGTCCCACGTTGACATCCCGAACAAGACTTCTCGGATCTGTTTTGTAGCAGGGAAAATGTTTCGCACATAGAATGAAAAGGAGAATGGATGTCTGGTTCTGAGCGTGCAAATGACACCGCGCAGTGCAAAGAGTCGAGGGGAAGCGATCAATGCAGATCATAAACAGAATACAATAAAGTAATCCATTGCCATTACCAGCAAATGGGCATTGTATTGGAAGCCTCTGCAGACCGAGACAAGCACTGCAACAGTTTGCCAAGTGACTCGCATGAATGCATGCAGAGGGACTGCTGTATTAAGTCTGGAAAACAAAGCATGGATTTATTTTATTTACAAGTGTACATATTTACAAGTATCTTCACAAATACTGTCAATGAACAGATGGAAATGTATTTTGATAGAAAAATAAATAAATACACTCTAAAGATGTACTGCACTCACACACACAAGCAAACACACTTACACACACCTTATCAGGCAACCTTGACACGGAGCCCCTCGCATGTGTCTGTGAAACACGAGTCCCTCTCTGTCACACTCCCAACATCTGGATCTGTTAAGAAAATTAACAGCCTGGCTATTCCACTGTCATTTAACCTGCAAGCAATTGAGCCATGTGTTGAAAAGTTTTCTTGAATACCTGCAGGCTTGCTTGGAAAAGTGCCTCGCTGCTATAAATCAACAAACACACTCCTTCTGCAGGCAGCGTCTCAGTAAAAACTCAACTTAGGCTTGCACTAATGCAAAAACTAGAGCTGAAATCTTCACTCTGAGCTGCTTTTGTTTTATGATGATGCTTAAAGCAGATATGAAATAAGCTAGAGATAATAATACATGACAAAACAGTCAATTTCTTGGCTGCTTGTTTTCTCCACCTGTATTTCTGAGGGTTGTTTCTTGTGATGAACAGTTTCTCTTGTCCTGTTTTTTAATGAAGAGTTTCAGAGCGATTGAAGCTCTCTCTCATTTTGATTTACTGTAAACCTATTAAATAATTCAACAAAACAAGAGAGGAGGAGGAAATAGAGCTGAGGCACAAAGTTACTCGATCAGAGCTTTCGGTCCCACGGTGCCAGCCATGCCCCCAGGATCCGCCTGCTGCTCTCTGAGGTCAAAGGCTGTTTGTTGACCACAAACCACATTAAATTGGTTGCTCTCCAGCCACGGCCAGGGGAAGACCACAGGGTGGTCAGTGCAAGAACCTGAGTTGCTATGCAATCTTGTTTTACTCACACGACCACCCACATGTATCAACAGAATGAATCTACTTTCACACAAACCGACTGCGGAGTAAGAATGAGGTCATGTGAGGGGAAAGAAGAAGTTGACTTTCAGTGGTAAGACATTATAAAACACTGTGACATTAACAGTAATTTTCCTTTGACATAATAGAAAGTTCAAAGCACAAAATAACCACACGGGCCCTGTCAGTTTCCTCTGACAGCTTTCATAACTGGCCCAGAACATGTGAATCGTACACACGCACACAAAAGTGTCACAAGTGTTTTTTTTTGTGTGTCATTTCTTTCATAATTTTGAAAAAGTCACTCTGTGGCATGTAGAGGTTAAAAAAAAGTTCTGTTTGAAGTTCAGCTACTTCAAGTTGAGACTGATCCTAAAGTAAAGGCCTATTTCCCTCCAGAAGACTTAGAGACACATATACATGTCTTTATTTTCAGCTTGAGTATTGTCGTTCTTTTGTAGTTCTTTTGTTCCCTGAAGAGGGAGTGTGTGGAAATTATTTCTCAGACTGAAAAAAAACCTTTCTTTTTCTCAGTGTACAATTCTGTGCACGATCATAGCACACAGTACACTTCTCAGTCCGAAAGAGACAGCAACAAACACAGAGCAAAAACTGTGCTTCATTTGCTAGAAAGTTTGTTTCCATAATGCAAAACCTGATGTTACAGCAGCTCACCTTGAGTGAGCTCTCATTAAAGAAATTATGGCTATATTTTATTTCTTATAAACCTTAAAGTGATACTCCGGGATGGAACAAGTTGGGTCCTATCACAAGGTTTAGGGCAGAAATTACCCCTACAGCAGTGTTTTTGTGCAGCAGAAGCCCAGAGCGCTCGCACCAAACACCCCCTCCCTGCTCCTCTGCCGGTTTCCTCTGCATTCAGACTGGGCCAATTTTTACTTGACCAAAAACACAAATAAACGGACTCCCACTGAAAAACTCTGATATCAGTCTGCATTCACGCTTTATTTAGAGAATTTTCAGCGCGTTACTTTCACACAAAAACACAGCTAAATAAGGCTCTAGTTCTCATCGTGTCGTAAAACGACGCTACCTCCACTGCAGAGCCACAGCTGGCTACGAGGCGCTCGCTGCTTGGTGTATCAGTCCGCGCCAGATATAAACAAACGCAGGTAGTCTGCCAGGACGAATTATGCAAAAACAACATAAAGATGACTGTTTTTGTGTAGTGCGCTGAACCGGTGAACAAAGAGACAAAAACTTAGTTTTGTCATCTGTTCTGATGTTCGTAGTTTGTCTGAGGGCAGATCGGACGGGAGCAGACTGATCTCTGACTGACGCTGTCTCGTAGGAAAGTACAGCAGCGCGCAAATATGCACGAATAAGATGGACAGCAGTGGATCATCGGTGTCTCTGCTGCCTATAAACTGCTATTTTAGCCTGATTAATCCATTCAAAAAGTCGGTGCAGTGTTAATAAACTTAGTTTGTTAGTTTTCATAATACGAACGTACGATTCATTCACTTTTATCATTTATTATGTGTGTAATGGAGACGCCAGTTGATAGCCCCGGCGCTCTCTCACTTTTTCTCATCACTCATCCTTTTATACATTGTTTAATCAAGCTTGTAGCTGGATAAATAACTCAAACTCTTTATTTTAGAAAAAAATGCATAAACTTTTTAATAATCATGTCTTTATTAACCTCTAAGTATGTTCTGTCAATGAAGTGACTTTGAAAACATTTGCCCTGAGGTAAACTACTGCTGTAGAATGACGTCAAAGTCGCATTAAATGCTACCTGGCTGTTCAGACTGCGGTCGCATTCAAGAAAATCGGATATGTATCTAATTTAGTGCCACATTTAAAAGTGACCTTAATCTGATTTGAAAAGGTCAGATTCAATGTGACTTGTGCTGTTCACACTGTCAGAAACGAATCAGATACAGGTCATTTTTGAGTCAAAAAATCAGATTCAGGTCACTTTTTGACTGCAGTGGGAACGTAGCCTAAGACTTAAGGACAGCTTAAAAACAACTTTATTTCTCCAGCTGTCTTGTATAAACATAAACAAATAAACAATGTAAACAATACTGAAGTAGATTTAGAACTATTGGAGCATGACACAGAGAAAGTGAAAGGGTGAAGAGAGTGAGAGAGAAAAGGAAAGTGAGCCGGAGTATCAGCAGAAGAGGAAGATGCAGACTGAGAGCTGCACAGGCTCAGAAACGATCAATTAGTCGAGCCGTACAATAGCCGGAAATCTCATATTGGGGTCATGCATTCCTTATCAGTGAGGGAATTTTCACATGCCAGATAATGCTCATGTGATTAATGGAGTTGAATGAATAATGGTGTAGAAGAAGAAGAGTGTTATTTTTACTCTGTGGCAGCTGGTAGCTCACAGTTAACCTAACAAGTGAGGAGCACACTTGAGGGCACTTTCTCAAGTCCTCCCACACATCATGGGAGATACAAAGGAACTTTGGTGCACTCAGTTTATTTCTCATTATTTCCAATGCATTCTTTTAGTATTTTTTTGCAATGAAACTACCAAATGTTGTGTTTTCCAAAAGAACTCAGGGACATTAATGTGCTCAGTTTCAGGCAGCACCTGTAGCTGTCAGGAGTGAGTTGCACAAGCAGCCTTTGTTAATCCTTTATCTATACTTTTATTGGCGAGCTGTGCAGTGCTGCATTGTGGTATGGAGGTGCACAGTGATGGCAAATAAATAAATATATATATCCCCATCCTGTTCCACAAGCAGGTGTTGTGTGGGTAAACTGGCACTGGTGGACATGCCACTCTAATTTCATTGACAGGTTTATGACCTTTTATGCGTCCCAGCTGCCATGTTTATGACAGGCTGACTGTGCGTTCATGTTCAACAACATTAAACATGCATAAGCTGCACAGCGTGGCCCACCACAAGGAACACAACGCCCCCACCAAGAGACCTGAACATCCAACACAAGGAACACGGATTCAGAAGGAGTCATAAAACAAGCAGACATGACATCTCCAGAGGTTGGAATAATGGGTTTCAAAAACTACAAATTATGTCATCATGTGGTCTAATTTTATAAGGAAGTGTTGTGCAACTGAACCCCCAATTTTTCTTCCATCTGCAGAATCAGTTGAGGTCGTAGAAGGCAAGGGGTTTGAACTTTCGGCTCTGGGATCATCCAACCACAAGACACAACAGGAGCGTGGGTGATTAAAAATACCTCTGGGAATTCTTCCCCAAAATATTAGGATGCTTTTTCCTGGAATAAAGAAGAATAGCAAGGGAGGAAGCGGAGCAGGGGGGACATAGCCGATGATTTATGAACCATTGTTGTTTGGAGAGTGTTTGGCAAGAGTTGCTGTTCTTATCGAGCATGTAGACCTCTGTCTTCACCAGAGCTCTCTGACCCTGAAGCTCTTAAATCTTTTTAACTTTCACCAGTAGGAGCAAGATAAAAGCAACACCAAGGACGAGTGAGTAAACCTCTGTATCATATATTGTCTTGTATCAAAATTGGAATAAAGTCAGAAGTTTGTCTACAGTTATCCCCAGAGATGAGTGTATTACCAGAAATTTAGTTTATTTTTTAAATTTATTTTCTGTTACTTGTACTGTAAACACAGGATAGAAGTTGCACGTCAATGTGAGCTGCAGTCTGTTTTGCCAGTCTCTCAGAATTTAAACTGTCTTTATGATTTCCCAAGTCCACAATGTTCAGTTTTTGTGCAGCTGTGTAGCTCTTATTTTTACCATTTTGAAACCATGTTGAAGTGTCATTCTTTATATCACTGCCAGAAGTCTCTTTCATCAAACTACAGTACAAAAGGATTATTTTATGAAAAGTATCCCAAGTTTTCATTTATATGCATGGTTATGACCCAGTGAGGGAGGAAAATAGCCCCCCAGCCTGATCTGTGTCACAATGCTCTGAGTATAGAGTGGCTTCTTGGAGCACCATTTTTTGGGTAAACACCCAAAACTAAATACCGTAAAATACCAAATAGTAGCCGGGGCGTTCATTTGTTTCAATCACTGAGCAGACCAGGCGTTTATTTGGGACCGGGCGACTATTTGGGACAGGCGTTTAATTCCTTTGCCAGCAAATAACATTCAGCAGAAGTGGTAACGTCTTCTTCGACTCTTCAAAGCCTCCTCATCTTTACGTTGTTATTGCATAATTCGTCCTGGCAGACTACCTGCGTTTGTTTATATCTGGCAACGCCGTGCGTGGACTGATACACTAAGCGGCAAGTGCCTCGTACCCAGCTGTGGCTCTGCAGAGGAGGTAGCACCATTTTATGTGAACTAGAGCCTTATTTAGTAGTGTTTTTGTGTGAAAGTAACGCGCTGAAAATTATCTAAATAAAGCGTGAATGCAAACCGATATCAGATTTTTTCGGTGGGAGTTTATTATTTATTATTATTTATGTTTTGGGTCAAGTAAAATATGGCCCCATCTGAGTCTGCACTTAGACGGGGGGTGAGCTAAGCTTTTGCATGTGTGTTCTGTAACTATGACTGCGGTATGAAAAAAAGAACAAAAGAAATGGACCGCGGCTCGTAGGCTGCGCCGAGTAACTTACCATACCCCCGGCGTTTATTTGGTACGGGCGTCTAATTGGAACTCGGCGTTTATTTGGTATTTTATGGTAGTACCTCTCTCTGTATCTGATACTGGATTATTGGAAGCACTGGTGTGAATGCAGCACACTTTTTACATGGATTTCTTTGATCAGTTGCATTTACCATCATACCTGTAGTTTTATTTGCTGATTGAGGATTCTGATTAAATTGAGCTTCATTCCTGAGTACGGATGGGTATCTTTCACATTTAAAATGATACAGTATCAATGCCTGGTATCTGGCAATCGGTATCAGCCCTCAACAGTACCAATTTTTGGTACTTTTTGTGTTTTGTGGTAAAAAACATCAATTTTTTCAACAAAAATAAAATGTTTTTTTTTTTATTTATTTAAAATATTTATTCTTCAATATATAACCTTATAATGCTGTGTTCATGTCCAGCATGGAAAATCACCTACTCTTCAACTCCCTCACTGTCACATGGATTTAGGTACCTCAACAGAGTACCTTTTGATTTTTTGTGAATTGGTACCCGGTACTTTTGACAGAATTCAGTTGGTACCTATAAAAGTACCTAAATCGGTACCAATCCCTACTCCTGAGGTTTGTTAATTGTGAGCTCTATGTGCAGAGTTCTCGTCGTACTGACTGTAGGATCAATTACCTGTCAAGGTTTGATTTCATTCGAAGTAAGAAAGAAAAAAAAAAACCATAATCCTTCTCTATCTTCTCTATTAAGAACCATCTATTCGTGTCAGTTAACAGAGACCTATTCATTTTGCACTGGCCATCTTTCATTACAGCAGTCTGTTTGCTGATGGGACCCAGGCACATCAGGGTGTAAGATGAAAAGCAGATCAAAACAAAAGAGGGTGAGACAGTGACACAAACAGAGAAAAATACAGAAGAAGAGATAAACAACAAAGAAAAGAAAATATCTTCCATGTGATTTGTCGGGGATAAGCTCTAAAGCCAGGGGAGGAGGCATCAGTATCAGAGGCCTTAATAAAACATGTCAGGATCATTATCAGGTTAAAGATATGATTAGAGCCACTCCATGCCGTACCCTGCACTCTTCTCTCACAGGAATAGAGTGTATTTTTTCCTCTGCTCGTCTCTTTTTCTCCATCTTCTAAACGACAGTTATGATTTGGTTGCCTGGAGAGGAGCCAGGAAATAAACTGTTTAGTGTCACAGCCATGCCTGAGCGAGCACGCATTGGCCCTGGTCCTGCCCAGGGACAGGTGCCAGCACAATGCTCCATTTAACACTGCAGCCATGCACGCTCTGTGTACTTTACCTGGACTTAGCTGAGATCTTGTTCTGAGACATTTTTTTGAAGGGGGGTATTTTGTAAACAAGTCTGGTGACAACATGGGTAATTAAATTGATTGTTTCCACTTAAAGCCACTTACCCTTTAATTGCCCTATTAGAAAATAAGTGCATGAGCCATGTTTGGTGTGCATAAACCAAATGTGAAAGAAAAGAAGCAAGGGTAGGGATCAGGTCAGCAAGGTATGAGAGGTATCTGCTCCATGCAACAACAATGTTTAGCATTAAATATCAAAAGTAGAAACACTCTCAATTAGGTGAAATTCTGTGATAGTGAATGGCTAGCTAGCTAGATTTTTGCAAAGTAACTCCTCCAAGATGAGCAGGAACCAAATTGAAGTGTTTCAAATCGGCACTGACCCCCTGCCTCAGCCTGGCAGCCACAACATCAACTAAAGGACAAAACATTTTTTCTCATCAGCCCCTGTGTGGAGTGGATTACCACTAAACACAACAGCCTAATTCAGAGATAACTTAAACATTAACTGATTATTCTTTGTCCTTCAAATGAACACTCAAATTGAAGATAGTGATACACTTCTGCAGAATTTATGATGCCGAAACTTGTGCTTAGGGTTACACAGTTAGGGCTCAGCATTTTACCATCCAGCATTTGCTTCCAGAAATGCCCCCTGCTCCCCAGTTATATTTTACTTTTCTTCTTATTCTGCTCCCCTCCAGAACTCTGCCGTTGGCGCACCTGAAAACATATATATGGACCAATCAGAATCAAGTATTCAACATGGCTGGGTAATGGTCTTGGTCATAGACTGTAAAAAATATGTACGTCATCTTGTTCGGCTCGAAGTGAGGTCACCACAAAAACTGCTCCCCCTGGTGGCTGGCTGAAGTGTAGGTCAAAAAAATCAGACTCTCCAGTCATTCCAGATGGGCTGTGGTCAAACTTAACAAATTTAATACACCTCGTAGAAATGTTTCTCATGTCTAATTGTTGTGGTGATTTGAATATATTATTTGGCTGCCTTGTACTCAAGTCCTCTTTTTTTCTCAAGAGTTTCATTTTCATTAGTTATACGAGGTTAAAAACAAGGCTTTATGTCACGTTTAACGATGATTCACACCTGCCGTTCTTGGGTATTTTTTTCAGGGATTGTAAAATATATCGGGAGGTAGAGTCAAAAAGCGATTAGACTCTCGAAAGAAAAAAAGCACAACTGCTTCAATGGCAGGGCCTGTGACAGGGGTGTTTTGGCTTCAAAACCATACAATGGAAAATGGCGGAGCCACACTGTCCACTCTATAAGGTCTATAGTCTTAGTGTAGGTGACAGTCAGCTGGTCCTTTTAGCTGATTGGACAAACATTATCTTTTTAATAATATACAGATTTTTTTGTTTTTTATTTTATTTTTACAAATAGATCAAATTAACAGATTAAAAAGAGCACTACTTTGGTTCTGCTGCTTTCAGCACTCTGCCCCACCTAGTGTCCCACAACACAAATTAAAATGACTGGACATCACAAAACTATGTGATGTAATGTTGCTGTAAATTAATGTGATTTATTCAAAAAATGTGTAACTCTATAAGGCCTCTGCAGGCTTTAACACTTGTTGAGAGTAAACACTAAGAGAACAGACAGGATGTGATGATTTCATATAAATTTAAAAAGCCCAAAAGCCAGATTAACATTTTGTTTTAGTGTGAGAAGAGTCTCATTGGAGACAAAAAAAAAAAATCTATGTTGTTCTGCTTTTTTTTCTGTGGTTCTTTAGCCCGCTTCAGTCACTCAGAAAATAATGAAAAGGATACTCTGATCAATCATCAAACGTGTTGAGCCGTTATCCTAAATCATCATCTGTTCAAACTAGAAAAATGGAGCCAAATCGCAAATTTATTGAAGGCTGTGTTCCACAAATCACCCAAGGGAACAGAAAATCAATTTTTTCATAGAGAACCTTACTTTTCATCCAATTGTGTGAATTTTAATGGCTTTGCTTCTTCTTCTGTTCATACACTATGCTATAAATTCTATTTTAAACCTTTGTCTGTCCCTTAATTTCGTAGAATCTTAAGTGTTTTTCCACAGCAGAAATCTGAACAGCAGCAGCACAGCGTTATGACGATGAAAATGAATCCAAATGTAGTGGAACATGTTGCATTTTAATAAGCACACAGTCATAAACAGTGGCAGTCTCAAGAAATTTTATGATTAAATTTCATCTGCTTAATCGCTGTTGCTGCGGTATTCATAACTCAACTACATTAGGACAGCTGGGATGCTGTTCAACTCTGTTTAGGCAGGCGGATGGAGGGCTAAATACCATTTAGTAAAGAGGGAGTCATGGTCCTGTATCTTATTATAAAATGTACTGTGCTCCTCATGTATCATAGTTATAAGAAGGAACATTTGCAGGACTATCAATGACGGGAGGAATGGAGATAAAGACACTTGTGTTGCAGAGGAATGAGAGAGTGGACATGCAGAAGAGAGCGTCCTCAGAGCAGAAGAAAAGAGGTGGAGCAGGAGGTGGAGAGATGCTTTAAGCTGATTTATATCAAACAGTAATAAACTGGGCATCTCCCCCCCTGCCTGTTTAATATGCGAATATGCAGAGCATCCCACTCCTGACAGCTCCCCATTAATAAAAGCATGGCTGGGAGCGCAGGTAGCCATAGCTCATCTATATGAAAATACATGATGATGGTTTTACACAGAGTCATCTTTTAGAATGGAGCTCATGTGCCAAAGAGAGGCTGATACTGAGGACTACACACAGCCATAACTCTGCACACAACTGTGCTTCATTTCTGGGTTTCTGTCTGAGCTGCAGTGCAGGTGAAAGAAGTCAAATCAGAACGTGGCTCATGCGTGACACACACGGGAAATGAAATCCTCTCGCATGATTGTGGAATTGTCTGCCAAGATGGCACCAGACCATATGGTATGATGCCATTTAACCCTACTAATTAATGAAACAATTCTTTTAATGTCTAATGATGGATGTCTGTGTTAGAGACACTTCTCACTCTCCATGGGCTCAGAGTTTGTACAGTGTGACTGATTAATTAAAGTGAGGGTGAGCCCTGAAGAGCAGAAGACATTACGCATTGTGAGAGAAGATTTCTACAACAATAGAAGAAGGGCAGCTTCTAATGGGTCACCTTGTCACTTTGAAAGTTATAGTATTTGAGATGAAGAATGATTCATAAAAATGTATAGACTGGTTCTGGTGAGCATTTCTCTCCTCCCTTGGTATTAAGAACACAGATATC
Source organism: Halichoeres trimaculatus (assembly GCF_033239565.1). Classification (NCBI taxonomy): domain Eukaryota; kingdom Metazoa; phylum Chordata; class Actinopteri; order Labriformes; family Labridae; genus Halichoeres; species Halichoeres trimaculatus. The sequence continues at coordinate 29,071,510 of NW_027437181.1, forward strand.
AGACAAAGATGCATTTCCACATGCCCAGTATTCTTACAACTCACATGTATATTACCTTTGCTCGTTGCCTCCCAGCAGACGCCCCCATAAGGAGGAGGGAACAAGGGAAAAAGAGGGAACACAAGGAGACTGTGGACCTGGTGTGTCCAGCCCCTGGAGGCCTGGGTAATACCCACTCTTAGTCCATGTATTTTACATGAACAATCCTCAGAGGGCACAAAGAATAGGAATCTTACACTATTTAAATACAGGATTTGGGACATCAAAGCCTGGCTGATATTGGAATAACAGAAATAATTAGGGATATGGAAGTTGCAGAAATAGCCACATTTCCATAAGATGATAATTAGTCCCAGGGCTAGCTGGGTCAGGAGGAAGCCTGTTTGTTGAGGCTTTGTATTAGCAGGAGGCCTGCAGCAGGCAACCCAGGTAATTATAGAAGACTGGGAACTACAGCTGAAAGACTGATTGAAAAACAGGTTTCATTTCGTATTATCCTGGAGCTTGTGCTTAAAAGCAGTACTGAAAAAAGAAAACAAACATAAAAGTTGACTCAATTGAAATAATGTGTCAAAGGCTGAACAGTGACCTTAGTGAAGTAGGTTAACATGTGTTCATTAGACGTGGTTTACAGTCAGACAAGGGGAAAATATGATCAGTATATTTAAAAAGAGAACTCCACAATAGAATAGATCACAGGTCATCCTTTTGATGACTACAAAGGCTTGTAAAACACTCACGCTAAATCATTATGTGAAAGTGTGAAACACACATAAGATGAAAAAACAAACAAAGTGAAACCTCATTTGACCTAAATCTGAAATCATGAAATTGGACCACAAAGCTGCTGCTGCTACACCACGTTTGCTTTGTCTCTTTCCATTTCCACTTAGGGGTAAACAGAGAGGAGGAGTAAAAATCATTTTATTTTCTCCTGCTGAGAGGGATGTTAAGAGGGGCCAGAGAGTCTGTCTCCTTATCTAATAACGCTGCCACAAGCCTGCCAGCACAGGAGAATCCTGGCAATAAGCAGGGAGGGAGCCACACAGCCATTTACAATCTGAGCTTGGCTCAGGCAGGGAAATCCACACTGCTACTGGAAGAGTGATGCTGGTAGCTACGTCTCCCTCCACTTCCTCAGAGGAAGCAGATCTGATACATCTGGCAGCATCTGGCAAGCATTTGTGTCTTTTTATATTCAATTGCCAAGTAGCGCTGTGTTTGAATACACAGACACTGCACGCTGTGAAATCTGATGCATTTACGCACATTAAAATCCTTCCCAAGGGACTCATTCCAGCACTGAATCAAAAGTAAAAGGCCTGTTTAGCTGAAGGAAGAGTGGAAAATACATTGTGCTGAACGTTTGTCTTGTTAATCTATCGCTGTCAAGAAAGTATGTCGCCCAGGATACCATCCAAATCTTGTACTATGAAATTCAAAGAATTCACAATCTTCTTAGTTTGTCCAGAAGAATATTTCCACTGTTAAGATGATAAAACTATGCTTACCTGACAGAGGCCATAACAGACACGCCAAAAGCTCCTTAACAGCAGGCTGAAATATGATTTTTTACATAAATCATCAAGCTTTCAACAAATACTGCCTCTATAGAGGAAAATAAAAAAATCTGTAGAGCTGCTGTAATTTATCCTGATCCCTGTTACCCACTCATAAACAATGCCTGGGTGGGCTGTCCACACATCATCACCCACCATTTTTACAGATTTATCTATGATCTTTCTTCACTAAAGAAACTTAAGAAATCCAATTGATTCTAGTTTTATTTATTTATTTATTTTGAGAGGTTTATCAAAAAATCATTTACATCAAAAGGTAAATGTTAATAAAAGCTGGAGGTAATGTTAAAGCATTATTTTCCTTTTATGCTCAGAAGTAATCACAGCAGTTGACAGAGTGATTAGTAAATGGGACTGACTTAATGTTTTGGCAGCTGTAAGGACAGCCCCAGCAGACTGGGAGACAGTGTCCCCTGCTGTCTACAGAATTATGTCTCATCTATACTGGATCCTCATTCTAAACACCACCCCAAACCTACATCATCAACATATTATTAAGGAGTAATTTCTATCCCAGTGGCTGCCAATCAATCTTTACAAAAAGCCTCTTATAAGCTCCTGTCATAGTAATCCACACTAGTGCTGAATGGTGCCTGTGTCTTCAATCCAAACATCATGGAGCAATTACAGTTTCTGGTCAGTCTTAACTTGGACTACAAGACTTGGACTCTCTCTTGCTGGCAAGAGAGAGTACTTTCAGCACCAAAAACCATTAGAGCGGTAAGAAGTAGTAATAAAAATGCATCATAACTGTGGGCAACAAAAGGTGTTCACACCCTTATCTCCAAAATGAATTATCACAACAGCCCTGTTTCACCTAATGAGGCTCCAGTGGGATGGAAGTAGAGTGAGTTTTACAAAACAGTGAACACAGGCTTGGTCACAGCTAAACAAACATGTATGCATCATATGTGTGGTTCAATAGATGGGTTTTATTTATAAACAGGGGAAACACTGACTCCTCTCTGAGAACCGTTCACCCTCACATCCCCTTTCTTGTTTCAGCACACCTGTTGCCTAACACAGGACTGCTCCACAGATCCACAGCAGCCCCGTGGGCATTCTGGCCTTTTGTGGACAGAGGAGCACGCCAAGCCCTGGACATTACAAACTGCTGACTGAACGTTATCTTTGTTGCAGGGTGGGTGCATGTGACATCACGTCATCCCCCGGGGGCTGTGTGGGATCTAGGGCAGGCTCAAGTTCTTTGTGTGCCAGAGCCAGAGCACCCTGTACACGCGTCCTGGATCATCCTGCCATGTCACCTCTATTGTCCACAGGGGCTGGACGCACTACCCTGGCATTCTCCCACTATGAGGTAGTGTGGGAGAAACATTCTCGGTGCGTCATGGTCCAGAGGTTTGATGAAAAGAGAAGGATGTTTGGCCCCAGAATGTGACGTGCTAGAGAGGACAGCCGAACAAATCCTCATTAACCCATCAACCCTGCCAAACATCAGACAGCTCTCACTGTCTGATGAAATGACTTATGTTTTCCTGTTGTAAATTTTATTTACAGGACTGTGGAACAACTGCTGTATTTGTTGTATATTTAATTTTATTATGCAGCAAATATTTCCAATGGCTGCCAAGTCTGGGCTGCAGCTAGGTCAGTTCTAGAGAAGGCCTTCCCCTAGTAAGGCACTGGCAGATTAAGAAGCTCCAAAACCTGTTTGTGTTATTCAGCACTAACTCTGATTGCATGCTATGGACACTTGCGTGTCCCCATACTGTCACCAATGTTGGCTTTTAAAGTGATACTCCAGGATGGAACAAGTTGGGTCCTATCACAAGGTTTAGGGCAGAAATTACCCCTACAGCAGTGTTTTTGTGCAGCAGAAGCCCAGGGCGCTCGCACCAAAAACCCCCTCCCTGCTCGTCTGCCGGTTTCCTCTGCACTCAAACGGGGCCATATTTTACTTGACCAAAAACACAAATAAACGGACTCCCACCGAAAAAATCTGATATCAGTCTGCATTCACGCTTTATTTAGAGAATTATCAGCGCGTTACTTTCACACAAAAACACCGCTAAATAAGGCTCTAGTTCTCATCGTATCGTAAAACGGCGCTACCTCCGCTGCAGAGCCACAGCTAGTTACAAGGCGCTCGCCGCTTATTGTATCAGTCCGCACGCATGGCGTGCCAGATATGAACAAACGCAGGTAGTCTGCCAGGACGAAGAGACACAATGAGATGATTTAGCCATGTTTGTGTGTGTAAGTAACGCGCTGAAAATGCTCTAAATAAAGCGTGAATGCAGACAGATATCAGATTTTTTCGGTGGGAGTCCGTTTATTTGTGTTTTTGGTCAAGTAAAATATGGCCCCGTCTGAGTGCAGAGGAAACCAGCACATGAGCAGGGAGGGGGTGTTTGGTGCGAGCGCTCTGGGCTTCTACTGCACAAAAACTCTGCTGTAGGGGTAATTTCTGCCCCAAACCTTATGATAGGACGGAACTTGTTCCATCCCCGAGTATCACTTTAAAGAGTGCACTAACAAGCTGGGCAGTCCTTCTCTTGGAAACAGAGGGTACAGAATCCATGGTTTCCAAAAAGAGTGTCAAATTATAATTTTTCAGACCATGGGATAGTTTTCCATGCTGCCCAAATTCATCCTCGGAGGGTTCAGGGCCAAAGAATCACCAGCATTTCTGGATCATGGTTCATATAGCTTCCTGTTGTGGATAGAAAGACGAATGGTGCCTGCAGAAAAAAAAAGGTTTTGGGAGTGATTTTGGATCTTTAACGTGGTGCCACCTTAGAGTCTGAGAGTTAACTCTGTTGATTTAAAATGATGATAAAACAATAAAGAAAGAAAGAAAGAAAAGATGGACTTTTGAATTGAGTATTGTTTTAATAAATTTTAAAGTTAAATGATTCCAGGTGGAAAAAAAAAAATCTCAGACATTAGAATTACCTGCAGTCTGTCAATAAGATGACAAACTCTATCAAAGGTTGTACATTTGATCCACTGGTTAATGCTCATGTCTCTGATTACTTTTATCCTGAGATCGCCTGAATTTTGGTTAACTTTTGCTTTGCTTTTACTTTTTCCAGAACAATCAGTGTGTCTCTCCATCTTTTTCCCCCCATCATTGTAGCTTTGAGTGACACCAGGCCTCAGTCATGAGGAGTCCACTCATTTTATAGTGGCATTGACCTCTGCTGTGAACATATTCTGGCACTCCTCAAGTTTAAATACAAAAGGGTAACACGTCAATCAGGTGCTTTTCAAGGCCAAAAAAATGAAATATTTATTCGGGTCATTGTGGTATTTTGGTAGCTTTGGACAATTTCTATCTTGAACATACAATTTTGACAGAGGAAGGACACAACCCTGCGATATACTGTACACCAAACCCTTATTTTGAGGCTTCTGGGGTTTGGCTAATTTGAGTAAATCAGGTCATTTAGTCTGATTCTGTGGTTACCTTGGATTTCTCCATCCAGTATTGTGTGTCCTAATCCTTACGAAGCAATTTACTGCCCAAAGGGCTCAACCCTAACATCTTCTTCCACTCTATCAGTCGTCCTGCTGTCACATCCGTTTTGTCTGATCTCAACATAACTGGGCTTTCCATTCCAAAAAGAGAAAAGACGTTAACCTCTCATTAGATCTTTGTGAATAACATTGAGTTCATTCAGTGACGCAGAACAAGGAGACCACAGTCAGTGTGCCCTATTAGTGGTGGGCAGGAATGTAATAAGTGGGACCATAACGTCTGGCACAGGTTTCCCCTGATGCAACCTTCAGCTCTCCAGGCGTAACAGCACCTAGATAGATCATCAGAGAAAGAAAAGCAGTCGCATCCCTTGCAGTCAGACATATTCGCGACACTCTCCTGACACCAATCTTTTCCACATGGATGGCCTATCGGTGTCCTATTTTCTTGAATCTGTTATTTCCATAATCCGGCGGGTGCCGTTGCCCAGGGTTAACAGATGAGCCTGAGTGTGTGAGATGGCAGGGCTTTGTAGCCCCTAACGAACAGTGTGCGGTCTGATGAATGACATTTGGGCTGCAACCACGTCACTTCTTCCATTAGCAAAGCTTGTCCCAACTCTGCCGTATTGAACCATGGCTTTCGGCTATTAGCCTGATGCATGACACAGTCAATCCCAGTTACGCTTTAATAAGTGAATATTTATCTTAGCCTGCTCTCAAGGAGAAAAAAAGAAACAGGAAAGAAAAAATGAGTACAGGAGGACAGAGATTGTTCTTATCTCTCTTCATGTGCGTTCACCTGTGTTTTGGTGTTGTTCCGTGTTTCTTTTCATCTTTGCCAGAGATCGCCTTCAGGCTACAGTTTGAACAATTCATCACAAGTAAAAAAGCTTAAAAGATTCTGGCTTCAGACTGTTGCATCAGTGTTGAGTCTTATAAAGTCAGTGGACCAATGGACCTGTCATGTGGTCAGTAGTAAGTTAATAAAACAGATATTTTGACCTCTGGATAAAGTTTTCTGGCAACACAACTGATTAGGGGTGCACCAATCACAATTTTCTGGCCAATCACCGATCACCAATCTTTAAAATGCCTGACCTGCCAATACTTATTTGGGCCGATACCACTTTTTATTTGTTATTTTTCATAACTGACAGCATATACCTTCAATGTGCCAATCTTACTTCATTAAAAATCATTGAACAATACCTGTGTAACAATAAAATCTTTATGTTGTAACTTAAAAAAAACAATAAAGTGTCCTGAGTTTTAGGTCTCAGAGCTAACAGCAACAACGGCTGGCTGTCAGACCTTCCCAGAGGTAAATAAGATCAGTTTCATATGGAAGGATGGGCCGATCATCCATCCCCCAAAATTAAGGAAATTGGCACCAATCGATCGATGCATGTCTACTACTTATACATGTAATGTCAGGGGTGTTTTGATGCCTTGAGATAGGGGACATTAGATCTTGGCAGAATGACTGTCACAAACAGCAATGGAGAAGCTTTAAAGATGTCAATATTGTGAAATGGAACCACATCATTTAATACATAGCTCTCTTGCTTTGATTTAAGCCCCGTTTCCACCAAGCAGTCTGGTTTAGATCAGTACAGTTTGGTACAGGTTGGATCAGTTAAGCCTGGTCCTGTTTGCGTTTCCTCAATTGATCATGCCCCCCCGTGGTAGGCAACATGTAAACCAGATGCCAATAGTCGCGTCAGTTGCGTTATAGCATGACACCATAGCAGCGTGACACAGTGTACCCCGCTAATAAATCCAACAAAGAAGAAAAATGTGACATAGTAAACAAAGAGCAACAATGGGAAATATCCAGCAATTTGTCTTCTTTGTGATTTTCATATGGCTCTTTGTCAAAAAGTTCAATTATGCTTTGTTTCAGAGAAGGCTGTGTGCTTCAAGTAGAATCACGTGACGATTCTCTAAACCAATCAATTGTCTGCAGTGTTGTAGCTGGCCCCAAGAAGTGGGACGGCTCGTCTCGATTTTTGGGGATGTGTCCTGGGACTGGTCAATGGAAATACCACAAGATGCGTGCTGTACCAAGACAAACTGAACTGGGCCACTTGGTGGAAACAGGGTTTTTGATTGTATGAAGGGTTGCTTGTCCTAAGTAGAGCCCGACCGATTAATCGGGCCGATTATGCCTTTCACCGATTAATCAACATCGGCCAAAATGTAGCCGATTATAAAAAATTTTTTGCTCCGCGGAGATTCTGTTGCTCCTGCTCCTGTGTGTTTGTGTGTTGGGCTGCACACTGCCTGAGTGCTCGCCCCCTTCATTCACCATTATCCAATGTAAGACTATAGAATGATGTTTTAACATCGTGTTAGTTGCTTTTTTGTGAGATAAACAGAGATAAATGCTACTGTTAATGCACATGTCCACCATTATCTAATGTAAGACTAAAATACAACGTTTTAACGTCATATAAGTTGCTCATTGTGTGTTAACAGTTTTGGTTTTTTTATACTTACTGTGTTTAAAGTTTGACTTATTTATTTAAGGTGTTTACAGCTTGTTCTTATTTATCATTGGTTAACACTACAGTTCTTATGTTGACAGTTTTATAATTGTAGTTCCTTGTTTTGATTTAATAGTGTTCTGTCTCTGTCTTGAATCATAAGGGTATTATAATGATTTGTGTTCATATACAGTATATATCAATAAATTTATTTTATATACCAGCGGATATATATATATATTGGCCGATATATTGGATATCTGCTTTTTTTTGCCCACGGTATCAGTATCGGCATCGGCCCCAAAAATCCCATATCGGTCGGGCTCTAGTCTTAAGTATTATCTGCCAGCAGTATGGTGATACTCTCTATAAAGCTTCATTTAGACCAATTATTTTTCAGCCTGATGTTACAGTATTGACTTATTTCAAATACAATGTAGCAGGAAAGAAATGTCAGACATACAATTTCATGACAAGCAATTATTTAAAAAGTTGATGCTGTTTTTTTTTTGTTTGTTTTTTTTCTCAATGTTGAATTTCCATAAGTTTGTATCTTTCTCACAATAGAGTTTGCGTTCAGTTTTTGAAACTCCCACTAACATGTACTGACAGTTGTCCTCCTTGAACAAGGCCTGAGGTCAAACAAAACCCATCTAATCTTAAATGTGTTTGCGTGAGAAAAGAAGACATAAATTTGGATTTCTGTACACATCCTCTTCATATCTTTGACCAGCTTTGTGTTTATGAGTGTGTGTGTGGGTATATCTGAGCGGTAGTGTGTTTGTGTATGAAAGAAATAAAAAGTGGCTTTGATCTGTTTGGCCTAGTAGAGTTGAGTAGCACTCAGAGGTTATTAGTCATAGGGCTTTAGCCACTTAGCCCTTGTCACTTTAGTAATCCATACCCTCACATGGCTACTCCAACCATTTCAATATATATATTACACACTGACACATTAACACATATGCATCATATTCAATGAAAAATATCACTCGTATGACAGGACACTTCACTTACAACAAGGTCACTGGGGACTGACGGGTCAAAATATGAGTGAGTGTTTCAGCTGATCAGTGAAAATATCAATCGCCTGAGAACCAAGCGTCAGACAGGCAATCCTGTCACCTCCTCATCCTGAAAACACACCCCCAGCTCACCTCAATTTCAGAGAGTCGAGAAGAAGAGATTTGGGTGAATATCAATCATGTCAACATAAACACAATCAAGCAGCATTTTCTTTTGACAAACATCCAAATGTTCAGCAGAAACAGTGAAAGCTATTTAAAGAGACATTATCACAGGATGTTGTGGAACTCTCAGAGCTGCCGGGAAACTGAGAGCCAATCATTTTCTTCCTCGTTGAGCCACAGGGGACTAGTTTGGAGTTAATTGCAGCGAATCCAATTTTTTAATTAAAATGAACATCATGACGATCTGACTGGATTGGGATTTGTTATTGCCATTTCTGTCTCTCCCCCCGTCTCATTTTCTCTCCCCTGCAGGACAGCTTGAAAGAGTCCTGTTGTTTTATTTTAATTGGGGCAGTGATGTAATTGGCCTACTCCATGCTGGTCTGTTCAATTTAGATCTCGGTGTGTGTGTATGTGTGTGTGCTACTAGCTACTTATGTGTGTGTCTGAGTGTATATTTGAGTGTGTGATTGTGTGAAAGTGTGTCCGAAAATAGCAGGCAGACAATGGGAGGTGTGCAGGATATACAGCAATGAAAAAATGGAAAACAAAGCTCATTTTCAGTGTTAGTATCTGAGAAAGGCAAACAACTGTAACAAGAAAATGCTGTTTGAAAGAAGGAAAAAGAGTCCATCTTTCAAGATAAACAGAACACATCTTCACCAAGCTTGGGCTTCCTTTGTTCAGATGATAATATACTCAGTAAAATGCATAGAAACGTTGAAAGATATACATTTTGTTTGAAACTTCTTTCACTTCTTAGAAAAGCTGCATGTTATTGAAAATTTCAAAAAAGCATTGGGATTTTTTTAATGCAGAATATACTGTGTTATAAAAATGTTAAGGTATCAGTTAAAATCAGGTGCAGAGAATTCTTTATGTATAAAGAAAAACTTTCAGACAAGGAGGAAAGAGTACAGGTGAAGCTGAACTGGTGGTAAAATACTCACTTAAACGCCTTCTTGTGTAACTAATAAATCAAAAAACAATGTTGGTGACATCAGTATCCCAGGCTCTAAGTAGTGTCACTTAAGTCATAAGGTCTCTTTTAGATGACCTATGGCCTGGCTAAGAACAAGGTTTATTTGTAGGCACTTAAAAGTGTAGTCTAATCTGCACTATTTGTCAAAATCGTCGTATTTCTCCTCTCCATCCACAGGATATCATCACTGACAGCCTGTTGAAAAAAAGTCCGGTTTCAATACATAGCCTTGGCTCTGAATTTCAGCAGGTAAATACTGTGGCTCAGACCGAGCCACCAAAACAGGGTACACCCCCACACACCCAGGTGGTGGATCATACCAATGCCCGGATCAGACAGAGGAGGGAGGGGGAGTAGTATGTTGCGTAGCGTGCGCAGTTAGCATAAGAAAACAGTGCAATACCAACAGTAGCAATGGCCGAAAAACAGCCCAAAAGAAAAAGGACAGAAGAGCATAAAATGAAAAATGGAAAGAAGGTCTATGACCATAATAGAGGGAAGACCTGGTTCAACATTGGTGTGGCTTTCCGACGGTGGAGGGAACGCTGCGATTTAACAGAGCTGAAAACGGACTCAGATGTCGCCATCTTTCTGCTTGACAGATGATCAAGATTAGCTTTGTGGTGCTTCACATAACAGTAACAGCCGTCGGGCATTCATCTTATTGTCTAATCTGCCAAAATGTACTGTTGTTGTGATGTTATCAGTTATGGCAGTCGAGTTGTGGCTACTGTTGTCTGACGAGTCAGTGTTACCTTAGCTTTGCAGCTTAGCAGTGTGCTAACCCAGAGTCGGCGTGGGACAAAATTAAACAGGGGGCATTATGACAGCTGCAGGGGGCAAAAATTCTTGTTCATTACTGGATTCATAACCATTGTGTAAAGTTTTAATTCACATATACAAGTTACTGTACCACAACCGTGTGCCTTTAGCGCACCAAGATTAGAGTGAACATCAAACACCATTCAACAATCAAAGAACCACAAAACCCAAACAATAGTAGCGAGCTACAGATAGAAATACCTTTAAAACAGCTGGAGTTGGCGAGTGTTGCAGCTAAATCTCTTGAGGACAGCGTCCTCCCACTCCGTCGTTCATCTGTGGGTCAAGTTTCCTTCAAAGGCAAGCTCAACAACCTGGGCCTTTCTCTTGTGGAGCATCACACGTCTTTGATCAGAAAACATTTATATGTCTAAATATTATAATATCTTTTGCTACAATACTACTAAGATTCGTCACACTGCTACTGCTTTCAAAGCAATAAATCCGGCTAGCGAACTGACCCTCAAGCGTTCGCTGGTCCGGCCTCCGCCGTGTTGGTCAGCTACGCAGTTTCTACAGTTGTTTCCATGACAATGCACGTCCATCATCTTTCAGGCATGGGGCCAGGGGTGGGGTATGAAGGGAGAGGTGGGTCTAAATTTGTTTATCAACAACCTCTCCACTCTTTTTCTCCCAGACCGCTGACTACACCTTTAATGGAAAAAACACAAGGACAGGGGTGGTGTTACATGAACACTAACCCAACCTGGAGACATAATCACAAAAACAAAATCTTAATGCATTTGCACAGGGATCCGCACCATGCAGCAATGCCACTGTGTTCCAGTAGTTTTGTCCTTAAAAATGATTGTTTTACAGCTCCTTACCTTTTCCTATCTTGACCTGTAGTTTTCAAAAGCACTAAGAAACCAGCCTCTACATTCCAGGGCTGCTTTCCTTGCTTTTCAATTATATAAAGTGTGGAGGAGACATAATAGTGACAATGTGACATTTATTGGTCACCCTTCTCACTGGCAATCCCCTGATTTGTGGATTCTGAACAGGCAGAGATAGCATAGCTTTGAGCACTGACTCCCACCCGTCTAATAATATCTCTGTAATTAGCATATGCTTTGATTATAAAGGTCACTAACTCGGCCTAACGGAACATCATATGAAGTGTACCAGGGGAGGCTTGTTTAACAGTCTATTTCCATCCCTTTTAATCTGCATTCAACTATTTAACAGGCCATATTTCCTCATGTTGAGTCAGTGAATGGACTGTAAGACACGCTGCCAACACAGGGGAGGTGCTACTCTACAAGAATCTCTCACCTTTAACGGCATAAGAAAAAGGTGTAGCCAACAAGCAGTGGGGTCATTTTGACGTCCAACTTTATAGTCATTTTTTCAAGATGTTGTCATTTTCACAAACTTGAAGGGACACTTCAGTACTTTAAATTCTGCCACATAATTTAATGTTTTTTTGGAGACCCTGACGGCAGATTCACATCAGATGAGAGCCCATTCCCAGATCCCAGAATCCTCTCTCATCTGATTACACACACAGTGCATTTTATTTTGAAAGTCAACCGGATGGTCTAATGTGTTGTTACAGAGCCTGACATCCTGTCCTGCTAGATCTACTTTGTGTGAACTGATGCAGCTGATCCAGAAGAATCCCACTTGCTGGAGCTGACTTTAATGGAAACTTATCAGATCCAGTGTGGCGATAGACCAGAGATGGATTCGGTGTGGTTCAACTGTGACCCAAGCATTCATAGAAAACTTACATGTTCTGCATCTACAAGTGCAAAAACAAATCAAGAGCTAAATAAATTTCAGAACACGTCACACTTAAAGGGGCTGTGAGGATTTTCAATGTGATCTTGAAAGGGTTCCCCTTCTAGATGCCTGATCATAATCTACCCACTGCACTAATGTAGGTTATTTCAAGACTTCTTAGCTTCCTGATCGGTTTCGAGCAAGACTGGATTCACGTATGGCATGTCCAAGTCTCTACGACAACACCACACCGGCTAACGAAGTTTAGTAGAGAGAAGAGAGATGTTGGTTTTTCTATGCTTGAAAAAAGTGTCCGTGATCAATTCTGTACTGCTGGACACTAAAGTATAACTGTCAGAAAAAGGACAGAAGAGCAGAAGAAGGCTAAACAGGAGAGTAATACAGCCTGAGCGAAAGGCTAAACTGTTTATGATAATGTTGATTCCAACCCACAGTCAGCAGTTATTCTGCAGTGGTCTGTTCAAACTTTTGAGTCTATCAATACAATTAAGAGAGAGGCAAGAGGATTCACTAACGTTACACATTACTGACTCGTCTCACAGCATCAGGCTTTCAGTAGCGCTACATATGGACGGCTACTAAACTGCTGTAAGAACTGGCAGTTTGCTTGTTGTCACATTAGCGTACGGTTATGTTGTAGCACCGGGCTGGTAGTAGTGCTACATATAGACGGCTATTGACATACGGTACAAACTTACAACTCTGCCTGTTGTCATATTTCAAACAAGAGCTAACTGTACTGATAAATACCTTACCCTGTTGTGTTGTATCCTGTAAACACTTGACTTGAAAAAAGAAAATGAGTTCCAAAACAAACACACCTGTCAAAAGTCACTTTTTTTTTTTTTGCATGAGACAAGTTTATAGGTCAGAGTCTATCAAATTTAGCTTCTTTAAGTGGTAGACCTGGCCCTCTTTGCAATGAACTATAGCCTCACTTGCTTGCTCCCAGTGCTTTCTGACTGAAGGGGCCGAGCTGACCAGCACTCATTTTTTGCTTGTATAATTTCTAGAGACATGCAACTCATATAACACATAAAACCACCACCAGCGAGTGGGTTTAAATTCAGCATGTGGCCCATTTCCAGCATGTTGCTCCCCACTCTCTTTCTCTATTCACCATCCTGTCCTTACTTATTAAAGGCTTAACTTTTTAATGAAAGGCATAACCTAGAAAAAAATAAATAAACAAAAGACTTTAAGGAGCCATTATATTGAAAGTAAACCAAAAGGACGAAGGTTCATTTTAGGTTCTGTCTCCATTAGGGGTGGGTTAAAAAAATCGAAAACCTGATAGATCTGGATTTTTTGCTTGACAATAACAAAATCGGGATTCTTTGTTATTTTTTTTTAATTTTTAAATCAAATTCTTTACCGTCTTTTTTAAAAAAAACTGGATTGGAAAAAAATTACCAATTTACTCCAGCAGAGGGTGAAGTGTTTCTCTCTGACACACATGATGTGCATTTTATGGGAAAAATATGGCTCCTGGTGTAGTCTGTAGACATTATCATCATCATTTAACTTTTTCAAATGGTCTGGTGTTAAAAAAAGGAAACTAAAAATCGCAAAAATCGTAGAATCGCAATTTAAATTGAAATTGGCACCCCAAATATTGTAATAGAATTGAATTGCGAGAATAGCATATCGTCCCAGCCCTAATCTCCATAGTGTGTCTACTGTTGAACTATTAGCTACTGGCACTTGAAAAAGATTATTGGGCTTTGTCTAGGGATCAAAAATAATGGACTGATATGTCCCCAAAAAGGAAGTCTTGGCCTCCATGACCGCTGGCTTACACTGGAATTACTGAAAAGTTGTCATCTATTCCCAGAGGCATATAAATCGCATCTCTTTGTCAAACAATGATCAATGATAGACGATAGCTGATGGGTTGCAGGATTGGTACAGCCACAACCATGCACAATCATGCATTCAGTCAAATCAATTAATCACTGGCAACATCAAGCACTCACTCTGTAAACCACATCTCAACCTTCCTTTGGCCTTGTTTTCTAAATAATGTTCGACCAGGAAGAGTCTGTGCTGTGTTGACTGAAGCAGGAGCTGAAATTAACTCCATTGCTTTCAGAGCTTCTTCATCATCCAGCAATCACACATGTGCATGCCTATATATGGAGAAGGTAAATATTGTTTCCTTTTCTCTCCAAAGCAGTGCAACAAAGATCAAACACAGAGGATGAGACGCTCTGAATAAAGCTGCTGCTGTTTACAGATGAGTGAAGTAAAGCTGGCTGCTGTGAACACTCCGCCTATAGATGGTGCTCTGCTTGAGCTGCTGGGTTATTTTAAGTCTCCAATTCCAAACACACTAACAAACAGAGAGGGGAGCCCCCATGGGAGAGCATTGTAAACATGTGGGTATGATGCACAGAGTACAATCCCACTTTTTGTTTTAGAGAAAATATGCTCCTTTCATCTGAGACAAACAAGTAGATAAAGCAGCGCCTACACTCACACAGCCTGCGTTAATTACCACATTCATTTTCAATGTTTAATCTGTGAGCAAACTGAAAATACAACAAACAAACAAAAGGCAGACCAGGATTTTCCTGTTGTTTTGTTTGTTTGTGCGATGCAACATTTAGCAGAGAATTCTTATCTGCAGGAAATTGGTCTGCACAACAACGTCCTGGTTTTGCCTTCCTCTATCAGCTCCACAGAAGATATTTCTGGTTTAATGATCTGGGTTACATACAATAAAAGAGTGGATTAAAATATCTAGGTTATAAACATATCTGTGAAATTAACAGAGAGGAAAAAAGTTTTATTTTCTTTTTTTATGTTGTCATATTTAAATTTTAGGTCAAGTAAAACTAATGCCCAACATCTGATCAAACATTTAAATGTCTGTCTGGGTCGGCAGTCGTCAGGAGACTTTAAAGAAATATTTCAGAGAATTATTCTCTCATTAAAATAAAAAAAGGTTATAGCTAAGCTGTCCAACTTTAAGTCACCATGTGAAATATGTCAGAGACGCCAAATTCAAAAACAGGGAGTGATCTCTTTTTTATCTCCAAGCCAAGTCACCTGAGCTCCCTCCATTTATTATCAAAGCACACAGCACATTTGAACCTGAGGGAAATATGATGCCTGACAGCATCTGAGTCCAGCCAGAAAAAAAAGTAGCTGAAGTTTCACAATTATTGGTGACCAGGCAGAAACTAAATAAATAAATAAATCACAATCTCTTCAACACACCGACACGCAACCCTACACCTGCTAGACGTTATAGATCGCCCTGCGGTTGCGGTCAGCGAGGTAGCTCAAGGTATGAGGAGGTCTGACCATCATAATGAAAATATTCAATGATTTTTTTTATCATATGACACAAAAGTTCAGAGTAAAGAACCTTCACCTTAACTAAAGCAGATATTTTCTTAAGCTTAATAAGTTAAATGTTAACTTCCAAGTGTCATTTCTTAGTCTGTGGAATTCTGAATGTATTACTTCTCTGTTTTGAGGCCACAGTCAAAAAGTTAAACATGCTTCAAAAAAACACAAGTACTGTACTTACTCTGTTTCTTTTCCTTTTGCAGTGACTTTGTTCTATTTTAAAAGTGTCAGTGTTCAGTGTGACTCCAACATGTTCAAACACAGACGTGTTTTTACTCCTGCTATGACAGGGCCATGGACACGCAGGTTTGTTGTCTCTGTTCTCAGTCTTTGATCAAACTGCTGTGAGAGAAGATGAAAAGGTTCACATCTGGAGGGAAGTCCCCTTTCACCGACACACAGGGACAGGAAGACGGAAGAGAAAGCAGAGGACTGAGACATAAATGACACAACATGTCAATCAAAGTGGCAGAAATGTGACACTTCCTCTCTTAAAAAGAGACAGGAAGAGACAGATATAGCTTAGAAAGACTCTTCTTAGTACAGGGTTACGGAAGTGGGTAAATCAGGAGATGGTACCCTTTAATAGCAGGGTTAATAGGTGAAAGCCCCAATGTCAACAAGTGTTTTCCTCACCAAGTTTTCTTTAGCAGCTCTTCACTATGAACTGAAGTGTAAAGGAATTTCACGAGGTCTCAGATCCTGATGTCAGAGAGGTTATTTATGTTTTATTTGTAAAGGTCAGATATAATACACAGATATGAACCGAAGATAATCATAAAAGTGTCACAGTGCTTATGGCAGATACTCATTTGCACCCAACTCAAGAAGCTCTTATGAAAGTAAAAGATTTAATCATTAAAAAAAGGTTACTCTGTACAACATGAAAAAACAACATTTTATCCGAATTAAGTTTCAAGGGATGAGGCAGACCCTGTTCCTCTAACAAATAAAACTGTCTGAGCAGAACAGAGGAAAATGTAGTTTAAAACACAAAACCTCTTTTTTTTTACTTTAAAAGCAGTCATGATTGTAACTTTTTTATATTTTGCAGATTGTTAAGGGTTTTAAAAACCTGATCATGAGGGCATTTTTAAGATTTGATGACTGACAGTTTGGCCTTGAAACAGACAGTCAGTCAGCTTTGATAGGAAAATATTTAAATGTTTCTTGTTTTGATCAATTCTAATATTTGCATACTAAAATTAACACACAACCATTTTTTTCTGATAATGTAAGTCTCGTTGAAGCAGAAAGTGAATCTGCTCAACTTAAACCTTTTTTTTTTTTTTTTTCCAAATCATAAATTAAAGGGAACATATCATGCTTGTTTCTCCTTTTCACTATGCCAGACTAGGATGCCTGTAAAGCATTTCTGCCCTCAGTACAAGTCATTTAGTTCCTTCATTGCCCCACAATAGCGTTCTCAATATCCTCATTTTAGACCATTCTGAAGATCTTGTTGAAACGCTCCGTTGCGAGAATGACCTCCAGTAACCTCGCAACATCACAGCCCTTTATGCTCTGATTGGTCAGTTCTATCAGAGGGGCGGAGGGGGTAGAGCCAGGGGTGGTTTTTGCAGCATGGCAGTATTTACAAAATTATAGTATTATATATTGGATGGAGCAGACCGAGCGAGTTTGATGTTTGCCAAAACTTCACCGTAAGGCATTGATAGCACTAATAAAATGGCAGAGTGTAGGATACGTCCTTTTGTATTGAACCCTGAGTCAGACCTGGACGGTTCTGCAGCTCAGGAGGAAGAAAATCCACCTCGACACAGATCATCTCAGGACGCTTCAGTGTGGTGAGTCAAACCGGTACTGTAACATGTATAGTTTATACTCGGCTCTTGGTGGGTGTATCCCTCGGTGGCAGTTGTGTGACTAACTGACATCACAGAGGAGGAGCTGCTTTATCAGATTACTCCAATAAAAAGAAAGGATCCTCATGTTGTCACAACAGTTGAAATCTCGAAGCCAAATGTCAATGACCTATTTTCAGAGGCATCAAATCTCGTTCTAGGAAATCAGAAAAAATACAATATCTCATTTTTTGAAAATTCAGTGGGTGTAAGGTCTTGCTTTCAACTTTATTATTTTATATGTAAGTATTAAATCACGGATCAGCATATGTCCCCTTTAAGTGTTTAAAGGCAGCTACTGGTGGAAAAACAGTCATGATTACATCATCAATACTGTTGTTTATGCTACTATAAAGGTAAAGCATTTTAATGTCAAAGAAGCAGAGCAATTAGAGTTGTGACTCCATATTTATATTTCACTGTTATTGTTATTATTAGGATTTGTCTGTCTGTGTCTCTCTTTCAGTTCCTTGACCCAAAAATTTACAATTCACCAAAGTCTCTGAAACTGTGTTAGGTTTCTGCCCATTCAAAATAGATTTTTCTGTGTTTCTGCTTATAATGAATCAAGATTGATTCTCTTGATGATAAAATAATATGCTTTAGACTTCCTTGGTTTGATTATGAGTTTGGATAAGACACAATAAATCCAGTAAATATTGTTAAAAATTGGGATTAACAGGTAACCCCCTGTGTCTTCTCTAACCTCTTCATTGGACTAGAAGTGTGCTCACACCTGCATGCTCTGAAGCACTCACACTCACACAGGCTCTTATTATCATAACTAGCCCACCTCCTGTTTTAGTTAAGACAGGAAAGAGGAGAATCTCTGACACATCTGACAACTACACCCTGAATTTAACTCATATTAGAGATGACCTCTAGCTCGTCTTTCACAACACAGTACACACATATCCCGATGTTTTAGGAAGGATCTTCCCTTTGTTGTTTTGGAGAAAAAAAAAAGAAACCGTCTCCACCCTCAGTATTCACCCACACTTGAATAGAAGCTAAATTAATTTTCCCTCCTCTTTCTCTCACTGGGTCTTGTGAGGACTTTTGTGTTACAGTTGAAGGGGGCGGAGTGACACATCTAATCTAGCACAGCTTCGTATCTGGTGGAAGACTTATGAAATGAGAGGAAGGGTGGATCTTTATCAGCGAGGAATTAGTGCTTCTCTGTGCTGCGTCCAGGAAGTGTGTGGAGTGATTCCATTAGAGAGAAAGAGGGAGCGCACCTTCAAAGAGGCCAGCGCAGCCAGAGGACACCTTGGGAGGGAAGAGAGGACCACGGTGAGGAACGGGATGGAGCCTTGCTGAACCAGCACTCCGAGGAGAGAGATCACTATCAGGCATTTGCACAGGGCCTGCACAATTACCTCCCAAATAAAGGTCATTTTCACATCACTCCAACCCTTGCATTGGAGGGAAAATGGATTGTGGGTATTCAAAAAGTAAATTGAAAGTGGAATGTGTTGAGTTCTGCCTAGGAATTCATAAGCAGGAAGTCAGATTTAGTAGGACAGGGAGCAGAACATGTATCCAGATGGGTAATAAGTATCAGTAAGGAGGCTTTACAATCTTATCAAATAACTACACCACAGTGCAAAGCATACACCACTTACAGCAATACTCTAAGCATGGGCTGAGATAGATATGAGAAAAAGCTCTGTGCATTTTCTCTAACATGAAAAACGCACTCGATCTGAAAGTACGAGTCACAGGTATGACGTAGTTGGCAACAGATTCACCATACTGGCTTATTTGCATTTTCAGACAAAAGCTATTAGATGTAAAAGTCAGAAGATAAGACAAAGAACAGACTTATCATATTAGCTTTGTTGCAAATTGTTAAAAAGTGGCACTAAAGAGTAGAACTTATCTAACTACATCCCAAAGTATTATTGCAGCAGATACCTGAAAATATCCCATCATTCTCCTTTTTCATTATAGCCACAAGAGAAGTGGCTCAAGTGATTATACTGAATCAAAAAGAACTGAAGGGCAAAAGAGGTAGAATCACTGAAGCCTTGATGAGACGGAAAAATGAAGGTTTTCATCTGCCACAATTGCACTAACTCATGTCCCTGTTGGTTCAAAGAGATTTTTAGCTGCAAAGGATAATTCACTGACATCTCTGCAGAGTAAATTCATAAAAACATTCAGGAATTCATGGACTTACATTGGTTTATCTAAAGCCCCATTTCTACCAAGCAGTCTGGTGTAGGTCAGTAAAGTTTGGTACGGGTTGGATCTGTGAAGCCTGATCCTGTTTCCGAGCCAACTGTGCCCCCTCATGGTAGGCAGCGTCTAAGCTACATGCCGATAGCCACATCAGTTACATGATAGCATGACACCATAGCAGAGCGGCACAGTGTACCCCGCTAAGAAATCCAACAAAGAAGAAAAGCACGATACAGTAATCAATGAGCAATGATGGAAGACATCCAGCAATTCGTCTTCATTGTGATTTCCATGTGGCTCTTTGTTACAAAGCACAACCAAGATTTGTTTCAGCGAAGGCTATGTGTCACACAGTAAAGCCGTGTTTCCACCAAGCAGTCCGATTTAGTTCGTGTACATTTTGTGGCGTTTCTGCTGACTTATCCCTGGACAGATCCCCAAATAACCCGGACAAGCTGTCCCACTTTTTGGGACCCTTTCCTATGGGTACCAGACTGAACCGAAGGAAGGCGGAGCTACAACACTGCAGACCATTAATTGGTCGAAAGAATCATCACTAACCATGGAAGCACACAGACTTCTCTGCAAAAAGCTTGATTGCACTTTGTATCAAAGAGCTACACGCCAATCAAAAAGAAAAAAATGCTGCATGTCTCCCAATGTGCTCTTTGTTTACTGTGTCACGTTCTTCTTCTTTGTTGGATTGATTAGAGGGGTACACTGTGACATGTTTTTCTTCTTCGTTGGATTTATTAGTGGTACACTGTGTTACACACCCCAAACCATACTGACCTAAACTGGACTGCTTGGTGGAAAAGGGGCTTAAGTGCCGCTTCTTTCAACCAATCAATGGTCTGTAGTGTTGTATCTCCACCTTCCTGGATCAGATCGGTTTAGTCTAGCACCCCAATGGTATGGTCCCAAAAAAATTGAACAGCTCGTTTTGTTTTTGAGGATGTGTCCTGGGATTAGTCAATGTAAACGCCACAAAATGTGTTCCGTTCCGAGACAAACAGAACTGAACCGCTTAGTGGAAACGGGGCTTAAGAACCAAGTTGATGAAGACAATTCCTGACCCTTTAGCATTGTCTCTTGCCAGGGCTCTGGTTACATGTTTTGTTTTTTGATTACTTTGATTAATGTTTGATTTAATGAAAGTCTGTTGCGCAAAACATGTAATACGATGTAGTTTCCAAAAGTCCTTCATGTTTTGACCTCCACATCCTCCTCACCCTTTTAGTCTCTTATTTCAAGACAGAGTAAACCACTGGGTTTTCACGTAAAACGTTCCTTTGACAGGAACATTATTGGTCTAACACATCTGCGCCATTAGCAGTGCATTATCCTGATGCTTTCACAGCCTCCAGTCTGTGTGTGTATCGCTGAACAAGTTACCAGCTTCACACCTTGGGCCGAGGGTCTATTGAAAGAGGCCCACAGGGGCTCTGAAGTTACTGAGGACTGGCATTGTGGTTTAAATGATCTGACCCTGCGGAAATGTAGAATTGGAGTGAGAAGAGGTTACAAACAGCAAGCAGGCAGAACATTTCACATTCTCAGGGTTATTCAGGAGCTCATGATAAAACATCCACGAGAACACTGATGTACACTTTCTGTAAAAATATGATGCTTGTCACTCACTTTGTTTTTAAACTTTAGATAACTTCATGAACCCAAAGCAACCTACAGATAAAACACAAATCTGTTCTGCTTTGGAAAGATTAGGAAGATCTAAAAACTTCTAAATTAAACATATTTTCATATTTTCCTGTGCCTCCTATTTTGTGGGTTTACTTTTGGTGTGGGTTGAACTGCACCCCTCATGTCTAATTCATGCTGGGGCGTCTATGAGAAAGCAAACACAGCAAATAATCGGACCTAGATTCCCTTTCATATTCTAATCAACCAGCCTGCACAGGATGTGTTTGCTCCAGAGCTGACCCATGTTTTTCAAAAGCAGCTCAGACAGAAGTGTGTTTGAGAGTCAAAGATTAATCAAGGACTTCCTTTAAGTTGTTGATTACTACCAAGAAGTTCTATCCACTAATATCAACGATGACAGATGTTAATTTTCATCTTACTGATGTCACAGCAGCTGCCTACCTTAATGCGTACATTTTTGCCACATTGTCAACAGGCTGATGTGAAATATGTCGGACTCTTGTCTGTGGGTTGAACTTATGTGATGTGTGCAATCAGATTTTTCCTTCACTTTCATTGCTGAGAGTTATTGCCATTCCTGTGGGATTTTGATCAGTCAGAGTTGAATGATTAATGTGTGACGTCATAGTTTTAGTTGTAGTAGAATTCATTGGCATCAAAATACAATAAGATATTTAGGATGATTCAGTTCAAGTTTTTAGATGTAGTTCTAAAGGCTGGCACAGATTACAGGATTCCTCAAACTTTCATTTAGAGACCACACACTTAATGACAACAAAAGACAGATCGCACAAGATCTCTCTCATCTGATCTTATAGTGTGTGGTGTGCATTTCAGAGCAAACTACACACTGACTGATTATTCAGCAGAGTATCTGCTAAAGAATCGCTCAATATTCCTAATCTTGCGTAGTATTTCAGTGTAACCAAACATGATGGACGCAGGGGTAAAAGCAATGGTGGTTGTTTTGGGCCTCTTAAATTTTGGGGGAAAAAACACACACACACAAACAACAAAAAAAAACGATAACACAAAATGTTGTGGAGACGGCAGGTAGGGCTGAACGATTTTAGGAAAACATTGAATTGCGATTTTTCTGGCAGATATTGTGATTTCAATTCAATTCACAATTTTCTTCAAATCAAGCTTTGGGATATTCACATGTAGGGCTGAACGATTTTAGGAAAAGATCTAATTTTTCTGGCAGATATTGCAATTCACGATTTTTTTATTCATCAATAGTGATGATAAGTAATCTGTTTTCATCAACTTCTACTCCTAAACAGAGGCTTTGTGTTGTTGACCTGCTTACCAGCACTTTTAACATATAGATTGTCTACAAATTTGTAAAACAGAATGTGTATAATACTTGACACAACAGATCCTGAGTCAGTCAGGAGCGCTGCAAAAAATTGCTGCTTTGGTGATCTCAAAATTGCATTGTCTGAAATTGTGATTTCGATCTGAAAACAATAAATTGTTCCGCCCTAACGGCACTGGGCTGTATGCACTGCAGTGCGAGTTGATGGGGAGTAAAGTCGTAACAAGTATTACGGATGGATGTGTTACTTCCTCTTCGGTCAGTCAGCTGAGTTAACAATCATCTTGATTGGTTTTGCTCTGGTACATGTGAAATTACACACTGTGCGCTTGGCTCTCCTTGGAGCGCCCAACACAATACAGGATTTGTAGTCTCAAATATTATACATGTTCATTATCTGCAATCTCTCAATCAGAGATCTTGCTTTGATTGTGAAGGGGAGATTGGGACAAAAGTCAGACCGATTATCCTGTAGTGTGTATACGCCTTAAATCTAAAACTGGTTGAATGATGGTTTGATCTCAGCTCTGGCAGTCGCATGTGGACATGGTCTTGGGCGAGACATCACCTCCCCACACACAAATTAGTGAGTGTGAATTGGATGAGCTGACACTGACAGACATTTCCATAGCATCTTTAACCACCAGTGTATGAATGTGGTTTGAATGGTGATTACAGCGGTAGAGTAAAAGTTATTGAGTGGTCGAAAGACTAGGAAAGCACAGTCTCATTATACATTTTGATTATCATTTATCTTTCCCCCATTATGAAGTAAAGCACTTCAGAAGTAAAAACAAAGTCAAAGCAGCTCTAAAAAGCCTTCTTATACTGTTAAGTCATAAAAAAAATGTACATAATGTAAAAATGGACAAAAGCCTAACACTGAGTCCTCCTTTCATGTATTCAAACACTGTTTAGATGTGAGATGACAATCTTCTACAGTAAGTTACTGAGAATAAAACACTGAAATGAAAAGAGAGAAGAAATTAAAAAAACCATCGAAAAAAAATCAGACATAAAGCCAAAATGAAGCATTTTAAAAATCAATGGAAGAAGATTTCAGCAGAACGCTCATGTGTCACTGCCAGAAAGCCGTGCTTTTATTACAGTTTTACTGTAAGAAAGAACTTTGATACGGCTTCACTTTTGATAAGTGATGAGCTATCATTACTACGCTCTTACATTTCGTAGAATCCATCCGATAGATGAACATATATAAGAGGGGGATATCAGACGCTGTATCAGCACTTTCATCCATTTAGAGAGGGAATGGAGACGTATCACAATTAAAGAGATTATGAGGTCTAAAGACCAATAATTGTGAAGAGGTATTTCTTTATGTGTAATTCAAAAAAAGGAGAATGATGTAGCTTTTCTCCTCATTGTTCTCCCTCTAACCTTTAAGTACTATTATTGTAGGAGCAACTCAGTCCAAACGATAATAGTGGCTCGCTGTGATGGCATCAATAAAAGTCTGTGTCTTCAGAAGGGTGAAAGAGCCAATGACTGACAGAACTAATGTGTGAAGCTTGATGATTGACTGCTGATACTAAAGCAGGATGAGGGAGTGTGATTATTGGTGGAGGAAGGAGAAGTTTCTCTGCAGGGTCTACAGGACCTTCTCTTGCCCACTGCGTCCACAAGTTTGCATTCACAGCAGTATAAAAGACAGACATTAAAAGATCACTGCACAAAGGCACATGTATAGATATGCATGCATATGTGTGAGTTTGTGTGTATATTATGTACACAAACTGACAAACACAATTTCCATATTGACTGTTGGGTGAGAAAAGACGGAGGAAGGGAGGGCAAAAAAAAGCCTCATAAATAAATGACAATGCACAGCTTGCCCTGGAAATAGAAGCATCATTTTGTGTTTGTATTATATTCAGGCGGGTAAAATTTAATCTCCCTTTTAATACCCTCAATTGTATAAACAGGAGAGAGGTTGCTGAAATATAAACATTAGGAATGTAACCTTATGAAAATCGATTTGGCATTGAAAAATATTATCTCTGCCTGGTTGTTTATTAATGCAACTTGAGGAATGTAGCCACTATCAACAGGAATCCCCCTCATTTTATTTATTCATGTAGGATAGGAGATAAACTCAGGAAAGGCTGCAGAAAAAAAATGAAAAAATACTTTAGATTAAGACGTTACATTTTGTAACAGGATTGTTTTGTGTGAGATTGTGATCAAAATGCATGAATATGAGTTTTAAGTTTGCAGAGAAAAAAATTCTGAAGTGGCTTTCATAACTCTTACTGGTTAAAGTATTAAATATGGTTGGAGAAAAAGGATGATGTTATTGCACTTCTTGATTTGTTGCTTTGTGTATACAAGTGTATAAAAAGCAGGCAAAGCCTTTTAACTAAAGGTTCCTGAAACTCCGTTCTTCCTTATTGGCCAGCAGGGGGCGTCTCCTCCAGTTGATGGATTTTACAGTCAGTTTAAAGAAGGAAAAAAAAAACACAATTTTTGATGTTTTGACCTCAGCTGATATCTGCATCTGCAAATGTGGTTGAATTTACTGTTAAATCAGGTATTTACTTATTTATTTATTATTTTAAAGGGACAGGGCATTGACAAACCTTTCGGCACAGTATCCAGAGTTAGCTATAACACTAATTTCCGTAGTCTCTAGCATGCCATAGTAGAGTTCATTGTGAGAGAATGAGATAAAGACAGATAATAACATCATAAAAAATCATGATAGTTTAAAAAATAAGTTGTTTTTTGTATATTTCTGTATATTAAGAGGTAGAGTCTGCAGGGTAAAAAAAAGTCAACTCTCACAGGAATAATCCTCCTCAATCATCACTTCTGGGCCTCTATACATGTATGTCAGTGTCTACATCTGCCTTGAACCCCCTCCTCAGCCTGTATCTTGATAGTTTGGTTGTAACCGGACATTTCTAGGCGGAGAGGAAGAGTGGTTACCTCAGCCTGCCCAGAGCGCAAGTACTTTGCGTGTTGATTCGTGAGTGGAAGAAGCTAACCCAAGCAGCTACAATAGTGGATGTCGCACAGAGACAGATAAGCATAACCAAAGTGAAACGAAATGCCAAACAGATAAAGCTTTTTACGAAACAAGGGTGAAGATTGGCTCGACTTTCACTTGATTTTGGGCACTGGAAGAGCAGCATAAGACAAAGAGTGACGCAAGTTGGGTGTCTGCTAACCAGGTATGTGTCAATAACCAGGTGATTAGCTTGTGCTAACATGCAAAATCAGGTGCACGGCTCTCAAGTCTCACCCACATAGAAACATGATGCTGTAGGTGGTTACTGTTCTAGTGAGTGTGTTCACAGAGTCACGGTTGGAGGCAGTGGGTGTGCGCTGCTGCTGGCACTGAGCCAAGGAGGAGGAGCCCAGTCTGAATGTTGTGTTTACAAACAAGTAACAAAAATTACTGCAGACCAAGATATCTAGAGATTTTGTGACCATATGTTCATGTTTGTCTTATTATTTGTGTAATCTGAAGCCATAGTTACAAGGCTAGCCAGCTGGTGTCTTAACCAGGCAACTCAATGAAGGTGCTTCATCTGGCTGTGAGTGTGACTTCAAATGGAGCCCACTGGTTTGAAAATAGCCAACTGCATGTTTTTACAGGAAAAAGTGCCCAACTTGAAGCCTAAAATTATTGAGCATCAAACCAATGGTTGATGTATTGTTGGCAATGCCTTTTTTTATCTCCAGCGCAGTAAAATGGGTGTAATTTTAATTATGACATACCATATGAAAATAGCAATACAATGACACAATCAGTATTAATTGTAACAGAGCTTTTAACAGTAATGGAGTGTGAGGTTTTTCCCCCCTTCTCTCTTTTTGGCTGAATATCAGCAGCTCCACAGAGGCCCGTGTTAAGAACTGGATCTGATCTGCTGTTATATCATACTGTAAATGGTTGAGCCGCAGAAACCAAACAATTCTGCCAACACACTAATCACTTGGGCTGGTAAACCAATCCTCCACGGACATGTACCGCAAGTATGAAAGTGTGTCTGCAGCCTCAATTATTTATTCATTTTGTTTGATTCAGGATGATGTTCCTCCCTTGGATTACCGTTTTTCCTATCTGGTGAGAGAGCTGGCACTTTGCCCTATGTTTAAGATATCAAAGATTTGCGGCGTCTCGTTGCCTTGAGTTGCTGTGCCTTGGGAGTTTCACTAAACATGAAATGGATAAAGCTGCACTGAGGTACGGTAGGAGGAATAAAAAACAAAAGTGGGAGGAAAAGTGGGAGGGAGGGAGGAGGGACTGAAAAATGAAAGGAGGTAATGGGGTTCCTGGGTTTCAGGCAGAAAGATGCTGCCTCCGGAAGCTGCTGCTTTTCCTGAGATGCAGGAGCATGGTGGTCTCAGGAGAGCAGGTCTGTGGGAACGATGTCTTTAAAATATCACTTGAGACAACTGAGTGTTGCTCTAATTTGTGTTTATTAGATCTGGTGGAGCAATTAATTTTTGCAGCTTTGGTTTCTTGTCACTAATAACACAAACAGCGGCTAAATTTAAGAAAACACACGTCATTAATTATAGATGGACTTCTGGACTTTATTCTCCTCTTAATTTGAGCTCAACTAGGGAACTGTAAAATGCAGGAGAAAAGTCTTAGCAATTAAAAACAGTGTTATACAGAGGTGCTTTTTAAGGTCTAAAAAGCAGGTACCCTTTTTTAGAATCAGAAATCAGAATCAGAAATCCTTGATTGATCCACATTTCAGTTTCATCCCATCCAAGAAACATAAAAGACATGGAGTCACATCACTCAGTCACTTGTCCATCAGCATCCATTTTAGACTACTTGTCGACTTTCACATGTGTGAGAGATCTGTCATTTCTTGGACTTCAAAGCCGCATTCAATGTGCAAGAATAGCTCTTAGATGAAATTTGAACTCCTTGTTAAGACATTTGGGGCTTATAAATTATCTGTAAAGAACTTATCTTTTTTTTTATCAGGTTAATTCTGTTTTAGCTGTTTATAACAACTAATAATACTTGCTCTCATTTACTCAGCAATAACACAACCTGACGTGCACAGAAGCACTAATATGATCCCCAACTTTATACTGAGAAGAGGAACAAGTGCAGTCGCAACAAGCTGTTATGAGAGTGGAAATGTGACTATTTTCCCTGTTTATAAAACCACAGCAATTAGGTAACATGTAATGCAACATTTCCAAGAAGGAAAAAAGCCCATTTGTTTTGATCCAACAAATCTTTATAGTTACTGAAAAACTTTAATTGCAATAAAGGTGTTGTGAAGAAATGCAAGGCAACAATAGCAAGTAGCTAGCATTAGCACAAAAAAATAACTAAATTACAGTAGGGCTGCAACGAAGAATTAATTAGTAAAAGCGTCGACAAGTTTTTCCATAATTGGTGCCCTGTGCTTTGTCATTACTGTATTGGTTTCTCTTCAGTTTAATTTGTCTTCTCCCTTTTTGTCAGATTATTTAGCGGTTGCCAACTAGCTGAAGGTGCATTACCACCACCTACTGGACTGGAGTGTAGATTACTTGGGCTGCGGGGCTGTATGCGTCACATTCCAACAGATCGGCGTGGGGGAGGAGAAACTGAGTCGGCAGGTGAGGGAAACAAGCAAACACGCGAATAATGGCAGAGCTGTAGAAGCTGAGCAGAGTTTGGGAGTATTTCACACTGAGTAAAAGCACACAGCCTGTTAATTGACAAAAGTGACCTCGCATGGCACGGCAGAACAACTGCAATGATCCAGCACTTAAAATGCAAACATGTTGGGCTCATCAATGACGAACCAGGAAGCTCAATAGCGAGGCGAGGCGAGTAGCTACAAAATCCCACATACACTCCTTTCATCTGTTGTGAAATGCATGGTATGTCTTTTAGGACTCGTTTAGTCTTTTTATTAAATCGTCACCCCGTTTGAAAACCATGAGGAGTTCATTTAACTAACGTTAGCATTAGCGTTAGCTGCTACAGATAGTAGTAGGGCAGGGGGGGGTTTACTGTTTGACCTGCAGGTGAAAAGATTGAGGACACATTTTTATTTATTAGCCTTTTTGGCCCACTAAGTTCTTAATCTGATAATAACAACATATTTTCTGCCATTTTGCCCATACTGTTGATTCTTTAAGTGATAATACAATCATATCACTTATTATGCTTTATAAATGTAGCATCTGGTCAGTTTATTTATGTTTAAATATGTTTTTTCTTTGTATATATCATTAAGCAAACAATAGTCATCAATTAAAATAACATGTTTGGTTTTGCAAATTAAACTATTATGCATTGTCATCCTTCTTTATCCGATTCATTGATTAATCGTAAATATAATCGTCAGAGTAATCGATTACTAAAATAAACGTTGGTTCCAGCCCTAAATTACAGTGAGTATGTCAGTGCCAATTTGAAAACTGAGAGGAAAAAACAGAGACACCCCAAAGTTGAAGCAAGGCATGATGTTAAAAACTGGACTTATGAGAAATCAAATAATGTCAACTGAGCATTGCACTTCTCTATAAATATTGTCACTAACATTGGTCATAGGTGTTGCCTCCATTTACCAGATGAAGAACACTGGTTGGGCTGTAAACCTGAACCTTTGCTTGAAAATGGAGATCTCCTCAAGGTATTACTGAGCAGAACACGTTTGCTTCATGGAGAGCAGCAGGAAAATGGTTTCTCACTTCCAAGAGCAATATGGGTTTTTACACAAAGCTAAAAAGTTGGAAGATTTTAATTCCCCCAAGTACAGCTCATGTAAAAAAGGTAACAAATGCATGCTTTGATCACACACTGTTTTCAATATCTGCATGTGAAGAGGTCTAAATCAAATAAGTGATTCAGATCGAGTAACTACTTGTCCAAGCATTTGACTACTTTAGCATTCAACCCCTCTATTCTTCCTCTCTTGACACCTCATTGCAGCTAAACCCAGGTATCTTGTGCTCTTATTTAGAGGAACATGCGTGGGTTTGGATAACAGGAAGAGACGCTGGGGCTAATACCACACAAGGTTTCTGATTTCCTGTCTAAATCGGCATAAAGCATCTTGCCTTCAGATGGATTACCTGTCAGTGCATTAAGTACAACTTAGACCACATCTGAAGCCACAAGAGACACTGGCTTGCTCTTCCAGAGGCGCTTTAACTGTGGCCTCTTCAAAACCACAGGGCTATTACATCTGCCTGTTAAAAGCTTTGAAGGGAGACGACCAGTCAAAGTCAGGGCGCAGGGGGGCTCCTACCAAGGTGACTAAACTCATCCTTCTCTGTCCTGAGACCAGTTGTTTCTGATTGAACTGGGGTCACTCCCCTCGTCTTTGCTCCTGGGACATTAACAGCTGCACTGGGTGTCACTTTCATTCCCCAGCAGCTACCGCGGCTCAAAGATGGTACGACAGGAGGACGAGGGAGCTGAAGGAATGAATGAGAGAGCAAGAAACTAGTTCAGACTATGGAGGCCGGGTGGAGAATCAAACACAGGAGGTTTGATCAATGGCCCCGATTGAGAGGTAATGGATTTGGCATTATAACCACCCTGTTCATTATTGGCTGAGTTAGCGTCTACTCGCCAACGCCCCCTGTGTCCTCTCATGTTGAGGGGTTGCAATCAATTTAGAGGGATGAGTTCCTTTTCACACACACACACACACACACACACACACACACACACACACGCACACACACACACACACACACACACACACACACACATCATAGAGCATCACTCTAGAAGCAGAAGAGGTAATGTAGGACTAAGAGATCTTTACAAATAGAAAATCACACTACTTACATGAACAATAGCTCAATTAGAGATGCCAGCTCATGTTATGAGATTGCTTTTCTTATGCTAATCTGTACACTTAACTAAATGCTTCTCAGTAAGAGGTATGCGCTCTTCCAAGTTAGCTCACCATTTCATTAAGCAGCACGGTGCATTGACTGCTTTGTAAATCACGTTCATGGGAAAAGGGGTGAAAGTGCCTGGTTGATATGTAAGTGGGTTTTGGGGATCATTTTCCCATCCTGGTATTGATGAAAGTTTTATTGATCAATCATATATCTTTCTCATTTTATTGTGCAGCTGCAGGAGGGGGGGTTGTATGACTGTACCTACATGAGGAAGACTCTGGTCTGAAGAATTGTAAACTGAACAGGAAATGCAAAGACACTATGCATGACCAAGTTGGAGGATTGTGCCTCCCTATAATAAGTGTCCAGTCACTGAGTTTTAACAGTGTTTGGAGAATCTGTGAATCAACCTGTAAAGAGAAAGCCAGGAAGGAACTACACTACTTAGTCTTTAAACAAATTTGACAGGAAAAAGACAAATCTCAAGGAAAGTTTTGCTTCAGCTAGATCTGCTATTCTAAGATAATATCCATGTCAATAGTTTATTTTAGCACAAGCCCCTGAGGAGCCTGTTTCAACTACATCAAGGGAGCAAGTCACTCACTGGACTCTTTTCCTCTACACTCTACATTTGAGAAAGCTACAGACCCTGTGAACACCTCAGCACCAAATAATATTGATGCCTGAAATGATGCTGATGATACAACCATTAATGCTAATGATGATGATGATGCTAATGGTGATGATGATAATGGTGTTGATTCAGGTCTGACTGGACTTGAAGCACTTAGTAGCAACAGTGATGGTCTCTCTTGTAAAGATCCTTGCTTTTATATGCTCCTAATCTCAGATGTGAGCTGAATAAACTGTAATATTGACATCATCACATTCTGTTATTTAACACAAACCCCACTTTACTGAGCCACAGACAAAATAGCAGCAGACTGTGACTCAAAGTCAGCTGATGTTTGGACCATAGACTGTATATAGAGTGGACAGCGTGGCTCCGCCATTTACCATTGTACGGGTTTGAAGCTAAAATTCCCCCGTCACAGGTGCAGCCATTGAAGCAGTTGTGCAGCCAGAGTCTGTGCAGTCGAGACCATGAGGGATTCTGGGAGAATCTGAGAGGAGCCAGGTGACAAAAATATATATATTTTTTTCTTTAAATAGTCTAATCACTTCTTGACTCTACCTCCCGACATATTTTACAATCCCCCCAAAAAATACACAAGAAAGGCAGCTGTCAATCATTGTTAAACGTGAAGTAAAACCTTGTTTTTAACCTCTTATAACTAATGAAAACAAAACTTCAGAAAAAGAGGACTTGAATACAAGACAGCCAAATAATATCTTCTAATCATCATAACAATCGGACGTGAGGATCATTTCTACAAGGCGTATTAATATTTTAAAAATTTGACCACAGCCCATCTGGAATGACTGGAGAGCTGCATATTTTGACCTATACTGCAGGCAGCCACCAGGGGGAGCAGTTTTTCTGACAACATCACTTCAAGCTAAGTAAGATGACATCCATTTTTTTTTACAGTCTATGGTAACGGACACATTTTGTTTTTGTATCTGAACAGATAAAATTCTTGCAACATCAAGTTTAACCTACACCATACCTCCTAAGCTAACATCATGTTGAGGTGTAACAACCTGTAGCCACAGTTAAACCTGCAGGCTACACACAAATGCAGCTTTAGGTCTCTGTAAACAGTCAAGCTCTTTGCATGAGGTTAGATATCAATCAGATCAACCAGATCACACGTTTTGGTTCTGCTGCAAATTGTGCTCAGTTGCTGACAGCTCACATGTTCGATCAGGGTTAGATGACTGACCCAAATTGATGATCTGAGATCAGCATGAAGAATTCACAGGTTGGCTCTGATCTGATGTTTAAGATCAGGATTGGAACATTTCTATAAAGCGCCAAAGCTTTAGATTACCTGTATATCTTTATGCTGAGGAAGGATCTGTATTGAATGTTGGTGGATTACTTTCTCAGTTACAGCCTGATGCATTCAGTTTGCAAAGTGAGTCTCAGTTTTGACAGGTGGAAA
This sequence comes from Halichoeres trimaculatus, assembly GCF_033239565.1. Taxonomy (NCBI): domain Eukaryota; kingdom Metazoa; phylum Chordata; class Actinopteri; order Labriformes; family Labridae; genus Halichoeres; species Halichoeres trimaculatus. Next base: position 29,104,066 of record NW_027437181.1, read on the forward strand.
ACAGCCTTCAAGATGGAAGTTCTATGAATAATGAAGTAAATGCTAATTCACAGTGAGTATCAGGAGCAGTCATAGCAGCTTATGACCCAACACATGGGAAAAGACTGCTTTTTGTTCTGAAGTTCACACTGTGTCACTGAGTTTGAGCAGTCATGGGAATATCTGACTTTCAGGTACAAAGAATCCACCCCAATTTTCAAACGGTCTGTGTATGTGAATTGTGATTTTTAGATTAATAGGACACCACTCCACCACACACCTCTTCCTTCAAATGCTTCATCCAACTGTAGCCTGGAATTGAATGTCAGGTCCACACTCAGTATGCTAATAAGGCAGCTAGTGTAAACAACACACTATACAGTGTTTCCCATTAATTAATGAGACTGTGGCGGCCCGCCACAGTCTCATTTGGCCCCGCCACAGTCTCATATGGAGAAAAAAATACGATCCGTCACTCGGTCAGATCATTGCACAGCTGTAATTTCCTACCGCACGTAAACAAGCAAGAACAAGAGTGCGCGCGCACTGGTCACGCTCATACACGTCGCTGATACGTTTGACGCAAACCAGATTCCAGAGACACTGGAGCGGGCCGTCTGACTCTGAGGTACGTGCAACGTCTTTTTTGGGCATTAGCGCTCATGCTAACTGCAGCCGTGGCCACAGTAGCTCACTGCGCTGTCTGCCTCCCTTCACAGGAAGAGGACCGGCTGCACAGCGCACGTCTCGGTTCCAGAGTTTCAGTGACGAGAGAGACCACACTGTTTTAATATCATAGCGCATTCAGAGTCAGTGCAGGCACACAGCACAATCACCTGTTACCATCCCAACGAGCTGACGCGGCTTATTATTTCATAGTCTCCTCTCCTGGGGCCTCATTTTTTACAGCGTGTAAAAGTCCTCTTAAGTTTCACTTACGACGAAAAGGCAAAACGTGCATACGACCAAAATATATACACTCTATTCAGATCTATCAAACTCTGTGTACACACGGCTGCACGCTATTCCCTGTGATAAACCACACCGCGCCGAGAACAGCGTAAATGCGGTGACGTGAACACACCTCGTTTCCCGCCTTCAGCACGCCCGAACATAACCATATATGGTCAATGCAAATCAGTACGTGCATATTAAGTAGCCATGTGCGCTGTGGGATTTTATAGTGACATCAGCGTAAGACGGTGAACATAACATACGGAGAGAGCATGGAAGAAGCTGAATTTATCTCAAAGCCAGATACACAGCAATATCAGGAAATATCAGTCAGAAAATGATCTTGCATTGATTTAGGCTACATTTTGTGATGAAGTGGGCCTCAGCAAATTTAGGCATCTTTATTTATTTAGACTATTTTCTGCAGTCACTGTAGAAAAAAAAATGATGAAAACACAACAGTCCTAAATCCAGATAAGGGAGCAGAGAGAAGAAGAATAACGGTAGGCTACAGTCTCAGTAGCCTGATAACGGATCACAGATCATGGAAATAGTGTAAATAACCTGTTGTTGAAATGCTGTTCAGTAAATTTTTCAAAATATTGTGAGTAAGTGAGTTTTTGGTTTTGTTTCTGAATCAAATTTAAAATATTTCTGATATGCCTTTGTAAGTTCTTATTTATCAGCGTACGTTCATGTCCATGGTCCCAAACTGCACTTACTGTAAGGGCGATACATCGCGCTTAAAATCGTACACACACATTAAAACCGCCGAGGGTCAGCGACTCTGCCACCACAGTCTCTTAAAATCCTGTGGGAAACACTGCTATACTTTATGACTGTGTGAGTGGCATTTTTTGTGCGATGATTTGAGGATTATTTGTTCATTATCTAATCAATTATTTTAATTTAATCAAAAGATAGTCAAATTGGAGTTTTCCAACACTTTTTAAGGTTATATGAAAATATTTCTCCCCATTGGTTAAACATCTTGTAGCATAATGCAGAAGAAAAACACCTTTAGCTTCTGTAAATAGCCAGAGCAGAGAAAGGGATTAACTAAGCACACATTTACTGCTCTGGAAAAATGGACAGACCCATGGATTTATCGGCATTTATTATGGTTGTTCTTGTTTTAAGTGTAAAACCCCCCTCTAAACTGCATCATTGAATAGGCTGTGGCCCTGCCTCACACCAACCATTAGTGAGGAAATTTATGCATTTATTTAATACATTAGAATAGAAAATGAATTTAAAAAGAAAGCGCCGCGGGGTAACACATTATCTTTGCCGTTGGCAGTTTTCTGGTTCAACATTTGGCAGCCTCGTCAGTAAATGAAAGAATTATTTCAATTATTGTAGAGCATTAAATTATAGTTAGTGGAGAAAGCGGTGACAGGTCTGCAGAGCTGTAACATTTCCCCCTGCCTCTGGCTTCTCTGTCAGTTTTAATGAAGAAACCTCTCCACACTACACAGACATTGGGAGACGGTGAGTGAGGAGGTTTTGTTCACTGATTCTCAATTTTGTTGGCATGTGAGTGTTAAAAATTTAAAGTATTTATCCTATTGAAGGTCGAACAGGAGCTGCTGGGGCTTCCACAGTCCCAAAATCTAAAGACGGGTATTGTAAGAGAGTGAAAAATGTACTCAACAGCTTAAATTAATTGAATCTATTTCCCACTGTTGAACTTACTTACAGCATGTCATCCCATTAATATCACCAATGTCTTACTGTGCAACGCTTTGCCACAGGGTTCGAGGCTCAGGCCTGACTTGCTCTTGCAGATATTCCCACAACTAGCATTAAGGGGTGTCATGTGTGGAAATATATTGCTATTATACCTGCTAAGAAAAACACCTAGGGGCAGGTGTATCCTCCTTACGCTCACATTAGCTCCCTGCTAGCTGCCCTGTCCTTCTGCACAGAATGCCCTCTATAAATAGAGAATAAAACACCAGGCAGTTTTAAGCCCCGTCCACCCCTTGTTTTCATATCCCATCCATACAGATATCAAACGCCTCATCCCTGCAGCATTTAACCAAATTAAACACCACCTTCATTAGCAAGCCAACACCTATCACAGGCATATATAATACCCCCAGCCCCAAGGACACAGCGCTAAATGGGCTGGCAAAGCTTAAAAAATAAGTCGGTACACCACAAAGACCTGCCTTCATTTGTATGTTCCTAATGTGCCAGCTTCACTCAGCGTACATGGCCCGCTGCTCCCAACACATGGTGAGTAATTGCCAACACTCGACCTCCATACTGCACTTAATCAACGCGGGAACACCATGGGGATAAATTCACAAACAATACAGCCAGAATAATTCATATGTTGGTCAACAGATCCAATGTGCAAAGTGGTGCGTAGCATCGAGGTGTCACATGTTTCAAAGCCAAGGTTGCTGTATCTTAGCTGAGAAAAATACCAATGGAGGCAAGAAGAGCAGACAAAGCCTAAAGCCTATAAATTGCTTTGTCTTGTCCCCACATAATTATGGAAATAAAAGATTTTATCATTTTCATACATTTGTCAGCGTCTATTAATAGATTTAATCTGTTTCAATTAGGGATGGGCAATGATTTTTGAACATTCGAACAGTCATTAACATCGAAAAAATTGAATAGTTCATGCGACGATGGCTTTTTCCTGTCTCTGGCAGGTCGCAGTTTTATGTGGGATGCTAGAGACACATCAATTTCACAAAAAATTAAAAATAAAAATAAAACTTGGTCTAGCGGGACAGGAAACCACCAAAATGGAAAATAAAAAAACATGTCCAAACCAGATTGTACATCACTACAGTAACAAACTGACATAATGAACGGAGCCAGACCAGGAGTCAACAGGTTGGAGGATTAACAACCAAAACAAGAACAAAGAAATACTCCAAAATTGGGTTGGGAAGTGTGTTTGGGGGGAACATCTTTGAACAATTTTTGAATAGTTACGAGCAAATATCAAATAGCTCCTTCACTCAAAATGCCCATCTCTAGTTCCTACATCTACTTCTACCTTTCCCTCTTTTCAGATTCCTTTCCACAGCAGCTCCAGATGCAAAGAATTGACTGTTGGGATCTGTGAACAGGATGTAGTATGTTTCCTGGTTAAGACCACCCTCTTTCATCGTTGTACAGTGAGCCCATTTGTCTCCATTCTCACCTTTGACCTGCAGGCAAATGGTGATAAAAGCACCCTTCATTGCATTCGACAATAAAAGCAATAGGCAGTTCTTGAGTCAAGCAGCACAGTAAACACACATAAATAAAAGAGAGTGGGGATCAATGAGAGGGGAAGCATAGAAAAGCAGCACACATACTCAGAAGACTCAGCTTTTATAACAACTAGCTATCCAACACACACACACACAGTACATATGACTTGGGACAGTCACAGTTTTTTTGTAAACAGGTATTGTTTCTCTCTCTGGGTGCTACAACCTGGACATTGTTGAAAAAAGAAAATAAAACATTTAATTCATGAAATGTCATTCTTGGATCACTCTCTTTTTGCAAGATTTTCAAAATAATTGTACACATGACTTTTGAACCCTTTCAATATAACCGATGTTAAACTGTTTAGAAAAATAATGGAAAAGGCATCATTTAAAACATCTTTGTTTGAGATCCGTTACATGACTATGTTTAACACTGCTGGCCTGCCCTTAATCACCACAAATGTGTTGATAATACCCTTAATCACTGGTTTTCAACTTATCAACCTCTGATCTTGAGAAATCACGCCAATGAGAATGTGCTGGAATCTGCAGCTGTCAGTCAGTCAAGTCAGTACATATTAGCAGGTAGCTAAGAGGCTAAGAGCTGACTCCTCAACCTAAGACTGTTCCAAAGTTAGCTGGAGTCTTTTTCAATCTGATGCCAGGTACCATTGAAGTCCTAAACTTCTATTCAGAAACCAATGTGTGAAGCCTATGCAGAAGTGCTAAAAGTCGCTGTTCATTGAGAATCCGCTTGAGGCTGGCTGCAGAAAGACCAAAGGTCACGTACACACCGAGCCATTAAAATGGACTTTTACAACATTAAAAAGCATATTTACAGCCTGGTTCAAAAAACAGCTTGGGTCTAAAATGCTGATGTCTCTAACGGCACATTCTGTACAGTGAGTGATTTTTTTCTAACTGCAGTTTAGAAGTCATTTGGATCATTTGATTCTCCAATCAAAGGCACAGCTCAGGTCACATGACTGGCGGGTGTCCTGTAGCTTTTTCGAAGAAAAACGCACAGCTGGCGTCATATCAAATGTGGCTGCGTCCGTGGATTGGCTTCATTTTACGGTTTCAGGTTAGAAAGGTGACGTTGCAGGGGGTATGCCCATGTATATAAGGTCTATGATCAAGACCCTTAGATGGGACATCTTAAGAAGGCTCCAGGTGTGTGCCTGAGTTAAAAGAAAATTGACAATACAACTTTGCTGTGCCACTTTCTAAACAAGGGCTTAAACAATCTTATTTATTAATCTAATTACTTGAGAAGATCAAAGGAAAATATATAAAGAATAACAGCATAAATTGATGTTTTGATTAAAGCTAACTGCATAGGGCACTGCACTCTGCTTATGGAATTCTGGCCATAAAGAAACAATCAGACAAAATCCCTGAGTGGCTCCATGTTTAATAACCTTTATTTATCCTCGGTAACACGCTTAATCTACCAACAAATAAAATACTCATTTTTAAATTTACTAATTTAATAATTTATACAACTATGAACTAAGAAACTGCATCATGCCAACCTGCTGCATCGACAAAAACTGTGTGTTGTGCACTTAGACTGTATAAAACATGGACGTAGTCTCCCCGACGTCAGCCATCTGTTTCTGAAATGGAAAATGAAGCACATCAGCTATTGCAGCCCTTATTAATGGTGGCCATGGCTTCACATACAGCTATAGGGCGCCTGTCGGTCACGTGACCAGAGCTGTGCCTCTGATTGGCCGAGCTTGTGATCCCAATATCCTCTGAACGGGGCCCGAGGTAGAAAAAAAATTCACCCCCCATACAGTGTGTGCCAAAAGTTAAGTTAGTAACTCAAACAGGAGACGTTTTTTGAACCAGGCTGTAAATAGGTTGATTTCTGCTTTGAAAACAGCTTTTTTTGGCTTGGTGTGTATTCGACTTCCGGTACTTCCGGAGCCAGCCTCAGGCAGACACTCGAGAAACAGCAGATTTTAGCACTTCCGCGTTGTCTCAAATTCTTGGACCGGAAGTTGCTGCTTGGTTTTTGTATGATGTACAGTTGGGATTGGTTGGTTTTTCTCACATCAGGTGGCAGTAATGCATTTTGAGGTTAGTTGTAAACCTCTTTAGAAACTTGGTCAGCATTGGTAAGAATTTTCCTGTAACACTTAGCCACAGATGTCCATGTCCAACAACATGACACAGAGTGTATGGAGAGGCGTTCTTGAAAGCTAGCTCAACAAAAATTACCTGCCAATTGATATTACCCTTTTATTACAGAGGGTGTGAGGGGACTGCTTGGCTTTCTTTATAGAAAAGAATACAGGTTGTGTTTGTCTAGCATCCACTGAACATGGTAGAAGTCAGACAACCAACAGGAGAGAAATACATTGACGGTGCATTATTTTAGTGGCAGTCTGTGTCTTTATGATCCTGTCCCGTATTCTAAGAAATTCTGTTAGCTTTGAGTCTCCCTTGAACTCTGCACTAGTGCATTATTCACATCTCCGAGCATTTGATTTGTATTGGATGTCTTCACAACTTCTGACATGGAAAATAAAAACAGTGGAGCTTGACCTTCCTCTTCTATCATCTTCCCTTTTTCCTCTGCTCCGAGCATCCACCCCATAACAGATTAGCTCAGAGGAAGACCCATTTCCTCCCTGAGGCTGCTAAAATATTAATCAAAACACAGAGGAGTGTGCAGCAGCTCCCAGGATGCATGTCTTCTAATGGTAATACATGGGGAAGGCAGAGAGGGAGGAGTGCTGCCTGTAATAGCCTCACAGAGGGGGAGGAGAGGGGGAGGGCCAGAGGTGACAGGGGGCTTTCACAAGGGACAAAGAGAATGAGGGAGAGGGATAGATAGGCAGGGAGAGAGGTGGAGTAGAGGCATGAGGTGTGTGTGGAGAATCGACAAGGAAGCTGCACTAACGCTGAGCGCTTCAGAGGGAAGATCAAAGAAGAATCATTGCTACTCACTACCCATTTTGTGCGCCTACACGGGTAGAAGATAGCCGTGTGTGAAACTTCCAAGTATAAATAATAGATAAAAAAATCAAACAAATAGCCAGGGTAGCCTAATGTTTATTTAGCTTAGCAGCAGCAGAGCTTAAATATTGGTCTTGAGTGGTATGAATGTGTATGAGAGAGACACAGAGAGGCATGTTGTGGGTTTGAAAAAGACAGAACATATGTCGCCAGGTGGTTTCTATGAGCAGTATTAAGTGTCTGGCACTGAGCCACTGCCACTGGTGAAAATGACTGGAGTATCCATGTTGGCGTCACGCTAATTATGAAACTAAGCTTTGTTGCGGTGAGGGGAAACTAAAAGGGTTATTTTGGCAAATTCTCCACGCCTGTCTGTCTGCAGCACATTGACAGTTGTCATGTTTTATGTGAAGCAAAACTGTGAAATCGAGGTACACACAAACGATGCAGGGAGCCTCCTGTCCCCGCTAAAGAACACACGCTGACAGTTTAAAGCCGACAAGTGCCAGGAGTTCTCCGTAAAGAACAACAAGCTGATTTTATGGGGAATGCAAAAACTGTATATCCTCATGGGTCATCTTAGTCTAACCTGCAGACAGCTGTGACCGTGTTCCTCTACCTGGTAATTAGGGAGACGTGGAGCCCCCATGGGTGACACACTCACAGTGCACTGCCACACTCCTCCCTCTTCATCCGACAGGCTCCCGCGAGAGATGGCCGTTTTGTGAGAGGTGACACAAATCAGTGACCTCTGTCTACCTGACCATGTCGATAATGAGATGCAACGGGAGCTTCGTTGTATTAAAATGAGGCTGTGCGTGACACTAATGTTGAAGAGATAGCAGTGGAGAAAGAGAGACATTAACTTCTCAGAGTATAAAATATACTGAGCTGTATGAGGGGGAACAGACAGACACATAAATTTGCAGGGTCTTGCCCACCATGCTCTTTGTGTGTGTGTGTGTGTGTGTGTGTGTGTGTGTGTGTGTGTGTGTGTGTGTGTGTGTGTGTGTGTGTGTGTGTGTGTGTGTGTGTGTGTGTGTGTGTGTGTGTGTGTTTAAGATGGATGGGTAGGGGTTAAACTGGTCCATCCCAGTCGTGGGCCTTTGTCTATTGTGTTGCTTTGCTTAATGTAAACCGATAAAGCTGGCTAACCTTGTGGGCCTAATCAATGCTTATTTAGAATACCATTGATTAACAGTTCTGATTATTGATTATGTCATCCCACTCAAGATATGCCAATGGCTCCGATAAGAGGTTACCCTGGAGCAGAGAGGCCTGCCTACCAGGCTGCTGGACAAACGCATGCAGACAGTATGGTTCCTGCTCCTCCAATAGATTCACACTCAGATGTCTTTCTTTTTCAAACACACACATAATGTAATGCACATCCATTTGCATTCACTCATTAACACACAAAGGCTGGAGACAGGACTACTCTGTCTTTTCTGTTTGGTGGGGTGACGTCTGCTCACTGAACATAAACGTTTATATGAACACACCATCTGTTACTGCAGTGTGCCCAACATGTTTAAATTTCACAACAATATTAGAAATGGATGCTTGGTTCATAGCACAGAGACTTGTTTGATAGTCCTTTCAACAGATATGTAGATTCAAACCAACCCACCAGTCTAAAATAACCAAAGCAAGACGAGTGCTCTTTGTTCACCACAACCCAACACTTGATCATAGAGTCAGAAGATCATTAAACCAGTTTGATAAGTGTGGTCAACAATAGCAGAGCTAGTACTATAAGCCTTTTGGTCCCTCTTGCAGGCTATGTGTTCATATACAGTAAATATCCAATGTATATCAATGAATTTGTAATATATATCAGCCAATATATCGGATATCGGTTGATATATTGGATATTGGCCGATAAGTCGGACATCTGCTTTTTTTTGCCCCCAGTATCGATAGCATCAGCCCCAAAAATCGCCTACAGCGGTCAGGCTCTAGTTAACATCCTAAGTTTTACCAGAGCCCCACAGAACTGATACTGAAGACTTCAATTTTTGCCGAACGTCGGAGAATGATGCTTCTAACAGCACAGAGCTGACCAGATTTCAACTGACTAGTAATTCCAGTGTCAACTGAGGAAAGTCACCATTTGATCGTTTGGATGATTAAACGGACACATTAAGAGTCAATACAATCCACTGCTGAGCTGCATCACACCTGACTCAAACCAGATCCATGTCCATTCCCTCTCCACTCTGCCACGGTTTGGCTTCGTCCTCCCTTGTTCGTGAACATAACTCAGCCCAATGCTGGGACGTAGCACGCAGCTGTACAGTGGGACAGCTGGGGTCACGTGACCGAGATCGGATATGGATCTGGTGTGATTTAGCCCTTAGAATACCTTCTCATTGCATACGCAGTACTTTGGATCTCCAGGCAAAAATCAATCAGGTATCAACCAAAAATGTTACAAAACAAATATCAACAGTCTGTGCTTGTAAGTTTCAATAATAATAGATCAACTCAGAGTTGTTTATTTTGTTTTTTTTTTCTTTCATATTTTGGAAAGATAATGTACCATCTTCCAATCCTCAACCTGGGATTATTCTCTGTGTCTCACTTTGTCTTTTGTCACCCCTTTCAATAAACACATTAAAAAAAGTTATTCAAAGAAAATACACAGTGTAAAATAAAAATATTAAACGTTTCAAAGCTGAACTACACTTCAGAGAGAAATCATCCTACATTGTTTCAATAAAATACATGGACTATGTCCACTATATTTACATCAAAGAAGGCTTGAGGCAAATTTCTAAAAGCATCTGTAATAAATAATAATATATTATAAATAATGATTTGTTTGATGTTCTATATGAAACATGTTTGTAAAATATAAGAAAGGACATTTTCTATCTGAGCTCCTGCTCTGAAGCCTGCGGGTCACTGTCCAGAGCTATAAAGCCTGATCATAAAAACGTTTACAGCAGGGCTGTTATTAAAGAGGGAGTGAGTCAATCAAAAGTGTCAATAACACTGTTTCCATAACTCAGAATTATCAGAGCTACCACAAACACACTCAAGTACGCCATATGACTCTCCAGTTTCATGGTTGGATCGTACAAAATTAAAGAATTTTCCTTTTCCTGGATAGAACATGCAAGAGCAAGAGAAATGCTGTGAAATGAGAACAGGATTAACATCACTTCAAAATGTATGATGTGCCAAAACAAAATAACACAACTCAACAAACAAGAGACAGAGGCAAACTGTTGCTGGACTGACCCATTCATTTTAGCTCACTAACTTTTGTTCATTGTTTTGTCAGAAATGTTTTACAGAACTCAGTCCAGAAGACTAGCAGGCACATGTCAAAGTCTTAGTAATATCACATATTTCCTAAAACACTGAACTTTTCCTTTAAACTTGTCAAAGAGGGTAGGTTAGATATGCAATCTGAGGACAACACAAACTGCACCCTGGCTCATATTTCTGCGTGGAGGCCTGATCATCCTAACTTGCAGAGCAGCAGCTGCTGGCCTGTGCTGATGAAGGAACCAGGACAGTGCTGGAGCTGTATTTTTCTTTATTTATTTATCTTAAGGTGGGGACGGCCCTGTTCTCTTATTGTTAGGTCAGCAGAGCTAGGCTAGCCTCTGTCAGCCAGCCAGTGTTGAGCTCTGCACTTTACATAAGGGGGCTCTTCCGTAATGAGCCGCTATGTATGGGTATCATGTGAGATATCTGAGCTAGCGCTTACTGTTCCATGGCCAAGGTCAAAGCCCGCCTGCCCACCCCGCCACTGACTCCCCCACCCGATCCATCACCTGAGAACACCAACCGCAGCTGAGCTCACATTGCAACCCCACTGGACATCCTCACACCAATCTGGAGGGACTGTTTTTTTAAAGGTGATCTCTGTTTATTATAACTGTCAATACACTTGATTATTTGAATAAAAGCTCTACAAGTCATAGAGATCATTTCCAGAAGAAAACATTAGGGGGGCTGGGTATCTAAATGTTGGAGGCTGATTTATTTTTGTACACCTACCAAGAAAAAAAAAGGAGCTGTGGTGTCAACAGTGTTCAGCTTATATGTGCTTTAAAAGGCTAACTGTCTGTGGTGTAACATAATAGTCTATTAAACTTGTCTTCCTTAACTTGTTTGCTCTTTTCCAATGAGTTCTTACAATCAACTGGTCAAAACCTTATGTTGCTTCTTTTACTGTAAGTAAAACAGGATCTTTATTATACTGGACACTGGGACAGTCTGTCCAGACAACACTCTACCACCTCTTCAGTCCTCACAGTGATCAATACACTGCTCGCCTTCAGATCAAGTATCCTTTTTTCTGAACTCAGATAAAGATATGCCTTAAGAAAGAATGACAGCTTTCAACATAATATCTAGGCTACAATCACACCAGATTTTTACACTCCTGGTTATTGTGATATCTAGTAAAGGTTCATTTTTTAATATTGAGGACACGGTGAGGTCAAATGCTGAGGGGGCGTAGGTTTTTAATTTGTCATACATGGTTCAGTGATAATTGCAATTCTACATTTATCTGTTTTTTATTGGGTTAGTTGTTTGTTGTGTTTTTAGTGTGACAAACCTGACATACTGTGATAGACAGGGCCTTATTCTTTTTTTTTCCCCGCAGGCTGTGAAGGGACCAGGGAGTGCATTGTTGCAGCAGCGGAGCCAGCTTTTCCCGTTCCTGCCGACTTGTGAGTACTAAGTTGTTTTTGTGTCAAGTAATTAATAGGTTGTCAGGCAAGGTGTACCTTGTGTTGTTGTATTGGTTAGGTAGTCTGGACAGGTTTATCGGTGTATGGTGTGTCTGTTTCTTGGATGGAGGAGGGCTCACATGTTTGTAGCTTGTGGAGTACACAGTTATATGTTAGCGGTTTGACTTATGTTAGTTTGAAAGTACAGGAGGTAAAGGACATCAGCTTGGTGTTTTACACAGTCTACGGTGTTACAGCGTAAGTTTCATTGACAATTTCTGACCTGGTTCAGTGAGGAGATGGTGTTGAACGCTGCTGTGGACAAAATCATCTGCTAAACGAACCTGTTGAACCAAGAACTGTAGATAGTTGGGGCTAGCGGTTAGTGGGGTGAGACGGCAATGTGTTTTCACTCTGGGAGTGTTTCGGTTTGGTGCGGAGTTGTCCTGGCAGGCTGTTGTGACATGTCCCTTTGGACTTGTTGGGCTCTCAATTTGTAGTGTTTCTGTCAAAGTAGTTGAAGCATTGCCCGAAAGCACGGTCCTGCTTCTGAGTTTGTTGCTAGCTTGCTAGTTGCTGCGACATTAGAACAATCAACAACTGAAGCAATCTAAACTTTGATTTTGGCTTTTTGAAAGTTGACTAAATTTTATTACTTTAATTCCATCTTTTAAGCTTTTGTCAATTTCTTTGTTTGGTTCTGTCAACATAGAGTTACACATTTAATTGGATTTTTTTGTCAGTATCTCAATATGACTACTTGGAATAAAAAAACATCACAGTTAATCAAAAAGAATGAGAAAACAATTTACCTTAACAAGTTATGTTTCTCTCAGAGTGGTTACATATCACAAACTAGATGGGTGTGATAGACCGTTTTTGGTGATGCCAGATGAATCTGCAGATTAACTGGTCACAGTGTGGACGAACTTTTCAGTCTGAATCTACAAACAGTGGTACTGGAGGGTGGCAGCCCCTGTCATGAGGATAAGCTAACTGAACGGATAAAAAAAGAACAAAAAGGCCTTTGATATTCAATTTTGCTGATCGGTTACATAACACATTTTTAAAAATAACCTTAAAATAAACAACCACAGCCCTTACTCTGGGATCTACTGGTGCCGAAAACAGGACTTTCGGGATTTAGTTTGTTTTCAGGAGACACATGTTGCAAACACAGGTGCTGTGTAAAACATAAAGAACAGCCGCTGAACTAAAATTATTTTTTTGTATTTATTACCCTTTATATTTTATTGGAATATTGAACCTTGTTATTGTAAATTCTCAAACTGTGCAGGTCATGTAACTCTAAACAGGGGAATGTTTGGACACATAGACTTTGTGATTAATTTCAAATCAATCTTAACTCAAGTATCCATGTCTGTCATTACAGCAGCAGATTAATAACCCCTCGACAGCAATCTCTCCATATTATTCTTCCAAAAACTGGAAAAGCCATTGCAATGCCACTTAGTCCTGCACAGTAAACTTTAATGACAGCCTCTGTGCTGAGTTACATGTGAAGAGCAGGCAGGGTTGATCATTTTTATGCAGTTTGGAAAAAGAAACAAGGGAATGAATGTAAGTTTAAGACTGGGCCACCTGGTGCTGGAAATCTTAAGAGAAGGAGCATGGAGAAATAAAAAAGAAGAAATGAGCGAGGACAGATGGATTTCCTGCCATTTGTGATCTATGGCCAATCGCCTGTCTATCCTCAGATTCTCTGTTAATGGCTATCGGCTGAGATTTAAATCCTTTCTTTTGTGCATTCCCCTGAATCAATAAATTGGCATCCATTTGATTGAATGCTCATCCATTGTGCTGAAATGAAGCTGAATGAGTTTTGTCCTTTTGACCAATGAGCTTGTTTTCAGCACAATGGTAAAGTAGAGTTCAGACATCCATGTGTGATTTTGGTTCATGAAATATTCATGAGTAAGCTGAATCCAAAAAGTCAGGTAAAGAAACTTGAAATCAACTTCTGTCCCTCTGAGTGTTCCAGTTTTATCCTAATGGCTCTGCCCTTTCCCCAACTTTCCCTCTAAGCTTAGATGATCAATATGTATTAAGCATTATGAATGATTATACATCCAAAGTGCAGTGATATAGTGAAGACGGACTGTGCTCTTAAAAGGGCAAACAGGAGGGTCATATAAGATAATCATGCAGGAAAATGTCAGAAAAGGGGAAATGAATGTTTTTTTAGAGATTGAAGAGCAGCAACATGTTGGCATGATAGAAACAGTGTATCTAATCCGCACATCAAAATAATCTCATGGAACTGCTGCTGTGAGAGATCGCCTGCATGTTTTGGACCAGAAAGTGGCCAGTTTATTTGAAAATGTGTTTTTGTGGTTTATTTGAATATTTTGGGGGAAAAGAAAGACAAGGAAAAAGATGTAATATCTACAAACCAATCTGCAAAGTGAACTTGAGCTGCTTCAATTTGGAGTACACAAGAACTACACTGTTTTTCTTGAAGGAAGAAAATACACAGTCTTAAGATGTTGATTTTTATAATCCAGAGAGCAAAGATTTATTCTCATACGACTGAATTAGCGTTTTATTTTGAAATCTGTCACGTTGAACCAGCCTGTGTCTGTCAGGTGAGTTTACACTTAACTTCTTTTCTGTGTCTAAAACTTCTTTGAGCATCAGCCCGAAACTTCCACTACCACTTATATTTCCTCTACCACTGTTACAGTCAAACTGCAATCAACAGAAAAAGCACATCTACAGTCGAATCATTTACGAAAAAGGAGGAAGTTTATTTGTTAACATAATTTAGCCAAATATCTCCCTGGGAATATGATGAAGAAAACCATATTTCAGTTATTCCTTTCAGAGGGAAATTGGCTGCAGCTTGATGAAATGAAGCCCTTTAATTTGCATCTCATATAAAACATAATATAAAGTCATTTAAAGTGGTGGGGAAAATGAAAAGATTGAGTGTGTTTAAGCGCTGTGTTTGCTGACAGAATGTGAAAAAATGTGACATTGATACATTGATGCTCTAAATCAGTATTCAGACAAAACCATCAAATTCAGACTCTCAGTGAAGACTGGAAGAAAAACAAAAGCATCCATGGATACCTACATAAACAAAGAAGCTGCTCCTGCGCCTGCAGTTAAACAACAATGCCCTCTATTGGTGTGACACTGCACCTGTTCTCCACAACAAAGGCCAGCGCACTTAAAGCAGACTGATGTGTTTCCAGCACACTCAGCAGAAATATCACATTGAAGTGCAATCACCTCGAACCTCAAAGACTGTCCTTATTAACCTATAACTACCACAGAATGCTCTACTATTCATTTACAAACCTAATTCAACTATTAGACTCATTGCTTCATAATCAGGGGGTCTTATCAGGACTTAACATGTTTTAATTAGGACAATAATGAATGAAACCACAGTATGTAAGTGCAAGTGTAGCCAGCACGCCTGCAGCATTAGAGGTCTGCAGACTCACAGACGGCCTCTCAGAGGTAAGAGCCCTGCTTGTGTGTGTGTGTGTGTGTGTGTGTGTGTGTGTGTGTGTGTGTGTGTGTGTGTGTGTGTGTGTGTGTGTGTGTGTGTGTGTGGTTTACAGGATCAGTGAAGGAGTTCTTGACAGGAATGCACATTGAGCCCCTCGTCTCCCTGTTGCTCTCTCTACTGAACCGGAACAGTGGTGTAGACAAACAGGGGCGCCCCGGAGAGTGTGGCAAACTAAGTGAGTGAGCACAGAGGTTTAATATGACAGCTACACTCCTCCACCGCTGCTTCGGGGTGAAGAAAATGTCCTACACTGTACATCGGCAGCAGCATCATGGCAGATCAAACACGTGGCACTTAGAAAAACTGAACCCGAGTCTTGACAGGAAGAGGAGGTGTGAATTAAGGGAGATTGGAGAGATGTGTTTTCAGCCATAATTATTCTTAAACGCAGTTTTAAGCATTGTGAATGAGCCTAGAGGGGGTTTAAATAATTGACGATCAAAAGGCATTAGGAGTAACTAGCAAGGAGAAAGGGCAAATTTGGCTTGATAAGTTTTATATCAAATTAATAGCTCTCATTTAAAATGATTCAGAGTAAGAGGAAATATTTGGAGTTAAACAAAATGTCTTAAAACATTTATGTTGTAAGGAGTTATTTCTGTAAAACTAAAGCCCTATTAGTCCTGAGCTGTAGGGACGCCGAATGTTTTCCAATTTCACTTCAAATTTTAAAAACATATTTTTATTTTAAAATTGTCATTTCAAGGGTGATAATGAAAGATCACTGTCTTGTGCCAAAATTTCACTTTTTAAAATCATTTAAGATTAAATAATAGGATTGCAGCATTTTGTCACATCATTAAGAAAAGAAATAGCTAAAAATGTTAAAGAATTTACCTGTAGGCCGCTTTTACCAGAGGTTCCCAAAGTGGGGAACAGGACCCCTTAGAGGGGTCCCTACAGGCCATATTGAATCCAAACATTATTGAATTTACAATTCACAGTTTTTTGGGGTTTTTTTAACACACAAACCTCAAAAATACAGGTTAGATTTTAAAACTTTCTTGAAAGAGGTTAGCAAATCCATGCAAAATTCCCGTCATGACGGGAAAAAAAGTATTGTTTTGCTATGAAACTGGAGGTTGGAAAACGCCTCA
The DNA here is from genome assembly GCF_033239565.1 of Halichoeres trimaculatus. NCBI lineage: Eukaryota > Metazoa > Chordata > Actinopteri > Labriformes > Labridae > Halichoeres > Halichoeres trimaculatus. The sequence goes on from NW_027437181.1 coordinate 29,120,525, forward strand.
CAGAAATCAAAAGCTATTGTCAGTTGCATATTTCCATCCATTTACAGCAAAATATAAAAAAAAACTTTTAGCTTAAATTTGATGTAAATCGATTCAACAAGATTATTTTTGATCTCTTTTTCACATTTTTTTTTTTAATGCTGAGGTGACTAGGCCAGGATCAGGACGATATCAGTAACATGTTCTCATATGTTGTCTAGTTTTGCAACCGTCAGCCAAATTAAGTATCTTAATTGATATTCTTTGTGGGGGTGCTTTTACCTGTTTTTGCATTGGCTTAGAAGTTTCCACAACAGGGGTTTGCTGGTCTCGTAAGTGATAAAGTAAACTATGCCAGACGTGGGGTAAAAATTTATAAAAAAAAATAGAAAAGGAATTTTTGCATACCACTATTCTGTGATTGTTCACTATTTCTGTTTCTACAAAAGGTTAAAAGAAGATCTTTTGGTTTGCTTGCACCCTGACAAACCACCTCTACTACCTCTAAGATGAGTCACACTTACAGTGAGGCTGAGCTGGGTCAAAGCAGGGAGAGATGGAGAGACAGGCCAACAGGTGCACCATGTTTAACAAAATCACACAGATTTACATTATGCAGCTTTTACAAATGGTTGTGGCAAAGTTTAACAAATCTCTAGCTGGATTATTTGCCAATAAAGGAAAGCAAGCCCTCTCTGTTGACAATGTTCATGAATAATTTTGTTACACTTCATTGTAGTTCGTTGGGGAAAATTACGGGCGGTGTCTTTCATTGCCAGTTTAAAAGCCTTGAGAGAGAAGCCATGCACTGCAGCCAAAAGACATTATGATATATACCTGAGCGCAGCTATTAGCCCAAGTCCCTTCCACTGTTTTATTTCAATTAAAGCGTTCTCTTTGATTCAAAGGCATCCAAATCTAAAACGTCTTTGATCTCCTAACCGTGAGACGCACAGGAAAATAAGAGTCTCTCATTGCAGCTGGAAGAGAAAGTTGTAATGCCAGAAGAGGAGGAGACTTGTTTCCCTGCTGTGGTTTTAGTCCATACAGGGGCACATAAATACCTCACGCCTGGTTTGGCATGAGTGAACAAACAATGCACCATGATGAAGAAAATACAGTCTGTGTCATACAGTGTGAAGAGGGCAGACTGCTGTATAAAAGATGAACAGTCTGTTGTTGACATCCCTCTTGTCTCATTCACACAAAATCTCACAGCTCAACCTGTGCGCCGCCACCACGCTCACTTTGATCCCTCCACTGCCCACCAGAGCACGGAGGAAAAGCTACACGACAATCAGAGGGATTCTGGGTATTTTCTGCTCTAAGAGTGAAGGATTAAGGCCTGCTAACTGCTTTTGATTGAAAGAAAGCAGTCAGAGAGCGTCCTGTTGGAGCCGCAGCGAACAACAGTCTCGCCTTGGTAGCCTGGATGTTCTTTGACGTGCCGCTGAGCTGAGCGCAGACACACAGAGGAGTGCAGCACAATCAGACATCTGTTTAAAAGAGAGGGTGGAAGGCCTCAGCTCCAGAGGAGGGTCACTTAACATGCCACAGACACAGACAGGAGGAGAGACAGCACTGAGAAAAAAAAACGTTTTCAGATCCCCTCCTTTCTTCACTGTTTATCTAAGAGTCTTTAACCTCCCTCTTTGTTCCCCACTTAAGGAAAAATGAGCACATCATTTTGATTATTCTGTTTTGTCTGTTGTGACTAATACTAATCTCTTTAATCAGTGTTCTGTGACTCGACTGGATCTCCAAACATTTTCACAGCTTTTCTCTCTGAGCGTTATTTGATGCAAGCATGCATATTAAAGCAAGGCAGCCAGCTGTGAAAACAGTTTAATTAGTGGTAATCACTTCTGATGGAACATGTTTCCACTATTTGCCTCCATTAGGGACGCCTTATTTCTCTTACTCTATCAACCAACTGCTGCCACTCTGTGCCAGGTGAAGCTGGCGGTGTAATGAAAGTGTCTCAGGGGTGGATTTCTGCCTCTTAAAACCTTAGAAAATATTGAGCAGCCCTGGATGCTCAGACTGCAACACTTATTACAAAAGCAAGAGAATAAGATGATGAATTATAATGAAAAAAAATAATAGTCATAAATAAAAGACTGCAATACCCAATCCATCTTAAGTTATAATATTTGCACAACTCTTTAGCATATCTCTTGTCTTGCCACCTTACAACAGGACCCTTTGGTGTCAATTTTTTTAATTTCAGAATCACAGTCTCCATTTTATCACCACTTCTTTTCATGTTTGACAGTAAAACTAAACTATCTTCACTTTACAATAAATAAAGTCCAAAAAGAAAAAGAGGAAAAATTATTCAGACAAAAGTAGTTTTTGAAACTGATTAAATCTGACAAGCTATGGTCTACGATTTGGAAGCTTGTTAACAATTAATAACATTGTTCATGGGGCCGTTATGGTCCGATGGTCCGATCTATGCAATATAAAAAGCAAAAAGAACGAAAAAAATCTATTCAGTACATCAACTGCAAAACTGTTTGTGCGTGAGTCCATCCAATCCTCTGTCTCGCCTGCTCTGCAGCATTCTGCCCATGGTCCCGGCTCATCCTTCCCCACTACCCCTTTCACGTCAGCTAGCTGCTCAGCTAACAAAGCATCATGGAGCCAGAGAAGACCAAAACCAAGAAGCTGTTACTGTTACCCTCGACAGAGAAGGGAAGAAAATTAAAATGTTTCAAGGAAAAGGCTGAAGTAATGAAGAATTATGAGCGATACAGGTGCCAACAGAGACTGAATATTGGAGAAATGTGCGATCGGTGGAAAAAGCCGCAGAGGAATTTGGGACTGAAGACTGACGTTAGGCCAGCTGAGTTTCTGTTGAACAGGTAATGACTGTGTTAACAACAGTGAGAGATTTCAGCTGAATAACTCTGGTTAGTCTGTGCCTATACTGGCTAATGACTGAATGCTGCAGGTCGTAACAGGTTGGCTCTGTCAATAGATTAGCCACACATCTTTAGCATAGTAAACTGAGCTGGTGAAGACACGCCGAGAAAGGTAAAGCCTCGCCCACAGTCGGCTCTGCTCTGATCAGCTGGCAGGGGCAATGCCAGACCCGCTTCGCTAATTTATGGTTTTGATTGCGCCAGTCCAATTGAGTCGTTTTTTAACCTAGCTTTGCCTTACAAGTTAAGTTGATGTAAAGATAAAAGTAGATTTTTCTTGGCAAGGGCACAAATTATAAAAAGAAAACTTATAATACACAACAATTGTTGAATTTTGCAATGCGTTCAATGCTTTAAGCCAGGGATTCCAGAAGTGTGGCACACAAACTGCCGCTAGGTGATGTGCGACACAAGTGTAAAGGCCTTTTGATTTTATGTGAATCAATACCCTGTACTTTTGACAGAATTTGGTCGGTACCTATAAATGTACCTAATTTGGAACCAATCTCTACGCTCATGTAAACTGAGAAACTTAGAAAGTGATGTTTTGTGAGTGTTTATTTGTATTTATCACTATTAAAGTTATCATCTACATGAATAATATATAATAATTCATTCATTCATTTTTTTTGTAGGTGACTCACTTTTAGAATTTTTAGTCTGAAATTAGTTTAGGTTGGTTAGAAATTGAGTTTCTTTTTTTAAAAAAAAAACAAATAAATTAGTGTCCTCTGAAAACCCCAATATCAAACTCAGACTGCAGAGTAATTACCTGTAAGTGGCAAAAAGAAAAAACTATGAAACCACACAACACGAAAGGATGATACTTCACATGCTGATCTGTCCAAGTTAAATTAATCCCGTCCGATAAAATTAACCTACTAGTTGTTGCATCCTCCTCCTCCTCGGGGAAGCCAACAGGAATGCTCAGTGTCACTGACGCCCCCCCTTAGAACCAAGAGGAAACACTGATCAATGCCCAGCAATCAGCACATTGATCACATGTGATATCGCTGACTAAATCAAGACAGATAAGGTAATTCCCTTCATTCATCAATGTTCTGCTGAGCCAACAGGTGGTTTTCCACATCCCTACCGTTTGGAAAAAGAATATCAACCAATAGTAATGCAATCCAAACTTGTAAATCCTGCAGCTGTGAGGAACTACTGTTTGGTATCTGGTGAGCTGCCAAACAAACAATGGGTCAGTTTCTATTAGTAAGCTGCCAGAGATAACTCCGAAGAAAGCCTTTTGTAAAATTGCTGGATAAAAATGACCGCGGCCAAGACAATTTGGCAAATTAATTCAACGATAATTCTATTTTCTTTCCCTCCGATCTCTTTCATTTTTCTCTCCTCTGTGCTGGTTCTCACAGTCCTGCCCCGCAGCCAGTAAGTATATGCACCATGAACACATTTAATTTTCCCTGTTAGTCCACAGTGCGGCCAGAGGTGAGCTTTAATAAGGATCAATGGCACTTTATCTGGGACAGGACCCACTCCCCTGCATGCAAATCACAACAGCAGCAATGGATTCAATTAAAAAGAGAACCTCCAACCACTGGCACTGGAAATTCAATTAAAGGATTTATGCAAAGGTTCGCTGGCTTTTTTTTGTGTTGCTGTTTCTGTTTATGTAATGAGCTTTTCATATCAAGAATCAATACGTTATCTGGAGTAAGGCCATGGGCAGGGTGCTGGGCTGCTTTCTCATATGCATTTTGGAAATAATTCAAGAAAGGGTATTTCCATAGAGCAGTTAGCAGGATATCTGACCACATTACTCCACACAGAAGACAGGAAGTGAAGCCTCCTCATCTCGTGCCTTGGCCACATATGAAGTTCACGTTCTGTGGGACACTTACAGGACTCTTGCTCCCACTCAGCCCATGAAAAAGGCTAAGAGGCCTGAAGCAGCGCCTGTGTGCACCCTGAGGTGTGTGTTTTAGCCTAATGAAATGGGATCTCAATAGACAATAATCCTTGTAACAAGATTGAATGGGGACACCCATGTCAATATTAGCAGATGGGATTGCTGGCTTATGGAGTTTGTGCCAACACACACACACACATACACACACATGCTGTCTGTATGTTCTCATACCTAGGTACCCATCTTTAGAAAAATGCTGCCTCATTGCTTCTCCACCTGTGTTACTAGAAGGAGTGTGTTCTGGCTGAACCTCAAGGCTGTGGGTAGGGACCCATAACATTCCCCACACCTACATGATCAGAGAATATAAGTTCCTCAGAAGTTTTTTGATTAATCTTGCTCAGATGAGCCAAGAGGGGTTGTTCCAAGATGGAGGTATAAAAAAACGGATGCTGTGTCGACAGAAAGGAGGTGCATAAAATAAAAGCTGTACGATAAATATGAGGCCAGTTAATGAAGAGGGGCACGGGCATTAGCTGCCCCACTGCTTGGCAATCCCACAGGAAGTGCCAGACTGGCAGTCTTATGCATCAAAGTTCACAGTTCAATTTGGAGGCACTTAAGCATTCAGCAATATCACTTAAGAGGTTTCTGCCACTACTTTACCTTTTAAGGTGTGGCACAGCCATGAGATCAGAAAGACAAAGTGCTGACCAGTTGACCATTAAGATACCCACTAAACACAGCAATGTTAGAATGATTTCAGTTGGTTTATTTTTTATCAACACATTTGGCAAAACATCCATATTGATTCTTTAATGACTATGAAAGTTGTTTTTAATATTGTGTCACTCTCCTTTAAAAACAATAGCAAAATATTTAAAAACAAGACAGAATCACACTACAAAAACAGCCCTACTAAAATAAGCAAAATACCCTCAAATTTGCTACAATTTCCTTGTTTTGAGCAAAAAATCTGCCAACAGGGTAGGAAAATTTTGCTTGGCTAGAATTCTTAAAACTAGCTTATAAATCTAGATGGAACCTGTCTTGAAACTAGATAAAATGTCCTTGAATTTGAGAAAAGTTTGCTCATTACAAGCATAAAAAAGTTATTTTTAAAAAAAGTTCACTTAAATGTTGTGTTGTGCTTTTTAATTTAGCTTATTTCAAGAATGTTTTTACTTAATTTAAGATTTAACACGTTTTTCATTTAGTAAAAAAGTCTTGTAATATAATAGATTTTCTTAAAATAAGACATTGTCTTTCTGATCTAGCTGGTTTAAAGAAATTATCCTCCAACTCCAAGAAAAACAATAAGCAAAATTAACTTAGAATAAGACATAATTTCTTAAAAATGAAACACAAACATGTTTTTATCTAAAATCAGGAAACCAGAGGCAATCCTGTTTGCTTTCCATTTGTTAAAAAGTCAAATCAGCTGACAAACAGTTCCAAAAGCACAATTCTCAACAACTCAGCCATCATCTTCAGAAAATACTGTCTTTTGTGCTTTTTAAAAGGAATATTGCAACATTTTCATTGTTTTCGGTGTCTTACCTCAGTCCCCAGTCCATTAACACGTAGGAAGAGACCATTTTCTTGACTGTACATCCAGTACCGATTTTTTTGAGAGATTTCCAACCAAAGCCACTAGCTTAGCTTAGCTGGAGTGTACGGGCTCTGGGTACAGGCATATCAGACAACTGTTGACGGTAAGATGGATTCAATTTATGTTTGTGTGATTTCTTAAACAGAGAAATTGTGTAACTGATCTTAATCTTAAATAATCTTAAATAATCTTGTTTTTCTGTTGGGACCTCATTCAAACCTCTGTTGTGGCTTGTTACCAGCAATACTTGCTTAATTCTAGCTGAACTTTCTTATGAAGATTTTGTGAGATATATTCTCTTGAACTAAAGTTTTTTTTTTTTTCTAACACACATCTTGCTTGTCAAGGTAATTTTTCATTTTAGGTAAAATTTAAGAAGAAATTTCTAGAAACACGCTTTTTTTTCTTTCTTAGAAATCCTTTTTTGCAGTGCAGATGTAACCTATCCAAAAATATGAGTTCATCTGATTTCAACATATTCAAGAAATAAAGCTGAAGTTTACCAAAAAGACTGTCAGTAAAAAGTAATACAAGTCTTTCTTTTTTCTGTTCAGTATTATACACAGAAAATTGTTTTATCTGAAATCACTTGGACAAATCTCATATTTTTATGAATCTCTTAAATGTAATGAAAATAACTCCATCCACACTACACACCATAAAGAGGATGGTGTCAAATGTTCAATCCTACCCCCCATCAGCACTCTGAGTGAAGGAGACGGGCGAGATGTGGAGCAACAGAAGACTAAAATTACCGACTGTATGAAAAGTGAAACTAGACAGTCTATTCACATCCTGGCCTGGCTATAAATAGGGTAACACACACAGCTAATATGGTGGATTAGTAGCAGGAAGCAGACAGGCAGTCATCACAGTCCTTGTCCTCCACAGTCCACCAGGCTCTGGATCCCAGCAGACGTCACCCTATCTACCAAATCAGTATCAGCCCAGGGGCTCGCCATTCACAACAGCAGTTTCACACAACTCTGAGCCATTCACAACACAAGCAAAGGGTCCTGTTTCAGTGGCTGATATTCTGTCAGGATGCTACATCCCCTTTCCTCTTCTTTGTAACATATAAAGTCTGTTTGACATACAATCCCATACATAAAGGCCCTTCTACACGCTCATACACTGTACCACCTTTAAAATGAATAAAAAATCACTTCAAAAGCCAAGGTTCCTCTAACATTCCTGGATGTTTCTCAGTGCTTGGTTTGTCTGGATTCCATCAGTGTGTACAGCTGGGCCATACATGTAGAGGTGCACTGATATTAAAAATCTTGGCCTATATTGATATCCCAGATTAATATTGCTGTTATGGTATACAACTAATATTTACCAATATCAATGTTGGTTAAAAAAAAAAAAAATTACAAACAAAACAACAAAACTTTCTCTCTGTCAAGTAGTTCAGAGAGAAACAGTGGCGCAATTGTGAGAAAAGAAATCCATAAAAAAGGTCATGGGATTTAGCGCCCAAGATGAACGTGATCAAAAAAGTATGTTTTGTCTGTTTTTTGGATAAAAACAGGAAGAGAGACATAAAAGAAGAGAGTCCACTCTTCTTAGGCAGTTTTGATGTTAACATAGTCATAGAAAACAATATTATTTGGGTCTTGAAGGATCGTTCAAAATGCTCTAAAAATGACTGGCAGCCAATGAGTAAATATCAGAGTCCGATCGAGTAATGCCTGTCACCGATTAATCAACATCAGCCAAAATGTAGCCAATTATAAAAAATTTTGCTCCACAGAGATTCTGTCACTCCTGTTCCTGTGTGTCTGTGTGTTGGGCTGCACACTGCCTCAGTGCCCGCCCCTTCTGTCCACCATTATCTGATGTAAGACTATAATACGGCGTTTTAACGTCATGTAAGTTGCTCATTGTGTGTTTACAGTTTGACTTTTTTTCCTACTTACTGTGTTTAAAGTTTGACTTCTTTACTTATTATTGTGTTTACAGCTTGTTCTTATTTATCATTGGTTAACACTACAATTCTTTTGTTGACAGTTTTATAATTAAAGTTTCTTGTTTTATTTTTACAGTGTTCTGTCTCTGTCTTGAATCATATGGGTATTACAATGATTTGTGTTTATATACAGTATACATCCTGTGTATATCAATGAATTTATTATATATATCAGCCGATATATCAATATCAGTAGATATATCAGCCGATATATCAATAGCAGTAGATATATCAGATATCGGCCAATATATTGGATATCGACTTTTTTTCGCCCCCAGTATCAGTATCGGCCAAAAAAAAAAAAAAACATATTGGTCGGGGCTCTAGTAAATATCGGCCCACTTGGACACATCAGCCAATGCCAATATGTCACAAAAATGACCAGCATCAGCCAATACTGATGTTGATACCGATATATCGTGCATCCCTACATACAATGCTAATAAAAACCATATAATGTCTGTGAAAGGTTAGTAACATAGCCTGCAGCTCTCAAATCATCTCTAATTTGGAGAATTTAAAAACTTATTAGTTTTGGCAGCTTGCTTGTTTTGCATTGCAAGAAAAGAGTAATCAACTTATTTATGTGTTTGTACCACTACAGTGTAGTTGTGTTTATGGTATGCTTTGAAATACACTGAGGCATCTGCATAAAAACCGTAAGTGTTGTTTTGTTTCAGTGAAAAAGTGGATCCAGCAGCTTGCTGCTTCCCCCTGCGAACAGCACACTGCCAGTAGACACTCCCTCACCTTTCCCTTTCTCCTAATCACCAATTAGGACTCCATTAGTCTGGCCTGGCAGCTCATTTGCTCTGGAGGCGTCTGAGGGGGCCCGGTGAGCGGGACCTCTGCCCATGGTGTTCCGCCCCAGCAACCACAGCACCACACAGCTGTCACGGCAACACCACCGCCATGTCTGCCTGTTCCACCAGCGCAAGTCCCTTTCCTCCTCCCTTACCATTTCCTGCCTAACAATGCTTTGCCAGGGAAATCCTTTTCCACACTGGCAGGCTGTGCACACAGGGTCTCCCTCTGAGGATGGAGGCAGGAGATGTGAGAGGGGAGGGGGACAACTAGAGGACAGTCAATGGAAGACTGTGGAGCCACTTGTTAGGCACTTCATTAAATGTCTATCCCCATGGTGAAGGGGTGAAGTGGGACCCTTATTAACAGAGAACAGGGAGACATCCTTCAAGAGCCACGAGATGGCTTACAGCCCCGGTGCCAGCTGCCTGAGAAGGCTTGTGGGGGGAAACACGGGACAGCAAGAGGTAGAGTGTTGGTGGGGAGCTGGGGAAAGAGTGTGATGAGAAGGGGAGCAGGGACTGAGTCACATTCAAAGCTCTAAACAGCCCCTTAGCAGCGTTGTGAAATTACCCCACTGGCGCTCAAGACGAGGCCTAAAGCTCCGAGGAACTTGTTAACGCGGCTGCCTCCCTTCCCCTCCTCCTCAGCTCCCTCTTGGCTAATGTCACACTGGTGGGCCTTGGTCAAAAGTTCAGCACGTGCATATGTAAAAAGGTAAGTAAGTGCCAAAGGCAACAGACAGGGAGAGCAGTGGGGATAGAGCAGGATGGCACTGAACAAAGAGTGCACACAGAAGTACAGGTTCCTGCAGGGAGGGCTGGGTTTGTCTGGTCGGGTTCTGTGTACAAAAAGCTTGACAGGTTGTAATATTCCACTTCCACATTTCAGCTTGCCAAACTGAGGCACTTAGAAACGATCTGATTCTACGGGTGCTGTTACATAAGCATTTTAAGTGCCGCTCTTCTGCCATCTTCGATTCACTGTCCATCTATCAGCCACTCAGTCAAACAGGGGAAAGTCAACAGCCTGATTCTTACATGTCCACTGTGAAACTACACTTGACTCCTCTGACTACTACTGCTGAATGCATTAAGGATACACAATCACTGTAAGCAATTTTGTCAATTGAGTGCAAAACAAATCAAATATCACTAATGTATATTTTGGCTTACTTTGGTTTCATTTTGTTATCCCATTTCCAATATGCTGGCATCTGCAGTCTCAGAGATCTCTGTGGATCCCAGGAGCATGTACAAGCAATTAAAACAATAGCATCTTTACGCCCCTGCAACCAATAAACAAGCTAATGTCACTGCTCTATAAAGACACTTGGCGTCTAGGGCAATACCCCAGCTGGATTAAAACACAGCTCTGTGCCTTTAATACCCCGCCATAAAGAAGGTTTAAAGAAATGCATGCACTTTATTAAAGAGACTCCAAGGAAATAATATCAAATACATAACCAAGACAACACACAAGAGTTAGGGTGTAAATGCAGACAGAAAGCATTTAAATTGAAGTTTATTTATCAACACTCATTCTGTCTTGTTGGTATCTTGGGAGCGTCCTAAAGTTTAGTTCTTTTGAAGGAATCCTAAAGGTAGTTAAATTCTTCCCCTTAATTAACCAGAGAGCACTTCAAAGTGTCTCAAGTTTCCTGAGTTTCCTCAGTCCACTCCACTGCCACACACGGCACTCATCTTAGCGGAGGATTGAGGGTTATATAACAGTCAAAGGTCAATCCACAGTGTGTTCACAACACCTGCCGGGCTTCACAGATTTACAGTCAGTTCAAGCTCGGAGGCCTTGGATGTTACCAGAAAAGGGTGTTGAACTTTTTTGGTGCTGACCGTGCATTGGCAAGGGAATCACCGGCCAAAAACCTCAGATGGGGAACAAAAGAGCAATGGGATCCCACACAGCCACAGGTGCCATCTTGGTTTAAATCTGAGAACTCCCCTCTGCCTCCTCGCACCGCAAGCCCAAGGGCGAGGAAGTCCTTTCCATGAGTCAGGACATTTTTCCTGCTAAACCCTGACAAGAAGAGGAGAAAGGCGATGGAGGGACATGTATGGGGTGAATGTTATGGAAGACAGGGAGAAACTGGGAGTGTAATGGCATTGGTGAGAGCAGAGAGACTACAAGTGTGTGGGACCACATCTCAGGTTCCTAATATGCTGCTTTTATTGGCTATGCCCCAAAGGTTTCACAGGGCTGTCCTGGGAGCGGTCCAGTACCTTCAGTTTCCTCTAAATCCAACAGACCATGATTTGCCCTCACACCGTTCTCCCTTTCCTTTTCAGATTACATTTTATTCTGTGTTTTACAAAAGGTCTGATGGGACTTTCCTTTACCTCGGATAAATAAGCCATGCAGCTGGGCAAACACAACCTCAACCCAGCGCCGGGGTCAGTATAAAATTAGGTAAGAGGAGAGTGAAAGACTGACTTTGAGAGGGAGTGCTAGAAAAATGAAATAATATACATGAAATTTACACTCACAAAGCTCCGGGTTTGACTCTGGGCATAGAGACAAGCTCCACAGACTCCAAGGCTGAGTTACGCAATCTCCTGTTAAAGTGGAGGGAGAGGCTGGCCAAACTGGGCTTTTAACGACCCTCAGGAGATGTGAAGAGCGCAACAGAAACGCCTCAGACGAGAAGCCCATCTTAAAGAGTGAACTAAGCTAAGAGAAAGTGGTGAAATCCTCACAAGGATATGTCTGAACATCACACTCCAAGAAGCCTGATCTGATTTTTTTTTGGTTTACTTCTTGCATGTGAATACTTATGGGTATCTTCCTGTTAAGAGCTGCGCAAAAGCTTAGTATTTTTGAATGGATTACAAACAATTCACCAATAATACTTAATAATATTGGCTCCCATACCTAAAGATCGCAAAATTAAGTGAAGTGACTGGAGTCATGAAGAAGCTGAGCAGCAGAAAGAAAAGGTTATGTCAGTTATGTCACAGAGCTAGGCCTGTCACGATAATCAATAAATCGATTAACCAAACAATAAATAAAAACGTCCTCGGTAAGTTTGCCAGCCTCAATAAACTGACACGAGCATTCATGTTTGTTTTCCTCCTCTCTTTCGACCAAAGAGGCTGAATGAGAAGATGGCTCACTACGTCTATCTTTCCTAACATCGGGGTGCATAGGTTCCATAGCGGATTTAGCGGCTCTATAGCGGAGTGAGCATCTGTCAAAAATGCGATCTTTAGGGTGAAGACGGGGCTGCTCGAGTGTACACATGGAGAGAGCCGAAGCGAGCATCCTGAGGGGTAAGGAGGAAACACACGCTAATATGAGTGATGACACGAAAGATACGGTTCTTAAGCCGCCTGCCACAGTCCCAGTGTGGGAATATTTTGTTTTTTATCAGAATGAACAAAGTGTGAGCTGATGAACACCAACGAGCTGATATGTCGCATTTGTTTGAAAATAGTGGCGACGAAGAAGAAGAGGGGGAGGTGCAGTGGAGTCTTGTTCTTAGACAATCCACTCTTACTGAGGCTTTTGGTCAGCAAAGTAAATAGAAATAAAAGCGCCAAATGGTGGGCTCTCAAAGACAGATACATTGCCAAAGAAATGCAGCCCCTCAATACGGTTGAAAGCCAGAAATGTTAAAAATGTTTGACACAGTACGTATTGTCTGGGAAAAAGTACATCTTACAAACAATTCAAAAACTGTATAAACTCCCTTTTATTTAGGCTATAGTTTTTATTGTTGTTGTTTTTTTTTGAGTTTTTTTTTTTTGAGTTTTGTTTTCTCTTTAGAGACAGGGTCTATGTTTTACTGTTTTTGATTAGTATTAATTATTTTCATTGACATGTATTTTTTCTAAAAGAGAGTCCAATTCATTTCCATTGTTATTTTTCTCTTTCTTTTTTGTTAAATTTATTATATTTTTTGTTTATTTATTTTATTTAAAAGATCCTGACCTTTTGATTACAGTTGAATACTCTTAAGAAATTAAAGTTTCTTGCTTTTGATATGATGTACTCACTTTATTATCCCATTTATCATAATTACATCAATGAAAAAATGAAAAAAAAATCAAAATAATACTGACAATAATATCGTTTATCATCAATAATATTTTCAAAAATTATCGTCTAGCAAAATTTGTTATCGTGACAGGCCTACACAGAGCTGAACATGTTTTTAAGATTTTTTCCTCTGTTCTCGGCACGAGAATCAAAGCCAGTCTTCAATTAAAGAAGCCACTCGTTCCTCCATGTGTTGTAATAATACATCAGTCATTTTCCAACAAATCAGAATGAAAGAGGAACAGTGTCTGTTTCAGTGTGAGGCAGGACTCACGCAGCACCTGCTTTGTGCAATGACAAAGCTGAACAACTGTGATCAGCAGCTAGTGAGGAACTCTTACTAAAAGGAGCTGACTTTGAACCAAAGACCTGCTGTTGTGAAGCTTTTGTGTGGAGTACAAAACCAGTTTTCTGTGATACTGACACTGTGTTGCAATTGAATAAAATTAAAAAGTACTTTTTTCTCTCAGATCTTTGCAAGTGACAATGTCTCATTATTGGTGAAAAGAAATGTCTTATTAGACTTAATATGAGCCACATGTACCTGACCTAAAGCCCAGGAAAATGTCTAATTTCAAAATATTGAAGGGCAAGAGAAGGCCTGATTTGCTTCGAATAATAAAAAAATGGGGTAAGATAATTTAATTGCTTAGTTTCCTGTATAGACATTACATGACAAGTATTTTTTCTCACCCCATTGGCAGACTGACTTTTTATAACCAATTAAGGTGTCATTTCTGTTTGTTTTTTTTTATTATTAAAAAAAAAAAAATCCTTGACTTAGCAGGTTAGCGTTGCTCTTATTGAGTCTAAAAAGACATTTCAAGTAGTAAGAAGCACTTGCTTAGATTTCAATATTTGCAGTACTTCAATATTTTGGCCACTGCAGCTGCTGTCCACCTGTCCTTGTGTGACCTGTTCTGTAGTGTTTTTGTTGAAAAGTTCACAGTACATTTAGTGTATTGTCCTATGAAATTATTAAAATCTGGAACAGCATCTGGAAAATTTTAAATCATGAAATGGACTTAGACTTTTCTTTTCTCTCTCGGAACCTCACAACAAACTTACCCTTAAGACTTGACTGTACTAATAATTAATAATTAATTTGTTTGTTTTTTATCTAACTAAAGGTTATAAATACACTCCTGGATTAACTCTGATTGGCAGAGCAGCAAAGAATCTACATCATCATCTACTTGAAAAGACTGTGACTGTTAGAGAAACAAAGAGGGGAGCGCAGACGGAGAGCTGGCAGATTATGGAGGGGAGCACTGGGAGTAACTCAGTGTTCCTCAAGGAACCAAGCAGTGATCAAGTCCTGGTTTTTACACTCAGGGCTGCCTGGGAAAATATTTTTCTTCTGACTGATGGATGAATAACGGAGCACACTGCTGAAGTGATGTGTTAAGTCTTGATTTTTTTTTTTTTTTTCAGGACTCGTTTTTTTCTATATGTTATTTCAATTGATTTTATTTCTTTTATTGATGTTTTTATACGTTATTTTAACTGTGCAGCACTTGAATGTTTTTTAAAATGTGCTATATAAATAAAGTGGATTGGGATTGCATTGGATTTCTCTCAGTATTCTACATGGCTTCTTTTTATCTAAAAACTATCTTCTGTCACTTATCTAATAAAGAATAAAAGGAGTTGTTTATCTTTAAGTTTGCCATCTGACAATCATAAAAACAATATAATCGAAGAAAAACAATTAATATGCCACACAGTGTAGATGTATGCAAGTTCCTGTGCTTCATAGCTCTTCTGTGTTCCATGTGCAGCCACAGCGAGTGCATGTGACTTATGTGTATCAATAATACTGTATGTGCCACTTGCTGGTTCTTGAAAGTTGTGTTTAGATCAGTACTGAAGTTTTTGAATAAATGAATAATTGTGTACATTAATTGTGATTTCAATATAACTTAAAATGATCAGGATTCTTATTTTTACCATAATCCCCCAGCCCTACCTTATTCCCATAGACTGTTCTGTTTCTACAGAGACACGAATGAACACAGAGAAAGGGGATATAATGATAATGTGCCCTGCTGTTTTTTTTCAGATCTTTATTATCCAATTTTTTTCTATCACTGAGATGTCATAAGGATTTTTTCCAATTCAAACAATCCTTTCATGAATTGTTTATAGCAGAACTTAATGCATGTGGAAAATTATTTCAGATTAATCATTAATTTGCTGGTGACAGTTTAAATGAGGAATAAAAAAGGAAGAGACAGATCAATTGCTATAATAGCGCACATATTTTAAGAGGCTTTAGCTGGGGATTTTTTTTTTTTTTTTTTTTTTTTTTTGTTATTCCTTTTATTGAGAGAGAATAGGGTGGCTGATTGGGCAGTTGGAGGAAACCTGGGATTCCAGCTTGAGAGCTATAGCCTCTGAGAATTAGAAGGAGACTCTGCCACAGGGTGCTGCCGCTAGGTATTTCATGTTCTTGAACATATATCTATATTTTTTCACAGCACAACTGTTTGTTTTTGATATATTGACATAAAACACGCGACCAGTACAAGTGTGATTAACACAGCCAGGAGACAGACTTGTGTAAGTCCCAAACATTAAACAGTGTGTGCACAGTATATGCAACAGATGGATCTGTTGAACAGCTCTAGGCCTGTTCATCTGTTCCTAGTATCACTTCTGTGTGTGTGAGGATGAAGAAGTATAAAACTGAGACAAACACAAGCCCCACAGGCACATGAGTGAAGAGGAACCAGAGCCAGGCAGAGCGAGAGCTAGCGTTGGCAGAGCATCGGGATGTTTTCACAGCAAATTATGTTTGAGTACACATCAAACATGCCACGCGCCACTCTTTGATTGTCTCTGGTGAGGCTGTTTTCTGACAGGTGTTAGACGAGCTCCCTGGTGGAAAGACGAGCGTGCTGTAAATATACACACATAATGACAGAACACGCACTTGGCAAATACAGAGATGACAGAGGCCTCCCTGATGGTGTTTATGTTGAGGTAAAGTTTGTAAAGGCAACACAATTGATATGCCAGTTATACTGTAATCTGATAATTGTAGGAATATAAGGTGTCAAGCTTTAAATGAGCACACTTGTTAGCGGTTAGATTCCCCTGAGCGTGAAAACCCAGCAGCTTTCAGAAAAACACTGGCTGTATATTTGATAAGTAACACTTCACTCTGTCAGACGGCCTCTCTGCTTTACTACATCAGGAAAAAGAGCCAAGACTTGTTTAATGCTGATCTGAAGAGAGCACCTTTACACTAAACAGACGCCGCACAGAGCAAACAGAGCAGACCACATATACTGAGTGTTTTCCCAGTGTCTGTTATTACCCCATTTAATAAATCTCTTCTCTCTGCGCCTGTTTCCATTCCCTCATCATCCACGACCACAGTGAAGTAGATATTGGAAAATCCTCTAATTAACAGTAAAACCACAGTCCAATGGTCACATGTGTAATTTCTCCATTGGACACGTTCTCCAGCCCGTGTTGTGTGTGTGTGTGTGAGTGTGGAGGCTATGGGCTTTAATCCCATTGCCCCTTACGCTAGAATAACTGTGAGTACTTTCTTGGCAAAGGCGTCCACAGCTGAGGGGTTACTGCATGGTCGATCCTCCAGCGAGGTCCTTTCTATTCTGATTCAATCAATCTTTATTCCAGTCTCTGCCAAAATCAATTGCTCTCCGCCTGGGATGCCTGGTTAAAATGTGGGGAGGCACAGAGTCAGGTGGGGGAGTCCATGCTACAGCTTTATCCTGACACTCTGAGAGGGTTTCCCTCCATCACAAGACAGAGGAATGTTCAAATGTCTGATCACACTATCAGACAAGGTTACTGTGTTACGTCACAGCAGGGTCTTATACTTACTTTTCTTAATTCAGTGAAGGGTTTTGCAAAGTTACAAAAAAATCTTGTGTAAAATACAAAGTTTTAATGTGTCATTTTGTTTCAGAAGAGGATAAAAGCCACTGAAAACAAATCACCTAGAGCAGATTGGGCCATGAGGTTTTCTGTCTTTTTTTAATGTCTTAAATCTTTGAATTCTGGGAAAGAAAAAAAAAAGAGTTTTAGCTTTAACCTTTTTTTTTACTCACAATTCTGATTGACCAGGATCAAACTTTTTAAAGACTGTTATGAAAATCATTTTTCTTATGGGCCAAACCCTTTTTCTTCTTTCTCAGTGGCCCTTATCCTCTCCTTCTCAGTGAGAATCAGTAGCAGTTCTTTTATAATCAACAGAAAATGTTTTTTTCTGTGGCCTCTAGGTCAAAGTAGAAAAAAAAGAAGCACTGTACAGTTGTAGGCTACGCTAGTGTGTTAATGTGTATACTGCAAATATAAGATCTCAGGTTTTACATGTAGGAAATAACCAGAGGTCATGTTAACAGATTACTTTCTGTATTTGACTGAATTTTTTGAGCAATGACGAAAAAATTCGAACGTTGCCCATCATTTTGAAGGATTAGGAGCCCCGAGAGTGATCCAGTCCATCATTTTCATTGTTACACAACCATTCATTAATTACATACAGCACCTGCAGCCGAACCCTTCTCCAGTTGGTGGCGAGCCTGCATATTGCATAATTAATTAGGTATTGTGTTATCGTGTCGTCGTTGTTGCTGACAGCACGCTTAAGATTAGGGCTCAATATGCTATCCTCGCAATTTGATTCTATTATGATTTTTGGGGTGCCAATTTGATTTAAATGTGATTCTTCAATATTTAGGATTGTTGTGATTTTAGTTTGTTTTTTAACACCAGACCAAGTGAAAAAGTTCAATGATGATGATAATGTTTACAGACTATATCAGGAGCCATATTATCCCATAAAATGTACATCGCATGAGTCAGAGAGAAACGTTTCACCCTCTGCTGGTGAAAAGTGGTGACTTTTTTCCAAATCAGTTTATAAACAAAGGCTGAAATAAAGAATTAGAATTTAAAAAAACAAGATTTTTTGACAAAGAATCTCGATTTTGATATTGTAAAACAAAAAATCCAGATATACCGTATAACGATTTTTTTCTCCCCCTCCTACTTAAGATCTATGATTTTGATGCGTTGGGGCGAATCTGTGACCACTACGACTCTGAGACTGCCTCCCTCGTACATCAGAACTGCATGCTCCAGGGTTTCCTCCGGTGAAGCGGGTTCTGGCAGGATCGGTAAAGAGTCGCGACGACTTTTCATGTAAAAAAAAAATTTTTTTTTTTTTTTTTTTTTTTTGCTTTGAAAGCTCCAGACAGCAGTGCTGGTCTCAATATTCTTATTTTCGATTTGTCTATTTTTTTGTAAGTATTTTCTTTTTCTGCCCAATAAGCAAAATAACTGCCCTGCTTAATTAGTGTTACAAGTTGTATATATTTCATATCTAATAGGTCTCTTTTTTTTTTTTTTTTAAAGAGGGATAATTGTTAGTCATGACAGAATGTTTACGACCCTGTCCATCAAAATGACAGACAAGTAAAATGTCTAGAGCAACGTCTGGTAATAACTTGCTTTTTATCCAGACCAATATTGTTACTTTCATTTTGCATATTTCCCAAAATAAATTAAAGTTGCTGATAAATTTTAACATCTAATGTAAACTCTGCAACTCAAACACACACACACACACACTATGAGTTGGAACCTTGAATGCACTGATGCAGCAGATTCATCTCAGTTTGACAGCAATAGGTAGGTTTAGCAGAAGAGAAGAATTATAAACAAAATGTAAACAGTTGCTTGGCAAACATTTCTTAAAGTATTATTTGATGAATAACCAGAATAAATGACAGAAGCTACATTACAAAGTTATTGGATCACTGCAGCTCTCATACTACTGACATGCTTTAATACCAAGTGTCAGAGTTTGCAGCTAGCTGTATCAAGACTTATTTCCTATGCTATCCCCCAACCCTGAGGCATCCCCTTCAGTACCCTTGTAGTCTACACCCCTTCCTGCCTGGTGTGGACATACAGCCCTCTTCAGCCAAGTCCACGGCTGCGGTCAGGCACCTGGCAGCTGGATAAATATGAGGCTGATTTAATGAGTCCTTTAAGTGAGCTGGAAGTGGCTGGTGTTCATGCTCCAATGCCCAGAGTTATGAGATAACCATGCCGCCGCGGGGCCTCACCACAGGCTGCAACTCTGAGCCTGGAACCAGGCGGAAAGTACAGGCAAAGGCTGGTGGAGGCTAACCAGCTGCTCAGACAGCTATGATTGGCTGATTGGTTGATTGGTTGATTCACCTCATGGATTTGATTTTTAGTATTTAACTATTTAATGTACTTTATGTATATTTTTAATGAAAAGTTGAAGAAACAGCCAAAATCCCAAATATCCCATTCTTCTTCGCATAATCAGCTGCTCTTGATTTATAGAAATAAATATATGTATAGTGAGCAGCCTATATGTCTTCTCATAATCAGAGCCAACGACAACATGTGCATGTGTGTGGACATAAAGTCAGTATGATGAATACCAGCCTAAAATATCATCCACCACTCTTTTCTCCTCCAATTAGTTGCCTTGCTCTTTTTGCATGTTTACAGTAAGTCTATCCATCTCTGACAGCTGACGAAGAGATGGAAGGGAGGAGAAGTCTCTTTAAAGCAAAGTAATGACTGCCCCTGATTTAGCTGCTTTGCAGCAACCATCCCATATGGGAGAGGAGGGCAGAAAGAAGAGGCAGCTGGCCCACGTCCAACACAAACACAGTCTTGAATCCTTAGCACAGAGCTATCTGCCAAAACACCAGTTCTGTGTGTGAAGGCAGAAAAAAGGGAGGATAGGAAAGGAGAGGAGGAGGAGGAGACTTGATTGGGAAACCTTAATGGGACTATGTCACATTGCATGGGTGTCTGGGCCAGGGTCCAAAGCATTACTGACACTGCACTAAAGTAACAGAGAGAAGGTGAGGATCATACAGCAGCTGCACTAAGAGACTTCCCAAAACTCAATTTCTCACCTGCACTTTGTGAATAATACAATTAGACTGAGGCAATTAGTCTTTAAAATAAACTGCAGGTGAGACAGCACTTTACTGTACAGTACACCTTTTACTCTGGAGGTGTGCCGTGCCAACAGGGGCTGAATTACATCAGGCACACTTCTCTTACAGCCAGTTATCAGATGCTCTACGTGAAGGCCTTCTTTAAGTGTGTGGGCTGAAAAACAAAGACTGCTGCGATATGAAAAGAGGAATTTTAACCACATGAAATATAATCACAGTGCCACACGCTCAAACAATTACTCAACTATTTAAAGTGAGGGCACGTGGATGGCTAATTTGCCCACTTTGATTTTCCCTTCCTTAAGTCTGGCTCTAAACGCAGAGGGCCGAGCTCCACTGATCAGATGAAATGCATGAGGTGCCCAGGCGGCCCAGTGCAGGTTCACTGACAGCTGGGAATGATGAAGACTTAGGTGTGGCTTCACAGGACTGAGTCCTGACACACAAGCTTCAAAGCTCTAAAAAAACAGTGGGTTTTATATTTTTCCTGAGCACAAATTCACAAAAGAGATATTGTTTAAGACTGACCCTGTTTTTGACCAGAGAGGCAGCTCCCGCTGAAAGCAAACAGAGAGATACAAGATAAATAAAGTTAGATGAAAAAGGGTGAAGAGAGCGTAACTCAGACCATGGTAATTGCTCATTTGTAACCCAAAGCCAGGCTCCCCTGGGCGGTGCACTGGAGAGAGTGATGGGGTGTGCTCACTGGGGCCCCCTGTGATTGGGTGCTCTGAGCCAGTACACCCTCAGTCAGCCTCCATGTACGGTTTGCTTGATTCAAAGAGTGACCTTGAATGAGACAGCGCTCCTCTTTCGTCCCCGTTCTCCTCCCGAAAAACCATCTTTTCCCCTCCTTCTGTCGAGGGAATGAAAGCTTTGCCAAGCCACCGTCAACGCGAGGGCTTCAGAGGAATTACAAGCTGCCTGAAGCAGGGCCGCTTCGATGAATGAGGCTAGTGTCCTCACTCCTACCGTGTCTCCATGCCTCCAATCCTCAGTGATCCTGTTTTGCTCTGTGGTCAACATTCAGAAGCAGGTACACATAGAAGCATTATGGAAATATCTCTTGGGATACAGAGGTCCTGGTCAACAGAGAAAATGCAATTTTTTTGTATGTTTTTATTGAGAGAGTATTTTGTTTCTCCAAATTTTATGTTTGTGCCAGTAGGCGACTGCTCTCAAATGGGACGAGGGAGCTTCTGTGCAAGTTTGTCGCAACGGAGCACGTTGAAGAGAAGTTGGTTTTCAGCAGATACTGACACTGTGATCATAAAACACTCACCATCAGACTTTTTCTTGTCCTTCTGAACACCTCAATGCTGCCCTGCACTTGAAATACACGGACCACAGTATAAGCAGTTGTGAGAGCAGCCATGGGTACCTTTCACACCTGAAATAATACAGTGCCGATGCCCGGTACCTGGCAACTGGTATCAGTACTCAACAGTACCAATTTTTGGGACTTTTTTGGTTTATGTGACAATAAATATTGATTTGTTTAATAATAAAATCTCACCGTTTTTTATGTTAACATATTTATTCTCGACATTTAAAGTTGTATCATTTGATTTTAAATTCGTCGGAACTTGGTACAGACAGAATTCAGTCGGTACCTATAAAAGTACCTAATTCGGTACTCATCCCTGTGTGAGCATATTCATTACTCGGAGGGACGCACGATATATTGGCATCAATATTGGTACTGGCTGATGTTGGTCATTTTTTAAAATATCTGCATTGGCTGATGTCTAAAAGTAGGTCGATATTTTAGGGATGCACGATATTATTTGCACAATATCGGTATCGGCTGATAAAAGCTTAAAAACACATTTATCGGTATCAGCAGATATGAAAATTTCTGCAGATAGTCACAGCCAATAAGTTGCTATTCAGTTAGGATTATTATTATTTTCCATCTGAAAAATAAGCTCCTTAAATAAAATGTAGCACTTTATTTATTTACACTGCAGAGCTCTGTGTCTGTCACCAGGTTGTTACAGTAGCTCTAAAATAATCAAATGCAACTTGGTTATGTTTAAAAATGCATTGTACATTTAAAGTTCATGTGATCTAAAGAAATTATTTTTCTGTATTTCAATACTGAATGTCTTGAGTTTGAAAAAATAATACATTTCTAATTATGGTAAAATCAAATGTTTTTTTGTCTTGTTTTATGTGTGTTTCTTAAACAAATAAGATCGTCACAATAAGAGTAACATATAAATTCCAGTACAGGATAGACTTAGCTTTCTTTGCAGTGAAAAAAACAAACAAACTTGTGATTATTGATATCGGTATCAATATCGGTATCGGCCAAAAGGGGTTTCGATATATCGGCATATCGGATATCGGCAAAAATCCGATATCGTGCATCCCTACAATATTTACTTCTTAGCTGCCAGCCATTTTCAAAACATCTTGAATGATCTTACAAAACCCAAGTAATATTGTTTTCTGTGACTATGAAGACATCAAAACCACCTAAAGAAGAGTGGAAAAGGGAAACAAGTTTGAAAATAAAGGGAGATATTGAAAAAGTCAGTTTGCAAGATTTTTAGTATGTTCACAATTTGATCATCTCAGATTCTTATTAATTAATTAATTTATTTATTTTTATCTATCTCTTTTTTTTAATCAATGTTGATATCAGTAAATATCGAATATATTAATATTGGATATCGGTATCAGCCAAAATTTTCATGTCAGTGCATCCTTAATTGCTTGTTGTTTCCTCTGTGATGTGCTGGTGTGAAAAGCAGTTCCCTCAAAATAACAGAGCTTCAATGTCCTGAATAATCCAGAAACCGTCTGGAAATCATGTGAACAGCACACTGCTTTGAACTCTCTTCATAGTTTCTTGAGTTGCATCACATTTTTTCATGGCGTAAATGGTTTGGCTCTCGCAGATTAGTTGGCCTCTTCAACCACAGTCAAGCCAGCATCTGAAAAACTGGATTTTTCATTACAGAAACAAATCAGTGTTTTTTTATTTATTCTATTTTTTGCAATAAATTAAACAGCAGTACACAATCAGCTCATTCTTCATGTTGTAAATATATATTACAAAACTAAAACTTATTTTGAAGTCTTTAGCCACTTCTGACGAGGCTTCTATTTCTCACATTACCAGGATGAAATGAAAAGAAGAAATAAGAGTTTCTTAATGCTTTTCTCAGCAGAGGAGTGTCTGAATCTGGCCAGATATTCTCCTCCTACCCTTCTCAAAACTACCCACCAAAAATGTCAGAAATCGAGGTTAGTATGAGAAGGAAAAGAGCAGGAGTCCGCTAAGAAGATGGAAATAAGACATTCCATGAGGATTTTCTCCTCGTCTTGATGACATGACGAAGAAAATGGTGTAAGTTGAATATTTAAATCCCGTGAATGTGTTACTTTTGGGTCCTTCTACCCCAGTTTCATAAATCCTTATTCCAGTCCAACCCTGTCTTTAATTATAGACAATAACTAAATAAAGAGGGATCAAAAAAAGCAGCTTAGAAGTGAGAAAGAGCTGCAGCCACATACTGAGTCCAGTTATGAAGAAAACAGATAAGTAATTTATGGAACGACCAAAACGTTGGAAAAACGTGTTTCCGTGATGACAATATAATAATCACAGGATGACAAAAATACAGTAGGAAAGAGGAATCACCCTATACAGGCCTTAAAGCCTCCTACATTCAAACCATCATTTGGTTTAACATGTTAAAACTGCTTTAAGCAGAAGGAGCAATTTCCACTGCTTCAGAGCCCTGTCTGGGTTTACATGAGGATTAAGGTTTGGCTGTCGAGTCAGAATCCAAAGTGAAGCCTTCTATAACAAACTGAAGTAATTAACAGCTCACTTCTGAAGCTAACCCCTTTCATTTAGTGTCCTACAGAGCTGCCTCTTCCCAGGAGTGAAGACCTTAACAAATGGCTTTAATAGGCAGGCCTTCATAATGTAAACCTCGCAGTCTTGTGGGACAGCTCAAGGCTTTGACCACAGAGCAAATATGAGTAATTTGTATACACGTCTGCAGGGAGCCATAACAACCGCACTGGGAGGAATTACTTTATGTAATTACTTGAGAAAATATCTGGGTAAGACACATGCGAGGCTATGTCATGCCATGAAAGAGGAAAAACAGAGAGAGAGGGAAAGAGAGATATTCGTGATCTATTCCTGTGGTGGTTAGGGTGCTCGCTGGAGAGGCTATGAGGCAATCACAAAGGCTCCTCAAATGCACCCGGCAAATTTACTCACATGGAAAATTAAGCAGGGACGGCGTTCTGTGCCCCTAAAGACTTTAAGATCTATGGCTGCTTTTGTAATTATCATGGGTCACATCCTAAATGGAGATATGTTCATATACCAGTGATTTCAGCGTAAATCTTCCTCTGTCTGTGATGATTCTTTCAGCAGCATATGTCTGGCTTTCCCTTTGCATACTCAGTTATCTATGTGCGTGCGTGCGTGCGTGCGTGCGTGCGTATATGTGTGTGTAAGCATCTGTGTGCACATGTGGTGGGTGATATATGAGTTGCAGTAGGATTGAGAGAGCCCTGTCGACAGCTGCTGGCTGCCATTCACACCTGAGAGGACCCATGTCCTGATGAGAATTAATGTACTCTGACATCCTCTGGGACTCTGGCAGCCCCCAGAGGGCCTAATGAAGAAATACAACCTTGCCAAGAGAGAAGGGGGCATATCAAAAAGCTCCCTAAGGCCCCAGGAGAGGGCATTCAGAGGGGGCACGGGCAGGCAAAGGACACCCAGAACAACAAGGATATTTGGGAGGAAGCTGGAAAAGACTGAGATTATACTTTCACTTTCCCTTCTGAGGCTCAGATGTTTGCCATTACGTGGATCTACCTCCCTGTGTTAATTAAACAGCTAAAAGTGTCACCACCATATGCTGGAAAGAGCTCACCTGCTCATTAAAATCCTAATAATCAATCATATTATTTTAGAACTCTTGCGAGTGAAACAATTGGCTTCAGGTTATGATTTCTGACCTCTCTCTGAGCCTGTATGGAGGAGGGCTCTGAAGGTCTGCAGGGTTACAGGACCAGCCTCTTTGGGTCATCTGTGACCTAGAAAAGGTCACATGTGGCTGTAAACTCAAAGGGTCCACGCGAGGAGTTTAAGTATTGGTCATTATGCAAAAATCTATTTGGGTCCCATGTGATGTATCATCCAAGTAGCAATTAAAATCCTCCCCTTTAAATCCAGGGTGACTTGTGCATCTCTAAAGGGACAGATGGTAAAGCGTAATGGTATATTTGTCCAGCCGAGCTCTCCACAGACCACAAAGTCAGGGCAGGAGGTAAAAACAACTATTCCCATCCTTCAACCTCGGCCTTTTTGCTGCCTCCATCCCTCATCTGCTCATCACTTCTTTACTCCTACACATCCTTTATGTAATGTGTACGTTAGACTCCTGCTGCTCCATCATTTCTGCCTCACAGGGTGGCCTGAGCTGAGTTTCTAATCTTAAGGAAGAATGTAAAATCCTGGTCTGAACAACTGACCATTAGGCAGATGAAATAAAGTCAAACAAAGACAAAACAGGATGATGCAGAATAAAATTGTAACATGACATTCACTTTTGTGAACCTTGGGTTCCTCTATGGCAGGGGTCTTCAACCTGCGGCTCTGAAGCCTCACGCAACTCTCTGACTCCTTTGCAGTGGTTCCTTGTAGCTTTAAAAAATATTGTTGCTATAAAAGAATTTTTTTTTTCTTACAAAGAGTATCAACGATAACAACACAAATAGGGATGCACGATATTGGATTTTTTTGCTGATATCCGATATGCTGATATATCGAAACCCCTTCTGGCCGATACCAATAATCATAGTTTGTTTGTTTTTTTCACTGTAAAGAAAGCTAAGTCTATCCTGTACTGGAATTTATATGTTACTCTTATTGTGACGGTCTTATTTGTTAAAGAAACACACATAAAACAAGACAAAAAAACATTTGATTTTACCATAAATAAGAAATGTATTTTTTTTTTCAAACTCAAGACATTCAGTATTGAAATACAGAAAAATAATTTCTTTAGATCACATGAACTTTAAATGTACAATGCATTTTTAAACATAACCAAGTTGCATTTGATTATTTTAGAGCTACTGTAACAACCTGGTGACAGACACAGAGCTCTGCAGTGCAAATAAATGAAGTGCTACATTTTATTTAAGGAGCTTATTTTTCAGATGAAAATAATAATAATCCTAACTGAATAGCAACTTATCGGCTGTGCCTATCGGCAGAAATTTTCATATCTGCAGATACCGATAAACGTGTTTTTAAGCTTTTATCAGCCGATACCAATATTGTGCCGATAATATTGTGCATCCCTAACATAAACACTGAGTAAAATCATAATTTAACATTTGGTACTAAAATTGCATCACCTTTTGATAAAAGTTTAAACTTGGGGGTATTTTTGCATTTTCATGAGGTTTCTAATTTTTTTGATTTTCTTTTTTTTTTTTTTTTTTTTTTTTTGCAAGTTAAGAAAAAAAAATCCAAATTTATTCAACGATTTAGCAATTTTTTGTCCCCCTTTTTGCAATTTTTACAAATTTGGACTATTTTTTGGAAATCAAGCAACATTTTGAAATTGCATTATTTAGTGAGGGTTTTTTTTTTGCAAATTGATGACATTTCAGCATTTTTTGAAATGTCAACATTTTGCACATTTTTAATTTCTTTTTTTTAATTTTGTAAATTTTGTAACTTTCATTTTTTTAATTTTCAACTTGTTCAAATTTTATTAATTTTGCAAATTTATAAAATATTTGACGGAACAATTCTTTTTTTTTTTCAAATTTGCAAATTTAATTAAAATACAAAACGAAGAATCACATGTACAACTTTATAAACACAAAAAACTTCTTGTTAAGAAAACTTTTCATTAGATCATACACTTTTTTGTCCTAATTGTGAGGATAAAGTCGATTTTGTGGCTCCTGAATGACTTTAATCTGGGTGAGCTGAGGAAAAATGGCTCTTTTAAAAGTAAAGGTTGCAGACCCCTGCTCTATGGGGAGATCTCAGGGTAGCCTGTGAAGTCCTGATGCCCCTAAAGGATTCAGGGGACTGAGTACATTGGGACCTGTTCCAGGAGAACCAGCAGCCTCTGGATCCCCTCCTGATGTTGACTAGCCCTCCACAAACCACCAGGAAACAGCGGTAAGAGCTGACCCAGACAGAATTCCAGGCGTGTGACCATGTGACGTCAGTGCGACCGACATCTATCATTAGCCCATCCACAACATGCACCCGCATGTCCTCTCTGCTCATTCTCCCAAGTAGCTGAACGCCTGGTAATAAAGCCATCTGGGGCTGTTAAAACAACCTGATGCCTGCCTTCTCCATTGTACAACACCTAATCTGGAGTTGGTATTGACTGCTTTTTAACAGCTGCTCAGTAGTCTCACAGCAGCACTCACTGCCAGGACAGTACCGTCTGAATTCGGCTCTGCCACTAATCCCTGAAAATTACAGTGTAACTGCATCCATGGAAAGTCATGGTGGCCACTCAGACTGTCCTGCTCTCTCCCAGTGAAACAGACCTGAAATACACTCATTTCTAACTGAGCCTATGGAGAAACATATTTCCAAGTTCTGATTTAATTTTCTTCTCCCAAGCTACAGGCGTCCTTTTATAAAATCAGGTTTGCAGTGCAGCCAAGTCTTCAACTGGGATTTTTCTTAATTCATTTTAAAACAAACTGTTGTCACTCACAGCGCTCAGAAATACTCTGCAGCATGTGAAAAATAATAAACTCCTGCCACTGCAGAGCAAATGATAAAAGCGGAGAAGATCCAACTCACTTCTTCTGCATAACAAAAACATGTTGGAACCTTGTCGTCTTGACTGAGGGCTGCAGAGGGGTGACGTGAAAAAGGAAAGAAGATGCCTTTTCCTGAGGTTCCAGTGTTTGGATAGAAATTGCTCTTTCATCCTGCATTAAAATTTCCCACACATTTCTGTCAAAACAATCCCTTCAAAGCCGCCTGTCAAGCATGTATGTAGATGAGAAACACTCTTAGCCAGTCATCCTGTGGGCAAACATTATTTCCAGCTGAGCAAACATGCCCAGACAGAACAAGCCATACATGAGCGGAGGCTCCGGTTTCTTACTGCATGTTGGTCAAACACTCGACAGTATTAATACACACACACTGTACTGTGGACCACTTTCATCTTACACAGTGGTTATACTTCCAGAACAACCCAGTAAAGTTTCAGTTGTTTTGTTTATTAGGCCCTTTCAGCAGATATGAAATAAAACATGTAGGAGATAAGATGAGAGTATTTGATTTAATGTTTTATCAGACATCAACAGATATTAGTGAATTACCTGAACTAAAGTAAACAGTGAGGCTGCAGTGGAGCAACATTTATGTCCGATTAACATAACATATTCCTTGCATTTTTAAAATAACACTTTAAATCTAATATAGTTATAGAGTGGAGTTTAACACCAATTCTGTTATGAAGTGTATAATAATATGTAACCTTGAAAAAACAAAACTAGTTGGCCCATACACTGTTCACAAACTTATTAGACCACCTGTCATAAAAATGAAAAAAAAAAAAAACACCCAATGTCATAAAGTTCTTTTACTCCAGCACTTTTTTTCAGACATTTTCCTTCTCCTTCACCATCTTTTATTCTACTTTTAACTTCTTTCTTTGACAGTAGCATAGGTAGGATCTTCAATTCTTTGTTGTTTGTAGTTTTAACTGTTTAAACTTTTTTTTTTTTTACTTTACAAATCTTTTCCTTTCCTTTATTTGGTGGTAGTTTTCAGCCTTTGATATTATTATTATTATTTTTTGTATTTATTTATTTATTTATTTATTTTTTGCTTCTCACATTTCTTTCTCCTCTCTTTCATTTCTTCTCTTTTTCATTTTTACTTTTTGTTTTTGTCATGTAAAGCACTTTTTGACATTGTTTTTGAAAAGATGCTATGAAAATAAAGTTTATTGTTACTATTTTAAATAGGAGTGAGGAGAAGTCAGAATTGTATCAAAAATTACAAATTATATTCAACAACAAAAAAGAATTGTTCTGTTCAAGAACACAAGTCAATAACTTTAATTCATCAATCAAAAATCAAAACATGAGCTGTACTTTTTTCTGTTTTGTTTTGTTTTTTTTTGTTTTGTTTTTTTTTAATAAAACAATGCATTTGAGAAAAAAATTATGGATAACAGTAATACTTACAGTTTTGCATTAAATATATAATTTTGATGAAAGAGCTTGCACATCCTGATAGATAAAAGTTACAGAAACTTAAAAAATATGTTTTGGTAGTCCGCTTCATACTGTTTATTTAATGCAGTGACGACCTCACACTAGGTGGTGGCTAACTAAATTAAACAACCAAATTTGTTAAACACTGTATCTTTTAGGTTAATGTTTAAAGAAACATTTTTTATTCTCTATTTCCCTTTATTTTATTTATATTTCACATTTTCCTTTATATTTTTTATGTTAACCATCAGTTTTTTTCCATTCTAGTTTAAATTTTTAAATAGACTAATGTATTCGCCTGTCTCTTGCTGTAACAAAAGAATTTCTCTCAGTGGGGATCGATAAAGTGAATCTTATCTTAACATGTTGAGTTTGGTGCACATACCATGAACATGTACAGAGTGCAGGTTAGAACAGCTCCACTGTCGTGTGATGGGGCACTGGGCTTGTTCTGCACTCTGTTGTCCTCAGATGACTCTTTGTCAAACATTTCATTTCAACTGTTTGTCTTTATGGTGTTTTCTTTGTGTTTTGTTTTATTCCTGGACGATGGTAGTCAGAGCTAATTGCAGTTTAGGATGATTTGTGCCCCGATCTCTGCATGGATTTGAAAACTGTGGAAGTTAATAAGGGATTGTTTTCAACTCATTTTTCTCTCCCTCTCATTCTCTCATTAAAAGACGGAGAAACCAAACCATAATCAAGCTTTGCTCCTAATTGGCTTAAGTGCAGGTTTATAGAATAGTCAATGATCCTCGTTTGATGTGGTCATTTTGCAGCTGCAGGTCAAGTGAACTATGACCCCACATCCCTACATGAGGACAGTGGGAGAAGACCCTTGGCCTCTCTCTGAGTGTCATATTGGTCACAGAGGCCATGTACAAAGTCCACTGTGACCAATAATTGACTGAGTATTTTAAGCCCCTGTTTTTATTGAAAAGCATCACTTCAGTGTGTGGGTTTGCATACATGTGTGGCTGTGTGTCAGAAAGTGTGTGAGAGGCAAAGCAAAATCACTGAAGCAAAGTTTTGTTCCCAAAACAGGAAGTGGATTCTCACCAAATGGGTAAAATGGTGGGGGGTTTTTTCTGAAAGAAGCTATTTGCAAAGAAAAGGCTCAACCAAAATTTTGTTTTTCTGCCCCAGGATTGTACGTTTTTAATATACATTTGCTTTGTTAAGTCCTCTTGGCATCTCTTAACTTTTGTTTCAAATAGACTGAGGAAAAAATCTTATTTTACCTTTCACAGCTAAAAAAAAGTGAACTTTGTAAATGTTGAATGTAAGGACATCAAATATCCATTTTTAATGCCGAAAAGTTGCTTTACTGTTGCCATGGCAATAAAACAGATCTGAATATCAAATGATTTTAACCTGTGTCATATGGAAGTTTGAAGTTCTGATATTGTGACAAAAAAAAACAAACAGTTTACCTAACTTTACCTCACACGTTTTTTTTTTCCTTTTTTCTTCGTTTACTCCTCAGTTTAGAGCATGTATGCAGTTCCAATCATACACATGCTTGGCACAGGGACAGCAGGACATTGGTGGAGGGGTGTGTTGTGTACATGACGAGCAGAGAAGACAGAGTTAGAGGATCTGCTGTTCTGCTGTAATGGAGCACTTTGGATTTAGTGTGAACTATGATGATAGCAGTGAGAAAGTGGAGGATAAACCTGTGTCCAAGTGTTGTTGACATAGCAATTCTGTCGCTAGTTGCTAGTGACTTTTCAGATCCCTCAGGGAAGTTTTTTTTTTTTTTAAGAGGACTGAGGTGACAAATCTATCAACCTTTTCTGGAGTCTGGAGACCCCTCCTGCTGCATCCAGAGCAGAGAACTGTGTTCAAATGAATTGTGCAAGTGCATGTTTCATTTGGGTCAGAAAAGTTGATATTTAGTCACAAAAAAAAAACAACAAGAATTTGGAGCGCAGATGGCCTAGCAGTCTAGGTCGCGCTCCATGAGGTTCGCCCTCGTGTGGGTGGCACTGGATGTCTATCCAGCCTGTGGCTTCTTTCCCGCATGTCACTCCCCATTCTCGCCCTGTTTCCCACTCAATCCACTCACAAGAATCAACAGGAGAAAGTTCATTTCTACTTTTAGACACTTTTACTGTGTTTTTTTTTTTTTTTTTTTACCTGCTTTCTGTCTCTCCCACCTTATTCCTCTCTCCTAAAGCATCCATGTCTGTTATATGCAAATGGATTATCATGCAAATTAGGGGGCTGTGTCATTCAGAAACTTTTAATGACTTCTGGCACAGCCAATAGCAACGTGCCTTACTGAGGAGTTGGCATGATGAAACTAGCAATGTCTCAGACAGCTTTAATCATGAATGGCAAACTGCCTCATTCTTTCAGATTTTACAGACATGACATAACTGACCAAAAAATAAAATGTTAACTTTGGATTATTAGGATGTATGGTATTCTGGGGTGTTAAAAAAAAACAACATTGTGCACCAAAACCAACCGAGCTGAACCGAGAACTGTGACCACAAAATGAACAGAGGATTTTTTTAACCGTTCAGTCCCTTTGTGGTATCTAGGGATGGGTACCTATTACATTTGAAACAATACCTGGTACCTGGCAATCAATACTGGTACTCAACGGTACCAGTGTTCAGTACTTTTCTGTGTTTATGTGATTGTTTAATAATACAGTGTAAAAAAAATCATTTTAACATATTTATTCTTCAATATACAACCTTGCAATGCTGTGTTCATGTCCAGCATGGAAAATGACCTACTCTATCACTTCCTCACAGTCACAAGGATGCGTTTAGGTACCTTAATGTGGTACCTTAATGTGGTACCTTTTGATTTTACATGAATCCGTTCCCATTACTTTTGACAGATTTCGATTGGTACCTTTAAAAGTACCTAATTCGGTACCCATCCCTAGTGGTATCTTATAAAATGTTTTTAAAAACTATGATGCAGTTTGTTAGACCACCATCCAGTTTTATGTATAACTTTTGAAAAGTTAGAAAAAAAGTTATTCTGAAGTTGGCAATAGTACATTGAAGATGTACTTCAGTAAAATATAGTTTCATTTGAGTTTCTATTTTGTCTTTTTTCAATGGGTGAAACCCATTTTCTTTTATACAGTCAGTGAATAAATTCAGCTGTTACTTTGAATCAATCAGAGTTTATTTGATCAGAACCGTTTAATTGCGACCTTTCACCCTCCATAAAGAGAACGGGCAGATGCTGACAGGCTCTGCAGAGCTTCTGGATGCTTGTAAGCACAAATAAAAATCCAGTGCTTTAAAGTTTAGTAAATGACATTTTCCCCCTTATTTCTGCAGGCTGCAGCCATGTAGAGGGGCAAAGAACTGAGGCACCTCCCACATTCTTAAAACATACTGCATGGCAATCTTTGTGGGGCACTCATGCTGTGTAAAGAAGCACTGCATGTTTCTATCATTGATATTTATTCATAAGGAGTTAAAAATTACAGCATGTCTGTGATATTATTCTTGGTGAGGTTATTAGTACAGATAAATCCTGAATCAAAAAGAAGAAGACTGTGTGTAAGCAAAAGGAGGATTTGGGACTGTGAGTAAGATTCTGTGGAGTGGTGCTTGCAATCGTGAGAGTGGGTCTAGGAGAGTTATGGCTTTAGCTAGCCTGTAGTTTATGTGCACTCTGGGTAAAATGCAGAGCACTTTGAGGACGTTTATCATAAAACACAGAGAAGGGACCGGGATGTAAAATGGCTGCTCTGCTCAGCCTCGGTATCTGCGATCTGATATAAACTCCAGATAAATAATGCATGACTGTGCTGCTGAAAAAAATGTCAAAGTGCCTCTTATTTCTTGCTCTGACAATTATAATGCTTTGTAAGGTTTTTGTTTTGCTCTTTTCTCATTTGAAGAAAGTCGACTTCACTTTTATTGTTCCTGGAGCCAGACAGTGGTTTTCTTTGTGCTAACCCTGTCATGAACTACACCTTCACAGACTTATTAATGCTGCCAAGTTGTTATCAAGGATGCCTGATTGAAATCTTTATTCCAAAATTGAATATCAGTAACCTCTTCCTCATGATAGTCAACATCCAAGGGATCACCTTTTTTTTTTCTTTTCTTTTTTTTTTTTGTGAATTTTTGAATTTTAAAATGTAAAATTTGTGCAAACCTGAGAGCAAGAAAGGCTGAAACTTAGTGACAAATGATGCATAGCTCACACTTGGCTAATTTTGAGTCTAATAAGGTACTTATGACACAAATGACTTTTAAACTTAAACAGATTTTAATTTTTGCATGGGGTACTCAATGGGCCCGCTTCTTTAGCATTCTTTGCAGGGTGCAGCCATGTCTTCCTCTGAAACAGCACCAGATTCCTCATTTTCACTCTATTGTAAACTTTGCTTGTTCTTTGTTCTCCCTCCTTAACTCTTCTTCTCTGTATGTAACAGCATGTTGCACAGCTCCACCTACTATGTTGAAATGGGTTGGGCTGTTAAGTAGAGGAAAAAAAACGATCACTGGTCGTTTTGTAACCAAACAAAACTAATATAAGAGTAATATATTCTATCAAAATACCATCCTACTGTCCATCGCGAAGGTTAATATGTTTAGAGACATGGAAGGCAAAGGATCAAGTAGCTTGACAGTAGAAGTGGGAAAAAAAAAATCAATTAGCATAAACATTGACATTTTTTTTTTCTTTTAAATCTAAATTCTTCTAAGTTTGTTTTTAAGCTGGTTTTAAAAAAATCTTTTCGTAAACAGAGAGAAAAATGTCCTTCTCTGGTGTGTATTTTTTGTGAAAATATGACTCCTGATGTGGTCTGTAGTCATCATCATTCAACTTTTTCATATGGTCTGTGTTAACAAAAGAAAGGAATCAAAAATTGGAACAATCTAAAAGTCACTTTTTCAATTATAATCACACCCAAAAATCATAAAAGTATATAATTGGGAGGGAAACATATGGTCTCAACCCTAATTAACTGGCAACAAATGAAGCTCAGATATGGGATGACAAAAGCTCTTAGATCGGAAAATAAATGTATTTTATTAAATTAACTCAAGTTAACGTTCCTAAGTCTGTAATGTGTCTGTGTTAACACATTTGTTACGAAAGATTACGAGAAAATGAAATTAACAGAAATCTCAACATTGTTGTTAAACTGTGGTCCCAGTATTTTTATAAGCTCCCTAAACCTGCAGTTCTTGAATGAATCAGGGTTTTTCCAAAAAGAAAAAGAGGCACTGACCTCAGCCTAATTTGCATACTGCCTCAGGCCCCTGTCGGCATTGACGGGTGGAAACTGAGGACAGTGTTTTTTCAAGGACAGTATTTGGTGAATTTGACATTTTTTACTGTAATTACAGCATTTTACCAATGTAGAGGTGGCACTGTTTTGTAATCAGAGCAGTGCATCAGAAAAGATGCCGCCATAACTGACTCAGAGAAAGAAAAGTGGAGTATATTTGTACTGTTTACTTTGTACTGTTTTTATGAAAAGCACAGTGTACATCGATAGACTAACAGATAAGATGATTTCTGTAAAAAGTATAAATGTAGCTTAAAAAGTCAAAGATAAAATTACCAATGTGATGGTGTGATTTATAGAAATGAAGAGTGAATAATGTAATTTAACAGCAAATTGGTAACTCAACCTATTTCCTCCTTATTTTGTTTTTTTTGTTTTGTTTTGTTTTGTTTTTCCCCCAGAAAGACATAAACACAACCTATATCACCTCCTTTTAAAGGAGAGGGGACTCCATGCACGTTGGCAGCATTTAGCAGGTGACAAATGGAGTTTCCCAGGCTGAACCAGCCCAGAAGGCTCACTCGGATAGGTTGATGAATGTAGAAGTGAGCCTCGACAGGCAGGTTTATTTTTATTACGTCTGTCACTGTACCTTTGCAATGCCGCCACAGCAAACACTTTTACACATTATACGCTATCCAGGGGGAAGAAGTAGTTCTGAATCACAGTGAGGAGAGGAAAGGTATGGCATTATAACTTCTGCTTGTTGAGTGTTGGTAGATCTCAGTAATGCTCCAGAACGCACATCTCTGAGGGTTTCAAGAGGCCTCTAAACATTCATATGGACAATTTCTCTGTTTCTCTGAGGCATGATTGAAAAAATAAGATGGCAGGGAGCTGAGGAGAATTGTAGAAATGTTTCAGACATCAATATGAATTTAAAGTACAACACTCTCAAGCAACAATATGTCTTCTGCATACTCGTATACCAACTGAATACCTAAACAACAAAAGGCAGCAGCGAAATAACGTCCACCATCAACTCATCCCCCTTCTCTCCCGTCGAGAGAAACACATGATGGCAGGGAAAACAGTGTTTCTTTATTTGGCTGCACATGGAGTACTTTATCTATTTGACAGAGGATGTGAAATCACAGAAGAGGAGAGTGGAGAAAGAGGGGGAGGAGATATTCCTTTTAAGAAAATGATTCATGGGCTGGAGGCTGTGCAACTCATGAGTCAACAATGTACTGTGGGTGTCTTTGGGGGTGTGTTCAGTGAGGGTGTGTATCAATAGGTAATAAATCTCAGAGCATTCCCAGGATGAGGACAGACTCACAGGTGTCTCAGTCTGAACACAGCAGCTTCAGCGGTACACACAGGTCACGCAAATGTTGTGACTCAGGGATGAAAGTTTGTGTGGTTGGTGTCCGTTTAATTGTGGTAGAAACAAAAAAAAAATACTGAAACAACAAATTAATAGAATCTGTATCACAGAACAGTTTTTTGCTGTTAACACTGTAGATTTCAGTTTGCCTGACAGATTGTTGAAAAGACCCTCACATCTGCAAAACATTGTGTAGAAGACGCAATATGTGATCACTGTGCTCTGTATCTGCTGCATCTGAAAAGCATCATAATATGCTACTAGTATTCAGAAAATGTATCTGAACTAGGGCTGCAACAACTAATCGATTAAATCGATTATTAAATTAGTTAGCAACTAATTTAATAATCCATTTTTGATCAGCAACTAAACACGGATGTTTTGGTGCATGAAACTGTAGCTTACAGTATGTTAGTTCAGAGGAGATGAGCCCGCTCTCTTGCCATGGGCTACTGAAAGAGGTGCGCATGCACTGAAAATGAGTCAGTGGCCAATTATATTTGCAGATTCAGCACTAATTCCAAGAAAGAGAAAGCTGTAATACAATATTACTGAAGGAAAAATGCTTTTATTGTCTTTATTGCTGTTTAGAAAATACCTAAAACAATTTTAAGCTAAATTGTAAAGGAAAGTGCAAAAATGTGTCATTATCCGATTAATCGATTAATCATTTCAATAATCGCCCGATTAGTCAATTATGAAAATAATCGTTAGTTGCAGCCCTAATCTGAATTGCAAAACGTTGAAGAATGTAGTATTAACATTTGAGTGAAAGTAAAGGGTAATGGCTTCTTTTACAGCTTCTTTACTTGTTTCTTTACTGCTCAGAGGTCTTTAAGTGCAATGCACCTTTAACAATGGCGAGAGAACAGAGAGCTAAGTACAAAACCATCAAGAGTATTGACTTACATTTTGGACGCCCACCTTCTTTCACCTTGTCTCATGTCAAGCTCCACTCAAGAACTCAATCAAATTAAGGGCGGCCGAGCTGAGACCCACTCTTTTCCACTCAAACGAGCAAGGAGAGCCACTCTGACCCACTTAATGGTGATAAAATGCTCTTTAATGGGACTGGCGTGATACAGATTTAATGTAGTGACTTAATGCTGGGGTCTCTCACCTCTCCCTAAGGCTCCAAGGGAAGCTAGCATTATGTGATCAAAAGCCCCCTGCCACCTGATGGGTTGGCTGGAGACCCTGTAGGATCAAGGTCAGAGCGGGCCACTGGATAATATGGGATTGCCACTGACCATTAAGTGTGATTTTCAGTCTGCAAAGCCTTCAAAAACAGCAGATTTCCTTCATCAAAGGGATTCTAGTTTCTCTAACATATTTCTTCTGTCAGAAGAAGTTGCTTGGTGATGTTAATGAGAGAGGGTTTTCTTTGTTTTACAGAAATTGTATGTCTAACAAGTCACAGCACACCCATTCTGTCCATGGAAAATCTAGACTTGATGTTGAATTTGGGACAAAGGAGAGATGACCAGACCAAATATACAGTCATGGAAACAATTATTACACTACCTTTGTTTTCTTAAACTTATTGTTTATTTTAATGTCTGGTACCACATAAGGTATGCTACTTGAAGACAACAATGAACACAAGAAAAAAAAATAAAGGAAATTACATTATATTTTATGTCCTATTTGATGTGATGAAGCTTTATTGTAATCTCAGGGTATATAAGCGTCCGTTTCATGTCATAAGAAGCATTGCACATGCAAAGGCCAAGAGTGGTTTCCTGTTTTTATTCAAGCTGTGGCACATCTCAGAAGATCTCAAATAAACCCTCAGACAAAAGAATTATGTGAAGCCACAAAGGCAGCCATCTTGGCACTGCTGGAAATTGGCATGAGTGAAAGACAGTTGATCAACAAAATGAAGATCTCCAAAACAGCCGTTCATTACAGCAAGAAAGAGTAAGCCGAACATGGTACCATGAAATTGCCAACTGGTCGAGACCTCTAGAGACCTTAAAGATAAGTGAGATATGTTGACAAATCACTTGTTTAGCAAGGACAGTTCAAAACCAACGTCTGTAAATGATCTGAAGTCGCACAGGGCACAGAGTAAGCCCTTCATCAACAAGAGACAGAGGAAGGCCTGGTTACTCTTTGCTAGGGATCACAAGGATTGGACTATGCATGACTGGGTGAAGACTCTCTTCAGTAATGAACACAGTTTTGAATTGAGCCTCACTCCAGCCAAATTACTGGTTAAGAGGAGTCCTGGAGAAGCCTACTAACCAGACTGTATTACCCCTACAATAAAACATGGGGGTGGAATCAGTGATGATCTGGGGTTGTTTCAGTCTGGGGGGAACGGGGCAAATGCAATTGTGTGAAGGGCAAATGAACCAGGTCAGGTACAGGGCTACTCCTGAAAATAGTCCATCAGCTGGAAAACGCTTTCCTGCCTCAAATGACTGAATTTTCCAACATGACAATGCTTTGGCCAGCTCAATCACCAGATCTTAATCCAGTTTCCAATTAAAACCTGTGGAACATCATCAAGCTCAAAACGGAGAACCGAGCCCAAAAAAAAGCAGATCTGTTTGAATTTTTGCAACAGGAATGGGAACTGCTGTGAGCTGGACAGTGTCAGAAGCTGGTGGAGAGCACGCCAAGACACATGGCAGCAGTGTTCAAAAACAATGGTTATGCTATCATAACTAGCAGTTTGGCACACACGTGACCCGCGGATTGATTTCTGAAGAAAGCTGTGTGCTCGTCCGCACACATCTTTTGATGAGCAGAGAAGGGAGGCGTGCAGACATGGCAAGCAGAGGAGAGGAGGAGCTTGAACGCCCAGCGACACACTGGCCATACACACCGTGCCGTGGCTAAAGTGATACTCTGGGATGGAACAAGTTGGGTCCTATCACAAGGTTTAGGGCAGAAATTACCCCTTCAGCAGTGTTTTTGTGCAGCAGAAGCCCAGAGCGCTCGTACCAAACACCCCCTCCCTGCTCCTCTGCCGCTATCCTCTGCACTCAGACGGGGCCAAATTTTTCTTGACCAAAAACACAAATAAACAGACTCACACCAAAAAGTCTGATATAGGTCTGCATTCACGCTTTATTTAGAGAATTTTCAGCGCGTTACTTTCACACAAAAATACCGCTAAATAAGGCTCTAGTTCTCATCGTGTCGTAAAACGGTGCTACCTCCGCTGCAGAGCCACAGCTGGCTACGAGGCGCTCGCCGCTTAGTGTATCAGTCCGCACGCACGGCGTGCCAGATATAAACAAACGCTGGTAGTCTGCCAGGACGAAGAGACTAAATGAGAACTAGAGCCTTATTTAGCGGTGTTTTTGTGTGAAAGTAACGTGCAAAAAATTCTCTAAATAAAGCGTGAATGCAGACCGATATCAGATTTTTTCGGTGGGAGTCCGTTTATTTGTGTTTTTGGTCAAGTAAAAAATGGCCCCGTCTGAGTGCAGAGGAAACTGGCTGACGAACAGGGAGGGGGTGTTTGGTGCGAGCGCTCTGGGCTTCTGCTGCACAAAAACACTGCTGTAGGGGTAATTTCTGCCCTAAACCTTGTGATAGGACCCAACTTGTTCCATCCCCGAGTATCACTTTAAGTTTTACCAGGCATTAAATCAACAAGAAATTGAGGAAAATGAAGGTGGTCTAATCATTTTTCCCATGAGTGTATTATGTACACCAATGCATCTACACCTACATACCACTGTCGTTGGGCCCATGGGGCACTAGAAGCTCAAAACAAGAGTCAATAGCAAAAGCAGAATGAGCTGTTTGGCACTGGCAGAGAAGATTTGACTTTTTTTTTATGGATGCAACCTACATACTCAACTCTGCTGCTCAAATCACAACTGAATGTCCCTTACAACTGTGACACTATTCAGAAAGGAAATACACAGGCTTTCCAACAGTCAAAGATGAACTGCCAAGACGCATTGTTACAACAAAAACTTAAACTGTGACTACTGAAAAAAATCTCCTCCATCACACATACCAATACTTGGAGTGGGTTAAAAAAGAAAGCTCTATTGGAGGAAAAAAGCACAATCAGTGCTGGATCAAATGATTACAAATCTGAATTTCTCTGTCTGTGACATCTCTGAGCTCTTCTTTGACTTTTGTCATTTGTGCTTCATTCAACCAGAGGAGCTCATAGTCTCCAGTTCATCTGGAGTTCAAATGGAGCATCAGGGATTGTTCACCCAGTCGGTGTGTGTGAGGTGTCTTGTAAGGAGCGGCCGGGGAGGGATCCTTTCAATTAGAGTGATTTATGAGAGACCTTATTGAGCTTATTACGCATGGACTAAGACTGGGAGTGTTCTGCTCGGTACAGAGGGTCATTTACGTGTTGATTACATGACGAAGAATTGGAAGCTTCATAAATATTCCTTAGAGAATCAAATTTAATCCTGACTGTCATTAATCTACGATAACTCCACTCCATTAGTCATAATGAACTTCATCTACCTGTCTATTTCCTCCACACTCTTCATTTCAATGCCACCAACTACAAAATGACTAAAACAGCTTTAATAAACAGTCGTTCCTGATGACTTCTTTTTGTTATAAAAAGGTGGAAATTATATACAAAAAACAGTTTCATTTAAATTTGCTAATAATGCACATTTCCACGGTAACAACAATAACTACCTTCTCCAAGGATTGTCTAATGGTGGCACTAATAATGTTATCTTACAATGTATCTGTGCAGCAAAGCGAGCTTTTAAATCTCACACAATCACGTCCTCATTATGCAATTCAGCAAAGACGTGTAACTGTAATTCTCAAACTTAATAAAGATTAAAACAAATCTCCAGCACACTTTAAAAGGTATAAACATGTGTTATTTTTTCCCTTGTCTTGCAAAAAAGGGAGCTGGGGAAAAGTTTAATGACAACTGTGTGATTTTAAAAGTCAGCAGAAAGGTATTATTAACAAAAGAAGTATCACTAACATAATAGTTGGTCTGAGAGTCAGCACTGGCCTCTGTTGGCGTGCAGCTTGAGAAAAGAGAGTATTAGGAGATGGTAACCATATGCATGAGGAAGTGCCAGGACTGAGTGAAATGAGATGATTGTACAACATAATCACACATTATTGTTGCATGTTTGGTGAGTGGTTACAAAAAAGATGTGGAAATTTGATGTAATTGTGTAATTTGTGCAAAGTTGGCAGAAGATAATGATAGCACTTTACATATACACTCACCGGCCACTTTATTAAGTACACCTTGCTAGTACTAGGTTGGACCCTCTCTTGTCTTCAGATCTGCCTTAATCCTTCCTGGCATAGATTCAACAAGGTTCTGGAAACATTCTTCAGAGTTTGGTCCATATTGACGTGATAGCATCACACAGTTGCTGCAGATTTGTCGGCTGAACATCCATGATGAGAATCTCCCGTTCCACCACATCCCAAAGGTGCTATATTGGATTGAGATCTGGGGACTGTGGAGACCATTTGAGTACAGTGAACTCATTGTCATGTTGAAGAAACCAGTCTGAGATGATTCTAGCTTTATGACATGGAGCGTTATCCTGCTGGAAGTAGCCATCAGAAGATGGATACACTGTGCTCATAAAGGGATGGACATGGTCAGCAACAATACTCAGGTAGGCTGTGGACTTTAAACCATGCTCAGTTGGTACTAAGGGCCCAAAGTGAGCCAAGAAAATATCCCCCACACCATTACACCACCAGCAGCAGCCTGAACCGTTGATACAAGGCAGGATGGATCCATGCTTTCATGTTGTTGAGGCCAAATTCTGACCCTACCATCTGAATGTGGAGCAGAAATCCAGACTCATCAGACCAGGCAACGTTTTTCCAATCTTCTATTTTCCAGTTTTGGTGTTGCTGTGTGAATTGTAGCCTCAGTTTCCTGTTCTTAGCTGACAGGAGGGTCACCTGGTGTGGTCTTCTGCTGCTGTAGCCCATCTGCCTCAAGGTTGGACGTGTTGTGTGTTCAGAGATGCTCTTCTGCAGACCTCGGTTGTAACCAGTGGTTATTTGAGTTACTGTTGCCTTTCTATCAGCTCCAACCAGTCTGTCCATTCTCCTCTGACCTCTGGCATCAACAAGGCATTTTGGCCCACAGAACTGCTGCTCCCTGGATATTTTCTCTTTTTGGGACCATTCTCTGTAAACCCTAGAGATGGTGTGGGTTAAAATCCCAGTAGATCAGCAGTTCCTGAAATACTCAGACCAGCCCATCTGGCACCAACAACCATGCCACGTTCAAAGTCACTTAAATCACCTTTCTTCCTCATTCTGATGCTCGGTTTGAACTGCAGCAGATTGACCATGTCTACATGCCTAAATGCAATGAGTTGCTGTCATGTGATAGGCTGATTAGAAATTTGCATTAACGAGCAGTTGGACAGGTGTGCCTAATAAAGTGGTCGGTGAGTGTATATTTATACATATATCGAAATGACAGAAGAAGTAGTGTATGAAATCAGGCCTCTACAACAAGCTAGCTCCACAGTGTTGTTATTAAGACACAGACCGAGGACAAAATGTTAAAAGAATGTATATTGTCAAAGAAAGGGCAATGATACTGTGATCCCTGGAGCTGTGTGAAAGTCCTTCAGTGAGAGCTGATGAAAAACACAAAGGGTCGACTCTCCTCTATATTTAATAAAACTTGTTAAGTAGGCATGCCATATCATTAGAGATAAAATAAATCCTATCTGACAGCTTTCATTGAGGTCGTCGTTCGAGATATGGAATCTCTGCTCTTGTTCTTCCACAATAGAAACATTGCTTCATTTCCTGTCTACACGGATGAGCTGCCCAATTTTACGCCAGCCTTTGAAGGTAATTTTACATTGCTGAGGCCTCTCTGATTTCAACTTTCTATGCATTATTTACAGAGAATAAAGGGGGGCAGGGCAGGTCTATGGAACACTCCTTGCCCCAGGTAATTATCCAGAAGTCCTGGTCCAGCCCCGTTGATGAAATGTGCTCATGTTTATGCACATGAAGGGGATTACACATTCAAACAGTCGGACCACTATTTCACTTCCTCGCTGTGTAATTATAAACGGATTAGACTGCATGTGAAATGCAAAGACACCCTCTTGTTTTAAGCCATATCCTGTCCCAAACAATATTGCCTGTTTGAATGCATGTATTCGTCTTATCTCTGGTTATTTCATGAGGGGAGAAAACAAGGTGTTTGAGCACAATGAGAGAAAAAAACAGGAAATGGTGAGACAATAATTTCTATTTTAAATCCACAAGGCTTCACAGTGTTAAAGTCATAATGGGCTGCAGGCAATGAGAGGAAAGACATGGTGAATTAATTAGCCTGGCAAATAGAGAGACACCCTGTATTGACCCCTCAGTGAGTTTTTTTCTCCCTCTGTCTCTGTGCGGTGCAGCCACACAATCAGCCGTGTCACTAATTAGAATATAGCAGCTCAGATTCTGTCCTTTGTAACTTGAAGCAGACACACCCCTGAATTAAAAACCATGCACACAGTTAGTGACGCCTGCGAGAACAGATTTCTCTCTGAGTGACTTTTATATTTTAGAGTCTGTGCTGGACTAGATGACGATACAGTGAGCCTTTCTAAAGAAAGAACAGCATACGTATAATGTGAATGCATACACATATGCCCACACCCACACACACTCACACACACTCTAATAACATCACCAGTGGAGCAGAGAGTGATAATAAAAGCTGGTAATCCATTTGGTGCTTACACATCCATACAGAGTTCAGAGGTGACACTGCAGCTGGAGCAGTCTGACAGAAAAATAAAGATTGATGCATTTCCTGACAGACGCAGAGTCTGCCTTTGTGATGATTACTTTTTTATACAAACTGATGTATTTGAGGTTCAGTTGGATTAAAGCATAAAATCTTTTCCATTGGTGACAATTCGTATATGCTTCTGATCAAAATTTGAGACCAGTTGAAGAATTTCACAAATTCATATTTTACACTGTTTGATCTTGAAATGTTTCTAAGTAGAGCTTCAAAATGCAAAAAGAAGAAAACAAACTTTCTCTCAACTGTGTGAGCAGACTGTTGAGCTGTCTCGTAATGAGCCATCGTTGCTGAGCTTGGATCCAGTAAGCCCGTCATTTTGAATTTCTTAGAAAAATTCGGTGGGTTATGGAACAAAAAAGTCAAGTGGTAGACCCAAAAATTTTCACCACAGCTGAGCT
Organism: Halichoeres trimaculatus; assembly: GCF_033239565.1. Taxonomy (NCBI): domain Eukaryota; kingdom Metazoa; phylum Chordata; class Actinopteri; order Labriformes; family Labridae; genus Halichoeres; species Halichoeres trimaculatus. The sequence continues at coordinate 29,164,781 of NW_027437181.1, forward strand.
AGAGAACCTGATTGGGTGTCCGTCAAGACAGGGGTAAGATCCTCAACCCCAATTAAGGCCATTAATGGTGCCGACTGCAGCCCAATATCTAGGGCTGGGACTGTATGCTGTTCTCGCGATTCGATTCTATTACGATTTTTGAGGTGCCGTTTCGTTTTTAATTGCGATTCTTTGATATTTATGATTTTTGCAGTTTTTAGTTTGCTTTTTTTAACACCGGATCATGAGGAAAGCTTAAACTATGATAATGTCTACAGACTATATAAGGAGCCATATTTTCCTATAAAATGCAAATCAAGTGAGTCAGAGAGAAACATTTTACCCTCTGCAGAAGAGAAAAGTAGTAACTGTTTTTCCATTCTAGTTCATAAACAAAGCCTAAAATGAAAAAAAAAATCAATTTGAAAAAGAAAAATCGATTTTTTGACAAAGAATACTGATTTTGATAATATCAAACAAAAATCCTAATATATACAATTTAATTTTTCTCTCATCCCTACCAATAACTTTCAGACAAGCTCTGCGAGAGAAGGGCTTTGAGAACAAACGTCTTCAAAAGTCTTGTCCCCTTCATCGCCACAAAATTACCCATTTGGACTTAAAGAGAGCAGCAAACATGTTGGACCATCCTGCGCATAGCTCAGATCTAAACTGAAAACATCTGGGAATGGATGGCGAAGGGGTTTACAAAAATGGACATAAGCTCCAGACAGTGGATGCCTTTCATAAATAAAGTCATCTTCACCACTTTTAGCAATGTTCCCACTAGGCTCATAGAAACAGTCGCATAAAGCATGCCAGAATTTTTTTTTTTAAGTGATCAACAAGAACGGTGGAGCTCCTCATTTCTCAGTCCTTTGAAACTTTTATTTCCATTTTTAGGGGGTTAGGGGGTTTTTAGCCATGGTCTTAAACTTTTGACCAGCTGATGAACAGCCTATTTTAGTTTGTTATTTTCAATAACTGGCTTACTATTTTTTTTGTCTCACTTTCCTTTTGCATTTTGCATTCTGAACCTCTCCTAAAAACCTATTTAAGATCTGACAGTGCAAAATTGAAATTCTTGAAATTTTTCAACTGCTTTTAAGATTTTGATCAGGTGTGGATGTGGTTCAAACTCAGGTGGCACCAATGTGTTGGATGGGCATCCGTATCAGACGATACTGGCCCTGTTGAGGAACTTTGTAACCGTTACACAATGTACTATGAGCTGATGTCAGGAGTAGATGTGAATTTTGTACGACAAGTTAATGCTGGCAACTGCTGGTTAATAGAGGGTATTTACTAGGCAAACTCAATCTTTAAAGAAATGTCAACAGTGAGGCTCCAAGAGGAACTTACTGCCTCTGATTTTCACAGTCTGTGGGACCCTAGTTAAAAATCACCTAAAGACAAATTTCTGATTTAAAGGAAATTTAAACTTCCAAACAGACCCTGATTTAACATATTTTTCCCCAGCATCCAGCATAACATTAAAAATACATTGATCGAAGAGATAATTCTGAATCAATGCCTTAAAACACCATGCGTGTTGAACCAAAGACCCTGCCTGTGTTCCTTCACAGCCCTGTCAGGTCTCTTTCTCCTACACATTAAAAAACACATCTACTGACCCCAGCAGAACAAACTGAGTGGAAGTTCCTCTGAGCTTTAAGTGCACCAACAGTGTTACCAAAAGTTTCCATGTTGGTGTGCATTAGGCCTTAGCATCAGTTCTTTGTTTTTTTTTCCCTTTAATCAGGAAGAAGTCCCGCTGCACACTGCTGTAATGCTTGTGGACGGGCAATATTACAGCTAAGGGAGCCATCTGGCACATTAGAGGGGTGGAGGTTGAGAGAGCAGGCCCCAGTCATTCCAACAATAAGGAAGAGTCACACCAGAGACAGAAACAATAACTGCACTTCCTCTACAATGGTGCCCCCATGCACCCAAATGCAGAAAAATGACAGGAGGTGACGTTCCCCGCTGCATTACTTTTGAGTTACGGCGGCGATTTGCAATTCAAAGAGTGTGAGGAGTGCTGACCACAACACTAACGCCTCCACGGGCCTACTGAGGCAAATAAGACCGGGGGCAATTTGCAGCCCCTTTTGCTTGGAAACACAGTTTTAGGCCAAGTCATGTAGAAAAAAAAGATAAATACCTAAAATAATGAGGCTAAATTCTGTTTCCTACACTAAAAAAAGAGGTGGGTGTTGGGAGTTAACTTTGTGTCAAGGCCACCTTTTCTTGGAGCAACTTTGATAGACTTGGCCTTGGCAATGTTGCAACGTAGCTTAGATGTTCCACTTGTAAATTAATACTTTGCATATCTGCTTAACTGGTGAAATCACCAGTAAAGTCTTACTTTGGGAAAACCGTATACATATAATGAATTTGCATTTGTTTGAAGCGAGAAGAGTTTAAAGTGAACTTGTGGTTGAGCATTTCTGAGTAAAAATAAAAAAAGATGTTATTTAGAAAAAAATATATTCAATTATAAGTGCCACAATCTGAAACAATCTCACCTGAACTATTAATCATAGATGGTGACTTCTGTTGTGCCATATGGAGCAGCAGCATGTGAAGAGCACAGAACTTGCTGATCCTCTGTAACTGGGCCCAATTAATCCTGCCGGCTGCATCACCCGCATCAGGTCTGCAAATGTGCTGAGCTCCAGTCAGAGAGAAATACAAGTACTGTATTTCTCTCAGCAGCCTGTCCAGTTAGGAGCACGAGAACTCAAAGCAGCAGTGATTAATGACGGGGAGGTAAACTACACACGATTTAAGATGACATAGGAAAAAGAGTGGCAAAGGAGCGAGCTTTAAGAACATCGTTTGCCAGAGGAGACGTTTTCAAGCAAGAAAATAAAAATTTAGCCACAATGGCCAAAAGGTTTTTGGAACCTTAAGTTATCTTTTTTTATTCCACTGACCAGCGGTCCAAGATATCAAAATACTTAATGGCAACAGCAATGGACTTTAAAGGTCAGTGGAAATCCTGAATAAGTAATGAAGGCTAAAAATCATGGAAATATGAGTTGAAGACTCGGATGACACAATTGTAAGGCCTCTGAGGTTTTTAAGCCACATGTCAAATATGGGAACGGGGGGGTTTACAGGAGATAAATGACAAAATACTCTCATCAGCAGCAGTGTGACAAAAAGAGAGAAAACAACAAGCCTAAAAGATTTTAGCCCCACAATCAGATTTAAGTTGGTCAAGATGCCTTAATGCTGCATCATGTAATAACTACTCTGGACATAATGGACACATGGTCAGAGAATCCAGTGACTTCCATGGAGTTACCAACAGCCTGGACACTGAGGTCATCCAAAAGCTTGACATTAAGGATCACACTGGCAATCCGTACTGTGCTTAAGCACACTTCAACCCTTACGTCCAATTTGTTTGACCAATGTGACCGCAAGCGTGCTGTGCTTGAGCACAGTTCACTTCTCTACTATGGTGCGCTTCAGAGAAGTGTGCTTCAGTTCATACGCATGAAGCATGAGCACAAGCATGCAGACATCACGTATGATCACTGCGACCACTCCTCTTGTCAATCATTTCAAACAGTAGAGGGGGTGTTAAAGGGGCTGTGAGGAGTTTGAAAATAATCTTGAAAAGTCTCCCTTCTAGATATATGCCTGATTGTAATCCACACTTTAAAATGAGATTATCAGCACCTATATTGCTGGTTACAGGTTATTTTAAATTGCTACTTCTTAGCTTCCAGTTCGGGTTGAGCAAGACCGGATTAATTTATGTCTCTACGACAACACAACACCAGCTGACGAAGATTAGTAGTGAGAAAAGATAAAACACAGAGATCTGTGTTTTTCTCTGATGGGAACGATTTCTGTGACTAATTTTGTAGGGATAGTGGACACAGTAGCCTAACTGTCAGACAGAAAAAGGACAGAAGAGCAGAAGAAAGCTAAACAAGAGAGTGTTTAGACAGGGGCTAAGCTATTTGTGAAGATGTTCATTCCAACCCACAGTCAGCAGTTATTCTGCAGTGGTCTGTTCAAACTTGAGAGTCTATCAATAAAATGAATGGGGCGTTGTATCCAGTAAAAAGTTGTCTCGAAAAAATCATATTTGTTTCAGTCTGATCTTCATGTAATTCAAAAACAAATACACGCCTCACCAAAAGTAATTAACAACAGTGTGCTGAGACCCCGGGTCACAAGGTGGCTAGGGAGTGCAATTAAAACAAAACCTCCTACAAATAGCTGTGTTTAACCAAAATGACTTATCGGTTTATGTATTTATCTAGTTATTTATTTATTTATTTGATTTATTAACAGTGTTACAAAATTACACATTTAATTTATCATTTAAGTATTAAATAACTCATTTATTTAATTAATTGAATAATTATTTATTTAGTTTATTAATTGTTGATTTATTTCCAATATTAAATACGTATTTATTTATTTATTTATTAATTTATATATTTCATTTAGGCTCTTTTAGCCCTCTATGGATTAGGGCTGGGCGATAAATAAACAATTAACCAAAACAGTCATTTCGCGCTTCTTGCGGACGTAAAACTGTCGTGTCACTATCTCGATTTTTCTCCCCTTTGAAGACAAAGAAGATATATTTCATTAACCCTCTTGGGGGAATCTCAGTTCTTTTCATTTTAAAAACACTTTTTATTCTCTCTACTGATACACCAAAGCTTGATTATTTTTCCTCACAAAGCATTTCCATTCTGCTGATGTGTGTTTTCAGTTCTTTTGTTTAATGAATAATCCTTCATTGCTCATCTGTGCAGGCTTGTTTAATTTACTTGTTTCAAAATTATACAAGTATTCACAGAGTTAACAGAATAAACTGAGTTACATGGGATAATTGTGCATCTAACCAAAATCGACTTTCATAATTTCAAACACAATGAAATAGAAAAGTTGTTCTCAATCAAATACTTAACTGTGTAGAATATCACAGTATATCACAATATTGTGACATCGTATTGATCACTACAAGGTGCACCTTAAAGCCTTCAGTTTTCTCAAAAGCTGACAGCGCGCCTTATAATCTGATACGCCTTGTAGCCTATACCCTACCATAGTTAGGGGGTGTCGCCGGAGTAACAGCGTTAAGCAGTAAGAATCTGTAAAGAGGAATTCTGCTAAGTGCTAACATTAGCTCACAGGCTGGCCCGGGCTTCTTCTCTTGTTTATTGTTAGAGCAATACAGAGCCCCCCAAAGGTCTGGCATGTGAACTGATCTCTGGAAACGGCTTTTGTGGACGGCAGAAACAGCTTTGTTTTTACAGCGCACTTTTTTTGAAAACGGCACAGAAAATAGTTGGATAGGAAAATGTGCGGCTCCGTGTGGATGTAGCCTGAGTTTGACTGACTTATCTGACTGTTTTGTCGACATTCCCTTTAGCGCAGCTCTATCTAGTGGATGCATGACGCAACCCCAGCCACTTCTATAGCTTATTCTATGCGCCTTATTATGCGGTGCGCCCTAAATATGAAAACAGTTTTCAAATAGGCCATTCATTGAAGGTGCGCCCTATATATTCCGAAGCGCCTTGTAGTGCGGAAAATACGGTAATCATATCATGAGGTTTTTGTCAACAATCACCCCTAGAGAACAGGGACAGACGTCTCTGTGAAAAAGTCAACCTGGAAATGTCTGAAAGCCTAAAACAAGCAGGTGAACCACATAACTGTAGATGATTATCATAATGTGTACAGCATTCAGCAACTAACCATGTCATTACAGTCCCACACATATTTTGTTTAAAGTCACTTTGATTGTGTTTGACTTGAGCAATAACTGAGCCTGTTGGACCAGAGTCTGTCTGCGTTCGCCCTTAACTCCAACCAACGCAGCTCACACTCCACGCAGCATCTGGCTTTCACATTATATTTGAGGCGTAGATTTGAGGAGCTTCTGAAATGTGTTGGAATTAAATTAAAATGTGCGTACTGCCTGGGCAAACTGGACATTTTCCAAGAGAGCATTTCACAAACCATAAACACTACAGAAATCTTTAAATGTATAACCTAAAAGGGCACTGCTGAGCCTTAAAGATTCTCTGGCGGAATGTATTTCAAAACCTCCGAAAAATAACAAGCTGTTTTGCATTTGAAAGAAAGGAGGAGGCACTAAAATGCTCAGAATTTATGGTTTTTGAAATCAAAGTTTGCTTTTCTCTCTTGCTTTTAATTTGTTCATATTTAATACAGACTAGTAAAACTGTAGCTGTGAGGAATGTGAAAGTGTTGGTGGTTGGGATTGTGTCACTCTAAATAATGACTGCACTGATTAAAATCAATAAGAATTCCTGAAACTGTAAAACCATTTTATACTTATTACTTCATTTTCTTTATTCCAAACATATGACTGCCATTGTCTCCTCTTTTAATGAACACAGCATCTTACTGATGTGCAGCACATCTCATTGCATCTTTGCAGCTTGTTTACTTCTTTTATTCAATCAACAAAATGAAGGGAGGTGGAGAAAAACAACACGATTCAACACAGCTTCTGAAACATCAGCGCAGTGTGTTCAAAGTAAATGCATTCATGAAGGACGTAAACAGGAAGCAGCTTTGAACCTCAAAGGGAAGGTGTTTCTCAACTGGTGTTCTCAATACCTGACCCAGACTGCCGGCAAATCCTTTTAGCACCCTCTCTAATGCAATCCTTTACTAGTTATCAAATTTAGGTTCACATATGGTACAGCTTCTGCCTGATCCTAAAAACAAACAGGTACTAAGACCCAAAATCCATGTCAAATAACCATCATCTGTACCAGAGGCGATTAACAGTAAAACCAAAGTCTTGTTAGCAGCAAACGCAAAACTTGTGCACGATATGGAAACAGATATGATTATTTAACATAATACAAAAACAAATCTGGTTAAAGCCAGCAGGAGGGACACAGACCCCATTCAGAATCTTCACCTCTTCTTATTATTCCACTCCAAATCTAATCCTGTCAGACAATAAACGACAAAAATGCATCTAATGGGATTATGGCCAGAGAAAATATGTTGGTGTGAAGACGGATACAGACACTGGGGTGAAAGAGGGAGGGGGACACAGCGAGGGAGATAAGTGGGGTCCCTTTACTTCCCCTAAACACACACACAAGAAAGCATGAATCTAAGGTCACAACGTGTGAAGGGCTACAGGTTTCCCAAACTGTGGATCAAGGTTAATTCCTCCTGGCTGAGTGCTCGGCTGTGGCTTCAAACAGCGGGGGGTTTATTTAGTGGCTCTCTGGAACATTCCTCAGGTCTCAGCTGAGGCCGAACAAAAAGATGTGTGGTGATTGAATGAACTTTGTCCTCCATTTTTGATTTTGCAGTCAAAAAAAAGCCGTTAGTAATGAAGGAGCAGGAGTGTTTTCAAGTTGGTGTTGAAACTCTCTGATTGTGTTACCTGCCAATTTGAGCTTCAACTGTTAAATATGTTGTCAGTTAACATCAGCACTGGTCCCACACGGGTTTAACCGTGTTTGCCTTGGCCTGAAACCTGCGTCTCTCCACAAGGTTATAAGGCTCAGTGGAGGGATCGAGATCTGCTGACATCCAGGAATACAGAGCAGCAGTCACATTAACACGAACTGGCCCTGAGACAGAAAGAAGTCAGCAAAGAGCTCTGCAGAAGAGTACGAAAAGGAAAGATAGAAAAGAAAAGCATAATTGTGGCTGTCGGCCTGCATTAGTAAAGAAATCACTCTGGTGAATGCACATATACACCTTCACACAGGCCCTGTCTCTAATGGACTCTGCTCTGTGATAAACAGCCCCGTGCCTCCTCAGGACCACCTACTGAGTCAGGTCATGCACCTGGAAATGGTCAGAGCCACAAACACTAACAAACGGCGTGTGATTAAGTTTGGCTATTACCTGAGACCTTGGCCCACACTAGAGCCAGACAGAGGTGAGGAGAGGGAGCAGGGAGAGCTGGCAGAGCAGGGCCAGACTAAAGACATTATCGGGAGGGAGGAATTCCAAATACAAGCAAATCCAACTTTGACGAGATTAGCTCAGAATTTAGGACTTAGCTCCAAAACACACAGACACCTAGAGGAACAACATCAGCACAGGTGCTGGGAACAGACTGGTGTGAAATAAGTCATCGGTGAAATTAAAATGGAACGCACACATATACACTAGGGACGGATCGGTTCACAAAATCCATGGTTCAGATCTTATCATGGTTTTGTGTTCACTGTTTTTGGTTTGGTTTAGTTTTTAACATCCCAGATTACCATCCCAATAATCCACTGTTGACAGTTTTCTTTTTTATGTGATTTATGGTCATGTTAAACCTGAAAGAAACAAGCAGTTTACCATCTGAAACTTCATTAAAAGTTGCTACATGGCATCATCGCCCGATTTGCAAAATAAGCCATTTGTTTGTAATTGACATGGACGCTATGGAAGAGAGGAATGACATGCAGAGGAAGAAAGCAGGGATTTGCCTGCTGTGTGTTGACAACAATATTTCAAAAAATGAATGAGGAATATTGGTTTTTGAAAATGCCTGGCTATGTGTGTACAAGGCCTTTAAGGGATAGTTCAGTTTTTTTGAAGTAGGGTTGTATGAGCTCTATGTGACCACTAAGGACATTAGATACAGTAGAAAGTTGTGTCCTCTCCCTCAGTAAGACACAAACTGTAATCGCTGGTGACGAGGAAATAGGCGCTAACAGGGTGTTTCCTCTGTATTCCTTTCAGTCGCCATCTGTAGCAGCTCTTCTTCTGTGTACTCCGGTTCATACAGGTATCCTTTTGGTTCCAAAGTGAATGAAACTTCTTTGTCGCTGTCATAGTCACTCATTTTGAATTTCCTACGCTGCCTCACAATCCTTAGAGTACAAACAAAAGAATTACAATACTTGATCAAACTTACACGAGGCTAAACTGGCGCCTGAAGCATAGCTTGTTTACATTCCCTGCAGCTGAAAGGAGGAGGGGGGACGAAGCGCACTAGCGCTGCGCGGAAGGACACATGAGTTAGTTAGGTCCAGATAAATGTTTATATTTCCGAAGACTTAATGCACTTAAAAAATATTCCATGTAGCGTACCTTTAAACTGTGGTATTACTTTTTGATTTTAGTTCTTGTAGGCAGAGAAAATAGCCTTTGAATTTGGTACGGTCTTTCCCTGTTAGCGCCTATTTCCTCGTCACCATCGATTACAGTTTGTGTCTTACTGAGGGAGAGGACACAACTTTCTACTGTATCTAATGTCCTTAGTGGTTACATAGAGCTCATACAACCCCACTTCAAAAAAACTGAACTATCCCTTTAATGTGTTTGATCTGGTGTGTTTTCAGCTGGGCTAACATGTTAACATTTACTTAAAAAATCCAGTCTTATTTGGATGGGTGCAACTAATTTATTTTAGAACATGGTGTTAATTCACTGACTCACCAAAGACAAATATCTGTCATCATGTGAAGAGAAAAACACACTTTGTGCTTTGGTGCCTGGGCACCAGACCACTGCCTGGTCAGACTTATATACGTTTATTAATGACCGAGGAAAGTCTTGAATTTGGCATCCAGCTGCGCGGCCAGTGGATTTTACACAGGACAACCTCCACCACTAACATAAAATGGTCAGAATATGAATATTAAAGTCCTGTTCTGTGTCTGTAGTGCAGGTTTTGTTTTCTGTAAGACACTGTCAGGCTCAAAGGCCTGTTAGGGTTTGGATTGAGAGGGAAGTTATACATCCTCCCAGTTGTTTTTACTGTAAATCACATTATGCTCCAAAACGCCCTCCAACAATCCTAACACCTCCTACTGTGACACATTAATTATAACTTTCTGTATACGGCCTATCCCAAGCCATGAATACGTAATGCCCCAGAATGAGTCATATTCACACAGCAGACGCCCAGCAGTGAATAAATACAACCTATCCATCACACACTGCCCAGTGAAAATTATTGAAGGCCCACAGAGACAAATACACAGCCGGGCCGAGGCAAAGGAAAGAGTGGCCTGAGAAAAAAAAAAAAGACATCACAATGTCCCAGTTATGTCCTCTATACCAACAAGAGCTGAACACCTGAGAGCTGACAGAAACAGTGAATATATATGTCAGATTCAGAGAGGGTAACAAGCAGGTGCTTCTTTAAAGTCTGACTTCATATTACTCCAGTCCAAACAAGGTTCAAACACGGGCCGTGACTTGATTTTTCTCCCTCCTGAAAGCCTTCTCTGTCTTTCCTCAGGATGGTGAAAAATGCAGCAGAAACTGGCAGGTCATTCGTCTCTGTTGTCCCAGTGGGTGGTGTTGGCCACAGGTTGACTAATGGTCCTGTTGAAATGCTTCAGATGTCTGAGTAATGACAAGCTATAAAAGCTAAGCTGACTATAAAGTCACCTGATCTGGAATTTACTGTGTTCAGGTGATGAGGGAAACTGAAATATTAAAATGAGAAGCATCATAAGAATATTAAGGCTGAGGATGGGGTTGGTCCGGCACTTTTTAATTAGTCGATTCGTCCAGAGAAACCATGAGAGACTGAATGTTTCTGGACTCCTGCAGGATCTGAACCACATTTGAAGTTATTAACAACATTAGTTACTTGTAAACAATAAAGGCTTGACAGGGAGAGAATAAGAGAAAAACAGAATTTGATCTGCTAATTTTATAATGAATTTAGTTGTGATGAATTACAACCCGGCTCCATATTTTGTCCAGTGTAGCTGGCTCCACTTTCTACAAGAAAAAACTCTCTCAACAAGTTTTCTCACACTTTAATACAAAAAATTGAAGCAGTGTTAGGTGAAAATGACGATAAAAAGGCTAAACAGAGTGGGAAATAGCAGAAAGAGACTAAGAAAGAGTAACTTCATGATTTAACCCGAGTCCAAGTATCCACAGCCCTTCCCCTTTCCCTTCCCCACTTCCTCCCGCAGCCCGGCCTCCCCTTCTTGTTATTGCTCCTTCTGCTCCTCATGTCTGTTAAGTCAGCATGACATTTTATGATGCCTGGATATTAAAAAGCAGTTTCTATTATGTGTGAGAGGGAAGTGGAAACAGCCGAGCTCATGCTAGGTAATTAGGGGAAGCAGGCGAGGGGATATGTTTATGAATGCAGGGGAAGGCTGGAGGGGGGACCAGGGGAATTGGTGTGTAATGTCCTGCTGTCAGTAACAGTTTTCTCTTTAACTCTATACTGAACACTGTTAAGGGTGGAAATCGTTTTGGATCTCGTTTATGATCACGATTCCTCTGAATCATTTGGTTCATTTGTCCTTTGTGGCGCGTCGAATTGTACAATGCCCACTACAGCTTTGATGAACGTAGCGCTAAAAGTTTTAGTAAATTAGACCATGGGAGGATAGACATTATTACAGTACGTCAGACAGACTTACAAAGGTAAAACAGCTTAACTGAATATTAAGTGATGTGTCAACAGAGCCTTTTTATACTGAAATGTACTTTATGTGAAAAAAAAACAGTGTTGTGATATTTCTCTTAGGGTATTTGAGCTACTGTCTCTACCGTACTGTTATATTAAGGACGTTTCAGTTGGGGGTCAAACCTGAACCAATCTATAACTTACCTTTAACTTAACTGAAAGAAAAAGATTAAACAGTCAGCCAACAAAAGCTTTAAGTTAATTCAGGGATGCTGCACACCACAAATGGAAACAACAGATTTTGTATTGTTGCAGTTTGGATTTCTTCTGAATGATAATCAAACCAAATGCATATAAAAAACATGCATTGAGTTTATTTCTCTATCTTTTTGTGCATATTTTCCAAATACTGTCTGAAATTGGGGGTATTGTGCTTTTCCATATTTTAAACATAGGTATAAAGTAACATTGCTGGACGTCCATAGTAAGTGTCTGCAGATTTTCAAAGTAAGATCTAGGGCTGCACGATATGGCCAGTAACCAATATCTCAATATTTAACATATATATATATATATATATATATATATATATATATATATATATATATATATATATATATATATATATTTATTCAGTGTTTCCCATTAATTAATGAGACTGTGGCGGCCCGCCACAGTCTCATTTGACCCCGCCACAGTCTCATATGGAGACAAAAATACGCTCCGTCACTCTGTCAGACCATTACACAGCTGTACTTTCCTACCGCACGTAAACAAGAGAACAAGAGTGCGCGCGCACTGGTCACACTCATAGACGTCGCTCTTTACCTGTTACGTTTGGCGCGAACCAGATTCCAGCGACGTTAGAGCGGGGCGTCTGACTCTGAGGTACGTGTAGGCTAACTTCTTTTTTGGGCATTAGCGCTCATGCTAACTGCGGCCGTGGACACAGTATCTCACTGCGCTGTCTGCCTCCCTTCTCGGGAAGAGGAGCGGCTGCACCGCGCACGTCTCGGTTCCAGAGTTTCATTATCACCGCGCATTCAGAGGGAGAGCAGGCACACAGTACAATCACCTGTACAATACCAACGAGCTGACGCGGCTTATTATTTCATATTCTCCTCTCCTGGGGCCTACAAATATTACAGCGTGTAAAAGTCCTCTTAAGTTTCACTTACGACGAAAAGCCAAAACGTGGATATGACCAACACTCTTTTCAGATCTATCAAACTCTGCGTACACACGGCTGCACGCTATTCTCCGTGATAAATCACACCGCGACGAGAAAAGCTTGAATGTGGTGAGCACGCCTCCTTTCCCGCCTTCAGCACGCCCGAACTTTACCATATATGGTCAATGCAAATCAGTACGTGCATATTAAGTAGCCATGTGCGCTGTGCGATTTTTGTAGTGACGTCAGCGTAAGATGGCGAACACAACAGACGGAGAGAGCATGGAAGAAGCTGAATTTCTCTCAAAGCCAGATACACAGCAATATCAGGAAATATCAGTCAGAAAATGATCTTGCATTGATTACATTTTGTGATGAAGTGGGCCTCAGCAAATTTATTTATTTATTTATGTAGACTATTTTCTGCAGTCACTGTAGAAAAAAAACAGAATGAAAACACAACACTCCCAAATCCAGATAAGGGAGCAGAGAGAAGAAGAATCGTAATCTGACCCTTTATCCCCAAAAATATTTTTTTAAGATGTTAAAACAATATAAAGGGTTTCCACTTTGCTTCCCTTTCACCTACTCACATCCTCCTGCTCTCTTTTCTCTCATCAGCTTCAAACACACACCTCGTTAACTCAGGTGAGAGAATAACGGTAGGCTACAGTCTCAGTAGCCTGGTAACGGATCACAGATCACGGGAAATAGTGTAAATAACCTGTTGTTGAAATGTTGTTCAGTAAATTGTTCAAAATATTGTGAGAGAGTGAGTTTTTGGTTTTGTTTCTGAATCAAATTTAAAATATTTCTGATATGCCTTTGTAAGTTCTTATCTATCAGCGTATGTTCATGTCCATGGTCCCAAACTACACTTACTGTAAGGGCGATACATCGCGCTTAAAATCGTACACACACATTAAAACCGCCGAGGGTCAGAGACACCCCCACCACAGTCTCCTAAAATCCTGTGGGAAACACTGTTTATTTATTTAATTTTTGTTAATTTTTTTTCCTGATTTCTCCTTTAAATCACTAAATAAATGTTAAATCCAAACCTTTGAACCCTTTTAAACTGACATCAGTATAATAGTTCAAGCTGAACTTTTGTTGGATTCTTCAATTGCATGCAAAAGGGGGAAAATTTATTATATCATATTATATCCTATTATATTATAATGTATTATATTATATTGTGAACAAAAGTTGGAGATAATTCAATATTACTTTAATTACCATGAATCAGCTCTCTGGATATTGTTGGTCATAATAAAAGGACTATAGTGTTTTCTGTCGGTTGCAGTATTTTGGTAATTAGCTGTAAAAAAAAAAACCCATCAAACTCCTCTCTACTAACATGTATTGAGCAGTGCACAACTGAGTGCCGTGACTGAACAGCAAGCAGGGAAGGGGCGGAGTGTGCTGAAAAGCGAAAGTGAAACTCAAGAACATGTCGCATTTGTTTCTAGTTGTGGGGAGTTGGGAGAGAATCAGGCAGGGATCATACTGGCAGCTTATCAAATCCCAATGAGCAACTACACTCTACAAAGCAAGCCCCAGGAACCCACAACCCGCAATTGATAAGACCTGCAAGCGACTTTTTTTATCTCCCCTCTAAATACAAAAACACGCATGTGCAGGACAATCTTTCTGGGTGTGCCTGGGGAGTGCAGTGCTCACTGTGAGAGGAGCAGGAATCACAGAAGAGATTTACGTTCCAAAGTCTGAAAACATTCAGGTTACTGTTTGTACTTGATGGTTGGGATATAGTCATCTTTTACATCTCATGTGCAAAAACCTGCAGTACATCGAGTATATTCAGTATATCCCTCAGCTCTAGTAAAATCTTCACAAGACTTTCTGGAATGATGAGGTCATTGCATAAGGATTGCCTAACTTTTTCATGATTCGTTGGAGGAGTGGGCTTTGGACACAAGGTTTACCCATGGCTCTGCTTCCAACAGGCCTCCAGAGGGCTGGCCAATCAGAGGGAAGGGACTTATTGGCCCAAGGAGCCTTAAAGAGACAGCAGCTAAAATGAGCCATTAGGGACAGAGGCTGAAATAAGGGTTTGTATTTGGGTGTGTTTTCTAGTACTAACTTGTGGTAAAATATTTTTCAGGAAATTTGTTTTTTTATGAAGAAAAAAAATTGGGTGCTTTCTACCTGAAAATCAAAAATCCCACCCTAGCACAATCTGAAGTGTGATCATTCACTTGGTCTGATGAAAAGACTGGGAGAGAATTTATTTCTCCCACAGCTGTCCTTCAGAAACATTTATGAAAACCTTCATTAGACTTGATGTCGTCATTGGCTTATATTGACCCTGCAAAGCTGCCTTTTATCCTTTTGTTATTTATCAATTGTTCGCAGTTTCTGAAACACTTTGGTGACATTCCAGTTTTTGTGGACCTCAACTTTTTTTTGAGTGTGTATTGTTTCCACATTTGCTGCTCATTTCCTATAACAGGCTGCTTTTAAATCAACCACAAATGTATTTCCAACACCATTAAGAGCAGAATAAAACATTTTACATTTAACGGATAATGGCCTGAGAATACTGCAACAGTAAAAAGTTGAAAGAAACGAAAATATCTTAGTTATTCTTGTAAAATCTTCTCAATTTAAAGTCTCCTTCCCATTCTTCTTGCAGAGATTGTATGGCGCCACTGGCAACATTTTCCCAAACGGCCTTAGCAGATCTACTATAAACCAGCCCTGTGCTCTTCTCTCCTGATGTGGTCAGCATATCCGTTTCTGATATTCCCTGGAGAACTCTGATTAGCTTACTGACCACAACGCGAGGAAAATCGTTTTCATGGAAACTGAAGTTATAATAAGTTCACTTCACCTGACTCAAAAGCCAATGTACTCTGTTAAACAGCTCCAAAGGAAAAGGGTTTCTTTGAGTGAGAAGTCTGAAATAATTGTTGATCAATGTTTAGTTTTGCTCAGTGGCCCATGTACAGATCAAACACACCTACACACACTGTGAATTGTATTGGTTAACTTGTACGATCGGGGTTGTGGCTTTTGGCCCTGAGCAGCTGTACTGTATCTTGCCGGTCTCTGCTCAGAAACATTAAACAATATTTCCAGGCAGCCCCTCCAGGCCCCCTGCTCAATAACAGTTTTGAGGCTGTGAGAGAAAGTGAGTGGAGGTGGTTCAGACACCTCAGGGCCTCGGGGGCAACTCAGGGCTCTCCCTGGAACCACAAACCGGCACAGGTCACAGTCAAGTTTGTTGCTTTTCGTTTTCTCCACAGCTCAGGGACAAAATGAAGCCTTAACCTCGTAATCTACCCAACGTGTCCCCAGGTAGCACTTCTGGATTTAGAGCGAGGAAATTACACTTCAGGCCTGAGAGGTGAGGAGGGAGAGATGCGATTTTGAGCATAGTGGATGAAAGATGGCAGTTCAGATCAGGACCAGTGGAACGTTTCTCAGCTTTCATACACTTGCAAACATAGCATTCCTTCCACCATCAATATTTGATTGCATGCTAAGAAAAGCAGATCAGAACACCTGTGTTTATTTCTAAATGACCCTATCGTACGTGGTTTGCTGTCCAGAGGTGGAGAGGGATAAGATGACAGCGTTCTCCGTGCCACCTGTCACAATGCGGTGTTGGGGGAAACATTCAGTCCTCCCTTCTCCCCAGAGCCGCTTCAGGCCATCCAGCCCACTCAGTCTGCTGCACAATCAGCCCTCTGTTCTGACTCTGGGTGGGTCTCGCTCCTTCCACCCGCATTACTGTGAAAACAACTCAGACTCAAACACACTCTCACTCTGGCATACCCATGTGTAAACACACACTCCTGGACCCACTTCTAAACCCATTGCCCACCTCGCTGCTTCAGGAAACTTAACCCCATTCCTGCCACTTATTATTATCCCTTGGCCTGTCCACTTCATTGAAAACACATGTATGTGCATACACTTGTGTGCTCAACTCATAGACACATGTAAATGTAGTCCTGCAGAGGTCCTCCCACTGTAATACCGGGTGTGACCATGAAAGTTGAGTTGAAAACTCCCACACATGGAAGTTTGAGTGAAAAAATGAGAAAACTCTACATCATGTGACGGCTCTCGATGGGGCTGATACAGTGATACAAGACAAAAACAGAAAAAGACAAAAACAAACCCAGCTAAACATTTTGCGATACTAAAACATCCAGTATACGGACGGGTTTCAATAGCTGGTTCCTGTTGAGAATAAACTGGAAACGGTTCGATCCATCAACACCATTACACCTCGAACACACCAGATACGGCTGCAGTCCGACTCAGTGTTGACTGCATTTGTCAACTTACACCAGCTGTGTGTTAAGTCCGACAAGCCGTATGAGTGACCGACAGCTGGAGTCGCAAAACCAAGAAGTTCCCACATTTGCCACTCCATTGACAAGTCTCTCTTAATTAATGTTGGGCTGTAAAACCTAAAACCTGTTGACTCCTGGTCTGGATTTGCTCATTATATCCATTTGTCGTCATGGTCAAGCTAAATAAGAACTGATTTTGACATGGTTTGTTTGATTTTGAAAGTCACTGGGTGTTTTTAGGTAGTTTGTGGTCATTACTTCCTGTCTCGCTTTATCTTTATTGTGTAATGCTGAAACTGCTCACTAAATAGAATAGAAAAGAATAGAATAGAATAGAATAGAATAGAATAGAATAGAATAGAATAGAATATTTCCGAGGGGAAATTCAGGAGGAGTCACAGCAGCAATCAAGAAAACGAAAGTAAGGAGGTGTATAGAAAGTGCAAAAAAGGTTGATAAGCCAGCCTCCACCTCCACAGGGTCCAGGACTGAGCTTCTTCAGTCATGCTCCATCTCTGTCTCCTGTATCCTGTTCTGCTCACATCAGGTGAAGCTCTTCCAATGTGGCGTTTATGTCCAGTGTTAGCTCTGTTAGCCATGTCTGTGAATAGCATAATGCTTGCCCCCTGGTATTCCTTCTGTTGCTGAGTTAGCACAGCTAGCTCATCCATCTTAGATAGATCTTACGTTCCCAATAATGATGGATGGAGGTCCATGTCGTGACTTCTTAGTGCTCACCTTGGAACCAGCACGTCATCCTCACCTCCTTCTCCTCACCTTGTGGGAAAACATCAGGCCTTGCGCCAGTTAGCAATGACATGCTACAGACTGCTAACAGCTGATTTCACATGTAAACAATGCAGCTATGAAGAATCTTCAGACAAACACAGGAGCAAAAATAGTAAAAATATCACTGAAGCCACAAACAGTGTGGTGTCCATGATCAACAAATGAGCCATACAAAGTGATGATCCATTCCAAATGCAAAAATGATGAAAAAGAGACAAAAAAATGCGAAGAAACAGACAAGGAAGAGAGAGCTTCTGTAACAGGCGGCCACAATGGGGTGGCGTGAAGTGATGAGGGGAAGGGACATGACTGTTTCCACTGTCCTCTCAGGTAAATAAATAACCTGTAGGCGTGTGTGTGTGTGTGTGTGTGTGTGTGTGTGTGTGTGTGTGTGTGTGTGTGTGTGTGTGTGTGTGTGTGTGTGTGTGTGTGTGTGTGTGTGTGTGTGTGTGTGTGTGTGTGTGTGTGTGTGTGTGTGTGTGTGTGTGAAAACTGAAAATACTTGATGACATCCCCCTGTTATGATCATGGAATTTTTCTGCTACTAAGACAGCTCAAAGTCCTTGCTCTAGTATCCAGGACCCTTGAGCAAATATATGCTTTGGTGTATTGCTGCAGACAGTGACGTATTGAGAGTCATGTAGGAGTGTGGCTCACAGCGAGGGAAGGCCAATCCAGACTACTTGTGCTATAGATCATCAGAGACAGAGAGCTCTCCCTCAGCCTGCACAGGCTCCTTAAACGGGCCCACTCAGTCACGAAATGAGGAAGAGGGAAAGGTCTTTGGAGTATGAGTGTATTTCTGTGAGCCATATGAAACTCAGCGTGGCATGAGAAGCAGAAGGGTGGGCCTACACTTCTCCCTCAGACCACACAAGAAATAGCCATGCACTCTTACATACATATCTAGATCTAGACTAACATTTACACATGCATGGAAACTTGGCTACATACGTGTCTGATCAACTTAACACACAAACAACACAAAATGCATGCTTAGAAACAGGCCTTCACTGTTACCATAATCCTGAAAAAGCTAATGAGCCACAGCATTTTCCACGGCTCGGTGCGCTGGTTAAACGCTCTCAGAAGTGATGTCTCTTTGATGAGCTGTGGTAAGTGATAAAATAATCACCCCGCTACACGGTAAGCTAAATACTTGCCCCACCAGCTTAATGTTCTCAAGTTAGACTCTAAATAAACAGATCACATTTCTCAACGCAGAAACTTCTGGCAATGAGGAGTCAGACTCCAACAGATCAACGTCCTCCCCATAACCACCACCTCTCTGCTCCTTAAGTGCTCATCCTGTTAGCATTCCTCAATCACAACAGTGGTGAGGCGGCTGCTGGAGGCAGGAGTGCAGTTTATACCACCACAAACCAAAGCTGCCTCCTCTCATGGAAGAACAAGAAGGCTTTGTGTCAGAGGAGCGTCAGAGACTGAGGGTAAGATGGAACGACAGACCGACTGGATAAGTTTTACTTGTGGGCAGAGACAATCACACACATGATTCCTGGATTGATCATCTCTGCCATCACTGAATTAGACGCCCCATAACTCAGGATGAGAGAACAAACCATGAAAGGCAGTGATACACTGGCTTCATTTTGAGACAATAAGGTAGATGGGCAATTCTGTAAGAGAGAAAAAAGGCTCCGACCTGTGGTTTTCATTATAGTGGTGTCTTTTACAGGCCACTTTGTCAACACCAATTTTGTCTCAGCTGACAACTACCACACCCGATGGAGGTCATTTCTGCTCCTGTCTCCAAAACAGAGAGGTTTCTCTTCTTCCACTGTACTTGTACAATACTTCTGTGAAGAAAGTTAAAAAAAAACTAAGGGGCCACAGCAGATTATAGGCTGGGAACAGGTACGTCAAGCTATGGAATGGACACTTGATTTTATTTTATTTAATTTTTTTATTGATACTTGATCATTTATTTTGAAAAGAACTTAAACATGAGTAATAAAAGCAGGAAAGAAATCTGCTCTCTTCTTTTAGAGATGAGAAAGTGGCAGATTCAAATAAAACAAACAGAAACAAAGGGGTGAATCTGAAGGCCAACATTTGATTCCTGTTGTGTTGCAGCAGTTGTGCTCAAATAAACCAGAAAAGCTTGGACACAAAAACAAGCTGTCCTCATTCACAGGTTGGTAAATGACAATATTCTGTGAAGCCCCTTAATAGTTGATGTTACATTCATGTTTTTAGACAGGAAATACAGCAAACTGCAACCTGACTGAAACCAAAACGTTTATAAAATAAGAAATGAGGCAATGTAGGGAGCAGTGTTCAGTCACCTCAAGTTAAGTCTCGAGTCTTCAGTGTTTGAGCCTGAATCAAGTCCTTCACCAGAGAAGAGTTTTTGGATTCCCATTACCAGAGTCTGAGACAATGCAGAGTCCTTCTATGTATTTTTATTTGTTACGAGAAGGGCAGCTAATTTATTCCCAGTATGAATGTCCACTTATAAACTCTATAGGGATGCACAATATTATCGGCACAATATCGGCATCGGCTGATAAAAGCTTAAAAACACGTTTATCGGTATCAGCAGATATGAAAATTTCTGCAGATAGGCACAGCCGATAAGGTGCTTTTCAGTTAGGATTATTATTATTTTCATCTGAAAAATAAGCTCCTTAAATAAAATGTAGCACTTCATTTATTTGCACTGCAGAGCTCTGTGTCTGTCACCAGGTTGTTACAGTAGCTCTAAAATAATCAAATGCAACTTGGTTATGTTTAAAAATGCATTGTACATTTAAAGTTCATGTGATCTAAAGAAATTATTTTTCTGTATTTCAATACTGAATGTCTTGAGTTTGAAAAAATAATACATTTCTTATTTATGGTAAAATCAAATGTTTTTTTGTCTTGTTTTATGTGTGTTTCTTAAACAAATAAGACCGTCACAATAAGAGTAACATATAAATTCCTGTACAGGATAGACTTAGCTTTCTTTACAGTGAAAAAAACAAACTTGTGATTATCGGTATCGGCCAGAAGGGGTTTCGATATATCGTCATATCGGATATCGGCAAAAATCCAATATCGGGCATCCCTACAACTTTATATTCTAACAAATCTTGTCATGTGTGGTGATTGAAAATGTATTTCAAATTCTGAATTTAAATTGATTTAGTGGCTCTTACCAGACAATATTACTCTTAACACAAACCGCATCCTCCAAACCAGCCTGATTATCCTGTAGTGTTTACCCGCTCTAAAGTGACTTCAGCATGTCTGTCTTTTATCCTGGCAGGTGTCTTCAGAAATCTGAGCTTGTATCCATCTTTTTCTTGATGGTTATCTTAAAAATCAAACATGTTGCTCTGCTCTTACTGTTTAATTCTTTGAAAGCAAAATGCTTGATTCATAAAATCGTTGTCCTGGAAGTGACAGTGGCTGAACACGACAGAAAACATAGACTATGGTGAAAGATGGCTGGGATGACAGCTGTTCTCGCAATTCGAGTCTCTTCGTTCTATTACGATTTTTGGGGTGCCGATTTTTTGAATTGTGATTATTTGATATTTATGTTTTTTTGTGATTTTCAATTTGCTTTTTTTAACACCACACCATGGGAAAAAGTTAAATGATGATGATAATGTCTACAGACTATATCAGGAGCCATATTTTCCCATGAAATGCACATCATGTGAGTCAGAGAGAAACATTTCACCCTTTTCTGGAAAAAAGTGGGAACTTTTTTTTCAATCCTGTTTAAAAACAAAGACCGAAATAAAGAAATTATATTTGAAAAAAATTAAAAAAAAAAAAAAAAAAGATTTTTGACAAAGAATCCTAATTTTGATATTGTCAAACAAAAAATTCTGATATATCGAGTTTTTCTCCCACCCCTAGTGAACACATTACCAGCCCTCCCTCTTAACTGAATAAATCAGATTAAAAGTTTCATTCAACAAAAATATCTTACAGAAAAATAAAAACAGTCTATATCGATGTAAAAGTCAGAGTCCTGTCTATCTTCTGAGTCTTAATGCAGTTAATTCTGGAGTCCAAGAACAAGTCTGAGTCTTCACTAATCATCCAAGCAGAGTCAAAAGTCTTGAAAATCAGGAATCAAGTCAAAAACCTTGACTTAAGGACCACAACACTGACAAGAAGACAACAGAATGCACATCAATAAAGTCTACAATGCGCTTTTTGATTTTCTGATACATCTGAAAGAAGAGGCTTATGTTTTCATGTTCTCTACAAGCACTTTTTTTTACTATTCATGATAACTTAAAGTTGGTCTGTGTTCAAACAGCTTTTTTATGAGCACTGTTTTTGGTGCAATTAACCTGATTTTTATGTGCTTAAGGCTTCAGTATTAAAACGAGTATTGAGATTTTTTTTATTTTTAGGTGCATCAAAGTTTTAAAATTCTGATACTGTGACCACCTGAACAGTTTATATTTTGCTGGTGATTTCTTAAACTGCTTGAAAACTGTCAAAGATAAATTAAAATAGAATAAGTCCTTGGAAGAACAACTTTAAAATACTGTGCTTAACCAGATTTGTCATACTAACAACATACCGCCTTCATCATGGCTCCCTCTGTGGTGTCTTTGTTGTCCTCGATGCAAACCAGCAGGATTGGTGAAAGTTTTGCTTGTTCGTACACTTGTGTAAGTGTGCACATGAGAAACCAAACAAATAAATATGATTTGGCCCTTCACTCTCAATATTGACACATCCACAGAGTCCTTCAGCTCTGTCTTTCTCCCTCACTATTCTTATTTCCTGCCTGGTAATAAGCACCTGAATACATAAAAGATGTTGCTCAAGTCCTTCCTGTTTATATTAATGTTTTATTTAGTGTTTTGTATTATCATAATCAAAGTTCCAATAAAAATAACAAAGTAGAATAAAATATACATATCAAGTGACAGCCTAGTTCCGTAACCTGTCCCGCGCTGAATCTTGATGTTATGTTAACAAACAAATTAGCATTTAAATGAGTCCTGCATTTTATCCTTCAAGGTTACGTTGTTATGGATATTAAATTAGAGTGTGTAGATTTGCTTGTGTGTGCACTTGTGTTTGTGTGAGTCTGAGAGTGTGTGAATACGCCTGTGTGTGGTCCATAAGCTGCCAACCGACAAGTCCCCCAGAGAGGTGTTAGAGCAGGTTTGTTTAGAGTTGGTTTGGGAGAGTGTGGAGGAAACGTGCACGTTCCAGTGTGTGTGGTTTTCAGTCTGCACGGGCCTGAGGAGAAGGAGTCCTGACTCTTTTCTATCAGAGATATAACATCATTTCTCCAGACTGACAACACAATCAGAAATGAGTAACTCTTCTGAGCTTCTGTTTCAAATATTTCTGATTTTACTAAAGGAAAATGTCATCAGGGAAACACAGATGTGACGCTTCATGCATGTGCTAGCCTGATCAGACTGTTATAGTAACTTGACTGAAGTCTTACAACAGTTTCACTGTTTAAAGTGAGGGCTGATATGGAAGAGGTCTGACATGGTGGCTGTTTAAACATCAAACAGTGCTTTGTTAACACCGCACCCACCAGACAGCTCAACTGCAAACTGGAAAAGTAACTTCCACAGTGAAAACTTCAATCTTGATCTTAGGAAGGAATCAAGAATTGTAGCACAGGAGGCATAACGCCTGCACTTATTACAGCAACACTTGCTAGGAATGCATGAGTTTCCTTTAAACCCAGGAGTGACAGTTCCCTGTCTGATTAAAGCAAGGTTCCTCATGCAAAATAAGGTTCAGCTGCAGGTGTGGAACAACACCTGGAGAGGTGACAATCAGCTATACGCCTCTGAAGCAGCTAATCTGTCGACATATGTGTTTATTTTTTCGACACATGACAATATTTAAAGAAGCAGGAACATTAGGTGGGACTCGCCCTGCACACATTTAAATCTGCAGATGATGCTGTGGTGAGTCCAGGCTTAATCTCTCAGGCAAACTAATCTCCCCTTTAATATAGTTGATTCACGAATCTGCTCAAAAACATGTTGTTTTTAATCTACCCCTCGCCGGCTCAGCAGCTATAATAAAACGTGGATTAACTTGTAAGCTGGGTGATATGTGGAGTTTTTTCTCTGATTCTTATGGCATGGTGTCTCCTTCAGTCTGCAACAGTAAATATGTATGCTAATACAGTAGCTCATAAAGTCTTTAAAAAAAACCTCCTTGTGATATTACGGGCAGAAAAGCTCATGCATCCAAACATATACACACTCCATAAGCTCAGACTCACAAACGCAGTGATGACTTTGCCTGTGGCGGTTTACATTTTCAATCATCAAGTGTATTAACTTTATACAGTTTTTGAATTAACCCACTCAGCTTCTCAATCTTCAAGTACGGTCCAGTCCAATCAACGAAAAACAGCAAATGTTAACTATTTTTATTTACTCTATAGACTAAAATTTATTTAGTAAGGCTAGTCCCACTGAGATCAAGAATATTTACAAAGGGAGACCTGGGAAAAACAAGTTTTACAACAACACAATTGAACTCATGATGTGTTCATAGCAATAAAAAAGTTGATTGCCTAATGTGCACATATCTTAACACCAGAATGCTTAATTTTAAACTTCATTGATGACTTACACCATATTGGCAGAATTTCGCGTGTAAGAAAACCCAAAAATAAAAGGACCCTTCTGCTGATTGAAGCAGTGCTCAAGGGACAGACACAAGTTTTTAGAGTTTACCAAAAATCTGGCTGCATCACATACTTTCCTCCAAGAAATTCTTTTTTGTCCTATTTCATTCAAAAAGAAAAGGAAAGATGGTGTCTTGCTGTGTGAGGGAGCCACACACCAATGTAATCGTTTTTTCTTATATTTCCAAATGAATAAACATCCGCTAGTCTGTTCCTCACATCATACATCACTGGAGGATCTCCATGCTCAATGGTCATCAAGGCCAAGCAGCCAATGCTTTGCTGAAGATAACGCTGGGCACACTTCAGATGCATCTCAAGACTGGGTGGTTGCATGTTCTAGTCACATCGACTGTGTGATACAGTCCAGCACAATACAGGACATCAGACAGCTGAAGTCCAGACCGAGGAGTTTCCTCAATTCCCACTCCAATGATGAGTCTCTACTTGTTTATGTTGGGCTTTAAACCTTAAACCTGTTGACTTCTAGCCTGGCTCCACTCATTATGTCGATTTGTTGTTAAAGTCAAGCTGAGTAGGATCTGGTTTTGACCACAAAAAATATATTTTGAAAGTCACCGGGCATTGTCTAGTGTGAAAACATCATTTCTGAGCCAAAGTTAGAAAATAAGTTAATTAGCTTACTTTTATGTGGCAAAAATTCACAACCTGATGAATTTCCAGGTTTGCAGTAAGTTCAGACTTTTAAAGGAAATCAAAGCTGACATTGTCTTCATTTGATCTCATTCTGTGGTATTGTTCAACCTTAATCTAAGTCCAATTTAGGATTTTATGAAAATAATAATATTAAATTCAAAAAAGTTAATTTTAAGTTCCTCACAGCATGTATATTTGAGAGATTTCAGTATATAACAGACACTGATATGTGAGATATTAAAAACATTTTTACTTTACATGCACTTTTTAAGTTTTCACCTGTTAAGACTCCATTTTTATAGATAAAGGACAAGCCTTATCGGGATGGGTACCTTTCACATCTGAAACGATGCGGTACAGATGCCCTATACCTGCCAATTGATATTAGAGGTGTCCCAGTCCGATATTGATACCGGATATCTGTCCGATATCAGCAAAAGACAAAACAAGTATCGGTATCGTATCGGAATGAATCTAAAATCTCCGATATAAGCAGTTTCTGTTACCCATTGGTTAATAATAAATGGGTCAGTTTTTCCTCAAACCTACTGTTGCTGACTGCTGTTCTTTGTTTGAATAATATCACTTAATCAGGCCATTTCTACCATGACAGACATACTACAAAATAAGTAATGAAAGAATGCATGTTTAATGCTGATATCGTATTGGATTAATATCGGTATCGTCGAATATTCAATGCTGCAGTATCGGTATCGTATCGGAAGTGAAAATGTAATATGTAATATCGAGACATCCCTAATTGATATCAATACTCAACGGTAGGGCTGCACGATTATCGCAATCGCAATTGCAATGTCAGCACATGCAATTACGTAATCGCAAAAGAGGATATCGCAATCGCAATGTCAGCACATGCAATTCAGATTTTTCTCCATGATAACTAAGCAAGTCTGTAGACTCATCATGACACAACTTTTTTTATTAAATCGCAAGCACAATCACAATCGCAATATTGTCCACCTAATCGCAAATCGCACCTTTTCCCCAAATCGTGCAGCACTACTCAATGGTACCAATTTTTGGTACTTTTGTGCATGTTTATGTAGTAATAAATATTGATTTTTTTCATAATAAAAGCTCAAAGTTTTCAGTTTAACATATCTATTCTTCAATTTATAACCTTGAAATGCTGTGTTCATGTCCAGCGTGGAAAATCGCCCACTCTTCCACTCCTTCAAAGTCAAAAGGTACCTAAACATGGTACATTCTGAGTTTAAGTGAATCGGTACTCGGTACTACACATGAAATGTAGTTGGTACCTTTAAAAGTACCTACTTCGATACCCATCCCTAAAGCTTTATCAAGATGTTAAACGCAAAAGATAATCAATTTGATTAGGGCAAAGTAAGAAACCTTGTTGCTTTAAAAGCTGATGTAATTTGAAAGATGTTTTGTTAATTTTTTTTAAAGACAGACACTCATTGGCACCCTCTGGCCTGGCCACACCCTTTAAATCATTGGTTGGGTCCAGTGATTTTATAACACACAGAGCTCTATTTATCAGGGCCATGTGGACCTGGTTACAGATGGTCCTTTTATTAATGTCCTATCTGGAATGAGAGCTACACTTCAGATCACCACTCTGACATACCAGCACTCACTGATCCATCACAGGGAGCGTCAGCCTGGAAGCACTCAGAGCCCCAAGCAAACCATTTCCTGAAGCCCTCCCTCCAGCGATCGCCCAGGCCAGACATTTATTTATTCAACAGCGCTATCCAGTGCTGTTTGGACCATTGCAAAAACTAATTTAGGGAATTTGTGGAGCCTGGTTTCAAACACAGGATCTAAAGTGGAGTGTGTGATATGTTCTTGTGGGTTTGTGACAGGAAATAAAGATTTACAAATGCTGTGGAATTTGCTTCAAGACATGCCAGCGTTAGGTGGGGTGGTGTTATTCCAAAGTCAGAAAATACCACCTCCACCCCTCAAGCACATATCCTGTAAGTCCATATCCACAGTGCATATCAGAGTGGGGGCTCTGCTTTGAAGGGATTATGACCCCTAGTTGAAAAGTATTTAAGAATGACAGAAAACATCATTTCAGAGACCGTTTGAGAAACCTGTCACAGAGAGACAAACGAAAAAAAATGTAAGTCTTACATCCAAGTCAGTATGGTATAACCCACATGAAGTGGTTAAACAATGAAGTGAGCAGTGTTCTGTTCTAACTTGAGTCTAGATAAAATGAAGAGCTGGGTTATGTTTGCTTTCCTTGTTGGGGCTGAACCTCTGCTCTCCTTCTTTGCCCTAAACTATGTTCAAACTGAGTTTTCAAAGTTTGTTTACTGTCACGTTTCAATAGCTCTTACTACACTTACTGGTATCACAAATAACCACATTACCTCGTCGATTAGCGTCGTGTAAAAAGTTGTCTTGAACAAAGAAAAAGAAGTGATAAAAAGATCTGCTCTCCATTAATTTACTTTCTAAACAAACACACGTCTTGCAAGTGATACATCTTTATGACAGGAGGTGATGGTGCTCATGGGAAATAGAGGCTTTGGAAAACTACTATCAATCCCAACCAAGGGGTCACTGCAACCAACGGCGAAAGGATAGACCTCACAGAGCCTCAAGGTATGACAGTGGACCAGGTGCCACTTTACTTCCTGGGCTCTGCTGAGGTATCCTCAAGCAAATCCATCATAATTTGATAACTAGAACTCTGAATCAGCAGACACAAGCATTTAGCTTTAAAAAAAAAACATATAGCAATGGTATTAGATTCACACGGTCTGAGTTATAATAGATCAGAGAACTGACTGGAACTACGTTCCATGACAGTAGTTTAACTCATAGGCTTTCATTGAGCCCACGGGACTATTTTATTTAAGGGACGAACGAGTACAGGTATCAGGTGTCTGGAAGAGGCAAAAAAAAAATCTTACATCAAGGCAGTCCTCCTTGCCAGTAGTTGGCGCTTAATTGCTGTGGTTTGAACCACAGCAAATGTGCATCAGGTCTTGTTCAGACAACATGCATGAACCAGAGAGAGTTAAAAGTTAATCTGTTTTATTTTGCACCTCAGTTTATTTACACGAAAAACTTAAACTTTGATAGTTGTGAGGTTTATTTTGCACTTTTGTTAATTTGTCCAAAACAAATGTAAACTCTGACAGAGTTGTTTGTGTTTTATTATGGACTTAATGGCAAAGTGACTGTGCCGTCTTAGTCCAAAATGATTTGTCACAGTTAACTGAAATTTTATGCATCAAAAGTATTAGTGTTATCGGTGCTCAGTATTGGTGAGTACTCAAGAGGGAGTATTCATACTGGTAATGGTCTGGAAAAAAAGTAGTATTGAACATCCCTATTTTATTTAGTATAAAAAAAGTATTTTTATCCCTGTATAACACAAATTAATAAAGAGACCCCTCTTCTTTTCATCAGATTCATGTTTATCCTGTCTGTTGTCAGTGCATGATGCGTTATCTGTCCACAGAAGTTCTCCAACAAGAGGCGACACTCAAAAAGGCAGAACAGATCTTGAGGTGAATCATCACTTTGCACTACAGAAAGCTGTGGTTTATCGGCTGGTCAGCAGCTGCTCAGACCTTCCTTTCATTACAGAGCAGCACAGGTCCTTTGTCAATGTGAGGGGAAAAGGCAAACTAAGGGGACTTCAGCTGCTGCTCCTTCCCTGTTTTATCTCTCCCACCCTAAGCTCTGCCTGTTTTCCTCTCCCTTTCTTTTCTCTCTCACTCACTCTCTCTCACACACACACACACACACACACACACACACACACGCACACACACGCACACA
The DNA here is from genome assembly GCF_033239565.1 of Halichoeres trimaculatus. Classification (NCBI taxonomy): domain Eukaryota; kingdom Metazoa; phylum Chordata; class Actinopteri; order Labriformes; family Labridae; genus Halichoeres; species Halichoeres trimaculatus. The sequence continues at coordinate 29,193,511 of NW_027437181.1, forward strand.
CACACACATCAAGTACGAGGGACTTGAAAGACCTGTTTCAGGTGTTTGAACTCATCATTACCAACTCAAGCCTGGGGATCTGCTCAACCTGACAGCCTTGTTGATAGATTGTAATTGTATGGTCTCAATTGATTGACTGAGCTACACTCGATGTAATATGCATTTGTTGGAGGTTACAGGTAAAGGGGAGAGGCAGTAATGACTTCCCTTCTTGTCCTTTGGCGAATGACCCTGTACAAACTCTGACGACACTTTACCATACTGAAGGGGGAAAGGATACTTTTGCATTTCACTGTGAATATTCTGCTTACCAGGCAAAAGAAGGGTCTGGTTTCCCTTTTAATCAAATTTCAATTATTCCAATGGAGGAGAGGAAACTCCAGCGTTTTGTAGCAGTCTCTCTCTGTGTTCTTTAAAACCAGTATTTTCCTTTAGCAGCTCCAGGTAATTAATCATCCATACATGTTTTAAAACATCAGCGACTCCTCTCGCACCATTTTCCCAGTCAGTACTTTGCCTCTGTCGTCCCAATGTGTGCAATGTGTGAGTGATTACCACCAAACCAAATATATTACATATTCCAAAGTGGGGAAAATACACATATGGTCTTTGAAAGTGTGTTTCATTTGAAGCATAAGCAGAAAAGAAAAAAGCGGGCTGAATGGAACGTGACTTCCAATGTTCAGGTGCGGCTAACGAAGTTGTAGAAAAGGAGAGGGGAAACGTACAGTAGCAGGTTCACTTTTTCACTTTTTTAACAAGCCAAGAGTGAGAGAAAAACACTTCCCACCAAAGCTCTGTGAATTAGTCACTGCTGGCAGGGAAATATCTTGCCTGCTTTTAACCAGTGTGTTGGTACTTTTTATGGTATGGTGTTTAATGGTGGTGATGGTGTTTAGTACAGCACAGAAGTCTAAACTGATCTGAGTTGATAAAACTACGACTGGCCCCCATTTTAGGTACAAAATAATAGGATTATTCTTTTAACCATAGCTCTGGTTACTTGCAACTCAGAGAAGAGAAATGATGATTCAGGTCCAGTTCAAAATTCTGGCCCATCATTAGCCTGAGTGGCCAATCAGAATGTTTTACTATTTTCATCCAACAGTCAGGGTCTGAGACATATTTTACAGGTTGTCTTTTCTGTGGAGACCTGTAATTAATGAACTCTATTGTGATTTGCCAGAATACACATAGGTGAAGACGGGGAGTTGTGGGTGTCGTCTTGCAGTAGCCTTACCACGTAATACTATATACTTCTGCAATGAATACAAAGTGAAGAAAAGAAAAGTGATGTATTCACATGCCGCTCGGATAGTCTCAATTTTTGGGATGATAAGGTGTTTCCTCAACTTTGGTGTGTTCTTTCAATTTAGTGCTAATAAATACTAAAATATGTCTTTAGCTATCATACCTATTCTATTAAGGTTTAAATCATACTAATGTTAAAAATCAACATTTCTCATGAGTGTGGGTCCTTCAGTGGTTAGCAATCGCTGTTGATACCACATTATATGTTATTTCAAGCAAACAGTTCATCTACAATTTGTTGAACAAAGTTTGAACAATAAATTGTTTGTCCATCATGTTTAGGGATGGGTACCTTTCACATTTGAAACAATACGGTACCGATGCCCGGTACCTGGCAACGGGTACTCAATGGTACCAATTTTCGGTACTTTTTTCCTGTTTATGTGGTAAAAAATATTAATTTGTTTAATAATAACATATAAAAATTTCAATTTAACATATTTATTCTTCAGTTAATAACATTGCAATGCTGTGTTTATGTCCAGTAGGAAAATCAGCTACTCTTCCACTCACTCACAGTCACAAGGATGTGTTTAGGTACCTAAACATGGTACCTTTTGATTTTACATGAATATGTACTCGGTACTTTTGACAGAATTAGGTTGGTACCTATAAAAGTACCCAAGTCGGTACCCATCCCTAAACATGTTATGAGTGTTGTCAATTGTAAAAATAAAGCACTAATTCTTGTTCAACGTCTAAGGTACAGTTTTTTTTTTGTTGTTGTTGTTTTTTTATTCTTTCTTTGACACCAAAAATCATATCGACATAATGACCCAAAGAAAACAAAGGAACATCAATAATGTCAGGCTCCCAGGTTTCTTGACACAAAAGCAGTAGGACTCTGTTGTAAAATACAAGAGGCAGCATGGCCAAATTCACATCTAACTTCCACCAGATCCCTGTTTGGACTGTCTCCACCCCACCACTGCACTGGAACCGATAGATTTCATTTTTAGCCAGTGTGTAAGAATCCAATGGCTCTGCTCTGTTGCTTTTCTGCCCTGTCTCAGCTCCAGTAATCTAGAGCCCTGAACAACAGATATGACCACTAACTACTATTTAATCCAAAAGCCTTTCAGGAAGATATATGCTATCAAACCATTTTAAAGGCCTTCCTATGATTTCTTGGTTCACTAAAGAATGAACTGTGTTCAGTGTGTGATCTGTTGCATTTGCAGATCGGTGATAGTAGTAACTCAGTGTATGAAGCTTTTATTCAAGCTTTCTGTTAATTGTTGTAAGTTCTGTTTTATGAAGGGCTAGTGCTTGAGAAGACATTCTCTACTTCTGTGTATTTTTATAAACTAGTTGACTGGTGAAAGTGTGAGAGATTGAAAGAGAGCATACTCTTAATGACTCATTTAGGGCTCACTCAGCTGTTCTTCTTTCATAGATGGAGACAGCTTCTACAGCAGATTGTATGACACACATACACACACAAAGGTGCAGACACATGGCTCCCTCTCAGTGACATTCACATTCTTTGCACACTACTTCCTGTTTCTAACAATAAAGCCATAAGTCTTTTGTTACACTGAGGAGGGTTGTGAAGCAGAGTGGATCTAAATCCAGCTCCTAAAAGCTGCATATGAGTCTGAGATGTTTCCTGGGTTATCTGACAAAGACAGAGGACATAATGAGAGACAGATCGGTTTCACCTCCATCCAGTTCCCCCCTCTTCCTCCTCTTAGTAGGTCTTTCCACCCACTGCTCTCTTATTTTGAGATGTAGAATACATATTATGGTCTATCTTTGTGCACAACAGAATAAGACCAGGCCCATCTTCCTTTCTGGAAACGAGAGTGCTGGAGGAAAAGACTCCTGTTTGCTGACGTCACTCTGTGGAGAGCAAGGGACACAGGGGAGTAGATTACCGCTCTCTAAAAATAAAATTGAAATATGGCTTCTGTCCTGCCGCCTCCTTTGTTTTATCCCTCAATGTTTTGTTTTTTTTATGAGTGTTTTCCTCCATCCCTGTTACTTTCTAATGTGGTACAGTACACACAGTCTCATGTGTTGACCTTACATTAGAGCAGGAGAATGTTGACCATGATCCCTGTTTAATAATACACTTACATACACATATTATTTAGGTGTGGCCTGGCTGCACATTATTGTTTTAAGCTCCGGCCTCTTGCTCAGTTTTACTGGTCTCAGAGGACGCCAAGCATTGAGTACTAATTGGTTCCAGAGCGAACCATAACACAAACCCCACCAAGTGTCCGCCTTCATCACCACAGGACCGTAACGAGTGTTTTGCAAACAACACGGAGGGGCTGATAAGAGGCCAGGTGGGTAATTGATGTGGTTACTAAGTGGCTAATTTGCATTCTTTATGCATATCAAACTAAGTGCAGGGAGAGATAGGGGCAAATTGGACAAGGTTGGGGGGTATTATGGTCATAAATGGCAACATGAACTCAGAATTTAGCCTAAAGTGCCCAGAAATCTTGTTACAGACTCATCAATATAGTGCTGAGGCACTGATCCAACAGGAAAAGGTTTAATGTGAATTTATACCTGTAAATAAATAGACATATTTTATATCATATTAATGTCGAGTCAGTGTTTCCATCGGGATTTCTATTGACTTGTTTTTCTTTTGGTTATCTTATTGGACTTCCCCAAGAGTGGGGAGTCACATGTGGGAAAGAGGTCACAGAGTGGATTCGAACCTGGGCCAACTGCATGAGGGCAGACCTCATGGAGCCAAATGGACCAAGACCACTCAGCCATCTTTGCCCCCTATCAAGATTTCACTGTAAGTCAAAGGTTCCTTGGATTGCTTAGCAGAAAAAAGGAGTTCACAGCTTAGTACTCAAATAAAGACTTCATTTTTAAGTCAGTATTTTTTGATAAAAAAAAAATGCCAGAGTATAAAACTTGAATAGGTGGGTCACTGATTGTTACTGGTGTTCCATGTATGACTTGGTCCTGGTCCACAATCAATGCAATTCACGGCCTTACGCACTCAATCTAGTCCACAAACCTGTCACAAAAAATTTATTCAAAACACATTCATAATTCTGCACATATCTCTGAAACAGCATTTTCCCATCCTTTCACACACTTTTCCAAACTGAAAAGAATTTACCTTGAACTGTAAAATACATGGAGGTAGCCTCTGTGACATCATCCTTTTGTTTCTGATACAGCGTTTTGATAGCCATTGTCAGAAGAGGCAAAATTGAAAGAGCTTGACCTAGCCTGGCTTTGTTGTAGTTATGTTGCAGTGAAGAGTGGGACCTTCAGCCTTTATGCAGACAGCTATAAGGAGCCTGCCTGTTAGTGAAGTCAGCGATGTCCTTACTCATAAGTTCAAACATTTTCAAATGGATGAGTTATGGAAAAAAAAATTCTCTCCCCCACAGCGTGTGCCAATGGGGAAATGAGCTACTCAGAACCAAGATGTTTTATAAACCAGGTTACACATGTTTATGTTCGCTGCAAAGACCGGCTCTTTGGAATTGGTGCGTATGCAGCTTCTGGTGTTTCCACAACCAGCCTCAATTGGACAAAAGATGAAATGCAGTTTTTAGCACTACGACGTGGGCTTCATTCCTGCAACTGCACATTCTGCATTTATAGTCATATCTTCCAGAGATTTTTTTTCCACAGGCGATACATTTTGAATTTAGTGTCAGATCAATCAAGAAGATGTTGAAATTTAACTTGCTGGAAAACTTACCATTTTCTGTAAATAATGTTAGTTTTTAGTAACTTTGTTAACCAAATATGGAGAGGAAGATTTACATTTTCATATTCCAGTTCAATTTTTTAAAATCAAAATCATGTCCAGCTTCTTCCACTTTGCCCATCTTTGCTTTGGTTTCAAATCAGTTCTTAGCAATCTTTGCTTTTAGCTTTTCAGAAGGAGGATAAATCCAAGTATGCTGAAAAACAATATGTGCACCTCTCTAGTTATCTGTACGTATAACGATATTTTGGTAGCTCCTCCTTGATTAATAGGGGAAAATAATTATAACATGCTTATTTTATAAGGTTTAATTAAGAAACAGTCCATTATTGATACAGGATTAGCAGCAATATCATGATACCAGCCTCAGTGAGTTTGTCTTCATCAGAACAAACAGCAGCTGTGCTACTATCACACAGGCACTACCTTCCTGTCTGTTATGAGGAATGATGAGCCGTTCAGTGGGAACAGAAACAGAGAGGATGATAGGTGCTGACATTTGTGTTATTTATGGGCTAAGTAGGTATGATGAAAGCATCACGGAGACTTTTCTTGTGCTTCTGTTGTTGTACGCTGTGTTTGTGCTAATTGGCTAAAAGTATATAGTATCAGGTGCAGTGGGAGTATCCTATAAACCCAATTTACAGATGCTATTACTATTATCTCACACTGCTCAGAGTAAACTGTGAGCAAGAACAACTCTCTCAGGAATCCTGAAGCTGTGTTCCTGACAGGCGATAGGGGACCAAATTAATGGACTGAGCCAGACACAGAGGGTAATTCAGCATTTGGACACTCATGATTGAATGATCCCAAACGTAGTGTTTGTGAATTTAGTTGCAGCACAAAGAACATGTGTTTAGATACAGCTCAACATTTTGTGGCATTCTTATGGATCCTTAACTTACTCTCCCTGTGGAAATCTGGAGTGTTTTTCCTAAATGTCCCTCAAAAGAACACAACGCCCATTTTTTTTTTTAGTGTTTTCTTCTGAGCCTGGTTTAAGCGTGGCTCTTAGCTGCCCGTCTCTGTCTGTTTGACGCACACCTGCTTTTATAAAGCTCCACCAGAGTTAACAGCAGTCTGAGCACAGGCCAGGAGCTGCACCCTGCAGATCATCCAATCAGAAGCAACAGCTTCTAAAGCTGTAAAAGCCACTCATGACGTAAATATCACCTTTCTCTTACAACAAATGGTACTTTTTGACCAGAAAGTCCAGGAACCTTTGTTTCCCTGGTAAAACAATTCCAGGAACTAAATGTGGCCCATTCTTTGTCTTTGTTTCCACCATGGGCTGAAGACCCAGGGAGATTGCACAAATCCGGCCAGTGACGTATAGTAATTAAAATTAGGGCCAGTAACACAACAAAAATATTTATATTAACATTGAGGATATCCAGTCCATACTGTTTTTGGTCATGCTTTAATCCAATGCCTCAAAGCAGACAAGAGTAAGTGGAAAAGCTGTTGCAGCTGTTTCAAACTGCCCGAAACTTCTTTGACTGGAAAAACACCAGACTGGGCTGCTGTCAAAAGCATGAAGACAGAAGAGATCCAGCTTAAAAACAAGCCCCTTAATTGACCCACAAATAAATTTAGACCATAGTTCCTCTGGTCACAAAGCACATCGTTCTGGGGTAAAGTTCCTGTAGTTGAAAAGCACTTTAAGTCACAAACTGAAGGTAGCAAAACTCTTAACAGTGTTTTTCTATTCCTTGGGATAGAAATGAAAGCGGAAGAAGGTGTAGAGAGATGGACGGGATCAATCAGAGAAAAATATGGTCTTGAAAAAAAAGGAGGAGGAAGTCAATTTCTCATTCAGTATAAAGAATCACTAAGACCACCTGGACCAGATGCTGGCTGGGATCATTAGGCATTTGGCTAAAAGAGTAGTGCTTACCCAAAGAGGAGAGCTGTGTACCGGGCCCACCTGCCCAGGGATAAGAATCTCACGGGAACTCTTAAGCTGAAAGGAAGGGAGAGCTGAGCCCCCTCTTAAACAGATGAAGCAAAATAAAACAAAGGCTATTTATCAGCGTAGCAGCCACTCCACGTGTCACTTGTCACCCTGCCTCCTCTCCATTCAGCCATTCATTCACAGCAGAGCTATCAGCCCACACAAAGCAAATCAGATCCATGAATCAGGACGAGGATGGCCAAAGGAAGCCAAAAAGTACTTCTCCAGCTGGCTGAAAGGACAAATTAATAAACAGAGGAGGGTCCACTTGGGGGTTGCCGTTTGACTTTCATTTCTCTTTGGATTATGTTGAAAGACAAACTTTTTAGAGTCTGTTTTTCTTTTTTTTTTCTCTTTTTGCTGTTCAAATGGAAGAGCATCCTGTTTGTTTAGGGTCTGCTACAACGCTTTAGACCAGGCATGGGCAAACTACAGCCCGGGGGCCACATACGTTTTAATCCGTCCCGCTGAACTTGAAAAAATTAAATGAATAAATCTTGTTAATGTTTTATTTTCCCTGCAATTCTAATGTTTTCCCACTAGATGGCACACTGTAGATACATTGGCTTTGTTGAAGTGGAGCACTGACCTATTACTCCACGTTTGCACTTAACCCTCTGACCCATCAGCCCTTCTGTAAAGATGAACGGACCTAAGAAAAGGAAAGTGGACAAAACAAGGCTCATTGAAACACATGGAAGTGTGCATATGGGCGCGGATAAGATGGAGTGGATCGTCAGCGACCTGTTACTTATATAAAAAAAAAAAAAGCTCAGGAACATGTCTGTTTAAACCTTCAATGTGAGTTATTTGTCTTATTTTTATATAGAGACGTTCACATTTAATATCAAAATATCACACAAACAAATTTGACACAATCTTTCTTATTTTTTATTATTTCATTTTTAAAACCAGGACAGAAAAACTGTGTCTTTCTGTAATTCCGTTTTGGTTTTAGAACAGAAAAACAAAAAAACAAGTCCGTTTTTTGGGGGGGGTTTTATTTTGTTTTGTTTTGAAACAGAATGATGAAAGAGCAAACCATACACGGATTAAAAATCCCATTAAAATTCCATTCTCTTATATGCTAATTTTAATTTCAAAACAAAATCAAAACAGCAAAAAATAGACCGTTATTTGTTTTCTGATTTTTGATTTGAAAACGAAAAATTGAATAACAAGTCGTTATCCATTTTCGGATTTTGGATTCTAAAACGGATCTAAAACTGATATGGAATGAACGAATGATACCCTGATAGTTACCGAAGCACTCCATCCATCTGCTCCTGGTCCGGCCCCTTTGTCAAATGTTAGAACCCATTGTGGCCCACGAATCAAAAAGTTTGCCTACCCCTGCTTTAGACTAACTTGCTAACCGCAACATCATCCAATCACTACTGCACAAAGATCATAAACCTTTAAAAAACATGAAAAGACATGCTGGTGAACAATGACCCCACAGGTTTCCTCTCCGTGTCTAATCCTCGCAGCAGTGAGGGGAATTCTAAGCTCCATTCATCATTTAAGGAGCCAACAGCTAAATCCTTGTCAGAGCTGAAAGAGTGATTCCTGTTGCTACTGTGCATCACCGACGCTGCTCCCCTGTGGCAGATTTTCCAACATACACTCCGAGAGTGAGAGACAGATTATTTTCAGCAGACTTGCCCTCTCCGGGGGGGCAATCTGTCTGTGTTACAGTGTTAGTCACAGGGATGAAGGTAGAGCGCTCAACAGCAGTCAGCAAAATTTCCCCTCTTATCTAAAGTGATATTAAGGTGAAAGTAATTACGCATATTATGTTAAAGTAAGTGAATGATTGTGGTGAGGCAAGTAATATCCTCCCTTATTTACCATTACTACTGTATCAGAGTGAAAAGAGAATGTGGGGAAAAGGTAGAAAGCAGCATGTTGGGACATTTTGAAAGTAGAAAACTGTCTCATTATGATACATTATACAGACTCCACAGAGCTGCAGCCTGAGAGAGTTGGTAATTTCACAACCACATGTGTATTGTTTAATCAGCATTGTTATCATTACCAGTCTTCCTCCTCCTCTCCTCTGCACTAAAGTGCTGAAGCAGGTGAATAACACTGTGGAACTTCACGATACTCAAGTGCGCCAGTCTATTGTACGATGAGGCTGAATCCAAACCACTCACCCCTCAATAATCTTTAATGATCAGCTAGTGGCCCTAAAAATAGATGGACCTTACTACAGCATTTCAACTGCACCTGTTTGTTTTTCACCAACCATATACCCACTTACTGATTCATCTTATTACTTTCTTACGAAGGTAATAAGACAGAGCGTCAGTTAGGCCTGTCACGATAATCAATAAATCAATCAATCGAACGAAAAATAAAAACGTCCTCGGTCAGTTTGCCAGCCTCGATAAACTGACACGTGCATGCATCTTTGTTTTCCTCCTCTCTTTCGACCAAAGAGGCTGAATGAGAAGATGGCTCACTACATCTATCTTTCCTAACATCAGGGTGCATAGGTTCTATAGTAGATTTATAGCAGAGTGAGCATCTGTCAAAAATGCGATCTTTGGGGTGAAGAAGGGGCTGCTCGCGCGTATACACGGAGAGAGCTGAAGCAACGTCCTGAGGGGTAAGGAGGAAACACGCGCTAATATGAGTGATGGCATGAAAGAGACAGTTCTTAAGCCGCCTGCCACAGTCCCAGTGTGGGAATATTTTGTTTTTTATCAGAATGAACAAAGTGTGAGCTCATGAACACCAACGAACTTTGTTTGAAAATAGTGGCGACGAAGAAGAAGGTGCAGCGGAGCCTTGTTCTTTGACAATCCGCTCTTACTGAGGCTTTTGGTCTGCAAAGTAAATAGAAATAAAAGCGCTAAATGGTGGGCGCTCAAAGACAGCTACATTGCCAAAGAAATGCAGCCCTTCAATACAGTTGAAAGCCAGAAATGTTAAAAATGTTTGACAGACAGTACGGATTGACTGGGAAAAGTACATGTTACAAACAATTCAGGAACTGTATTAACTCCCTTTTATTTAGGCTATAGTTTTTTTGCTGTTTTTTTTTTTTTGGAGTTCCATTTTTTCTTTAGAGACAGGGTCTATGTTTTATTGTTTTTGATTAGAATTAATTATTTTCATTGACAAGTATTTTTTTCTAAGAGAGTCCATTTTATTTTCATTGTATTTTTTTCTCTTTCTTGTTTGTTAAATTTATAATATTTTTGGTTTATTTTATTTAAAAGATCCTGACCTTTTAATTACAGTTAAATACTCTTAAGAAATTAAAGTTTCTTGCTTTTGATATGGTGTACTCACTTTATTATCCCATTTATCATAATTACATCAATGGATAAATGGGAAAAAAAAATCAAAGTAATATTGACAATAATATCGTTTATTGGCAATAATATTTTGGAAAATTATTGTCTAGCAAAATCTGTTATCGTGACAGGCTTAAAAATGATGCTGAAAGATGCACTGAATAAAAAGTGTGTGTTGTTTTACTCATAGTTACACTCGATGCCTGATTTAATACAGATATAAATCTGTTACAATCACATCAGGGCTGCAACTAACGATTATTTTTAGTGTCGACTAATCTATCAATTATTTTTTCGATTAGTCGATTAATCACGATTATTTTGAGTTTCAACCCAATTTGGCCTTTAAAAGGTGCAGACCTTTATAATTTAACCTGTGTTTTGCATTTTTACTGCATTTACCCAGAGTTAGGTTCTCACCTCTGATTGGTCAGCCCTGTGTCACGTTTGTTTGTTTGTTTGTCTTTATTTCATTCATGATGACGTGAAAAAATATAAGTACTAGGCTATACAAAAAATAAATAGGCTAAATCTCAAACTGAATGAAGCAGGTAACAGGGAAATCAAGTTGTTGTACGCAGTGTTGGACACACCGCTTATTAGTGACCTTGGCCTTGTTTTCTAATGTTTATTTGCTCATTGGGGCTTTGCTCTCTGTATGATCCCGTCTGACTCTCCCCCAACTCTCCATGACAACGCGTTAAGTTTCGTTTCTCTACATGCGCTACTTCCACTTCGCTCATGCACACTCCGCCCCTCCTCCTCCCCGCTGAGTGTTACCGCTGCAGTGTGAGCTTGAGAGTGATAAATTTCCTCTCTTTTCAAAAGTTAGGGGAATTTTTTACACTAGTTTGTCGCTTAGATCCTGAAAAACTGTTGGTAACAGAGAGTGAAGGAGACTCTCTAGTAGGGCTGCACGATTATCGCAATCGCAATCGCAATCGCAATGTCAGCACACGCAATTACGTAATCGCAAAAGAGGATATCGCAATCGCAATCGCAATGTCAGCACATGCAATTCAGGTTTTTCTCCATGATAACCAAGCAAGCCTGTAGACTCATCATGACACAACTTTTTTTATTAAATCGCAAGCACAATCGCAATCGCAATATTGTCCACCTAATCGCAAATCGCACCTTTTCCCAAATCGTGCAGCTCTACTCTCTAGATCACGTTATCAGACGCTAAACTCCGGGAGCTGTGAGGCTGTCCAAGCCAGGCTGTCCGTCAGTGCACAGCGCTCTCTGGAAGCGGAGATTTTTCCTCATCAATATTCCTCACGTATGAACTTAGTGATCTTTTCCCATAAAGGTATCCAATAACACAGCACCTCATGGTGTGAACTAAAGTTACAAATGAGTATTACCCCGTGGTATTTGATTTCACCATGTGACAACCACAATAAAAACAATAATACGACGCGTCGACTATTAAAATTTGCGTCGATGAATTTTTTTCGTCGACGTAGTCGATTATGTCGACTAATCGTTGCAGCCCTAAATCACCAAAATGAATCCATCAAAATGGAAAAAAAAAATCAGCAATAATATTTTGGAAAATTATCGTCTAACAAAATGTTCTCGTGACAGGCCTAGCGTCAGTGAAAGGCAAACCTCTGAGTGCTTTATCCATGTCTAATGGAGTTATAATGCATGACTGACGGCTCGACCTGCTGGGAGAAAAAGGCCTCTGGTAGCCCCTCAGGCCGTCGCCTCAGGCTTATTGCAGAAGAAATTCTCAAGTGTTTCATAATTTCATTCATAAACGGCGAGTTTTTGATCAATGAGCTATAGCATAATGTCTTTTTAGCACTGGGTCAACTTTCCACATCATCACTATTTTCATCCTTAAGGGATATCTTGCCTATCACAGATAACAGACAGTTGTGTTGTAATTTAAACACTAGTCAATACAGCAGCACAAAACAGCTAAAGAGAGACAGTTTAAGCTGACAAGATCAGGAGGAGAAACATAAAAACTCCCATCTGTAAAGCACTGTTGCATCCACAGAGTGCTTCAAGCCTAAATAGTCTCGATAAACGTGGGAAATAGCTCCTTTATTTCATTTTATTTTATTCCTTTATTCCTGGGCGCGGGTCTCTGAGGAGCACTGGCATCGATTGCTGATTTAATGAAAGCTTCTGTTCCTCTCCCCCATTCCTCACTCCTCCTCCAGGTCACTCTGCTTAAAATGCCTCCGTTAATCAGATTTCTGTTAAAAGCCGTAAATAGAATCAGAGGTCTGGTGCCAAGAAACACTCTGCTTTACTTTGCTCTTCACTCTGTCTCATCCTTTTCAACATTTTTTGAAACTGCTCTCCTGAATTTGTGTGGATCCTGTTCTATGGTTCAAGTTGTGCTCAAAGGAAAGTGCTTTTTGCCAAAAGAATCACATTTCCTTAACCCCTGGATGGGGTTTGAACTAGGCAGACAAGCAAAGTCTCAGTTAAACATTGATATAAGGGACTCACTCAGGAAGCTTCAAGTAAATGATTTGCTGTCTAATTGTTTTTTAAGTAACTTTTATGCAACATAAATAACTTATGTTGTGTTTTACAACGGCTGTGCAGAAATATGTCTTAGTTTAAACCATTTAATTAATTAAAGGAATTTAATAAAGTTTAAAACCAGAATTACTGCTTTAAAACCAAATTTCTGTAAATGTGAGTTGAAACCAAATTTAATATTCTGAATCAAATTTTCATCACACAGCAAAAGTTTAGACCTCGCAGTAATTGAAAGCTTTATTAAGATTTTACAATGATTACCAAAAGTCTTCACGGCTTAAGATTCAGGGTCATGGGTCATAACTGTCTTTTAAAGGTTGTTCTGTATTGATAGGAGGGAAAATGCAGGCCAAATTTCAATGTAAATTCTCCAGACAACTGCTATACACCTGTGCCGATGTAAAACCTGTCAAACTTTTTCCAGGTGTAAATGCCTTTAACTGGAAACAGCGTTTTCACAACATGTATATGACTGTGACTCGACGACACGCCACAAATAAAAGCCCCCGTGCCTTCAGAACTGTGATTTTTTTTCCCAGAATTCCAGATGACATTAAACTGTACAGGGCTCTTGTACATGTGACCAAAACTGCGTGGACTAAAACTTACATTTGTGGAAGGATCGTGGTCAAAACCAATAGGAGACAGAACTCGGGCAGGTCTTTGCTGTTGACCATTTTCAGCTCTATGCACAGCAGAATTCTGCACCGATGCGTGCACATAAGACACGAACCTACTGGAGAAAATCGATTCCAACCTTACTTTGATCATTAATCAGAGTTTATAGAGATGTGTTATCATCAGCTTTGTGTTTCTATGTTGTAATGATGCACATGTCATGAAAACCTTTGTTTTCATGACATGTGTTAATAGCACAGTGTTAATATCCATATATAAAGACAGCATGAGCAGAAGTCCCCCCTGTCCTGTCACTCTGTGTGGTTTATCTAAACTTCGTCCTGATCAGTCTGTGGAAAATCTAACGATGATCAGGCTAACGTGTTTCTACAGGACTCACCTTTCTGCTGTCTCTGAGACAGAAGTTACAGTTTGTCTATCTTTCCCCTCATTCTTTAAAAACCAACAGAGGAGTTTTCCTCCAGCTTTTGTAGAACAAACCTGAAAACCTGTTAGCTTTCGTACCACTGTTACCAAAATCTAGATCTTTCACTGATTATTTCTTGTGTATGCTAAAGGATCTCTTGAGAAAAAAAATACTTCACTTTTCTTTTAGCAGATACACAGCACTTAAGACTGCCATGAGGGCTAATCATCACATTGTTCCTGATGAATAGCCAGCCAAAATGATTATGCACTCAACAAAAACTCTTAATTAGCAAATGCCCCTCAATCAAGTATCTAAATTACATTTGTACAGTTCAGTGGTTACTGACCAAAAGGAGGATTCTTGAGCAGTAAAGAATACGCCGGCCCATAAATGGTCCCATCGAATGGGTGACCACTCACTGAATGAATCATGTCCTGATAATTAAATTGTATGGCATACCCAGAGTGTTAACTTTAGTGGATGCACATTGAGCGGTTCTGACTTCTCAATGGGCTTTTAAAGAAATTAAGTGATGGGCTTGGACAATAATTTCTCTTTTCTGGGTCATTGATTGTTCTCTTTTTTGGCTCCTCCAGGCCCATTTTGCTCCTCTAGTTTGCTTTCAGGGATTCAGCCTTATCCTCATAACCTAAGACCAGTCAAGGGAATAAAAAGAGATACATGAGACTGAGCAGTCACGGCTGTTACTTTTGAAATATTGGAGTGATAAAATATTGGCAGGTTTTTTTGTTTTAGAAATGAGATATTATTATTTACTGAAGCATGTAAACATATACTGCTTGGAGAGAAAGTGAGAAACTTCAGATGAGATAAGATGAAAGACCAAAACCCATCTGGACCACCAAGTGTTAACATTTTCTTAACATTTTCATCTGTCTCTAAGTGATTTTCAAATCAATATGATGAAAATGATTTGGCCTGTCACGATAATCAATAAATCAATTAACCAAACGATTAATAAAAACGTCCTCGGTAAGTTTGCCAGCCTCAATAAACTGACACGTGCATGCATGTTTGTTTTCCTCCTCTCTTTCGACCAAAGAAGCTGAATGAGAAGATGGCTCACTACATCTATCTTTCCTAACATCAGGGTGCATAGGTTCTATAAAAGATTTATAGCAGAGTGAGCATCTGTCAAAAATGCGATCTTTGGGGTGAAGAAGGGGCTGCTCGCGCATACACACGGATAGAGCTGAAGTGAGCGTCCTGTGGGGTAAGGAGGAAACACACGCTAATATGAGTGATGACACGAAAGATACGGTTCTTAAGCCGCCTCCCACAGTCCCAGTGTGGGAATATTTTGTTTTTTATCAGAATGAACAAAGTGTGAGCTCATGAACACCAACGAGCTGATATGACGATTGTTTGAAAATAGTGGCGACGAAGAAGAAGAAGAAGAGGGAGGTGCAGCGGAGCCTTGTTCTTTGACAGTCTACCCTTACTGAGGCTTTTGGTCTGCAAAGTAAATAGAAATAAAAGCGCCAAATGGTGGCAGTCAAAGACAGCTACATTGCCAAAGAAATGCAGCCCTTCAATACGGTTGAGCCAGAAATGTTAAAAATGTTTGACAGACAGTACGGATTGACTGGGAAAAGTACATGTTACAAACAATTCAGGAACTGTATTAACTCCCTTTTATTTAGGCTATAGTTTTTTTGCTGTTTTTTTTTTTTGGAGTTCCATTTTTTCTTTAGAGACAGGGTCTATGTTTTATTGTTTTTGATTAGAATTAATTATTTTCATTGACAAGTATTTTTTTCTAAGAGAGTCCATTTTATTTTCATTGTATTTTTTTCTCTTTCTTGTTTGTTAATTTTTTTTATATCTTTTGTTCATTTTTTTATTTAAAAGATCCTGACCTTTTAATTACAGTTAAATACTCTTAAAAAATTAAAGTTTCTTGCTTTTGATATGGTGTACTCACTTTATTATCCCATTTATCATAATTACATCAATGAAAAAATGAAAAAAAAAAAAAATCAAAATAATACTGACAATAATATTGTTTATCGGCAATAATATTTTGGAAAATTATCGTCTAGCAAAATCTGTTATCGTGACAGGCCTAAAAATGATACTGAAAGATGCACTGAATAAAAAGTGTGTGTTGTTTTACTCATAGTTACACTCGATGCCTGATTTAATACAGATATAAATCTGTTACAATCACATAACATCTGGTATCAGGCCAACTCTTTGTTCTAATAAAATGAATTTCTCCCTGAATGATACATAAGTTGTACTCTCATATATCTTATATCAAGACTAGGGATGCACCAATTTTACTTTTCTGGTCCTGATATTGATACCAATACCTGGACTTTGGGCATCGAATGATACCGATACTGATCTGATATCAGTGTTAAATAATAACCTGCATGCCCGACCATTGGGTTAAGACTGGCAATGTTTTTTTCATAAAAGACAAAGAATGAAAACATACGAAATTACCAAAGTTAATCTTTATCTGAACTACAAATTTTTCTAAATGTTTAATAGCAGCATGGTCAAAACAATGCCCCAGAACTCACAGAAATGACTATTCAATTGTAAACTTTTATACCCTGAAGACTAAATAAAAGTTTAGGCTTAGTGTCAAGGTCAGACCCATTGTTTTACCACTAGCTTTGAGGGGCAGGATTGGATCAGTGCATCTCCAATTGTGACACTCAACAGGCTACTGCAGAAAGACTATGCAGACCTTAAAGGCCTCTTCATAAAGGCTTAGAACAGGCACCAGCACCAGCTGTTATATTCAGATTCTAATTTTGTATTTGTATTTTTGTTTTTATGTATGTTTGTATGTGTTTATTTATTTTTTTTTAATCTATTTTACTCCTTTGGGGGGGCTTCTCTGATCTCAAAAATTTTCCAGAAGCTGTTAGTATTAATCTCAACATTGCTGAATGCCCAGCAGGATTGTAATGAGTAAGCAACGGCGATTGTGACTTCCCTCCTCCCCACTGGCAGTATCTGCCATTTTACACTGTTTTTGTAGTGATCCAAATGTTTCATTTTTTTCTTTCTCAAAATCAAATTTTCCTCTGATTGATACATAGAACTGTAGGCGAGCGCCATTCCTCATCTAAAAATCAGACTACCTGCCTCTCCTGATGAGTGATCGATCCTGCACAGTCTGAAACGTGAAATTACTCATAAAGACTGATTATGGCCAAATCCAAACCCTCCTCCTCTGAATCCTGTACATATCATCAAAAAAGGCTTTCAGGAGTCAAGCAGCCATATGATAGACGAGCATTTCCAAGCACGAGGCCAGGGTATTGTGCGTGCCATGAAGCTTATTTTATAGGGTCCATGATAGATGTTGTTTAGAGCGATTTAAGCGGCCCTTATGCTTGTGTCAGCATCTGACCCCTCTGCAGTGATAAAGCTATCAGAAAGAGAGAGTAGAACCACAAGTGAAATATGGAGGGAGGGACATGGGTGCCAGATAAACTCCTGCATACTGGGCACCCACCCAGCTCGGGGAGGGGAAAGCCTTCAGTCTTATCTGCATAAAACTTGAGTGGGTGGGCAGACAGAGTGGGTTCAATGCAAAAGCCTGAAGTTACAGACAGTTCAACTTCAAACACTTTGTTTGAATCAGATGTAATTTCCCAGAGAAACAGCCGTTTGACTGCTCACTGCATCAATCAGACACATTTAAACCACATTTTGACTCAATAATATAACTCATTAAACCAAACTCAAAACACAGAAACACTGAATATGCATCAGCAATAAATGAGCAATGTCATTTTGAGTGCTGGATTAACACACTTATTCAACGGGGATGTTGGGGAAAGTGTGTTGGAGTTTTAATGAGTTTTGGCATTTAAAAAATAAAAGTGGACGATCTGAGGCGTATAAGGCGAAGGTCTTCGACGTGTCCCCCTGAATGTGTACAGAGGTCTGACGTTTGGAGTAATTTTACTTGAGCATGAGATAAAGACAAATCAAAAGGTGACAAATGCTGCAGGGGGAAAACAACCTCCTTGGCCAAGCAAATCTGCTTTGCAGATTGAATTTCAAAAAGGAAAAGCTTCAGCTGTCCTCAGGTTCAAAAACCTGTCAAGTCTAGCTACAACACAGTCATCCCCTTCCCCAAGTTGTGCCAAACACACCTAAACTCTGCAGCATGTCTGTTTTGTAAAAATAGAAATTAGGTGTTTAAAACAAAGAATGTAATATATGTGTGTCCATCCTCATTTGTTTCTGATACAGAGTCAATGGTCACTTATAGACTGTACAATAAATGGACGTAGTCTCCGTGATTTCCCCCGCCAGTTTCTGAAATGGATTTTTGAAGCAGATCGGCTGGCGGATGTTGGAGGTTGGGCAGGTTCAAGTCTCCACACTGACAGCTACAGGGCGCTCGGAAAAAATGTTGGAAAATAGAAAAAAAATAACCCCCTGTACAGGGTGTGCTGATAGTGAAATCAAGCCTTTTTTGTACCAGGCTGTAAATTTGTGTACTTATGCTATGAAACAGCTTTTTTTTGGTGTGTATGGGACTGCCACATTGTCTCATATTTTAAGATGGGAGCTTGCTGCTTGTGGTCACCATATTGGTAACACTGAAATCAACCTAGCTTTGCTCAGGTTAGAATAAGGTGAAGAGGTGGACCAATAGGGTGCCCTCCTGTTAGTCATGTTGGCCATGCCCTTATATGGGCAAAACTTGTAGATTTAACAACTTCATAAATTCACTTCTCACATCCTCAGAGAGACTACTAAGCATGTAGCAGATACTGGTGTATTTTCCAGTCTGCTCTGTTTTCACAAGCTTTAATGGTTACAGTGCATCATAAGGTTTCTGTGTGTTCTGGAAAGCATGTAAATTATCATTATGTTTACCTGTGAGATCACTAACAGGATCTTATAGCCTGAAGCTGATGTGAGTATAACCCATTACAGCTAATTAACTTACATCAAGGCCTTCTTTATAGTCCTTTAGAAACAATCAGGGGGATTTGTCTGCCTTTCTCAAACTTAGACCTTTGGCATGGTTAATAAATTTGACTGTTTGTTACACTCAGATCACAAGCCATGTTGTTAGATCACATCAGAGAATCCGTCAGTTAATATGGGGAAAAAAAATGAGGTAATTTGAGTGGATGCAGCTTAATTCAGTCACTGCTCTTATTAACTTTAACACCTGAGCCTCAAAATAAGGCTTGGTGCATTGATTTACAAATTATTTACAGTACAAGCCTCAAATCATGCCCAAAAAGTAAAAAGAAGACTACATACATGAGCTATTTCACGTGCTGCGCAACACGCACTTTCACATATACAGTACAAACGCAGCACGGTACTCTGTTCTAAAAAGTTTATTACACACCATCAACGATGAATTTGGCACATATTTTACAAATTAGACTACAAATTAA
The DNA here is from genome assembly GCF_033239565.1 of Halichoeres trimaculatus. NCBI lineage: Eukaryota > Metazoa > Chordata > Actinopteri > Labriformes > Labridae > Halichoeres > Halichoeres trimaculatus. The sequence continues at coordinate 29,212,757 of NW_027437181.1, forward strand.
CGTTACCATTTTTCACATGAAGTTGCCCCTTCAGATGCTCCTTCAGTCCCAGAATCATATAGAAACCTCAGTGGAGGTTTTTATAACTCAGGAGGATCTTCTTTTTGGGCATTTTTAGGAGACTTTAGCTCTGTTATCTCTGTGCGCTCCTGCCATGCATCTGCTCTGCACTCATGTGTGTATCCGTAGCCTTCCTTAAATGCCTGAGTGAAATTACCATGAAAAAAACCCACACCAACTGAAAAAGCACAGTCTTTGCTTTCACTAACTGTTGGAATTTTACCGATTGAGCAAACTATTTAGGAATAACAGTCCTTCAAAGTGCAATGTCGGCGAAGACACATCCGGTGTTAAACGTTAAAGAATGATTAAACAGTGTGAAGCAAAAAAACATCAAAACAAGAATATAAAGCTAAAAAACCCTCATGTCCGAGTGAAAACAGCTTTCAACTGGCTTGAAGTGAGTGAAAAGGCAGGAAACAGAGGACATGGAAATGATTTAGTGCTGTACTGCAGGTGAGGAAAAGTGCTGGCACAAAACTATTCTTCACCTTATAGAGGTTACTCTTTTAGGAAGGTATTATAAACCCAATGGGACATTAACCCCACCTCCCCTCTCTCCTCCAAAGCTCTATAATACACACGCTGGCCCAGATGAGTAGTTGGTGTTGTCATGTGAAATTGAGACCTATTGGTTGTAATCAGGAAGTGCGACAGGCCTGTCCCCTCTAAGAGCAGGTCACCTCTACTCCCCCACCCTCTTCCTCTTCTGCTCCGTTCAGCCTTCATGAGCCCCATGTTTTATTCCCCATTTCTGTCCACACACATTGGCCCTGTCATTTTTCAGCCCGCTGACTGATTACTGGTTACACTGTTCAGCCAATCTCCACTTACAGCTCCTTGTCTTCCCTGGCTTTATGACATTATTACATGTCTTTATCACCGCCATCAATACTCCTGGCCCCATAGAGAGATGTTTCAACAGCCAGTCCAGACCTGGCACAAACACTGAACAGAGCACACACATCTTCTACACACACTATACAACAGCAGAGAGTGGACAGAGAGATACAGTGTTAGGCCTTAAACTGGAATAATGGATCATGTATTCAGCATGATCACATTATTATATCTGATTTTCACTATTCAAGTGGTGGTTACTTCTCTCCATCCTCTGACTCAGTCTGGGAGATCTTTTTTTTTTCTGTCTGGCTGCACAAACTTGACCACGTTAACAGCAGTTCAATACTTTGACTAGCCAAGCATGTGTGAAATTAGTAATGAGATTCATAATGCTCCAACTCAAAATTAAATTCAGTTGAAAAATCAATGGAAACACGGGGTGGTTCCTTCATCACCAAGTCTAATAGATGAATAAACACAGAGGAGAGGTGAAGCTAAATCACATGAAGGGACAACGGAGAAGAGAGGGAGATGATATATGGAGCTACAGAAAGAGATATCTCTGTTCACTGTGCAGGGTTATACACTGATTTACTCGGGTTATTAAAATACTTTAGAGTAGAAAAACTGATTATTAAAGCTCAAACTCATTTGAAGGAGAAAGAGAAACTGTTGATTTAGTGATACATCCTGGTCCGCTTGACTTGAGATAACTTGTTAAATGTTAAAGCTAAATTTCAGGTTTTTAATTGAACAAACACAGTGCTCTTAAAGGGGTCTCCTTTGAAACTGCACTTTCTGCCTGGTTTTTCAAAATTGACAGCACAAATTTTCATTGACTGTGAGGCAAAAAAATGTAGAGCTCCCTCTGCTGACAGGCTGCAGGTGATGTTTGGGTTCACTCTAAAATTATAATGGCTCATCAGGGCTCTACACCAACTTTTTCACCGGTAGCACTGATGCAGCTAACTTTCTCAGTTGGTCGCATGGTGCAAGATTTAGTCACACCCTTGTGTTTTTTTTTTTATTTACTGGGGATATGAAGTTTGTCTGCAACAAGCACTGGCAGACAAAACCGGTTATTTATTTTATTCAACTTTAAAAGAAGCCAACAAAAAGGCTTTCTAAGTAAAAGCAAGAAAAACCACGCACAAGCATGTGTTTACACATCAGGGTTATTATAGTTAACAAAATACATTTAAGTTGGAATACAAATAAAAACAAGGCTTTGCATTAAACGACAATTAAAAGTTGTAATGTGAGTTGACAAAGCTAGCTCAAATAAACTAAAATTATGGAGGAAATGTCTTTAGTTTTCATCTTTGTTACTGTGTCTCATAAACTCTTTATATCAAACAGACCTACCAATCAGGAGAGCTGACAGGCTGCCAACACTCCTGATCCTAGGAAGGAAGTCTCCCACTTTTTAACCCTTTTTCCCGCTGTTGATTTCGACTTGTGATTTCTGCTGATTATTCCCCAGTTTCAAGTATGGTCGTCTAATCTCTAAATATTTTTTAAGTCGAATTAACTTCTGCACTTGTGCCTTATATCAAAAACTCAAAGAATATCCACCCCTCTCCTGTAGTTGGTTTGATCAAAAGATGCTGCGTGAGACCTTCTCTGACTGTGGTCACTCAGACACACAGACACAGGTAGCAGTGTAACACTCATTGATGAGGAGTTTATCACAGCCTTAGCTGTTTTTTTTAAACGCGTTAACATGATAGGACATGAGTTTTACTCCTACACTGGTTAAAAAGTTGATTCATCCTGTGGTTAGCCCTGATTTCTCTAACAGCTCTGACGCGCTCTCACGCAGCATCATCTTCAATAAGGAGAGGGTAGAGCTGCGTGAATCTTAAGGTGAGGAGTCCGACTGTTACATCATGAAGTTCTGTCTGTCTTGGGTGTGTGATGCTCATACGCCCTGCGCGTGTACTCGACAGCGCACTCTCCTCAGAACAGTAGAGAGTGCAGGTGGAGGAGACTGACGAAGTCAGAGGAAAAGCGGGCAAGTTCCACCAACAATGTCTTATACAGAGCCAGGTGGAGAAAATATTAGAACATATGTACTCGAACAAACATGATCAGGTGAGAATTTTACTCGCACACGCTGGAACAAAAGTTGCATGTGACCATTTGCATCGTGTTCATAGTTCAGTTCACTGAGATGAACTTCACTTAAATGAACTTGTTCATATTCATATTTCGTTACAGTCAATTCTGAACTAAGTTTACGGTTCAAAAAATGAACCTTAAGCTGCACCTTAATTCTCCTCAGTAAAGCCTTCTCAGCTACAGTCCTCGGCCTTCACTCACACTGACATTACCTGAACTAAATTAACTGCCTTATTTAGATATTACATTTATAAGACAAGAAAATCTCAGTTGAACATATTAAAACATTTTTAGCTTTGAAAACTTAGAAATAAACACAAAATTATCACTTGTTGACTGAAAAACAGGATGACCCGCCAAGTTATCTCTAGACGGGTTTTGGCCACACCAGTGCCATAAAACAGTCTACTCAGTCCTGTGGCTTCACATCTCACAACAGAAAGAAATAAGCTAAAGTTGTCAGTTCCATACTGCAGATACTAATCATTACTTCATGGCTCCTCATGGCGGTGCTGATGACGTGAATGAAAGGAACGAAAACAGAAGTATATAGGTTAAAAAATTAAACCGGTGACTAATAGATAAAGTTGGTTTCCCAGAGAAGGTTATGCACTCTTCTCTTCAAAGGTGGATAACAAACCACGTGCTACGATGCTGAAAAGCTGCGTGTATTTCCACACATGAATCTAATAAATCTCAATCTAAATAAAAACTAAATTTCAAAGTTTTATTTAACCAACCAAAGATATGTTTGTGTGTTGTCAGCACTTCAATATCTTGACAGTCATACTCACATCATTCAACGGGCAAAAGATAGTTTCAGAGGCGGCATGAATATTGAGTTAACAGTTGAAGGCAGGTAAGATACACAATACGGTTTGCATAGTGAGTTTCTGTTGTTAAATCCCAGCATGATATAGCTCACTGTCTACAATAGTTATAACGATACCCCCCTAAAAAAATAATAATTAGCTACACAGAATTTTAAAAAATGGTATTTAGTCCATTTTTTTTATTTTCAAGAGATTCAACCAAAAAAATGACACTTCAGGCCAATGAGTGGGATCATTCATCCAGTCACTTCATTGCGCAAAGAATCTATTTGAAGAAAAAAAAATCAATCTAAATGAATAAAACAACCTGAAAATGCAACTTTTTTACAGCTTACATTGTTGTCTTTTATTAAACAACGATAGTAATGTTTTCAAGTAACGGACAATGCAAGAATCACAACTGAACACTGAATACGTCTCAAGCATTCAGCAATATTTTAGCACCTGAGCTGCTGTACCTACAACCTTGCATAAGGCTTATTTTAGGTCAAATATTAATTTATATTGAACGCTTCGCTATTTCTTTGGAGCTTTTTGGCGTGTAATTTCTATTCATGTCAACAACAGCAGCAGCATATTTCAGTCTGAGCGGAAACCTCCTCCATCTCCTGTGAAGGACTCAAAGCAATTACCACATGTCAGCAAGCAGCAGAGTAAATATGCGTCGCTTAATAAACATTAAAAAACGTTAAAGGAAAAATGAGAAACACTTATCTGTGTTTTTTTGCTCAAATTTGACTCAAAGTAGTTCTATGTGTATGCGTTTGTGATAGTGTTGGTTATTTAAGTGCAGTCATGCATCCCTGCCTGAGTGTGTGTGTGTAACTCTGTATGTGTGTGTTTGAACACATAGAGTAAGTTGATTGAAAAGGAGAATTTTAACATGAGAGAAGTGTAATCTCTGTCTCACAACAGGCTGTCTGAATGTCAGAGGAGCCCTGCTCTGGCGGCAATTACTATTGACATCACGCTAATTGTGGCTGAATAATTAATCCTTACTGTTGTGGAGAACAGGGATCTGAAAAGGTGAGCCGGATGTGGCCGGGCTGAACTCTTACACAGTAGAATGGGGACTAATTGGATTTAGGATCACTGTGTTTATTGGATGAATACAATTTCACCCATTCCAGTTCAGGTCATGTTTAAGGAGGCACGGTAGCCATAATTAGACTCCCAAGACCACAACATACCAATTAATAACAATTACAGTATGAATTCAAATATTCACACACAGGGTTTTAATGCTATTCACTGTTATTGGATATGCACGGCTGCATTCGTCCCATAAAACATGATGTAGTCTGGATGAGTGAATGAGCGCTGTGAAACTTGGACTGCCTATTTCTAGTACTTGTCTGCCCTCTATTGGAGAAAACAGAGAAATGTCTTTCTACTGCCAACTTTCACGAAGCCTGGATCACAAATTTATTTGAAAAGTTGAATTCAAATCTGCTGATTTTTCTATTGAAACAAAATCAAAAACAACAAACAAAATATTGTCTGCAAACATGGGCGTTTTTTTTTAAATCAAATGACTTAAGACTAGTATAGTAAATGCACTGTGTGATCTTTAACCTGACCTTAATCAGTCGTGTAAGACATAAAGATGATGTCTCTCTGACACCATCCTGTTACGATCCCCTTCCTGTCTCAGAGGCTTTTCTGGGACAGGATGTGAAGGGAGATAAGTGTGACAGAGGTTTCTAATGAGCTGACACCAGCAACCACTTCCAACATTTGATCAAACTAAACTTCTGGTGAAAATGTGGTTTGGTGAATGACAGCAGCAGGAGGTGGTGACTCGTCCTGCCTGAATGAGGCCTCTGTTTAGACGTTTACCTATTTTCATTGGTTTGACCTCCTGAGGTTTCACTGTCAGTGGAAAGTTGACTCATCAGTGCATTTTGTAATGAGTCATGAGCATCAAACAAGACTGACTTTGTTTAGGAGTTAAAAGTTCAACTCTGCCTCCTCTTCTGCACACACTGTCTCTGAAGTACAACACAGGATGGCTCAGAGTGTTTCTGTACAGTAAGTCAATGGTGCCATCTAGTGACTAACTCTGCAAAAGCTTTTAAGACACATTTGCTCCTGTAGTGTAAGGAGCATTTTCATGAATTTGAAAACTGTCGATTGAAGGCATCATTTTATATTGATACTGTTAAGTGTATCAAATCATACGATGGAAACAAACTACAGTAAACGGAGAACTCTTCTCAATGAGATGATGTGTTGGTTCTGTTTCATGACTATCATTCTTCTGAGGGTTTAGATGAACTACTCTGTAGACAGCTGAACCAAAGAAACTGAAAACTGTACACTCTGGCATTTGTGTGGATGTTCAAATATGTCTCACCAGCTTTATGTAATAATATTCAACAAAACTCCTGCTCCAGCTTCCACCCACATCAGGGCTGGGTATCACCACTGATTATATAAACTAATGCAAATGGTATTGATACAACTATATTTTCGGTGAATTTGAATTCTATTTATTATTCAATAATTCAGGGATATTTAATTAAACAAAGAGATCTCAGATAACTAATGCTCTTAACTGTACCAGGAATTTAACCATGCATACCATAAAAAATACATTAAGAATTCAATACTGACTCCTTTAGATAGCACACTTAAGTGGAACAAAGACTCCACAGTGAGTGAGTACTGTTGCACCTGATAAAAATAATATGCTTTCTTTAATGAAAATACAGTACATATCATAATATTATCTATATCTGTTAGAGGTGTCCCAGTCCGATATTAATATCGGATATTGGTCCGATATCAGCAAAAAAAAACAAATATCGGTATCGTATCGGAATGCATCTAAAATCTCCGATATAAGCACTTCAATATAAGCAGTCCATTCCAGACTCTGCTCCTGCTGTTTTTATTTGATTTATTTAGGTTATTTTCTGGGTCTTCTAATTTATTCTTTATTTTATTCAATTACTAGTATTTTTTATGTTTAACGTTAAAATTTCTGTTACCCATTGGTTGATAATAAATGGGTCAGTTTTTGCTCATACCTACTGTTGCTGACTACTGTTCTTTGTTTGACTAATATCACTTATTTAAGCCTTTTCTAACATGACGGACAAACTACAAAATAAGTCATAAGAGTATGTACGTTTAATGCTGATATTGTATCGGATTAATATCGGTATCGGCCAATACTCAATGCTGCAGTATCGGTATCGTATCGGAAGTGAAAATGTAATATCGGGACATCCCTAATATCTGTAAAGTCATGGAGGTAGCACTGTCTAGGGACCGTAACGTGTACATTTCAAAAGGGTAAATGTACTTTAAGGATACAACAGATTATGTGTCTGACTGCAAGTGATAGGTTTTTGCAGTTTTATGAAACTTATCTTTTAAGTTTTTACTGGATTATAATTGTCACTAATGACAGCACTAACTGGTTGGGAAAGTAACAACAATATTAAACCCCTCAGTGTCACTACCTGTTTGTATCACACACCAAAACAGAAATGTGGCACCCAACTGTGGCACCATTTGGTACTGCAATAGTGTCACCACATCTAGACTCACTGTGACAATACAAGACCTTGCTGCCCTAGCTGGCCTTAATGTATCACATGTCTACCACTGTCGCTACATTTTGAGTAGTAAAAGTGAATAAGTTTGATTTTGGTTTGCATTTAAAAAACAAGACTAATTTAAGAATAGTTTTCAGTGCTTGAATACTGGTGTCTTTATGCATTTGGTAATTCATTTTCTGTCCCAAAGAAGAGCCAAAGTGACATTCAGACTCAAAACTTACAAAACATACCTTCTGTGTTTTGCATTTTGTGATGTTCACTCTAATTAAAGGCAATATTTCAAGTCATAAGTTCCATCATTTAAGATTTGTTTTAAATATTATCGAAATATTAAGAAGTCTCTTCTTGTTCTGTAGGCTGAGTGTAGTGACACCCCTTGTGGCCAGATATTAGTGCACAAGTGCTGGTCTATGAAGACAGAGGATGGTCACCCATCATCAGAAAGATCCAGTTGGAAGTGGATCCATCAGTATTTAACCTTCCACATAGAAATATATTTAAATCAGAGAAAACATTGTTTTCAACCCAACATGGCACTCAACTATTTCACAAGCACTGAAAGAGATGAGGTGAAGGTTTGGGTCAACACTTTTCAGTAATGTTGATTTCATAAATTTCATGGTGTTTGAAACTACCAGCTCAGAATTCAGTGTCACAGAGATGTAAACTAAAAACAAACTGGCAGCAAAAAGTGAAATATGTCTTCAAAAGTCTATTTTAGGAGTTGAGCCATAACAGGGCCTTACTTTCACAAAGTTTTTCAACAGCTCTTGCTGCAGCATTAGCTTTTTGGGCTGTTTGTCCAAGCATCGAAACGATTCATAAATTCTATAAAATGTAAATGCCTTTCATATAATCCACTGACCATTTATCCATTTGATTAATTTAGATGAGATTTCACTGCATAATGGATGTGATACCCAATTCCGTTGTGATGAATTGTTTGTTCAAAGGTTTTTGTTTTTTGAGGAGAGTCAAAAAATTTTGAGGAACATAGAAAAATTTTAAGAATTGGTGTATGATAGAGATTAGACTGCAAAGCACAATTTTGAAAATTCAAGCAATTTCAAGAGAATTGTTAAAAGCCCATCCATGCATTATCTCAAAACAGTCACAATCACACACACCATAACCCTCAGTCCTGTGCAGGCATTTCAACTGAGCGTCACTCACAAACATGTCTGTTTGGGGGAAAAGAACCATGAAAGTTGTATGTGTGCTATATTCTCTGCACATGTTGCAAACACACGTTTGCATGTTTACAGATCTAAGAACTAACAGAAGGAACGATGGATCACTTTCAGTACACTACTCACAGTCTCTGTTACTACCTCCAATATAGGCTTGGTGGCGGGATGACTTTATTCCATTGCTTCAAAGACTTTTACATTGAAAGTGAAATGATATGGGGGCTTAAATATCCTAACGTAAAAACAAAAGAAGGACTGATCTTCCAAACTGCCTTGAATAAGTAAAAAAAAAAATTTAAAATGTGAGACTGAGAAATTTTAGGCTCATTTGTCTCTGTCCTTGGTGCTGATTTTAACAAAGCTTGCATCGATTCAACTTGATAAAATAACATGACTAAATCTTAATCCCTCGTGTAAAAAGTATTAACTGATTTAAAACATTAACTAAATCAAAACTTGTTAAGTCTGCTCTAAATGAGTCTAAACAACCAGAAATTCAACCAGAAGTTCTCTCATACAGAAAACCCCAAATGCACCTCAAGCCAAACAAGAAAGGAAAATGCGTTACATCAAGCAGACTATCAAACCTCCATTAGTAAGTGGGAAGTTAAGATAAAATGTGCAAACAACATGTTTTGACAAACCCAGTTGAAAACATGGGTAAGATGTCAAGCAGATTTCAGTTCTCAGGACTGAAATTACATAACACAAGTCGCAGGGTAATACAGACCAGCAGTAGTTGTCCACCTACAGCACTGTCAAGACAACAAGCTGTGCTATAAGCACCAGAAGTAAGTCATTTTGTTTGTACAGGTAATAAAAGCAAGTGAAAAAATAAATAAAAATAATGTAAGGTAATCTAACATTATTTCTTATAGCAGCAAATAGTAACACCTGCTGTCCTCTGGGGTCAAAATGACCCCACCTCATTTGACTGTTATTTAAAGGAAAAGTAAAACTTGTCAATCACTTCTGTGTTACACCTTTACTCTTACTTCAGTCCCATGCATTAAACATTTTTCCTTTCCATTTAGAAATTTAGGGAAGAAAGCATTGCTTACAGCAGTGTTACCCAACCCTGGTCCTGGGGTACCCCTGCCCTGCATGTTTTAGATGTTACCCCACTCCAGCACACCTGATTCAAATGAATGGCTCGTTATCAGGCTTGAGCAGAGCTCGATGACGAGCTGATCATTTGAATCAGGTGTGTTGGAGTCAGGAACATAAAAAACATGCAGGGCAGGGGTACCCCAGGGCCAGGGTTGGGTAACACTGGCTTACATAAAAAATGTACCATGTTTTTTTGAGAGGAAAAGACATATGCAATTAACTATTTTGACACTATATCATTTTTGACTATTTGATTTCTCATAGACTAGTATTTGTCGGTTTAGTGAGGAAACTGTGTTTTCTTTTCAGTCTTTTGATTTTTTTGAATGGCAGCAAATTCAGTGGTTGACGGTTCAGAGAACTTCCTGGGGAGAGAATTAAGCTCTTCAGGTTATGTTAAAGTCCACCCCCTCAATTTAGAGAAGGTTTCTCTAGTTTGATGAAGATGACTTCTTTAACTCCTCTTTCAAACCATTTCTCCTCTCTAGTCAACACCTGCACACTGCTATCCTCAGAGGAGTATCCTGAGTCTTTTAGGTAAAGGTAGATAGTCAAGCCCAGAGGAGCTGGCCTTCCTGTGTTGAGCCGTTTGTGAAGTGTAGCTGGTTATTTTGTTCCTCCAATTTAAAGATCTAAGCCTGCAATGGACAGTGTACTCCACCTTGCTCTGTTTGTGTTGGTATGGTGTTTGCCAAAGATCCTCTTTAGTTTTTAGATACTCCGGCAATGTAAGGAATCACAGTATCCACAAGTTTTTAGGCCATCTTTCATATGTGTCTGTTCCTTTTCTCTTCCTTCTTTCTTTGAAGGAACACTCTCAGCCTGGTGGTTTATGGTTCTGATGACAGCAGACTGCGTTTGATGGTTGAATTGCCCCTCCATGGTTTGAAATGAGCTCCATAGCCTTTTGTGCATTATAATTCTTCTGTCTCCTTATTGTGCTGCCTGTCTTTCTCTGACTAAACTGCTAGAAGACCTAACACCTGTGAGAAAAGACCTTTTTGTTGTTGTTGTCATAACTGCTGCTTGACCCCACACATCAAAGATGTGAGATCAAAGGTGTTTTGGAAAGTCATATCATTTGATCTTTTGATCCTTTGCAACACTTTGTGTTGTGGGGTCACTTTGACCCCAGAGGACAACAGATGCTAAAAAATCCAATAAAACACTCATGATTCAAACTCCAACAAATTACTGGAAATTTAGTGTAATCATGAAGAGCACTGCACTGAACAAACTGTTATTTTCAGATCATTTGATGAATAAAAAACCAACACATTTTTACAGCAAAAGATTGAATTTGGGGTCAGATTGACCCATGAGAACGAAAGAGTTAAATACAAAATTTTTAAGTTTTTGAAGGAAAAGATAAGTAACGTCACTCTGAAGAAACATTTTTTATGTGAAATGTGCATGTTTAACCCCCAGTTGTCATTGTAAGAGGAGTACTGTTGGTTTTTGAAACTTGAAATCTATGTTATTGGATTCCTTGATCCCTGCACACTATGACACCAGGTTTGTCATTGTAACTTTAACAAGCAAAAAATATGGGCTCTTAGAAAAAGGGACTTGATACGATACGAGCTGTGATCTCACTTGCGTCTTAGGATTCATTTCTACAGCCTTACGTTCATACTAAAGGAGACCTTTGCATCATGACCTGAAGTCAAAAGCTATTTTTTAGGGCTTCACCTCCCACTAAAAGTGCTTCACATTTACACAATAGTACAAACTAAATTACAATGATTGACACAAGGTGAACCAGCAGCTTTATGACCATTTCTGCATTGATCTCAGATTTCTTCAAGCGGTTATCAAGCCATGAACATGATGTGTTAATGTAGTCTTCCATTGTTTTGTGATGTTTGTGTTGTCTGTGTAGGATGTGTTGATGAAGGCTTTTTTCCCACATCAGAAAAAAAGATGAAAGAGACTGGAAGGAAAACAGACAGAGAATATATGAAGGAAAGCATTGCTCTTCAGTTAGCTTTTGCTGACCTGCAGCTTTGACAAACATCCTTAGACACCCACAGAATATGAACCTTGTCTGGTAAAACTGATTAAATGCTGAATGGAAGATGGTTTTGACCATTATCTATTACATTTGGTTCTCTTTCATAATGAGGGTCATCTCCCCAGATACATACAGATGCAACTTCCTCTCTATTTCACATATTCATTCACATTCAGTATAATCTAGAGAACAAATCAAAGCTCCAGCCGAAAGGTGTCAGCCTTGATTTCAGAAAAAAATGATGAAAGAAAAGGCTAAATAAAGCAGCGTAATGTAGGAAGTCAACATCCGCAGCAGAACAGATCAATTCAACCAAAGGAAGATTTGAGTAAATTAACAAATCCAATTCAGAACTGAGCACTTCACTGCACCTGAATCAGTTGTTTCAAATAAAAAACTAATCATCACTCTTTGATGAATGTCATAAAAAAGCTGATTTCAAATGATGGTTTATGTTAATCAGACTCTCTGTCTGATTAATACAACAGTCAGCTCCAATTAACCCCCTGGATTTATACCTAGCACTTAACACAAACACTGGAGCCATGCCACAGCTAGGCCTGTAGGAATTTACCTTTAAAATCTGTATTCATGGTCTTCTTATCTGGAGACAACTTGAATACTAGCTTTGTCAGTTTTAACAAACACAGACACAGCAATACACTGCTTAATGTACAATAATGTGGACTTTTAACAAAGTTAGTGGCAAAAACTGAGCAATGAAAACTCCCAGTCTTATAATGTAAAGAATTCAACTCTAGAATTTGGATATATAATTCATGCTTCCTGGCAGAAAACAAAGGGGATATCAGACATGAAGCACAAAGTAAAAACCAAGTATCCAAAATTAATCAGTCCACGAAACAGAGCGAAGCAAGTTCAACCATAGACACCGGTCAATAAACCTAAATACATCAGTTCAAAAATGCCACAAAAGTGTCCTCTTTCCATCAAAAGCTTCTATTTTCATCATTTTTCCAACCACAATTTCTCAAGCTGGCACCTTCAGCTCAGCGCTCAATCCAAAACACACCTGGTGCTCTGAACAAGCTAGCAAAGCACCGAGAGCAGAATGCTTGCTTGACTTAAACCAACAGTTAACAGTATCCAAACAGCTGTCCTACCTTCACCTGGGAATTAGCTTGTGGCCTCTCTTGTCCTCTCAAGCTTCCACCGACATGAGATGGGTCAGGTCATCGTTTTAATATCCATTTTTGGAAGGTCTCCCCACGATGATTCACGTGTCCAGGTTGTTGGATGTAACGACAACTTCAGGCAGCAGCTGGAACCGAGCGCCGACAGTTTATGGAGGCTTAAATGTTTGAAATACTTCCTTCCAAAGTGTCGGGGGTTTTTTTCAGCTGGGATGTCTTCGGGACTTGTTTGCCCGTTTGTTTGTCTGAATGTGCTCTTCACTCCAGAGACCTGTGGCGCAGTGCCAGTCCGTGCTGAGGGCAAGGCGTGATTGCGCGCGCTTTGCCTGTTCGAACTTTCCCGTGATTTCCCGCACATGGTTTCTTTTTCTTTCTTTCTTTCTTTCTCTCTTTCTTTCTTTCTTTATACTCTTTTTTTAATACATTGAAGTAATATAATAGAGCAGTGAGTGTCCATTGCAACACCGGGACGGAAAGAGGACGGTTACAGAGTTAGAAGTGTTTTGGAGTTAATAGCGACCATGCTATCTGGCGTCTCTCAGCCGACGGTATCATGGGCTGTTTTCCAAACCGCCCACTACAATAGCAGCGCACTATTTTGTCCTAAATTCAGTATGTAGTAAGTAGTATGCCAAAACTTGCAAAACCTGCAGTATGCCAAAACTCCTACTCCTACTCCTGTCCTACTGATCCAGAAAAAAATCTCAGTATGCAACAGGCCAGTCTACCTGACATTCTGTTTCCCACAATGCACAGAGCTAACACTGTTTGTCTATGCGGGTGACAGGTTTTGGTGAATACCGCCGTCTACTTGAATGAGTCTGAATTGTAACTACAATACAACAACACTAATGTTAGACAGTTCATGAGATAAAAGTGAAGTGATGTGAAAGAAACACAGGTTAATCTTGTTACCTCCAGTTATGTAAGAGTGTTTACTTACTTTACAAATTCACTTAAGCACATATAAACCACTAATTTACTTTTTTTAAACCATGTGTGGATTATAATGAAGTGTTTTTTCATCAGCTGTAAAAATAATAATCTCTTCCAGAATTATTTTCAGTAACGGTATAACTTTTGGTGTAAGATTAAAAGTCAAATATGATGATTTTGCTGTGATATGAACAACAAATAACATAAATATCAAGTTATACCCATTGTTTGTTTTGTACATTAAAGGCATAAAGGCCACAACAAAAAGTAATAATTATTAGCTGTAGCTCTGCTTTCCAAAGCTGAAAACCAGAGTAGTATAAAACAGACCCAACAGAACAGTTTTAGTACATACTAAATGCAAAAGCAGTAGGCAATATGTAGTGGCTACTACATACTACATTCACTCGCAGTATGAAGTAGGTGGTTTGGAAAACAGCCATAGACTGTATATGGAGTGGACAGCGTGGCTCTGCCATTTACCATATATGGTTTTGAAGCCAAAATTCTCCCCTCACAGGAGCAGCCATTGTAGCAGTTGTGCAGCCAGAGTCTGTGCAGTAGAGACTGTGAGGGATTCTGGGAGAATCTGAGTAGAGCCAGGCGGCAAAACTAACTTTTTTTTTTCTTCTGAGAGCCCAATCACTTCTTGACTCTACCTCCCGTCATATTTTACAATCCCCCCAAAAAATATACAAGAGAGGCAGCTGTCAATCATTGTTAAATGTGACTTAAACCTCCTTTTTAACCTCTTACAACTACTGAAAACAAAACTTCAGAAAAAAGAGGACTTGAATACAAGACAGCCAAATGATATTTTCAAATCACCACAACAATCGGACGTGAGAAACATTTCTACGAGGTGCATTAAGTTTGGAATGACTGGAGAGCTGTATTTTTTTACCTATACTGCAGCCAGCCACCAGGAAGCAGTTTTTGTGGTGACCTCACTTCGAGCCAAGCAAGATGACATCGTTTATTTCCTTTTTTTTTTCTTTTTTTACAGTTTACGGACAATGTCAGTGATCTGTCAGTCTGTTAACCCTGAAATACACAGCAATTCATTTTCAGATTTGGTGCAGTTCTCTGGAGAAAGTTTCATGGTTCTTTTATTGTAAAGCAGGTCTCAGACACAGCAGTCTGTGTGCTTTTCTGGTCTGGGAGGGTTTCTGATTTTTATGACACATGTTTACGTCCTGGTATGTCACAGTCTGGTAAGTGTCAATGGATAATGCAGTCATGAGCATCGAGTGACAGTTGTGTAGTTAAATTCCTCTCTGGGGATACTGGATTTCTCAGTTAAAACCATATATCCACCTTATGTCTGTCCACTTGCTGATCTCTTCTATCCACTCCACTCAATTTCACAGACCCTGAGAGTCGTATACCATCCGTCAATGTGATGATCTTAAATTTTTAAAAATGCATTTTTTTGGTGGTTAACTCCCACACGGTCCATGGTTGACAAAACATTATACTCTGCAGTGCTTCTACGCTCAAGTTGTGCTAGCATCTGCCGTTGTTGATAAGTAAATAATCTTTCCATAGTGAGATGCTACAAAACTGTTTCTTCCAGATTCTGCCTGAAAAAGACAGATTTTTAAAGAGGCTGAAGGCCTTCTTCTTGACCTCATTCAAACCTGAATGAAGCTAGATTGAGTTTATAATGAAGGCCTTGGCCATCACATCAGCATTTCCTGGGTGCCTCTTGCCTACTATAGGCTTCAAACTTCTGAAACAGAAAGAAATGGATGTAATGGACACTACGTCCTTACATTATACAATCTATGACAGGGGTCAACAACTACATGTGACCAAGGGCTGAAAATTTTTCATCAGACACTGTTGTCGTAGACTGTGGACACCAGCAGAAGAAAGGCCTTCTGGATAAATTGGAACTTCAGGAAAAAGGTCCTTAGTTGTAAGCTGATGCAGAAAAGTGCAGCTTTACTAAAAAGCGAACTGTTAAGTATGTATTTTTAGTGCCAAGTTTTAAAATCACTGTACCTGTGTGCCCCAAGTGAAACAAACTGTCTCTGTTGCTAAAGAAAATAATCTGAGGTGTCACCACCACATCTCAAAGCATACAAGCTTCAAAGAGTCATTTTCTTAACACTTGAAGGCCTGTCAGTGTAACATTTCAATCAGGAGAGTATACACCAGTTAGAATAATAAACAAATTTATTGTGATAAATGCAAGATTCACAGTTGTGATGGTTAGACCCCATCAAGGGCTTAGAATAATGAATGCAGGGGGTACAATGATGTGATGAATTATGAATTTCCCCAATGTAGTCGTGACACTGGTGGTGGTAAAGAAGTCTTAAGTAGGCTGGATCTTGATGGCTTGATGAGGACTGTGGGGCTGAAGAGCAGGGAACATGAAGGGCATGAGATGATCCGGATCACTGTCTGGATCCAGGATTCTTTATCATTGTGCGATAAGGCCATTATGTGTACCACCATATGTGTATATAACTCCACAACAAATGGTACAATTACTTTGCGAAACAATACAAGACAAGAAAAGACTGGAATGAGTGAACAAGGAAATATAAGAGTGTCAGCACACAGACAGTGTTCCTGATTGAACTAAGCTTCAGTTCTATATTAAAATCTCAATACTCATGTACAGGCAGAGTCATAAACCAAACTAAACTTCAACTGAACAGGAGAGGGCAACAAGTGTGCCTCTACATGCAATGAGTTTGTGCTTAGTTTTGACTGAAGGAAGGCTATGGCACAAGCTACTCTTATCTCCTCTCTAGTGTATTCGTCAGTAATGTTCTGGGGCCAAATAAAAAGTTCTGGCAGGCCAGATTTGGCCCACAGGCTGCCATTTAGCCTTCATCAATCTATAGCTTCACAACGATGCCACTGCCATGTTGGTAGTTTTAGAAAAAATCCACTCTGGAGGCCGTTTCAAAAGTTTGTATTTTAGGTCAGCTAAAACAGAATTTATGCTTAAACGAGAGGCCGAAATGCAACAATACTTCTGTGTTTCCTCCTTAAACTGTTGTCAGCCCCTTATACCATTTGCTTTCGGCGTATTGCAAGTAATGTTTTGTATAAGTCTCGACATTATAAATGTTACCTATTAAAACCTCATGCACAGGTTGAAGGACATTTGCCAAAGGTTCTGAACATTATTTTTCCAACAGTTCTGTTAATTTTTTTTTTCCATGTAGTAAGTGACTGGAAAAAAAAGGGAGATTCATCAAGATTTCCAGAATCTGTACTCTTGTTTGTGAATAACATCTTTGTGTGATGGGTGGTGTTGTCAATCTTGTTACTCTCCACACTCTGTAACAGGGGTCTGCAACTATCAAAGGAGCCATTTTGCTTCATCTCACTTGGATTCATGTCATTCTGGGGTCACAGAACCTACTTTATCTTCCCCAAAAGCCATAGACGTATAAAATTTTAAAACAAGTTAAAATATAGCAAATAATTCTCCAAACAAGAAGTGTTTTGAATTTCTGAAATTGTAGAACTACAAAAAGAAGACTTTAATTTGATAAGGTAGCCTAGGCATGTTTTAGGGTTAGGGTTAGGGTTTGCAAGTTTTAGGGTTAGGGTTAGGGTTTGTGTGTTTCAGGGTTAGGGTTAGGGTTAGGGTTTGCGAGTCTCAGGTTTAGGGTTAGGGTTCGTGTGTTTTAGGAATAGGGTTAGGGTCAGGGTTTGCAAGTTTCAGGGTTAGGGTTAGGGTTAGGGTTTTCGTGTTTTAGGGTTAGACCTAGGGTTAGGGTTTGTTTCTATCAGGGTTAGACTTAAGGTTAGGGTTTGCGCGTTTCAGGGATAGGGTCAGGGTTTGAGTGTTTCAGGGATAGGGTTAGGGTAAGTCAAAGAAAAAGTAGGCTTGTGGCTCCAGAACGGCATGAATTCAAGTGAGTTGAAGTAAAATGGCTCCTTTGATAGTAAAGGTTGCAGACTCTTTGCGCATGAGGCCCCCGAGCCATGGGTTTTAGACCCCTGCTCTATAAGAACAGTATAAGTACAAGTCAGTCCATTATAAGGCTGAACTCCCAGTTATTAAAATTACGACTATTTGTCCTATTCCATGGTCTACCAACCTTGTGTGACATTAGCTACTATGAGTAAGCTGCAGAGGACTGAACAGTTTGTAAGTGAAGCATGCTGGCTTGCTGCCATAACTGCTGGTAGTTTTAGCAGCATACTGTCAGGTTATGACGGTAAAAAAATGAACATGATTTTCTGCAGGTTCTGAGTATGTTTGTGTGTTGGCCATTCTTAACTTTGTATCAAAGACATGTTCTTCTCTGTGTTAGGTAGGTCAAAGGATGTGACTCATGAAAAGTTTTGCATAACAAAGCCATTACTCATTGCGACCATTAGTAAGACTAGTGCAGCTAGATCATCAGTCATAGTGGCTGGACAACTGATTGTGCCATGACATCTGGATTAGGCTACCCATTCATGTCAGAAACATTAGATCATAGTTTAAGCACAATGGGTGAAAGGGTGAGTTATGTTGATAGGTTTCTGCTTTTTGCTTTGGTGGGGTATAAACAGCAGTGTGACCAACAGATGTCTGGAACTGCTCTGAGAGCATTATTTTTTAAAACAGTATGTACTTTTTTTTTAATCTTTGTGAGATCAGTGAGTCAACATTAACAGATATTGCAGTTGATCAGTAAAATTGGCTTAAAATTGTGGTCTGAAGTTTCTGTAAATGTGCAAGTTTTTTGTTCTCTTTAACCTCCAGAGGAAACAGAAACCATCTTGTCCAAGAATCTTATGAAAGATTGGGTCACAAGTCTCACCATATTCATACAATCTTTAAGGCCAGTCTTAGCCAAACATTAAGACAAAAAAAGGTGTGCAATGGTTCAGCAAGGAAAAGAAGAGATGTTCAGTCAGTGCTGGGAGTGCAACATAAAAATGTAACGAGGTAAAACAGGAGGCAGGTGCAGAATTTGGCTGAGGTGTGAAAAAAATGTACTAGGATGGCCCCATTTCAGTTTTTCAGGTAAGGCTTCCTTTACCATCCTACATGATTCTGTGACCATACAGCCAACATAGCAACTTTAAAATGTATCCAGACATTGCAGGGAAACTTAACAACTACATGGCTAGCAGCATGAAGGGCAAGCTTCAGGAGTTCATAAGTCCCCAACAGCTACTATGTTAAGAGCTTTTGATGAAAAAAACACAGGAGAGAAAATCAGCTGGGTTGTGAAGCACTCAGGTGACTGCAAAGAGTCCAGAACCTGCAATGTGGTTTGAAGGAGGCATTAGAAAAGGAGTGAGAGAGAATCAGGTGTTAGTTGCAGGGTCACAGGAATACAGCTTGAGGGGTGGGAGAAGTAAAAGTCATTAATTAAAGAGTTGTCCAGAATGAGCTTACATGATATCTAAGCTCTTTCCTCTGGACCATACCCCTCCCAGTCCACCAAGAACTGGAATCCCTGACCCTGGAGCCTTATGTCAGGAAAATTGGAAGTGGTGAAGGCAGGGTGGTCATCGATGATCCAGGGGTGGGGGAACGGCTGGAAGGCTGAGGTTACTGGTGGCAACAGGCTTGAGGAGTGAGATGTGGGAAGTGGGGTGTGTCTTCAGGGTGGCAGGTAATTTGAGCTTCACAAAGGAGGGGTTAAAAATCTTGAGAATGGGAAAGGGGCCTGTGAAACATGGTACAAGCTTATGAGATTCAGTCTGAAGGGGTTGGTCACAGGAGAAAAGCCACACAAGCTGTCCTGGCTGGTAGTCTGGAGCTGAGGAGTGGTGGAGGTCAGCTAGCCACTTGTTCCTGTTGGTAATTTGGAGTAGAGTCGCCCTAGATTGCGAGGGTGGTGCACGCTCACCGACAGCACAGCCACGGTATGCCCCTGCGCCGTGAGCACAGATAGAGCAGGCGAGGACAAAGTCCATGATGTCTTTTACCATACCCAGCCAGCAAAAGTGCTGCTGGAGAAACTTCAGGGTTGGAATCAATCTGGGGTGGCATGTCGGCTTCAAGGAGTGCCCCCACTGGTCCGTCGATCCCTCCAACCAGTGCCTCCATTCCTGCAGAGCCCACACGACAGCCAACAACTCTATTTCCGACTTCATTTTTCTCTACAGCTGAGAAGTAGCGGGAGAAGAATGCACATGGGTGTAT
The DNA here is from genome assembly GCF_033239565.1 of Halichoeres trimaculatus. Taxonomy (NCBI): domain Eukaryota; kingdom Metazoa; phylum Chordata; class Actinopteri; order Labriformes; family Labridae; genus Halichoeres; species Halichoeres trimaculatus. The sequence continues at coordinate 29,232,708 of NW_027437181.1, forward strand.
CCTTGCAGTGAGGGGATCTCGCTGAGAGAGTACTGCCCCAGTTCCAGTGTCTGAGGTATCCACATCCCTGATGAACATGAACTAATGAGAGGGGTCCAGATGTCTGAGGACAGGAGCACTCGTGAAGAGGGTCTTGAGGTGTCCAAATGCCTCCGCAGCTTCAGGGGTCCATGAGAAGGGTGAGGCGGTGGAGGAGGGATGGGTGAGAGTGCTGGCAACTTTACTGTAGTCTTACATGAATCTTCAGCAAAAGTTGGCGAAGCCCAGGAAGCACTGTTGCTCTTTGAGGGTGGAGGGAGTGAGCCAGATTGCAACTGCCTTGATCTTAGCAGGATCTGCCTGCAACTGACCTTGCGGGATGATTTATCCTAGGAAGCTCACAAATGGGGCATGGAATTCACACTTCTCAGACTTCACAAAGAGGCCATTCTACAGCATTGAAGGACCCGTTGCATATACTTCTTACGCTCAGGGAGTGAGCAAGAGAAGATAAATATATTATCAAGGTAAACAAACCACAAGTGGTTGAGCCTGTCACGGAGGAGGTCGTTCATAGTGGACTGGAAGATTGGTGAGCCCAAAAGGCACCACCTGATACTCAAAGTGCCCCATTGGGTGTGTTAAATTCGGTCTTCCATTCATGCCCCTCTAAGATGGTAAGCATTCTGGAGATCCAACTTGGTGAACACCTGGGCAGCTGAGCTTGCAGCAGGAACAGCAGAGTGAAGACATGAGCGTGGCAGAAAGCACTCCAGCTGGTCATGGAGAAGGTAGACCAGTCAATCTGTGGGTTGTGTTTCTTCAGCCAGGGATAGCCTTAAACCATCGGGGTAACAAGTGAGGAGATGACAAATGGCTGTATGGTCTCTCTGTGGTTGTCAGAAATCATAAGGGTGAAGGGTCCTGTTTGGTGAGTAACCATAGAGATGAGGCACCCATCCAGGGCAGTAACCTTCTTGGGTTCCACTGGAGGTACAAGGGGGATGTTTAGTTCCTTGACCAGGCCCATATGGATGAAATTGTCATCCACTCCTGAATCAATAAGGGCCAGGAGAGGCACCAGCATGCGCAGAGGAGGGCTCGAGGGGGTAAAGGTCTGGCTTACCATAGTGTCCTCACTTAATGTTAACCCTTCCCTTTTGGTGAAGAGGGACAGGTGGCGATGTAGTGACCCGCCTCTCCACAGTCAATGCACAGTTGCTTTTCCATGCACCTCTAAGGCTCCTGAGGACTCACACGAGCTCTGCTCAACTGCATGTGCTCCTCTGAGGCGTGGGTGGAGGCAGGTGGCATGCTGGGAGGTGGAGTCAAGGGAGATGTGTGAGCCGGGGGAGATACAGGGGGAAGCTAGCCTATTGACTCTACCTGTACGTTCCCTAGCCCCCTCTCTCAAAGGGTTATCTATTCTAATGGTGAGAGAAATTAACACCTCCAAAGTGGAGGGCTTGTCCCTGGAAGCTAGAACGTCTTTGAGGTGTTCTGGAAGCCCCTTATCATAAATGCCCATGAGCACAGGCTCATCCCATCCACATTCACCAGACAAAATCCTAAACTCAACTGAATAGTTAGCAGTGGACTTAAAGCCCTGAGAAATGGCTAAGAGGTGGCGGGCCTCCCTCCCCTTGACCAGGTGATCAAAGGCCCTGTGGAGTTCAGCAGAAAACGTCTCAAAAGAAGATAACACAGGTGAGGTGCTGCTCCACAGAGTAGTGGCCCACTTAAACCCTTCAGCAAATCAACCATAAAAGCTTTGTGTCCATGTGTCCATGGTCCATGTGTGCCAAGGGTAACTTAAAGGCTGCAGATCAAAAATGAGAGAACAACTTAAAATAAACTGGCTGCAGGAACCAAATTCGCCGGAATATGACTCAGGTGGAGAAACCAAAAGGCTCTTTGCCAGGAGTTGGCGACTGAGGGTGGCTAAAAGGCTCAGAGGATTTACTCACGGCAGAGGGCGCTGTTATTGCTGGCCTGAGCCTCCACCGGAGGAATCTGAGCTGTGAGGTTAATCAGCTGCTGGTGAAGGGACTGTAGTGACTCCATTATGCCATGAAGCATCTTATCGTGGCTTCTGATGAGTATACCTTGGTTACTGAGGGCCTCCATAACAGCCTCCAGTGTTGGGTCCATGTTGGCCAGTGTATTCTGTGACTGTTCAGAGGGACCAACTTGTTTTTAGGTGACCCAGAAGCAGGTGAAGGCAAAGAAGGCAGTTTTAAGGGATTTTTAATGACAGGTGGTAGATGAATGAATGTGTTGGAGTCCAGAGGAAGAGAGTTGTGGCTGTGTAGATGTTAGTTCAGGCTGCTGCAGGTTGACGAGAAGGCATTGGAAAAGGGGTAAGACAGAAGCAGGCGTTAGTCGCAGGGTAACAGGAATACAGCTTTAGAAATTCACTGGCAATACTTGTCACAAGGTCGAGCACTACTGCTGTAGTAGCTTCAATACACTGGCACGGGTCTTTACTCAGGCCAGAGCTCAAGGCCATGTCCACATGTAGTCGGGTATTTTCAAAAATTAACCCCCCCTTCATTTTTTAAAAATACTTTCGTCCACATGAAGCGGGCAAATCCGCAGATGAGGGCGGCTTGTGGCATTTCAAACCCATATTTGTCAGTGCTTTTCAGACCTAAAACCCGTGCCAGCCAATCAGAACGAGCCCCTGACATTCAGCTGCGATGTTTGTCAATCGAAAACTCTGTTTACCGGCATCTTCTCGAAACCATGAAACCAGAGTTTTCCAAAATTTTCACTTTGGCTGAAGTTTTCAGAAAACATTGTTTTCAGTGACATAAAGCTGATATTTTGTGTGGATAACAGGCATAAACGTATAAAAATATGTTTGCTTTCTCTATATCTAGATACCTGGCTACGTGTGGACATAGCCTAAGAGCCAGCATGACTTGATTGCACATGAGGCTCAAGTGAGCAGGAGCTCATCAGAGAGGCGAGGAGGAAGAAAGGGAGCAACACTCCACACAGGAAACAGAAAGCTTGAGTTATTGCATTTAAATTTTACATTATTGAGAGATGAATTGTAACAATCAGCATTTTTTGTTTTTGTTTATGCTTTTCTCTTTCTCTTTTGTCTTAAATGATTGGGCTGTTGAACAGTGATAGGAAACATGGGAAGACAACCCTGTTCACTTTTCTAGTTCTCCAAACAGAGTAAATTTTCATGACAGAAAATTGATTTGTTTCTTTGTTGGGTACCATGATATCTCAAAAACAGTCTTTAACCAATTTCAGTGAAAATTGTTTCAAAAAGAAAATTGCCAAGAACCAAGTTATTATTTTTCTGTTCAGCTAGTGCCCCCTATGGCTACTCATGAATCCCTTTATAATTTGGCTTAGAAACTGATAACCACAAGGTTATTTGGTGAAAATTGGATGAGTCCAAAATGTTGAAATTGTTTTTGGTAAATTTAATTGTACCCTTCAGGTAACATTAAAACCCAAGTGGTCCTTGAAGAGTGTTAGAGTGTTTCTGCTTCGCATTCCAAGAAATCAACAACTATTTTCTTGGCTTTTAACCCTTTAAACCCTAGGGATTTTGAGTCTCTGCTAGAAAATACTCACCAAAAAAAAAAAAAACAAATTTGTAAAGGGTATATCTCTGCCTCTACAAGGTCTGTTTGAATCATGCTGATGTCAGTTAAGGGAACACGTGTGAAATTTGTTTATTTGGTCAGTATCCTTATTTATGTCACTGGCTCAGAGAATTAACTCAAGAATTTCTTTGCCTTTTGAGCGACCTCAAAGTCCCCCAATTCGGGGGCCTTAGAGTTTAATGGGTGAAATTTGGGGAATTCAAATGTTGTGTCACTTCATGTCAAGGAATGAGACCATCCTGTGGACTCAAAATGAACAATAGGTGAACAATAACCTCAAGGCAAAATGACCTGACACATCAAAACAACATAGACACTTAGAAGAGTATAAGGTGGACTGATTGTTTGCATTTAACTGTCACTGTGATGTCTGTCTTTCAACTAAGAGTTTAATATGGAAACCATGATGATGAAAGTAGCCAAACATTTGCCAAGGACACACATTTACGAACAGTGATAGGTGTGTTAACCAACAACACAATGTTTTACATAACTAAATACTTTCTGCAAATAATGTCTTTAGCTTTCCACATCGGGGTGGTTTTCTTGACAAGCCAGCTGAAATTTAACTTGTACACTTCAAACAACAGATCCCAGTCTTGGGTTAATTATAGTATAAACTAAACATGAACTAACCTTAAACAAAGCAATTCCAAAATAACGAAAATCCAGTAAACTTCTTTAAGCCAAATAAAGTCCTGCTGTTGGTCCTGTTGATATTGGTATACTAGTCACACTGAAATCAGAAGTAGACCCATAAGACATTGTTTGACATGGTACCCCAGCCCTATTAAAAATTATATGACAATTCTACAACGTCATTTGGCAGTTTTGTTCGAACATGCCTTGATTGATTGGTGTAAAGATGAAATGTACTTTTCCCCCAGTGTTCAATGAGTGTGATACCGTAAAAGCATGTACAATTATGTTTAAGACATGGTATTGGGCTCAAAGAGATACAATTTGAAAAGTTTCCTGCTCTGAGATGCTTTGAGTAATTATCAGAAACTTGTATGAAAATCAAAGGTATTCAATGTCATAATTAAGTAAAAGTTGAATGACTTAATTAGGCACACCTGTCCAACTGCTCGTTTACCCTAATTTCTGATCAGCCAATCACATGGCAGCAACTCAATGCATTTGGACATGTAGACATGGTCAAGATGATCTGCTGCAGTTCAAACCGAGCATCAGAATGAGGAAGAAAGGTGATTTAAGTGACTTTGAACGTGGCATGGTTGTTGGTGCCAGACGGGCTGGTCTGAGTATTTCAGGAACTGCTGATCTACTGGGATTTTAACCCACAACCATCTCTAGGGTTTACAGAGAATGGTCCCAAAAAGAGAAAATATCCAGTGAGCAGCAGTTCTGTGGGCCAAAATGCCTTGATGATGCCAGAGGTCAGAGGAGAATGGACAGACTGGTTGGAGCTGATAGAAAGGCAACAGTAACTCAAATAACCACTGGTTACAACCGAGGTCTGCAGAAGAGCATCTCTGAACACACAACACGTCCAACCTTGAGGCAGATGGGCTACAGCAGCAGAAGACCACGCCAGGTGACCCTCCTGTCAGCTAAGAACTGGAAACTGAGGCTACAATTCACACAGGCTCACCAAAACTGGACAATAGAAGATTGGAAAAACGTTGCCTGGTCTGATGAGTCTGGATTTCTGCTCCACATTCAGATGGTAGGGTCAGAATTTGGCGTCAACAACATGAAATCATGGATCCATCCTGCCTTGTATCAACAGTTCAGGTTGCTGCTGCTGGTGTAATGGTGTGGGGGATATTTTCTTGGCTCACTTTGGGCTCCTTAGTACCAACTGAGCATGGTTTAAAGTCCACAGCCTACCTGAGTATTGTTGCTGACCATGTCCATCCCTTTATGAGCACAGTGTACCCATCTTCTGATGGCTACTTCCAGCAGGATAACGCTCCATGTCATAAAGCTGGAATCATCTCAGACTGGTTTCTTGAACATGACAATGAGTTCCCTGTACTCAAATGGTCTCCACAGTCCCCAGATCTCAATCCAATAGAGCACCTTTGGGATGTGGTGGAACGGGAGATTCTCATCATGGATGTTCAGCCGACAAATCTGCAGCAACTACGTGATGCTATCATGTCAATATGGACCAAACTCTCTGAGGAATGTTTCCAGTACCTTGTTGAATCTATGCCACCAAGGATTAAGGCAGTTCTGAAGGCAAAAGAGGGTCCACACAGGTACTAGCAAGGTGTACCTAATAAACTGGCCAGTGAGCGATAACAGTGAGTATACATGTTAACTTTAATACATTCTATTGAGATTCACTTTATCTTCAATTTATTGTACTTATTAATTCATGGAGGCATTCTCGTTGTGCTAATGACAATTCTCATCTACCTTTTGCAATCTCATGTCTGGATTTAATCATGAACACTGCTGACCATGTTTCAAAGATTAAAAGGTGGAAACAGAAAATCTGTCTCACCTACTAATGTAAGATGCCAGTTTAAATCAACAGGCAAGTCACAGATGCACCTGTCACAAGAGATAAAAAAAGGAACTGACTCCTCACTAATGACAGAGGAAACATCACTGTCACTAAGGGAAAAGAAAGCATTCATTTCCCCTTTTCACACATGAGCAGTACCTGCATATTAGACTGTGCACTGCAGACAAGCGTGTGTCTGTGCTGTGTCTGAGCCATAGAGTGAAACTTGACTGAGAAACTTCGACCAGAGTTTGTTGTTTTATGGCAGATGAAAGCACATTTTCCCAATACCCTACTGTCTCCTGAACTTCAGCAAACTGCAATCCATCCAGACGACACTTCCTGTTTAGTCATTTCCTCATCCTTCCCTCATATCAACAGAGTAAACTTCTCTGCATTCACCAAACAGACCAAAGGTGCTGTTTGTTTTAGAGCACCAATGCGACAGCTTTGAAATGTATGATTTCTCACCCTGTAGCCATGTTAGTTTAGCACTGTTGAGGAAAGTTTTCTACTTATTTCCAGCACACTTTCCATCCTCAGCTTAATGCTGCGCACTTTCAAGTCTACATATTAATCTTTCAGTGGAACATCCAGCTCTGCCTCGAAACAGACACTCAGATAAAAGTTCTGCTGTTTAAAAAATACTGTTTTCCCCTTGAGTAGACAATAAAAATAAATCAATTGCTATTATTAGAAATTATGACTTCTGTGTAATAATTATGCATAATTATTCTGCTTTGGGGCTTAATGAGAAATCTACCTTGCAGATGAACCCCTGTGTTGTTTTGTATTTATAGATGTAGAAACAGAAAGCAAATTCTGCTCAAAGGACACTGAGATGACAGATGTAAAATCAACCTTATCCCAAAAAGTTCTGAAAACTTTATAACCTTTATTTCTGCATTAAGGGGCTGCATCAACATAAGGAGGGTGAAACATAACTACAATTTTTTTAATCTACACTTGGTTCTTTACAGAGCTGGTGCTGAAAAATGTTCAGTGCAGCATTTTATTTCCCCTGCAAGCGAGAATGAATCACGTTAATATTAAATAAAGGGCAAAACAAAGCAACATTTTATCTTTCTGCTGGGATATCAGAAAGATGCTTTTAGGGTTTCTATCAGAGAAAAAGAAACTCAAACTTTCTAAAGTGTTTGCTTTGACAGTAATAGGTCAAAGGTACGATCTAGTGTGGCCTGGAGAAAAGCTGAACATCACCTGCGATGAGCTCCTTTCACCCAGAGCTCATCAATATTATGAAACAGACTGAGCTTGTTTCAGATTCATGCTCCAAGCTCAGGGATGGATGCAGAATGACCTCACATTGTTTTATACTTTCTTCATGGTTGAAGTTCCATTTAAAGTAAGAAATGGTGACTGAAAGTTGCTTGGATTGAAGTGTTTGAGCCTGTGTAATGTGGTGTAATGAAATGTAAAAAAAAAATAAAATGATGAAAAGGAATACATTTAATGATAATTATCAAATGATCTTTGAACATTTATATGTCTAACATGAGTATCATGCAAATAAATAAAGGGGTTCACCCAAATGTTTTACGTCGACTTGATAAAATTAAAGCACTTCATACAATGGGCAAAAAGATCAAGCCTACTCCTCGATCATTGATCATTAACAATGTTATGCTATAGGTTTAAAATAGGAGATATTTTGTGCACTAATATGCTCCCTTTCTTGTTATTATGTTCTTACTTTCCTCCCATTCTCCTATGGGCTGTTTTAAAGGTGGTCGAAGAAGATAAGTCCAGAAGTAAAATAATAACTATAAATCTATGTATACAGCGCCACAAGGTATATATATATATATATATATATATATATATATATATATATATATATATATATATATATATATATATATATAGATATATAGATATATAGATATAGATATAGATATATAGATAGATATATAGATAGATATACATATATATATAATTGAAATTCAAATCACATATTTTATTCTACTTTAAAACTGCTTTATTCAACAAAAAGTATGTTGTTTATTGAATTTTAGTTATTAATTGTAAATGTCAGAGACATTGTTTTTGCCATAACATATGTAACCATGGTTTTGCAGCTTACAATTGTCAGCACACTCTTTTATCACAATTAGCTGGAGGATTTGGGGTCTTGAATCTGGATGATTAACTTTAAATTAAGGTTAAATAAGGTCTTAAACTGACAGTGAAGTGGACAGGCAGAGTGGGTCGCCGACAGAGAACTGTCTCAGCTGGTGTCTCTGAGCACATCTAGCATATCATCTCCCGTGGAGTTGTTGGATTGCACGCGAGCTGAGCGGAGCAGGGCGCGTGCAGACCATCAGGCTGTGCATTCTTAGCTCCGGTCTAATTTTCAGTCCTGCACTTGGGTCTGAGTAAACAGCACCGCCCCGATGGTTGTTTGTTTTATGTGTGGAGCGATCCATCGCACAGCGCCGGGCTCGATTGACACTGTCTGCTGATCTGCTACTGCGGATTGCTCAGAATAACAAGGCTGCTCGCTAATTCCCGTCTATCGGGGCTTTCGCCGAAACACCGAGAGAGTAGGGTCCAAAAAAAGCCAACAAGGCAGGCAAGACCGCCGCGCTGCCGGAGTCCGCACCCCACAATGGCTTCAGGAGACCTTTACGAGGTAGGACAAAAGCGTGTCCACGGAAAAGCCTGTGTAATATTGACGAATAATGGAATTAGGAAGTAAAGGGGAGGGCGTCGCGTATGTAAAAAGCGGTGTACTAAGCCCTTTAACAGGCGAAACTAACCCCTCTGAAGCTTCGCGAAGACGAGGTCGCTTAATTTATGCGTTTACTTTGTGCCGCTTCTGGTGTACTTTGATATAATTCTCGCGGCTGTCGGAAATAGATAAGATGTATTTACGGGCTTAACTCGCCGAGTTGAAAGTCGTGGTAAAGTGACAGCAGCGCGAGCGGACGGACATGGTGAATAGCTACAGACGGAGTGATGGTCCTGAAGGTGCGCTTACATGCCAAAAGATATTTAGTCATCACAGCATTTACAGCGGTGTGACTGTTTCACAGCCTATCTGGCACTTTAGATGAGACACAGGTTTATTTTTATCGAGCAGCGTAAACAAGTCTGTGAGAGCTTCTTTCGTGTGTGGATCTGGGAAATTGGGACTCCGGAGCAGCAGTGTTGGGCGTAAAAGTTGTCCATATGGGGGGCAGGAAGGTCACGCTGCCCTCGTGCGCAACATCACTCTGGAACCGGTGCCAGAATTTGCATGAAGCCTGGTTTCCACAGCAGCTTTACTTACTGTCATTAGCCCCTGTTATGCTGACCTAGCATGAGATGTGTCAGTCCGTGGTGCTGACAGAGAGAGCTCAGGGAGATGTGGTGTCACAAGTGTGAATTTTCAAAGTTATCAGTTAAATCATGCCACACATCAATCTGAAGACAAACTTGGGATCATCCCGCGAGTTTTAAAGTGACAGTAGGGCCTGTCTGCTCACAGCACAGAGAGGCTGGATATTTGCATCAGGATGCCTGCTCTTGTTTATTTGTCAGTTGATATGTATTTTTAAATTAATTTTGCTCTTGACTCTTGAACCATTTTAGATTTTAAAAAGGGATGCTCATAAGCAACACATTCACATAAATGTAGATCTCTTTCATCTCCTCTTGTGTTGCTGTGTTTTTGTCTCATCTTTCCAAACACACACACTCTCTTTCACAGTACAATGCTGCAAAAGTTGTGCTTATTTAACTTAATTTGTGATGATGAGCTCTTTTCTTTTGTTAGCTTAAGAGAAACGTGTCTAAATGCTTGAAGACACACATTTTGAGCATCTCAGTTTTAGTTTTTTAATCCCCCAGTTCCACGAATACATAATCTAGCACTGAGAAATATCTACACTTCATTTTTTCAGCCTGTGTATTAGATTTAGACAGCTGTTTGTTTCTCACAGGTTAAGTCTCAGAAAGCTTGCGTCAGTTGCAGCAGCCTCTACTATCACCCCAGTTGCTGGAGGTTGATTAATTTTCTGTGATTGGCTGATCAGGTGGCTGTTTAATTATGATTCACCTCTGTAATAACAAGGCTTATTTTTTTTAACACACAATGTGTCGGCACCTTTTGCAGTGTGGTTCCTGCTCACATGTCAACATCTCTGTATGTTCACCTCAGAGTGGCAAGCATCATGAAGCTGACCAGAGTGTGCCGAGTCTGTAAAGCTTAATTTAAGAACCGTTCTAAAACAAAACAACCAAATAAAAATGTAAACTATGGAGAATGGTGCCTCTTGTTGTCAGGGTTTATGGCAAGTAATAACTCTGCTGAGTTTGTGCCTGCCAGAATAAACAGCTGATAATGTTGATGTGGTTTGTTTGTAGCAGGCTAGAGGACATAGATTAATAACTTCTGCTGCTTGTATTGTCATCTGACTGCCAGTGAGTATTGGAAATGTTGTTTCTTTTTATGAATCATTTGATGCGTATAGTAATTTGGATTAAGAAAGGGATAAAGAGAAAATACAGAGATGTACTGATAAAATCATATTATTTTGCATTTTTTTAAAAACAATATTTAAAAGTGTCATGATGTGGAAATCAAATAAATGCATGAAATGTACTGTATGATCTTGGTTTTTAGATAATTAATCAAATATATTTTGCACTACTACACAGGGTGGAATACTGATTTGTAGGAGAGAGTTTCATAGTCCCTGCATTGTGAAATATCAGGTTTAGTGTGATTTTCAAAGCATCAACTAATACACATTAAGAAATATGTAAAAAATATGTATGCTGTGCAGTTATTCTGAGATAATTTCGAACTCAATGACATCCAGTCATTCATGAATAGTCTGGCATTTAAGAGCTTCATTTCTTTCTCTGTTTCTTTGTTTCTGTTTCATCCTCAGGTCTGTAACTACTAAAGATAGCACTCTGCCTCCTTTTGTGATGGGGCTGCACCTGAATGCTTAGTTCATGAATGGTAACTCAAGCTTAAAGCTTTAATAACAGTGACGTTTTAATCTGTTTTACTTAAAGTATATTTACTTTTGATGTGTTAGCTGAGCTGTCAGTTTCGGAAGTGAAATGTGCCAACCAAGAGTGTAATTTGTTGTTATTTCCCATCAACAGGAGACACTTCAGCAGCTTAACTGCGGTGTCACATAGCATGCAATTGAAAAAAGTTTAACATAGTGATGTCAGACGTCAAAAATACAACCAGCTATGGAGGAAGAACACTGACACTTCACATTGTGGTTGCTCTGGCATTACACTCTTACAATACACTGTTGTTGTTTCGTAATGATTTAACATTATTTTTAGGGGGGTAATTTGGTTTTGAGATTGAATATTGTTGTACTACTCAACAACACCCGCGTTGTAGATATTTTAGGCAGTATTGGAGACCAGCATTAATTTCCTTAGGCCACACATACTGTCTGTCTTTCAAGCATTTTTAGATTTTCTTTAATGAAGAACATCTTGACATCACTCATAGGTTTATAAAAAGCCCATCTGAAGCCTGCGTGTGAGCTACTGGTCGTTTTCCCAGGTAGAAAATCATTTTTTGAACGTAGACATGAGTGTGAATGAGGTCAGGCCTGGACTGAAAGACTTTAGTATGTTAATCCGGTGACCTTCAGGACTGAGTGAGAAACTGGTCCAGTGTTGAGATTCAGTACTGTATTTAAAGCAGTTCAAAAGTGTGTGAGAATTACCTCTCCGATTTCAGAGGTGAGTCTGTACCTCAGGCTCCAGATGCAGTATTTATTAAATGCAAGGTTGTATGCTGTATGGATCAGATTTTTACTTTTCTATGTGGCAGAAGGATTTAACTAGCAAGCTGTGTTGAACAGATATGATGATATTAAGACATCTGAGAAGTTGTGTGTGGAGGTACTTTTGCAAACTCTTGGTTAAAGGTCAGGCTTTCTGTTGACTTTTCAAATAATGATGAGGCAGCAGATACACCACAAAGAAGAGACAGTGTCAGCTCTAAAAGGGTTGTCGAGAAAACTTTATGTTTGGGTAAGTTACCGCAGAGATGCACACTGCTCGTCCTTGAATAACTCCGAACATTCAACTCTCAGTCACATAAAAAGATCCCTATACTTGAGCCTTTTCTTCTATTGAATCCTCATGGATAAAAATGAAGTTTGAGGACCAAAAATATGTAAAGACCATGGGTTTCCAACTGCACTCATGCAAACTGATACAAAGTAGCATCTGCACAATGTAATTAGGGACCATTTAAGACTTCAGGATAAAGAACTATTGTTCTGAAACTTGGCCTTTCACGCTAAGTGATAAATAAATGGTTTAGTTCTGCTTGCTTAATGCAGGACATTGACTAAAAACTGAATTTTCTTGAAAGTCTTGGACTCGTCATCTTTATTCCCATCTGTAGTGATGCCTGAAAATGTTCTCCTGCATCCTGAAGCCAATGTTTGTATTTTTTTAAAAGATGGGATAGCTGTGCATCAGAAAGGCAGAAATAACAACACAACAAAAAAGAAACTTGTCTTAAATATTTTATCCAAGGGGTTGAGTGCATTTTTACATCGTTCAGATATGAGGTCAATTGATGTGTGATGGAGAGAACACAATGATCCATCTGAAAATGTACTTTCCTCTAGTGACTGTGTTGTGCTAACATTGTACAAATCCTCTAACTCACAGTTTAATAACAAGGGCATATGGTTGAATGAGTAAATACTGCTCTTCATACCAAGTGAAGTTGAAGAGATTTACATAGTTGAAGTGGTGGTCTCAATTAGTCTTACTTTTTTCTGCGTCTGCCACAAAGGCCGTCACAATAAAAGCCCTTTCACACATGCACCATCCTCAGGAAAATTTCCAAACATTGTGCCAGTGGTTTGATTTTGTCAATACAAACAGACAAACTTTTTCCAGACTTTTTCCTGCACTCCTTCTGGAAAAAAAGTCAGAAAAAGTTGGGGTGAGCTGATGTGAGATTGCCGCAGATAACTGTTCATGTTGCGTGAAGTTTTTTTTTTTTTTTTTTTTTTTTTTACACTTTAACTCTCCTCTCATTTGTCATTGTATGATTTTCTACAGTCAAGATGCAAAAAAATTACTTGATACATAACAAAGTGTTGCTTATGCAACAGTCACTGTCACAGAGGACTTAGTCTTCTTCCCTACCTGTACACCCTCTTCCTGTACACTCCCTTCCACCTAAACCCTGTTGGGTGTCTAAGTGATATGAGCCTGACACAGAAACTATGCACACGTAAGATGCTGGTGCAAAAGTCAAGTTCCTGAAAATATCTGGGCCTCAATTCTGAAATGATCAAGAACTGGACTTCATGCGCAAAAATGGCTTCAGATTAGGCATAAAAATATTTTCATTACACTGCAGGAGGGAGTGGAAAATATGTGCATGCATTTGCCATCAATCAGCCAAAATGAGTTGGGAAATAGCCACATATTGGAAATGAGCAAAACTCTAGCATCCTGCTTCCATGTGCCTGCCTCAGTGTTGGTCTGTTGCAGACACTTTGAAGCTCTACTTGAAGCAGCTTCTCCTTCAGCTTAATATTCACAGTGCCAGAACATTTATCCAAATGGGGGTGTTGATCCCTTGCCTTTTATCTTGTGGCAACATCAGTACAAAGTTTATCAAGTAAAATAGTTTAACATCTCTTTGACAAGTTTCCAACTTAACATTTTCTCTCTGGATTTGATCCTTGTAACAACTTCAATTAGATGCCTTGGAGACAGTCACATATTCCTCTGAGGATGTGTCTCTCCGGTCTGACCGTGTGATGGGAATTGGTGTGGACACTTCAGGCCAGATTTATCAAGGAAACAGCATTGCACAAATGCGCTCTGCAATCTGAGTCTGTGGCTGCAGTCTGTGTTCATCAGCTGAATGTGTTAGACGTCAGCTTATTGCGTGGTTAGCTCCTGTCTGTGTGTGACCAACAGCAAGAGGTGGACTTCAGCAGAGGGATTCACAGAGATCAGTGGACTCAGCAGAAAGGAGATGATAATGTTGTGCCATTGTGGTCTGTCAGTGATGTCATGACAGGTGTGTAATACACTCAATCAGCACCACGACATCACTTTTGGGTTTGGTTACAGGTGCATTAGAAGAAACCTATCGCCCCGTGCTCCACCGCCCAGAAGTTATTCTTGTACACGTTACACAGCTGTAACCTCTAACAGACCATTTTAATGCATCCAGCTGAAGGAGGACATCAGTTGCGGGTTTGAAGTTTGCAAATGTAAATTTTAAAAATGCACCTGTCTGCTTGAATCGTTATACTGGTGTCATTTATTACATCAAAGGGTTGAATTTAAAATCCTTATGTGATTAAGAGGAGAAATCAAAATATCAAGACGCATATTGTGTATCCAGAGATAGCTTAAAGATATCGTGATATTGGTTTCAGGGGGGGGCACGGTGGCACAACGGTTAGCGCTGCAGCCTCACAGCAAGAAGGTCACAGGTTTGATTCCCAGCTTGGCCAGTGGGTCTTTCTGTGTGGAGTTTGCATGTTGTCCCCTGTGCATGAGTGGGTTCTCTCCAGATTCTCTGGCCTCCTCCGACAGTCCAAAAACATGCTCATCAAGTTAATTGAACATTCTAAATTTTTTGGGTGTGAATGGTTGTCTGTCTCTGTGTCAGCCCTGTGATTGACTGGCGACCAGTCCAGGGTGTACCCTGCCTCTCCCCCAATGACAGCTGGGATAGGATCCAGCCACCCGTGACCCTGAACAGAATAAGTGGTTCAGAAAATGAGTGAATGAGTGGTTTTAGGCCATATGCAGCCCTATGTTGCCTCCTTACATGGGGCACATGACTTTTTAAATAATGATGAATGAAGTTGAAACATCCTCCCATTCTGACTGAACAAGTGTTTTTAAAGAAGTCCACTGTTAAAAAAAATAGAGTATTATTTTTTCCAAAAAAATTCTCTTTAAATTTCCTTCAAAGGTGTAAATGGTGCAGAAAGACTTGATGAAACTTAAAATATGGAAAATATTTATCATTTTTCTTCACCTTTACTAGAATATAAACTGATAGCAGAAATAGAAACTAAATGGGGAAACTGAAGAAAGAATATTACTATGTTAATACATGGTATTGAGTTCTCCCTTTAACCAAAAACACAAATTTTCATATTTTATTCAGTTCAGTTAGCTTAAGGACGAAAGCAGAGGCTGTAAGAGTGAAGACTCTCAGTTTATTTCTGCTTCAGTACATTTCTAACTAAGCTTTTGATGTGATCTTATTTCTAATGCTTTCTCCATCCTGTCTCTATCAGGAGTTTTCAGCTAACTGGACTTAGGAGACAGCTCATTTTTGTCTTCTTGTGACAACCTGTGAAAACAGATGTATCCTGGTTCAGTTTATAGCAGTGATTGGCATCAAGGCCGGTCAATACAGCCGTGTGCACATTAATAACTGTGTGACAGTGCTACAGACAATGCCTTGAAAGCAGATAAACTACACTGACGTCACATGGCTTCATTAAAAAGATCCATATGAAGTATGATCCTTCACCCTAAACCTTATCAGTGATGAGCTCAATACAGCAGCCCTGAAAGGAAAAACATGGTGATCACTGGTATGAGTGTTTCAGTTACTGTAATGTTGACATGCTAATGTACCTGCTTGTCTCCAATAGACTTTCTGTAATGGTAAAGATGATGGGGATTCACCAATGTTACTGAACATAACAGATGCATTCGTGGTAAGAAAAATGAAAGCTGGAAAGTGTCTGAACTCAGAGAGGTTCATCAGCTACAAAACATATGTTAAACATTGCAGAGAATTCCCATCACTTTTTTTCCTCAAGCTCTCTCTGAGCCCTTACACTTGGTTTAACTGAACCAAAATATGTCCAGCCCTGTGAAACTGTGATAGTTAAGTAAATAAATGAAATGTGGTTTCTACACTGGTCATCTCTCATGTTAATACTCCCAACTGCTACCATACCAGGAACCAATCTGGCACTGTTATCGAAAAAGATAAGGGAGGTCAGAGCATTATATGGAGACCTTTTGTTATCAATACCCTCTGTTGTTTCTTCTCTGACAGTTTTATGAAGAACTGAGTGTTTTGCTGGACCAAAGGTGCTGGCTGCCTGCGCTTTGTCACCCAAAGGCTTTACTGACATCATTGACTTAGAGAGACATCAAATGTCAGCAGTCTCTGTTGTACTAACTGTCACTGTTTGACTTGCTGAAAAGTGTCCCAGGTATTTCTGTCTCTACCTGTGAGGCTAAATATTTGGTGAGCTGGCCAAAGTTGCTTGGAGAGGTCAGCTTATCACCAGTGTGTGGGACATGTATTGCATGCTGCTCTACCCACACTGAGGTGCAGAAATGTTAAAGTCAGATCAGCAGTTTTATGTACATAAACCGGACAGCCTATAATGGAATGGTGAGTTCTTCATAAAGAAACCAATCACACAACAGCAGTGATGGATCAGTTACCCCTAGTTACACCTTTTTTTACCATCCTTATATTAGGGGTGGAAGAAAAAATTTCAATAAATCTTAGTATCAGGATTTTTTATTTAACAATTTTAAATGAGTTTTGGTTCATTTTCCCCCCCTCAAACTGAAGTCCTTCGTTATAGTCTTTGTTTATAAGCTGGAAAAAAGTTGAGGTGTCAGATCCCCTGAATAAACCTAAAAAACTGACTCACATGTGATGTGCATTTTTTGGGGGAATACGATATAGTATGTAGACAGCATCATCATCAATCAACCTTTTCACTTGGTCTGGTGTTAGAAAAGCAAACATAAAAATTGCACAAATCGAGACTATTAAAAAAATCACAATTTAAACCAGAACGGCACCCCAAAAATCGTAAAAGAATCTTAACAGGAGAAAAGGATGTTGTCCAAGCCCTAGCATGTATGGTTATCATTAGGCCAACGCAGCATTAGTAACCTTTGTATTTGCAATAACATTGTGCACAGTACTGGGATCAAGATATGGTGTGAGATTTACAGATACTGAGCTGCACACATTATAAGTACATTTCTTTGTCCCCTCTGCTGTGCTGCATGCTAAATCTATTCCGAAAAGAAGTGTTTGTTTTCTCAATCCAATGTCTCACATTCACCACATCAACTTATCTGTGCGTAACCTCAGTGATGTCATTCATTGGTTTCTGGAGGCTGAAGCTTAACAACGGAGGCTGTTAAAATCGCTGACTCAGCTTAACTTTACCAGCAAGAGGTGGAGCTGAGGCAGCCTCAAGCACCCCGGCAGACAACAACAGCACACCCACTTATCAGTCACCCCCCCCCTCCCTAATGCATAGGTCTCAGCTTTGATGTGGAAGTGATGAGAATAGATCAGTTATGTAAGAACTCAACCCGTATTTAGAGTGAAAATGTACAATAATGAGCTAAACAGATAACAGTGTTTTAGTTCATATATATATATATATATATATATATATATATATATATATATATATATATATATATATATATATATATATATATATATATATATATACATATTCTTTGGTTTTTGCAACCGTTCTCAAGTGGACAGCCATTTTTGCACTTATCTATTTGCCGATTTTTTGCCACTTGATGAATAGCTGACTGCCAGCTGGGCTTCATCTGATTGGTTATAAATACAATAATGAGCTAAACAGATAACAGTGTTTTAGTTCATATATATATATATATATATATATATATATATATATATATATATATATATATATACATATATATATACATATTCTTTGGTTTTTGCAACCGTTCTCAAGTGGACAGCCATTTTTGCACTTATCTATTTGCCGATTTTTTGCCACTTGATGAATAGCTGACTGCCAGCTGGGCTTCATCTGATTGGTTATAAATACAATAATGAGCTAAACAGATAACAGTGTTTTAGTTCATATATATATATATATATATATATATATATATATATATATATATATATATATATATATATATATATATATATATATATACATATATATATATACATATTCTTTGGTTTTTGCAACCGTTCTCAAGTGGACAGCCATTTTTGCACTTATCTATTTGCCGATTTTTTGCCACTTGATGAATAGCTGACTGCCAGCTGGGCTTCATCTGATTGGTTGAATGGATGCCTCGGGTGAACTGGCGGCTCCATTTCTGAGAGCAGTGTTCCCATACTGATTGACTGCACTATGCTTTTGTATGAAACTGCTTTCTTATTTATTGCTAAGGTGGCAACATTTTGTGGTGTTTATTGCTTATTTTGCAATGACATTGAAAATTCCAATTTCTCACTAAACATATAGCTTTCAGTCTGCCCTTCATTCGCTGACCCAAACTATGAGCCTGGAACACTCTCTGCAGAGTTAACTCTCAGGTATAATGTGTTTATTTGGCCACAAAACTGAGGTATATATACTGTTCTTTTTGCATCATAAAATAGTGTGTACAGCTACACTTCAATGGCCCAGTGTTTGTGTTTTTTTTGATAGCAAAAGAATGAATCTGTCTGAAATCTGTCTCACTGTGCACTCACTCTTTTCATTCTGATGTTAAGCGTACTGTAGGACAGGAAATAGTCTTGTGCCTGCTGTAAATCTGCAGTGTATTAAAGCATGATGATGTTAAATTAAATTGGATATGGAGTATGACATTCACACTGTGGTGCAGATGATCATTGCATTGTACTGAGTGTTTCCAGGCTCTGGTTGTGCTATAGCTTGTAAGCCCAGCTTTGACGTCCTTTCAGTGGACTTTGTTGGGCCGTTCTGGCGTGATGGAGTGGGTGGATGAGTATGTCCACACAAAGCTGTAAAAGCATCTTTCTCCTCTTCATCTTAGTGTCCTGTCCACTCTAAAAACATGTCATCTTGCCAAAAAGAGAAACTTTTGAACCGTGTAAGCAGTGAGGGGCATGGTCTGAATGAAAGGAAGGTTAAGAGGACACCTTTTTCAACTTGATTCCTTTACAACAGGTTCTTTGCATTGTTGGGGGTGCATATGTGCTCAGATCCAACATTTTTGCTGAATTTTTGCACGTTTGATTGTATTTTCTTGTAAAAACTATGTCATCCTTCACTTTTTACACCTTGACTTTTGCCCATGATGCTTCTTTTTTATGGTTTACCAGCCTCAAAGAAGGAAGAAAAGTTTCACCATTTTTCAGTTGTGCTGAAAGGACCCTGAGAGATGCATCTGGCACAAGTTATTTCACCGAAAAGAAGCATTTTACTGCTCAACAGATTAGTGTTTGGTCCTCATGTCAACATCTCTGCTGACGGTTTGTCAGAGTTTATACACAGCATGTGTTGAACACAGTACCTCATGGCTGATGTTGGAGGATATCATGCCCAACATTCACTGATTCTCCGCCAGCTCATACTTGAGCATCAAGTGTTTCTAAAGCTCTGGGGTCTGTGTACACAACTTTACCCCACGCTTTCTCTTCTTTTCTCTGTGTGTGTCTTTCTCAGCAGGGCTGTTAGGCGAGGTATTGTGAGGAACTGTAAGCAAAACTAATCCTCTCTTCATTTCTGTGACACCCCTGTGGCTCACCCATCAAAGGCTGTTTATTCCTGTTAATGTGAGCAGCACATCTGAGAAGATGATGAGTGGTTATTACCACAGCTGTAAGAGAGCCTCTGACGACACCTTCCAGCGTTTTCCATCAGTCTCTTTGCCCAAAACCATGCCTCTTCTAAATGCGCTGAATGTTATTTAACAGATTCCCTCTAAACGGTGCCTTATTTCGCATTCAGAGTCGTCCTTAGAATGACTGAAACAGACCGTGTGAACCCATGAAAGCCTGAAGATGTTTTGTGTGATCACTTTATAGTGCTCGTCATATGTTTGTGGGGATAAATGCCGCCTAATGCCAGGCAGTAATCCTGGGGTATGAATATCAATCCAACATCCCTGGTGCAGAGCTTATTTGTGGATTTAGCGAATGGATGATTCTGAAAGAAAGTGTGATTTTTTTTTTTTGTTCTGATGCGGTGTTGGTCTCTTGTCATTAGCTCCAGAAAATCGTTGCATTTATCTTGACCAGCCATAAGCCTGTATCTGTGGAAGTACTTCAAGGAGCGAGGGTGGAGAACGATGATTGGAATTAGTCCAGTCATGATACCCCCGAGGCAGTCACCTTACATTGTTGTTGGCGAATGTGTGAAACGCTGTTATTACATACCGTGTTTATAGTCATCAACTGACAGCTAAGGCATGCCCATCTCCCAGAGGCACAAGTTGAGGGATCGAGAATGTAAGGAGAGAACGCATCACCTCTGCTTGCGAGCATGTATGGGTTCTTGTAACAGAAATTAGAGCCGAAATGTTCTCGGGGTAGAATTTCTGAGTGACTTTTGTGATTCATAGAAAATGTTCACATGATACGTCTTTAAAAACTAAGGTTCACCATCAGAGTTTTAATTGTGAGCAGGAGACTTAAGGTTTTAGCAGCTGGCAGTTAACTCTGTATTATTGTTGAAGCAACCCAACCGAGCCTCCAGGTTTTGCAAATAGATCTGCTCGTATCACCCAAAGCAGAGTCTGATTTCAGAAACTGCCTACTGTGTACGACTTGCAGTTTGCTTTGCTGATTTTTGGCTTTGGTAGCAGAAGAGAAACTGATCACAAAATTGTAGCATCAACTTATGAGTTAAAAAAGTTTAAAAGGGGGGTTTTAATAGGGATGGGTAGCTTTCACATTTGAAACGATACGGTACAGATGCCCGGTACCTGGCAATCAGTACCGGTACTCAACGGTACCAATTTTCTGTACTTTATTGTGTTTATGTGGTAAAAAATGTTTTTTTAATGATAAAGTATAAAAGTTTTTCAACTTAATAAATGTATTCTTCAATATGTAACCTTGCAATGCTGTGTTCGTGTCTAGCATGGAAAATCACCTACTCTTCCACTTCCTCACAGTCACAAGGATGCATTTAGGTACCTAAACATGGTACCTTTTGGTTTTACCTGAATAGATACTCGGTACTTTTGACAGAATTTGGTCAGTACCTATAAAAGTACCTAATTCGGTACCCATCCCTAGTTTTTAAGGACCTTATTGTTTTTTTTTTGAGGAAATTAAGTTATCTGTAAGAGAGGTATCACCTCTGTGCTGACTAGAGGTAACAAGATTCACCAACAGTTTCTTTCGCATTAATCACAGTTATTGTAACAGACCATTAAACTTTAGTGTTTTAAGGAAAAGAATGAGTCATGACTTTAGAATATTCATATAATTGTTTTTGATTGTAAAAATAGAGCAGTTCAGAGAACTGCTATTTCATATAGTATTTTTGTCATGCTTTTACCAGCCCCTGTTTGTAATATGATACAGCCTTCAGACAGTGGCTGTAGGGCATTTGAAAGCTGTTTACTTTTTTGCCCTTACATAACAAAAATCTCCCATGATAACACAGAAATTTTGTAGATGACATGAGAAAAAAAGCATCCAGTTTCTGGTAAAATAGACAAAAACAAAAAATCAGGTTACATGCAAACTTTGTGGGGTAAAAGTCTCGGTCACAATCATTCATATACAGTGGGGAAAATAAGTATTGAACACGTCAACTTTGTTCTCACTACATTTATTTCCAAAGCTGCAATTCAAAAGAAATTTCTACCAGACATTGGGTATTATCTCAAATTATCCACACATGAGAAGAAATATCAACGTTTAGGTCCATAAATAATGATTATGTGGAATTAAGTACAATAACACAGGAAAAAAGTATTGAACACACCATGGAAAGGCTGTATACTTTGGCAAGGAAATGCAACATACCACCTGAAATCTGTCAGTAATTATTACTTGAACATCCAATTAATGCAAACCAACATCAGTTGGGCTAGAGCAAATTGATGGTCCTATAAAAAAGGTCGTTTTTTTCACCAAGCAGTTAAATACGACACACTTCATGATGGGTCATTGGGGTCATTATTCACAAGTAGAAGAGGCACCACCTTACCATCAACAGGCCACGCACAGGAGCTCCTAGCAGATTTCTGACCAGGGAGTCAGAAAGATAGTCAAAAGAGTACTCAACGAGCCAAGGACCACCCTGAAAGTCCTCCAGAAAGACTTGGAGGCAGCAGGTACAATTGTTACAGAGAAAACAATAGGCAGTGCACTCCACCACCATGGCCTCTATGGACCTGAACATTGTGATTTCTTTTCATGCGTGGATTATTTGAGTTAATATCAATGTCTGATAGAAATTTTGTTTGAATTGCATCTTTGGAAATAAATGTGACGAGAAAAAAGTGGACGCGGTCAATACTTATTTCCCCCACTGTATTATGATTGAGCAGCATATCCACAGCTTTAAGTCTGTCTTTCTTTATGTCTGCAGGGCTGGGAACAGTCAGAATAATTGGAAAACAGTTTACTAGGATCATCAAGTAGGGATTATGGTTGAAATATCTGTAACTTGCTGTAATATTGTAATAAAACTGAGAAGTCACCCTACTAACTTAGGTGCAATCTGTCATAAGAAGAAAATGACAAAGAAGAACATATAAAGATATAACATAAAAAATGGATACATAAAATTCATTTTATTATTTCTAGATGGCACTTACACAACCAAACGTTTGTCTGACAGTCATGAGTTGATATGCACCAAACCTGTATTAAGTATTCAGTGGCACTTGAGCCAATGTATGTTTAGTCAAGATAAAACATAAAATTCCTCTTAGAGTCTTAAGGATATGAAAAATGACGGACTTATTTCCCGGACATGTCACCTTGAATTCTCCAAGCTCTTTTTGAATTGCAAATTGAGCTGATTTCATTCAAACTGAAAAGCAAATGAATGATTCACACTCCCATTATTTGATTGGTAATTCACACTCAGGGTTGCATAGTGATGCTGTGGTTAGTTAGCGCTGCTGCCTAAGAGCAAGAAGCTTCCTCTAGTGTATCTCGAGTGTGCTCTTTCTGTGCAACGTCTATATGCCCTCCCTGTGTATGTGTGGGTGTCCTATGGGTCCTCCAGCTTCCCCCCACAGTACAAAGACATGCTAGGGTTAACTGGTCACTCTTAACTGTCTGTAGGTGTGACTTTGAGGCTCTCTGTTAGTCTTTGTGTGAGGTTTGTGACCTTTTAGGATGTTTCCTACCTCTGAGCTAGTGACAGTTGAGAGAGGCTCCAGCCCCCAAGACCCCAAACAGGATAAGCAGCGCACATAATATGTTGATGGATGGATAAGAACACACAAACATCAGTTTTTAGTGGACATCATATTTGTCAAACTCAAAGCATTTATGTAATTCCACTAAACTAAACGTATATGATTTTGCTTCACTGTCTGCTACAGTTGAAGATCCTTGGTTATTTGTTAGTCATGTAATTTTATTTACTGTTTTTAGCTGAATATAACTCACTGACCATAAGAAGCTTCAATAGTGTTCATGTGACCTAAAAAAGCTGTTTCTTGAGGATTCGTTACAACACCCTGCAGCTCTTCTGAACTCCACCCTGGTCTCTTATCTTTTTCCTACAGGGCATTAGCCCTTATCTTAAACCTGACAAATGTCACAAAATGCACATTTTTAACAATTTAACAGCCTCTGGCCCTGTCTGAAAATAAATCAAATCCAACCTTTAAAAAAAAGCAGAGTAAAATAAATGTATGTATGTTAAAAAAGATCAGGGTTCATCCTCTGAAAAATGTTTCGTTACTTTCATAGAAATCTGTTAAACTTCTGTTTTGGAAGCTTTCCAACACAAAATGTACAGCCAAAGTTTACCAATCTGGTAGAAAAAAACTTCAAGATGTATCCTGAAGGAGATCTTGTATGTGTTTTTTCAAAGTTAATTTTTGGGCCTCCTGTGCTTTTATTCAGAGAGGACAGAGCAGCGGATAGAGCCCCCTGGTTTGACTCATCTTATAAAACCAGATGTGATTACTTCAGCGTTGTGATTGTGTTCGAAAGTTTGGCCTCATGAATCTTTCCTGCCTTTGGTGCAGGAAGAAAACAAACAGCCTTAAGGTCTGTCACCTACGTGGTATTTATTTTCATTGGGCGAAGCTTTCACAATTAAAGCCGCTCTGTTTAGAATTGGAAAACTGTGATCCTGTGTTTGGAGGGTGCAGGCAGAAAATAAAGCAGCAGACATTTTCATTTATAAAACCTCTGCCAGTCGATTACTGTGGCTGGACTGTTGAATTGTTAGATTCAACCATCCTGCTTGAAACAGACTGGAAATGAAAATGAAGGGGAGCTGCAGCCAAGATTTTTCAATTTCAAAAAAGGCATCTATCAAGAACAACTGTGCCTCATACTTTAAACCTTTTCCTCATCAGTTTCACACAGTTTTTAGCTTTTCTCCCATAACACCACGCTGCTTTTTGATCATAAAAACACAACAAGGCTGTTTCTCTTTTTGTCTGATTGGCTGTCCCTCTGTTTGCTCCCCTCAGGTGGAGCGGATTGTGGACAAAAGGCGGAACAAGAAGGGTAAGTGGGAGTACCTGATCAGGTGGAAAGGTTATGGAAGTAAGGAGGACACATGGGAGCCGGAGCACCACCTTCTGCACTGCGAAGAATTCATCGACCAGTTTAACAGCCTGAGACTGCACTCACACAAAAGACCCAAAGTTTCTAAAAATCGCCAGGAGGCCACCTTCACGAGTCACCAACCTGCTACAGAGAGCTCCAGAGCTCGCTCTGAAGCCCGGAAGAAGAAAAGGACTTTTGGCCCTGCTGTTGGGGTCAGAGTTGGATCTGTTTTAGGGATTGGAGGAGGAGGGTCGGGACACAGTCAGAAGCAGAAGAAGGCAAGTGTATCACCAGGGAAACATGCTTTAGGAGACAGACTGAGCAAAGCCGTGACATACAAAGGTCCTCCTCAGGGAGGGCCTCACTTGGTCCCACCTCTGAGGGTTTCTCATAACGGCCTCCAGAACGGAGAAATGGAGCCGGTTGTGTACAGATCAGCAGCCCGGCCACATCGACTGCCTGTGGACAGAGTGGATGAAGAGCTGGGAGACATGGATAACACTGGACAGCAGTACACCACTGAGCTGGGTAAGTGGGTTAACACATGAAATGAAATAGAAAAACTTTCAGAAATATATATTTTTAAGAAACCTCAATTCAAGATTGCAGCATTTATTTGGGATGCTGCAAATAAAAAAGCATTATTCAGCAGCACGTCATTCAGTTTACTCCCTATGATTAAATAGGCGAGATTCAAATCAAAGACACAGATCCTACAAAAAACAAGTTTTACAGTCTTACTGAAAATGTCATCACATGTCAACACAGCTCTCTGTATGACAGTCCCCCTGCTCAACACCATCAGGCATTCTGCTCTTGCATCCATCAAGTGTCACTCAGCTATGTCAGCATCACAGGGTTTTTCTACCTTTGCAAACAACTATCAATGACAGCTTGAAAACAAACATCAAACTGATCATTTCCAACCTTTTTCTTGGCTCCTAAAACAAACTATCGATCCAAAGTACAAGACAACACTGTGATTTCTGACACGCTGATGTTGGAACTGTGTTTTAGCCAGCACAGTCTAACCTGTTGTTTGGCCAGGGGCCTTGGTTCGTGCTCCCAGGAAGGTCTAGTTTTGCAATCGTTGTTTGGACATTTGCATAGCTGCACAGCAGAGACAACTGGAAGACTTAGATCACAGTTAAAAAGTTTTACAAGGTTACATTCAGAGACAGTAACATGATTTTATTCACCAAGGGCCTGATTGACTAAAGGATTGTGCAGCTTTTGCTCACTGAGCATGTGCAAATGAGTGGAAAAGACATTGTCTGATTCACTGATCATGAGAAAAGGGTTAAAAACTCTACAAATTACACTGCATATAGCGTCTCTGTGTGCCAGTATTGTTTGCACATTTAGTCAGCCGTTATGCATTCATTTGGAGCAAAATTGTCACGATTGTATTCAAATGAATTTCATATAAAATAACACCTTATTCACAAACACTAACACCCCTAAGCAGTTTGAGGAAGATATTTAACGTCTACTGAGAGCTGTTGGTAACTGTTCAGAAGTGTTTAGAAATGTTATGCTCAAACTATTCAGCAAACAAAGCAACAATTCCACGGCTGGGTGACAGTAGAATAAAATTTCAGTCCACAAAGTCTGTTGATGTCACCACTGTTGTAATAATCAAGGTTTAAATCTTTGCAAGTTCACCCTAAGAAGAAAGTTGGATATTAACTGATTAATTAGTGTCATGAATGGACTCATTGAGTGATAAGCTCTTACCCTCTCCATTCAGCTCATCATATAGAGGGATCATTTGTTTAACAACAATGCCAGATGGTCTGTCAACTGACGTGGAGGAGTTAACCACCAAAAAAATGCATTTTTAAACTAAATATCATCTCTTAGACGGATGGTGAAGGTTTGCAGGTTTGTGAAATAGCAGTGAGTGGACAGAAGTAGTAGTAGGGATGGGTACCTTTCACATTTAAAATGATATGGTACAGATGGCAATCGGTACCGGTACTCAAATGTACTAATTTTCATTACTCTTTATTATTATTAAACAAATATCAATTTGTTTAATAATAAAAAACATGGAAACATCTTTCAATTTAACATATTTATTCTCAAATATATAACCTCGAGGTGCTGTGTTCATGTCCACTATAGAAAATTGCCTACTGTTCCACTCCCTCACAGTCACAAGGATGCACTGAGGTAACTATACATGGTACCTTTTGATTTTGTGTGAATCGATACCTGGTACTTTTGACAGAATTTGGCCGGTAACTATGAAAGTATCTAATTCAGTATGCATCGCTAGACAGAAGAGATCAGCAGATATTAGGTGGACGGATGTTGATGATTGCGTTATCCGTGGACACTTACCAGACTGTGACAGACCAGGACGTAAACATGTGGCAATAAATCAGAAACCCTCCTGCTGAGTCTGAAACCCGGTTCATAATAGAAGAACCAGAAAACTACGTCCAGAGAACTTTACCAAGACGACACATTTAATTATTAACCCACAGACATCATTGGTGTTTTAGTGTTAAGTGTGACCCTGTTAACTGGTGACTCTCGGCCGTTAATCACAAAGACTAAAAAATATGGACGTCATCTTGCTTAGCTCAAAGTGAGGTTACCAGGAAAACTGCTCCCCCTGGTGGCTGGCTGCAGTATAAGTCAAAATATGCAGCTCTCCAATCATTCCAGATGGGCTGTGGTCAATCTTTAAAAACTTAATACACCTCATAGTTTTCTTACATCCGATTGCTGTGGTGATGTGAAGATATTATTTGGCTGCCTTGTATTCAAGTCCTCTTTTTTTCTGAAATGTTTTGTTGTCATTAGTTATAAGATTTTAGGTTTTACGTCACGTTTAACGATGATTGACAGCCGCCGTTCTTGTGTATTATTTTCGGGGATTGTAAAATATATCGAGACATAGAGTCAAAAAGTGATTTGACTCTTGAAAGAAAAAATATATATTATTTTTGTCACCCGGCTCCACTCAGATTCTCCCAGAATCCCTCACAGTCTCAACTGCGCAGACTCTGGCTGCACAACTGCTACAATGGCTGTGCCTTTGATGGAGGAATTTTGGCTTCAAAACCGTACAATGATAAATGGCGGAGCCACACTGTCCACTCTATATATATTCTATGGTTAATCACTAGCCAGGGTTACATGAGGAGTTTTTCGTCTTTCCGAATGGAATCTTCCCCAATGACTTTTCCGAAAACAACAGTATACATAGAAAGGAATATTCCAATCTCTGGTCTACATGCGCTGCTATAATGAAACAGAATAGTCAATTGGGCATGCGCAGAAAAACGTAAACATCACAAGATTTATCAAAGCTGGAGGACGATAGTTTGTTTACCACGGTTTTGCAATACTCCGTATTGCGAGTTTGTCATCCGTCCAGTCTTGAAATTATGTTAATTTCTTTCAAAGTTTGGATCAAAAACAAACTTTCCAGCAGTCCAGTGCTGATGGCTCGCTGCCATTTTTAAAGTTGAGGAATGTCTCTAGTTGCATCTTACGTCACATATGAGCATGCGCTGAAAGATCGTACCCTAACAACTTTCTGTTTGAGTGGATACATGATACCTCAATCAGTTTGGGGGAAGGAATATTCAACCCCTGTGAAACCGATTAAATGTTCATTCAGATTGGCACTTTTCTTTGGGAATGAGGTGTATACAAAGGTTAAATTCTTTCCGTTAGACCAAATTAACCGAATGCAAGCGGGATATTTGAGTCCATGTATACGTGGCCGTTGATACTGTCGGCTTAGGGTCACCAGTTAGCATGGTGGCTATTAACTCCATAACACCGGTTGCTCTGTGACGGCCAAAACTTGATAGACGTTACCTCTCTTATATAGTATCGTTTGTAAAAACTCACCACAGAACAACCGTAGATTTTTATGCTGATAACAGGTCAAATTTACTGTTTAAAAAGCGCTAACTTGTCTGAATGAAAGGAGCTTAACACTGCCTCTGCGGTCCAGATGCGTGCGCATCTTTATGATGACGTAGACTGATAGTCCCTCGAAAGGTGGATAGTTATCCCTCTCTGGGGAACCACTAAGCGTGTTTCCAGTGAGCGTCACTGACAGCAGGCCTCCAACACAATCTCAGGCTCAGATGTTTCACTTTATTCAGTGTTAGATTTTACCTCAATGGCCAAGTAATGCTTTCAGACGGGAAACTTAATGCTGCTTCACGTTGAACAACTTGTGATAAACACGCTGGGCATTTTTCTAAATGACCATTACACAGTTTTTCCTTTTTTATCTGTTGTGCTGCTTTATTTATCTTATGCTTGCTTTCATACAGGCCAATGACAGAACTGTGATAAGCTAAAATAGCTAATGGTGTATGTCAGCGGTGTAAATGTATCTGTTTGAGTCTAATGGAAAAAGTACTGGAGTGTGAACTTTTCTTCATGAATATGAATGATACAGGTACTGGAAGGTTCCTGTCACGCCGGGCTGTAACTCACACAGGAGTGTTTCTGTTCAGGTATCTCAGCGTTATCTTTTTATGAGGTTTATAAAATCATTTCCACATGAGGAATATTTCCTCTTACATGATGCATTACGTGTCTTGGAAAAATAAACACAGTTTATTTTAACAGGCTGTGGAGGCACGTCGTGGCACACAGCTCTTTAACCTCTGACTGTGGCTTTTTACTGCAGGAGCAGCTGATAACACCTCGAAAGTTCCCTCCTGGGTCACAGTCCAGTCCTCAATCTCTGTGGTTAATTATTACATTAAAAAGTAATGTCTGCAATCTATTTAAGCAAACCGAGGTGGTTTTGTTAACCAAATTTCGATAATGGCATTACACCAGCTGTAATATTAAAGGTTTAATACACACTGTTTATTCTTACTGTCCATTAAACCTGTCAGAGGTAAAGTGTCCCTCTAAGGGTTCCCAAGACATTACAGCTCTGTTATAAAAAATAACTCTATTACATGTACTCATTATGTGCTTATTGGACCATCTTACTTACTATACAACCACCGCTGCATGTGTTGTTACACAGCTCCAATTGACTTCTATTATGATGCTTATCATCATTCACCCTTTATTCAACCTTTAGATATCATTGTTTTTCCTCATTTAAATGAAGATGAAATAAAATTAAACAAACCAAAACAACCTAAAAAGAGTCACACTCCCTGAAAACAATCACACTCTGAGCTCAAACGGTTTGAGATAATCGACTCCGTTGGTGAAATGAGAGTATTGATCTTTAGAGAAAGTTGTAAATATTGCCACATGTTGGGAGCACAAAAACTTGAGGCAGATTTTCCAATTTAAACCCAGAGTGAACCCAAAGTGTAAGTGCAGCAAGTCTGATTCCAGCACAGCTGGTATATAGAGTGGTGGATGCCTAGTAAGTGATCCAAAATAAAAGAGACAAGTGTTTATCATGCCTCCGTGCCAGAAAGGGCTAAGCAGCTCTCCAATACAGATTATATAACACTGTATGCAATTCAGATTTCCATTTTGATTGTTTTATATATAATTTAAGCTCCATATTTAACTGATTATAATGTAAAGATGCCTTGTCAAATGATGAAACTGGAAATATATCATGAAAGATATGCTAATTTTACGTATGCAGCCAGCGGCACATTTCAAAGATGTTGGTGAGGAGACGTGATTACTGTTGTGTTGCATTACGACACTGAATGTTTGAAAACTGAAGAGACCAGTTTCTTGGTTTTAAAGGACATGTCCCATCCTTGCCTGGCAGGATACTAGCTGGCGCAGTGTAGACGCTCCTTTCTTGTTGTTTTTTTCATGAAGTGCAAAGTGATTACCTGAGGGGCCAAGTCGGAACTGCAGGCAGGCCAGTTTAGCACCAGGGGTGCATTAACTTTGTGCTTCCTCCGTCCTATCTCCTCCAAGACATCAGAAGTACTTTCCCAGTCACCATTTTGAAGACTGTCCCAAAGCAATAATTGTGCTCAGAGGAGATAGGAGAGAGGATGGAGGGGACTGATCGGAGGAGCTATGATCGAGGAGACACGAGAGCTGGCTTTGCGGAAGTCTTTTCACTGAACGACACGCCCCCATATGGAATATCACTCTCTGATTGGACGCTGCAGCGGCCAAGACTTTACATGAAACTTCACAAACACAACAGAGTTTAAGTAAAGAAAAGACGAGCTGAAAACAGGCACAGAGGATCGTTCGGACACTGATCATAAATCTGGTAATAAAGTGTTAGCTGTTATTTCAAAGCACAAAACACTGAACACAACCATCATCAAATTAATATAACAGAGGATTAATACAGAAAACTGGCTGATAGATAATATCTTCCTGTGACACAATAAACTGGGATATATTAATAAGCTTCACAGAGTTCATGATCAGATGGGCTCTAGATAAAGGCTAAATAATTCATAAATAATCTCAAAATTATGCATTTTACCGGAAAAGTGATCCATATGAGCTTCTAAACAGCACACAGAATAAACAGAGAGCAGGTTTTCTTCATGGTAACGTGTGTGTTTAACTGGTTAAAGGAACAGACAAATCTCTGTTACTGTTTCGGTTTGATCAGAGTTATTACAGCGTACATGTGCAGACACACAAACAGCTGTTAGAGCTGACTGAGAGATGATCCAGAGGTGATCAGCTGATGCCGTCATCACTGAAACACGTCGCTTCATGTGACGCTCCGAAGGAGAGGATGTCCCATTGCTCTAAAAACGAATCTCCTCCATCCTCTCTCCTCTCTTCATTTCTTTGCGTCTCTTCTATGCATCTCTGGTGGGAGGGACTAAGACGCAAGTGAACGACGCAAGTGGAGGAAGGAAGGATGGAACTTTGGAGCACCCCAGGACTCTTCTCCTACAGAGCCATGCTGTTGAGCAGTCTGGCCTCTTATATGAGGTCTTGTGGGTCATGTACCGCTTCCACCCAAATGTATAAGCTGGACTCATGCCATGGACTTTATGCATTCACATAGCATTATGGATGCCAGCTTTTATACTGTGAACTGATAGCTTCAGTTGGTCCCTCTCTTCTTTTGGGTAGAAGATGCGGCATCCATGATTTTCTTAGACCATGAGGCAGTTTTTCATTTTGTCTCAGCCTGCCTTGGTGGGCTCTGGCACAGAGAAGTTACTAGCATTTGTGGATAAGGCAACACACTGTGTCGTAGACAGGGGTTTGAGGATATGATTTTGAGCTGATGCGTTGATTTTCATTTCAGTCATGACTGTTTTTCCGATGCTGTGCTTCCTGAGGGCCTGGAAATCACAGATATTCAAAGTCTTGATTTTGAGCCTTCCTCCAGATTCCCTGATCCTCTGATAATACTTTATACTATAGATAACGAAATTCTCTAATCCTTTGGATTTTTACATTGATAAAAATTATTCTGAAAGTGTTCAACTCTTTGCTCACGCAGTCTCTCACAGAGTGGTGAACCATTTTCTGTCTTTCCAGCGGAGCGACTGAGCCCCTCTGGAATGCTTGTGTATAGTTTTAAGTGTCTTCACTAGTTTCAGAGATGTTGCTGGTGTTAAATTCAAACTGAGCTTACTTCTTCATAAAACCATAAAATTTCACAGTTGATAAACAATTTGCAAACCATCTATAGCATTTCTTATCAGCATTTAGCACAGTGTCATGATTTTGGGGGAAGATATGAGTTTTTAGACAGGCACCAGTCATCCCTGATTAATATTTCTTTATTGCTGCTGTTACTGCTGACTGAAAGCAAGAAAGGTAAAATCCAAGTTAAATGATTCATTGATTCATCACAAAAAGACTGTATTGAGTACAGAAACATTAGAAAATTAGTGCTTGTATAACAGCTACAGGAATGTTTCAGGAGCATCTCAATGCCCGTTTGATTAACCTTCATTCATTTATCATTCCTTTCATGGTCTTTTTCACTGTAGAAAAGAATGACTCATGAGTGATAAGTCATTATTCCTGCCTCAAATGTATCTTTGTTTGGCGTATGAACAAATTAAATCCAGCAGCAGCATGAAAGCTTCTCATTATGTTTGGCGCAGAGACAGGAGGTTGGAGGCTAATTGTTCAACAGTGAATGATACAGAAGCATGTCTGTCAAATTCAGCTGACTAATTGAATTGACATCGCCTCCTGTCCCAAAAACTGAAACGGTGTCAGTGAGATAAAAGCCTCAGCCTCTCATCCTACAAGCACTGCTCGCAGAAACCAATCTATTCAGGCTGATGTCTGTGTTTGGTCTTCTTCTGCAGAGCCCGATTGGATCAGACGCTAAATTTGGAAATCAGCGTTAATCAGATTTTGATTCGCTGACTCCAGAAGACTCTGACAGCAGAACTTCCCCAAATGTATCAGGTGTAATTTGATTTGTGAAACTCTTGGGTCTTAGAGAAAACTCTGATGCATTTTTATCTTTATCAGCCTCAATTACTGTTACCTAAATGTGTTTTTATAGTACCCCAGAACATTACAAACAATTCTATTCCTTTGTTTACTTCCTGTAGCTGATTCTGTTGGTGACTGTCTTGATGTTTTCAAACTTTTAAAGCACTGACTGAATCACAACTTAAGTCCTTTGGGTTTCTCTAAACACTTTAAAGCTGACAGTGAAAAGCCTCTTTTTCCAAAAATTCTGGTTGTTATCCTGGATTGGGAAGTTTGTGTTTGGACCCAAAGTTAACTTTGTCCGAACTGAGTGTGAAGCATCACACCACTTCCTGTTGGAGAAAGTTTGTGCGCTTGTATCTAAGTGATGAACAGTTTATTTGTGTTTTTGTGTCCTTGTACTTCATCACTAGATGTTGGATAGGGGACTAATGCAATACTTCAGTAATGGCTCTTTTGTCTTTCATCAATTCAACTGATAAAACTGAGACTGTGACTCAGCTGGTTCAGACACCTTTTGTTTAGTAACACACTGGTGTTAAGATGAGAGTAGCTCTTTATAGACCACTGTGATAGATTAAGGTCAGTTTTAATGTGGGGATATAATCTCCTAAATAGTCAATGCCATAGTAAATTGTCATGCAATAATGACCAAAGACACAGTGGCAATGATTATGACCTTTATTCATACACAAAATAAAATGTTTTATGCTCAGTAACTAAGGAATGCCATACAGTGAACACACTGGTGTGTGTGGGTATATATATATATATATATATATATATATATATATATATATATATATATATATATATATATATATATATATATATATATATATATATATATATATATATATATATATATATATATACACATATATATATATATATATATATATATATATATATATATATATATATATATATATATATATATTTATATATATATATATATATATATATACCGCATTTACCTCTGATTACCGCACACATTCCTTGTGGCATTGTTTTGTTGTTTTGCTCATTTCCATCCACTTTTGTATTAATTTTTCACCAAGATGGTAGAGTCTGACCGCTGTCAGTCAGCAATCAGTGAGGCTAACTGGAAAAAAAAAAGGCTTCAGTTTGCTAGGAAGCATTAAGACTGGACTATGTAGCAACGGAAGAAGGTCATGTGGTCTGATGAGTCCATATTGATCCTGTTCTAGAGTGATGGGCCATCAGGGTAAGAAGAGAGGCAGATGAAGTGATCACCCATCATGCCTTGTGCCCACCGTCCAAGCCTGTGGGGGCAGTGCTATGATCTGGGGTTGCTGCAGTTGGTCAGGTCTAGGTTCAGCAACAGTCGGTGCTCAAAAAATGAGGTCAGCTGACTACCTGAATATACTGAATGACCAGGTTATTCCATCAACAGATTTTTTCTTCCCTGATGGCACGGCCATATTCCAAGATGACAATGCCAGGATTCATTGGGCTCAAATTGTGAAAGAGTGGTTCAGGGAGCACAAGACATCATTTTCACATGGATTGGCCACAACAGAGTCCAGACCTTAACCCCATAGAGAATCTTTGTGATGCGCTGGAGAAGGCTTTGCACAGCAGTCAGAATCTACCATCATCAATGCAGATCTTGGTGAAAAATTAATGTAACACTGGATGGAAATACATCTTGTGACATTGCAGAAGCTTATCGAAACAAGCAAATGCAAATGTGTGCCATAAGCAAAGCTAAAGGCGGTCCACGAAATATCAGAGCGTGTGACCTTTTTTTTGGTGCCTTCTTTTTTTTGGCTAGGCAGTGTATAAACCCTCACCCTTGGAGGTATGGTGTCTCCATCAAGCTCAGTCTGACGGTTCTTAGCAGGGTCTTAGCTTTTTCTAGGAGTGTGCACTTATGGACTGAGATCTCATATGTTGTTTCCTATATCTGCTGGGGCATCCACCCAGCTTGGGTGTTACAATCCCATTCACAACAGGCACCACTGTTCCCCTCACACCGCACATCTTCTCTAGCTTTTCTCTTAGCCCCTGGTATTTTTTGAGCATCCATCCATCCATCCATCTATCCATCTATCTATCTATCTATCTATCTATCTATCTATCTATCTATCTATCTATCTATCTATCTATCTATCTATCTATCTATCTATCTATCTATCTATCTATCTATCTATCTATCTATCTATCTATCTATCTATCTATCTATCTATCTCCTAATTTAAGTGTTGTCTTCAGACATACAGATGTCAGGAAATGAGATAAGATTTAATGTACAGTGATTTTACTTTAGTCTTGAAGTACCGACTGTGCCCTGGATCTGTAAGGAGCAGCTGTATGCCTGATCCTACAATCAATGAGACATTACACTCCAGGCAGACTCTCCCCTTCCCTCATCAGACATGCAAATAATATGTTTTTCTACGCCAATCAAGCTTTATTTATAGGTCCCCTTTCACAAGTCTGTCTGAAGAATTACAAGTTATCTATCACAGCCTCCAGAACCTCCACTTTTATAAAGATGGCCTCTTCAACCCTACCTTTATCACATTTACCTTCTTTTTGTCTTGATTTCAGAGTGATTTTTTTTTAATCTGGCTTCTTTCACCTTCTTTTGACTGTTGCTTTATTAATGTTTTGTTTCTCATAATGGTTTTCCCTTTTAGTCTTGATCAGTGTCATCACTTTGTCTCACTATGTACGTGCTGCTTATTGTGTGCATATTACCATATCTATCCAGCTACTTCTTATGACCCCACTTCCATAGGACTTGTTAGAGTCTTGAGTTTGATGGTCCGGGGACTAGTATTCAAAGAAATAAACTGGCTTTGATTGTTTTTCAATCTGCAAACCCACCTTTCTTTTACAGACATACTGTGTTGTTTCTTTGCCTTGTCCCTTTTGTAAAGAGATTTTACTAGCTTCTCTGAATTACTCTAGAAAACAAAAAATTCCCCAACTTTGAACTTCTGTTAAACACCTTAGCACTCAGGGGGAAACAGTATTTCTGGCTTTTTTTCCCCTCCCACTCTTACATTATTTCCCATTGCTGCCTGTTTTCTCTGACTTTTGTCTGTGAAAAGCCCTTTTTAAATCAAGTTAACTTACTTCCTTTAGTTATTTTGAGACTGTTGAACTATAAGATCTCATAGTCTCTCACAGAGTGGTGGACCTCTTGCAGTCCTTGATGGACTCATTTAATATCAATGTAATTTAATCGTATTATCCTTGATTTATCAGGGGTTTTTTTTTAACATTAAGGGTTTCATTGTCGGTGTCTCAACTATTTGAAGTGTGCCTCTGCTCTAGAATTTAATCTGAGCATATATATTTTTTATAAACCAATAAAATGTGATCTTTTTTAAACTTATTTCAGTGAAATATTGCAAACCAACTTCTTCTGTTTTTCAACAATTTGCAAAGCATCCCAGTTTCTCTAAAATTGGGAATGTGCAAAGTAACCCAGCCTAACGAAGTCAAACTTGACCTGATACTTAATCCCTCAATGTTTATTGGAAGGATCTGTTACAATCCTTAAACAAACTCGTCTAATTCTGAGGGTCATGTAAACTGATATTACTAGCATCATGTTATATCCCTAGAAGAGCAGTTAAATAAGTGTTATAAGTCTTATTTTAAACAGTGTTCATCTTTATGGAGGTCTTCTGAATTAACAGTTTGAATGGCAGGTGTCTAATATCAAACTGACTGTTTTGTCCACCCCTCTGTGTCAGGCTCCCCTCTGCCAAATGGAAACATGCATCTTCACAGCTCAGTGAAGAGGAAATTGGGCGAGGAGAAAGGATACGTGTTCGACAAGCGGCTCAGGTACAACGTGCGACAGAACGAGAGCAACTGTCGATTCCGAGACATCGTGGTCAGGAAGGAGGAAGGCTTCACACACGTCCTGCTCTCAAGCCAAACCACGGACAACAACGCTCTGACACCGGAGGTAAAATACTGGAGTTTGCTCACATTTACATTAACTGTTTAGTCGGTGTGTTTCACTTATCTGTTCTTTTGTTTTCTGATATGTATTGATAACCTAAATCCTGATTCATTGATGCTGCTCTGTATCCCAGCTGAAGTAGAGCTCTGTATGAGGCTGAATAAAAAAGCAACACTTTTTCAGTAAATGCTGTAGAAATGCCCTGAAGCTATGCACTAACTCTACAACTGCTGCAGGGGAGCTTTTCAGGACACGGCTTTCACAAACTGTGGTTTTATTTGACAACTCGCAGGTTTGGCTATGTTTAGCTTCGGCTTCATTAATCTTCTACAGGGCATTGCTGAACAGACCTTGTATACTCAGGCGTAAAAGGTTAGGAAACAGCTCTTTAGGCTCTGTCTTTAGAACTGACGTATTGTTTCCTTATAACTGCCTCCTGCCAGACAAGGTTTCAACAAGTAGATTAATTAGAGGCACTTATAATCCAGCGTTATGCCATCTGTTGTTATTGCAGCAAAATGTCAGCTGAACTAGAGAGGAAAATATGCAGCAAGTTCAGAGAGAGCATTACATATTTATACTTCAGGAGAGCCGGAGAACCCGAGGAAAACTTCCAAGAAGTGTTTAGTCTGACATTTCTGTCACAGTTTCTATGACGGAGCAACTTTTCTGTTTTTGCAATGAAGTTACCGTCAGGTTATTTGTTTCAAACAGAGAGCCCAGTGATGATAAATGAAACTCTTATTTGCCATTACGTTGAACACATTGAAATAGAATCTGTCTATTTTTAGGGCAAACACTTCAGGTTGCTCAATGATATTCAAGCTGAGTCTCTCTGCAGGCGTTTAAAGGTGCATAATCTATGTCAAGCTGTGCTCAGTGGCTTTTCAAGATGTTTTCCCACAATCTCCTCAGCAATTTGTCAATCATATGCTAATGTGATGCCAATCAAATCCCCCATATAATCAATTTCTGACAGCAGAAAAACAGATTTTCAGTCCTCCTCCAACCTGTATTGAAAAGGCGGCAATTCATGATAAGTGTCATCTCAAGAAAAGAGCAGGTCTGGATTACAGTCTTTGTCAAATTTTCTAAAAGAATATGGGACACTGTAGCACTCTGCAAAATGTAACAAGTTAGAGTAGTAAAAAGAACTTCCTAATGGGCAGAAACCTTGAGCAGAACCAGACTCATGTGGAACAACCACCTGCTGAGATCTGACCATCTGTTGAGTGTGGGAGGGGGATAGAGGGAGATGTGGAGAGAAAGAGGTGGATACAGACAGAGGATGACGACAGCAACATTAAGCTCATATAGACTTATGACTGTAAAGCAAATAATGATGTTAAAAACATGAACAGAGCAGTTACAGTAAGATACTGGCAACAGACTGGTCTTAATGTTAACGGTCTGACATTAGCACTCAAACTGGTAAGGGATACTGTATAGTAGGTACATAGAACCACAAGACCTCTTGTTCACCCTAGACGAGTTTTATTATCCATAACTACCAACTAACGATATAGTATCCCCTCTATGACCTAGCTGTAACTTAACACCCTGTGAAAAATACTGATGAAAATATTATTGCATTGATTTGAATTAATTAGGTTTTAAAAATCAGTCCCAGTGGTTGTACGACAGGTGGCATCCCTTGGCTCCAATTGGTTCTTATCTGCCTGCTGTTGTTTAGCTAACTTAGGGTAAACAAGGTACAACTTTAACCTAGTGATGTCCCGATCCGATTACATGATTGGAAAAAGGGGAATTGGGGCTGCTCACATGGTTCCAGACCTGATCAGAATAGGGCTTTACACCTTTATCAGGGACCATAAACTGCTTTGTTTTACTATCTGTTTTACTATCATTATGTGGTGGTACAGAGTCAGACTGTCTCAACTCCACAAAGAATCAATACAGGGCATGACATCACTCTGTTGTGGTGACACAGTGAAGCTGAGCAGAACATGGCAGGGGCTTTAAGCTGAGAGCGTAATGTATCGTAGTCAAAGAAACGGATCAGGGCACAGTATCGGCAGATAGTCAAAATGAAATGACTTGACTCAGGCCCCGTTTACATGACGCCAAAAACGGTTGATTCCGCAAACATTTCGTTGTGTTTTGGCCTTCCGTTTACATGAGACCACGTTGCGTTTTCAGTGAAAACGCAAACTTTCGAAAATGCTCCCCAGAGTGGAAAGATCTGAATCCGCTCCTCCATCCAGCTTCGTGTAAACACAGAGTGGAGCGTTTCAGTCCTTGTCCTACTGGAGTCGTATGAATGCGGATCGTTTTCACGCCGTCCCCATGTAAACGCGGGTGGCTTTTGGAAACGCAAAGGAAGAATCTTTGCGGGAGTCTCCGAGTAAACAGAGCCTCAGACTCGGGGGCAAAAAACCCTGGTTGGGACATTCCTACCTTTAACGCTGCTGCTATGTTCACCACTCATGGTTTGAGTTTCTTCTTAGTGACAGGTAACCTTAAGTTTCTCTCACCTGCTCCTCTGCTCATGCTAGGATTGCTGGACAGGATCCAGTCTAAAAAAATTGAAGTTGTTTAGCTTGCCAAATTAGTATGCTAATCAAAACCATCATCATAGTCTCATTGTTTACTAGTATGACGCCATCATGAACGAACAGATTTTCTTTAACCTTTGGTTCATGGTGTCAACAAGCAGAAACAAAATGTGCCAGAACTCTCTGATTGCCTTTGACATTGCTTGTGTTAATTATTGTGATCATAGGCTTGTCAAGGGGTTTTAACCAATCAGAATAAAGCATCTTTCAGAGCCGGTAGATCAATAAGAAAGCCAGGAAATAATAATGATTATTTTAGAGACAGAAGTAAGAACACCAATGATTGCAGCTGGAGTTTAGTTGGTTTCAGACTTACATTAGGCTCAGATTGATAATAAAGATAAGACTAGTACAAATAGCCACAGCAGCAAGACTTCTGCTGCAAAGATACAGAGGAACCTTTGAGACAAGGGATCTCATGAATTCCAGAAAGATCTCTAGTCAGTAACTTTAATGAGACATGAGGATTTCAAGTTAGTGACTTGCAGACAGATGTAGAAAAGAGAGGGGAAGAAGCTTGGTGTGTTAAGTCTCCAGGTAG
This sequence comes from Halichoeres trimaculatus, assembly GCF_033239565.1. Lineage (NCBI taxonomy): Eukaryota > Metazoa > Chordata > Actinopteri > Labriformes > Labridae > Halichoeres > Halichoeres trimaculatus. The sequence goes on from NW_027437181.1 coordinate 29,272,715, forward strand.
TTCGAGCTTACTGCAGCATTACTAAGAACTGGTCCAAGCTTGAGTCAGCCATGTGAGCCTTTTATAATAATGTCACCAAACAAACAGATGAACTGTATCTTTGGACAGATTCCTCTGAAGGATTCAATAACTGTACCATCTGTTTTTATATCTGTACTGTCAGGGTATGAGAGTGTGTAGCTCTGCGGTTCACCGGCTCTCTGCTCTGATGCTGGAGCCTCTTGCATTGTGATGATCCACTTGTAGATTTGACCGCCTGCGTGATTGGTCGCTCATGTTCACACTCCAATCAGCAACAAGCTGCTCTGCTCAAAGTCCCCCTGGGTGAATTCAGCAGCCAGCCTTTGCAGTTCAGCATAAGCTCTCCACAGCTCCACTTTTGAATGTCTGTCAGTCTGTTTCTTTTTGTCTCATCTGTTGTTACATTTTGTAGCTTTCCATTTTATAAAGGTGTAATTTATGGAATACAATGCTTCCAGTGCATTAATTCATATTTAATCTATTTGAAAATCAAGCTAGCCAGGGCTTATTCCTAAATGCTTTAGATTAATTTAGAAAAGATGAGAAAACTTTAAGGTAATCATGCATTTATGGTAAATTTGCTCTCCACAAATGATGTTGACCTAGCACAAATAAACCAGAGGCCACATCACATTCTGTTTTGACTTTATTGTTAGATAATTTGCCGTGAGTCGACAGTTTTTGAATAAATGAAGAGCTTTCACTTTGTTTTCCTCTCGGCTTCCGTGGACCTTTATTCCTCTGAGAGTGAGTTAAACTTCAGATGACGTCCCGTATCACTGTCAGCCACCTCTGGCTCATGAATTCAAGCAAACAGGATTTTCCTCTCCTCAGATTGAGGGATTGCGGGTTGTGTCTCAGATCTTCCGCAGAGGGTGGTTCTGGCTTTGATACAGCACCCGTGTGCACAGCAGCTTGCACTTCATACACACTGAAGTGGCCTTAACTGTGTGTGCACATGTGTGTGTGTGTGTGTGTACTTTCATGTGTGACAGTAAGCCCGTAAGCTGTGGGCTTATCAAACAGCTCTGATAGCTCCTTTTCTGCCTTTGAGTCTTTGAAGCTACAGTACGGGAGCAGGAGAATCAGCCCATGTGTTCGCTGAATGGCTAAAAATCTCCTAAAATATCCCGGCACATTTTTCATCTGAACCCTCGGAGCCTGATTTAAGTGAGGAAGTCCCTGAGCAGTGAACTGCTGCTCTGCTTGTCACCTCTTTTCTTTTACACGGTGGCTTTCTGTTGGCAGTCTTTAAATGACTGTGCGTTTTTTTTTTTTTAACAGCATGACTGAGTAAAATAGTAAATAAATCCACCATTCCATTACATTACAATCTAAGGTATCTGAATATTTTTAGATCTAGCATATGATTTAAACATTTTTACTGCTGTCAATAAGCATCTGGAGCCGTGGCACACTGTGTGTAAGTACTTTCTATGAAGGCATGTTCCAGTCCAGTTCACTGGAGTAAACTTTAAACCTGGCTCTTGGGTGAAGAAGGTATTTAGTTACAAAAACAGATTGATCTTCAAGCTCTTCTAAAGGAATTCTGTTTTCTGAAAGTCACCTGGTGGCTAGGGAAATGGGCTTTATAGCAACTGTATGAAAATAATCCATCTTAATACTGATGGTCTCTTTTGCTTTTGTTGGTCATATGGATTTGTCAGTAGTAATTTGCATAAAATGCTAAGTAGTTCTTAAAGAAGCATTAAGCATAACCAAAGGAATGATGCTTTGTGGTGCTTTGGGGTCCTGCTTAAATCAATGATAACAAAGAGGACAGTAAAACTAGACCTACTAATTCAGCATGCTTAAAGAGGAGTTATTATACTTTTCTTTAAAGCTTTCAACTGCCCCTTTGGTACTGCCGGAGTGGTTTATATGATTTCCCCCCCAATTTTTTTTTTTTTTCTCAAACTAGTGTTTTTAGGAAATTCTTTTATATCAGCCTCTGTCTTAAACTCTGCATTTTAACTGCTGTCTTTTTAAAGCTCTCTTCCCTCTTATTGGCAGCCCTCTAGAAACCTGTCAGGGCAGACCTTGGTGTCTGAGGCCTGCCCCTCCAAGGTGTAGTAAGTGTAGAGCTGCAGCTAACGATTATTTTAGTAATCGATTTCTCTGACAATTATATTTACAATTAATCGATGAATCAGAAAAAAAAAGGATGGGAATGCATAATAGTACAGTTCGCAAGACCAAACGTGTTGTTATTTTTGTTGATGACTTTTGTTTGCTTAATGATATACACAAAGAAACAATATATTTGAACATAATTAAACTGACCAGATGCTACATTTATAAAGTATAAAAAGTGATATGAATGTATTGTCACTAAAAGAATCAACAGTTTAGGAAAAATAAACAAAAGTATATTGCTATGTCACCAGATTAAGAACTTAGTGGGCCAAAAAGGCAAATAAATAAAAATATGTCCTCAATCTTTTCACCTGTTTGCTGTGTTTAAACATGGGCAAGCATAATAATCCCTCTTTAAAAAGAAAAAAAATTGAGAAAAGAAATTCAACCATCATTTAAAAAAATATAGATTTTGATGGTTTACAAAACATTTACACCCTTCAATTTATTGACAAAAGTACAAAGACACTATTGAAGCAATAACACGTAATTGTTTAATGAAAAACATGTGGAAATTATAGATTTGTTTTTGGTATTTAAAATAAAGTTGGGGGCAATAAAACACTGAAAAAGTTCTGTTATGCTGAGAAAAAACACCTATCAAGAAAAGCTGACTTACTCTGTTAGATTCAAGTGCAGAGTTTAACAGTTTCAGAGGTGAGTCTCACTGCATACATTTGAGAAGCATTAAAATAAGATTTTCGTTACAGGAACAGAGAATCTAGAAACATCTCTGTATAAAAAGGAAAAGGCTGAAAACAATTACTGGGTGGCCCCAGAATTTGGACCCTTTGGAGACACCCAGTTAAAAACAGACATGACTCTGGAGTGGAAACCAGAGCATGGGGCTCAGATCACTTCAATCACTTCCTTGGCAAAATAAAACCTACAACTCAACTTTCTTGACTCTGAAGTCAAACAAAATACAAATAAAAAATTATCCAACTCTTGTAGTTGCTGTAAACAATACCAAGTCAAGAGATGTTTTCAAATTAATGTTCAGATTTCAGGTACTTTATTAGTGCCAGCTTCTGTTACAAAGCATAGAAAGGAAAAACCAATACTTGTGCTCTAAAACTTCACTGTTCAAACCACAGCACACACGATCAATATGAGAGGCTCAGCTCAACCCAAACTGGCTCGACTGAGGAACTGACCCTCTTGAGGAGTTCACTTTCTGATTGTGTCGTTGTGATTGGTGTGGTTGCTTTCGTGCTTCAACAATCACAATCATCGATCGAGCAGCAAATGGCTGGTAGGGCATTTAACCTAGAGCCACACACTCACTCTCACCCACACAGGAAACTGAAAAAGAGTGGACATGAGTTTGTGTGTTTGTACCGTGGATATGCTGACTTTTCATTTATCAAAGAAATTAAGGTTCTCTTTAAAACATCAACTGTTAAAATGCTCATCAGGAGTCCCAGAGGCCAGGACAGAGTAACAGCATGCACAAAAAGATCCTGACACCACAACTTCATAAACTTCAGTATAAATGGATACCGTATTTATTATTTCTTTCTTTATACTAAACACTTGTTGTATGTTTTTAGATAGTGTTGCACTTTGTTATATTATATCATATTGAATCATCTATCACATCTAACCCATGCATCCTCTCATGTTATATCGTATCTTTTTGTATTGTATTCTTTCCTTTCATGTCTTAATATTTTGTATTGATTTGAACAGCGGATTGCTGGCTTGAAGTGAGGTCACCACAAAAACTGCTCCCCCTGGTGGCTGGCTGCAGTATAGGTCAAAAAATCCATCTCTCCAGTCATTCCAGATGGGCTGTGGTCAAACTTTAAAAAATTAATACACCTCGTAGAAATGTTTCTCACGTCCGATTGTTGTGGTGATTTGAAGATATCATTTGGCTGCTTTGTATACAAGTCCTCTTTTTTCTAAGAACTTTGGCTGTCATTAGTTATAAGAGGTTAAAAACAAGGCTTTACGTCATGTTTCATGATGATTGACAGCTGCAGATCTTGTTTATTATTTTCAGGGATTGAAAAATAAATCGGGAGGTAGAGTCAAGAAGTGATCAGACTTTCGAAAGAAAAAAACTATGTTTTTGTCACACAGTTCCACTCAGATTTTCCCAAACTCTGGCTGCACAATGGCTGCACAATGGCTGCCACTAGCGGCACCTGTGATGGGGGTTTTTTCCTTTAAAACCGCCTTTACAATGGTAAATGGCGTAGCCATGCTGTTCACTCTATATACAGTCTAACTATCCAGTAATCCAGTATCTTTGGAAAAGGCCTCTTTGGTTATCAAAAAAGAAAGATTGGTGTAAATGTTTAGAGTATCTCAAAATTCAGAGTGTTTTCATTTTTCATATTCACACATGTAATGTGACTCTCTCTGTGTCAGGGATGATCCCGACCCAGTGCCCCCTTCAGTAAACTTATCTGTTCTTCAGAGAGTAGTGAATGAGTGGGTGAAGGATGGTTGTTGAATGCAGCCCCTGAAAAAGAAAAGCTATTTCTGCTCTCAGAAATAATAAAAATGCCCTGCAGGAAAATGCAAAATAAATAAAAAATAAAATAATGAATAAATCTTGCTTCATACAGCATGTGGAAACTGGAGTGTGCTGAAAACAACCTGTCAGACCTGCTGAATTCTAAAAAGGCTCAAAAACACATGATTGATTGACTTCCACACACCCTGCAGGCACTGCTTTCATTTCGAGGGAGCTGATGCTTAGTGTTGCCCATCTCTTTGTTGTGGATACCACCTGTGTGTGTCTACAGATGTCCTTAAGGCTTCTGCTCACTGCACATGAATGTCACTTTGACCGCTGTCCTCTCCTCCTCCGTGTCTCACAGAGTGGAACCAGCATCTGCCCGTCTCTGCTTCTTGTTTCTGAGCAGGATTTTAATTCAACTTGCTCGAATAACGTCATTGTCATCGCGCACACACACACACACACACACACACACACACACACACACACACACACACACACACACACACACACACACACACACACACACACACACACACACACACACACACACACACAGACGCGTGCAGAAAGAGGGAGGAGAGACAGAGGGAGAGCCAGTAAAAACAGGGGACAGATCATGTGCTTGAGGAAACAGAGAGAATTAAGTTCTCTTTGAGGTTGAATGGCTAATGTGGGTCAAGGGTGATAATCTGATTAAAAGCAGCATTAAAGTGTGCAGATAGGCTGCAGACACTGATGTGGGTGTGGGGTTTTCGGTGACGTCTTATCGGATACAGGCTCAAACCCTGATCCACCGCACAAAAGAGAGGCCTAAAACTTGTCATAGCCAAGGGATATCCTTATTTTTGTATTTTTTCACTTTTTCTATCTAGATTTATGATTTTCATCTATGATTTTCAGTCCAATGGTGTGACTCTGAATCAGTAGCTTTTGTCAGCTCTTAGTCAAGTTGTTTACAGCTGGCAGAGAGGCTGCTCAGGAAGGAGGCCACCCACGATCATTTCATGTCAGCACAATATTCATACTCTGTTGTTCTTTTTGTAAAGTTATTGTTACAAGGTTTACGCAACGATATGGGATTAAAGTACATTTTTGTATTATGTATTTGACATTGTGTGATCATTTCAGCAGTTAAATCTGGCCAAGCAACAGTCCCCAACCTCAAAATATCACTAATTCTCACAAGCGAAGAGATGACTCTTGTTAGGCACAGCTTCCATCAAATTACCAGATTCAAGCTTCTGTGAAACCATGCACCTACAGCCTGAAACATCTGAAATTTAGTAGATACATTGAGTAGTTTTTTCAGCAAATGAAGAATTCTGAAGTTAAGAAATAGTCAGATGATGGGATAACTACTTTCACAAAGCCTTTTTTTTAATTTTACGGTTTTTTATTCATTTCTTCAATTTAAGTTATGTCATGGTACCTCAGTTTCTGTGTAAAATAGGAACAACTATACTGCTCCTACATTGTACATGGCTGCTTAGTTTTAGTGATGAAAAAACTGAAAAAGAGCTGTGATAGAGAAAGATAAACAGATGATAGATAGAAATCTGAAATAGATTTCAGTGGATTATACACTAACTGGCCACTTTATTAAGTACACCTTGCTAGTACCGGTTTGGACCCTCTTTTGCCTTCAGAACTGCCTTAATCCTTGGTGGCATAGATTCAACAAGGTTCTGGAAACATTCCTCACAGAGTTTGGTCCATATTAACATGATAGCTTCACACAGTTGCTGCAGATTTGTCGGCTGAACATCCATGATGAGAATCTACCGTTCCACCACATCCCAAAGGAGCTCTATTGGATTGAGATCCGGGGACTGTGGAGGACATTTGAGTACAGTGAGCTTATTGTCATGTTGAAGAAACCAGTCTGAGATGATTCCAGCTTTATGACATGGAGCGTTATCCTGCTGGAAGTAGCCATCAGAAGATGGGTACACTGTGCTCATAAAGGGATGGACATTGTCAGCAACAATACTCAGGTAGGCTGTGGACTTTAAACCATGCTCAGTTGGTACTAAGGGGCCCAAAGTGAGCCAAGAAAATATCCCCCACACCATTACACCAGCAGCAGCAGCCTGAACTGTTGATACAAGGCAGGATGGATCCATGCTTTCATGTTGTTGATGCCAAATTCTGACCCTACCATCTGAATGTGGAGCAGAAATCCAGACTCATCAGACCAGGAAATGTTTTTCCAATCTTCTATTGTCCAGTTTTGGTGAGCCTGTGTGAATTGTAGCCTCAGTTTCCTGTTCTTAGCTGACAGGAGGGTCACCCGGTGTGGTCTTCTGCTGCTGTAGCCCATCTGCCTCAAGGTTGGACGTGTTGTGTGTTCAGAGATGCTCTTCTGCAGACCTCGGTTGTAACCAGTGGTTATTTGAGTTACTGTTGCCTTTCTATCACCTCCAACCAGTCTGTTCATTCTCCTCTGACCTCTGGCATCAACAAGACATTTTGACCCACAGAACTGCTGCTCACTGGATATTTTCTCTTTTTGGGACCATTCTCTGTAAACCCTAGAGGTGGTTGTGGGTTAAAATCCCAGTAGATCAGCAGTTTCTGAAATACTCAGACCAGCCCGTCTGGCACCAACAACCATACCACATTCAAAGTCACTTAAATCACCTTTCTTCTCCATTCTGATGCTCGGTTTGAACTGCAGCAGATCGTCTTGACCATGTCTACATGCCTAAATACAATGAGTTGCTGCCATGTGATTGGATGATTAGAAATTTGTGTTAAGGAGCAGTTGGACAGGTGTGTCTAATAAAGTGGCCGGTGAGTGTATCTTGGACGCATGTTGCTATATTACACTACAAGATTTGCACTTTTCTAAGTTTGTCAGTTTTCTTTCATTCAGTGTAAGTCATATTTTGTGCCTGTCTGTAGAAAAATATTCACTCAGTGTTTCAGCCTGTCCACAGGTGACAGATGAGGAATTAACACACATCTTCTCCTCCTCTTCTTTTTCTTCAGATTATGAAGGAAGTGTGTCGAGCTCTTGGTAATGCGGCTGCTGATGACAGCAAATTATTGTTGCTGAGCTCCGTGGGGACTGTTTTCTGCAGCGGCCTGGAGCCATCGTACCTGATTGGGCGTCTGTCCACTGACCGCAGGAAAGAGAGCAGCCGCATCGCAGATGCTGTTCGGTAATGAAAAAATCTGTCCACTTAAAACAGGGAATCTTTCATCACTCGCCTTCAGAGCTGACTGAGTTGGGACTAATTGTTCTGTGACCCCTACAGGGATTTTGTGTTAGCATTCATCCACTTCAAGAAACCCATTGTGGTGGCCATAAACGGACCTGCACTGGGCTTAGGGGCCTCCATCCTGCCGCTGTGTGACGTGGTGTGGGCCAGCGAGAGAGCCTGGTTCCAGACTCCATGTGCAGCCCTCCACCTCACACCATCCGGATGCTCCTCGTACACCTTCCCCCAGATCCTGGGTGTAGCTTTGGTATGTCCCAGATATCAAGACTGATCTCACTCGACCTTATTTGATTCCTCCAATTACCTTATGTCTGCTTGTTGACTCTAAGTGTTTTGATATAACTGATAGCAGCATGTTGGTAATCTTACTCTTCTTTTTGTCTGATTGACAGGCCAATGAGATGCTGTTCTGTGGGAGGAAACTTACGGCACAGGAAGCATGTAGTCGAGGTCTAGTGTCACAGGTCTTCTGGCCAACCACATTCAACCAGGAAGTGATGCTGCGTGTGAAGGAAATGGCATCATGCAACGCAGTGGTAGGTTCTCATGTAGACAACATTGAGGGCAGGAACTTATCTAAGTTCTGGTAAAGATAGTAAATGAATGGATGGATGTGCAATGTAATGTGTGTAATGCACCCCCTCATGGTAGGAATATGTCACTGCAATTCTAAATAAAGTGTATGATTTTGTAGCTCTATATTTCTCATAGGTTATAAAGAAGTCTGCTCGTTCTCTAAAGCAGACTGCAGTTATGAAGCACAGAGTGTTTTGGGGCTACAACTTTAACTGATCTGGAGGAGAAGTTATAAACATATTAGTTAGCAGAGAGAGCCTTTCAATCTACTGCAGCCAGAGTCTGTGTAATAGAGGATATGAGGGACTGAGAGATTCTGAGTGAAGCCAGGTGACAGAAATAATATTTCTGCAAAAAAATACACAAGAACGGCAGCTGTCAATCATCGTTAAACGTGACGTAAAGCCTTGTATTAACCTCTTATTACTAATGAAGATGAAACTTTTCAGAGAAAAGAGGACATGATTACAAGGTAGCCAAATAATATCTACAAACACAACAATCAGATTCATTTTTTAAGGTTTGACCACAGCCCATCTGGAATGACTGGGGAGATTAAGTTTTTTTTTTTTTTAACCTATACTGCAGCCAGCCACCAGGGGGAGCACTTTTTGTGGAAACATCACTCCCAGCTAAGCAAGATAACATCCTTTTTTTTTTTTTTTTTTTTTTAAATCTATGGTCAAATCCAAAAAGTCTCCTGAATCTCTAATTTCACTAAGAGTACACACTGTATGGGGGGACTTTTTAATAGTAGTTTTGAAGATATTAAGACCATAAGTTTGCCCAACCAGAGGCACAGCTCAGCTCACGAGACTGACGAGCTTTCTAGATTATCAGTCTGCGTCAACATAAAGATGTGCACGCATCTTGACCGCAGAAGTAGTGTTAAGCTCCATTTATTCAGACGAGTTAGCGTTTTAAACACAGTATCAAAATGTATGGTTGTTCTGTGGTCAGTTTTTAGAAAAGATACCATACAACAAGTTTTGACTGTCACAGAGGAACCGGTGTTTTTGAGTTTATAGCAACCATGCCCATTGGTGACTCTCAGCGACAGTATCAGTGATTAACCGCTGAGTCACCAGTTAACAGGGTCACACTTTACACTGAAACTCCAGCAACGTCTGAGGGGGTGAATAATTAAATGTGCCATCTTTACCTGATATGGTGCAGTTCTCTGGATGTAGTTTTCTGGTTCTTCTATTGTAAACCGGGTCTCAGACCTAGCAGTCTGTGTGCTTTCTTTGGTCTGGGAGGGTTTCTGATTTATTACACTTCGCTCTAATTCAACTGGTGAGATTATGTAGCTTGTCTCTTGAGTTGTAAACATACTGTAAGATTTATCCATCATGTCCCAGTAAATCTCTACCATTTGTTTGTGCCTTGAAGGTTTTGGAAGAATCCAAATGCCTGGTGAGAAGTATCATCATGTCAGTCCTGGAGGAAGTCAACGAGAAGGAGTGTCAGATGTTGAAGCAGCTTTGGTGTTCAACCAAAGGACTAGAGGCACTGTTCAGCTACCTACACAACAAGACGTATGAGAAGTAATCATCATGCTCAGAGAATGAGGGTCAGAGATTATCCACAGATGAACGTCCAGGATGAATGTGCTACGATCCTAAACTGAAGGAGAAAATTGTGTTGCAGTCTTTGATCCATCCATCAGCAGAGAGGGTTCTCTTAAACCTCGACCAACAAATCATCTTTTGTTGAGTTTTTGTTGAACCCTTCACTGTCCAATCATTTTCTCTCCAGGGGACGAAGAGCAAAGGGCCAAGTGTGCATTGCTTTAATGGTCACTGAGAGTTGTTATTCAGGGAGGTACAGAGTGCTTCTGTATGTGTCAGTGAAATCATCAAGATCTATGAAATCATTGTTTGTCTGATTGCACATGATAAATTAACAATAATATGTTAATATATATTTATTTAGCAGTGTAAAGAAGAGGTTCCTTCTGTATATAAGATGCATTTTTCAGGACTTTCTTTGGTTGCTTATTGTTTGAAGTGTAAGCCAAAGTTTGCATGAGACACCGTTTCCTGCTCTGTACATGCACATTCCTTCCTCTAACCCGAAGACTCTTACACATAAACACCCACGTGATTATATTTATTCCAGGAAAATACATTTAACCTCTAGATAATTGGAAGAAATTTGATTCAGTTTTCCTACTGTAAAAGTCTCCACCAGGCTGAGCAGACGGCTTATTTTCCAGTAACTTTGCTGTCATAATTATAACCACCGTCAACTTGCTTCTGGTCCATGAAATGAAGATTAATGCATTTGAAGGCTACTAATGAGCCCGTCTGGTGCATAAATACTTTTAATATCATCCTCATACTGTCAACATCCATCCGTCTAAACTTAGTCTCACATGCAATTACAAGTTTTACTCATATTTATACAAACAATATTTCCTCCTTGAGTTGAGAAAAATCCAAACTGAATGCACTTAGTTTCTGTCTGACAAATAAATGTAGATGGTAAACACTGGAAGTCTGATGCACATGCCAGCCCTTCATATAAAGATGTGTCTGTTTTGAATCTAGTGGTGTAGTGACTGAGAAGTAGCACAGATCACATGGAAGGATTAGCTTCATACAAGCCATGCTGTGAGGGTTTATATTTAAGAAATGGCTTCCAGTTATCAGTGCAGACATAATTGTGTGTGAAATGCATTTTTTTTAACTTGTTGATTGTGACAACAAAAACTGTAAAGTGATCTTTATTGTGAAACGCAACAGTCACGTAGCTGGAGTCGACCTTGTCCTTAACTGCATGTGATGATTTCAGATTTAAAGACATATTTTTATTGCAATGTGTAGATTATATACAGGCATCTATTTTGGTTTACCAAAAAAACAACAAAAAAAGGAAACCTATGAGATGAGAAGTGTTTCTTAAGATGTGTGTTCGTTTTGCAGTCGTACACATGTTGTACAGTACAGAATAATATATGGATAAAGTAGACTGTTTGGTGTAACAGCTTGCATGTAATATACTGTACATATAAATGTGTGGCCTGTCTGGATACCTTGTATTGCGGGGTATGTTTTGTACCAATAATGTAAGTATTGTTAGAAATTGTGCAGTTTATTTTTGTATTTATTTGAGATAATTGTGAGTGCCATGTGGGTTCCTTTGCTCGAGAAGCAGCCGACTCCTAAAATCAGATAATCAAAGTCATCTATTAAAATCTGATAAAAAGGAACATATAACTCATTCCTCAAACACCAGGATATAAAACAGTTTTTCACTTGAATATTTAATTTCCGGGTTGACATTATTAAATTAAGATTATGTGGTGAATTATCGGAGCATGTCAGATAATCTAAAAGTGTGATGCTTTTGTTTTCTGGGCGATCAAAGTATGAACCTATCATCAATTTATTCTAATTCAGAATTTTCCTCTTCAGTCATGTGAAGCTTGATGCTTGATGTGTGGTTGTTGAACCATTTTAAGTTATCCGTCTCGTAATTAGCCTCAGCAGTTTGATTTCAGATGATGATTAATGGTTCCATTAAGCTTCTTTCAACTTAGATAAAGCAAGACAACGGCACAGATTGTTTTAGGCTGATGGAAAATTATAACCTGTGCAGTGCACCTGCATTCTCCCTTCATTTTGAATGAAAAAGTTTCCTGCATTCACTTTAATGGCAATATCCTCCATCTGCAGGAACTACCTTTGTGATGTGGATACTGTACAGCACCACTAAATGCAGACCACTGATTATTAACCACATGATCTGTGTATTTATTCATTAATTTATTGTAGTTTGTCAAATTTTATGCATCCTTTAAAGTGTGGCCCTGAGACTAAAGCTTTTTTTGACTTATGAAGAAATGTTTTAAATAATCTTTCAGGTATGTGATCTGGATTCATGTCCTTAAAAGGGCTTCAAAGAAACAAAATTGTGTTAAATTCCACATTTGTTCTATTATTTATTATAAATACCATTGAAGACAAGGTCTTTCAGAGAAACAGTATCATCTTTCATCCTTTTGGTGTGTATTCTTTTATTGATGTGTTCCCCACACTTTCTCCAAGCACACCTTCGGGTGCCTTACAGTTAAATATCAGTCAGATGTGGATCCATACATTATGATGGGTAGAGAAAGCTGCTTTAATAAACAAACAGTACTTCCACTCTGTGTTTTGTGTTACACATTTCACTGTTTTTTTCAGCAATGCTGGTCAACCAAATGTCAGATAGAATAGAATAGAATAGAATAGAATAGAATAGAATAGAATAGAATTGAATAGAATAGAAAATACGTATTATCCCCAAGGGGAAATTCAGGAGGAGTCACAGCAGCAATCAAGAAAACAAAATTAAGAAAGTGTATAGAAAGTACAAAAAGGTCCATAAGAAAATAGATGATGACAGCTTGTCCATCATTGTCCAGTTCAGCCAGCCTCCACCTCCACAGGGTCCAGGACTGAGCTTCTTCAGCAGTCTGATCAGTCTCTGTCTCCTGGATCCTGTCTGCTCTCAGCAGGTGAAGTTCCTTTGATGTGGCAACTGTGTCTGGTGTTAGCACTGTTAGCCATGTCTGGATGGAAGGACAGGTCCATGTCTTCACTTCTTAGCTCACACCTGAGAACCAGCACGTCGTCCTCACCTCCTTCTCCTCACCTTGTGGAAAACATCAGGCCTTGCACCAGTTAGCACTGACATGCTATAGAAAGCTAAAAGCTGATTTTACATGTAAACAATGTGTCTAGGTTACATGTAGGATCACAAGACAAACACAGGAGAAAAAGTAGTAAAAATATCACTGAAGACACAAAAAGTTTGGTGTCCATGACCAACAAATAAGCCATACAAAGTAATGATCCACTCCAAATGCATTAATGACGAGAAGCAGACTAAAAAATTACATAAAAAAGGACTAAGAAGACAGGGCTGCTGTAACAACAACTATTTAAACATATATATATATATATATATATATATATATATATATATATATATATATATATATATATATATATATATATATATATATATATATATATATATATATATATATATATATATATATATATACTGCATTTACACATCACTCCGTCTAAATGAGTTCAGGTTCAGTTAGAAATTCATGTTCTTGCAGCTGTTATTTTCTGCTGCAGTATTTTAAGTTTTTAGTTATGAGGGAGATGGGGAGATGAGCAGTGGTCAGTGCTGCTGACTTCATGTCCTGTTGTTGCAAAGTGAGATACCTCTCATTTTGTGCATTGTGAGAAAGTATGAGTGATGTCCACTAACATAACTAACCAAAGCAAAATAAACAGGGAGTAAAGGTACTCCACCTTTTGGTTTCGAGCTGAAAGATCTGGCTACAGCTGGTTCTGAGCCCACATTTCATGGTATTCACTCAACAAATGGAGGCTCAGGTGTCATTTTCTGACCCTATTATGAACTTTCAGCTGCATGAACAATAAGCCAGTGACTTAGAGCCAGGTGTCAGCCAATGAATGATCTGGAAGGTCAACCAGAGCCCATTTTTAAACAAAGAGAGGAGGTTACATGACCATGAGTTAACATGTGAAAGAAGCATCCTTGTGAGGCCACATAATGACACCTTTACCAGCTCCAGTTGCTGCATACAGCCAAGGAGAACTAAATTATTAATCACAGATTCCTGAGCTTATACTCCCTTTACATTGAGGGGGAGAGTTTTTCTATGTTTAAGAAGCATACTGGACCCAAATACAGTGTAAATTTGATACTAAATAGGTAAAAAGATCAAGGTAGCATCTAAAGGTACAAATGTGCCTTACCCTTATCTAAAAGATATACTTTTCCTGTATGAAGGACACTTTAAGTTCTAAGACTGAACATTTTCTGGAGTTCAATTCATCCTAAATGTAGTCAATAAAAGAAGATCTTGTGAAACCCCATAATGGAGACAAAACTAAGTATGCAGGTGCATTTCCTGCCGTACAAACACTGTGGAAGATGATTTGTCATGCACATCAAAAGACCGGTTTCTTTTAACAACACAATATCACTTTATTTGAAAGAACTTATCGAATCAACGTGATTCCCCATTCACATCAACTCTCAAACAAGAATGAGTACATCACAGTTTCTTATCCGCTGGTCAGGCTTTGAATGTTTTTTTTTTCTGTTCATGCATCCCTGAAACAGACTCTCCCTGACTGAATCATTAATAATTCAGGTGCCAGAATATTCCTGAGGAGTCCTGCTGGATAAAATGATGGTTTGATGAAAGAGCTCAGCCATCAACCACACGTATCTCTTTAACAGAGCTGTGATGTTAAATGCTGGCAGGGGGGGGGGGAGTTATGATCAACAGCAATCTAATCCAAAGTAAAGGATGTTTTAATGATGAGCTAAATTGCTCAGGGAACACTGAAAGTTTTTGTCGATGCGTATTAAATCCTATGTGTTGGGGAAGTTTAGACAAAAGTACATAAAGGAGGTTTTCACACCAGAATCATCTTGAGACATCCCAAATCAAACCTTTGGCTCAGATCACTTGGACATTTATGAACACAGCAGTTACATGATCAGACCTTAACAAGCGAAAGATCATCACTGCTCAAAGTCAACTTACAACTGATTCAACCATCCAGCAAGATAGATGCGTGTTGCATTTCTTTACCTATGCCCTGGGATAAGGAAGCTGTGTGGATGAGTGCTTTGGCCGACTTAACAGTGTCAAAGTGTGTCAAAACAAAACCAACCAAGGGAAAAATGCAACAATGCATATTTCTGCATGTGAACTGAACAGAGCCAGTGAGCTACAGGTGTGAAAACAACCTCAGTAACAGTTTGAGTATGTTATGCATCACAACCAACTCAATACCAGTGAATAAACCAAACAGTAACATCACAAACTCAAGTTCCTGTCAAATACAATCTTGGGAGTAATGGAAATGGTATATATGTAAGAATATCAGGGCCTTACAGTTTTTTATGTTCAAGTTCATGTGTTACTTAGACCTGTTGATCTTAAAAAACACAACAAAGCTCTGAATTTACACACAGAGGTTACAGCCCTCCCTCTTCCTCTGTCTCCATAATAAAACAGCAGAAGAAGACATGTTACACACGGGGATGCTTTGTACAGTGTCCCACCATCTTTACACTTTAATAGGAGTGCCAGTGGCAACAAGGTTGTCAAACATCCTTTCAGAGCTGCTCCTTGTGTCCTTCCTTCAGTCTTTTTCTCATTTCCCGTGCGTGCTGTTTACTGCGCTCTCGCTTTTCCAGCCTCTATTGCAAAGTGAAAGAGAGAAAACGTGATTAAATAATAAATCATCCATGAGTGGTTAAAGCATCTGATATGACTGATTTGGCATATTAACCTCTTTCTTCAGGCACTCACGCATAGCCCGGTCCACGTCGTTACATGTGCCGAAGAACTTCAGGACATTGTGCTGCAGGTGACAAGGAAGAAAAGTTAAAAAATGTCCAAATATTGAATGTATTTGGAAAATATTCAGAAAGTGACTTACATCTGCATGGCACTGCCTCAGCTGAGATATGAGTACATTACACTCATCGGTGTGCAGGTGAGGTGACAGGTCAGGGTGCATGATGAGTTAAGGGCTTACTGTACCACTGCAGCGAGACTGAAAAACCACAAACAAGAGGAGCACAGGCTGAGCAGCACAGACTGAGGAGCACTGAGTTTACAGTTTGTTAAACATTAAGGTAGCAGTATAAAATATAAATTCTGAGAACTAAGGCTGCAACTAAAGGTTGTTTAATGCCACTGATAGGTGTGTTTAATGCATTATTCAAAGCCTTGTCCTTGTGCAAATGAGAAAATAACGCCTCAGAATTTCCAAGAGCCAGAGAAAACAAATTTACATAAATATGAAACATTAACTTTATCATATCCCAAAGGTAAGATTATGTGAATTATTAGAGCTTTTGTTTGATAAATGGCTTAAAGAACTCAAGCCTGTTAATTATTCTCCCTCTGTGGATCATCCAGCTCCACATCTAGTTTCAGAACTACTTCAGTCTACTTTGTGGACTCAGAAATGCAGTAACAGTGCCGTGGACATGTCTTCTAAAGGATACTAATGCCTCCCCATCCCTCTCCTTCCTGAGCTGTCATTTTGATGATAGGATTTGTTTTTCCTGTTGAGACTTACCTGCAGAAACAGACAGGTAGAGAAAGGGAGAGAGAATAAAACCGTGATAATGCAGTTTTGTTATTTAGTACACTTTTTACACGTTCACATAATCTTCAGATCATCTGTAAACAAAACCAGCTTCACTCAAGGACCCTGAATCAGGGAACATGACCACTCCAGCAGTCACGTTCAGTGGATTGAGTAGTTTTGATTGAGATAACAAAGCTAGGTGGGCTCCAAAGATTTTAAAGGTGGAATTCAAGTAATTTCCTAACACCATGGACAGTAAACTGTATTCAATTCAAGACAGTTATTTCCTTACCAGTGGAGAAGCGAGGTGAAGCTTCCTTGCAAACCTCGGTCCAATGTCAGCTAAATGCTAATCAGGCTTCTATTATCGGTATCTAACTGTTAAACAGCATGAATCCGTAAGACCCCAGAAGAACCACTGAACGAGCAGACTTTCGACACAGTCTCTCAATATAATGACAATTATGAAAGTAATAAGCGACAGTACATTTAACCCTCAAAAACAGCTAAAGTTGTAGGACATGCTGTCTAAGCACTTGAAGCTTTGCGTAACTGTTAGCCGACAGCACATTGACTGACAGCAGTCAACAGCGAATCAGCTTTCTTGCTATGCAGTAGTCATCCAATGACGTGCGTTTCTTCGATAAAAAGGGCGGGACTTAAATAGCGGAAGTTAATAGACAAGACAAGAGGATTCAGCGAAATACATTTCTGGTTACGTTAATGAAACGTTTAATTTGGTAAGATGATACAGTGTTGTGTTGGTGTTGTGCTCAAACTAATTAAGTGGTCGAGGGAAGTCTCTTTTACTGCCGTAATCTATGCTCTGTTTAATATACCAAAAGTACCAACAATCAAAATTTACATAGAACAATTAATTTTGTTTACAAAACAAAAATATCTCTGTGCATTTATTGATAAATCAGTAATAATAGTAAAGATTTAGGTAAAACTGTAATTTCAAATTGAAATAAATGCATTTTATACATATGTAATGTACAAAACATACAACATCCAGCAACCTTGTGCAAAGAAAAAAGAAAGAAAAGGATGCATTAAAATAATATTCTTTATTTTTAACTCCTGTGAAACAGCAAGGAGTTGGAACAGAAAAAATATGTATAATTTCTCAAAAGAAAATTTTCAAAAGCAGTATGTTGTGCTTTTAGCAATACATTGAGTTGAATAAAAACCAACTAGCTCAAGGGAATAGAAACAATGTTTTTAAGTTCTGTGATTTTTTTGACTCTACAATTATAATGACAGCTCTACTTGAAAAAACAACTGTCTGTGGTCCATTAGATGAAGGTCTATATTTTCAAATAAAATGAATGTTGAAATAAACCTTATATTGAGAGTTCTGCAAAAAACAACCCCCCCCCCCCCCCCCCAAAAAAAAAAAAAAAAAGTCAGTGGTTCATCAAATGAAGGTTTCTATTTCTAATAAAAATAAACCTGCCGTGCTGAGCTGATTTAACTCCATATTCCTGCTTAAAACCCTTTTGCCTCAGTCATGACTTGTGTCCACTGTCATCTTTACTTTTGCACTTTTTTTACTAAATGTACAACCAGATGACACGCCAATCAGAAAAGATGTGCATTTACCGTACGTCTTCAAGTCCCTCTTTTGCTTACAGTCATGAATGGTGAATTACTTTATTGAAGTAACCTTGACAAATGAACTTACTTGAATCTTCAATACTGGAAAGTCTTGCTCAGTTGCTTACTCTCTTGGGTTGCTTTTTTTTTTTTTTTTGCAACAGTAATTTTTTTCTTGTGCAATTTCAAAAACACTCATCGTCATGGTATGCCATTTGATAAAGATGTGCTTTTTTTCTTGTTAATTTATATCACACCTGTTTTAACTGGTCATGAGTAACCTGGTGATTTGCAGCGTTAAGTGTTGTCCACTAGAAGGGGCCAATGTTCCCTGTTGTATCAAAAACTGTTGAGGTGCCTGGAAGACAGGATGTTGTATGAGTGTAACTCCAGTATTCCCCAGGTTTTTTTTCAGGGGCAAGTGTCAGTAGCGTGGTGCAAAATGCAACTTTCCTTTTAACATTTTATCAGGTATGTTGTATTGAAAAAAAATGTGATTAGATCAAGCTTTTTTATGGTCACGTTTTTATTTTTTTATTAATTTTTTTTAAATAAATGACCAAAATAAAGGAGGTTGAGGCTAAAATGGGCTGCATTTGTTTGCAAATTAAACTTGTCTGTAATTAAAAGACCTCATTCTCTTGGGAACATCTGTAAGAAGGTTTGTGACATTCAGCAGTAGATGAGAAGTTTCAGTAAAAAGAAATGGGATTAAACACAGACAAATATTTTTACCCATGGAGCCTTTCTGCCTGTAGGACTAAAAGCATCTCTTCACAGTATCTATAGGTATAGCCTTTTATTCACTTGGTTTTATGTGTGCAGTGTTTGTGATCATTGATACAATTTAATCAGTTTATAAACTACAAGGACACTCTTCATTAAGACATTTGTAACCATGACAACAAGTTTTTGTTGTGGTGAAGCACAGTTTAACTTTAAATCATACATAGAGTCCCATAATTTTGTACCGACCAGCTGAATCACATCTCAGAGAGCTTTGAGACAAAACTCATTTCAAGACGACCTGTTTATCCTCTGATACCTGAACAGCAATGTCTGCAAACCAAAACAGTGCCCTCGTCACTGAAATGGACTTTTTCAAGAGATTCGGGAAACTGACTCCTGAAGAGAGAAGGAAGGAGACCAGGAGAAGGATGTATGAGGAGCTAAGAGCTGTGGAGATGGAGCGCAGAGAGCGCGTCAGGGAAGAGCTTGAGAAGGAAAGAGAAGAGAGAGAACAACTGGAAGAGGGGAGGAGGATGCATGAGGCCAATCACAGAGCAGGGGAGGAGAGGAAGGCCGATGATCTGAAGGCCCTGCAAAAAGCAGAAGAAGAGCAGTTAAAGCAAGAGAGGCTTTGCTGGAATAATGAAAGGTCCGGGTACACAAGTGCTCAGAAAATGGAGCAGCAGGCTGGGCCCTGCATCCTGCTGTGGGAGGGAGACAGGACCTACCCTGATTTTCTGACCCCTGACCTAAAGACTCCCTACCATCAGGACAGAAAGGAAACCCTGATAAATAACTGGGTTGATGACCCTGAAACAGAAAGTGCAGCTATCGGAGAGCCTGATCCACTTGAATCCACAAAGTCTGGAGGTTTGTGTTATTATTGGATGTTAAAGTTTGCTGATGGCTCCAGATGAATATTAAATATGTATTTATTTATTTTTTTCATCAGATATTTCAGTTAATCAAACACCAAAATCCAAGGAGCTAGAGCAGGGGATGCCAGACACTACGATGGTCTGGGACCTAAAAGAGTTTGAGAAACAATATGCCTGATGGGCTGCCTACAAGGTCGGCCAAGCTCGCTCTGTTTCCCAGTGCAATGATTCTTACACTGAAGGATTTGCTTTAAACAGAAACAGCATCCTCAAATCTTCATCCAAGTGATTTTCTTTACTTTATTTAGGAGTCGTCTCTTGATTGAAGCTATAAATTGTGTTGCAGTGATAATAACTGTCACACTGTTGTACTACATACAGTTTAATATTTGTTCAAGAAGTGTTTGTCTGTTAAAGCTGTGTCACACAATCTAACATTTTGTTGTGAGGTCCACACGTCACCCATACTGACAGCTCTGTGGTTTACATGAGCAGAGCTTTAGGCTAAAGGCTAATACCAACCATCTCAAGTGTTTAAACTACACAGGTGGAAGGTTCGCTTTAAACATCTTCTTTTTATGGGAATAAACACAAAACACAAAGACCACCAAAGTATTTTAAACATCAGCACAAAAACACCAAAGGTAAATTAATTCAGCAGTTTTGGAGACCTATAAAAATGATCATTGGATTAAGATTTCTTCACAAACTTACCACCAAACAATTACTGTCAGAACCAAAAGACAATCTATAAGGTAATATACAGAACAACATGAGAGGATAATTACTGAACACAAAATAATAAAACAAAAATTTTGCAACAACTTTCATGTGTTTAAATGAAAAACACCACACTGCACAGGTCAGTCTCCCTCTTCTGATATTAAATCTATGTTTTCTGCCATAATACATGAGGATTTTATAGAAATACAGACAGATATCTGGGTAAAACACTGTGCACTACTGGAAAATAAAATCGAAAATGGTAGAAACAAAAACCTCCAAACCTCAAGGTATCATCGAGTTACAGGAAGTCTTGCAACAAAGGAATAACTTTTTCTGTAAAAGGTCAGATAAAAGGTGAGAAATTTACTTTAAGTTTTGGAAGAGAAAACTTCTACACTGGACTTTTAGTTTTGACCTGATGAAAAAAAAAGTCTGCAATCATCAAGCAAATCAAATGCATCTTTGTATGTATGATGTAGTGTTTGAGGGTTTCAACAAGAAGATGATTGGTGAATTAATATTGTCAACAATAAACTAAGTTAAAGTAAAGTAAATTAAAAGAAATTAAAGTAAAGTAAAGCACCTTTTAAGAGAAAGAACTGTGATTTCAACACAACTTAAGGAGTAAACATACAAGCACTACATCCAAAAGCTCTCAAATAATATTAACTTGGTCCTTGGCGAAACTAGAAGTACTTTTGGGTCTGCTGTGTCACAGAGCACCATTAACTTCATGATGCTAGGCTGAAAGAGGATTGCAAAGAGAGGAGAAGAATCAGAGGAGCAAGAATACACACAAGCAACTGCTCGACATTGTTGAAGTTACATCTCAGGGTAAGATGGATATAAAAATAATCAGTACAAAGTGTTTTGAAACAGATGATAATCAAATGTTGATTTTTAAACATGTTTTGTGATGAAATGGGACAATTTTTTTTTTTAGTAAAAATTGATTGTGTTGGCTTACACCTTCAGGATAAAAGAATTATGTTCACAACTTTATCAATTATTAATCTTGCAAATACTTTTTTTTTAAATCTACAGATAGAACTAAAACCTGTGAGATTGGAGTGTGTGCCCTCAGATCTTTGAGCAAAATATCCAGGATATTCATCATATTCATCATATTATTTCAAATTGATCAGACCCTGAAAATTGATCAAATGGGTGTATGTTTCTTGAGTATTCCTGGAGAATCTCTTTATTGTTTCCTGTGCACATGTAAATTTACATGACTTTTGTACAAGTTCAGGCCCATAAGGTTGTGACAAATGATAACATGAAAGTAACTCAAGGAATTTCAGTTAGGTACATGCACCGTTTCAGTGCTTAGGCCCTAAAAAATGGAAAAAGTAGGCTGGTCCACACACCGGAAGTGGTTGCAATATAAATTTAACAAACCAAATCACTGCAGGACCTCCATACTTATCCACCTGATGGGTCATGTGAATGTCATCACGGTAGATACTATGATGAAAGCTACACAATTAAATACATGTACACACCCACACTCGAATACCAAAAAGATAAAAACGTATATGTGCATAGAGTGGATCTGGAAGGAATTTTAAGAACTGAATAATAAAGAAACTATAACCCAGATCAATCACAGAGAATTGCCATGGCCGACATGAGTCACTGGAGAGAGGCTGGCGAGGTTTTAGCTTAAGTTTTCATAGCTTGAACAGAGCTTTTGACCAAATATATAGTTCTGCTGTTTTATTTTGAAACTATTTAAAAGAACAGCAAGTGGGAATGCAAATATACAGCTTAATCTTAAATCCAAAAATTGAGGGGGGGGGGGGGGGGGGGATCAAAAGTGCATACCAAGATATAAAGTGTACTTTCTCTGTATGGAGGATCATCCAATACCTCTGTCGTGTGTTTACGGAATATTTCTCTTTTTTCCCTGCAATTCTGAAGAAAAAAGTAAAAAAAAAAAAAATCTTAGGTAATTTAGGAAGAATTCTCACCTTACCCTTTCTGCTACCTGTACTTGAATGCTGAATGCATCTGCCTGCTGTCATCTGTGTTAGGTTTTGAAGTGGTCACCCTGAGCTTAGCACCCAGGAGAGGGGAAATGCTGAGAAAAGGCATCCTAAGTCTGGTAGTATGGTTGTATTTCACTTCAGGCAGAGGGTGATAACTTTAAAAAGGTCCTGTTCATTGCTGTGCAGCAGTCAGCGTTTGTAGCGCTCTACCACTCCCACACGGCAGAGGGCGCTCAAGAGAAAGCGTCTGATTTTTAGTGAAAATATGATTGGCTGATTCGTGTGGTCTCTGCAGGCGGGTTGTTTGATTTTCAACCTGAGCTGTTGCTACAGTACACTGCAGAGGGAGAGAGGCTGTATTTTATACCTCAAAAACAAGCCTGCTAGTGTACTTGAACATATTGTAAAATTCAGTTGGAGTAGGAATGGACGATTCGGTGAAAAGTTTACTTCAGCGGCTCATCCGACGGATACCGAGTCAGTTACTAAAGACAACTCTGGAGAAGTGGGGCCGTCTGACCGCGGAGCAGCAGCAGTCCTTAGACTTTACTCAATCCAAATGGATGTTAACAGAGAATCTGTTAGCTATGTGCGAGGTATAGTAAACCCTTGATATAAACTGCTGTGTGATGTGTGAACTCTATGAAAAACTACAAGCTAGAAAGCTACCAGGTTAGTGCTTGCTTTACTGGCCTGACACTATCCACGACCCCACCTTGGCTAATGTTTACGCTGCAGTTTGAAACTGCCACCGAGAAGGCCATGCTGTATGGAAAACTACCACGATTTCTCCTTATCAGTTTACACAGTTTAAGCCTGTCACTACAAACGTTTCTTTATGATCATTTTGGAGCTCTAACCCAACATTGTTTGCTTAAAGCATGTGTTAGATGATCTATCTTGAGTTGCAGGAAGATGAAAACACTTATAACTTCATCTTCATGAATCTATCTAAGTATTTCAGCTCACGTACAATCTTGGGACATTGCTTGTACTGTCTGTTTCAAAGTAAGAATTCATTTGGGGTTTGGGTCCGGTTTTTAAATTTACTGTACTTGATGTTTGGAAAGAATACAATTAGATTTGAAACTTTATGATGATTAGATATGGCACACCTGGCTGTAAGATCCTGCCTGATGGGTTTTCAATCCAGGTACATCCTGTAAACCCAATCCCCTTTTGACTCATCATTTCATGTTTTTAAATGTATTTTGTCACGTCTTGTTCTACGTTTGTAGGGATGACTGCGTATTGTTGTCTAAAACTGTGTTGCTGAGATGCTGCCTGTCATAAATAGGGCGGTTGAAGTCACCCAATACCTAAACCTCACTTTTTTAACCATTTTTTCTTTTCAGGAAAATGAGTGCACGCTCAGACACATCGCTGAGTTGGAGGTAACATGTAAGTCAAATAACTCATTCAGTTATTTTAACTTGGTAGCCTGACTAACCACACTGCTACACAATCAATAGTGTATTGTAGTGCATTCTCTATAATGTTTCTTGTGTTGCTTTGCTCTTATTATGTCTCAGACATCATGGACTATCCCAACCAGGGAATGTGGTATGCCTACCAGCTCATGGACCCTGAAGGTATGTGGGGAAATACACACATGCACAAAAAGTTTGGTAATTCAAACCAGGAGAGGAAGTGAACATGTTTTTTCAGTATGCACAACATTTGCTTTCTATGTGGGTTTATGATGTGGACTTCTCCTTTTGTATTTCAGATGACGCTCACTGTGTAGAGCTCATACAGTTCAAGGAACAATTTAAAACTCACCTCAGGGAGCTTGTAAGACATGTAAGCCACATGTATTTCCTCACATGTGTCACAAAGTCTCACTAATGATGTAAAGTCATTATTTGATGTCTATCATGGTCAAACATCCTCTACTTTGTGTCGATCTTCTATGTTTACATTATAGGTATCCATTATAATAAAAAAGCACACAGATGAAGCTGCATGGATTCGGATTGCATGGGGAGACACCTACACTCGGCCCAGCCACATGAAACCTACCTATATCGTTCACTATCTTCAGTCGCCGTACGTCTTTGTGTCGAACCTGACTTCAAAGAACAAGCCCCTGTTATCACAGGTGAGGACCAAGTTCTAAAAATGTCCCTTCAGTTGTTTATACAGTTTCCAGGTACCCTTCCATTTTTATGTCTTTCACCCCTCTCTAAAGAATGATGTACTTTGCAGGCCTTGCTTCTGTCCACCAGATATCAAGCTATTAAAGATGCTAATCTCAGTGGACGTAAACTCACTGCCATCAGGGACCTGCTGATGAGACAGTACCAGCAGGTAAGCTATTTGTGATGATGACAGGAGAAGGTGAAGCTCTGTGTCTTTATGTGTCCCATTGTTTCCCTTTGTACTTAAAGTTTAATCACCTATCACTGAATCCTGAAAGGATGTACAGCAGAAATGAAAAACACAAGTCTTCTTACTGTCTGAAACAACTTCATGTTAAAAAAAAAAGGAACTCGATTTTCAGCACAGATACCTGATGGGTGTTGAATGAAATTCACTAATTGATACAAACTCAGATTTCCTGGGGTTGCTGAGCATCCAATCTTGTCACAAGGGGGCCACTTCAGGTGTTTTATAAAAAAAAAAAAAAAGGAGGATCAGATGATCTAGTGGTTTAGGTTGTGCTTCATAACGTTTGCCCTCACATCGGCGGCCCGGGTTTGAATCCAGCCTGTAGCCTCTTTCCCTCACGTCACTCCCCACTCTCGTCCTGTTTCCTTCTCTATCCACTGTCCTCTCCTCTCCGATTAAGGCACAAAAAGCTACATCAAGTTACGGGCTGTATGAAATGGTTTTGCAGGCCATGAGTTTAAGAACCCTGGTTTAGGATGATACTATTTGATGAAAATACCCCTAAGCTCTGATGTGGGTATAGCAACAGTACAGAAACCTTACTAATCTCCTGAGGTCCTTTGGTTCATAGTATAACATGAGTTATCAAAGATCCATCAAACCTCCTGTAAAAAAATTTTGTGTGAAGGAAATATGCAGTAATTACATGGGAAAAGGCAGCAACAGACCAACAACACCTGCAAATAATGGGCGACATTCTTGATATAAATAAAGGATATTATATTCTAACATTGATTATACAAACCTTTGCAGATTATCATTTAACTGCCAATGTTTTTCCTTTTCAAATTTGAATCAGGGTTTTTCAGAAGGATGTGTTTTGCCCTACGAGTCTGACTGATTGGATGTTATCAGCATTATTTCATCATTTCAACAAGATAAATACAAAAAAAAACATTTACTTTATCACCACTTGGTTTGCCCAACAATAGATGCCGACATTTTTTAATGTACTCTATTTCAGTTTGAATCAATACAAAGAAAGGTGATGACCTGTTAAAAACCATGATAAGTTTTTGGATCAATAGGCCCATAGAGGATAGTTGATCACATTTCCAAAAAAAGATGGAGCTGCTGTGTGCTGTCTTTGGGCAGATTTAATTTTACTGTATTTCTTTTCCAGGTGTTCCCCACAAAGTATCCCAGCCCTCTCGCAGAGGAAAATCAGTCTATCACAAGTAAGTTCAAACAATGTCTTTCATAAACTAAGTTTACCCTAGTTCTGCACTTTTATTTTATGTTGTTATTTGTTTCTACAGACCCTCAAATAGAGAAAGAACAGGATAAAAATGCAGCAAACAGACTTCAGCTTGCCCGTGAGGCCTTTGGTGATGGGACGTTACCTCAGCTACAGTCTGCAGTTTACAAGGTAAGTAATGAATAATAGATTAATGACTTTATAAAAGTAGGAATGTCCTTGACAACCAAGTCAGAGAAACAAATGCGATGGCTTCTTTTTTCACTTTATCAGTTTCTAAAGAAAAAAACTTGAAAATTATCTGTGCTTTGTCATCTGAATTATACACCATGCTATTTTTTTGCTTTGTTTTTAGCTTGAGACAAAGTTCAGAGACCAAACAAACAAGACGATGACAGCGCGAGACGAGCCTTTCAAATGTGTTGTCAAATTTGCAAGCACCAACCTCCTGGAGTCACTCAGAGACTGTGCATCTTCAGGTATTTAATGTTTGCTCGGGCCTATTTATAGAGAAAATCCCAATTTTTAGTGAAGTTAAACAAAACTGAAAGCAAAAATTATTTTTATGTTTCCTTAAATATCAGAAGTTCTGTATGTTTCCACTAGAGGGCATACTAACAAGAGGAAATATCCCAACTCAGCTTTATTCATCATAGTAACTGGGAGTCATCAATATCAATATATTTTTACCACTCAGTAAATTAATTGTTTAGGAAATTGCAAATTATCTCTTACAATTTCATAAAATAAAACACAGTCCGTATTGTTGGTTTAACTATTTTCCTGTTTGTATATTTTTTCAGGATTTGCGTCTGCCCCTGTTACACCTCTGCTTTCATCCATTTCTCTCAAAGGGAAGAATTATTTTGTCATCACGGACAATGGCCCCGGTGCCGCCACACAGACAAGAAGGTCACAAAACTAAAGCCTGACAGTTTCCTTCCTTAATGGACAAAAAAAACAAAAACAAAACAAAAACACAGACTCAATGGCATGAGATCTTTGATTTAAGGGACCCATAGTTTGGCCTCTGCTCAGCTACCTGGCAAACCCATAGTTTTATATATTTTTTTTAACATTTAATTCCTGATCCCTTGTTGGTATGGTTTTAGAAGACACAGATCGTGGGATGGAGGATGAATTTGTGTGTCTTTGTATGCTCGCTGGTGTAAATAAGTCACTAGGTGGTGATATATACATGTCAGTTCATGTTTTTATTGGTGTGTAAATTGCACAATGTCTTTTAACTTTATGTCTGAGTTCAAAATAAAGCATGATGTTTAATTTTTCTGTATGTTTTTTAAGGTGTTCATTTTAACCTTAAATGCATTCTATCTATTAGTCACACTTCTCATTTCCTGTAATGTCAAAATGTATTGATGTGGTGGTTTGGTGAGTGAAAAATCTTATGTAACAATTGTACAAGACTAGCTCTTCAAGTGTGTGTATTTTGTGTCCCTGTGAAAGACACATGTGGTCTTCGTTTTTCAAAGGATTTATATACCTTTATCATTTGTGGCTGTTTGTTTTTCTAAAAAAGGGAATTGCCATATTGGACAGGATAGCCTACTTCAATACTAAAGGTAAATTTTTATATTCAGGCTATTGTACACTAATTTAAACATAATTACCTAACTTGTGTCCTGTTCCTGCCTTCTCTCTCTGCTGAAGGCATCTGAATACTGCACACAGCATCTTTTGGGTTAGCCTGTTTCTGAATTTATGTGCTGCTGCAACTCTGTGGTAATGAGTTGTAGTAATGTGATTTCCAGGTGTTACATTTGGATGGAGCAGGAAGAGGTGATTTGTGATTTTGATAATACAGCTGGGAACAAACTTGAAGAAACATTTAATGATGTGTGGTCAAAGATTTCATTTCAGATGTCCTTATTAGGTTTAATTTTTTAACCAGAGTTCCCAATGATTATTTAAATGATCAAGATGCCTTTGCGCAGATATAGAGATATTTTTTAACGTCAAAGCACTGTTTTTATGGGATTAAAATTTCTTCAATAATTCTTTTTGTGAACGGAAGTTTAGTGATACACCGGACGTGACGTAGGCTGCGCTGCTCCAAACAGCACTGTGTTGGAAGGCGGTGTCGATGCAGCCTTTCAGGCAAAGCGGAGGGACGTTATGTCACTTTTCATTCAATGCTGCAGCTGCTGGGGCTTTCTGCCAAACACAGAATGGACTGTCCTCGCAGAAACATGGCCTCCTCTGCGATGAGCAAAGCGAATAATCGAGATAATGTGACTTCCGACAGTCCTGAAGAGTCTCTGTCGCAGTCAGGGGAAATTATAAAGCCCACCATCACGGAGCTGACCAAAGGAGTGAGGACGAACATCCTCTGCACCGTGGAAGGATGTGGCAAGATTCTCCCCAACACACCTGCACTTAACATGCATCTTGTTAAGTCGCACAGAGTAAAGGTAGACGTTTTAAAACATGTTCAATGTATGTGTAGTTGGAGGGAGCATATCGCTTCAATGCTAACTTTGCTAACTGTGAAAACATTGGAATAGAACTGAAAAACGCAAGTCATCCACAACTACGTTGAGATGACACAGAGTCCTTTATACACAATTTTTCGTGTAGCGTTGAGTGGAAATGTACTTTTTTTATGTGATGAAATCTGCGAAACATAAATGTTGCCTCATTGAAGTTTGCCATTAGCGAGCTAGCTAGTAGCTATGAGTAGCAACTTGCGTCATCTATTACAGATATGGATCGCACGTGACGACTGATGCTTGCTGCAACTGTCGATACACACCTGAGTTAACTCCTACATCCCTCCTGAGTCAGGTTTCATAATTTCAGGGATTTCTGTAGCAGCTCCGTAGGAGTATGAAGAGGGGGAATGTTATCACATCATTTCACTGCAGAAAGTAACTATTGACACAGATTGTGGGTACATCATGGCTTTGACATTTTTAACTACATGGATAAGTTAATGTACTTATTCGGTACAGTAAGAGTAAATGAAAACAGATGGTTGAAACAATATGTATGTTAAAATATGGACTATAGATGGAATATAGGGATGTCTTGCCAGCCTGTTTGCCTCCATCTAAATTGAAGGGGTCAGTGTGGTGTGCAGTGAGGCACAGAGCTCCTGACTATTGCTAATAAGCTATCAGTCACATCATGTTTTATTGATAAGAAAAACTTTATTGATAGGGTGCTTTCTGGTGAACAGAGATTCATGGACCATTAAAAAATGTGTAAAAGACATACATGACATAACACAACACAACAGAAGACAGGACTTTAAAGCAAAAATGCACCAATAACCGTAGCAATCCAATGCAGCAGTAAACAAGTGGGTCTGCAGATGGGAGATAGGTATTTTTTGCCAAAGCAGAGAAATTAATTTTTCCCTGTATTATTTAGAACAGCTAAAAAAGAGACAGGAAATATAAGGAGTAGAAGTATAGCAAACACCAGGAGCTGAACCACTTCTGCATAGGGGTCGCACACTTGCGATTTTGCTCCCAGCGCAGTGGATTTGACCTCCTTTTGGTGGTTGTTTTTGTTATACCTGATGCCCCTTGGTTGACTTATTCGTGGCTTTGAAAATTTGTCCTATCACTTTTATGCTGATGATGTTCAATTGTACCGTTCTTTCAATGACTCAGAGTTTCATTATTAATCTGTGTTCTTGGATTGTGTGTCCTGCATTAAAAACTGGCTCTCCTCAAATTACCTTCAGATAAATTCTGACAAAACAGAAACTCTGATCATTGCCCCTGATAAAAAGATTCCCCTGATCAAAAACCACCTTGGTGCTCTGGGCTCGTCTGTGAAAACCAGCCTCAGAAACCTTGGGGTTGTGTTTGATCAGGCCATGTCTTTGGAGGGTCACACCCAACAGCTGACCAAGAACTTTTTTTATCACCTGAGAAATATCTCTAAAGTGAGGAGGTTGCTGCTGAAATCGGACCTAGAAATGGTCATCCATGCATTCATCTCGAGTCGCACTGATTATTGCAACTCTGTGTTCACTTGTTCAAATAAACACAACTCTAAACAGACTTAAGGTTGTACAGCACTCTGCTGCCAGACTTCTGACAGGTGCAGCTAAGGATACTTGTCATTCCTTCATAAGTTAAGTTTGTTGCTCTGGTGTGAACATCCCTTTTGTATCGTATGAAACTGGCACACTGAACTACAGCTCTTCTGCTAACACCTTGCAAAAGCATCATGATTTCTGCAAGCTGCTTTTGGATGGGTTTTACTTTTATATGTTCAAATTTGACACATTTCTATATTTTTTGTCATTTTAGCCATGGAGTTGCATGCCCTAAGTCACTCAAGCTTTTGGATTCTGTCTCAAAGGCTGCCCAGTGTACAGCAGCTGATATAAATAATCAGGTGGAGACAGTGGGCTCAGATAGCTGATCCCCGAGAGACAATGAGAATGAGATAAGATCAGGACATCCCTGCTTTTATGCACCTAGATCTGTTGATTTAGATCAGATGCATTATACAGAGAAATGATCAGTTTCATTATTGTAACAAAACACAGACATCTGTTTCTAATCCAGCCCAATGCTGCAACAAGTCACTGGATGAAAACACTCTGTCCCTCCCCTACTGAGAGTATTGATGTTTGAAAGTCTGATGTACAGTCCAACAGTCAGCAAAGTTAGCCAGACTGAAAACTTACTTCTGACCCTGGATGCTAAGTCCTCAGTACACTGGTCTCGTGAGAGGCTGTAATTCACTGTCTCCCTCCGTGAATGAAGTTCTTTGCAGGGAAAGGCCTTTTGTCCAGCATTAGACTAAGCTCTTTGTCTAAAAAAGGTGAATGTTAGAATTTGAATGAGCTTTTAGAAGGAGTCCACATGAGCCACCACACTTATAAAGGCCTTATCAGAGTAGAATCAGGTAGAATCTGAAGACTTTCACTGATGCCTGGAACAAACTGTTTCTGAGAAATATAAAGTGAGAAAAAGAACCAAACTGCAGTCCTCAAGTCTGGTAGAGACTGAGCTTTTTGTTTTTGAGATGGTAAGTTTTAAAGAAATGATTGGTATTCTGCCTGGGGTCAGAACGAAGCTCTTCCCTGATGGGATAAGTGAACACACCACGTTTGACCAGCCCTGTCGAGGCTTCTGTAATAAGTGTAGTGTGACTGTTTTGGCCCTGCTTTTTTTTTTTCTCCATATCCCTGAGTTTATCTGTCAGGAGAAGCAGGGTAAGACTATGTATTGTGCGTTAAAACAACCTCTGCGTAGGCTGCTTAAAGACTGACCCTGGTTTAACACTGACAGTGACTCTGGACTTGCCCCTGTTCAGATCTACAGCCAGCTACTGACTAATGATGAATAATGTGTTGACATGACTCAGCCCACGACCAGAGGATGAATCTGAGGCTCAGGACTGGAGCAGTCACTGCTGGCAGAGCGTGTGTTTGTGCTAAAGCCTTTTGATGAACTGCAGGGTGTTTGTCAGCTTTGGATGTTCTCCCTCGGTGTTAGAGCAGATGGAGGTGACCTTGGCTGCTGAGAGGAAATAATACATGATGCTTATTGTCTGTTTTCACCCTTTAGCGTGGCTGCAGTGTGCTTTTGGTTAGTTTTTAACATAATGGGCTGGCAGCTGCTTTTGGAAGCTCAGTGTGGGAGCAAAGGAGAGTTGCAGGGCTTAATGCACATCCAGAAGTTTGATAGTTTCAGAAGATTTAATTTCTTTTTTAAAAAACGAAATCACTGAAATCACTGAAATCACTCAAAGGTTTGTCTGATGTCTTAAAATAACTGAAGAAAGTGTTTCTGGAGTGTAATCTACTAATTTGATATTTAATGCAAGCTATGCAAAGTAAGAGCCTTACATGAAACTGAATACAAAGTGTACAAAATGCAATTCTGGTTTATGTTTTGAATCTGTTTCCTGCTCTGTCACCCTCAGGATGGTATCGTGAATCCTACAGTCAGGAAGGACATGAAGGGCTGTCAGAAGCTTTACTGCTGTCCCATTGAGGGCTGTCCCAGAGGGCCAAACAGACCCTTCTCCCAGTTCTCCTTGGTGAAACAAGTAAGCCTGTCCTCCAGTGAAGTGTCATCTTTAATCATCTGTCAGTGGAATTAGGTTATGAGGTCTCTGCTCTGTGAACTAGCTCCTGATCATAATTGGACACCAGATGTCCTAAAAATACATCTCATGTAAATGGTGTTAGGTTTTTAAATTAAAAAATGATTTTTTTATATTATGTGAAACAAGATTTGTGCAAGATTTATCAGTTAACGATTTGGTTTTAAAACCGTCCTAGCTCTTAACCCCTCCCTGGAAAGATGTTCTTGGTTATCAATCAGAAAAATTGTAATTATTGAAATCAATTTTGAAATGATTTTAATTAATTTTAAAAACATTTCTCCTCTAAAACTGTGCAGAATCAATGACTGGAAAATGCTCTTTTCATTCCACTTCATGATCTAAATGATACATATTCATTTAAAAGAGCTCACGTCATTTAAAATAAGCCTCCCTTTCTTCTATGTGCTTTTTTCTGTTATTGAAGATCTTTAAACTTTAAAATTGAATATGGTGTGCATAATTTATTTTTGTTGTCGATTCCAGCACTTCATGAAGATGCATGCAGAGAAGAAACACAAGTGTGTTAAATGCAACAATGGTTACAGCACAGAGTGGGATCTCAAGAGGCACATAGAGGACTGTGGGAAGACCTACCAGTGCACGTGTGGCTGTCCTTATGCTAGCAGAGCTGCACTACTGTCACACATCTACAGGACGGGTCATGAGATCCCTACAGAACACAGGTATGAACACATGCAGCATGGAGGGACTGTCATTATATCTTTGCTCCACGTTAAGCCAGAAGTTAAACTCTATTTTGTTTCCCTGCAGAATTCCTCCAGTAAAGAAGCGGAAGATGGAGAAACTGTTGGGTGGTCCAGAAAAGGTGAATGAGTCCAGCTGTCAGCTCATGACTGCAACTAAAGAGCCCCCAGAGACCACTCTCCCCTCTGATACACCCGTTCATATTTTGGACTCGGTGAACTCAAATCCCCGTAAGAACCTCCAGAAGTTGCTCTTACCAAAGCCTAAGATGGCTCTGGTCAGTGTTCCTGTGATGCAGCTTGCCCACCTGCCTGTCCTCCTCCCGTCTACTGAAGGTGGGGCGCTCCGGTCTGTGGTGCTGGCTGTAGACAGCCAAGGCTCGGTCAGCACTCTCCACCTCCTGCCACAAGCCACAGGAGCTGTGGTACCTCAACTTGACGCTAAGAGTTTGGGTTTTAAGGACAGCATGCCTACTTCCCGCTCCAGCCTTGGGCCTGTTAGTACAGGGGTGCAGGTCAGTCTGGACCCTGCCGGTTCAGAGGACTCAGCCAGTAACCTCGGAGGACAGCGAGGAAGAAGCACATCAACAAACATTCAGACGGACAAATCCTACTTGTCAAAAATACCCTCAGGAGTCGGGATAGGGGACGGATTAGGCTTGTGCTCTGTGACTGAGTCTTCAGTTTCATCTTGCTCCCAAACTGACATCAGCGTGAGTGCCCAAGTCCTCCTGCCAGTCAGCGTTGAAACACAGACATTCTTCTCCAGGGCAAAAGCCACGTCCACGATTGGAGCTCAGACTGATAGCCAGTGCATGAGCCAGATTCCTTGCTCCTCCTCGTCTGTGCCTCCCTATAAAACCAGGCAGACGCAGACTCGCTTTGCCTCACTGCAGTCAGAGGAGAAGGCTCAGGACCAAGCCATCCTGTGCTCTGACTTATTTGTCAGTGATTCCCTCAGTGTCTCCACACAGACAGCTCTGGACATAGATGACACCCTCACTGCTGTAGGAAGCAGTATATATGAGGACTCAAAGTCAGCAGGTGGTTTGTGTTTTGGGGTGCAGACAGGTGAGCTCAGCTCAAGCAACGTGGCAGACAACCAGACCCAAACCATGACCTTATTAAATGATCTCGAAAATATTTTGTCTGACAGCATGTCGGGTCACCAGGTTCTCAGTGAGGCCTCTGCAAGCTGTGGCTCAGGGCTGGGCTCTGTTCAGGAACAACACAACGGGATTGACTTTGACTTTGAAGAGTTTCTTAATGCTGTGCACATCCAGACACAGACTGAGGAGAGCGAACTGGGAGGACTGAGTGGGGACACGCAGCTGGAGTCTCTGGACATTCAAACCCAGACAGACTTCCTCCTGATGGATGAACTGGACCAAAGCGAGGGACCAAATCGAACCCAAGCCAGCGACCTTGAGCTATTTGATACTCAAACTCAGACTGACCTCAATTTCCTGCTGAGCGCCGGCAGCCACATGCCTCTGAGCAGCATCCTGCGACATTCAAGCTTTTCTATGAGCACCGAGTCATCGGACACAGAAACACAGACTGACCTCCCTTCATTTCCCAGCACCCTCTCTGCTCAGACACCTGTCAGTCAGGGCGAGCATGCCCGGCTGCTCACCAGCATAGAGACGCAGACTGTAACCAGCCAGGCAGAGGGACTGGGAAATCTCTTCCTGACGAGCAACGAAACTCAAACTGTCATGGATGACTTCTTGTCAGCAGACCTGGCCTGGAACATGGAGTCTCATTTCAGCTCTGTGGAAACGCAGACATGCGAGGAGCTCTGTGCTCTCTTTCAGCAGCCGGAGAAACCCAACAGCTGAAGACCTCTTTGAAGAGCTGTCTGAAGTTTTCCAGTGCAGGTTTCTTATGCTTGCCTATTCCTTTACTGAGGAATCAGTCTTGGCTGTCCTCCAGTGGACCACTGTCTTAGCAGTATGAAGTCTGCAAAACCGTCTTTGACCATTCCCATGGAGACATCATGTCTAGAGTTGTTCCAGGTTTGATTCCTGACAGCTCTGCTGCACTTTATTAGCTCCTCGGGCATGATGTATCTGCTCCTCTGACAGTTTACATATTTATTTGCACATAAGGTATCATAGTGTGTCTTGAAATGCCAGTTTACTTCAATATTTAACCGCTACGACTGGTTTCACTGCTCGGTCTTACTGGCAGTGAAAGAACAACATTATATCAACATTCTGAAAAAGATTAGAGCTTAAGCTGCACAAGAAAAGGTTTATGAAGTTGTTACCCTGTATGACAGCTTTGAGATATGCACAAACTGCATGAGAACAATATCATCTCAGCTACTCTGAAGCTACATTGTGCATTTAGTGTATGTATTACACACATGTGTGACGTATGGTGCATTGTGCAGCTTGTGCATCTGGTGGCTGCCTTATTGATGTTACCTGACCAGAGACAGCATGTCTGCAACCTAAGAGTAACAACAAACAAGCTTTGCAGTCAGTGGAAAACTGAACCACTGATGAGCTGTCAGCTTAGGTTTTCCAAGATAAAAGCCCGTGAAGCCTTGGACGGTGAAGTTTTATTTCTGAAAAAAAAAAAAAAAAAACTCATAGATATGTGGCACAAGTAAAACTGAAATGTTTTTGAAACGTCTCGTCCGTTGTTGCACAACTCTCATTGAAATGTGTTTAGTGAAGTATTATGTTGTCGTGTAAAAGCTTGTTTGTGTCTGGGCCTCTGTAGCTTGGTAGTCAACTAAAGTCAGTAAGCAGACTAGGTTGTCAATGTCTTTGACTTATTCATTAGCTGACTGTAAGTGTATACAGAAGCAGTACACAGTGCTGTAGTGATGCAGTGATGTTACTGTAGACAAACTTAGTGGATTAGAGCAAAGAGATTCTACGTATTCACTACCTGAAATAAACTGAAATGAACTGAACTGTAAGGAGTCCTGTTAAATATCTTCTGTTTAACTCATCAGCTGTTGACCTGTCACACTAAGACACATATTTAATTTATTCATGTCTCTTCTGTTTAACTAAATCTAATGTTCGGTTATGTTTCATTCACACTATTGCACTAAGTTACCTCATTTTAAGCACAGGTGCCACATGTATGCTGTGTGTACTGGGAAACGTAGTCATACACCTTGACCATTTGTTGATTTTGTTTTGTTGGTGCCTTATCCAGAGTATTAGCTTTAGTTCTGTTACAAACATTTGCTTCTGTCTAATAATTATCAGTTTTAATATTTGTTTGAAGGAATGAACAAACACTAAAAATGATCCAGATCCTCTCCGTTTTTTGCTTTGCATGATTATTTCAGTCTGTGTTTGTATTTCTACATTGTTGCATGGAATATTAGAATGTCCCTAATTGTTATCTATAGTTTCTATTTAAAGTTTTATGTTCTGTCATATGAAAACAATGCTATGCAACATGTTGAAGAGAATTCGTTCAATGCCATCCCATGTTGTGATGGAAGGATGGATGGTCAAAGCTCACAGATGTTTGCTGAAATTGAGGAATGTACAGAATATGACTGTGACCAGTTACAAAATTCTCTTTTCACAAAACTAGGACTGAACAATTGAAGGTTAATTCCCCTGTGTTAATGAAGAGTTTGTACGGCGTATTACAGTTCTGATACTTTTGAGTTCAGATAAGTACTTTTAATGTGTGTTTCTTGAATTCAAATACAGCTCTCTGCTGGTTTAGCAGCCCAGGGAAATGCTTTGCATAGACAGATCTGTGTTAGAAGCCTTGTCAGTCTCAAAGTGTCAGTTACAGTGCTTTATTTTCTTCTTGTTGGGAATGCATGCTGATCTTTTCCCTGAACAAAATATCTGTTGAAGGAGAGTTTCTGTTGCCTATGTGTGTAGTTAATGGTTGCCTTGATTAATTGTCTGAGCTACACCACAGATGTTCCAAATAAACTGCTGGAAAGTGTATGATGTTTCTTCTTTAAGTTTTTTTTTTGTTTTGATTATAGAGAAAAAAGGTTAACTATAAAAAGACCTGACAAAAAAGTCCTCAAACACTAATCAGTGAAATCGATTGTGATACTGAGCCATCTGCAGTCATATTTAGTGTTATTTCCCAAAATATTTTGCCAAACTCTGTTAAAAATGCAAAAGAAAATCTCAAACCTGGTTTGCGAAGCTTGAAATTAAACTATTTTTTTTTAACCACAAAACAACATTGAAGACTATCTGAATTACAAGACTGGGTAAAGCACTAATAGTTGGACTGGTGGGTTGGTATATTATTGCTGTTATTGGATAAGACTGCTAAACTGAGTCAGGAAATATAGAAACAGGAAGTGGATGCATTTCAAGTATTTTCTCAATACTTGAACACAGTTTTTTGGTTAAATCCAGCCCATGTCTCTTGAAAATTGAAAATGTTTTGTTTTATAACTCAGTTAATGTAAAATGAAAGTTTAGATTTATTGAAATGACAGCTCTTTGAAGTACATGACAAACAAAGTTTTACATGTTTTAGTTCATAGAGTGTTTCCACATGACTTCAGCAATTTGAGACCAACCATGTTGGAGGCACTCTGACAACAGAACGGAATTCCGGTTGCAGGTATATGGGATTATTGTCACACAAAATAGTAAATTATTGCTGCATTTTTGCTGCACTAATTGGTCGGACCATGAAAACCATCTCATATTGTTTGACTACTATAAATTATTGAAATGAGGATGAGAAGTGTAAAGAATTGTCTGAAGAACGGAGGAGACTGTGGCAGTAAGGCAATAATCTGTACAACATTCTGAGTCTGTTTGCAGCAATTCTTGTAAGGTAGGTCATATTCTCTGTCAAAAGCATTTCAAAAGTATACTTTATTCAAACTAAATATATTTTGGTTAAATATAATATTTATTGAGAAGTAAGTTACACCAAGTAACAGTAGTTAAGTAAAACTCTGTGTCTCTCAGGAGCTTTTTTAAAGTGTCTATCCCCCCAAAATTATTCATTTATTCCATTGACTAGACATCTTGAAATAATATTTTACTGCGCACTTTTATCTCTGTCCATTCAATGTTTACTTTGTGTACCTCCAATGTGGCTGTGTATCAGGGTGACTACCCAAATTGTGATGTTGGTGCTAACACTGTACGGAAGCAAAACAGGAAGTGTTGTAATGTAAAAGTCAAAACACCATCACAACCTGAGATAATGGACATGTTGGAATAGTTGACTGGCTTAAAAAGACAAGAAGACACACAGTAGACTTAGAAATCTCAGCATGACTCTTCCCTTTGACTCATAAGATTTGAGTTATAGTTACATGAAACTGAGTGAACTCATCCAGGATCCACCTGTGCTGACAGATGATTAAAAGAGTTGAATGGCAAAACAGATGAAGTGGTTTGGCAGAGATCTACATCATATCATATTTAGTCAGACCACAAAGCAGCACTTAGTTTGTAAAGGAGATAAAGCTTGTGGCAAAAGTTTAAAAGGTCATCAGTGAGAGGCCGGCACACCGCCATGACTCTCATGAGGTAGTTGAACTGTTGCTAGGTAACTGGAACAAGCACTTATGGGAACTGGTCAGAAGAAAATGGGACACAAATGGCATCAAGATCTTAACCTCTCAGTGATCCATTTACTCAAATGTTGTTGTAACAGAATTAACTGCATTAATTGGCATATGTATCACACACTGAATTGAATATTTAGACAAAGACACATTATTCTAAGGTGATAATAAAAACAGGTAACACCATTTAGTTTTTCTTTGTGTGACCCAAGAGTTTAAATGATTGCATTCCCTTCTTGCACCACTGGTTGGTAAAACATTTATTTCACAGCTCTCACAGTCGGACAGCACACACTGTCTTGTTTGGGTTCATGTGAGCTTGTGGACTTGCTGCAGAGCTGGAGAGGAGGGCCTGTGTGCCCACTGAGTAGCTGGTTGGGTGCACTGTGTCAGGTTTGGAAGACAAGGGTACCTGATACCTCCTGGGTATGGATACACTTACTGCAGAGAACGTGTGGGGGTTGTGCTGATACGTCCGACACTTGGAGGTCAGGGCTGCAGAGCTCATTTGAAGCTCTGCAGCAGAGTCCACTCTTGTTTCTCTTTTTAAGCCCTTGGTATAGAATAAGACAAAGTTTTCCTCTGCGGTCCCTCCCTCTGGAGCCTTCTTGCTGCTGACTCCATGTGAGTGGAAGTGTGTTGGTTGTATAGGTGGTAAGAAGGTGAAGTTTCTAATAGGAACCACTGTGCTGTTGGGCCTGTGGCTGTGTCTCTGAGGCTTACAGGGCCTGTTGTCCATCACAGAGCATTTAGAGGAGGCATGATGAGTGTCTCTGAACACGCCTTCCTGCTCTATTTTGCCCTTATGAAGAGACTTTAAAGATGTTTTATGCAGTGTGTTGAGGAAAGGCCATTCTGAGGCATCTCTCTGTGGCGCTGTCACAGCAGGGTTACTCCAGGATGCTGCATGCTGGGTAATTTGGGTGGGTTTCTGAAAGCTGGGTTTCCATTCACAGTGATGCTTGGCTGCGCTGGATAATTTGTCTGGGTTGGCAGGTGTTGGTGGGTTAACTGGGAGGGGAGTTGGGGTGGCACCTCCATGCTTTGCTTTTGTGTGTGTCTTTGGCGTTGAGAGTATACAGCTCATTGGGTCCACTCTGGCCCAACCTCTGGCCTGTTTAGAATACAAATGTGATTTTTATGAGGAAAGGGTAAGTTCAATGAGGAAAGCATTACAACTAAGCTATAGAGCCAGAAATAAGCACAACGTCATACTTCAAAAAACTGTAAACATTAAGTCTAATTATCCCAAACAACTTAGCAATCAGCAGGTTAGAGAACAGAGAAATACATAGAACAGGTATGTTTAATTTACTTTATTAAGTAGTTAAAAAAAACTTGCTCTTACAGATTACCCTCACTTAGAATCACAGGAAACTGTTAAAAGGTAACATTATCTAGATCTGATGAAGACAAGCTGGAAAGAGGATAGCTTCACTTACAGCTTCTTCCCATCCATTGTAACAGTGAAACTCAAACGGCTCCAGCTCCTTCAGAAACTCCTCTTCACTGATATCTATCAAAGCGTCGACATGTTTTCTCTCTGGAGTCTCAAAGGGCAGCTCCTCCACCGTGTCCTCCTCTGTGGGTGAATCGTTTTCAGCTGTGGGGTCTTCTTCTTGTAGGGTCGCCATGATTTTAGCTCAGGTTGTCAATGCAGGAATCTAAAAAGTTGACCAAAACAGAAAAAACAACAACAAAGAAACAAATGAGCAAGGCAAAGGAAGCTACATTTTTCAAGTTTTTTTTTTTTTTTTTGTAAAGTAACGTCAAACCTGGATTTTGCTCACCAGCAGAACCCTCTCCGGAACTCTACAGCTCTCCAAATGTTTCACAACCCCCATTTCAGTCAGCACCATTCACAAAAAGCTGCTCATACTCATCGTGGATAGCTCCTTCCTGCTCAGTTTTCTCACAGAAGTGGAGCAGTCGTGAATGCCTTCACACAGCAGAGCTGTAACGCCGTCGTCATAGCAACTCATTGAGGCTGTACCGACAGAGTGTGACGTAAAAAGGGGGCGTGGTTGAATGGCCATTGTGCTCCTGATCAATTACACCTCTGTTATGCAATAAGACGGTCACCTCCTGACAAGTGTCTGTGCGTGGATTTACCATAGAGTTAAAACAGCGACAGTGATAGAGACACATGTGCCTTATTATTAAAAACAGTTTTTATCGATAGTGGAAAAGTACATCATTTATTAAAATGAATGGAAAATGTGTTTTAATTTTTATCAAGGGCCTCGTGTACATTGAATAAGTCTGAAAAAAGGTTAAATTAAATTCTTCCCTTCTCCCGTGAAGACAGAGAACAGTTTTGCATCGTGCAACGCTCAGTTCTGCACGTAGACGTCAAACTCTGCCCCCCACCCTCCAAGCTCAGCTGTGATAGGACACTATGTTCAACCAACACACCAAAGCGACAAAAAGGAAGTTGCTGATGAGGAGGTAGAGGCGTTTCTTCCTCTTTCAAAAAGAAGACAGTGTGATATTTTTCTCACACTCTGGGATTTTGAAGTGACCATTTGCAGGATCAAACTCACACTTAACCCGAACTCTGCTCGCGCATCCTAACAGCTGCCTCCATTGGTCCAGAGCCGGCTGGCTCAGCATCTGACGCAGCCGAAGCACCTATCCGCGCGAGGGCACACTGACACCTGACGGCTCCATCACTCGACACGCCGGTGTTTCTGATCACGACCACTCCGGCTCTGCAGTGCAGGGACTGCTGCGTTGTATGGAAGCACAGACGGTGCACACGGTCGTCATCATGCTGCCTCCAAAGAACTGCCTGCCCAGGAACTACAGCTGCATAGCTGGACTCTTTGGGAGCCTGGCAGCCGCCAACCCGAGGCTGGAGGATGGGGATGACTTTGACCTGGTGAACGGTACATGTGAGCCCATCGAGAGCCCCGTTGTGGATGAGAGACCGCGGGGCAGAGATGTCTTCCTGAAGCCTCCACAGAGTCCAAACCTGCGGCGGAGATGCAAGTCTCTCCCCACGCCCACCGACAGATCAAAGTTGGAGATCTCCCGCAGCAGGAGTCCAACCAGCCAGAAAAAGGTCCGGTTTGCCGACTCCCTGGGCCTGGAACTCATCACGGTGAAGCATTTCGATGAAGTCGATGAGCCAGAGGTACCGGAGCGCATTTTGGCCAAAATCCCCAAAGGACCCCTCAACCTCAATCATTTGGACACAAAGTTCCCCCGGGCTCCTTCGCACTCTGTGTTCATGGAGCTGCAGTTCACCAACCCAGGCACACTACCCGGCTTCGAGCAGAAAGTGAGGGAGGTGAAGGTGTTGCTGGAGTGCGTAGAGGCGGATGAATTCAGCCTGTCTGGGGTTGTGCGCGTGTTGAATCTGGCTTTTGAGAAGAGTGTGTCTTTACGCTATTCTCTGAATAACTGGATCACATTCATGGACAGCATGGCTTCATATGTGCACAGTTCAAGCGACGGTGTCACTGATAAGTTCTGTTTCAAGATCGTCATGCCCACATCCTTCGATAGCGGAGGCACATTGCAGTTTGCCATCAAATACTGTGTCGAGGGGGAAGAATACTGGGACAATAATAACGGGATCAACTACAAAGTGCGGCGTCACCGGTACAAGATGTCCCCACCTCGAGAGTGGGAAAACGGCTGGATTCATTTTATCTGAGCTTTGTTGGCACACAGTGTGCGTAAATTACGCGTAATTGATCCCCGGGTACCTTAAATGAGACTGTAGGCTGTGTAAAATGATTTTCCTCTGCCATAGTCAGCTACAGTGAAAGCTATTACCGAAGTAATTTTAATATTCGCTCCCCCTGTGATCACACATTGAGTGTTTCAGACCACTAGAAAAGCTTTTGATGGGTGTCCGGGGCGGGATGCTGTTAGATAAATTGCCTTGATATCAGGGCTCTGTACAGATGGGTGCCCTTTGGGAGGGCATGTTCAAGTTATGTAATGTAGAAACACGTGCCACGGAGAAACGTGCCGGGCAATGCCGACTTCAAGCATCACTGCTCCTCTCAGGAGATGCTCTTCATTTATTTGTTGGCATGAAGATTTTATGAAATATCCATTTCTTTTGCATGGGTATGGAAAAATAATCCTAATTGGGAAGAAAAGAGCATTTAATCTGACAGACACCAGGTGAACCTATAGCAGCACCCTCCTTTGTTATCTCCAGAGGAAGATACACACATGTTGCATTTTTTTTCCATCAAAAATCAATGTCTAATTTCCCACTGACATGCCGCTTGAAGATGCCTTATTATGAGATGTAATGTGGGAAGTTGTGCATTGAATGTTGGTATTTTCTCTATTATACTTGAACATATTATGCAGTAGATGATCATTTAATAATGGGTTAAGGATGAGTTATTCAGACCCTTGAAATTAGTGTTTTAATATCTCTAGGCTTCCAGTCCAGTTACACAGCACTGAGATCTGAAAATATCCTTAAGCTGTAGTTTTGCAACTTTTCATTGCATGTTTTTGCTGCAATGATAGTAAAGAATATAACGTTTTCTTAACTATATTTCCCATCTAATAAGTGGATTCTTTAATCATAAAAGGGAAGTTTAATAAAACGGGGTCTTACTCTTTCATAATGAAGTCTGACCTGATGCTCTCTCTGACAGGATATTCATCTAGTAGCAGTTTTGCCTGATCACTTTACCTCAAATGACTCGTGAACTTACGCTCTTCTCCTTCAGGTTAATTGATACAGAACAGATCTTATTTTCACAGGATTTTTTCTAAGCATTGTTGTACATTTACATATTCAATGCACAACTTTTTTTTTTAATTTCCAATGTTCCTTACTACACTTTTAGACAAAGTAGCTACTGAAACACCAACAACTGTTACACTGGTCTGTACGGATGTAGACGTCATAATAATCTCCTCATCAACCACTGTGCAAGATTATAGCTGCTCCTCACATCTCACAAGACCAAAACAGTCTGACCTGCCCTGCTGGCAGACTTTTCCATCCTTAGACAATAAACTATTTTCAGATTACTTTTAAAACCAGTAGCCTTGATGTTACATAACCAGCCTGTCCTCTGCAGACTACAGCTAATGTTGCATCCATAGATTTATAATCAATTCACTGGCCAGTATCCGCCTGCTGCGGCTCATTTGTAACATGTACTCAGGCTTGCATGTTTTAGGCATACAAGTTCAGTGAAATGCAAATTCCCACAGTGCTTTTGAGTAATTGTCTGAATCAGTGTGTGGACACGTAGAAGGTTTAGCATAAGTTTAGCGAGTAGAGGACAACAGTGAAGGTGCTCTCAATTCCAGTGCTTTGACTGTAATCTGAACATCACTCTGTCCTTTGTT
Organism: Halichoeres trimaculatus; assembly: GCF_033239565.1. Classification (NCBI taxonomy): domain Eukaryota; kingdom Metazoa; phylum Chordata; class Actinopteri; order Labriformes; family Labridae; genus Halichoeres; species Halichoeres trimaculatus. The sequence goes on from NW_027437181.1 coordinate 29,316,498, forward strand.
TACATCACCCAGGCTTCAGAGGGAAGCTCTTCATTTAATGAGGCCAGTAGGCTGGGATGTGGAAAAAGTCTATTCTTGTAACCACTTAGTGTTATGAAAACATCAGAAACGTTAGTTCCTGACATGGTTTCTCTTGAGAGTTCAGTGTCGTATCTGAAAATGTTAGAATAGTTTTGCTAAAGTGAGAGCTGTCCAGCACTGGGTTGATATTTCATTCAGTACTTAAAGCTATTTCATGTACAAAGCTGCATTTCTTTCATCTATCTTTAACTCACTGTGGTATATACAGTCCAGCCATGGCAGAGCTTACTGTGTGTGATCTTGTCTGCTTTGGTATGTTAAACGTTGTATCAGCATTAATGCTGTGCAATACCAGACTGCATTATATGTCAAACCAGAGACCACTGATGCAAGTGTAGAGATCCATTAATATCGCCCAGTTTGTGCTAACGCAAATACTATTTTAGTTAAAGATTGACCAATTTAATCTGAACAAAATCTGTTATAAATGTACAGCTCTAGATTTGTACTTCTGAAGAACGCGCTTTATTTTAAATTTCTGAAAAGAAAATAAGTAAACCTGTAAAGTTACTCAAGCTTTGGCCTTGTTTCTCACACATTAATGACGTCTTGTTGCATCTTTGCCATAAAGGTTATGAAGGGCTTCTCGTCTCATTAGATGCTTAACTTAATGTAACGTAACATTCTTGCATCAGAGCTCACTGATATATTGATGTGTATGTAAATGTGTAAATGTTTCATATTGAATGTCTTATTGTTACTGTTCTGTGTTGTGTGTATTTTAAGCATCTGAAAAGCAGAATTAAGAGACTTGAATGGTTTGTTTTCTGAGGGGCCTGTTAAGTTAAAAGAGATGAAATGTAATTTCCTGAAGCACACTTAGTGTTTGATAAGGTACCAAACACTGTTTGAATCTGATGAATTAACGCTGCTTGTCGAATTGGTATCATGTGTAAATTTTATGGTGAGTTTTCCCTGAAGTATGTCCCAAAATGTGACTAGCGCATGTGAACACATGAGAACATTTGAACCCCCACGTGCACAGCTACACGTGCACGCTGCCTTACTGAAAAGTTGTGTACTCAGAGACACGAAGCAAAGCTGGAAGAATGCAAGTGCTCATTTGAACTGAAAGGAAGTAATTGCACAAGGACGATAATGTGGACAATGAGGAGAAAAGTTTGCAAAATAGTTAAAGCAAGATGCACTGTGGTGTTTGAAAGCTGTAGAAATGAATGACTTATGATTGTAATTGACTCAGTCACAGTAGGTGTATCGCACTTTGAGTGAAGACAATGGTAACAGGGAAGGTCGCCAGCACCTATGTAAGAAAGCTTCTCCTGTGAATAGCTACTGACCAAGATGCTTTCCATCCTTTGTGCTTTGTTTCTGTTCTTCTCTCTCAAAGCAGGAAGCCTAAACCACCTCTGTCTTTTCTGTAACCATTGTACAGCACTGAGATTATTTCAGTTAGTATTTTTGATTTGTGGTGAAGCCTTATTTTTGTTGTAGCATCTGCAGCAGTCTGGCAGTATGATCTGTATTGTTGCTGTATGTCTTCTTAAATTATTTTGCAGTGAATGTTAACCATACTTGCATGCACCTTTACTTTTTGTTAAGATTTTAATGTAAACTAAATTTTGTTTAAACAATGGTTAATAAAAATCATTTGTGATGGAAAATAGTTCTCCAGTAGTGCTTTAAGATTTAACTGCTCTATTAAAAGCTCTGAACTGCAGCATCCTTGATACAGAATATGAAAAACAAACTTTATCAAACTACTTTCATCAGACCAAACTGCATCTCTCAGAGGGCATTTGTGTGATACGTGCCTGCAGAGCTCTTAATGTGTTCAGTCCCTTGATGTTTACGGGCCATTAAGCCAGCTAGCAATCTCATTTGGTTGAAGCAGATCCCCATTCACAGAAGCAGCAGGCTGCAGAGGGCTGTGGCCATTGCCACTGTCGACACAGCCGCGGACATGTCCTTGAATCGATTACAGTCTGACACCACAACACCCTCCCCTGTTTATGTTACGGGAAGGGCTGAAGCTTGAGGCAGGGAGAGGTGCTGGAGAGCTAAGCAGAGGCAATAAGGCAAGATGAGAAAGATTGTGGAGGAGGTAATTATTGCATTGCACATTTATTTGTTTGTTTTTCCTGCTTTGGTAATCTGGCTTCTCACTTGGATGTCCTCTTTACAGCACTTTGGATGATTTTTTGTTCTTTTTCCAACCATAAATCAGACCTTAAACAAGAAAACATTCCATACCTGGATGTAAAAATGAAAAACTGTTGGACCTAGACATGCTACCCCTGCTTGGTCTCAGAGGAGAGGCATGTGGCTCTTCCTGCATTTTCCAGAGGTGCTGTTTTAGATCTTCACTGTGATGTAGTTTCATGTCAGACACTCTGTGATGTCATTTGCTGAACAACTACTCAAAATTTAATCAGTTTACAGCGTATCTTGTCTTCCAGTAGTGCCAGCTTTTGTTCTTAATAATTCAACATCCTTATCAGGTATTAAAGCAACTGCCGTTAAATTAAATAAAGCTACGAGCCTCCAACTCTTTTATTAGAGGATTTAAATGTCTCATAGTGTAGGCTGTAATAAAACACCCTCTTGGCTGCCTGACAGTGTGTCACTTCAGGTGTGTATTTCCATCATATGTTGTTCTTTTATGTTGCACAGGTTGTGTGTTGGGTTTTCTGTGTCAGATTAGGAACATGATCCTATTTAATCTTCATGTTAACCCGACGCTGAGCGTTGTTGGCCCACAGTCAGAGAAAGTTGAGCCAAACTTTGCTTACTTCTGGCTGCGCTGAAGGAGTCCTGACACTTTGCAGCTCTGCAGAGCTAGCTTAATGCTTCAGCGGTCAGTCTGAGAGGATCCATATGGTCAGACAATTAAAAGCCGCTGTGAGAATCCTCTTTAATTCTACGATTAGAGCTGCTTAGCTACTTGCTTGAAGTGTTACTCAAATAACTTTAAAAGACATAAAGGAGATTTAAATATCTTTTGCCCTGAGCGGTGAAGCAGGAGATGGAGACGTGAACAGTTTGACTTGAATTGAAAGTGGTTCATTTGTCTTGTCTGGATTTGATTTAGCTCTTTGAAAGTATGTTTTTGCAGGCTTTACACAGGCCCATGCATCCTATCACTTTGCATTTCAGCCTCATGCACTCACTGTTCACTTTCTAACTTCAGTCTCAGTCCTGTTGTGTAATCACAGCTGCTTATCTCACTGCTGTGCTCATGTGAGGATGCAATCTTATTGTTCTTCCTCTCAGGCGCTTAGCGTTATGAGACAGCCAGAGCTAGACCGTGGAGCTGCTTCCATCCCACCTGCGCAGCCTTTCTCACCTCACCTAAAGTGTGTCCTTGGGCCCAGTAATGTGGCACACAAATAGGTTTCATGATTCCAGTGTAAATAATTCATGTGGCGCATTGAGAGGAATGCTGTGCCTGGAGATTGATCCTGATTCAGCAGCAGCCTGGCCTGCTCTGTTTAGCTCAGTCATAACCTCATCTCAGTGAGCACCGGACCTGAATAATTAATTTGATAAATGTTGTTGTTCTGCAACTTTGGAAAAGTCAGTTCAGCGTTGTGTAGTGTACACTCACACAGATTACAAAGACGGTCTTCCTTCCCTTTGAGCACAGCTGTTTCTTTTGTAGTGTCTTCAATATACTGCAGGGCAAATCACCCATCACGCTGTTTCCTCTGAGACGGTTTTGTAAGACCAAGCTCTTTCTCTGTGCATCAGAAGATATACACTAATACTCAGGTCAAAAGACACAGATGAAGGATGGCAGGAGTCTCCCTGGATCTTTATTAAACAGCTGCTTTCTTCTTTCTCCCCACTTTACCCCTGGTCTCTTTATCTCTTTCCCAAACAAATTCTGTTATTTTTTTTACTCATGTGGTTAAAGGACCAAGTGTTACACCCACCCTTGGAGGTAATATGGGAACATCTTAAATCAAAATCATCCATATGATAAGACTTAGTGATGTACTTGAAACATTCCTCTGAGAGTTTGGTCCATATTGACATGATAGCATCACACAGTTGCTGCAGATTTGTCGGCTGATCATCCATGATGAGAATCTCCCGTTCCACCACATCCCAAAGGTGCTCTATTGGATTGAGATCTGGGGACTGTGGAGGCCATTTGAGTACAGGGAACTCATTGTCATGTTGAAGAAACCAGTCTGCGATAATTCCAGCTTTATGACATGGAGCGTTATCCTGCTGGAAGTAGCCATCAGAAGATGGGTACACTGTGCTCATAAAGGGATGGACATGGTCAGCAACAATACTCAGGTAGGCTGTGGACTTTAAAACATGCTCAGTTGGTACTAAGGGGCTCAAAGTGTGCAAAGAAAATATCCCCCACACCATTACACCAACAGCAGCAGCCTGAACCGTTGATGCAAGGCAGGATGGATCCATGCTTTCATGTTGTTGATGCCAAATTCTGACCCTACCATCTGAATGTGGAGCAGAAATCCAGACTCATCAGACCAGGCAACGTTTTTCCAATCTTCTATTGTCCAGTTTTGGTGAGCCTGTGTGAATTGTAGCCTCAGTTTCCTGTTCTTAGCTGACAGGAGGGTCACCCGGTGTGGTCTTCTGCTGCTGTAGCTCATCTGCCTCAAGGTTGGACGTGTTGTGCGTTCAGAGATGATCTTCTGCAGACCTCTGTTGTAACCAGTGGTTATTTGAGTTACCGTTGTCTTTCTATCAGCTCCAACCAGTCTGTCCATTCTCCTCTGACCTCTGGCATCAACAAGGCATTTTGTCCCACAGAACTGCTGCTCACTGGATATTTTCTCTTTTTGGGACCATTCTCTGTAAACCCTAGAGATGGTTGTGGGTTAAAATCCCAGTAGATCAGCAGTTTCTGAAATACTCAGACCAGCCTGTCTGGCCCCAACTACCTTGCCACGTTCAAAGCCACTTAAATCACCTTTCTTCCTTATTCTGATGCTTGGGTGGAACTGCAGCAGATCGTCTTGATCATGTCTACATGCCCAAATGCATTGAGTAGCTGCCATGTGATTGGCTGATTATAAATTTACGTTACGGAGCAGTTGGACAGGTGTGCCTAATGAGTATATATGTATAACGTTTTTTTGCTGCTATGATTATTCTCCACTTTACATTAATTTGTGTTACATTAGGAGACATGTACAGTAATGATGACCTCATTGTCAAAGACTTCTCACCAGTTTTTACTGTTGATGGGTTACAAAGATGGCCTGCAACACTTATGCTTCATCCAGTAATAAGGCCCATAGCCTTCAAAGTGCTTTTATTGAGTTACATTTCACAGAGGAACATAAACACAGTTGATAATCATTATGTTGTAGCATTGCCAGCAGCAGCAGCTTTAGACTTGACTGTACCTTGAAAAGCAAATGAAGGTAGTCTCTTTTCCATACAGACCCCTGCCAGCGTTGTTGATGAAGTCAATATCAAAGTCCCTCCTGAAAAGAAAAACAAAAACTGTTATTCTGGGGAGGGTGTTGGGACATGTAACAAGTGATGGGGTGACCATTCAGACCCAGAATTCCAGAAGCCGTTTTATTGCAGTGTGTGGTCTGGACAGGTTTGATGGATGAGATAGATACAGATGATTTTATAACAGCAAAATGCAAAAGAAATATTAAAAATCCAAGAGTTAAGATAAATAATGGTTGAACAAATAGTACTTGTCTTGTGTCATTAATGCACCGACCCATCCAACGTAAATAAACATCTTAGGTTTGGTCAAGTATCTGATACAGTATAAGCTGAATCTTAACATTTCACATGTGACCTATTTTTTCTTTCTTGAGACTCTGCTCTTGTTTGAGTGTTTTATGATTTGTTTTTATTTATTTCAATGATTGTTTTATTATTCTTAATTTGTTTTTAATAACAATGAAACTGTTATTTTAGTACCTACAACTTTTCTTTACTGTTTTATTTGTTTTATTTACCTTTTTATGCCTGCACCTTCTTTTATGTACAGCACTTTGTTTCAGCAGTGGCTTTTTTTAAAGGGCTCCATAAATAAAGTTGAGTTGAGTGAGTTTAGAAAGTCCAAGGAGATTCTGCATTTGTTTATTTTTGTCCGAGATGTGACACTAACTGTGATGGAGGCAGGAAGAAAAGCAGCAGACTGAACGAGGTACAGGTTGAACCTCAGCAAGCTTTCAGTGGAAGTTTTCAAACACACACACACACACACACACGCACACACACACACACACACACACACACACACACACACACACACACACACACACACACACACACACACACACACACACACACACACACACACACACACACACACACACCATATTAAGGCATGACAAAGGAAGAGAGGCTTCAGAGGAAATACTTCCCAACAAAACAGTGGCAGTGTGCCCGGATTACATGCCATACTTTGGAAAGATAAACTTAAGTATGTTTAATGTCACCACTTCCCTCTGAACTCAGAGCTGACCTATGAGGGCTGTGAGTGACACTCTTATTGTCAAAGTAAGAATTATTATGAGCTTGCAGACTAATGGTGAGGTCTTTCTACTTTGACCTTTAATAATTTGTAAACCAAATCAGATGACGGTCTGAAAAAATCAAGTCATAGTTTAAGAACTACATAAAACATCCTGTGAATCTGTGGCTCCTATCATATACATAAATACAGGTAGCTTTTATAATCCAGAAAAATGAAACTCTTTTGTTTTCTTTTAAACTTTATGTAAAAGCTGTGTTCACACTACCTCTCCGCTGCTCAGCCGCCGGAAAAGACCAGGACATACAGTATCCACTGCAGAGATTAGATCAGTTTGCCCCCTGATGTAATCTGTAAATTTTCCACCTCACCCTTCCTCCCCTGAGACACAATTCAACTCTAATGAATGTGAGAGTTACGTATACTTCACTGCTTGTTGACACATTTATTGCATCTTACTGAACGACTTTGTGATAACCTGGGTTACAGTTGAGTGATGAAAAAGAGAAACTTGAAATATTTGTCATCACTCATAGTGATCTGGTGAAAACAGCAGACTCTTCTCTACCTTTGTTGCTATGTGAGCACCATAGTTTCAATTAGATTATACGTTCATATGTAAGATATAGTTACTGTATTGAAATGTTGGCATAAAACATCAGAATTTACTGTTTATCTGAAAATGTATTTAATCAAATTCTCAAAAAGAATACACAAGCTACAAGAGCAATCATGCAACACCAGGAGCAGGATGTTTTGAAAACGTGTTTTATCAGGTGCTGCATATGGAGCTGAAAAACTGAAATGAGTTTGAAGGCTCTTGAAAAGTAATACTCTGGACTATTGTGCATGAGACGTGAATACAAAGAGCTGTTAAAGAAGGTCTCTGTGACTGCTTGGTATGCTGCTGATCTCCTTTTACAGCTCTTAAGACACAAAAAAACAGCTTTTGTTGAGTTTTATCACCTCAGAATATTTCTCTGAAACACAGAAGGTGCAGCTTTTTATTTTCTCCCTCGTATTAAACTCCACAAGTCTTTCTGTTTCCAGTTTCCTTCTTTTTTTTCTATTTCATGTCATGGTTTTGTAAGAAGTAAAGCTTATTTATTTCCTCCTCACATCTCATATTATATGACGCTATGTCGGTGGTTTCGATGCTTATGTATTATTTGCTTTTTTCTGCTTGAATCAAATAAATAAATAAAACATCACCAAATCTTTAAGCTATGGAAACATCAAACAGAGAAGGAACAAAAATAGTACAACCCATAAAAGTGAAGAGATGTATAACTTCTCTGTTTTTGCTGTCCATTCAGATTTTTGATCTTTTCCATCTGTTCTGTCCTTACTTTGCCCCCTGCCCGCCTCAGACTGTATCTGTTGGTCCAATAACACAATCAGCATTCAGACCACTGCAGACACAGTAAATTTCTTCTTTCAGGGAGGGACTCTGGGCCAGGGGTGCACTTATAAATAATCAACTGATCCAGACGTTTCCATCCTCCCATCAGCTCTCCATCATGCCGCTCTGACCTCAGATGGATAAACAGAAAGCATCTGGCTGACAAACAGGTGGAGAGACCTGGGTGGTGAGCACTTATATAAAGCACACAGGCAGTGTCAGGCAATGTGTTGAGAGGAGATAATCAGCTGAACATTAGGCATCATCAGTTCTCAGCTGACAGGTCTGCCACTTTAAAAACAGCCCTCATGTTAAGATAAGTAAGTTGTTGACGACACTGGAAGGACTTCTATCACAGTGTCCTGAGGAGACTTTCCACAAGGTTAAAAGGAAGAGGCTGTGGCTGTTTGCTCTTATTCAAACACAAGAGCATTAGTGATGTTGGACACACATCTTTAGCAGAAAGCTCTGGTTCCTGGCTGGTGTTCAGTTATTCACAGAGGTACTGATTGTTGTTACAACAAGGACTGTAGGCCTGTTATAGAAAATTCTTAACTTTGTGCACAGGTAAGATTATATAAATGGCTCCTGCTGATGATATGCTTCAAAACTTGGTATCAGTAACAAATGGGTGACATCACTGAGACTACATCCATATTGGATAGTTTAACTTGGCTGTGAACTAACGTGCCCAACTCAGTGTTGATTCATCAATAAAATCAAATCTAAATCAACTTTTTTTTTTTTTTTTTGGTCAGCCTTTTTCTATATTCATTTTGTTGCTAGATAGTACTATTAGGATAGTATAGTGAGTGGTTGTTTTGGTATTAGACTCTTATCATCTTGAGGCAAGACCTCTCTGTTTCTCATCAGTGTTACCCACTTTGAATGAAAAGTGAAAACAGGTATTTTACAGTGTTGTGAATCCTACTTATGAATCTTCAAAGTGGAAATTTTGGATGACAAAATCTTTTTGACACCAACAAAAATGGCCATACTGTTTGCCCTTCTTCTCAGTGAGACATCAATAAAGAAAAATATAGAACATTGTGCTGTATTATTAATTTTCATCATATGTGTCATATATGTATTTTGCATTATCTAATATTAATGAAGTCTTTAAACTAAAGATTAAGGCTGTGAATTGACTGGAAAATGTAAAGTGTGCCAGTAAATTGACAGAGTCCAAGAGTGTCCCAGGAAGGACAGAAAGCAGCATATAGTTACATAGTTACAACGGACACAGATACAAAGGTAACACATGATAAAAAATACATAAAGGGTAAATAAGGGTAAATAGTTAATTACCATTAGATAACAATAATATTTGTTTAAAAGTCAGTGAAATAGAAAATAATAGTTGATCATGTTTTGTAATGCTATAATTTATGTTATGTAAACACTTCATTGATGCACACATTACAACATTTCATACACTTTATAGAGTGGCTTTTAATGAAGACCAAATAATTCACATCTAACATCTAAAAACAGTAAATAGCTATTCACACATGCTTAGTTAATTATCTATTTACCTTTATTTACTCCTCATAGATGATAGTTATAATAAAGTGCTACAAACAAACCACCTGCAGACAGATGCATCTGCATCTAAATCATTTAGAATCTGCTCAAAAGTGCCCAGTTTAACAAGTTCCAGGTCTTTTTTTAGGTCATTTAAGTTCGAGGGAGCAACAAACTTGAAAACTTTTTTCCTAAGTTCAGTCCTCCCAACCCTCAGAACAGACAGATGATCTTCGAGGATTATGATTTCTTTTTTCTGTACAATGTGGGTGAGGAGAGGAAAGCAGACCCAACATACACTTATACATTTGAAAAGTACCAATGTTTTAATCTGCATGACATGAGAAAATACCCCCCTACACAAGATTACAGCAAGCAGTGACTGCTTTAAATTTAGTGACCAACTTTAAAGCTTCATGTTACACAAAATCAAGTGCTTTATTTAGTGCAGTCTTTGAGCAGATACATATAACATCACCAAAGTCAAGTACAGACAGAACAAGTTTTACACTTTTTGAACTGATGGGGTCACCAGAATATCAACCATTAGAGAGGTAGAATCAGGACTCTTTGTGAGGAAACATGAAGGGGGATGAAGTTTTTTTTAACTGGACTGAGCTGGTGTCATGCATTCAAACATAAATTAGTCTTAAAAGCTGGTAAGATCATCTTACTGTTAGACGTTTAAAGTTCAGGCTGAGGTAATTATTGAATACTGGGAGAAGTACACATTCCCACTGTGCACAATATTAGTATCTCACTTCTTGTTTGTGTGTGTGTGTGTGTGTGTGTGTGTGTGTGTGTGTGTGTGTGTGTGTGTGTGTGTGTGTGTGTGTGTGTGTGTGTCCTCAGAGAGGTCACTTCAACACTCCATCTGTCCATCCACACCATTTTCACCCCTGCAGGGGAGTCGTCATCACTCTGTCACTAGGAATGATGTCACTGACTCCCAACCCCATCCTCATTTCTAAATAAAAACCCTGTTGGGTGTTTTGGAGCAGTGCCGGGCGCGTGAGTGATTCAGCAAAACGTGACCACTGTCAGTTCAGATATTTGTTAGCTTGTTTGGGGGAGCATCTCTTCCTGCAGATGGGGGCTGAAGATGTGAGGCATCAGCAGCCATGCATGATCACAGCCCTGCAAGGTTTTCTATACATCAGCACGTGTGAGAATGGTGTGTCTATATATAGGCTGTGCTCTCTGTGTGTGTGTGTCTGCATATCATTTTCACCCTGCTGGCTATACCTCCATCAGGCCTGTTGCATAAGGATGGAGGACTCTCCCAACAGGTCTCATAAAATAATGATGCTGCTGCACTCTCACACACCTCTTAGTGTGTATCTGGCAACTTTCCCAAAGCACTCTCTTATAGTCCTCCTGCAGACAAGGGAAGGTCACATGGAGCGAGTGTGTGACTGGACATGCAGTAGTCTTCCTCTGGCGAGGGCTCGTAGCTCAGCAGATGATCTACGTCCCACACTGAAGAGCACCAGCCCGTGACGTGGAAGTGCAGGAGGGAGCAGGGAAACTGCCTGTGTATGAGTGTAATAATTCTAATTCTAGCCTGGAAATAGAAATCTTTAATCAAACAAAATCCAAATACAATTGCATTAAAACATTTTGTAAATGTATTTATCTTAATATAACTACAGTCATTTTGGTAAAATACAAAGTACAAAAAATTAATTAATCCTGTCACACAGTTTAAATTCATAAAAGTGTACAATCAATCTCTGTACATTATGGAGCGTAATTACATACTTTTATTTTTAAAGTACATTGATGAGAAAAACTGGTTCTGAGTTTTTTCTTGTATATGAATTCAAACAGTGAAAGTTGACCTTTCTGTCCTTATTCATGGAGTTCAGAGTTTTTTTCCTCTTAAAGTTCAGGAGCCTGTCTTGACATGTGCTTGGGCTGTTTTTTATTTATCATTCTAAAGCACATGCACCACGTGCAGAACAAAATATTTCTGTGTGATGAGGCACACTGATGCTCTTTATGCATGTGTGCACTGAAGCTCTTCATATGGTGACTGTCCTCCTGAGGTTTAGTGCTCGCGCTCTGCTGCCCCCTTTTGTACAAATGTATTAAAACATGAATTCAAAACAATTCATTTGTCCTAACACTGTTTGCTATGGGTGAATGATTCTTTTAACTTAACCAGTGTGTGTGTGTGTGTGTGTGTGTGTGTGTGTGTGTGTGTGTGTGTGTGTGTGTTTGGGGGGGTCATCTTGACATATTTGAACTACATACTTCCTGCAGTCCTCTAGAGAAGATCTTTCTTTCTGTGACTGCTCTGATTCACAGCGATTGTCCTGTAAACCAAATAAGGGGCCGACATGCTGTCACAAATCTAGAACACTGTCCTCAGACTGTCAGAGTTCAGGTAGGATGACCAAACCTTTCCTTAGACCAGACAGAGAGTCCACGCTATGGCTGTGTCCCAATTCAGGGGCTGCAGCCTATGAAGGCCCATTTCAAAGGCTCCTCCAAATGCAGCTGATGAATCCATCCTCCTGTTCAGGTGCTATGAAGGACGGATTCGGTGAATCCTTCGTGGCCTCAAGTATCCCAAGATCCATTGTGTGTAAACGCTGAAGACGATGGACACGGCCAAACTCCAGAAGGAGTCCTGATTTATCCAGATGTTAAAGATTTCTGGAAACAACTTTGTGATTGTTCTTCCAAAACATCAAAGAATATTTTTTTTTCACTGTGTAAAAATGTGTTGTTAGGGCTCTTAAAAGTAATACACTGAGGACAAACAGGTCTTTATAAATCTTCTCAATATTAAATAAAAACATGTTCATAAATGTAAATTCTCTGGGGAAAAAAACTTACTTGGTGTTTTCTTTGTTAATTATTTTTTTTACAGGGAATTCAAAAAATACATTAAATAATTTCAGCAGCTTTTATTTTATACTTGTTAAATCTATCATCCCCCCAGCACTTGTTCTGACGTTGAAAATGTACGTTGTTACCTTACTCTCATTTAATTGGTGGTTCTATATAATCAATAAAGAAAATAATAACTATAATAATACCAATAGTAATGATGATTATAATAATAATAATAATAATAATAATAATAATAATAATAATAATAATAATAATAACACAAAGGTTTTTTTAAAAAGGAAAAATAATCCAGTTTTAAATGAGAGGTTTTGGTTTTCATGTGTTTGAAAAGTAATGTGAGCCTGACAGGTGAAGGTGGCGCTGTGTGACATCAAGGGTTACAAAAAGAAAATGCTTCATAGACCCGCCCGTCTCAATTCAATTCGACCTTTGCGGTCTACGCAGCCTCTGAAGACAGCGTACGGAGGCTGCAGCCCCTGAATTGAGACACACACTTTATTTCTTTTTCAATATCTTCATGGTCTTGCATTGACTTACTTATAAGATTTGCTTAGATAATCAGAGCCTGTAAATGTGTGTGTGTGTGTGTGTGTGTGTGTGTGTGTGTGTGTGTGTGTGTGTGTGTGTGTGTGTGTGTGTGTGTGTGTGTGTGTGAGTGAGAGTGTGTGTGTGTGTGTGTGAGGAAGGGGTTTCAGACGCACATAACAAACATTTATTTAGTTAATTAATGAAAAATTTGTGCCACCACCTCTCCCCACTCCTTTAAATTCTAAGATTAAGAGGTTGATCTTAGACTTGAAGGCTCAAAAAGAAACATCATGTTTCTTGCTTTTAAATATTCAAAAACAAAGTTTAACTTTAAAGCATGGTGAATAGATCAACTTTTATTTGTTTGTGCCAGTATAATAAACAGATTAAATTGTATTCATATTACATACAGTTAATAATACAGAACATGTTTTGCTATAATTTTTAAATGACAGAGACCCAGACTTTACTTTTTTTGCATGGCAAATGATGTTGTGTAAACAAACATGTATTAGCGATTAAATTACCAACAAAATGCTTGATTTAAGTCAGACTAAGTTTATGATTCTTAAAAAGACACAATTTCTGTGCAGAGAAGTGATTCAATACATTGTTGCATGTTGTACAGTGATTTATAAAATCATTGAATTTGTATTAAAATGATTTTGATTTTGTACAGATAGCTTTCAGCAGTTTCATTTTTTAATGTCTCACTTTGGTTGGGTCACATTTCATGGACCTTGTATCTTAGTGTTCCAGTTGATAAATCAAAGACCCCACAGCATTTCCAGAAATCTACTGTGCAAAGCAACCTTTACCTGTTTTTTATCCCCCAGTACAGATGGAAGTTTCAGTCTGATATCTTGTTGCTCCTCAGTCTCCGTCTCTGGATAAAACGGTGTATTGAGGATTTTTTTGTTTTTCTCTGATGCTGGAAGACCTTCACGTAGGGAGTCCTGGATCTTCTCCCATGCGCCAATCTCTGAGCGCCAAAGATCCACTCTGGCACTGAGGAACTGTGAGACTTTGGACTCGCTGCCTTTAGACAGACTGACGCTGTCCTGACAGAGACAGAGTACGTCCATGCCAATGAATAAGGCATTGACCCCAATGAGACCTACTCTGGCTGATTTTGAGAGGACAAGTGGCGCTTTGAGAGCTGCCTGTCCGATATCTGGGATGTCTGTAGCTACCCTAGACACATTTCGCAACGCTTTAGCTTCCTGAACCACTACCTTACCAGTGTTTACAACCAATGCCTCACTTTGTAACACCTTAACGGAAGGGACTGCATTGACAGCTGAATCAAGAACTGTAGCACCAGCTTGGGTAACCACACTGCCTTCTACAACAGCTTCCTCTGTTGGGTTTGCTTTTTTTACAGCAACTGTTTGAGAGCTGACTTCTTCCAGGCAATTCTGGAGAGTCTGCACATTCTTCATGAAGTCCTGAAAGACCTCATTGGCTTTCTTTTGGTGTTTACTGTTTACACCAATCTCTGTTGCTGTTGTGACAGCACTATTGACCCCACTGGTGACGCTGAGCCCTATCCCAGTAGCAGTCAGACCCAGAGACACTCCAGCTGTCACAGGAATCAGTGCCAAACCGATGATGGAGAGAATACCTCCTACCACGCCTACTGAGCTGCCCACTACACCAGAGATCTTAGCACCCTTGTTCATTGAGTTCAGCTTCCCAGCGGCCTCCTCCAGCTCACCGAGATACTTCAACATCTGAGGTTGACGGTTGCTGAATTCATCCATGAAGGTGGAGCAGGATTTCTCATTGAACAGATACACCAACCGAAAATGCTGGTTCATCCTGTCAAAGAAAAAAAAAGAGGGAAAAAGGAAACAAAGACAAGATTTTTTAGATGGTTCTTCTCACATCATCAAAAATAAATATGTGGCTGCAGAATTAAAGCACAGCAACTTGTGTATATGGCATCCGCCTTTGTTTTCTTTTCTCCCCATATAACCAACATTAAAATGTTGAACTAGAGAATGTGACAGAAATAGTGAGCCACCTGTACAAAATGAAATTGTTGAGCAAGGAAAATATGTCTCTTTAACTCTTGGATATCCATTGGGTTGCAGTACATTTTGTGAGACCAGGAACAAAATTACCATGGTAGCAAAATGCTAACCTGCTTATGCTAGGCATGGATGAAACTGAACTCAGTGTGTGAGCATGCCAATGTTTGCTACTGGTGCGGCACCAAGAACAGCTTTGGGTGATGCCAATGTCTTAGGTTTTTCTTATATTAAGTCAAAACATCAATAAAAGTTTTAAAAATAGAAATACTTACTGATTTTCTGCCTGAATGGATATTGTGATGGCCATGAAAATGAGGTAAACACGTTAATTTTGTTGTATTTGAAAAGCACCTTAGATGTTGAGTTGCGATGATGTAATGATTGCATTTTTCTTTCAATTACTCTGAATTGCAAGGAAGGCCATCAGGCTGACCATGGCTTAATTACTTTAAAGTTGTCACAGAGGTACCAATTAACTGTACTGTTTACACAGATAAAAGAGGTTTGATGAAAATGTCATCACAACATTGAATTTGTCAAAATAGACAGAAGATAGTGAAGTGGCTCAGTGGTGGCATATTGCAGAGGGAAGTAGTGCAACGGTTGCCAGTCCAGAGAAATGCCATAGAACCACAGGCATGTGCTGCTTAGCAGCCGGCATATGGCAGAGCCACTTTGTGGCATACCATTAGCTACTTATTAAACTCTACTTATTAAACTATTTTTGCTGTAGATCTGTAAACAGATCTACTGCAAAAAGAGTTTACAGCTTTTGCTAGAGTTTATCTGTTTCTAGTTTGTGCTTTTGATATGAAATGTTCTGGGCCAAAGTCTTCTTCTCTATTGATTTTTGGTGACGCATATTTTGAGGCTTGCACCAGTTTTTAGCATGCTAAAACCTTGAAACGGGCTGCCTCAAAATATTAAACAGGCATTGTCTCTGCCTGTTTTTAAATCCCTCCTTAAGACCCACCTTTTCTCCCTGGCCTTTGATGCACAGTAGCTGGTGACTGTATTATTATTATTTTATTTATGTCTTTTAAATGGTTCCTTGTCTTTGAAAATTTGTTTTACTTATGTTATGTGTCTATTCATTTATCTCGTATTTTATCTATTCTCCTGTAAAGTACTTTGTTTCAACTAAGGTTGTTTTTTGAATTGTTTAACTAATAAAGTTGGATTAGATTGGATGCTAATGAAAGCTGCAAACAGGACCTTGCACACCACATAGGGAACAATCTCAGAAAAGATAATGGTAACCTGACTTTCTCCAGCAGACCAATATGATAATTCATCCTCTGTACGTCTTCACTCGTCAAATTCACATCCAGTAGAACCCAAATTTTCTCAGCTTCCAGGTCAAAGGCACAATGAGTTCTGTTAAAGAAATAGACACATTAGCACTAGCTTGAGCAGACTTCTTCCAGCATGTGCACATTTCTCTGATAGGATATCAGTTACCTTTTCTGCATCACCTCACAGATCTGTTTGGTGATCTGGATGTATCTGTCCAGCTGATATGCCAGCACATCCACATTCTGCATCTTTGGGAGGAAAAACTCACCTGCCTCTCTTTTAAACTGCAGGAGCAGAGGGCAGATGAGCCGAGCAGCGGTGATCAAACTGTGGACATCCTGGAGGCTGACCCCTTTTGGTAGATTTAACCGCACCTTCTCTGTGGCTGAAAACACATGAAGAGAAGTGACAGCCAGCTTCTCAAGTGCATCCAGGAAACAGTGGAGACTCTCCAGCTCTAACAGAGTTTCCTCAAGCACAGTGACAAGCTCTTCTGCCAGCTCATCATGCCTTTTCTTTGCAGTCACTTTTGTCACCTTGCTCTTCATATATTCCTTAAACGCTCTCCCTTTGTTCTCTGACTGGGAGACATGACGAATGCTGAGTTCGATGCAGTCATCTCTGCCTTTGATGTCCATCATCTTGTTCAGCTGTGACTCTCTGCCACTTACCCATTCAGGTTTTATCTCACAGAATCTCCTCACTGTGTCAATGCATGTAAGGGTGTCAACTACATAGTGGCACAAGGCTCCCCGAAGGTCCTTTCTGCGTGGAGAAAAAACACACCGTTTTCTGAGATTTCAAAGCCAAATTGTTGTAATGAATGAAAAATGTTACCTTTGCCTGATCTAAAAACTCTGGCATAAGTAATGTCTTGGCCAATCATTTTCCCGCGGCCAGCAGACGTCATGGTGACAAACCTAATTGCCGCTGTAGTTTTAATGAGTCAGAGGGAGCTAAACAGCTAAACACTGAACAGTTCCCAATGCAGTATATCATACCTATCTGGTGCTGGATAATCTTCTGTTAATCTATGTGAGGTTATAAATGCACATGCAATATGAGCTCAGAGATCAAAAGCGTTTTACCTTGATGCAGATGGGAATCCCCTCTCAATGTGAGATTTTCCATGATCCTGCATTATGTTCACCCAATTCTATTATCTGCGTGGCAAGTTCAGTATTGGGAATACACTCTGGGTTTTCAGATATCACTGAACAAACGTGAAATCAAGCGACACACCAGTCTAATTTATGTCTTTTCCTATCTCCACATCAGAATGTGTTCACACCCACAAACGTGTTTGTCTCATCGTCACGGCTCAGTAGTCCTGTATGCAGGTTTACTGATAGGTACTACCTCCCCAACAATCATAGTGCACACACTGGAGATGGCTGTTGAACCATTTTTCCTTCTTTTGAGTTTAAGCCTCTTATGTAACAGACTGTCCTGTGTTAGGTTTGTGTTTTTAACTTTTGAACCACGTGCCCTTTTTCGTGAACTGGTGGTGGTTGTAATCTGATTGATTTAACACAAGTGTTAATACAACGCAAGTTTAAGCCTGTTAGGGGTTCAGCATCAGAGCTCTGTTTATTGTTTTCTTATGAAAGTTTATCCAGATAGGTAAACCCAGAACACTTGGTTGCATTGATAATTATTATTTTGTAATATTTACGGCTGTCAAAATTACAGCATTAGCACAGATTAATCCCATCATAATGATTAATCTGGTTAAAGATTTTAATACATAATTAACTCATCTGCTGTGCAATACAACTCAACAGTCTTTATTCTCTGGTAACACATTTTGGGCAATTTGTTCAAGTAGATTTAGGTAAAAAAAAAAAAAAAAGAAAAGAAAAGAAGCTAGAATAGTTGACCAACATGAAGTATTATGCTCACTCTGCAGGAAGGAGTTTGTTTTCTGCAAATACTTTGGCTGATGTTTCACCCAGTTTGTGACAAACCACCCTCATGGACCATCAGGGCCTTAGTAAGTGAACCCCGGAAACATTGTTACAAGTAGATGGCAACAAACTCCAGATCCACTAACATCGTTGAGGACACGGGTTTCATAAAGGTTTTGCAAGTTGCCTCTTAAGATGCATTGAACAGGACTCCATCAAAAAAACAAAAAAACAAAACAAAGTTTGTCAACCAAGTTTTTTTGTTAACATGAGCTGTCAACTGTGTTTGTTAAACACGTGAAGAACAAAAAATAAATAAAATAAAAGAGAAAGAATTAAAAAATTCAGATTTAATTAAAATTCTGAAAAAATATCAGCGAATTTTTTGAAAGTTTTCCTGATATCACTTTTAAAAAGAGTAATTCCAGGCTTCAAGCAGCACTAAAGCGGCCCTCTGACCTTAGCGCCTGTCAGGTTGCTGCACATGTTGAGGATAAGTGAAAAAGCAATGTGGTGCCTTTATCAGTTCAGTTCTATCAGGGACTGAACAGTCACAATGATTTAGGATTTTTTTTGTTTTGTTTTGCACTGTCCATGAAGTGTGACCACACTGTTCAATTTCTCTGCAGAATCATATCACACAAAGCTTACTCTGAGTTACCTTGGACCAGAAGTTATTGCAAAAATGCAAAAGAAAGTATTTATTGACACAACATTGCTGCCAGAACATACTGTCTGTCAGACCAAATAGAAAACTATCTAGTACATTGATGCTTTTAGGTAAGCAAACGTTGAACACATGGGTACAACAGGTGACATTTTGAATTGAGCTGTCATCTCAGGTCACATGAAATGTTCAACCAAAAATTCAGAGATGTCAACTGCATTGGTCCATGGACCAGTTTAGATCACAAAATTTACATTTCCTCTTATAATGTTCATTCATAATAATGCATTCACCCTTAGGCCAGACAGCAGAAATCATTGTAGAAAATCAAATTTCATATTCAGAAAAATAATTTTTCCATCTGTTTTCAATTGAAGAGTAGCTGTGCCAGGGGTAAAAAAAAATATTTTTTCTTTTCTTTTCTTTTCTTTTCTTTTCTTTTCTTTTCTTTTCTTTTCTTTTCTTTTCTTTTCTTTTCTTTTCTCTTTTCTTTTCTTTTCTTTTCTTTTCTTTTCTCTTTTCTTTTCTTTTCTTTTTCATTGTGCACAAGAAAGAAGCAAAATGTTGAGCACAAAAGTTGAAAATTTAAGAAAAAAAAGCATCTGTTGCTGAGGTTTGAGATATCACTTCCACACGAAACTGTTTCTGAATGAAAATCTGGCAGGTTCAGCTTTCATCATGCCATGAGTGTCTGGTTCACTGTTGGTTTTTTTGCAGGAAAGTGTCTTGAAATAAGTTAATTTGTTTAAATTTTGGTAAACAAAAACTTTTTGGTAAACTAATTGATTTCAAATAGAAAACTCATACTGTAAAAGTCACCTTTATTGAGTTAAAATTGAAGTTAAATCCTAATAAAAACGAAACAAATTTTGTTGACTGGATACAACTATTGATTTCATTAATGACTGAGATGTTTTGATTATGCATGTATCATCCCAGTGCATTGTCTGGATACATTTACCATTTAAAGTTCATTAAAAATCCTAAATCTTAAACCCATCACCACTCTTTATTTATTCAAGTTAGCTGGCATTTCAACACACAAACTACATTACTGTTGTGTCCTTGTTTGTGCAGTTTCATTATTACATAGAAACCCTGGGTTACTGTAAACTATAGATGTGTGACAGGGAGCTGGATACTTCAGATATTTTAAAGGTTGAACAATGGCCATGGGGGAAGATGCATCAGTTCATAGATGCTTTGACTGATGAATCTCTGCTATGTGATCCAGGACATGATTATTTTGGCGTGACAATCATGTGTTATGTAACAATAATAATTTCAGTTTCATTTTAACATCCACAACATTTTGCATCTCACACTGGTACGAGTAAAGTTGGAAGTTTTTGACAATTTCTACTAGCTAGACTTTTGAAATGATGTTAAATAGCTTCAGTTATAGTCATGGTTGAGGAGTTTATTAGAGATCAAACCCAGTCTGTGCCCAGTTTTTCTCCCTCTGCTGATGTTATACCACTGATATCAAAGTATCTTTGCCAGCTGGTCAGTGTATGGGAAAAGATCATCAGAAAACAACACAAAACAGAACAGAATGAAAGTCCAGGTTCGGGAGAAGTTATAGGTATAATAATAACACTTTTTAAAAACAAAACTTTTTATGTCAAGCAGAAAATAAAGAAGTTTTCATGTTTAAGTTAAGATTCTAAAAATTTAAATTTAAATTTTTTAAAAAGCATTCAACCTGCATTTGCGACTTTGGATTAAGAACTGTGATTTAAGGCTCCAGGGAGACCTTAAAGGACCCTCTGACCTTAAGGCCTTTCAGGGTGCTGCACGTGTTGAGGATAAGTGAAAAAGCAATGTGGTGCTTTTATCAGTTCGATCAGTGACAAAACAATCACAATGATTTAGGATTGCTTTGTTTTGCACTGAGGTGTGACCACTGTTTACATTTTTTTGTTATCCTGCAGAATCACATCACGTAAAGCTTACCCTGAGTTACCTCGGGCCAGAAGTTACTGCAAAAATACAAAGAGAGCATTTATTGACGTAACATTGCAGCCAGGACATACTGTCTGTCAGACCGAGCAGAAAACCATCTTTAGCAACATGGACACTTTTAGGTAAGGAAACATCCAACATGTGGGTACAACAGGTGAATTTTTGAAACAAAAAACATTTTAGTTCACACCCACAAACATTCATGACTCTGCAGTACACTTATGAGAATAAGAGCCCAAATGAAAAGTCTTGGTCCAAAAAAAGAGATAATTATAATTCTGTTATCACAACATAGTGTGTCACAATTACTCTGAAGCTGATTCACAGAATCACGAAATATTTGCAAAATTTAATTGAAGCTGTAAGTAGCTCTTACATGTGCTCTTCAAGATGTAAACCTTAAATCAAGTTTACCCCATTGGAGTATAAGTTTTTAGAGGACACCTGAAAAGTGTCAGAAGGGATTATTTATTTAGTATTTGATATTTCTTTTTGACAGGTTATTTTAAAGAGTTACATTTTCTGTTGACATTTAAAAACTGGGGATGTGGATAAGACTTCATATATCACCTGTCTGGGTGAAACTGTCCTGACAGGCTGTACCTTTGAGAACTGATCGGATACTAATTATGATTATTTTTGGAAACCAAGTTTCCAATTTTGCCTTTTTTTCATGCACAAATGTTGAAAATGAAGAGGTGAATACGTCACGCTGAAACTGTGTGTGTTGGGTTATGATCTGTATTGGATGAATACATTTGATTAATCGCAACCATCATCAGATAATTAAAAAGTGAACAAGCTGTAATGACTTTCTTCAACTTTGACAGTCTGAAAAAAAGATGAAATATGGCAGCAATCTGCGAAGCACTGCTGCGCTGACATCACTCTGCTGTCTTTATTGATATCTTTTCAATCACATCACGTCTGCTGCAGACACCACTGTGAATGAGAGCTGGACTGTGTGTTAAGCCTCAGCATGTGAGAACAGGTGCATTCACATGTTTTTAAAATACACAATCAATGAAGAAGGACACAGAAACTCTGACTGGTTATAGTCTCTCAGTTGCAACATGCTGGAGACATGAGCTGCTGTTCAGTGTCTGTAGCTGGCCTGACACTTGTTATATTCACTGTCCTCATTTTTAATTTTGTTGGCTGTCTACCTGTAGTGAAGTCAATCAAAGCAATAAACTGTTGTTTACTGGAACTTAAGCCAGGTTTTAAAAAGGTTTCTGACAATACACAAAAACTAAATAAAGCCTTGATGTGTTTTCAGGGTGTTGTGTATTTGTCTTCAGGCAAAAAAGAACTGCACCATCAGAACGGGTTGGTTTTAAACAGTTAGAGCAATGTGATATTGTTTTATTTGTTGTGACTTAAACCACAGTTAATATCATTCAGGGCGGACTCCTGTAATTGGCTTTACTTTGGTATTTTCCAAACAACAATTTCAGGTCTTAAACTATTTCAAAATTCTGCTGATAAGCTACCAACAAGGTCAAATGAAATGTCAGCATGTCATGTAATTCTTTTATCCTTTCATCAGTTACTTGATTTTTTTTTTCAAGTCTTGTTTGCTTTTTCACAAATCCCTCCATGGTGTTGCCACTTAATTTATTTCAGGACCTCTCCATCCTCACAGCACCCCCAGGTGCTTCAGATCCTCAAGGCAGGACTTGTAGACTGTGCCCCATTCAAGAAAAGGCCTCTGTATCAGCAACTTTCATATTTGTTATTGTGCTTAACCTTTTTAAAGTGTCCTCTGTACTGTATAATATCCGTTTTTATACTGACCCGTGTTTAACCCATGTATGGCAAATGAGTGTAAAACTTCTTTTGGTCTTAAAATGCTTTATAAATAAAACAAACCGAAACTTCTTTTGGCTGAGCTTACTACAAGAATATATGAGATGCAATGAATCACTTCCAATAAATGAGGATGCGGTGATTCTCTTATATTTTAAACACATGTTGAATCACTAGAATTTTACATTGTATCTTTAAGACACAGCCACGTTGAAAGTCGTTTTAAAGTACTTCAAAGTGCATTAGATTAAGTTGAATCATTAAAAGAAAACCAGATTACTGGATGAAGGTCAAAGCCCATCCACTCTTCTGAACATCTTTGGAATTACAATAACCCCATTTCTTCAACTGTTACAGACAGATTTCTCAACATGTTTTTCAATGAAATAGTTAAAACAGACCATTATGACATCTCAAAAGCCTGTTCTACAAATCAAATTAATGATTTTTACATGTTCATTTTTAACAGTTGTTGAATAGGTTACGTTCATTCCAAACACATAATGACTATTGATATAATGACTGTAAAACAATCTTATGCGTTGCATTGTTTAATCAGTATCTTAAATATTCTGTATGCCTGGTAAGATTACTCAGAAAGGATCAGGAGAATGATGATGCTAATCTACCCGTATCACGTATTCACTGGGTTAGTTACGCTTTGATTTAGTAATGTTCTTTTCATTTATCGCCCAGTTTTGAAAACACGTTGCTGTCCACAGCTTAAGTGCTGTCCACATGCTCATTTTTGTTTTCATTAGTGAATCCTGGTTAGGTCCTGCCAGTCATCTACCAATCAGAGCTAACGTAACCTCACTCTTCATTTATTGATAGACTCTCAAGTTTGAACAGACCACTGCAGAATAACTGCTGACTGTGGGTTGGAATGAACATTAGCAAAAACAGTTTAGCCCCTGTGTTAAAGAGTGATATCACTCTCTCGTTTATCTTTCCTTTGCTCTTTTGTCCTTTTTCTGCCTGACAGTAAGGCTCCTGTGTCCACCATCACTACGAAAGTAATCTTTCTTTTCACTACTCAACTTCGGCTGCCAGTGTCATAGAAATTTAGATGTGCCACAAATCAATCCGGTCTGGTTTGAGCCAAATGGGCTGAGACATGGGACTTTAAAATAACCTGTAATATTAGTGCTGATAATCTCTTTTTAAAGTTTGGATTACTGTCAGGCATATATCTAGAGTGAGAGACTTTTTCAATATCACTTTCAAACTCCTCACAGCCTGTTTTAACAACAACAATAATAAATGCATGAAAAAGTGTAGCTCAGGATTTTATTTTTTTTTTACCTTTGATTTGGAGACTAGCTGGTAGTTCTTTTTTTAACCACAAGATGGCAGCAGAGTAACATGATTGGTTTTCTCCCTCAGAACAGGGGGAGACTTAACAAGGAAATAAATTGTAACCTCATCCCCGAGGCCTTTGAGGAGTCTGGTTAAATTGCTGCATAAAACCACCCTCATTGACTCCCCCCTCTTGTTCTCTCCCCTTCTCTTTTTCTGTCTCCCTGTCTTGAGGGGAGGAATTGTAACGACTGCTCCCTATTAACCAGAGTCTGTGAGAGAGATGTGTTGAAGCAGGGCCAGCTCAGCTCTCAATCTGAAGAATGTGTTGGCATATTCGAGGGGCGCCACTCAAATGGAACTTTAATTCATTTACACAAAAACCAGAACAATCGTAAAAGCAGACCTCGCCGCTGAGAGCTAACAGCTTAGGTAATAAAAGCTGGAACACAACTTCCTTTAACCTGAGAATGAGCCTTTTATAGGCCTTTTCTTACAATATCTTTAGCACATTAAACTTGAGGACAGCGTTTTCTTCCATGCGGCGTGTGTGTGTGGGTCTGTATGTAAGTTTGTGATGTGTGTCTGATGGCAGAGGTGGGCTGTGAATGAGCCTTTGATGTTGCCTGCCAACTTTCCCCTGTGGACAGCAGCTGTTATGATAAACACACTGTCTAGTAGCAACAGATCCTCCCAAGATGGTCGCCCATCCCTCCTCTCCTTCCCTCTCCCTCCCTCTCCCACTTTCCCTCTCTTTTCTCCCAAGGCTGTGTTTAATGGAAGGGAAATGAAAACAATAGCTCTGCCAGTCTGCAGGCCAGCAGCGGCTCTGCCAACCTGACAGAAAGTCAGAGAGACAGAGACAAAGAGAGAAAGGCTGAAATATACCAAACACAGTCCAGACAGTCTTTTTTTTCTTTTGAAAGATGTTTTTTCACTGGGGGCGGACTGGGGAGATTGATTGAGCATGACCATCTACATTATCTATCAAGTCAAGCCAACTCTGAGAACAGAGAGCTGAGTCCATACGGGTGTTTAACATGCTGGATGTGCTGCTGATGGAAACCAACTTTTATCTTTAAAGTGAGCTGCCTCAATACATGAGCCAACTTTTCACACTGACTGGTAGCAAAGGTCGCAGGACTGAAGAGAAACGATGAAATTTCCATTAGCTGGTGTATTTTTTGAGCAGTTTTCCAGCCTGAAATTACATATTATTTTCAAGCGCTCTATGAGCTTTGACCACATTGATACAAAGGAAACCGTTTTGTGCTGATCTTCAGAAAAGATTCTTGATCCACTGCTGGGATTTCACTCTCACAGAAAAAAAGAGATTTTATTTTCTTCAGGAAAGTTGTGAAGCTTAGATTTCTGAAATGATAAATTCATAAAACAGTATAACTGTTCCTCTTGTTGTTACTTTCAGCAATCAGTCAAATATCTCTTGGACACAACATCACTCAACATTCTTTTTAAAGTTCAACTTTAAATGAGCCTGAGAAAAAAAATTGGCAAGTCATGCTGCTCCCATTCAGTATTTACCTTGAGGTGATATTTTAATGTAGCTGAAAGCAAATCATTTTAGTTACAATAAACAAACTAAACTTTCATTCTAAGGTTACGGTGAAAATTAATTTTCATGAAAACAAATTATTAGGTTAGAAAGGAGCAGCAATTCACTCTTAGGATGTTTTGGCCAATTAATGAGTTAAAACAACTGAAAACTTTAAGTTGCATTGATGCAAAATGTTGATATGAGAACAATTGAATTATTAAGTACATTGGATGTTATGATGTTATCAATTGCATTAATCAAACTTATTGATTCAATTTCAAAGAACATAATTTTTTAGGTGATACCAGTAGAAACAATTCAATTAAGTTGATCCAACCATTTTTGTTTTTCAGTGAAGCAATGCAGAATTTCATAATTTCATTTTTTTGATATGACAGAAAAATACACTGGGAACCTTAACTTAAAACATATAGTTTGATTTAATCCAAAAATTACATTACTTCAACTGATTGAAAATTCTTTTTTTTTTTTTTTTTTTACAGTGTATCTCTTGTCAGAGTTAAAACTCAGAAAAGGATGAAAATATGTTCATGAAATCCAATGACGTAGCTTTCTGAATTCTGATGACATAATTAAAAACTGTTCTCTCCAAGACAGGTACTTCTACTTTGACATAAAGGTTAATGTTTGTAATAAAAGCTCTTGCATGAGCCATGTAACTTCAAATTATAGCAATGCAAAAAAAGACTCTTTGGAGATGTGTTTTCAGTTTAATTTATCTCCCAATGGGACATGTGCTGTACAGGACGTCACACTACACCCAGTAAAGGAAACGAGTGTGTCTTGTATTAATTCTCATCCGTCCAGTTTCACTCACTCATCAAACTTCTGTCCGCTCTCACAAAACGACGTCATTTAGCTTTTGGTTTCCATGCTCTTTGGCTCCTCAGTCATACCCGCTCTGTGAGTGATGGTGGCGGAAGGGTAAGAGGACACACACACACACACACACACACACACACACACACACACACACACACACACACACACACACACACACACACACACACACACACACACACACACATACACGCACTTCCACTGTGGTCACGACAAGCCCAGACCACAGGCACCCATGTGGAACGAGTCAGTGAACAGACCTTTATTCCTGCACTGAGCTGCTCTGTGAGTAAACTCTCTCAAACTCTCTCAACTCTGGTTTCTATTTTCTTTACTTACTCATTGAGTTAGCTGCGCCATCTTTATGACTAACAAAAATCACTAAATGCTCTGAGCGTGTCTCATCAAATTGTTTTTGTCCTGTTTGCACGCTGACCCTGTTACCTGCTGGGTTTCCCCGTTGTGTGCCCTGTGACCTCACGGTGAACTCTCCCAGGTTGGCCTGTTGCCCAGTCAGGGACGTGAGGCCCATTTGGCTCCTCAGTACCCGTCGGACACACTGATTGGGTTACTGAGTGTGTGCAGGAGTAAACAGGTACTTCCCCAGCTATCCAGGAGCTCTGGCACAGCAGGCGTGTGCATCAGAGATCCATTTTTTTTATTTTCCACTCTCCTGGAAGCACAAGCTTGGGTCGCCTTGTGTGTGTTTCTGTGCGTGTTTTCATACACACGTTCTTCTGTTTTCTGCATGTACAAAAACAATAAGAAACAATGTTTTTCAGTTTGAGGGATTATGAGAGCATCATCATTCACAGAAACTAGCTGATCTTTTCCAGAACAAACTCAACATCAAACTTTATGGAAGCTGGAGCCAGTGTCACATCCCATGTTGGTTCTTTGGCCAACTTTTAAAGCTTCAACTTCAGTGTTTTGGCTCTTGCTTTCTTGATTTTTTTTTTTTTTTTGGACTAAGAACTAAGAACATCTAGAGAACATCTTTATCAAATATTGTTAACAGGCTTGGTAATGACTTGCCAATTCATCCAAGCCAAGCAGCTACTGAGAGTGTTGAAAAATGCAGCCAGTGCAGAACATAGACTATATAATATATAGGACATAGTCTCTGTGACATCACCCATCTGTTTATGGCACAGAGTTTTAAAGCAGTTTGTCGGCAGCTGACCTTTTGGAAATGGAGTGGGCTTTGAGTCTCCTCATTGGCAGCTTTAGGATGTCTGTCTGTCAATCGGCTGAGCTGAGCCTCTGATTGGGTGAACTCCTGACCTTGATATCTTCCAAAATGCTGAGTTAAAAAAATAAAAATTAACAAACAACCCCTGTGTACGGTGTGTGCTGTTTAAGAAATCAGCTATTCAGGCTGAGTCATTTTTGTACCAGTCTGTAAATGTGTTTATTTCTGCTGTAATTCAGGTATTTCAGAGGTCCATTATGATAAAAAAACAAACATTTTTTTTTAGATATCCCTCAACCTAAAAACTTTGAGAATATAGAAATCAAGGAGCATCGTTTGTGTAGCCCACCTTAACTTCTACCAGGGGCTTTGAATTGGCTCCTGCAGGGACATAACGTCAGGAGTGATGTGCTCTGGCATGCATGTCAAACCACTTCTACTCCCACTCTTTGTTCCTGCTGTACTCCAACTGCAGTTTCGTTTCAGTGTAGCTGAGCCAAGATGTCCAAAGTTTGAGCCGTGCAAACTTTTGTTGCTGGTTGCAGAAACCAATGCAAATGTGTATATTGTGTCTCAGCACCACAGCGTTTACTCTTTATTTTGTATTTTCAATAATATTGTATCAACAACTTCACCTTGGGCTCCTTCAACAGTAAAGGTCAGATCAAAGATGCCTAATAGGATCTTCACCAACAGAATTGCTACAGTTAAGTGTTGTCACTTTGTGATAGGAGAGTAAAACGCAGCAGCGAGTTCATCTGTGCTCACCATGTTAGTTTTGGTGCTTTCTGTAACTGTTTTGCACCTTGTGTGCTCAGGCATACTCACATCACTGCATAGGTGGAAAGGTTAGAAATTAGGAGGCTGCAGATCCACCACAGAGGCTAAAGGCACGCTAGGACATCAGCCAAAAAACACTAAAAACAATATTTGGGACCACAGATATGGGTTTCTAAGAGATTCTCCTTGGGTTTGGAGTCCGCCTCAAGTGGTCACTTGAGGAACTGCAGTAATTTGTGCTTCTGCATCAAGCGGCAACCTAACCTCTGGTCTAAAATAACGAGACAATCTTGTATTTTTGCTTGAGGCTGGCTCCAAAAGTACCAGATATCAAAAACACACCAAGCCAGAAAAAAAAAGCCATTTTCACAGCAGAAATAAACATATTTATGGAACAAAATAAATAAATTTTTGCAACTCTATATCTCATGTCTTCATTTGTACAAATTCCAGGGGGATTGCATTTTCTGTTTGAAGTTTATCAAGGCTCATTGTGATGTGAGTCTGTCTTCATCGGTTTTCAGAGGGTTCAAAAGTTTGCTGATTTCCAACATTTTGCTGCTGTTTTGACTGAATTGGGACTTTAATTCATAAGATAAACATTTTTGTGAGTAAAAAAAAATGGATTAAAAAATTCTGAGTATAAACTCATTGGGAAAATGCTTGATGAGGTAATACATCATAATTTTCCATTAAGTTATCCACTATCAGACCAGTTTGGTGTCTCCACCTGTTGGCTTGGAGAGAGAATGTGAGTTTAAGGCACTCTCATGTTGGCTTCACCTCATAAACAAAAAAGCGACATCTACTAAGCGACATCTTTAGCGGTCTAATCTTCTAAGAATGTATATGATGTGATTTTAATGGTTGATTTAAAAAAAAAAGGCTTCCCTTTTTTTTCCTGTGACTGACTTTTAACCCCACACTCTGAAAAAGGTCTTAGAAGGATATTATATTGCTTGCTCACCACATCTCTTTTCTCTGCATATTTCTTTGCTCCGATAATCCCCAAACCCACACCCCAATGCATACTCTACACCAAAGCCCCCCTCAGGCATCAGTCAGTGAGCCAATCCATCATGGGACCTCTGTGCTGATGGAAAGAAGGAGGAGAAAAAGAGGCGCTGATGTGGGGAGAAGAAAGAGAGGAAGGGGAGAAGATGTAGAGCCCTGATGGAGGTGATGGATGACACAGAGGATGCAGGTTGAAGGCTAGTCTCCCCTTTGAATCTCATGTGAACGTGAACCCGAGCAGGAAAGCTTAACACATGGGATGGCTGGTGTGAAAGGACTGCAGAGACCCAGGAGGGAGCAGAGTTTTGGGGGTGAGGGAGGATGTGTGTAATCAAACTAGTTCTCATAAATAAATCCAGTCTGTGTTACTGCCAACATGCACTAGATCCTTTTACAGCTATAACTCAGCATGTCTGTTTTTTTAAAGCTCCAAGATCAGACAAAAGACTGGAGGATTTATGCTGGTCAGAAATCAGTAAAGCTCAGACAGAGGGAAACCACAGCACTGTCATGATCTGACTCCAACAATGGAAGATTTGATAAACGCTGACGCTGGACTGCTGGCAGTGCTACAATGTTTGACAGGGCTTACCACAGCTAGACTATTGTGTTACCAGGGGATGAATATCAGAGCGCTGGAGACGTAACATGTCATCCAGTCTGTGTTCATGCCTGCTTCAGGAGGTTTGTCTGAGCATTAATGCTTGCTGCAACATTTGCATCCCTTAACGCATAAACGAGAAAGACAAATCTTCAGGTTATTAAAGACAATTATCAGCTGGTAGGACCTCTGGAAATGTTGCATCTGACTAGAGGGCAATAAAAGTTGGAGAGAAGGGGCAAAGGGTGTAGAGAAGCAGGAG
This sequence comes from Halichoeres trimaculatus, assembly GCF_033239565.1. Classification (NCBI taxonomy): domain Eukaryota; kingdom Metazoa; phylum Chordata; class Actinopteri; order Labriformes; family Labridae; genus Halichoeres; species Halichoeres trimaculatus. Next base: position 29,346,587 of record NW_027437181.1, read on the forward strand.
AAGAGAAGGAGCCAGAGGAGTTTAGAGGAGTGGAAAAAGAGAAAGAGGGGGGTGAAGTAAGAGAGAGGTTTCCAGTGCAGCGCTGTGTGGCTGGCTGTGTGCTCCTGTTCTGCGAGGCGGCCGTGGCTGGCTAAATAAACAATCCTAATTGGCTGTGGAGCCCCACTAGTCTGGGGTTTCACTCGCTTTCATCCTGGGGAAACTGCCGGGAAGCTGTGGGAGAGCTGAGGTGAGGCATCATGATAAACACACATGTGCTCAATCACACACACACACACATGCATGAGAACTTGCAGGCACTGAGTGCACATACAGGGTGAAACTGGAAGCATATAGGCCTCTTATTCCTAATCCACTCTGTTTTTATCATCAGGTATGAGGTGATACATGAGACGCTGAGGATGAGCGGCTGTTAGTGGCCTCTGAGGAGGGTCATATGGCCACCTGCTTGGCACATCTGGAGATGAGCATCGTACTTCACACACCCACACACACACCCTCACACATACACATACACATACACATACACAAACACATGCCTTCTCGTGCATAAATGTACTTAGACTCATAACCAGTCATATATATGAGTCATAAAACCGTGCACAGAAACACAACGGCAGGTTGTTGTGACCACATCCAGCAACAACTTCACACAGAATTTTCAAGGTGAGATGCATCAGGTCTGGTAAAAGTTTTTCAGCTCATCCTATTATCCAATCTGAAGAAATCTTGTTTCCTTTTGCTGATTTATGTTTTTACAAAGTGAGAACATTTTACTAAAGATTGATGTGTTGAGGACAAAGAAGGGTGAAATACTGAGTTTATGTTCTGAGGACTTAAACAGTCTTACCTTTGTATAAGATTAGACCAGATTATTTGTATCTGTGGACAGGTCGGACTTCCCAGGGAGAACACAAATCCGTTTTAGGCACACAGACTGAAAGTCCCAATGACGACACTAAAGCAAAGTTTAGCAGTGAGAAGTGAGATCTGTGTTTTTCTCTGCTGAAAATGATTTCTTGGATTTATTTGATAGTAATGTTGGACACTGAAGCTGGAAAGGACAGAAGAGCAGAAGAAAGCTAAACAGGAGAGTGAAAGATTAAAACACGGGCTAAAGGCTAACACAGGAGCTAAGCTGTTTGTAATAATGTTCATTCCAACCCACAGTCAGCAGTTATTCTGTAGTGGTCTGTTCAAACTTGAGAGTCTGTCAATAAAATAAAAAGTGAGGTTACGTTAGCTCAGCTTGCTGAGGCTGGAATTGATAAAAAAGCACTGGTAGGACATAGCCAGGACTCACAAAGCACTTCTCTTCTCTAGGGGGAAATTTTCCTCTCATATCAGACTAAGCATGGGAAGAAAATAACAAGATGTATAGGAAATATAGGTGTTTGCCTCTCTTCAGGTAAAAGATAAGGTTGCTCTTGTCTGACCTAATTTGAGGGTCATCAACCATGGTGTTACGTTTAAGCTGTAATCTCTGTTACTCTGTTTAGCATACTTTGCTAACTCTGTTTTTGTGTTGAGTCTCAAAAAGACGCTGCACAATTGATGTCCGACATACCATACTTTCACAGCAAACAGTGCATATCCCCTGATCTCTGGCAATAGATCCATAATCGCTTGTACAACTATGTTAGAAAGTAAGACTGGACCTTTGTTTGCTTGCCATGATAATGCAACTAAATGGATACCATTGCAAGCTAGCAGACTGACCTCCCAAGAGTTTTGTGGTGACACGCTCGCAAATGTAACGTCATGGTTTAAATTTAGTTTCTCATGTTATTTGATAAATTTTTAAATAAGAACATTTAGTGTGCTCAATTTCTTGAGAAGTCTTAAATAGAGTACATTACAGTAGTTTTGTCATTATTTGTTTATTTATTTTGTCCTCTGCCTCCCTGTGATTATTGTCTGCGTGGCAACATAAACCTGTGCCATAGGTTGCCTACTCCTGATTTACTGGATCAGTTTCTAGGGCTTACAGCCTGAACACTAGTCCACTGAAATGATAACAGCATCAGGGCTTCTCAATCTAAGCATCATGTCAGCATGAAATTACTGTCCTGTAAATATGCTGAATGCATTATGTGGGAGCTTCACCTCAAAGAGTGTCTAATGAAAAGAGCAGACATGTTAACCTAAAGAAGTGAGAAAAGAAAATTTCATTTCAAAGTTCACATTAGGATCATTAGGATTCATGATGAGGATACAGTTCAGTCTGACACAGTCTAAACCAGTGGTGAGTCCTCCTGACTGTTGCTCCATGAGCCAGTGCACATTTATGAAGCTTACACTGAGAGTAGAAGGTGCTTAGACGTGTGCTGTATCAGACAGACCTCCTGTCACATACTCAAAAAAGAGTTCATCCATCACGTTTATGGAAATGTAAATGCAATTTGTCTTAACTACAGTTTCAAAAGAGGGGACGTGCCCCCTTCCATTTATAGGTATCAGAAAATAAGACACTCAGTTGTTTCCTTGCTCTCTTCCAAAATATCCTCTGGAAACTTGAAGTTCATATGGGTTTAACGGTTCTGGCAAAAGGAACCAAGCTGTGAGTCAAAGTCCTGAACATAAAGATGGCTCTGACCCAAACACAGCAGCTCAGCCGACCTCCATCCTGCCCCCCTTCATCAGAGCTTCTCCTCTTCTGACTGCTGGCTTACACTCTGAGCTCTCACACAGTTCATCGCGTGACCAACACACCCCCAGGAATCCAGTGTATGTGTATGTGTGTGTGAGAGAGTGTGTTAATGCGTGTGTATGAACGTGGTATTAAAGACCTCTTGTGCAGGTTGTGTGTACGGCAGGCACCTCATGTATCAGACAGCACCTCTGTTCACCAGAGCAAACTGAACAGGAGACAAGGGCCTTTCCTACCACACACACACACACACACACACACACACACACACACACACACACACACACACACACACACACACACACACACACACACACACACACACACACACACACACACACACACACACACACTGATGATTACAGGAGGGAGAGGGCAGAACCTGAGAAGAAAGCGCTGCCTCTTGACAGCTGCGCCTGCATGTGTGTAAATGCGTTTGCCAGGGGTCAAGAAAAAACACATTTTCTCCTCTCTGGGGCAAAGGACAAGTGATCCAGCTGCTAATATGAAGAGAAACACACACAATGCTCAGTCACACACAGGGCAAACAGGTGATAGAGATGGAGAGACAGCTCCAGGGAGGCGGGGTGGGTATTGAGTGCTGAATAGACTGGAAGGTGGGATTGAACTGAAGAAATTGGATTATTTGATAGGAATGAAGGTGGGCGGTAATGGCTTTTTCCAGGGACCTCTCTGAAGATGTCATGTCATCAGCATTTCCCTGGCAGCTCGCAGGCAGCGAGTGAGAGGGAGAGAAGGAAGGAGGGAGAGTCTGAGGAGAGCTGCGCTTCTTCCCAAGGTGGCCAGCAGCCAACAACAACAGCCGACTCCAGTAGGTCGGCACAGGAAGGAGGGGAGGTGGGGGCCAGTGTACAACAGTATGTGTGTGTGTGTGTGTGTGTGTGTGTGTGTGTGTGTGTGTGTGTGTGTGTGTGTGTGTGTGTGTGTGTGTGGAGGGGGGTGGAGATGGTGGGGGGCTGTTAAAGCCCTTATGTGTGCACCCTGCTCTCCTCAAGCTTTCCCGTTTGTTGTTCCCGAGCCAGAGGGCCTTCAGCACAGCCAGTCCCAGGGGAGTCGTTACACCACATTCCTCTGCCATTATTCCAGGCGTCTCTTTACGAACAGCACCATCCCCAGATACTGCTGGCCTTTCCTCTCACCCCTGATGTCCCGTGTTTTCATCCTCGCCTTCATTTTCTGGTTATTAGCTGTGGCAGCTGAGGAGAGAGACGGAGATGTGTCAGAGAGCAGAGGAAGGAAGGGGAGAGGGGCAGGGGTGTGAAGGGCCTCTGCTACTACTACAAAGCTTGTGTGGGTCTGTGTGTGCAGGTGTGTGTGTGCAACTTCGTGTTTGCCATCTTATGTTCAGACATAAAACATTTTAAGATAACAGTGCTTCCAAGTTATTTAAGGTCACACACAAAGATTGAAAGTCACAATTAATAGTTTGTTCTCCCACAATGTCTTTGATTGAGTGTAGGTTTGTCACTCAACTCTTTACTTCAACAGTTCAGCACAAATAGTTAAACTACCCCCTTTATAATATCAAAACAGGCTTGTGACAGTAGCAGACAGTTGTACGAGTCCTTCTGATCTGAGTCCAAAGCAAATAGGAAGCCATTTGGTCCAAGTCTTAAGCAAGTCTCAAGTTTTTCTGTTGTGGGTAAGTCAAGTCAAGACGAGTCAAATCACAAGGTTGTCGAGTCAGTGGTTTTATCTTAGGTTTATATCTTGAAGAGAGAAACCTTATCTTCCTAAAGTAAATGTCAAAAAATACTCTACAGATAAGTCTACAACGCTGCATGGATTAAACCATATATTTAGATATCATAATGGAGAGGTATGATAATATTTCAATATGACGTTTATCATCAGGCACATATTTAGCTGCCTTTAGTGCCTGGCCATGTGGGTCCTTTATCCACCTTCCAAAAGAATAACAGAGCGGACTAAATGAAACTATAGCCAGAGGAAAAACTTATTGGAGACTAAATGAGAAGGAATAAAGGTTTAGCATGGGAGGTATTAAATCTGCTGACGAGTTACGACTGGATGTTTGTGATTAATTGTGGATGATGGGGGCTTGCTACCATGGGTGGAGATTATTGATGCAGTCACCTAGGCCAGTGTTTCCCAATCCTGGTCCTGGGGCCCCCCTGCCCTGCATGTTTTTTATGTTCCTGACTCCAACACACCTGATTCAAATGGTCAGCTCGTCATCAAGCTCGAGCCTGATAACGAGCCATTAATTTGAATCAGATATGCTGGAGTGGGCTAACATCTAAAACAGTCATTCCCAAAGTCTGGGTCCTGCCCCACAGGTGGGTCGCCAAAGATTTTTTATGGGTCACCAAATTAGTTTTCAAAATGTTTATATGAAATTCATGCTTTCCTTCACCAGAAGAAGACGCTCCTCACCGATTTGTTTACTGATGATTGGCTCCTCATACTGTCATATCTGGTTTATTTTCATCGTAAAGGAACATTGTCACAATGTTCACTGTAACTGGAAACATGTCACTGCTTTGAAAAGTCTGAAGCCATGAGCTCAAACAGCCAAAGCCAAACCACCGCTGTCAGTGTCACTATCACACAAATAAAAGAGTTAAACCATTAATCTTTGATTGATCGCTAGTTTCCAAAAGAAAGATTTGAAGTCAGATTCAAAACCTTTTGACTTCAAAAGTCCAAAGTCACTGTCGGATCTTGGACAGGCACCAGCTGCAGAAACGGAGCGTGTTACAGTTGTGCAGTGACGTCACGCTGAAAAAGTGACATGAACAGATCCTTTACTTCATTCTGGATGAGCATCATATCTAAATATCTAATCCTGAGTCTGGTATTTTGCTTCTTATCTCTTTCACAACCACATTAAATGGTAAAGAAAAGAACAGATTTTTTTTTTGTTCTTGTCCGTCACAGTAAAAATGTAAGTATTTTCAGAGTGTGAGCCTAGCAAAGTTATTGTACAATTGTCAAATGTGTCTCTTAGGCCTGTTTGCTGGTGCAAAAATGTAGGATGATGCAGAAACATCATTAAAAACACTTTTTATCTTTGCACATTTATTCTGTCAATCGATTTACACATTTGACATATTTTGGATTGGGTCGCCTTGGCTTGTCCCTCCAAAAAAGAGGGTCACTGGAAAAAAAGTTTGGGAAACACTGATCTAAAACATGCAGGGCAGGGGTACCCCAGGACCAGGATTGGGAAACACTGACCCTAACCCATATCAACATTTGCTACAGAGGTAAGTGAAACTGTTCGTCTTATTATTAGCAACAATGTTCCAAACACGAATGACAAACTTATCCCCAACAAACACACATGGTCACCCTACAAATCAGGCCAGTGACTTATGGAAGATAAAATCAAAGTAACTGCAACACATCACCAGACCACTAGAGGACTTTAAGTAAACGATAAAGGGAGAAGAGAAGCAATCAAAATGTGCAACGCTACAGTTAGCCTGTTAGCACGGAGAATATTCAGCCTGTGCTGGTTTTGATTTTGCTTTATTGCACAACACATGGATTCGTTACCACTTGAAAGAAGATACACATTCTCACTCACATATAGCTGTTTCAAAAAGCCTGAGACAGCAAACTATTGGACTGCTCTGCCATCTAAAGCATGAAGACTGAAAAACTGACTTGTGCTTTTGCTTGAAAAACAAGCCAGCTGATTGATGATTTTCAGCAGGAAGCATCCTTCTCAATCAGGAAAAAATAATTTATCACTTATGTGTAGGTATTGACACACAATGTATACAAAACTAAACCTTATGGAGGTCTTCCTCCATATTTTAACAGTTGTTGTAAACTTGATATCCAAGTTGTACTTTTACTTTTATCAGAATCCTTCAAACACAAATATCTGTTCTTGTACTTAATCAAAGAATATGTATATTGATAAAACATTTAGACATGTCAATATTAAAAATTCATCTAGGCTGGATTTCATACTGTAATCTAGGGCAGGTGATGATCTGAGAGAACAGGTGTCCCAGGATCTCCATTTCCAATAGAGACCCTGCAAGAAAACACCTCCTATCCTATATAGCCTTCTGTCTTCACACACTCCATCTTTCATTTCTCTGTTCCCGTCCTCTGTTTCTTCCCTGACACTTCCCCTCTCAGAAATACTCTGTTCCTCTCCTCTCTGTGCATTTCTGTCTTCTGCTGGGTCTCAGTGACCTGAGGAGGGAGGGATGTTCATCACAAGTATGTAAAGACTTTCCAGGGTCTCCTCCGGGAGGGGCCTGGAGCCCTCAGCCTGGGGAGGGGCCTTGTGACTGACTGACATGTACAGGTGAAAGTGGACTGGGTCAACCCTGTGTCACTGAGGGAACTCAGACTCACACATACACACACAGGCTCCAGTTGGGCTGAAACACTCTGGGAAAGAGGGGAGAGGTCAACTACAGCTGTGTCAGGGTGAGCTACAGGGGAAAGCAGAAGGTCTGCAGGGACCACAGTCTGCTTTTTTCCTTTAAACATCACTGTCAGGGGGAGGGGAGAGGGTCAGCAGTACCAGAAATTGTTACTGTCTATTAATCTGCACATCATTATTCAACTGATTAATCAGTAAATTAATAAAACATGTTTTGCCTTAAGTCAAAAATACAGGCGATATTTGCATCTTTAGCTCATTTTCTTCAATCATCAGTTAAAAGTTTCAGTGTGTGTGTTCACTGATCAGCTTGGTTATGTTCAAGAGGTGTGCAAATAATCACCCAGACTATTAATCATAGGACATTTGGGTCAAATAAGGTCATATAAACTACATTTATGCCCATGTCTTACAATAAACTGAGTTTGCAGTCACTGCTCTTCCCCCACGTGGAGAGAATTCTTGATGAATGTTGTTTGAAGCCGGGGGAGTAGAGTCCAGAAAAGCCAGTGAACTGTATCCCAGACTCAACTGTACGAGCTGGTCGTGTTGGTTTTTCCTCGTTCAGAGGAAACACATTCCTCAGTTCACCCCTGACCTCCGAGAGAGGGAAGAGATCCTGCTGAAATAAAAGAATAAATAAACAGAAAGAAGTCCAGTTAGCTCACACTCTCTCTTTCTCAAACTCTTTGCACCATGTGATGACATCTGATCACACAAATACAAATAATAATCTAGTAGAATCTACTACTCATCTTGTTTCAGCTACCAGGAATACAAGTTAAGGTCAACCCTGCAGACTTCTTATCTCATGAGTGTAAAGGCTAACTTTCATCCTGAGAGAATTACATAAGCCTAATGTCTAATTTTAAAAACAAAAACAAACAAACAAACCCCACTCGACTTAGTGTGTGATTTCACTTTATTGCTATGACTGACCATTACTCAAAGTTGTGTGTGATGTTCAACCTGTTGCCCAGCTCTCTGACTCACCCTCCATGAATTGCGCTGCTGACACCTTGGCTTGGTTCACTTCCTCTGTCACCTCCCTGCAATGGCATGTGCACCCTCACTTCCCGGCTGGCAGGATGCAGAGCGGTGTTTGGCAGCTGAACAGAGTTGTTTGTTCTGGCATCTGACGGTTACTTTTAAACCTTACGCAACACAGGGGGCATTAACTGTTTACAGGTAAACGAGGATCTCCACATTCCTGTTCTCATTTTTTTATGCAGCGCCTTGCTGAGGACTTTGTCTCACATAAAAACTTTTTCAAACTCAAGTTATTTCATTTTTATAGGTTTAAATTGGGAGTGCAATATAAAGCTTTGTTTACACTGTCAAGGGATGCTCAACACCAAAAAAAAAACCTTACAGAGGAAAACATCCAATCTTCATCACTAAACATAAAAGGAACTCTCACCTGTAATAGGAATCATTGCTGAGTCTACAGTGATACTCTTTATTCAATCAATTTGAAAATAAACAAAACAAACAAACAAACAAAAAAAAAACCCGACTTAATATTGACTTTTCACTATGTTGAAATTGAAGGTTCCTTGTTGTGATGTTTGGTGGCTCACATGCATTTGATCATGTGCTGACCTAGAGTAAGAGAAAACTAACAGAATCACCTCGAAATCACTGTTCTAAAGCTATATCAACTCCCCACTTCCAGTCTATGTACATCCGTCTAAAACAAAAAAAAAACAATTTTTAATCAGTTAAATGGCTTGTAGATTTGTAATCTTGAATTGTGGCCCACATGAGAAAATAATATCAGTCATAAAACACGGCGGAAGCTTTCGGGTTTGTTTAATTCGGGAAACTGTTTTTGAAACACTCATAGTCCTAAGTCTTCTACTCAAGACAGAGAAACAAGGTGAAGAAGATGCCAGAGAAGAAAAAAAGTAGAAAAGTCTAAAAGGTCATCAACGGAAACCATCTGTTAGATGTACTTGAACTTTTTAAAAAATCGCTTGAAAAAAAAAAAGAAAAAAAAAGAAAGTAAAGTTTCAAAAAAGTGAACTTGTTTGAAGTGCAGAGTTGTTTTGTTCAGCAGGTGAGTAAAGTTAGCCATGAAAGTGAGTCATTTAACCTTTACATTTCTTCTTCACAACAAGTCGTGCAAATACTAAGGAGGGCTTGGAGGGTCGGCGCATCGAGGGATTGCTCCATCATTACGGGTCATAGCATCTTGAAGATCTGTTTGCTAGTTTTACTGACCTGATGGATCTTAGCATCGGAGGATTTGCGATCCTGAAGAATGTAAGACAAAAACTTAAATCTGTGCCAGTGTTTGTGTCTAATTTTTGGTGAAAAAAGATGGTCTCAATAGACTTAATGCATATTACATGTACTACAAGATATCAGAGACAAAAGGTTGCTTTAAATTGCCTGATAAAATTGCTTTTTTTGTTTCCTGAAATTAGATTAGCATCTCATTTCAAGAACAAATACTTCTTTTTTACTCCTTACAAGTGATTTAGGTCATTTTTGTTCTTTGATATCTTAAAATATACTTTTTCTGGACTTGCAGGGTGAATTTGACTCATAGTGAGTCCAAAAAGACAAATTTAACAAATAATGAGACAAACATCTGCTTAGATTTTGGTGTTTGCAGTGTAAAACACAACTCTACATGGCTAACGGGAACACTTACTGAATAAAGCCACCATACAAGCTGTTATTCATTTATCAATTTTTTCGAGGATGTCACCTTTTGTATTATAGATTTTTAGATATTTATTTGCACTCCAAGCTTTTCTCTTTGGTTATTTTAAAAAAAGAGTAGTTCCTCTTATAAGTCTATTCTTTCTCACTCTTACTGACATGTCCGGATCCCAGGAGGTCTTTGTGGTGAAGTATGGAGTCCTGTGGTGTAGCTCTGAAATAATGCCTCCCAGATGTGCCCTGAAGGCCCAGATGCACAGGGTGCCATAAGTAATGCACAGAAACAGACACACTGTACGCCTACTCTGCACATGCACATGTGGGGAACTTTATTTGATATACATGATGGAATCAGTGTGTATGACCTGATTTATCTTCCCTCCTGGTTCCTCTAAAAAAAGCATCAAGGTCTAATGATCAAGTACTTCTGACCACCTGCAGTGTGATTGTGAGGGATTTTTTTTATTTTATTTTTTTTAGGACGAGCATCAAAAGTCAACTTAATGACAGGTGCTGTGAAGCTGTACACTAACTCTCCCACATATTCACATAATGTCTCTGCCCTCCTCCTGCCCCTGTCATCACCTCCTTCTAACAACACTCCTGGAGGCCCGGCGCTACTCAGCCAGGGGATTTTATTCAAATCACTCTCCCTCTGCATTCCCTGTCTCCACCCTCGACACACACACACACACACACACACACACACACACACACACACACACACACGCACACACACACGCACACACACATCATCCCATCCCACTCTTTACATTCCCCTCGGCCTACAGGGTGCATTAATGTAAACCCAGTTTTGCATTTTCTCACTGTCACTATGAGTTGCAACCTGTTACAACATGCATCCACACTGGTATTTAAAAGATAAACTTTTTGACAGTTGTGATGTTATTTTTTAATGTGTGTCCTTTAAAGTGAATAAAAAACATCCTCGCATCCAAACAGTACGTGCAGTTTGATTATGGCATACGTTGTGACCCATTCCAAAACAGACGATGTCCTCCGTATGATGCTAACACCTGAAATATCTAAGACAAGAAAACATATACGATAAGTGGACACAGTTACTCTGAATATCAAAACAATTAGATCATTGTGACAAGTGTGTATATGGTTTAATTAGTACTTATTAACTGTTCAGACTTGTTTTCTTATTTGCCTTGATTGTTAGGGAACATCTTCACTAAGAAACAAAAAAGAAAAAGAGGTTGTAAGTAGTATAATTAGATGTTTCAAGTGCTCGTCTTGCACTGCTTTAGCCTCAGTCTGACTGTCTGCACGGGGAGATTTCCTCGTGCATTACCATGAATTAACACTGCAGGGCAGTGTTGTAAATCTGTACACAAATCTCATCACTATCTCACTGTGTATTGTATTTAACTCCAAGTTAGAATGGAGTAATTTAGCAACAAAGAAACACTCTAATGTGAATTCATTCATAAGATAAGACATCAGATTAAATACTATGTCTGGCTTTTTTTTGGCTTGTTCCCATTCATCTCTTCCAGTTCTCCTCTTTCTGTAAGAACTGTCAGTAGAAACCGGCCACCATCACTCAGGATTGCCTCTTTTTCAATGGTCTGTTTTGGTCAATATGCAAAAGGAAAAATAGATCTTGGGTGGGCATGGTGTTAAAGAGAGGTACAGAGGTCTCATTACACACCTTCCTGTGTTTCCAGCTGGGTAGGCTACGGAGGAAAATGAATCTACAAAGCATGACAGGGAAGTGAAAAAAAGGAAGCGTGGAGGTAAAATGGTAGCACGTAGTCTCTGGTACTTTGACATCAGTGAGGAACCAGACAGCAGAAGAGGCCAGTGGCAGCTCACATGGAACAGACAGACATAACAGTTTATGTATGTTGATGTTAGCTGAAGTGAGTGTTGAGGAGTGATTACTTGACTTGAAGCCTCGCCTTTGTCTTAGACACTGGATCACAGAAATACAAAGAGGCTGCAGCAGGAGTTTCACCAGTGCATTGAGTGGTAGCTTTATGTTTGTATTCACTTTCAATGTGAGGCACTTATTGCATGATGCGCCGGTGGCTTGCAGCACGTTACTGGAGCTATCATGGCTGCATGGCTGTAACAGTGGAGAATCTGTGCTTCTGCTGACAAAATGTGATAGGTCTGAAACATATGGTGATGGCCTTGAGGCTTAACCAGATACTTTTAGCTTTGGTTGTTTTAACATCTGCCAGATACCACATGAAGAACACAAGGCTATAAATGTTTTTTAGATTTTCTTTCTCTTGTGTACTTTCTCATGTGCGCTACAAGTGAAAAACCTGGGCAGCTGCTGCAGTCTTATCCATCAACAGTGTACAATACTGGAGTTTCATCTCTTCTATCTTTCACTTCTTTTTGGATTTCTGAGTTGTATACACAATAAAATATATTTCTGACTGCTACTTTGCAGCAAACTTTAGACAGATTTGCTGGAATGACTTTGTCAGACATTTGGCATCCCAGATATTCAAGCTTAAACCCCCTGTGTTCTTTAAGCTTGCATAAACCGGTCTGCATACTGATGGCGCTATATGAGCACAACAAAACAAAACAAGACAAAAAAAAGAAGAAAAAATTGGGGACATCGCTGAAAGGGCTTAGTAATTCTATATTGACAACATAAATCCCTGAAACTGCTGCTGTAGGAGTAGATGTCACCAACAGCAAAGCACTGAAAATGCCGTTTTTTAAAATATCAAACTAAAATTCACAATGAACAATTTTGATCTCTAAAATAAAAAAGTGCTGCCTATTTTTTTTCCTGACAAAACTATACTTAAAAGTGTACAGGGGCATTTCAACAATAAGATATATCATACCGATTGTCCACAAGGGGGTGCCAAATTCAACACATCAGGAAATTTCCTCACAGGAGCTTTAAGTCAGCTGTTCATTTTATTTATCTTTGTAATTATAGCAGGGGGGACCCACTGAGACCAAAGCCTCTTTCTCAGGGGTGATTTGCAGTGAAGAAAAAAAAAAAGAGTAAAACATAAAAATAGCTGCAGATGCAATCACATCACAGTTCTCACAAAACCAATATCAAAACACAGTGATAATGTGTGTTTAAACACTTGTGCATGTGAACACATTATTTTGTGTTTGACAAAAACTGAAGTGTATAAACTGATTAACTGCAGATAAATGAGTTGCTTGTGCTAAAAAAGAAGGTGAACAACTGGTATGACGTTATTTTGCTACATAGCAAATGTAGTTTATCACCCCCCCCCCCCAAAAAAAAAAAAATAATAAAATAAATAAATAAATAAGAATTGAAAAAATAAAATTAAAATAAAAAAATGAATAAAAAATAAAAACTCTAAACTCAAAACTGTTTTTAGTGTAAGAGTGTTGCTTATAAGAGGCTGCCCATGTTTCAAAATGAGTGCACATAAAACAAAAGTGATGAATAATTTGCTGCTTTTGTTTCAAATAACCACATTTAAGAAGGCAGTGCTGTCATTCAGCTTTGTGCATTCATAGTAGATTTATATGATAAAGTTCATTGTTTCATTTACCAAACAACAGTCTGCATTCCTCCCCTCATGGTCTGACACTGATCATGTGAAGAGGATCCAAAGTTTTCTCTGCAGATGAATCCCCACATGCAGAGTCTTCTTAACACACGCCCCCGTGGATGCTAAAATGTGGATATCCTGCGTGTGCTTATTTTGACGCGAGGGTAACTACTGCGGGAGTGTGGTCTTATAATTCCTGCAGAATTATGACTGGGGGGCTGGCAGGGGGTGGAGGTTGTGTTTGGGGTGTCGGAGCGGGTCTCATGAATCGGGGATGGCGCTGTGTACAGTGGAAGCGAGTTAGCAGCCAAAGTTTGCAGAGCAGGCAGGAAAAGTTCGCCGGAGAGGTTTACCCGTGATCCAACTCTCCTGTCATATAACCTCCGGAGCTCCAGTGCAAACATACGGACTACACACTCCAATTAACCGGACTTGTGAGCTGTTTCGTGGACGTGTTGGGGGAATTTGTGGCTCTCTTACAAAGATAAGTGTTCTGCTGTCCTCGCTGCACGCTGTCGCTTCAATGGACTGTGTTATCACTGAGTGAGTAACTAAAATTGATTGTATGATTTCCTGACCTGCAGATAGGATAAACGCGGACAGCAAGCATGACTTAACTTGTGCCATGTAGTCTAGTCTTGGGTGTTAAAGACAATGAACTCCCCCCGTGACAAGGAGCTGGCACCTTTATCTCGAAAACACCGACTCATGGCTGCAGCTATGCCCGGTGAGGACAGTCCTTTGCCTGGTAATGCTTCCAGGGCTGATCGGAACGGATTAGGGGGACTGGTTCACTGTTTCATATGTGGAAGTGGAGTCACCCCGGGAAAGGAGCTGAGGCTACAAGTGACATACCAGAAAGAAAGGCTTCCGTTTTTCCCGTTCCTCCAGAACCAGGAGCCAGCCCCGGGCGCGTGTGAAGTGAGCCCGGATGGACACACGCTGGTGTGCGCTGTGTGCCACTGCTTCCTGACGGAGCAGTGGAACTCCTTTGAACGGAGCAGGACGCCCATTGAGAAGCGCATGTACTGGCTGAAACGACCCTATCAGTGCGACTCACGGCGGGTCCCACAGGAGTGGAACATCTCCTATGATCTGGAGAGGAGGATCAGCGTGAGCAGCCACAACTACGACGGGGGCGCAGAGTCTGATTTCTCATCTTTTTCTGAAAACGAGAACATGTCAGACCAGGAGATGGATTTAGTGGACAGAGCCAGTGTAGGCAGAGACAAGTACCTGAAATCCTCTGGCAAATCGCCACGAGACACTGGCAGGAAAAACAATGTCATCAGTGTTAAAAACAGCCCGGATTCTCTGAGGGCAGTCCGCTACCCGGTGGGTGTTTATGGGGCGCAGGGATCGCCAAAAGCGGAGAGTGCTCTCCCCTCGAGGCGCGGAGCTAAAATTATGCATAATGTGTGTCAATCATCAGAATCTCTGGCAAAGTCTCAGGAGAGATTCCCTCCACGGAGCTATGACAGTCCTCTGTCAGACACACCTGTGCAAGACAACGGGGTCATTATGCGCAACAGGCGCTGGCTGGAGGAGGGGAATGTCAGACATGTGGAGCAGCGTCACATTCAGCGGGCTGCCGACAGCAGCTGTGCCTCATCCAGACATCCATCGCTGCTGCACCGAGGGAGAGGCGAGGGTCACCCCAACACTGCACTGTCATCTGTTGGCACCAAACGCAGCCTAGCTGCTCCCAGGGAGGCGCACTCTGACAACTCTGATGAAGATGAGATTAACATTACCAGTGATGATGACATGCATGAGAGCAAAGCAGGTCCGACAGCTCGAATTAGACCTGCAAGAGACCTCTCAGCAAGCCAGAGCACCCCAAAAGTGAATGTCAGTCCTGAGGAGTGTGTGTGCTTCATCTGTGGCTCTGGGCTCAGACATGATGGCAGGTTTAAAGTCAGTGTTCAGAAACAGGAGCGAGCACAGGGGGAACCCTTCTTCCCCTTCCTGTGGCTTCACTCCCCACCCAGAGGAGCGGTGCCCATCAGTCCTACAGGCACCACCATAGTGTGTGGTAGCTGCCACACCTCCCTCATGCAGCAGTGGCAGAGCTTCCAGCTGGCGGATGTTCCTGTCCTCCAGCGCCTGTACGTTGTCCCTTTGAACCAGGCTGGTGGCTCTCTACATCCAACCCAGGAGAGGAAACCTCAACAGTCCACAGAGAGCATCACTGACCCCAGGGCTTTCCACGAGGCTTGTTTCCTATGTGGTCAGGAGTGCGCAGGAGATATGAGAGTAGCATATGCACAGGCAGGTGTGGGTAAATCTCGTGGAGCAATGTATTTTCCCTTCATCAGCATGCTGCCCTGCCCACCTAAAGCCCAGGTGGTGAGAGACGGCCGTGTGCACTGCTGCCCACAGTGCCATCACATCCTGGAGGAGATCTGGAGCGCCTACCGTCTCAGCCTCAGTGAGGACCTCATCACCTCAGTCAGCTCCTTCCTGGTTCGGTATCATGCTGTCATGGCATCTGAGGGTCCTGGACCAGCAAATCCCCAAAAAGTTGTTCCTTCCCGCCCTAACAGCTCTGTGTCTGTGTGTTACCTTTGTGGAGCCGAGCTGTGTGCAGGAGGAGAGTACCAGCTTCACGTCAACCCGCCTGGGCGCTGTGGGGAGAGGGAACCTTTTTTCCCCTTCCTCACGGTGCATCCTCCTGCTCCACGTGCAAAGCCAGTTGATGCCACAGGCTTGGTGTCGGCTTGTAATCTCTGCTACCATGACCTGCATGCCCAGTGGGCCCAGTATGAAAGCAAGGGTCCCTCCATCCTGTCTACCTCTAATCTATCCAGTGCCAACCCCCCTCAGCCACCCAGCTCCCCATGGGCGCGCCAGTACAGCTGTGAGGCATTTGTGTGTTTCTTCTGCAGGCAGGAGCAGCGCAGGTTGGGCAGGCTGTGTGCTGTTACTGTGGCCAGGCTTCCTGTGTTCCTGTATGCACCTCGCAGTTCTCGTACACTCCTCGTGGATGATGGGAAGAAGTTGGTGATAGGGTCATGTGTGGAATGTAAAGCTTTGGTACAGGTGGGACAGAGCATGCAACAGGACAGGGATCGGCTGGGACATGGAGCACCAGAAGGGGAGAGGAAAGAACCAGAGTCTGACTCCCCACAGCCGAGACTGAAGGTAAGAGCAGATAAACAGCTTGATATGAAACAGTGCTCTCAAATTCAGCAAACATCTTTCATGATCTGTGTTAAAATGACAGTCCTCTGTCACCTTTTTGTGCTCAAACATTCCCACAGTGTAGTGCAGACTGTGTTTGCCCTGATCTGACCTCTGAGTCACATGACAGAGGAGGATTTAGACATTTTTCAAAGAAGGATTGTTGTGATAAAGAAACACAGCTGGGTGATCATCGTGATGCACATGGTGCTTTTTGTTCTCTTGGCAGTGTGACTGTGTTTCAGTTTACTGAACAATATTCTCCAGACTTCATTCTGCATGGTGGAGCGTTTTTACACAGATAACATCGTATCTGTAAAGTGTGTATGTGTGTGTGTATGTGTGTGTGTATGACTGGAGACAATAAAGCTGAGCTGTAGGGGTCCAAACAGCTGAGATGAACAATGTCAGGACGAACTTTTTCATCAAAACCTTCTTCTCTAAACACCAGAGGATAGCTGTGGGGATCTGTAAGCCAAGGCCAGCTTTGTGTTTGCTGTGTGCATGTGTGTCACTGTGTTTATTTGAACAAGCGTGACAGTGTCTCTCAGCCAGTGCTGAACGGTTTGTTTTGGTTCAAGCATGTTGAAAAGTGTTTTCAGGGAAGTTAGGTCAAAGCCCTGGGGTTTTAATGGCCACGCTAACACAAATGCACAGAGAAAGGCTGACCCTGCTAATCAGACATACTTCACTCTGCAGACGTCATCGCCTTTAACACCCATTATATCACTCTCTTCACAGTCCATTAACGAGCTCCTGGACTAATGAAATTACGGCTGGGAGTGTTTTGCTGAAACCTCAGAGCGACAGTACTAAATAATTATCTTAAGACTACAGTACTCTCAAATTATTCTCACACTTCAAGAAAAAAAGGAAAAGCCTGACCCAACCAGAGTGAATGGGTCCACTGGAGGTCTTAATTTCTGACTTGATGAATTAATTTGACCCTTGGCTATTAACAAGGGCTCAAACATTGGGACCCATCCAACACAGTAAGCCCAAAGCAGCACTAGATGGGCTATAAATAATAATAACAATAAAAAACAAACCTGATGTAATGAACAAAAATAAACTCTATTTTACGGGCAAGACTCAAGTTTTTATATTAGGATATATCTGAACCATACACTCTGTTGCTTTCCCTCACATGTTCCCCTGTCATAATTTATTTTTATTAGATAAACTTAAGAAAAACTTAAACTGAAAGGAGGTTTAAGCGGAATTTTTACAGATGTGATCTACATATGATCTATATTTAACTATTAACAGAGCCTTTGTGATGCGTTACCCTGTGCAGAGAGAGAGGGTTATTGACGTGTATCTGCCCTGAGCTGGAGCAAAAACTGTCCCTGTGTGGAGTTCGGACACTGCCAGTGGAGGTGTTTGCTGATGTCATCTAATACTGATGATATAATGGAGCTGATTAACACTTTGAAATCTCAGTGTTAACAGGGAGGTGTGCACACAACAGATGGCCGACTAAACTGAAGAAAGAGAGAACCATTTTTTAAAAACATAGCAGCAAAATGTCAGGCTGAGGTTGGGCAATGGCAGTGCCATTAGATAGATATGACCAGGTGATGAGAACACCTGGTGACTACAGGAAATAAAAGTGAGCATGCATGCAGGGGTCAGTAATAGTAAATTAAGTGAAATTAACATAGATATAGTGTGTAGAATATCGGGTCTCAGGCTAAAGTTTTGCTTGAGTTCACTGAACACAGAACATCATCGGCAAAGAAAATGCTGTCATGCTAACTTTAATCCTTAAAAATTGCTGCTAATACAGCTAGCACTAGAAGATCTGCAATTTTTTTAAATTTTGATTTATTTAGTCTTTATTGTCCACTTTTTTCCTTAACTGCAAACCAAACTAGTGGATTGACAATTTTAGCAATTTCATTAAAGAAGACATTTCTAGACACTAATTAGAGGGGTTTGGACCCGCTATGAAAGCTTTGCTAGCTTGGCTCACTATGAGGGATGTTCAACTACTAATTTTTTTGATAATTTAAACAGGAATTTAAAGCTTGTGTATGCTAACTAGTGTAAAGTTAAGAAAACAAACTGGAAAGTTAAAATCTATTCAGCGAAGCTTGACACAGGATCACAGATTCTGTAGGTAAAGAATGACATATTTCAGAGAGTGGCTAATGTTAGCAGAGCTAGCACCACCAGCCGCCAGTCTTCCTCTGAGGTAACTGTCGACATGCTGGGGTCATTATTTTGGTCGAGAGACATTAACCAGTTTGACCAAACACGGCCTCTTATTTTCTTATACTGAAATAATACTAAACTGAGCCATTTGCAAAATGCTACCTGTTATCTGTTCTTGGCGTCATCAGGTAGCAGAGCACTCTGTTGTCCTTCATTAGATTAAATTGTAAAAAAGTAGTCTGGCCTAAAACAGCTTATTTGGCAATGTGTCTTTGAGTATCCAGTGTACTTTTTCATTCATATTCATGACAAATTAAATGCTAATGACAAAACTTGATGGTAGGTTATGATAGATGCAGTGCCGGTCCAGTTGGGTTTGCTCATTTCTGAATAGACATCATGTTTTCATCATTGACATTCTTTCTTTTTTTCTGTCCCAAAAGTTTTATTTCTGGTTCTCCCAATTCAGCATAATCTAAAACCCACTTTTGGCTTTTTTAAAGTTTATACCATGAGATTGTTATTATTGAGGATCAAATAATGAGGAAGAGAGACATGTCACTGAGCTTTAGATATGAACTGTCCAGTAAGAACACAGGAACAACATCTGTTGATGACATTCGCAATCATCAACCTCAGTAAATTAAACTCCTAAACTACTTTTTTAAGCAAAAAAAGTGACACATATACTGGACTCCAGCTTCTTAGATTTATTGATTTTTAGAAGTTGGTTAATGGTGAGCTTTTTGGTTTCTAACTTTTTATTTGACAAAAGAAGCAAATAAACTTCTCACTTTGGAGTCAGAAGATTCAATAAGAGTTTTCAGAACCCAACACTCTACATTAAGGCTAAACACTTAAGCAATTATTTTATGACTTTTGACATTTTAACCAATCAATAACAAAACTAGTTTTAATTCAATCTCTCACTGTTGCTCTAATGACCTCCAAACGTAGGCCTGTGTTATTTGTTTGACTACTCACATCACATGAGCTCTTGGTAATCAGACTGTGGAGACACTCCTGGTGCAGAGTTTAATTATGGGAGCAGCGTCTCTGCCTGCCAGGGTCGGGAATCATGAGACCAGAGGGATGATATGGGTGTTGCAGCAGGCGGCGTTTCGGGTGATCATTTTGAGCTGGGAGGTGTTGCAGGTGTCAGTGCCAGTTTTGGCCTCGAGTTAGCGGATGACCTCATGGCTGAGAAAGTGCCAGTGTGTGTGTGGTTGTGTGTGTGTGTGTCAGTGGGGAAGGGGAGGTGAGAAAAGAGCAGCGGGGGAACAGGTGCCTTGTCCTCTAGTGTCATGTTATCCTCTGGAGTGTCTGTCATCGGTTGGGTTCAGGCTGTCAGGAGGGAGTGCCCATCTGGTGGGGGGCTGTATAAAGATAATCACATGCTCACATATTATTCTCTGCTTTTTTTCTGCTTGGTTCAAGTTGTTCCATCATTTCTCTTTGACACAAAGCTGCTGCACTCTGTCAGTTTGAGTGATGAATTTATGACAGAAGACAGGTGTGCATCAAATCCTATTTAAGATTCTATTTTAAAGTCATTATTCATCTCTCTTTGGTGTAAACACGACTGTAAGTGTATCCTGTGGAGTGTAAAAGGCTTGTTGATCCTGTGCTGTTTGACTTCCCTGATTGGTAAGAATTTGAATTAGCTAATGAAATAAGATCTTCCCCAGGATGCTGTGACAGACCGAGGGGACGTGTGATTATCATGTTCTCCATTCTGCTGCTCTGTGTTTGTATTATGTTGGACATGCTGTTAAACAGGTGTGTGAGAAAAGAACACCACCAGGCGCCTCCGGCTCTATAAAATCCCCCCAAATGCAGCAACATTTTACATATCACAGCTATAACAGATTCTGTTTTAAATGTGGTTGTAAAAGTTATAACTTTTGTTTATTCTGGATAAATAAAATAGCAGTAAGATCAGGAACTTCAAAGAACGAAGCTGTTTTGGCTTTGCTCCTCTGTAGGTGTGATTTGAGACCAACCTCTGACAGATTTAGCACTTAAAAACATGTTCCTTTCACCTGGTGTGCATCACCCACAGAGAGGGTTGAGACACTTGACTGTGTTTTTTTGCACAAAGGAAAACTGTGACAACACTGTCTAAGTGACGCCAAAGAGGAAGTGGAAATTCTTAGAAAGACACTGTCACTTCGGAAAATACCAGACTTCTTGGAGTAAATGTGACAGCTGAAAAGAAAATGTTCTAGCTTCTGCAGAAATTTGGAGTGCACCAGCAAAGTGTGGGATTTGTCCCACATTTCACCCACACCAGGAGGAGATATCTGCAAAGCCAGAGTGGCTTATGGATAAATTGGTCTTCAGCTTTTAATACAAAGACTCTGTACAAAAAATGAGAGGTGACAAAAAGTTAAGGGGAACTGAAACCAACCCTTTTGACCTCACACTTCTCTCACCTTCACTGTGATAAAAGGTCTCTGTCTTAACACATTTTTTTTTTTTGCTGGTGTGTTTGATCATTTTATTCTTAAATACTTAGGTGATTATCTTTTGCTTTTAAAGCTCAGATCCTCTGTGTGTATGGATAGTCTGCAGCTTTGTGATTTAAAAAAGGGATGGTTGGGTCAAGGAAGAATTTTGCCTCTTTGGCCCCATTACCACCAAGCAGTTCAGTTCAGTTTGTCTCAGTACAGCACGCATTTTGTGGCATTTCCACTGACTAATCTTGGAGCAGATCCTCAAATAACAGAGATGAGCCTTCACACTTTTTGGGATCCTTCTGTTGGTGCAAGTCTGAATTGATCAGATCTCAGAACAGACCATTGATTGGTTGAAAGAATCATCACTCACCATGTGACAGGAGCTTTATTTCTACTTGTGGCACACTTCTCTAGAACAAATCTTGATTGTGCTTTGTAACTATAACATCAGACATTGGAGAGACATGCAAATCACATTAGTATTGGGTCGGTCCATCTAAGACTATATCTAGACATCAGAGCAACGCGCAAAATAGATACAAATTTAAAAAACTATATCTGACCTTTTTTGGACATTGTAATGACGTTCAGCATTTGGAGGTCATTTGCAGACCAAATCTAGACGTCAATGAGATGTTCAAAATCTACACATCTTTTAGACGTTAATCTGACCTCCATATGATGTCCAAAAAAGACGTAAAAAAAACTCTCATCCTGCACCTTCAGGAGACCTGATTTGGACGTCGAAAATGACGTTAAATATACGTCATTTCAACATCACATTGCGCAGGGGCCGTTTGCATGACAACGGTTTTTAGGATGACATGCAAAAGTTTTGTTGCATTTCAGCCTTGTGTTTACACGAAAAAAAAAAAAAGTGTTTTAGCCAACCTAAAATGCAAACTTTTGAAAACGGCCTCCATAGTGAAATTTCTTTCTGAAACGCTGCCGACAAACACTGCTGTGTAAACAGTAAGCCAGCGTTTTCAGTGGAAACGCTGACGTCACACTTCACACAAGTGCATAACGGGACGTCAGTACCGTTGATTGGATCGTCATAAACTACCGTGTTGTGCTTGTGCTGCTAAATCTGCTGACTGTCTTTATACAAAATGTGCATCTATTGCTCCACTTCTGCACTTAGTACTTGCCAATACACCAGATGATTGGCTCAACTCTACTTGGTTGGACAAGACAGTTATAACGCCACCTATGGGTGATGGCTTACTACAGTGTTTTCAGTCCCTCTGTGTTTCTGTGTCAACACAGATTTTTTTCAGTGCGTTTCAGTGAGCGTTTTTCGTATAAAACATTGTTGTGTAAATAGGGCCTAAGAGCTACATGCCAATCACAAAGAAGACGAGCTGCTGGATGTCACCCATGGTTGCCCTTTGTTTTCTGTGTTGTGTTTTTCTTCTTCGTTGGATTTATTAATGGGGTACATTGTGATGCGTTACTATGGCGTCACACTATTGCATAACTGATGCGGCTATTGGCATCTGGCTTACATGGCGCCTACGTCTGGGGGGCATGTTTGGCAAACAGGATCAGGCTCAACCGATCTAACCTGTACCAAACTGTACTGATTTAAACCGGACTGTTTGGTGGAAACAGGGCTTTAATGTCACTAAAATCAATGTTTCGGCTGAATAATGATTTTTCACCTTGAGCTTATTTCACATTTGTCAGTTGCGTTTAAGTGAGAGGAGTACACAATGAATTACTTCATTATAAGCTTAAACATACTGAACGTATGACGCTCCAAGACTTAAGACCAAATTGAACTCATGACATCACAGTTAGATGCTCCTTCAAATGATTTATTAGCAGCGCTGGATGTGTTGTTGCCAGAAATGCACACTACTGAAACCAACTGCTAATCCTGCTGCCTCCCTTTATTCAGCTGTGTGTCTTCAGCTCATTTAATGTCATAAAACTAAACAGCTAATAAATCTGTCTCTAGTAAGGCATTGCAAGGATATATAGGACAACATAACCTCAATACACAACATATAAACCTACGAAGTGTTTCTCTCACCCAGAATGATATAAATATATGTAAACACACACACCTAGTATGGTGCTCTGCTGAGTGACTGTTTCGAGTGGGTGATCACTGAGCTCAGTCATTAGGCCTTTATGTGTAGAGGAGTGTGTATTGAAGGATGTGCCGTCACTCATGTTCCTTGTGTTGAGCTGCAGCTCTGTCCTCCATGAGTGCACATGTGCGTTTGTGTGTTTTTAATGCAGTAGATGGAGTGTGTTCTCACTGCACGGCCCATATCCTGTGAAGGAGGTATTTGCTGTCACAGGAAAAACATGCCGGCTGCTTGACAGTGTCGCCAACGAAGATTTATAGCTCAGTGGAGGAAGGAGTGAGGGCAAAATTACACTTCAAAAGTGGATGTGAAGTTGAAAAAGAGAGAAAATGATTATCTTGAGGGAATGGTTGGAAGAAGGGAAAGAGAAAAGCCGAGTGGGAGGCTGAGAGGAGGTGAGGGGGTTAATGGGATTTAAATTGCAGCCAGAGGAAAACAGAAGAAGAAGAAGTCCCACTCTCATCAGTTCATCATAGAGGGAGATGTTGGAGCAAGCTGGACTGAGGAGGATTCTGTTAAAACTGTGTTAATTTGAGGCATATGAGGTAGTTCTTCTCAAACATATGGCGAGAGCTTCTCTTCGTCTCTGTGTCTGTATCTGTGTAGGTGTGTGTGTAGTCGAGGAGCTCATCGCATGTATCCTGTAGAGTTCCTGCAGCTGTGCTCCTCTCCTCTCCCTGCAGTGCTCTCTGACAGACAGCCTTGCGTTTCACGGGGAATCCTCTGGTATTCAAGGAGCTTAATTTCAAAGCTGCTGGAGGTGGGTTTTGATTTAGCACTCAAAGCTTTAATCACTCTCTTCCCGCTAACATCCCTTAGCGCTGCATTCCTGCCCATATCTGAATGGAGACATCAGATCCTGTGTGGAGCAGATGAGATGGAGGTGATCCAGTGTTACATTTTTATGTCTTCTTTTGTGTCTCAATCCTGCAAAGACTTAATCCCAGAGAACCAATCCCTAGGACCAGATTGAATTTCAGCACAACACCTTAAACCTTCCCTGCGCTGTGGTTAGTCTGCTGACTGTTTCAAAATGCAGGTCATGACCCTGGAGCTCTTTGTCGTGTCACAGATGGTGTTTGAGTTGGCCAAATACCAAAACTCAGCATATTAAAAAACAATCCTGCGGTATGGCTGCAGCTAACCCTTCTCATTGATAGCATTCAGTACATACAGTCAGAATATCCGAGCTGTTTATGTTGGCTCCTCGTCAACGTTCATCCATTCCAGCAAAAGTTGCTCACACAGCCAAAAAAGTTATCTCACTTCCTACTCCTGTGTTTTTTTGCCACCTTCAGTGTCAGTTACCCTGAACCTGAAGCACTGACTCTCAAAGAACAGCTCCAGTGTTTTTCAACAGACACATTTTAATCACAGTAACTCACATTTTGTTATTTGAAGGTCATGACATGGCACCATGGGATTCTGGTGAGAATTACTTTTTCTATCTCTTATTAAAAAACAACAACAACAAATGATGGTGTAGTTTTTGCCGCGATATCACTGTGGGAAAATGTTTCCTTCTTTCTTTTTCGTGTGAAGGTATTTGATGTCCGACAGGGGGGTTGAGAAGGTAAAGACTTTTTGGGGGGGTTGTCTGGGTGTAGACTTCCAGGCTAGTTTGTGGCTGACAGATGAAGGCACACCGACCCTTTAACCCTGCAGAGCCAAGCACAGGGGGGGATATAGATACGGGCTCAGAACTCAGGAACAGGGTCAACAAAGGTCATATGTCACGTTGGAGAGAAGGGGCTGATATAAGAGTCTGACACACCTGTTTGACTTTTTGACTTAAAACTTTACTGCTGTACCATTTGAGCTTAAGTCTCCTTTTCTTATAACTATGAAACCCATTTCTTCAACCATTCTTAGTTACAGTTTAGGCCTGAAAAGGTAGAAACACAGGGTTTACCTTTGGGAGTTTTCTACCCCAGGATGTTAATTGGCCAACCTTGCATCAGGTTAAATAACCTTGTTTTACTGCCATCATTAGGCGGATTAAGTTTTTTATCTTTCACCCAACTGTGGTATCATTCAATGAAAGCAGAGACTGCATTTTTGGATGCAGCTTTCAGTGATTGTTAGTAGAGATGGGCCGATACACTTTTTTACATTCCGATCCGATCTATTGAAATTTAATTGTGCCGATACCCGATCCATACCGATACAGTAGGCAATATAGTAAAACATAAAAAAAAAAAAAACATTCTCAATTTCAAGCCATTTATCAAATAAAGTTGCAACAACCTGAGTGCAACATGTAATGGCATGGTACGTAGGGATGCACCAATCCAACTTTTCTGGTTCCGATACCGATACTGATGCCTGGGCTTTGGGTATCAGTTTATACCAATACTGATCTGATACCATTGTTAAATAATAACCTGCATGCCCTACTGTGGGATAAGACTGGTAATGTTTTGGGTTAAAGGCAAAAAAGGAGTAGATGGCAAAACTGAAGTAAATATTTATTTAAAGTATGGAATATTAAAATGTTTAGCATTATTTTGGTAAAAATAAAACTTCAGATTGTACAGAAATTCTTACCAAATGTAAACTTTTATACCCTGTAGACTGGTAATGCAGCAAAAAAAAAAAAAAAAATCAATGGTAACATTTTAAATCAAGTAGCCAAGAGCGCCAGTGAAAAAAAGGCATGGAGCTGTTTGCCTGGATCGGCACCATGGATCGGCCCCTTTCCCACTGATACCGATACACCGATACCAGGATTGGTATCAGTGCATCCCTAGTTGTTAGCTTACATTTGCTGTTTGATTTGTTGATTAATGTACATTGTAATATCTGAAAAATATAGACGCATAATTATCAGCTGTTTCACAGTTTTCCTGTGAAAAGTACCAGGTACTGATTCACGTAAAACCAAAAGGTGCCATGTTTAGGTTCCTAGATTTATCTTTGTGACTGTGGGAGTGAATAAGTAGGTAATTTTCAATGCTAGACATGAATACAGCTTTACAAGGTTATATATTAAGGGAATAAATATGTTAAATTGAATTTTTTATATATCATTATTAAACAAATTGATTTTTTTTTTTACCACAAAAACACAAAAAAGTACAAAAAAATGGCACTGTTGAGTACCGGTACCGATTGCCAGGGACCGGGCATCGGTACCTTATCACTTCAGATGTGAAAATCCCTACGCACTGTAGTCCAACAACAAGTCGGCAAAGTGACACTTACAGCCTCTGATGGCACTCAACAACAACTGGTTTTCCAACGCTGTCATTAAGGTCCCCTGAGGTAAAACCTCATGCACCCCGTCAGTCCACAGCTGTTTTCACTTATTAGGGCTGTTTAGACCCTTTCTCTCTCAGGACTGGGTCAGCTTCCCTGACTGATATATCGCGTCTGTACCTGTTAAGGTGGGACAACTGACACCTTTGTGATCCCCATTAGTATAGAACTTTTAGTGACCTAAGCAACCTCACAGCACACCTTTAACCTGAGAGAAGATCTAATCAGAGAAAATGACTGAAAACACCTGTGAGGGTTTGCAGAATCACCTCAGCTATCACATTTTCTTCATGTTTTTGTGTTTCCCCTGTTTTGACCTCTTGCTCACAGGGACAGGCTTTGACTGTGACGTTACTCATTGAGTTAAATAATTCATGATGTCATCTGAAAAAGCTGTGCCATGTAGGTTTTTTTTCTTGGCCAACTTGAGTTC
This sequence comes from Halichoeres trimaculatus, assembly GCF_033239565.1. NCBI lineage: Eukaryota > Metazoa > Chordata > Actinopteri > Labriformes > Labridae > Halichoeres > Halichoeres trimaculatus. The sequence goes on from NW_027437181.1 coordinate 29,373,431, forward strand.
ACTTTTAAAGTGTGTTTTGCAAAGAAATACTTGTCAACAAAACTTGAAAGAGTCAAAAAAACAGCCTGTCTCAGTTTGTGAGATATAATGGTACCTTGTCTTAAGGCTTGAGATGTTACACAACAAACTGCAAAGTTTTAATGTAGATACAAGAGATTTATTTCAGTTTACATCAAAGGCATGAAAATATCTTAATTTATTTATCGTTAATTGTGTCTGGCAACCTTTCCTCCACCAAAATAAATGTCTAGCTCCACTTGACTGCACTGGGTGAAAGAGGAACAGACCGAGCAGTGTCTCCCTGAAGTCCTGGACTCTTGGACCCTGCTGTGGGCTGTTTTCAGAAGTGTTTTTGTGGATGCCCATTTGGCTCCAAAATGTGTGTATGCAATGGGCCAGGCCAGGGACACAGTCTAATAAACTATGTGTGAACTGTTAAGCTGAGCTGTGAGAACCAAGTCATGTGAGTGGGAGTACAGTGTCAGGATTAGTTTGTGAGATGTCTGGCATCTAGTCAGGATCCTAAGTGGTGTTGTGCACAGTGGACAAGTGTTTTACTGCTTCTCTTTCATAGTCTAACAATTTCTAACTCTTTTTAGCTATTATCCTCTTTTTCATACGGTTTTCATTAATCTGCTGTGCTACCCTCTCTAATCGCTGTGGTGAGTTCTGAGCCGTGTGTCATACTGTTAAGTCGTTGACTAAATCACTCCTCCTTCCCATCATTTGGTCTCTCATTGCCTTTACATTACGGTACAACTTAAGACAATTACAGTATGGAACCAGGCCCATATATAGTAAATAACTACCTGCACAGTCAGGGAGCGTTGTGCAGACCATACATGGACATAGTCATTTTAAAAAAAGAGTTGTTTTGAAGCTTGGGTGCGGCTTTTCTGCACGCCATCATCTCTCTTTTGGTTGTAATAAACAGAAAAACCAAATGTCAATCAACTAAATATGTCTCCAAGTCTAGACTGGGCTCTACATGAAACCAGATTTAAAAATTGATCGGACCTCCCTGGATTGATTTTTTTTTTTTAAGGTAATTTTTGTATTAAATGTTAAAAGTGTTTCTTTCTGGGTAATGTTTAGATCAGTTGGTTTAAGGTTTTTGCAAATTAGATTTCACTTTTTCAGTTTTTACAGGATTTAAAGACCTGACTACAAGTCTTCTTTCTGTTGTGTGTGCATCACACTGGAGGAAGACCTAATTTTTTTTTAATCAACAGATATATACACCACATGCACTGCCCCCAAAGTTTTCCAAAGTTGCTTGGGCATCATAAACTGTGTAATGTATAGAAGTAATGTCTATGATGTCACCGATTTGTTACACAAATTTGAGGCCCATTGCCGACAGGGGCCATATTGTAAATGCTGAACTCAATTTAACATTGCTTTATATAGGATGAGGTAAAAAGGTGGGATTTTAGCCTTTTTGCAGATACCTACTCGGTGCATGCCTGTCAGTCATGTAAGCTATGCCCTTATATGGGCAAAGCTCATACATTTAATAATTTCAAAAATAACAAATTTCGCAAAAAAATTCTCCCTATACAATGTGTACCAATAGAAATAGAGCTATTCCCAAACTGTTTTTTTTTTTTTAACCATGTTGTAAAATGTCGATGTATATAGTTTCTGGTGTTTCTGCTTCCTAACTCAAGCAGACTCTTGAAGAAATGCATTTTTTAGCACTGCTTCCTAAGCTTCATACTTTAAGACCAAAGGTTGTTGATCACACCTAAGCCCTCACAATGTGGAGTCCAAAGACAAAAGAGACATTACTAATAGGCAAGAGGTGAGTCTCAGAAGGCAGGACATGACGTTAAAACCATGAACTGTGAAACAGTAAAAGCAAGAGTGTAATGTTTACAGCATATTGGCTGATGACAAAAAGAGGTATTATGGTAGTTTTTGCATTTTATAACCACAAAAATTGAAAAGGTTGAGCACTTATTGGTTTTTCTTCAGCCTGTATCTTCCAGGTTTTGATTGATTGGTTGGTATAAATGTCATTGCCCCTGCCTACCTCTGCTGGATTTTGCAGGGTATTTTGTTCCGTGTGTTTTTACATTAGCTCACCCAAACATCTAGCAGACATTTTTCTGAGTGTTGTAAGTAAAAATCTGAATAATAGCAGAGTAAATAGCAGCTGGCCCTGTGCATGTGAATCTTGTATTTTTTTCTTTTTAAGTTAAGAGACAAGCCATTGGCAATTTTGTACATCTCCTCTGTGGATCATTTCTGAGTGGTGTTACTCAGGGGACTGGCATGGCAAGAGGCCAATGTGTAGGACCTGGGATACTGAGGAGACAGACATGCTCCACTTCCCTGGAGTCTGGCTTGTAGAGTAGTAAACCTGGTTTGACTGCTGTAATTATAGAGAGGAGACGGTAATGAAACTATAGCTCTGCTCTGCTCTCCCCGTCAGCTACCCTCTGGTCATAATGCACATTCACCCACAATCATGTATAAATGCAGGCAGTTGCACACTTGCACTTGCTTGTACAATCTGTGATCATCATTTACATGCAGAACAGCTGCATGCCTCTGTGAAAGTGTGTGTGTGTGTGTGTATAAGTGTGTGTGTTTATGTGTGCACACGTGTTTCTGCCAGGTGGTTGGGAGCACTGGCAGGTGTTTGCTCTCGTGCTGGCAAATGCAGCTGGATTGTGCCACAGCTGTGCATGTATGACTATGTTAGTACTTGTGCGCGAGTGTGTGTGTGTGTGTGTGTGTGTGTGTGTGTGTGTGTGTGTGTGTGTGTGTGTGTGTGTGTGTGTGTGTGTGTGTGTGTGTGTGTGGCTTTGCACCTGGACACAGCTGGAGCGTGTGGTAACACAGTAGCTAATAGCAACCTATTTCCTTGCCAGACATTTAACATGAAGCGTATGCTCTGAGTTTGCTGGATGTTTTTCATTGCTTTTAAATTCCTTAATTTTCCTTTTTGAAGACCTCCCAAGTGCAGCACAAGGTATGGGTGTATTTGGTATTCTGCTTTCTAGCTTTTTCTCTGTTTTCCACCTTGTTTCACCTTCTACTTCACCCTGTTTTCTGCTGACACTTCTCACTGGGTGAAGAGAATGAAGACTCACTCTCACCTCGCTGTCAGGACAACTCGAGATGTCAGCTGGAGCCAAAACACCCCCCTGTAGTCGACTAAATATACTACACACACTCTTGCCCTACACTCAGCTTGCAGACAAACCACTGGCTCCAACCAACCAGGCGCTAGATACCATCACTCCTCCATCTGTCAGCCAACCAGAGGAGGGATAATGATTAGCATTGCTGGTGATCTTTGAGGAGCTTATTTTGGCTGAAGAAGACGTTCCCTCCTAAGATTACCCCCATCAGTATCCAACAGTCCTGGCCCCGACCCTCCCGCCCCCGCAAACATGCCGTCCAGCCACCTGGTCTCTCAAATACTCAGCTTGTCCTGCCAGCTCTGGGACAGCTGGGGAGAAGGAGACGGAGAGGGAGTTTTGGAAGGAGCCTCCTGTGAAGCTGAGAGCTGTGATACTTGAGGGAGAATGCAGTTCACAGACTGTACAGTAGCCCTGACACATGCAGTGCAATGTCGTCTCTACAGTTTATACCTGAGCAGCTGGTGACCAAATCACAACAAGCCTTCAAAGGGTAGAAAATTTGGTGTTTGTATGCACTTAAAGTAAATTTAGATGTTGTCATTCGGGGTCTAAAACTTGTCTGAAGTTGCTGTAGTCACCCAGAAAAGACCACAAACACTGAACCTGTTTATCTTTTTACACTTAGTGTTAGCGTTTCTCTGTTGGTCAAGTGCTCAGGTCTGCAGATGGTTACTGACAGTCATAGGGTTGAGTGTGGACTGTGGTTATTCATGTTTCATGGCAGATATTTTGAGGAGAGTTGTAGGTAGACGTGATTTCTGTTTAAAAGAAAAAAAATGCAGAGAGAAGAACTTTTACAACTGGATGTTTTAAACTGCTTTATGTGATAGATCATGAAGTACCTTGTGTCACACTCTTCAGCAACAAGTAGATATGAATAGTTATACATGGTGGATCTTCTTCCTGCTAAGATTCGGACTCAGATGACCCTAACATAGATTTCAGGACTGCAGTCAGAGGTGTCAAGAGTATTTACATTAATTACTCAAGTAGAAGTATAGATAATAGGGTTTTATAGACTTTTGTAGAAGTTGAAGTTTCAACTCAAGCTTTTTACTTAAGCAAAAGTGTAAAAGTACTGGTTTCAAAACTACTTCAAGTATAAGTAAAAGTAAAAGTAAAGTAAAAGTAACTTAATGGGGGGCATAAAGCTCAAAAGCTTGGGCTGTGCCACAGGGGCTTATAGGTCATATAGTTCATCCACCCTCCTGAATGTCTACAACGGACACCTTCATACAATGCTACATACGTCTGTTATGCCGTTGCTGAAGTGTGGTGTAATTTGTGTCGTGTGCAGGTGTGACGGACCCTGAAAATTGCCTGAAAATGTATGGAGTAGAAGTAAAAAGTTGGCCAGAAGGAAATGACTCAAGTAAAGTATAGATACCCAAATTTTGACTCAAGTAAGGTAACAGAGTATTTTTACTTAGTTACTTGACACCTCTGACAGCAGTAGATCACATCAAACCGTGTGGGCCGAGCTGATGTCAATCAAAATGTGATCAGCTTTGCTTCTCTAGTCTTCAAACAGTGTAACAGCAAACTGAGATGCTTTGTACTGTAAAGGTTATACTCATCGTATTTTACCATGATTTGGATGGATGCATAGTAAGACTAAACTAAATACCATGTGTGCTTTTCAATCAGGGGAGACAAGTAGAAAAAGAAACTTTTATTTATTGAACAAATACTGCGATGGTATGATTGGACAGAAGTTCTTTGGCGCCTGGACTCTGCAAGGAGATTCTTTGGGATCAGCAGATGTTTGCTCTAAGCTGCAGGAGTATAACCCCCCTCAGTCCAAATAGTGAGGGTTATGATGGCTTATGACTTTGATGAGACCATTGGTTTATGAGTGTTCGGCTGATGTATCTGCAAAACTGATAGGCTAATCTGCCAAAGAGGGTGAGAAGGACGCACTTGTTTAATTTCTTTGTATCAAGAAACTTGACAAATGTTCCCACCCCCATTGGCAGATTTGTTGTACCCTTTACAAACAATCAGACATCATTTTTTGTCTTTTAAAATATGAAATAATATTTTTTTGGACTTTCTGGGTTAATATGGCTAATATTGGCCCTCATTTTTCAATCCTGCATGGGAATGAGCTTACGGCAATGTTCACGTGTGGTTTATGGAACATGCGCTCCAGGGCCATCCAGGGCGTACGCCTGATCAGGTGTTGATAAACGTGACGACTGAAAACAATCGTAGTTTAAATAACATGCCCCTAAATATTCAAGGTTCAGCTGGCCAAACCCACGGAATTTAGGAGAGATGCATTACAGGAAAAAGGTAACTTCTCTGTCCTGGAGACGGACAATACCATAGCAACAGAGGTAGAGAGAAATGATGCCTTGTTGTTTGCCAGCCGGTAAAGAACAACAGTTTTTCTGTCTGAAAATGTTTTGCGCTCATATGATCTAATAATTCTCCTCCACAGACAGACTCCCCATGCTACACCACTGACATGAAACTTGCATACACAAACTCAGACCTGGTGTGAGATTTGAGCGTACCCGACGCCCTCGTTCAGATTGATAAATGCTGATTGTGCGCAGAAAGGAGCATACACCCATTTTTCAGGCGTACACATGTTTGATAAATGAGGGCCATTAAGTCTAATTGACACTTTTTCACAAAGAGTGAGATGTAAAAACTTGCTTTGAGTTCAAGTTTTTTGCAGCGCAGGAAGATGACTGGTTGACACAATGCTGTTGAGTTGCTAAAACCAGCTGAATCCCCAATGTTAGACCCAGACAGTGACTGCAAGAAGTGTTAGTGAACATGTGGAAAGTGGATGAATATGAAACTGTTTAAAATTGTGAAGGCAGAGTAAAGATTTGCTAATTAAACTTCATTTAGAGAACTTTGGTTGGACTTGAAACTATGGATGCCCCGATCCGATACACTGATCGGCATTGGCGCCTGTTGTGGCTGTTTTTGGAGGATCTGATCTTACACGATCTGGACCGATCCAGTATTCACGTTTTCAGCACCGTCACGCTTCACAGCTGCTATAAATCAAACCACGTGACAAACATGTCAGCTGTGTTGGACTACTTCTTTTTGGAAAGCAATGATTGTGAAACAGCATTGCAACATTTGTGAAGTGAGTGTTCCTCGAGGAGGTATCAACAGGGCACTTTAATACAACAAATATGATCTGTCATTTACAAGGTAATCACCCCATGGAGTAAGGGATTTATCAGAGAAAGGTATCAGTATTGGATCAGTATCGGCAAAACATATGAAAAAACTGAATCGGATCGGTAGTCAAAAAAATCTGTACCAGGACATCGCTACTTGAAAATAGATGTCTAAAAGTTTCACTTCAGCTACTTCAGTGTGCAGACTCTTCAAAACTTTTGTGATTCGGTCAAGTTAGTGACACAGAGCATTGCACAAAGTGGGTTATTTTACTTTGAGGGGGCTCAATTCAAGCCAGGCACCACAGACTTCAATAGAGATGCTCTGTCAGGCTAAGCACTGAGTCTGCAGGCACATAAACATGACATGCATGCACACACACACACACGCAGACACAGTCAGGAGCTACAGGGACTTTGTGAATAGTTTCCATGGGTGAGAGTCTCCCACAGTGACATGACCATCCTATGAGTCAGAAATAAACCGATACAGTTTCCCCATCTGTGTGGCAGATAGATACCACAGATACTTCCCCAAGGCCTGCCATCATTTATTTGTTACTTTTTTACCCGCTCTGCCTTTCAAGTATGCCATTTGCTCTGTTGAGATGGTATTAATAAAGGTTGTGTGTGGCTGTTTACCACTGCTTGTTATGTCTAAGACTTATTGAAAGCATGCATTACCTAATCCAAGGCTGTGAGGCTAACTGTAGGCTAGCGTGTGACCTGCCAACTTGGTCAGCGGCATTTCCCACATGAGCAACGGTTGTGTGCAATGTGGACCGATGTGCTAGTCACGGTTAATGTGCAGAGGCCACAGAGTGGTTAGCCACAGGAGTTGATGATCTCCTAACGCCTTGGGGTGCAGCTGCATGCTAACTTACTGACCCCAACGGGCCAGAGCATGGTCAACATTATCGGCAATAAAAGATTCGTAAAGCGTGAGGGAGAGGGATGTAAAAATGGAGTGTATCTTCAAAGATAGGCGCTGTTAAAAAAAAAAAAAAACATGGGTTGTTTCTTCAGACCACAGAGCTGAGGAGCTCTCAATGTTTTTATGTTCTCCTCTTCTACAGGGGGCTGCAAAAATAGCACTTGGCTTGAATTGAGTGTCAGAGGTCTCCTTTTCCCCTCCGTTTTTCTTCCCTTTGCTCTGTCTCGTGTCCATCTTTCCCCTTCTCTCCCATCACCTCCATCCTCCTCTTTGTATCCCTCGTCTTCCCCCTCTCCTCCCCTCTTTCGACCCCCCCTCCTTCATCTCTCCCTGTGGTATTAGCGGGGCCACATGTTGCTGGCCTCTCCTGGTGGTGTGAGCCCCATGGCAGGCCCTGGCTCCAGGCTGACGCGTAGCTCGGTGTTTGTGTGTGTGTGTTAGTCGCTGTTGTGTGTGCCGGCATGCCTAAGAGTGAGCGTGTGCGTGAATGTGTGTGTGTGTGAGGCCACTAACGTAGTAACCTGATAGCGGTGCGGCTGAGCGGTACAGAGTGGAGCAGTGCTGTGATTTATCCCGCGGGCCCAGCAGATGGCTGCAACAGGAGTTTGTTTAAGTTTGCTTCAGAGCCGGGCAAGCAGCCAGGAGCACAGAGAGGGCCTGCCAGAAAAATGTTCACTGACTCTGGATGCCTAACCACACTGCTCCCCCCTTCTCCTCTCCCTTCTGCCTCCCCCTAACCCCTCACAGCCCCCTCAGTCCAACACACACACAGAAACACACACACATGCACATGCTTTTGCAGACTTTCTGTCGCTACTCTCCTTTTACCCCTCTCTAATTTCTTTCTTTCCTCCCATCTGCTCCACACACATGCTTACATGCACAGGCACACACACGCACACACACACACACTCTCATCGGTTTGCACATGCTTCTTCGTTCTGTTGGCAACATCCCTGCTGCAGACATGACCTCACACCTCAGGAGGGGGCATTAAAGGCTGAGGAGATGTCCATTCTGGTTTGGGAGGGGGTCTTCTGAACACAACCATATGAACAACACTTTGCATGTCACACAGGAACAGTCCAGGAAGTCTTCAGGCGAGAAACACATGCAGAGGAGATATGTGCACACGGAGCAGATGAGTTACACAAGTTTTGAAGTCCATGCTTTAGTGATGACACATCTGTCTCATCACTCCAGGTCACCTATGAGGTGATAACTCTTGACCCACCTCTCCACACATCAGCCTAATGTCATTTACCTTATCTCACTCTTCTGTTTCTGGCTTTTCTCTCTTCTCTGTCTGTTCCTGCTCGTCACAAAGACCTTGGAAAGAAAGATTTGATCAAAATCAGATGAAGAAGCGGAGCTCAGGGAGGACATTAGACATGGTGAAGTGAGCAGAAGACTTTTTCATAAATCTGCACAATGAGAGCTCTTTTGTTGGGTACACAACATTTGGCCGGCTGCTTTCGTTTGCCATCAGCAGTTTTATGTTCTGTTCTTCTCGACTCAGCTCTCTGTTTGTTTGTTTTTTTGTTAGTTTTTATGCTTCATCAAACACATAATGCCACGCTAATCTTTGCTGTTTTCTACCTGTTCAGTGCTAATATTTTGATTCAAGACTCTCAGAAATGTTAAATAATTCCAATGTCCTAGGGAAGCAACTTTTGATTTGCTTAGCAAATCCATATTAGGTCATGTTCCCCCTGTGTTTTATTTATTTATTTACTTTTATATGGCTGTGTGACATTAAGAAAGTTGCATATCAATGGGTGTCACTATTAAACCCACCCATATCAGAAGAAAAAGAAAAATCCTGCTAACTGGCCAACTTTCAGGAAGAAAAACACACACATTTCCACCAAGCAGACCGGTTCGGTTCGTCTCGGTACAGCGCACATTTTGTGGCATTTCCACTGACTTATCCCAGGACAGATCCCCAAATAACCAAGACGAGCCATCCCACTTTTTGGGACCCTTTCGTATGGGTGTCAAACTGAACCGATCCGCTCTCGGAAGGTGGAGCAACACACTGCAGACTGTCGATTGGACAGCATAATCATCATTTACTGTGCAACAGCGGCTGCATTTCTCCTGGCGGCTCACAAACTCTGAAACAAAGCTTGATTGCATTTTGTATCAAAGAGCTACATGACAATCACAGCGAGGACGAAATGCTGCAAGTCTTCCATCTATGCTCTTTGTTTACTGTGTTGTGTTTTTCTTCTGCGTTGGATTTATCAGCGGGGTAAACTGTGTTGCGCTGCTACGGCGTCATGCTGTTATTTAACAGCTGCCGCTTCCAGCATCCAGCTTACACGTTGCTACCACAAGAAGGCACAGTTTTGCTGTGGAAACGCAAACGGGATCAGGCTTAACTGTGCCAAACCGTACTGTACTGAACCGAACCGGACTGTTTGGTGGAAACACAGCCTTAGACTTCTATGCTTGATAAAGGTCTATGACCGGACATTGCATTGAAGTATTTCTTTCTGGAAGTTGGCCAGTGTGCAGGGGTTTTTTTTCCTTCTGATATTTTTGGACTTTTTTCTCTTAATCCAATGCACCTGCCTGAGGAGTAGATGTGTGAAAATCTGTGCTGTTTTAAACTATTAACCCCTCAAAACTGATGCAGCAGGCACAGTGTGAACATACTGTATGTATAACGACACAGCCTGTTTCATTTTACTATATGACTCTGTCTTTTGGAACATATTCCTTTCCTTTAGCTACATAATCTTTTCACCCATCATGTCTCTTCCTTGCTTTCCATTTTTCATCAGTACATTCTAAATGTCAGGAAATCTACATGGTGATCGTCAGTAGTGGCTGATTTTGCCCTGTCGAGATAAACACTGTCCATCAAACAGCAGAGTGTGTCTGAGCTTAAGAAGTCACCTGTTGGACTGTCTGTTTAACTTCTATTTTAGCTTCTTTTGGTCAAATGCGAATAAAAATGTCTCCAATGTGGAAGTATGACATCATTTGGGAAGGATGTGAGACATATGGTTTGTCAGACATATTTATGTGACACTTGGAGAGTTTATTTTGAACATCAGTCATGGTATCAACCCTGGTTTTTGCAATCAGGGCTGTAATGGTATCTTACTGAGCAGTACCAACAGCTGTGTATATGACTGGTTATAAATAACTGAAAGGAGAGGACATCTTCCTGTTTTATATGAAGGATAGTATATGCATTTGAGTAACTGTATTTGCTATTCAGACCACTGTACTCAGTCTCAGTCTCTGTTTTTCCTTAAAAACAGCATCAGTCATTCTTCCAGACTGTGCTGTCTGCAGGTCAGACACACACGCCTGAATGTTATCTGAGTTGCTTAAGCTTCTAGGAGTTTGAAAAAGATAGGAGCGACATGTTTGACTTCCTGAAGGTATCACGATGTCGTCCTGCGTATTGTTTTGTTGTGATGCTAGAGTTGTGTAGTCAGGGGTGATAAGTGGGTCAAACTCATACGGCACGATCATCCAGGAGAACAGAGTTCAAACCCCATGTTTAACCAGTGGGAACTTCTCTTCGGGTGTTCAGTGCTTTAAAAGTTATTTGTCACACTTCTGTCGTATAACTTCAATGTTTTGTTATCTGTACATATCAACACAAGTAATGCTAAATAATGTTTGTTAATGTAAAATCTTCAATTAGCAGTTTTTTCTGCACCTTACTCAGTTTTTCAGTCACTCTGACTCAAACTAAAATGTTTTTCCTCAGTCAAACCTCGCACTCTTGGTGCTTGAACATCACCAAACTGGGGCTATTTTGCAACAGCATACAAGTGTTGTTGTTGCACATCCATAAGTCATTAAATCTGAAATATTTCTTGGCCTCAGTCTCTAACCAGATGTTCTGTATTCATTGATGGCTTGTCTCCTTTTCACTCTGAGAGACTAAAGGACATCTCTTATTAATTAGAGCTATCTTGGCTTTGAAACCCCTGCAGGTGCAGGACTGACTTCAGAGTGACACCTACGTATATAATCTTTCTTTGAAGCTTAGAGACACTGACCAGGCTCTTCTGTCAGAGGAGACAAGTGTAAGATTGTGGCACACACATAGTCACTCTGGGAAGGGGGGGCATGGTGATGTTGCACTTGTGTGTTTCCTTTGAAACATCACACATTGAGATACCTGGAAACACAATGTAAGACTTGGCATTTGTCTTCTCGATGAAACACACAATGTTCCCTTGCACACATTCATCAGATCACTTTGTAACAGCACAGAGAAGAGGTCTGTTCAGTGATCAGAAAGAAACTCGGCTCTATCTGATTTTCTTATTGGTCATCTGTAATTTGACTGACATACAACAACAGAGTGCTACTAGAGCTGGTTTCTATAGTGACAAAGTGTGATACCGACTCTTATTGAAGGTGCTGCCACAATCAACATATTGTCCCTGTGACGTGTCAGACCTTTCTGTGTGACATCTCTCTCCTGCTGCACAAACAACTTTTTGAAAAGCACTTCAAATGCAGACAAGCTTCACATCAAGCAAAGATGACAAAAAGAGGAGACGGGAAGGAGAGAGAATTCTTTATTAGGCTTCATATCTGCCTGCAGCGCTGCCCCTCGATACCCTGAGAGGCGAGGAAGTGGGAAGGTGAAAGGTCAGGTGGCTTAACAGCACGCTGATGAATATTTATTTTCACTTGGATGACACAAATTTGCCTCTGCCAGACTTTTTACTTTAAGTGTGTGTCTGTTATATAAACTCTGTGCATTATTTTTGCAGCTGAAGTGAGACACAAGCCTCCCTAACTCTATTTATTACAAATCTTTTAAAGTTACCAACAGTACCTGGATTTTTAAACTTTTGATATTGGTGCAACTTTCTGCTTAGTCTCCCTTTTCATTTTGTCCTAAGAATAAACTTTGACCCCTGCTAAAATCATCGACAAAAACAGGCCTACAGTATTTAGTTTTAGTTGTTCTGAATTTTAGTATCATAAGAAACTAGAAAAGCGCTCAGAGAGCACAGACCTCCACCAAGCATATTGTGATTGTCACGTAACACTTAAGTCCTACTTTAATGTTATACTCCCTTTCAGCAGACTGTCTGCTACAATTTGGTGTTAGTTGCAGGTTTTTACAATAATTTGTTTCCTGACAGTGTTGAAAATTATGATGATCCAGTACATATTTCATATTCTGGATCTTAGTATCCAGAATATTGCCAGGATCTAGATCGTACTTTAACATCTGTCAGAAATTATTGTGCCTTTGTCTTGTATTGTTTTGCAAAGCACTCTGACCATTTATCATGGAGTTATATACACATATGGGGAAAACGGCCCTATCTCACAATGACAAAAAAATCTTTAAAAAATATCCTGGATCCAGATGGTGATCCGGATCATATTCAAAATTAAATCACTTCTTCCTTATCTCATTTCAAAAATTTTCTGAAAATTTCATCAAGATCCATTTGTTAGTTTTTGAGTTATGTTGTTCACAGACAGACAAACTCTCCCAAAACAACTCCTTGGCGGATGTAATCATTTGACTCCCAAAGTCATCAACTTCAAGTCTCCTTGAATACTCTGCTGTTCAGCTGTATTTGTATCTAGACATGTTCAACAACCTTCTTATTAACACAAGTAATTAAAAAAAGAATCCCAACTATACCTTCCTTAAACCTGAATAAATGAAGCCATGAAAGTGAAAGTTAACCTCCAAACTCTGTTATTCCAATATGAAACTGTACACCCTTATAAGCCTATTACTTTGTGCTGTTGTTAAATTTTCATGACTAGATCTGTGAGATTCATCAAGCAGTCTTTGCGGTCTGTTACCCTGCATGTGTTTTTCAACTAAAATAACATTGAGTCATCTTTGATCTCCGGTCCAATGCAGCTCAGATCCAGTCCACCGCCGATCAATGAATCCAATGTGACAATCGTCAAAAAACACATGGCGCTCTGTTGACTGTGGACTCTGCTGAGATTGACGTCCATAAGATCTTATTACCCATGTCCTCACTGTCCTGAGTGTGTGATCATACTGTGCGTAGTCCAGACCAGATGGAGGATTTGGTTTTGGTCCACCTGTTGGTTTTGCCTGAGGAGAGCAGTGAGCGTGGTTATTTCTTCAAACCAGACCCTCAGACAGACTGACGCTGGCCCAGGCTTGATCAGACACTGTTTGACTTCCACCCAATACAGAACATGTGTCCTCAGAGCTGGATGCATCGCAGGCCTTGGACGGGCTCCCACAATGCAGCAGCTCCACAGGTGTCAGAGCTGTTAGCTGTGTGAGAGACGGACACACATGTGCGAGTGTTTTGCGTTTCGAGCATCTTGAGTGTGCGTATCTGTCAGTGCAGATCAAAGCCTGGTGTGTTTTGCTTCAGTGGGCTGAGTCAGAGCTGATGGAGTCTGAGCTGCTTTTATGGAGTGTTGCTGAGCCGGTCTCTGGGCTGTGAGCCTGAGTACGGACTGCTGTGGTCCTGTTGGGTCTCTGTGAAAGGCTGTTAAAGCTGAGTGACAGCCCCCGCTTTACAAGCTGCTATACATCAACCTGTGGACCTGCTGCAGCCTGTGGGAACACAGACACTCCTGGGTTTCAGCATGTGTTTGTGTAAGTGTGTGAGTGAACGTGTAGTGGGGGTCGCTGTGAAGCAGAAACAGAGTCTGCTGCTGCTGAGTGATAAGCCCTGCTGACCTTGTAACCCCAAGCTTGCTGTGATGAGGTCAGCGAGTGTTGCACGCAGCCAAATGTTTGCTGTTGTCAGATCATAAGGAGGAGGATCTGTCCAACTAGCAGAAATGAAAATCAGCAAACCTCTGTTATCATTGAGGTTTGAAGGAAACGATCAGCATTGTGGTAAAGAAATGTTTATTTGAATTGATCACTCTCCATAGACTCTAAAAATGCGCTTTAAGAATACATAAAAAAAAAACAATTAGACAGTGCAAAAAATGCACTTAACATGTGGTGTTTTATTTTTTATGATATGGCAAAATCTTTGAAATTACATAACTTTAATACTGAGAGTTTATTATCTTGATGATGTGTTGTGGGGCTGCCTTTAGCTTAAGTCCCTGTTGTTAACATACAATTGTGAAACATACTTCACCCCATCTCTGGGACGGTTTTTTGGGGGGTTCCCAAAGTTTTGCTGCCAATGTCCTCCAAAATAGTGGTGCTGGGGACTGTCGACCCCCTGCTGTGTGAATAAACTAAAGGTCAATCCAAAACAGAAACAAACTAACAAACACATTAAGCCTAAAATTCCTAATCAAGCTGACCTGTAAAGTAAAAGACCATTAATGTTGACATTTTGCTGTATGTCCTAAAGTAATCTGCTGCTGCTTCATCTCTGGGCTCTTCTGGCAACAATGAAATACGAAAAACAGATAAAATATATTTTTCAAGTTCAGTGCCAATTTTGGTTATTTTAGGGCTGTCAAAATTAAAGCATTAATCAGATTAATCTCATCGTCAAGTTTAATCTGATTAAAAATTTTAACTCATTTAACTCCTCTGCTGTGCGTAATGACTCAAAATACCTGAAATGTCACTGGCAACTCATTTTGGGCAGTTTGTTCACCTAGATTTAAGTACAACATTAACAAAAAGCATAATAGTTGACCAACATAAAGTAACATGCATACACTGCAGGAAGGAGTTTTCTTTTCTGCTTCGGGGTCTTTAGCGAGTCTACCTTGGATAATTTGACACAGTCACCGAATGGGCTGCAACAAACTTGGGACCTATTAATACTGTTGAGGACTTGGTCTTTACAAAGGTTTTCCAGGTTGCCTCTGAAGATGCATTGTACGAGGCTCCATCAAGAAACACAAAGTTTTTTGTTATCATGAACTGTTAAAGGTGTTTTAATTAATTAACATGTTAAGTTCAAAAATATTCCCTCCTTTCTTGAGTCTGTTTGCTTATGAAAAATAATTGAAACGTGATTAAAATCCACATCAACACTAAGCTTAATCTGGTTCAATATATGAATGGTTTGACAGCACCACTCAAAATAATATTCAAGCCAATTGTAGTGTTTCAGTAGATAAATTCTATTTATAGACTTTAAGTCTAAGGTAAATGAGTGATAAATCACAATTAATCTCAGAATAGACTACTTGATTACTTGATAAATGTTTTCAATCACTTGACAGCACTAGTTTATATCTTTAGAATAATAGCTGAAATATGAAATTTAACCCAGTTTTGATTTTGGAAGGCATCGTACGACCCCCACTTTGGGTCCATTGGTTTATTTATATGTGATCAGGTTGTGTTGCCTTGTCTGTTGACAATCCATCACTGTTGTTATTGGGATTTGTCCAGTCAGAGTCAAGCCTGGTATGTTTTCCACAAGCCTCCAGGCCACTGACCAATTATTTGTCCAAACTTGGTTTGTGTGAATAGGAGGTACAGGTGAGAGCAGGGTGCTGTGTGTGGTATCACCCTGAGGTAAATATTAGGAAAAGGTCCGTCTTTGATCAGCTGATTCAGTTTGAGGCCGAGGATCAACTTCCCCTTAGAGAGGAGTGTTTGAACAGTGGGTCTGTCCAAAGTATTGTGCACGAAATAGGTCAGTTTTTCTATTATATAAAATTCAGAACAGAAGATCTTGTGAGTGTGTTTGTCTGTGTGTTTGTGTCTTTGTTTACCTGAAACTAAATTACCCAGCACTTTGCCTCTGACATCTCCTCCATCACGTCCTCCCTCTGCCCCCTGTGGCACCTGGGGTCTGCTCAGTCTCAGTCAGATGCTCTCTGAGCATTAGAAGTTATTCTGGTGGGAAGTTGTTGTTCCAGTAACTGTTGGCTCTCCTGCTCTAAACACTTTTATTGGACAATTAAACACATTTTAATGCCAGACAATGTTTGGACTAGCTTGACAATGACTTTCTTTTTGTATCCAATAAGCAACTGGCAGGAGCTGCTGTAAACAGAACCTCAAGCAGAGCTGCCAAGAGTCCCTGTTCTCACTTTTGATCTCTCTATCTTTGTCTTTCTCTCAGTTTCTCATTCTTCCTCCTCCTCCGCATTCTTCACCTCCTCTGTCTCCCTCTCAGCAAAGAGCGGGCCAATGTTTTCTGGCGCAGATGCTGCTTCTTTATTTTTCCTCTAGAGGAGTCAGATTTATGGGCCCAATGATTATTTTTATAACTAATTTTAGTTTTCATTACTTATCTGTTAACATTAGCAGTGTGGCCTTTTTCCAAGTTCAGTGGTGAAAGGTAGTCAGCACTGTGCACAAATGTGTTTGTGTGTGTGTGTGTGTGTGTGTGTGTGTGTGTGTGTGTGTGTGTGTGTGTGTGTGTGTTTGTGTGTGTGTGTGTGTGTGTGTGTGTTTGTGTGTGTGTGTGTGTGTGTGTGTGTGTGTCTGTGTGTGTCTGTGTGTGTGTGCAACCCCAGCACAGATGTTCCAAAGGGTTTTCAGCTAGTAGTTCTCTCCCTCTCCCCGTGCAGAAAAAAGGGAAGTGTCTAATAAAAGGCGGGTGTGTGTGAGTCGCAGTGAGTCATACACACACACGCACAGAGAGAGAGAGAGCAAATCT
Organism: Halichoeres trimaculatus; assembly: GCF_033239565.1. Lineage (NCBI taxonomy): Eukaryota > Metazoa > Chordata > Actinopteri > Labriformes > Labridae > Halichoeres > Halichoeres trimaculatus. Next base: position 29,390,208 of record NW_027437181.1, read on the forward strand.
GCCTCCCTCGATCTCCCTCAGATCGAGGGAGAGTGAGGGAGCGAGGCAGGAAGCAGGGAGGGAGGCTGTGCCAAGCTGGAGCTGAATTCCTGCCAAGAGTCTACTTGTTTGCTCGTCTGGCTGGAGCCAGAGGCTGACCTTATTAGCTGGGAGGGCAGCCGTCTTATTAAAACACATCTGGCGCTCAGGGAGCTCAAATAGTCCTCATATTGTCTTCCTGCTTGCTCCTGACCTTGCGTTACCTAGCAGGAATGCTGACAAGGGCTTCACGCATCTGTTGAGAGTTTCACCAGGGTCTCCCCCTCCCCTCCATCCCTCCCTATCCCCCTCCCTTCCTTTCCACCCTTGCTGTCTATGCTGGCGCCTGCACGGTAGCTCTGTGGGACCTGTTTTTCTTCCTCCCCCCGTTTTTCCTTTTCCCTCCCACCTTTTTCCACACACCGCCCCTCAACACCGCCGCCACTCTCCGGCGGAGCGTCCATGAGTGCCCCCCACGGAGAGGCACTTTTTTTTCCCTCTGCCAGGTTGCTGTGTAGATACAATTATTCCTGTGTGTATTTGTTTTATGAGGGGCTGTAACCTGGTCCTGTTTAAATAGCTCTTTGCTGGTTATTTTAAAGTGTGAACGGTGCCGCGTCCTGGGGCGGCTAGCAAAGCTTTATTGTCTGTTTTGGGAGGGGGGCTGTTTTATGGTAGGTACAGTTTCTTACAAGGCAGGAGCTGTAGAAAGAGACACACACACTCAAGCTTTTAAAGTGAAAAATCATAAATAGAGCCCTGTACTCACCTGGTACTTGTGTGCTGCACTGACTCTACACACATCAGACAATGCACCCTCAGTTTGCTTTGTGGAAAAATGACAGTAAAGCATGTTTTTTTGTCTGTGTGAGATGCTCATTGTTGGTGCTCTTTCTTGCTGATCCTTGCAGCAGCAGAGGTCTAGGGGGAGTGTGGCTCAGTGGCCTGGAAAGAACACTATCATTACCAGACTTAACACCTGTAAGTACCTGTAAGCTGCCACAGATGGAAGTGAAGTGATCCACTTAACAAACCACTGTTACAGTCACTGAGTTTCTCTTGCACTCATGTAGCAGCTTACCTTACACTCTCACTCATTTATCTGTGCCCCAAATCACTTACTGCTATCAATTCCATTATAATCACATCGAGCTACACTCATCTTGCTAGTAGATGGACCCCCTTTTGCCTTCAGAACTGCCTTAATCCTTCATGACATAGATTCAAAAAGATACTGGAAACATTCCTCTGAGAGTTTGCTCCTTATTGACATGATAGCATCACACAGTTGCTGCAGATTTGTCGGCTGAACATTCATGATGAGAATCTCCCGTTCCACGACATCCCAAAGGTGCTCTATTGGATTGAGATCTGGGGACTGTGGAGGACATCTGAGTACAGTGAACTCATTGTCATGTTGAAGAAACCAGTCTGAGATGATTCCAGCTTTATGACATGGAGCGTTATCCTGCTGGAAGTAGCCATCAGAAGATGGGTACACTGTGCTCATAAAGGGATGGACATGGTCAGCAACAATACTCAGGTAGGCTGTGGACTTTAAACCATGCTCAGTTGGTACTAAGGGGCCCAAAGTGAGCCAAGAAAATTTCCCCCACACCATTACACCAGCAGCAGCAGCCTGAACCGTTGATACAAGGCAGGATGGATCCATACTTTCATGTTGTTGACGCCAAATTCTGACCCTACCATCCGAATGTGGAGCAGAAATCCAGACTCATCAGACCAGGCAACGTTTTTCCAATCTTCTATTGTCCAGTTTTGATGAGCCTGTGTGAATTGTAGCCTCAGTTTCCTGTTCTTAGCTGACAGGAGGGTCACCCGGTGTGGTCTTCTGCTGCTGTAGCCCATCTGCCTCATGGTTGGACGTGTTGTGTGTTCAGAGATGCTCTTCTGCAGACCTCTGTTGTAACCAGTGGTTATTTGAGTTACTGTTGCCTTTCTATCAGCTCCAACCAGTCTGTCCATTCTCCTCTGACCTCTGGCATCAACAAGGCATTTTGTCCCACAGAACTGCTGCTCTCTGGATATTTTCTCTTTTTGGGACCATTCTCTGTAAACCCTAGAGATGGATGTGGGTTAAAATCCCAGTAGATCAGCAGTTCCTGAAATACTCAGACCAGCCCGTCTGGCACCAACAACCATGCCACGTTCAAAGTCACTTAAATCACCTTTCTTCCCCATTCTGATGCTCGGTTTGAACTGCAGCAGATCATCTTGACCATGTCTACATGCCTAAATGCATTGAAATGCTGCCATGTGATTGGCTGATTAGAAATTTGCGCTAACGAGCAGTTGGACAGGTGTGCCTTATAAAGTGGCCAGTGTGTATATATACAATGCAGAGCATTCCTTGGTGCAACAGGAGGTTTATATGAATCATCATGCATTTGCCCAGGATTATAAAAAAAGCAGACAAAATGGCTAGAGTAGTGTTCAGAAAGTGTTTTATACCTTGCAGATGTTCCCATCTTCAGGATCTTTAGGTTTGACTCCCTCTTTGGTGAGTAGTGAGTGAACAAGTGAAGGATTCATGACACAACCTTTTAACTCAAGCCCTCAAAAGTTATGGAGCTATTACTTTTAATTTCCATTTGTGCCGCTCCGTTGGCCTCTGACATCTCAGCACCCTCTTGTTTCAGTGTGGAAAACCAGCCCACCAAGTCCCCAAATATCACAACCATACTCCCCAAGCTGCATGTTCTCCCCTTCTTCCTTGTTTCCTCCCTCCTCCTTTTGTCTCAGAGGGGAAGAAAAAAAAACAAATGGGTTTAAAAAACGAGAGGGACAGGGAGGTGAGGGTCGGCTTGTTGATATTTCTTTGCGGTGAGCGGCGGTTGTGAAATCACAGGAGATTACAAAACCTTTCAATAGATGGACATGAGCAATATCAGTTTCCATGAGGGAACAATGTGTGTTTACAGTGACAAACTCACTGCTCGTGTGTGTGTGTGTGTCTGTAAGAGCTGTGCTGAACATCTGTTTGCTGAAAGAGTCTGGACTCACTCACAGCATCACTCACTCCCTTCCTCCCTCTTTCTCTTTCCTCTCTTTTCATCCTCTGGACATCTTGCCTCTCTTCTTCATCTGTTTGGCGTGTGTGAGCAAAATCTGTCCTTTTTGTACACCATGTAGCTTTTGTGTGTTTCTGTGTAGTCTCTCCACACCCTTCAGCTCTGACTGTGCTTGTCTTCACTTTGCTCTCCCACTGACTGTCTCCGTCTCAGCGTAACACCACCACTAGTGATGTGTCATCCTCCAACACAACGTATGCTCCCCCCCTCCAGTGATTCACTCCAGATACGTGTGCGTCTTTAACTTCTTTACTTATCTCATCTCTCCGTTTGGGTTCCACCAAGTGCCACGATGACTCACGTCTTTGCTGTGTGGATGTGCATAAGTTTGTTTCCTTCTGATGCGGAGCAGAGCATCTGCATTTGGTTTGCACTCACACACTAACACACACACATGTATGGGTATACTTCCTTGTTCCATCACCTCAGTTCACTCATGTTTTGCAGAAGCTCCGTCAGGCTCCACTCTGATTGGCTGCCAGCACGTCTTGTGATTCCAACATCACCCTGAAAGTGCACCACTGACAGGGATTTGTGCTACCCTGGGGTTGATAAACACACACACACAAAGACATGAACATGACCTCTGACAACAAGAAAGAAATGAAGTGTTGCCTCTAAAGATTAGAGCTCTTGACCACCAGCTCTTTAATGTCCCATTGAACACACACAGCATGGCTCCGTGCAGAGGCCATCCACTCACCTTTGCACCTTTAGATTGGTCGGTCCAGGCTTCTGAACTGGATTTTTAAGTCTTCAACTCTGCTCTCTGAAACAGTGTTAAGCATACTGTATTAGAAGGGTTTTTGTGTGTGTGCATGAGTGTGTAACAAGGCAGAGCTGTGATGAGCCATGGGGAACGGCTCTCTTTGTAGTGGGCAGGGAAGTAAAGGAATGTCAGGAATCTCCCCAGAGGATGCTGGGTCTGTCCGGTCAACTCTCCCTCTGACTCTTTGTGTCTCTCCTTCACATGTTCATTGTGCACGTGTGTGGCTGCACATGCATGAGCGAAGAAGTGTGTTCAAAGATTTTTGCCAATTAAGTTATTTAACAGCTTGGTAACATAAAATAGAGATTTTACCAGAAGTCGTGTGTGTGTGTGTGTGTGTGTGTGTGTGTGTCAGTCAGGCTGTAAGGTGTGGGGTTCTCTTCCTCCTCCTTTGATAGAATAAATAGCAGGGCTTCCTGTCTCTGCTCTTTGACCCTTCCTGTTGTCCCCCTCAGTGGAGGGCAGACAAGACACATCCACACCTCTTGAACTGTCTCTGACTTTTACATATTTTCAATTCTTCAGCCGTTTAACTTTTTCTTGAAATGTTAGCGTCTAAAATTCATATTGAAACAGGGCAAATTGAGAGAAATTTCTAAATTCAAACAAGTAAGCTATCGAAGTAAGAAACCAATATATATATATATATATATATATATATATATATATATATATATATATATATATATATATATATATATATATATATATATATATGAATGTATGGCCTAAAGTGTTGACCTTAAACATTGTTTTGATTTTTTTATGTAAATTGCAAATGTTAAATTAGTTTCTGTGCTGGAAAAATGAAATCATGTCAGCAGAAGTGATGCATTTACAAAAAAGTTTAACTTGATGACCTGCTATTAGAAACACCTGTCATATAAATGAAATAATAGGAGGCCTTGTCAGGGTGTGAATCTTAGGATTGGACCGATCATTTCATTTCGTTTTTTTGACTAAAAGTGCTGCATTAAAATGAAATCTTACCTCTTGAGGCACAGCCCACTCTACCAAGATAGCATCTGCAGCTAATGCTAAATTAGCGCTGCTGGAAAAACAGGAGCCAATGAGCCTGTCAAAGCAGCCTCGTAGTTTAGTGTTAATACAGGAACTGTCATCTAGTCTGCAAAGACTTGACACCATTAAACACCATGAAAAGTAGGGCTTTTGTTTGTCTACGTGATAAAAATACTGAGTTTGGGGTTTGTGGCTCCACGCATATTTCATGTTATTTCACTTACAGTTGTATGGAGCTCCACAAAAAAACAAACAAAAAAACCAAACGAAAGTTAGAATAATGCAGATCCAGTTTGGCATAACTTGTGATGCATGGACGTCAAAGGACGGCCAGTTTGAATACAGAAGCTTGTTATTCCCAAGACGAGCCCAGCATAAATACATTACACAGGGGGAAAACTGCTCCTGTAACATTTCAGTTGTTTGGATGAAGACTCATAAAAGCAGGTCAGTTTACAACCCTTGTTAAAGGGTTTCATTGTGTTAAATCCCATTTATTTCAACAATAATGAGTTTAGTGTGTATGATAATAAAGAGTTGTTCAGTCACAGGTGATGCTCACCCCCTGTAAAAACAGCATCAGAAGTTATTAAAAAAAAAAAAAGATGTGTCATACTTCCCTCCTTTTAAGAGATTTATCTCCTTTTCTGACGGAAGAAGAATCAGATATGTATGTAATTAAACCTCAGCGGCTGGACCGGACGTGTGTGTCTGTGAGTTTGTGTGTGTGTGTGTGTCCAGTTCCTCAGCCTGGGAACAGCTGTTCAGAGCAGCTCTGGCCACACACACATGGGTCTGATTAGCACTTGGTGACTCCCTCCCCCCTGGCCTCCCCGTTCACCTCCCTCCCCCTTTCAGTGGGGGCCGCGGCATGCTGGCGGCACCAATAATTTTAATGCCTAGTCTGAGTCCGCCAGGAGCACAGGCATGTGTGTGCTCACCCACACACACACAGCCGCAGACTCCTGCCAAAAGAGGGAGCACGGAGCTCTCACGCTTTGATCTGCTCTTTTCCTTTTCCCTCCCCTTCCCCTTTCTCCCTTTCTCTCTCTGGTTACCCCTGACCTTCTCCTCTCTTCTCCTCCTCCCAGTCCAGCACAGATGTTCTACCTTTACAAGTTCAGAGTTGACGTGTGGGGGTCTTCATGTCCTGTACTGCTGTACACTAATCCCCTTGTAAATATTATATATCGCTCTCGCCTCTTCTCCTCCTCCCTTCCTCCTGGTCTTTTTCTCTGTCAGATCCTTCCATCAATCAGCCTGCCTTTTTGTCTCAATGAGACAATTTAAAGTCATCATTAAAACTTAATTTTTTAACACTATCTGTCCTTCTCCTTTTTCTAAGCAAACATTTCTCTCTGTTCTCTCTGATGCTGGAGGAAATGTCACTCTGAAACCGATTCCACATGTGACGGATAACAGAGGAGGAGGGCGATAACTCACAGAGGGAGATACGTGTGAGAATCAGAGAAGGTGCAGAGGGAAAGGCTGTAGGAAAGGTTGAGGTGTTAAGTCAGGGGAGGGGGAGGTGAGACAGGAGGATGAGGAGGGGGGGGTGGAGGAAGAAACAAAAGGCAGTGAGAGGAGGGTGCCCACCATGACTCATCAATCTGGCTCCATTTACTGTAGAGTCTCAGTTTATGTGTGTTAGTGTGTGTGTGTATAAGGAAAGAAAACATGTGCCAAGCAACCTTGGCATTAAAATTTGGGTAGGGTGAAGTGTGTGTCAAGTAAAACTGTGTGTTGTGCTATATACAAATAAAAAAGGAAATAAACACATCAGTGATTGTTAAACCTATTCAAGAATACAGGTGTGGTTTTTGGATGTGACGTTTATCTTGTTCTCTAGTTCTGAGCTGTTTTTCATCGATGCTCTACAACCCTTATGTCTTTGCTTGTGCTCAGGAAGTGCTGTGCTACCATCAGATATCTTATTAGAGGATAGGTTGGGTCCTTGTGGCTGACTCCAGAGATCTAAACCACCGGCGTCTGCTGTCAGTCTTTGATTTGTTCCAAGTGTCTGCAGGCTGGATGAACTTCCTGTTTTGGCTCTCTGCGTGCTGGAGACGGCTTGTCTTTCCTCATGATGTGTTGTGGGATTTACAAGTCATATTTTTTATTACTCAAGTTGGTGAAAGTCAAAATTGGCCCCTTAATTTTTTTTACCAGGTCAGTATTTGTGGTTAGTGGTTATCATGCAATGTGACAACGATGCAGATTAAGCAATTCTATCATCAGCCACCAGATGGTGTCAGTGCTCCACTCAGGACAGGCCTAAACGCTGGACAAAGGCAAAGGTGGAGATCCCCCACTTTATCAAACACAAAGACACAGCGAGAGCAAACACACAGAGAGGATGCAGTCACGTCTTTGTGTCATGTTTACAGCAGACAGAATATAATTTCTGCAGCTTATATGAATGCATACATCTTTATTTGCATGGTTATTTGTGTGTGCAAATATTAGCTCCCTTGTGCAACAGTTAATGTCATTCTGCACCACCGGGTGGCTTGGAAAGTGTGCATGAATGTATGTGCGGTTTTGAGGGAAGGGGATATGAGGCAGCTGTTTAAATGCTTTCTACAGTAATTGCTGTTGTGTGTGTGCGAGTGTGTGTATATGCAAGTGTGAGTGTGTGTGGTGTATGGTGTCATCACTCGGGGCTGTGTTGTGGTAGACTTTCGGCTCCACACACCAGGCGAGCCTGTAATTACTCAAGCCAACGCTCATACACAGTGTATGCTCGTAGAGTCTGTGGTCCCCTCCTCTCCCCCTCTCCCTCCTCTAAACTCTTCCTCTTAGATTCTCAGTGTAGTCCCTGCCCTGGTTTGGTTATCATATCTATCTCCAGCCAGTTCACCCCCCTCCACACAAACACGCACGCACACCTACACATACCCAGACACACACTCAGAATGAGATATCGTAATGTGCTGGCTTCTCTGACCAGCCTGACTCAGCCGACCAGCCACTTACACATGACTCTGTTTAGACACACACGTTTGAAGCAGAGAGAAAACACATACCAGACAGGCTTTCAAAACGTCCTGTCAGCATCTTGAATGAATATGTGTGTGTGGACCAGCTGTGGTCCACTGCAGCCAAACCTGGGATTTCAGCTAGCTGCTCCCTTGACCTTTGACCTCAAAGACTCGTCTCTGTGTATTGTAGTCTCTATAGCCAACATGATTACATGCATGAAATACTGGTTACTAGATCATACCAGCAGGAGTCTGCTTGTTTGCATATCAGTGTGTGTGTGTGTTTGTGTGTGTGTTTGTGTGGCAGTGTTCTTATGTACTTAGCGCCAGTCGTCATCAGAGGACAAGAGGCTAAGCCACATCTCTAACCAGTTTAAGAGCCTCCCTATCTCTGCTCACACAGACTGGGTTGCTGGGCACACATACACACACACCGCACACATACACAACCATGAGCACACACTTGCGACAGAACCCCACGCACTTGCAGGGATATACACAAGGAACAAACACAAGTACAAGCAAGCTGTGCATGCACACATGCTTATGCTCTCCATTCATGTTTATTTCGTCCCTCTGCTTTTCCTTTCACACACACACACACACACACACACACACACACACACACACACACACACACACACACACACACGCACACACACACACACACACACACACACACAGATTCCCTCTCCCAGCGTGGCTAAACTAGATTAGTGTGTATAAAGGCTCATAATCCCTGCTGCCTCCCCAGCAGGCAGAGAGGAGCCTGTCCTCCAAATTAGGTTGGCCTCTCTGGGTGATGAGTGGCTGCCAGCAAGGGTCCACTTTATTTGTGCATGTGTGTGTTTGTGTGTGTGTGTGTGTGTGTGTGTGTGTGTGTGTGTGTGTGTGTGCGTGTGTGTGTGTGTGTGTGTGTGTGTGTGTGCATGTGTGTGTGTGTGTGTGTGTTTACATTTATGCATATTTCCAGTTGCTGTGTCACTTGTCCACTCATAAATATCCTCCAAAGAAAGGACATGAAGATGGTACCATGATGCCGGTGTCACAGTGTGTGATTAACTTGTTTAATATCAAATGACAAAGTTGACAGATGACTGTACAAAAAACAATCAAGGTCTAAACCTAACTGTAGGATTTGCTTGTTAAAGGGTTGTCCGTATGTTACATTCACCTGACTCTAGACTTCTTCAGAGGTTTCAGAGGTGTTATCTTTTGTTGCAGAGATCCTAAAATGAACCAAAGCACCAAACTAACCTGATTATAAGATGTTCCATCACTTGAAATACAGCTGAAACATTGAAAACAGTGAAAACATTTTGTATTTAGGGTTTAGTTCTGTAATAAATCTGAATATTAGTTACAACAGACAGCACCAATTATCTGCAAAGCGAGTCTAGCCCTCATGACTGAGGCCGGCTGTGACTCACTGCTTCGGTGCCAGAAAGATGAAAAACTGAGTGAAGTGCTAAACTCAGATGCACAAAAATAAGTAAATTTAACTAAAACTAATGCAGTTCATACACAGGGTCACAGGGTGCAATGTCAGATGATGGTGGGATCTCAGAGTGGGACTGTAGGTCTGTGTGTGTCTGCCAACAGATCTGTGGTATGCCTGTTAGCAGACCTTGTGTCCCAAAGATTTCACTTTAAATTTTGTATGAATGCTGAAAATATGCATTTGACCACATTTTGGTCCATTTAAATTTAATAACTTGGTTTCAGAAGACTGACGTTTGATATAATTGGTTAATATTGGCTGTCAAAGTTGTTCTATTTATAATTTAGAGGCAAGAATTGGCCTTCACGCTTTCTTTTCCTAGGATTTTGTCTTGCAAAGGGGGTTCATGTTGCACTGAGGGGGTTTTATACCCTAAATGTAAGAATGTTGATTTGTTCAAATTAAGCAGCAACCTCCAGTGTAAAAAACTAAAGCCAATGCAGAAATGTAAACAACTGCAGCTCATCCACTGTCCCCTTCCTTGTTAAAGCTCCTAGTGTCCACTTTAAAACAAAAAATAAACAAGTTTACAAACTGGTACAAAAGGTGTGTTCATCTCTTTGATTTATTTATTTATTATTATTTAATATATTTTGTAACTCTGAAGTTGTTTGGTAAGAGTAATTGAGGGTTGGTAACAGGTAGCATTTCAGAAACAAAAGAAACCAAAGGATGACGTCAATGACACTATGCCCCCCTGCCTGCCCCCCCCCCCTTTTTTTTTGTACAATAAATCATTCAAACATAACTTTAAGCACTTTTTAAGACTTGTTGCACCCAGTCACTGCACATGGAAAAATCTGAAAGCAACACTAAATAAAATACTAATTTTATTGAAGCATATACTTGCAATGCAGAAACTACTTTTAATATGATTATAAACTCACAATGAAGGGGAATGAAAAACAGCGTAAACAACTTTTGAGCAAATGTAATTCTACAGCTCGTTGGTTTTGCTTCTTCACGCTTTTCATGTTCTGTTAATTCTGTTGCCCAACCTGTGTGTGTATGGGTTTGTGTTTTCGTAACCTGTCATTTTGAATTTGTTGTAAGCTGATTAAGTGAAGTTTAAAACCTTGAAGCAGGGGATCATTTGACCTTTTGAACTTGGATTGATGTGACGTCCAGAAAAGTTATGTAACGGCATAATAAACCTGCTCACTGGGACAGGAGACAGACTGAGCTGCTGAATGTGGGTAGCTGGGTTGCACAGATGTGTTAGTGTACTAGCCAGTGCACCCCCTTTATTACTGTGCCACATGTTTAAGCAGAGATGCATCTGTTTAGCCAATGTCAAAGTTTCTTGACTTACTTGACTTACTGATCTTGCCTAATCCAGCTCCAGTCTTTTTGAAAAAGTGTTTGTCCTCCTCCTAGAGCTTATCATGGTGGTTCAGCAGGCTCCATGCTAAGGCTGTGCTGGCTGTGGGCTGCACTCTTTGGGGTCTTTAGTGCGCTAATAGTGGAGGGTCCACGGGGAAGCTCAGTAATTGGTCTTTATTTATGCTGAGTGAAGGCTATGATTAACTAATATTACCCCAGAGTCTATCTACATGCACACATTAACACACACTCACTCTCTCTCTCTCTCTCACACACACACACACACACACACACACACACATACAGATCCATCCTACATAAAGCGTGTGGTGGGGAGATCAGATGGAGAACTGTGTATTGAGCTAATCCCTGGTGTCAGGCTGGAGGCTATGTGAAGTCACTGATAGGCTGTTGAAAAACATAATTCACTGTATGGTGCACAAGAGGAAGAGGAACTTTACGGATTTAAAGTTTAAACAATATAACAAATCATGAGTCCATACTGTGTTTATTATATCTGCATACAGATTGCTCATTTTTACAGTTTGCTCTGTCAGAATGTTACTGAACTGCCGTGAGTCTGTGTACATACATGTTGTTTTCCTCATGCTGCAGCTAATGAGCTGAGGGCACCAAGGCCATGCTTTGTCTTTCTGAAGAGACAGACGGCAAGCGGGGAAAGTGGTGCGTGTTGGGCTGCAGCCTACACACATGGAGGCACCACGCGTCATTCATGTTGAGGTCTCCTGTTGCATGATGTATCTGTGTGTGTGTGTGTGTGTGGGGGACCATGCTCGTGTGTTCCCCACTGCTGCCGTGCTCTCTTGTGTGTTTACTCGTAGCGTAGAAATTGAACACTGGCCTGTAACCAGAGCTGCAGTGAGAGGATCACAACAACAGTGTTCCCTCATTATGGCTGCAGCAGATCACCTTTACCTCCAGTGTTTGTGATGATGGTTACCCCTCTGCAGCAGTGTGTGTGGATCCAGACAAAGAGGTCTTAATGTGTGTGTGTGTGTGTGTGTGTGTGTGTGTGTGTGTGTGTGTGTGTGTGTGTGTGTGTGTGTGTGTGTGTGTGTGTGTGTGTGCTTCTGAAAGCTTTTTCATTGAGCTCTTTTGGCTCACATGTAACCATGCCATTCTTAGAGGTGGATGAGTGACATGTCAGGAGCTCCTAAATTTTTTTTCTTTTCACATACATAGTTGAACACAAACCACTGAAATGACTTAACTGGGAACACTTGTTTATTCAAAAATTTGCTCATAGCTCTCATGCATGTTTTTATTGACATAAAGTTCATGTCCCTGAAAAAAACCACTTAACTGTTTATCTCTTGTCAAGAGTGTTCTCTGCTTCTCGCCCAATCACATCAGGGAAAGGCTTCAACCCTTGTGACCAAAACACAATCTGTAGTGAATAAAATGACAGATGTGCAGACCATACAGGTAGACTTGTAGTCAATACCGCCTCAGCAAGAGATGGGTACCAAATTACATATTTTTATAGGTACCGACCAAATTCTGTCAAAAAGTACCGGACTGATTCATGTAAAATCAAAAGGTATCATGTTTAGGTACCTAAATGCATCCTTGTGAATGTAAGCGAGTGGAAGAGGTAGGCGATTTTCCATGCTGGACATGAACACAGCATTGCAAGGTTATATACTGAGAAATAAATATGTTAAATTGATTTTTTTTTTACATTTTATTATTAAACAAATTGATGTTTTTCACCACATGAACACAAAAAAGTACTGAAAATTGGTACCGTTGAGTACCGGTATCGATTCCCAGGTACCAGGCATTGGTACCGTATCATTTCAAATGTGAAAGGTACCCATTCCTAGCCTCAGCTGAGACCAAGATACTACCAAGATCTGAGGTGAACAAGACCAAGACCGAGAGCAAAAAACTAAAATCAAACCAGTGTCAGAGTTAACATAACACCATAATCTGCATAAGTTATAGAGAAAATGCACCATACTGGGGTTTAGCTGCACATTATAAATTTTTCGTCAATACATTTAATTAGTGTTGATAAAGTCAACTAAGGCTATGTCCAAACAGCGCCAGGTATCTGAGAAGCAGCACATAATTTTTTATGTTAAGTCCTGTCATCCACATGAAACCTCATTTGTACATCACTGAAAATGAGGTTTCCTAAAACTCCAGCCAAAGTGAAAATTTTGGAAAACTCCAGTTTCATGATATCGTACGTCGAGAAACAGAGTTTTTTGGTGTCCAGACGCCACAGCTGATTGACAGGGACTCATTCTGATTGGCTGGCACAGGTTTCACACTGCCAAATATGGGTTTGGTGCATTGGATTTGCAAATGAAGAATGAGGGGGAAGTATTTGTTTTTGAAAATACTCAGCTACATGTGCACAAGACCTGAGAGAGCTTCTGATTTTACCGTTAGTGAAGGAGCAGAGGCAACAGTTTGGTTTGTAAACCTGTGTGCAAACTTCCATCACAGTCTGATATTTTTTGAGATATTTCAGCTTTGATCAAAGGAAAACAGATCATTAGACTCGCTGTGCTTTTCTAACGCTCATTTATAGCATTTATTATCAGTTCAAGTTTTACAGACCTTATGCACTTTCTTGTTGTGTATTTCCATTTAATACATTACAACCATAAGTATCAAAGGAGCCCCAGTATATGCAAGCAATGCTTGATTTGTTAAGAAATGTAAATCTTTGAGAATATTTATGAAACCAGCTCTGAGTCATGATTGAAGTGTATTTTCTCCCTGAGCTGCTGCTGTTGTTCTCCAGGCAGACGTTTAACAGGAACTCAAGTTAGGTACACATCAGTTTAATCTGCTCCCAGCTGATTCACGATATTGAATTAGGATAACTTGGCCTCCCCCCTCCCCTCCTCTTCCTCTCTCTTGTTGTTCTCTTGTTGTTTCTTTGTGTTACCCCCCCCCCCCCCCCCCCCCCCCCCCCCCCCCCCCCCCACACACACACACACACACACACACACTTTATATGGCTCAGTAATGAGACAGTGACAGATTACCCAAACCTCTCCCCCTCTCCCTCCTCTCACACAGAGACCGAGGTTTGCTATGAGCGTCAGTTTGTCAGGGCTGTGTGTAGATGTGTGAGTTATGTTTGAAGTGTGTAATCCTGTGAGCTCAGGTGACAGGGCTGTGATATGGTTCATGTGCTACAGATTCTGTTTCTAATCCTGCATCTGACATTTAGTGCCAATTTGTGTGCGAGTTGGCAGGTAGACCGAAATGAGAATTAACATCAGTGGGGATCTGTACCACCCTCAGGGAATAATACCATCATGTATGTATGTAATCAAAATAAAGTGATCGTTGTTACTGCGTCATTCTGGGCTGATTTTCATTAGCTTCTTCATCTATTAGAGACACAGTCTAATGCTGTGACTGTGCTCAGCACTTTGTGGTTAAACAGCCAGGACAAAAGTTGATTGTTACATTTCTTTATTAACAAAAATAAACAGAGTCATAGCTGATATAACCATTAAGAATTAATCAAAATAATCTTATACACCAGAAAAAGATATGATCAGATTTAATGAATAAATGCAAAGTAAAGTTTGGTGGTTAGGCCCCATCAAGTGTTAAGCAAAATAATCAATGCAGAGGGTACGATGGGGTTATGAATTATGAATATCCCCCGATGGAGTCTAGACACTGGTGGTGGTGGTGGAGGTGAGTGAAGGCTGAATCTCAAAGATTTGGTGAGGACTGCTGGGCTGAAGAGCAGAACTGAGCGATGGAGACTAGAGGTGCACAGGGAGGAGGAGTGTCGCGATGTGATCCTCAAAGACAGCTGACAAGCAGAAGAGACGGCTTTTAAACTTTGACAGCTATGATTGGCTTACGATTGAAGCGGTGACGATGTGATTGGATAGAGGGCTGATACGCCCCTGGTCAGCTGATAGAGAGAAGCGGGAATGAGTGAGTGAAGGAAACTTAAGAGCGTGTGCACACAGACTGTCGTCCTAACTGAACTTTCGCTTAACTTCATTCATTTATAATCTTAGAAAGGATAATCTCACATAAAAGTCTATTTGAAGACTAATTTTTGAAAATTCTGAGCTCAATTTAACTTCAGGCAGGTAAGAGTGAGGCAAAGATATGAGTTGAGATGGACGCCGTGTCTCCTCACTAACCAGTACAGTGTGCTGCCTGTTAGCCAAGACTACCACACCCTTACATAGACAAAAATCATAAGTTTACCATCATTGGGGAAAAAAAAACATAGCCAATACAGTGTGTGCCGATAAAGCAATAACCTTTTCATATGGAAACTGTTTTTTAAACCAGGCTGTAAACAAGTTTGTTTTTGCTGTAATAATCGTTTATTTTGACTTAGTGTGTATGTGGTTTCTGCTGCTTTTGCAACCAGCCTCAAGCAGACACTTGATAAACTGCAGCTTCAGTAAGGGTTTCATGTTTTAAGACCACGGGTTACCACCTGTAATTTACACAGTTAAGGGCAAATAATATTTTGGCAGAGGAGGGTTGAGGTCCCTTTGAGGTACTTCATGGGAGCATATACAGTAGAGTACTCATTTCCATCCCTACTTCCTGCAAATTTTACATTGGAGGAAATTTAAGTGTCATTTAAATCTTAGTCTGCTCATTCTCGCTAAAAACAGAGCGGTTTCCTCTGACCCTAAAAAAAAAAAAGAATCATCAGATTTACACATAATCTTTTCACTTTTGATATCTCTGTTACATTCAGGTACATGTTTTTAAAGGAGAAACTATGGTTTGTGTCAGATGTGTAGTGAACTGTAAAAGTCTTGTACCTGTTGTATATTTTACTTCCTGTCTCAAGAGTCAGAGCAGGACATTCAGTAATGATAGCTCAGTGTCTGGCTTGAAACTGGTTCTGTTAAGCTCCATACTTCCAAAACCTACTTGCTCGGTACCAGGCTGTCACAAATATCCAGGGTAAAGGCTGTGAGACTTAACTTTACTGTTATTGGTGTTGCAGGTTTGACTACTCTGTTCCACCTGTGCGTTCAGTTTCATTTCAGGTTAAAATCTGAAGAAAGTTTTCACAACAGAACGATTGAAAACAAAGCACAGCCGTGATCTATGAAGGGGAAACAGGTTTATTTCAACTGTGAGGTGTAATTGTGAACACAGCATGCAGCAAATCTTCAGAATACACACATAGAGGCGAGGAAGCTTTCTTTGTAAAGCACATTTCATGCACTGAGAGGAATCAAAGTGCTGTACAGATGAACAGAATAATAAAAGATACAGCAATACAATTAAAAGAGGCAGGAGTGAAAGATTTGGATGGACTAAAATAAAACAGTATCGCACTGTTCTGCTGTATAAACAGCCAGTGTTCAGATACCAGAGGTGAAATAGGAGAAAATTCTTGTTTAAGTAACCTGTGTTCAGGAGTCCACTCCATCTTTCTTTGACTTTCGGAATTCATTTCTTATTCACCATACTTTCATATTGGTTCGCCAACTTATCAAAATATGTGGTTAACTTACACTCACACATGCACTCTACCCTCCACCCTCCCCACCCCTGGTTCTGGTCTCTAAGTGGTCCACTCCGCCCCCCTGGCTCAGTGCTGTGTCTGTGTCTCAGAGCGCACATTCATTACCTAATCTTCCTCTATGTTTAATTTACAGCCTTGGCTGCTGCTGCCATATGCTCCCTTTGTCTTTGAACTACACACACACACACACACACACACACACACACACACACACACACACACACACACACACACACACACACACATAGGGACATACACTGCTCTGTGAAGCTTTGCCTCAACCTTCAGCATCAGAAAAAAAGCAAAACAAAAACAAACATGCCAGAGTAGCCTGCACACACACCCCTTTAGGACCACTCAACCTAACAAGCTTGTCTCACACTCACAGGGTGTGAGTGTGTGTGTCTGATTATGTCTCGGCGTGTGGAGACAGATTGACCAGTTTCAGGTGAGACACCTTTATACAGGTGGACTCTGTATATTTTTAACACCTTTTTTTCTTGTGTCCATTTTATTAGTTATCTTTTCCTCACCTGTGTGTTTCAGTGTGTGTTCGATATTCAAGGCGTGTTTCTGTTTGCATCCTGAGCGTACCTGTTGCTTGTGTTTTCCTCCCCCTCGTCTCACTGTTTTGCACTTTCCCGGCCTCATACATTCTGGTGTGTTTTTCTGTATCTGTGCTCAGGGTGAGACTGAGTGAGGATTGCAGACTGTGTGCTCATCCAGGGGCAGCTAATGCAGTGTCACTGTGAAATATAAATGGGCTGAGAGCAGCCAAGCTGTAGATGAGCACTTGCGGGTCTTTTTTACGCACAGTGCTGCTGCGGTGTGAAGAGCCCCTATCCTTACTCATTTTCATGGCTCTGCAGACCCGCTATTGACTTAAAGTGCAGCCATGCAACTAGCTACTCTGGTGCATTTGGGAGATATAATGAGCTCCAGCGACGGGAATTTAAATACAGTGGAGTGGTGAGGGCACGAGATGAGAGAGGGTGACACAAGTGGAGGACAGAGAGAAAGAGGGAGAGCTTGTTTCCTGTTTGCTTTGCACAGGACGAGAGCGAGCTGCTGAGTTGTTCTGCTCTCACTTCGTCCCAAAGCCGCCACTCTTTTTTATTTTTTTCCCTTCTCCACAGCCGTCTCTCTTTCACAAGCTACTTCCCTTGCTCTGCCGGCCAGAAAGGCATGTTTTGGAATGACGTACTCACACAGCGAGACACTTTGAGTGAGGGTGTGTGTGTGAGAGACGCACACAGAAAGAGAGTTTGTGGTTAGCAGGGCTTTCTCTCTGGCTCCAGAGGCCCTGGCCAAGTAAGCGGTGAGGTTTGGCTCCTTCCTCGCAACACTGAACACACACTCTCAGAAACACACACACAGTCTCTCATTCGCTGTCCCATCCACCCTCTCCTCTCTCATTCTTTCTCTCTTTTGCACTGACCCATCAAACAAATATCCCTTTTTACTTTACCTACAGTTTGCCCACCCTCTTTGCCGTCTTGTCCCCGGCCCAGGATGCAGATCACAGCTCATTTTTAAACGCCACTCTGTGTCCTAGGATAAACCCTTCTCCTGTTACATTACACCTCTACACAACCAGACGCTTTCTCCCTTCTTTCTCTCCTCGTGCATCCCCGTCTATTTCTCACACACACACACACACACACACACACACACACACACACACACACACACACACACACACACACACACACACACACACACACAGATACACACACACACAAAGAGTTCCTCCCAGTGCTTAACGAGACAAAGAGCCATTGATCTTGCAGGGAGTACAAGGAGTTAGCAGTGATCGATCTTGTTAAGCCCGTAGACAAACTCTCACAAGGATTGGAAGAGAGGGATTGTGGGATGATGAAGAAAATGAGTTAAAGAGAGAAGGAGAGAGATAGAGAGCAGGGAGATAAGTTTAGAGCACAAAGCACACAGGTCCAGATTGGGATGACTGAAGGTGGGCTGCACTGCGGAGGGCGGAGACTTAAAGAGATTTTAGAGAGATTGTGGTGGAGGTGTTACATTGAGGTCTGTGTCTTAAGGTCTGCATGTGAGCCAGTTGTTCATGTTAAAGAATCGTTGATGTAGATAGAATAGAATAGAATAGAATAGAATAGAATAGAACAGAACAGAACAGAAAATACTTTATTTATCCCCGAGGGGAAATTCAGGAGGAGTCACAGCAGCAATCAAAAAAACAAAAGTAAGAAGTGTACAGAAAGTGCAAAAAGGTCCATAAGAAAATAGATGCTGACAGCTTGTCCATCATTGTCCAGTTCAGCCAGCCTCCACCTCCACAGGGTCCAGGACTGAGCTTCTTCAGTCATGCTCCATCTCTGTCTCCTGCATCCTGTCTGCTCACAGCAGGTGAAGTTCTTCCAATGTGGTGTTGGTGTCTGATGTTAGCTCCGTCAGCCATGTCTATGAATAGCATGATGCTACTCTGCCTTCTGGTATTCCCTCTGTTGCTGGGTTAGCACAGCTAGCTCGTCCATCTTATTGAAGATAGATCTTACGTTCCCAATAACAATGGATGGAAGGACAGGTCCATGTCGTCACTTCTTAGCTCACACCTGAGAACCAGCATGTCGTCCTCACCTCTAGGGATGGGTACTGAATTAGGTACTTTTTTAGGTACCAACCAAATTCTGTCAAAAGTTCTGGGTACTGATTCATGTAAGATTGAAAGGTACCATGTTTAGATCCCTAAATGCATTCTTGTGACTGTGAGGGAGTGGAAGAGTAGGCAAGTTTTCATGCTGGACATGAACACAACATTGCAAGGTTATATATTGAAGAATGAATAGGTCAAATTGAAAAAAAAAAAGAGATTTTGTTATTAAACAAATTGGTATATTTTACCACATAAACACAAAAAAGTACCGAAAATTGGTACTGTTGAGTACTGATACCGATTGCCAGGTACCGGGCATCAAACTGTATCATTTCAAATGTAAAAGGTACCCATCCCTACTCACCTCCTTCTCCTAACCTTGTGGGAAGACATCAGGCCTTGCACTAGTTAGCATTGACATGCTACAGACTGCTAATAGACGATTTCACATTTAAACAATGCAGCCATGGTTAAATGTAGGATCTCCAGACAGCTGTCTGAAGCAGTCTCTTCTCTAAATCTCAAGCACAAACTAGTTACTTACACCCTTAAAAATCTCTAAAATTAGTTGAAAATCAAATTGTGGACCAAGCATTGTGATTGTTCTGAGTTTAGTTAATTGCTCCATCCCTAGCTGTGGAGTGTGTGTCTAAAGGCTGAGGTTTGGGAGTCAATTCCTCAGAGAACTGTGATTGTTCTGCTGATCAAGGCTGCTGTATGAAGGGATCACAATCTTCTCCTCTTTCAAACTCTTCATCTCTCCGTCTCTCAGTCACTGTCTCTCTGTTGTCAGTTTCAGTACTGCTTGTCATCCTGCGACAGAGAGCACACAAGTCATCGGTGAGAGGAGCCTTTAGAGGAAGCCGTTTTCTTATGAGCAGACACAAAAACACATGAAGCCGGCGCCGTTTAAAAAGACATCACACTTCCCAAGACAGCCTGTGGAGAAACAGAAAGAAACGAGAGAGGGGGTGGTGGAGGTGGAGGTGAGGGATGAGTGAAGATGCGACATCATACCACACAGAGTCAAACAGAAACAAAGCAGCTCACATGTTTCAGTCTCTTTTCTTTCTCCCCTTTAAAGCATCCTTTTTTTCTTTTTGTTTATACTACAAGTATAGCGCCCTGATCTGTGGGGATGTGGGGGGTTTCTCTGAGTCATCCACCCTGACTCTTTCACCCCTTCACTGAGTGTCTGTGACAGACAGAAAGGAGCACAGGGACATATGGTATGAGGTCAGATGATTGCAGTCGGGTTAGTGAAATGTGTTATCTCCTTATTGTGGCTTGGCACTGCGCTCCAGAAGCAGTTTGGAGCTGGTGATTAGCAGCAGCATGCTGCACCTCCATGAAGCAGAAGCTGGCAGGCAGCGAGGCCCATGGAGACAGAGTTCTGCCCAGGCCAGGGCCCACCGACTGGCCTGGGGTTTGGAAACCAGCCCCTTTCTCACCACGGGGAACTTCCACAGTTACTGGTGCACAGCTGGGCTCAAGATCACTGGCACTGCAACCCGTGCGTGTGTGTGTGTGTGTGTGTGTGTGTGTGTGTGTGTGTGTGTGTGTGTGTGTGTGTGTGTGTGTGTGTGTGTGTGTGTGTGTGTGTGTGTGTGTGTGTGTGTGTGTGTGTGTGAGAGAGAGAGAGAGGGATCTACAAACATACATTCTCTATGGGAGCCTGGCAAACATATCCCTGTTGATAAAGTGGAGTGAGAGTAGCCTGACTTTTGTAGGTTAACTTTTTTTTTGCATGTACCAGACAAGCAAACTCTAGGGTGAGAAAGCTCAAACAATAAAAGTCTAAAAGTAAGCATTGGACTTCAGCAAGTATTGTTTAAGGGCTTTCACCAATGCCAGTCAGTGTAAAGCAGCTCTACTGTTGCAGGATATATAATGCTGATATTATGTTTAAGGATGCTACAATGCAATTTTGGTATCAGTCTAAGACAGACTTTCATTCTCTCTTTTTGTTGACAACAAACAACCATGTGCCGCTACTATATTAACACTGGTAGGTCTGTTATTTTTTGTTGACAGAGCTAAAATAGCATAAAGGAAGATACCTACAGTGACTCCGCAGTTTGGAGCTATTTCTAGCTAGTGTCACTAACAACTCAGACGGTATCTTACAGTATTTGCAGGTTTAAGTCCTTCTGCTGAGGTTTACACTTAAACCATAACTCAAAGAGGTATTAGAAATGTGCTCCCCACAAATTTACATTCCCATTAAATGGTAGCACAGACCGTTACCTCCGCCAATGAGGTTGTGTTTTTGGGAGAGTTTGTCTGTTTGTTTGTTAGTTTGTCTGTGAACAACGTAACGTAACGTAACGTAACGTAACGTAACGTAACGTAACGTAACGTAACGTAACGTAACGTAACGTAACGTAACGTAACGTAACGTAACGTAACGTAACGTAACGTAACGTAACGTAACAAAGTAAGAAACAGATCTTGATGAAATTTTCAGAAAATGTTCAAAATGGGATAAGGAGGAAGTGATTTCATTTTGGAGGCGATCTGGATCACAGTCTGGATCCAGGATTTTTTTTTAAAAGGATTCTTTATCATTGTGACACAGGGCTGTTTTCACCATATGTGTATATAACTCCACGAGAAATGGATTGCTTTGCAAAACAACACAAGACAAGGTCACCATAATTTCTGACAGATGTAAAAGTACGATCCAGATCATGGAAATATTCTGGATACTGAAACCCAGACTATGAAATATGCACTGGGTAATCATGATTTTAAACACTATCAGGTAACAAATTATCGTACAAACCTGCATCTAACACCAAATTGTAGCAGACAGTCTGCTGAAAGGGAGTATAACATTAAAGTAGGACTAAAGTGTTGCATAACAATCACAATATGCTTGGTGGAGGTCTACGCTCTCTGAGTGCTTTTTAGTTTAAGTATGTTTCTAGCTTGGTTTCTAAAGTAAGAAAAGCCTGGACTTGCCAACTTAATTCTCAGTCTCACCTGGGTATGAATTAATAAAGAAAGTATCAGGTGACAGTTTGGGCAGCTCCAGATCCCAGATATCAGAGCTTGAGAAATGAAGTTCACAAATGAGCAAAGATAGTAAACATCTGAGAAACATTTTTTTTCCTGTTTTTCTTTAATAAATTTCTGCCTCTTCACTTTCCCTTTGATTTAATTTAATTTGATTTAATTTGATATCAGTGGCTGTCTGTTGATTTGTTATCATCAAGTCACTCTGACTATAGTGATGATAAATGTTCGAGCATTAAACACGTCTGAATGCTTTGCATGTGCACACAGACACAGCAAAGTCTGTGCAGCTAATACACACACACACAGACACACACACACACACACACACACACACACACACACACACACACACACACACACACACACACACACACACACACACACACACACACACACACACACTCTAATGATGAATCCATCATGGCCCCTGCGTCCCATTCTGCCAGCTGCTCAGTGCACTGCTACTACGTCTGCCTTGTTGCTAGGATACATACACACTCGGGGAGTAGCTCACCCCTTGTCATACACATTCTGTTTGTACCCATACGTTGCCAAGGTGCCACTGAGTGCACACACACACACATTAAATTCTTGTGGTCCCAAAATCAGGAGGAACGGACCTGATTGTACTGACAGAATCAGGTATGTTGTGTTTTCTTCCACCAGAGGAGCCGTTCGTCGTCTTTGCAGACACTTTTAATCAGGGGTCTTTAATTTGGAGCCACACTGAGTTCATAATCATTTTAATTGATTTCAAGGTTTAGGAGTCATTAAGCTGCTTCTCTTGCCTGCTGTTAGGGGGCAGCATGGAGAGCACATTCTCAGTTCACGTGTACCATCAGAGGGCGCTATGTGTCTGTTTACCTCTGCCGTTGTAATGTAGCATCACTTCCTCTCCCTCACTGAGTGTACCTCCTCTCCTCTCTCTTTACCTCTCTGCTTGGCTCCCCCTCTGTTGTCTTTTTATCTCCTCCTAAGCCTGCCTCTCTGCTCATCCCCCTCCTCCTCCCTGCCTCCCTCTTGGTCCCCTCCCTGCTTTTCCTTTCATCCTCACCTGCCTCTCTACTCACCCTCTCCTCACTTCTCCTCTAGTCCCTTGCATCACTGCCAAATCTTGCCCTCTCGCCTATTTCGCATCCTCCCCTTCTTTCCCCCCTCCTTCCTTGCATTCCCGCAGCAACAGCAGATGAGATTCCCCTTTTACAGAGCCTCCTTCTGCTGCCTCCCTTCATCTCCTCCTCCTCCTCCTTTCCTCCCTCTCTTGCTGCATGCATTCATCGCTCTTGCCCCTCAGGGCTTTGTTCTGCCTTAATCAGGAGCTTAAGTGTTGCATTCTCACCCAGACAATGCCTGCCATTCAGTCTGGGCCTGTGTAAATAGGTGTGCCCTGTAAGTGTGCCAGTGGGCAAGCCATGCCAGCCTCACTGTGGTGGTGATCAGCCATAGCCCCCAGCTAGCAGGAGGCACTGCTCTGCACACACACACACTCTCACACACAAACACTTACAGAAACACACAAACCAGCAGCAGCAGGAGGTGGAAGAGCACAAACTAACTGAAGGCTGTCTTTGAAGTGCTGCCATACAAAAACATGGACGGCCAAAGCAGCACACACACAACCCCGGCTCACATATGCACATGGGCACAAACACTCGTCCTCACATGGAGAGCATGGGAGAAAGATTCTTTTCATTATCAGCCATTTGCCACCTGTCTTTGCTTGGACACTTCCTCTTTATCTCATCTCCTCTTTCCTGACTCGCACTCCTGACTTATTTGTACTTCCTTGTGTTGTGTTCGCTAACTTCTCAGAAAAGTGACCAGAGGGTTATGTGTGAAGCGGCTGCAGGACACCAGCCGCCTGTTTCTCTGCCACCTGGCATGCTCTTTCTAGGAGGCACTGCAGGCCTCCACCCAGCTGGATGATGCTTGCTGTCAGACTGGCATGTCACGAGTAGTGGAGCCAGCTTCCTCACAGCACCCGACCATCTGTCTGCATCCACAACAGCACTATACCTGCAGAAAGACAGAGGCTGAAAGACACAGTCTACGTCAGCGATTGGAGAAGAAACGCTCGAATCTAAGCGCGGTTTATGTGGAAAAGAAGCTCAGAGATGCACATTTACATGGCCTTTGACTGCACATTTACATGCACTTCCAATGTGGAAAAAAGAGAAAGACAGAAGATGAAAGAAAAAGGGGAGGACATGCAAACACTAAGTAGGCAGACAGCAAGTGACAAATAAAAGAAAAAAAGTGAGCGCACACTCGCCCGTGCTATCTATCCTCCTCAGATGGCCATTTGGGCTTGTTAATCTATCGCCTGGTAACAGAGACAGCCTATCAACAACAGCCACGCCCCTCTGCACATGCTCATAGAGAGGGGCTCATTTGGATCTTTGAAGGGAAAACGTGCACGCGGCGCCGAAACACATGCACACGCACTCACACTTGCACGCACACACGCACACACAAAAACTCCCCACAAATCCTGGCCTGTCATTGCTCTCCATTGTTTGGCTGCGGTTGCTTTCTCCTGGTGTGACTGCCAGCAGATGGCTAGCACTGAGCTGTCAGAGTCAGCCTGGGGCCCACACACAGGCACACATACACACACACACACACACACACACACACACACACACACACACACACACACACACACACAAACACACACACACACACACACACACACACACACACACACACACACACACACACACACACAAAGAGAGGAGCACTCACTCATACAAAGAGTGTCTTATTGCACACTGAACATATGCACAGTGTCCACAGAATGGCGCTCATACTGGCTCTCTAACCGTCCTCTGTGTCTGCTTATAGTATGTATACTCTGTGATGCACTCTTATGCTATGCACACACACTTGTACACACACAAGCTCCTGATAGACTGTGCAGAGGCTGAGCTACAGGTGCCCCTCACGACCCCTCTCACTGTAATGACTGTGTAATCTCATGAAAGAGCCGCCTCGATGCATTAGCATGTGTAAAGGCTATTGTGTTTGTGCCTGTGTGTGCCTGCGCATAAGTAACTGTTTTGAGTCTTGCCTCTGCCACCATCCTGCACATCTTTGTGTGTAAGCATGTGTGAGTGCGTGTTTCAAAGAGGTGTGTAGACGAAGAAGCAGGTGTCAGCCTAATGGAGTGTGTCAGAGCAGTGTAAAAGCAGCTGCTGCCGCCCAGGGGTCATCCGGGGTCGCCCAGAGTTGAAAGGTCAGGGTCGGGGTGAGGAGTCAGCAGTAGCTACATGGCATTCCTGCACTCACTAATCATAGCACTGATGAATGGCTGCAAAGTGGCAGCTGGTAGACACGAGGCCTGTGTGTGTGTGTGTGTGTGTGTGTGTGTGTGTGTGTGTGTGTGTGTGTGTGTGTGTGTGTGTGTGTGTGCAGAGATGCAGAGAGGTGGGAGAAGAAAGACGGATGAAAAAAAGGAAGAGGGGAGCTATACATTGCAACTAATCTCACACACACATTCACACAGGCAGGCCGAGTGAGTATTGACTGAGCAGGGCTGTGATCCTGAAGGAGCCGTACATCAGAGAAGACAAGCACAACAACACAAGCTTTTGTCAACGTCTGGAGCTCCACACATATGCACAAAGGCTTAACGCACACCCAAAGGCGCACACACTCATGCACTCACACACACATTTGTTGTGTCTGCAGAAAACTGGGACTAATGACAGGCTTTGTGTTGTGTGTGCTCACTCAGCTGCCCCCTGGACACACTTTACCCACCCAGCAGAAAACGGCCCTTTGTGCCGCCCTTCCTCTCTCTGTCTCTCTTTTCCTCCCTCCTTCTCTCCTTCTCTCCTTCTCTCTATCTTGTTCCTGCTGTCTCCCCATTTTCTCGGCCCTCTGGAGAATAGAGTTGTTTTGCTGTGCTCTGCTTTACACACTATATTACCTGCTGTATATATTTTCCAGAGGCCTGACAACAGAGATATGAATGCAGTGGTGTTTTTTTGGCTGACACCAGCCTTTCACATTTACCGGCAAATGGAGCAATAAAGTGGATACATAAAAAGATGACGTTTTGATACAAACATAGTTAATATTGAAGATGTTTGTATTTGTGGTGCACCTTTGATATGTCTGATAAATCACAGGTTGCATCAGACTGAGTTTTACTACCTCTGTTTACTTTAGCTTGACAGAAATCCATGAGGAATATTTTAGGACATAACTAATAATACAGTGATACATTGTTTCTGTGTCAGGACCAAAACTTTAAAGTGATTTCTTATCATTGGAACTTTTACTGTCTAACACATGTTTGAGCCCTGTTTGTAATGTTTGTACAAGGAGTCACCTGAGGTCATTCAAGTGAGAATGAGAGTAGTGTTCAAGCACAGATACATGCAGTGTTCATGTTTGGTTAAGGGGATCTGGTTGACCAATTACATTTTTGGGTTCATCAATCGATTCATGCAAAACTTTACAGGTGTATACTTTATCATTCTTATTATAACTGACAGCATTTACCTTCAATGTTCCAATCTTACTTATTGAAAATCATTGAAAAATACCTGTGAAACAATACCATTTTTATGTTTATCTTAAACAACCATTAAAGTGTTCTGAGTTTTAGGTCTCAGAGCAAAAAGCAACAATGGCCAGCTGTCAGACCTTCCCAGAGGTATATAAGGTCAGTTTCATATGTAAGGATGGGCCGATCACTGATCACCGATCGCTGATCCCCCCAAAATTAAGGAAATTGGCACAAATTGATTGGTCAGTGCATGTCTAATTTATACTCAAGTTAATTTGCCTATGTGATATATATATATATATATATATATATATATATATATATATATATATATATATATATATATATATATATATATATATATATATATATATATATATATATATATATATATATATAGTATTTAGTTTCAGTTTCTCTTCTACATGTTTACATGTGCTCCTCTCAATCATGTAGTTCCCATAACTATCTGGATAGATAGATAGAACTTTGTCTCTTCTGCAGTAAAAACAGAAATTTATCTTTGACACGGCTCCAAGTACAAATTTAAACACACACACAAACACAAGCTTTGAAAACTGGAAATGTATTGATTTTCATTTCATCTAATTTCGTTAATGTGTGAGAGGCAGTGTGTTTGTAAGACCAAATGTGTGATATGGCTCTCTGTAGTACCACAGTAATTTTTGTGGCTCTTGGTCTCTGACTGGTTGGCCGCCCCTGTTCTACCTGGAAGCACCCCTGAAATCGATAGTTTTAATCTGCAATTTTAACAATTTGTAAATCGTGATTTTTTAATCAAAAAATGTATTTTTCAGAAATTAATATTTCAATTTGGACTTTGTTTATAAGCTGGGTTGGAAAAAAAGTTACGACTTTTCTCCAGCAGAGGGTGAAATGTTTTTCTTCGACTTTCTTATATGATGTCAGATCCCATGAATATATCTTATTAAATGATACACATGTGATGTGTCAGTTTAGTTTACTTTAGTTTAGCTTTGTTAAGTTCAAGTTATGTGGTGCTTTTGGGGGAAAATATGGCTCCTGGTACATTCTCTAGAGATCATCATTGTCATACAACTTTTTCTCATGGCCTGGTGTTAAAAAAGCAAACTGATAACAGCAAAATTGGAAATAAAGAAGAATTGCAATATAAGTTGAATCGGCATCCAAAAAATAGAAAAAGTTGAATCGGGAGAGAAGCATATTGTTCCATCCCTAGTATTTATGGCTGGCATGAATATTTTTACCATCAAACCAGGGTGTGTGTTAGTGCATAAAACTCAAACACACTGAATGCTAACATGCATACATGCTTCTTTCTTCTTCCTCTATCCCTGCCTTTGATTTTTACAGCCTCTCCGTCTCCATCAATCTGTTAATCTGCCCGTCCACTTATCCCTCCTCCTGATTTCTATCCCACTGCTTTGTATCTAAATGCCATTGGAGAGAGCTGAGAGCAGCAGAGATTTCTGTTCATAATGTCACAGTGTGGCCAGAGGAGTGTTTTTTATTGACCCAAGTGTCTGTCTGCAAACTTACTTCTTCTGTTACATGTACAGCCGGGAGCAGCACACACACACACAACCACACACACACACACACACACACACACACACACACACACACACACACACACACACACACACACACACACACACACACACACACACACACACACACACACACACACACAACATGTCTGCTGTTACTGTCAGGGAGAGTCCGTGAGCAAGTCTTCAGAGTGACTCACTGAATGAAGACTGAGTTGATAATGTACACTCTGATTTTGTTCTGGTTATTTCTATGAGTCATTACAGGCAATTACTCATGATTGCCAGTTTGATCAACAGGGCTAATTAGCATCAGTTTTTACCACGGCTGCTTGTAAAGTCACACAAAAAAGTTATTTCATGCAGATCTGATCCCTGGGACCTCTCCTTTAGTCACTCACACAGCGACACTATGACTTGATCCTGGAGTCTAGATATCCCCATGCAAGGCGAGTAGTGTGTGTGAGTCCATGTGTGTTGTGGTTGGAGCAGCAGCGCTGAATGCAGTCGGTCAAACGGTCAGCTTGTTTTCGCTCAGACAGCAGGACCAGGCAGGAAGAAGCCAATCGATAGCACTTACCCTCTTCCTGTTCGAGTTCCCAACAGACTTGGGAGAAAGATGCAGCCCTGCAGCCTAGTCACTAGCTTTCTGTGTGAGCGTGCATGTGTGTGTGCATGTGGCTGTCTTTCTGCTCTTTGTATATGAAGCATTGTGTCTGAAGCTGAACAGGAGTGGAATGTTATCTCAAGGACAAACTGTTGTGCCACAGTGAAGCATCTTTTTAAATCCTATATTAACAGCAACTCAAGAGTTTTAGACTATATAATGCAAGTTAAACCAGTCTATCTATACTCTGTCTATATCCAGCTTGTGAGAGCAACGTGCAGGTTAAAATAGATAGCTGATCCACTCTGAATGACGTTAGTGATTGTTTCTTTACATCAGGGCTGTCCAATTTGGAGCCCCCAGGCCAAAGTTGGTCCGCCAACAATTGCCTATGTTTGAATTTTATCATATATACATTTCATTATCATTATTATTTTTCCACTGCCTGTAGCCTGAACATCACATTCATTTTTTATTTATTGTTGCACTTCCTCTCCTGACCACAGATTAACAATGTGTTACATTAGGAGTATGGTGGCGCTGGTCCCTTTAGCTCAAATCTGAAGTCCATGACCAGAGAGTGCGAAGATGTAAGGTCGTGGCAGGGATAGTGTATGAGGCAGTGGCACTCTGACAAAAGAAAGTTTAAAAACAGTTGGGAACATGAGTGCTTTCTATGGGAATCGATTCCACAGCAGTTTGCCTAAAATGTAGGCAGAAAGTCGCTATTTTAAAGAGTATAAAAATTATAAATGAATGTGAATACATTGGTCATTTATAGAGGAAAATAATCGAAAGCAGATTCACAGTTTTATTATTATACCTCATTTTAAAAGGATGGAAAATGCACTATTTTGGTTTCATAGGAGCATGTTGTGTCCCATGTTGTTCAGGTTATATTGCACTAAATGTCTTTGAAGACATAGGCCAATACTGTGCTGTGTTGTGAAATACAGTAAAGAAAAGTATCTTCATTTTTTAATTACTTGTATGAGTATTTATTTTGCCAAAATATGCCATATGCGTATTTAATATACACTGCATCATGAATATTTAGTTTTGGCCCTTCACTGAAAAGAATTTGGGCACCCCTGCTACAGATGATTGTAAAGTCAAATCTGAATTTTTCCAAGGTAATTTTCTCTGTTGTAGTTACAAAGGTCAAACTTAGTCATGAAACAGACCCTGATACCTGGACTTTGGCTTTGGCAGATACCCATACTAATCAGATTCGGTCCTATACCAATTATAAATGGAGTTACACCTGGGGGCTAGTTCAGAAAGGCGACTAGGGATGTACATTTTTCATATTTGATTTTCACACTGACTGGTCACTGCTGTGTGATCTGTGGCTGTTTTTTGGGCCTAGATCTTCACTGTGTGACCTGTGGACTTCAGACTGAAGACATGCAAACATGAGAGCTTTAGATATCCGTGCAGAAGCCCATGGCTGTAACTTTTTTTTTTAACTATTGTTAAATGTTTGCAAATGTTCCTGTAGAGGCAGCACAGGAAAATACTTAGTGATGGTGAACTGTACCTGGTTCAAATGTGTTCAACCAGACGACAGAACCTCTTGTTTTCAACAGGTTTCAGATGTTTCTAATCCCAAACAACGGGGCCTAAACTCTTCTGTTATTTGTCACACTTTTAAACCATCACAAGGAAATATCTACATCTTTGCAGTACAGCTGACGATGTTATCAGCGTCTTTTTAGGTAGTTGACCCTTTCTAACATTAGATAAACCGTGAGGGCATACTTCTTATACTGTATACTATACTTTTGATCAGGGATGGATAATAAATAAAGTACTTTTAGTGGTACCGACCAAATTCTGCCAAAAGTACTGGGTACTGATTCATGTAAAATCAAAAGGTACCATGTTTAGGTACCTAAGTGCATCCTTGTGACTGTGAGAGAGTGGAAGAGTAGGTGATTTTCCTTGCTGGACATGAACACAACATTGCAAGATTTATCCATTGAAGAGTTAATTTGTTAAATTGAAAAAAAAAAATTCATTATTACACAAATTGATATATATTTTTTTTACCTTATTAACACAAAGGTATCAAAAATTGGTACTGTTGATTACCAATACCGGTTGCCTGGTACTGGACATCGGTACCATATCGTTTCAAATGTGAAAGGTTCTCATCCCTCCTTTTGATATATCCATCCTGTACTTTATTGTTCTAGCATATTCCTGATTTTGCCTTTAGGGATCTGTTGTGTTTGATATTAACTTGAATCCTTAGTTTTATCAAGCATTATTTCATTATTTAGTCTGCCTGTTTTCTTATTAGCCCTGCTCCATTTCTCTTCATTGCCTCACTTGTGTAAATATATATTCATAATAGTTCTATAACATTATTCCTGTTTTTAACTGCATTACTCTTTAATTAGAATTTCTTTATGTGCTGAAAAGCAACAGTGTAAAAATGGTTGATGGGAAAGTGAACATGTTGGAGCAGTCTGTGTGTTATTTTTTGTGTCTCTGGTCTTACTGTGTCTATGTAGCTGACCTCTGATCAGCCTTAAGTGTGGTTCTTGCTGCTGTGGGCCTTCCTGTCTTCCTGCTCTTGAATGACCCGAGCCTGACCTGTGTTTGGGCCCTAGGCCTCCTCATGGCTAATGTATGGGCTTGTGTGTTTTCTTACATATGTGTGTGTGTGTGTGGGTGTGTGTGCAAGTGTGGCCTGCACGGGGTGGTGGGGTGTAATACAAGCCCCGGGCCAGGACAGGGCTGCTGCAGAGTCCATCCAGGCAGAAAAAGCAAGACATGGGGGCTGCAGGGTGGACAGAGGAAGAGGAAGAAGGAGAGAGGAGGATGGAGGGAGAGAGGGCAGCTTAGAGAGAAAGAAGAGGGGAGGCTGGAGAGATAGAGGGAGTAATGGACAAAGAGCAGTGAGTCTCTTTTTAACTCTGCCTCCGTGGAAGAGAGATGTCAGTCTGTGTCAGTGCGCTCCACTAACCAGCCTGTAGCAGGAGAAACAGATCTCTCCCTCCCTCACTCTCACACTTTCTTGCCTTCTCTTCCTCCTCTCCCCTCCCACACCATCTCTATCTACTCTCTGCTCTCATATCTTTTGGTGATAGCTTTTCTGCCTCAGTTGAGAGGAGCAGAAACACTCCACAGCTCAGGGGAAAACAGCAAGACTAAGTAAAAGACCAAGCAGTGAACCAGTCATCTCTAAAAAGGCAGGCGATGTATAGTGCAAGTCTCCTCCTGATCACACTTCGGGTGAGTGGGACCGGGGCTGCTCGTAATGCTGTGGAGTAAGACCCTGAAGGCGGGCCACGCTGCGGGCTCTGCTGCAGCCTTTCCCTGTGCGCTTGGAGGAGGGCAGCACACGACTCTTCAAACACAGAGGGGATCAAATCTTCAAATCCCCTGGAAATGTCAACCACGTTTGAGGAAATGTCAGTAGAGCCGAGGACACGCAAACACACATCGGCAAGAGCGTGCACATTCACACTCACACTCACGCACAGACACAGGCACTCAACACCATGGCAAGGAAGACAACGTGATGTAGGGCAGTCACGTCCTGTGGGTGAATCAGCTTCATCTCCTTCTTTTTCCCACATCTCCAGGGGACAAGCACTTTTGTTTTGCCTATGGAGGGTTTTATTCCCCAAGATGCTGAAGTGGTAATTTGTGGCATTTTTGCATGAATAAACATCTACTTTGCTGCTCTGTGACATAAAATGGTGTAAAAAGTGGAGGCTGGAATTAGCACCAGAAGGAATCTGAAGGATAATTACATAATTAAGTACATGAAGGTCTTTTAAAAACACACTAAATCACTCTCAGAAGTATTTCGAGGACTCATTCATGAATAATTCCAGTAAACAATGATTTTACTCTGTTTACTCCTACTCTGTTGTTTCTGTTCATGTTTTAAAATGAATGAAATCATTCAAAATCAAAAGTCCTCACTCAGATCCATGGCTACCTCAGGTGATCTCATCTGCAGCTGTTGACATCATCCTGCCTTCCTATCGATCCTTCCTCACCCCTGCTGACTAACTTATCGACATCCTCAAGTGTATTTCCTGTCCAGGCTGTCAGCGGTGGTTATAGATGGCCCTGCCCCCCCCGCCAGTGACACAGGCACACAAACACACACTCACTGAAAGCTGTGCCCACCTCTTCTGCTCATCGATGTCTCCCCTTTGACTCCGTCCTCTTCCTCCTTCATGAATCCTGGAGGTGTTGCAGTGCAGATGTCATGCAGGGCCGAACAATCGACAGGCACGTCTGTGATGAAAGAGATAGTCTCTTGGGAGGTTTGGTGGGGTCACACTGAGCAGAGAGGGAGTTATTGTTAGACGGTGTCTCTGGGAGACGTCATGTGTAGCGCCTCATCACTCCCTGTGTGTCACCTCCAGGAAGTGATATTGAGTCCAGAGTGGGATGCTTGTGTGCGAGAAGGTGTCAACATGGGTGACAGGTGAGATTCGGGACATGCAAATAACTGGAGAGGTTGAGGCTGTCTTGACTGACAAGCTCCCATTCTCCAACACACACGTTAAAGCACACAAGCATGCTCGGTGCAGCTTCTGTAAGCCTGCAGGCCCTCAGGACTCTGTGTTTATCTGCAGCTTCATATCAAGATCTGCACTCGGCTGCTAATGTCTTGTGATCCTTTGAGGGCATACTGTGCTGTGTGAGGCTCTCTCCTTGTCCTGCAACATCTCCCATTACTTACTCCCCTCTTTACTGATTAAAGGAGATGATGCTGAACTCTGGAATTAACCTCAATTAGTCCTTCCTCTGTAGATTCTTCTCATTTCACCTCCTGACTCCTGTGCTGCATCCTACAAGTCCCCCCTCTGTTCGTGCTCTGCTTAGAGTGATCCACATGAGTGTGCATATAAGCTCAAGTACCCACATCATGACTTTTACTCACTCTACTCTTGAACTCTTTTGCAGGCACTCCAGGTTAATTAGTGCTTTGGAGTAAAATGTTATATCAACTTTCAGTTGGATTTTTATAGGACAAAATATTTCATATTCTGTGGGAGGAACTTTTTCAGACCCTTCCACACATGGCATCATGATCAGGTCATACTATAATTTGTCCAGTTATTTATAAGCCAGTACCATCTTTTTTGTTTGCACTGAATCCAAATGTTGGTATGACATGTTATTCTGTCATTGTGAAAGTGTTAGCATTTAGCATTAAGCTGTGGACTGGCTAATAAAATAGTCACTTGGGTAATTTCAAAACTACCTACTAAATGCTACCTGTAAATATAGTTTACATGTTCTGTTTGGTCTGTTTTGTAATATATGTCTTTGTTTTTGGTCTGGAAAGCAGAAGTTATTCTGGTAGAAAACTGCCTCTGTAAGAATCAATTTATAGTCTTTATAAAGTTAATGAGTAGCTTATATGGACTTCAGTAATTTCCAGAACATATAGGTTACCTGTGGTATAAGCATCACCTCCATAACAACAAGTGATGAGATTCACCAGTGTTTCTTCCACGTTGCTTCACTATAAATAAGGATCCCAATCCTAATATTTGGTAAAGCTGGATTGGTTATGCGTGGGAAGGGGCCAATCCATGATACCAATTCAGGCAACCAGCTCTATACCTGTGTTTTATCTTGTGTTCTTGGGTACTTGATTTAGAATGATACGTCTGATGCACCTTCCGTTATATATGCTGCATCACCTGTCTACAGGATATATAAGTTAACAATTGAATAGTAATTTTTGTACATTCAGAAGCATTGTTTTTACAGTTTTTGGGATCAATGCACTTTAAAATGACATTATCAGCACCAATATTGCTGGTTACAGGTTATTTCAAATTGCTACTTCATAGCTTCCAGGTCGAGTCAACCAGGACTGGATTGATTAACGGCACGTCTAGGTCTCTAAAAAAACACCACACCGGCCGGCTGGTGGACACTGGAGCCTAACTGTCAGACAGAAAAAGGACAGAAGAGCAGAAGAAAGCTAAAAAGCTTTCTTGATACAGCCTGAGCTAAAGGCTAATTAGCTTTTATTACTTTATAACACAGGGGCTAAGTTTTTTGTGATAATGTTTATCCCAACCCACAGTCAGCAGTTATTCTGCAGTGGTCTGTTCAAACTTGAGAGTCTATCAATAAATGAAGAGTGAGGTTACGTTAGCTCTGCTTGGTAGATGACAGGCAGGACATAACTAACCAGGATTTACTAACGTTACACATTACAGACATGTCTTAGAGCACTGGGCTGCCAGCTGGGCTGAATATAAACAGCTACTAAACTACTTACAAACTAACAGTGTTTACTTGTTGTCACATTAGCCTAAAGATACATTAGAGCACCGAGCTGATGGTGTCACTAACATATAGCCGGCTGCTACAACATTTGCTTGTGTTTTAAAGTGTAGCGCTACATAACTGTACAGATAAGTACCTTACCTCGCTAAGTTTTATCTAGTAAAAAGTTGTCTTGAAAAAAGAAAATTTGTTTTGATCTGATCTTCTTTTAATTCCAAAACAAATACACAGTGTTTATGACAATGTGCAGAGACTCCAGGCCACAAGGTGGCGAGGGAGTGCAATTAAAACAGGTCCCCTCATAGCATCTTTAAAAGTCTTTCATGTACTTTTAGAATCAAGTCATCAATCTGTTCCTCCGTTGACGTCTGCACTCTCCAGAGGTATCTTTGACAGTTCAGTGATAAGTATTACAGGTGTTAAGCATTTATGCACCTGTTGATGTTGTGTTTTCACACCTCACAGCAGAAAGAACAATGTCCATTTACAGTCAAAGGTACAGCTTCCCAGAGCTGGTTAAACTGCTATTGAGTCTTCATCTTGCTGAAACTCTGTAATCATTGTGTCCACAGCAACACTGTGTTGTTCAACCTGACAAACTGTGAGTAATCATGCCTCTCCCAGATATGTGAGCAGAACTGAGTCATTTGAGGAAAGTGGTGGCAACATCTAAATGTGTAGCATCAAATCTTGGCACCCAGCTTGTTCTTTAAGGCCAGTGTGTTTTGTGTTACTCATCACCATCTGTTTTCTTTGGCCATGAAGAGCAGTAATATCTCAGTGATGAGGTACTCCAGGCTCATGGCTCTGACCTGTTAGAGCAATTCACACTCTTACTTTCCTCTCTGGAGCCTCCTGTCTTTGTTCACGTTTACATGCAGAGTTATGGAAGTTGTGAAATGAACACCTGTAGTGTGCTTCAAACTCAGATATCAAAGAACAGGGAAAACAAAAGTAAAACAGCAAAGCAGCTGAGACGGATGGGAAAGGTTAGGCAACCTTTTGGCTTGTTTGTTGTGTTGGTTTTCTGGAGTGGAGCTAATACCCAGGCTCAGACATGACTATTTACCTGCTCACACCTGAAGTGTTAAGGATAGAGACGGAGTAGGCACACCCAAACTGTCTGATGAAGGGGACAGGATCAGTCAGGGAACTCAACAGATTCAATACACACACACACACACACATACACACACATGCACACACATACACACACACACACACACACACACACACACACACACACACACACACACACACACACACACACATACACACACACACACACACACACACACACACACTTCTGCATGTAAATCCCAATACTTCAGTGGCTTAGCCATTATAGAGAGTGCGTGGGAGAGGTGGATCGTTAGCCTGCACAAAGGGTGAGTTTATTGTTAAGTGAGGTCTGTTTTAATGGTTTTTAACTGCTTTTCAACTGAGGCAGCTGTCTGGACTTGATGAGAGGGCAGGTGGGCAGGTCTGAGGGAGGCGGTTGAAAGAAACTTCCTCACCCCTCTCCCCCTTCCCCCTCTCCCCCTCTGACCAGCAGGTGGATTTACATACAGGCCAACAGCCAAAACACTTGTCAGTTTTGTGTCATAGTTGTGGTTTGCCCATTCAGTTCGTTTCAGAAGGAGGAAGTATTGATGCAACTGGATGCTAAATACACCTGCGTGTGTGTGTGTGGGGCGTTATAAGCACACACACACCTAAAAAGAGAAGCAGCAGTAACTACTCCCTCTGGTTTCTCATGAGGAGTCATTAGCAGTGTGTCTGTTTTATTTTTAGCCGTGTGTGTTTAGAGGGGTCTCGTCAGTCTTCAGGGCCCCTTCCTCTGCTCTGTCGCTCTGTGTCTCTGTCTCCAGCTGAGAGCTATCTATATTTCATAAGCCCAGGGTGCCTTTTTGTCTTAAGATACGCTGCACCTCCCTGCCTGTCTCTCTGCAGCTTGTCAATGGAGGGAGCCATCACAGCCCCCTTTTAACTCTCCTCTCCTCTTTTTTCTCTCCCTCCCTCTTCTACTCCTCGCTGACAGCCACCCTCTGCCTCTCCCTCT
This sequence comes from Halichoeres trimaculatus, assembly GCF_033239565.1. Taxonomy (NCBI): domain Eukaryota; kingdom Metazoa; phylum Chordata; class Actinopteri; order Labriformes; family Labridae; genus Halichoeres; species Halichoeres trimaculatus. The sequence goes on from NW_027437181.1 coordinate 29,427,097, forward strand.
GCTTTTTATGGTCAGCTTGTCTCTCTCCTGAAGGCTCATCCCTCTCTCCTCTTTCAGCTGTTGTGGGGAGCAGAGCAGAGCAGAGCACATCCAAACAGACTCAGGCTGTCAGAAAAACTCTTTCTCTTCCTCTGTCTCTCCCCATCTTTGATTCTGTCTCTCCGTCTGTCTGCTCTGCAGCTCTGTCACTTCTGGGAAGGGACACTTTTTCACCCAGTGCTGCATCCCCTTTAGTTTTCGTCTTTTTATAGCAGAAATGTATGACAGCAGCTAAAAATGGCTGCACTAATGTCTGGCTACAACAGCAGCTAATTGCTATATTTGCTCTTCCTGTGTCTCTTTATTATTTAGATTTGATAATTACATCAACAGTGTGGTGAGAAAAATAAAAGAGGGGCAACCTTTGCATGGCAGTGTGTTCAGCAGGATCAGACTACTTCTTGACTTGTGTGTAATTAGTGTTATGGACTTTTATTGAAGACACTCATTGATTCAGTTGTAGTTAATTAACTCCACCTCCGTCTTACAAAAGGGCACTGAATCACTAAAACTCTTCCCCTATTTCTTCTGTGTTAATGATGTCTTTGTATCTTACAGGTGGGGACTGTGGTTGAGAGTGCAGCCGGGGCCAGGAAGGACGGCGGCTCTGAGCCCTCACAGCCTGCAGGCGACCATACACTGGCTCTCCCAGTGACGTCAGAGCCAGAGAAAGCTGACCGAGCTGAACGCCCATCTTCCAGTGAGTACTTCAGATGACAGACTAAAATGTTTGTCTGTCAGTTCCAGTGGTTACCATGTTGGAAAGGCTAACTCCAGCTAACTTCTAGCTAATCTAGAAAGCTGTAAGTAAAGTAGAGTGGAGGCCTTAGCTTTGCCTTCCAACAACCATCCTGATTTGACTACCTGTCAGTCAAATCAACCCGTCTCTAGCTGTGCCTGATTCAGTCAAAATAATTAACTAGAAAAGCACTCAGAGAGCGCAGACCTCCACCAAGCTTATTGTGATTGTCACGCAACGCTTTGGTCTTACTTTAATGTTATACTCCCTTTCAGCAGACTGTCTGCAACAATTTGGTGTTAGTTGCAGGTTTGTACCATAATTTGTTAACTGACAGTGTTAAAAATAATGATGACCCTGTACATATTTCATATTCTGGATCTTAGTATTCAGAATATTGCCATAATCTGGATTGTTCTTTTACACCTGTCAGAAATTATGGTGACCTTGTCTTTGTACTGTTTTGCAAAGCAATCAGACCATTTATCGTGGAGTTATATACACAAATGGTTAAAACAGCCCTATCACACAATAATAAAGAATCCTTTAAAAAAAATCCTGGATCTAGACGGTGATCCGGATCAACTCCAAAATGTAACCACGTCTTCCTCATCCCATTTTGAACATTTCCTGTAAATTTCATCCAGATCCGTTCATTACTCTTTGATTCATGTTGTTCACAGACAAACAGACTGACAGACATATTCCCCCAAAAACGCAACCTCCTTGGTGGAGGTTTTTATCTATGCATAACTGAAATTTGCTCTGTTCTGGTAGTTCTCTGCCCTTTCACACTCCTGGGGGGAATGCCAAAGCCTGGGGTAGGGAGAGCACACCTTCCCTCTCTTTCATATGCTTACATGAAAAGCCAAGGCAGGGAGGGCAGCAGCAAAGATCTCAAGGGTACAGAACATCAGCATCAGTTCAAAGGTTCAAGATCAAAAATGGAGAAATGAGAACAGAAATACAGAATACAGAAACCAAAACCTTTTCTCTCTTGACTACGGGTTCTAATGGGGTTTCCTTGGCTTTTTGGAGTCAGTCTCAAGTAGACTCCAGAGAAACTCCAGTTTTTTCGCTTTCCAGCAACGCTCTCATGTTTCATCTGAACAATCTGCCGATTGTTTTCAGTTGCCATGGCTTTCAGCAGCGCTGTGTGGTACACTTAAAGATGTTAATGGGATGTGACAGTACAGGCCATAAGATTTCCCCAGCACCACTTTGCACTTTGATGTACCGTGCTTAACAAATTCATTAGACCACCTGTCACAAAAATGAGAAACCACTGAGTTTCATGAAGTGCTGTAACACCGACTCTTTGTTTTTTGGAGTTTTCCCAACACTTTACCATTTTGAACAGGGGTGAGGAGGTTCTAACCGATTACTGTTTATATTTTTATACCAAATTAGGAATTTAGGAAAAATAATTAACAATCATTTTAACTAATTTTTCTGTTCAGGAACACAAGTAAAAACTGTAATTTGTCAGCCTAAAAGCAATGATATTCTTATGTTCTTTTTTATATTTTGGCAAAACAGAACATTGAAAATTCATGGATAACAACAATAATTATATTTTGGCATTAAATCTTTATTTTTGTTTAAAGAGCTTGCATAACCGGTTGGATTAACCTTTACAGACACATGAGAAGTGTTTTGGTAATCAACCATGAACTGTTTATTTAGGCCAGTGGTGGTGAACACCTTACGCTGGGTGATGTACTGATCATTTTTTAAGCACTGTGTGTTGCTGCACAAGACAGCAGAGAAACACTTGTTGTGTACTTTTTTTTAACACTTTGCCTTTAGCTCACAGCTCAAATTCAATAGGAAATGTTTTGTTTAAGCTTTAATCGTTAAACCACTAAAAATAAGCCCACTCTTCTCTCAGCTAAAAACTTATCTCTGTTTCCTGTTTCCTGTGTGAGATTTCCTCCTGACCCTGCTGTGTAATAACACAGGAAGCAGTCAGACCCCTGCAGTGAATGAGATGAGGTCTGAGGTAGCTCTAACACTCAAATCATGGAGTGACAAACACTTGACTTGACTTGACTTGTTTCCAATCCTTCAGTTGAAACTCCGTTGTATTGTATCTGTATATAACCACAAAAGCAGCCTCCAGCCAGGCTGTGTTAACTTATTCTTTGCTGTCTTTGGGTGTTTTGCAAGAGTCTGCCAATACATGCTGCTGTGAGTGAGATTAGAGGAGATAACAATGATTTCCCTGCAGTTTGTTTTGCAAATATTCAGGAGATCTGGTTCCTTCACCTGCTTTGAATTCAGTGTTTAATCGCAACTGATTTGTATGATCAACAATGTAAACCAGGAAACCCAACCTGTCCACTAAGCATTTACACAGAGACTCTGACATGCCCAAGCACATCCCTACACGTCTCCTGTTTTTTTGCAACAACATGAGGGTTTGTGTTGGTGATCCAATCGAAGAATAGGCTGTTTGTTTTGCAGCAAGTTTTAATCCATCTCCTCCATACTCTTGAACACTGATGAGGTGATATGTGGTGATGGTGGAAAAGCACCAAGGAGAAGAGTTCGGAGACGTCACGATGAAGCAGACAGACAAAAGAGTGACACGTGTGTATATGTATGTTTGTGTGTGACTTTACCCTGAGGGAGGCCATCACTACAGTGAGTTTTGGAGCTCAGTGCGTTTATGTGGAAAGTGCTGCTGTCTCTTCTTATCAGTGTAGCTGGACTGCCTTTTCACTGGGTATCTGTTCCCTCTTTCTTCCTCTTCCTCTCCCTCTCCACGCTAACGTTTACTCTCACAAACACAGGAGTTTTCTAAATCTAATTCTTTAATTTCCAACCATCTTCTTTTTAAACTTCCTCTCCTCTTGCTCTCTATTTCTGTCTCCCCGCCACGCTCTTGCTCAAGCCTCTTTCTCACTTTTCTCTGAGGCTATTCCTGTTTAGCCGTGAGGGCCCCCCAGCTAGTTTACAGAAACTTATCTCTACTCCTTTTACTGAACCCACACACACTCACAAACACACACACACTCACAACCACAACACACTCCTAGACACTTGGTTAAACAGTCATGACGAAAGAGGCCACCGCAGTTCCCCAGACACACACATACAGAGCTCTCCTCCCAGAGGTCTAGTGTGGCTCGAGAACAGGGTTTTCATGAGTTATTTAAGGCCTCTCCATCATGCGTGTTTCGCGGCAGCTCACACTGACATGACACGGCCCATTTCCTCCACTCAGGCTAGGAACGTGACACAAGACACGCTTGCGGTCTTCACACTGAACAGAGCAGAGAGGAGCATGATCAGTCATGATCTTAAGACTGCTGGGTTTAAATCATTAAAAGTGCCCCTGTGCAACGGCTGGAGGGAGGACAGAGGGAGGGAGACAGTCCTGCTGTCTGCTGCTGTCTGATCTCTGCAGGGTCTTAATGGCACATGTGTGAATATTTAAAGCCTTGATGGTCACAGCTCTAATTTGGGATTGCACTGACCAATGCTACACAGTGTGATATGCTTTTACATGCACATGTTGGATGGGGTTTATTATAATATGTGAGATAAAGTTGATCTCATAAGAAAAAGACCACATGCACAACAGTTAGGTGTGAGCATATTTCAATCTGTGGGCTGGATCTGTGGAGCACTTTGCACCTTGAGCTTGAGGCACAAGCTAACAGTAAAAATTGGTGTATTTGGACACCTTTTTGTAGACTGTGTGCTATATATAAGCTCAATCCATTCACCGTATATTTTGTTGTGTTACTGTCTTTTAACCAGAAGGTGGCGCTCAAAGGAGTAAGAGACCACATCACTGTGCATAGCATGCTGATTATAAAGGCCCTGTTTACACAACGATTTATCCAATAACTCTAAATCTCATTGAAAAAAAATCTGCATTTACACCAAGGGGCATCATCTGGTGAGTAAAAATAAAGCCTATGGGGAAGTGCTAAAAGTCCCTGTTCATTGAGAATCCGCTTGAGGCTGGCTCCAGAAAGACTGAAAGTTACGTACACACCCAGCCATAAAAACAGACTTTTACGGCATTAAAAAGCATATTTACAGCCAGGTTCTAAAAATGGCTTGGGTCCATTGGCACCCACTGTATGGTGTGTGAATTTTTTCTAACTCTGCCATTTAGAAGTTATTAGGATCGTTTGATTTTCAAATCAGAGGCACAGCTCAGGTGACACACATGACCGCAGGGTGCCCTGTAGCTGCTCGAAGAAAACTAACAGCCGGCGTCATAGCAAATGTGGCTGCGTCCACGGATTGGCTTTATTTCATGGTTTCAGGAACAGATGGGTGATGTCGTGGATACTTTGTCCATGTTTTATACAGTCTATAGTTTACACGGAAACACTGAGGGACTGAAAATGCTGTAGTGAGCATGCCAGGCCTGTAGGTGATGCTATAACAGTCTTGTCCAAAAGCCGCTTTTGATAGATCTCCATCGAAGGAAACTTGAGCCGATCATCTGGTGTATTGGTGAACACTAAGTGCAAAAGTGGCGCATCATGCTCATTTTGTTAAAAGACAGTCAGCAGATTCAGCAGATTGAGCAGCACAAGCACAACATGGTAGTCCGCGACTAGCGTAACAACGGTACTGTTTACAAAAGTTTGCGTTTTAGGTTGGCTAAAACACTGTTTCCATGGAAACGCAAGGCCGAAACGCAGTAAAACTTTTGAGTAAAACTGTTGTTGTGTAAATGGCCCCTAAGGTTTGTATCTAAGGTTGGCGCCACATTAAAATAGCTTTTCTCCCTCATTAGGTTATAATCGTATATTTACGGAGAGGATTTTGTGGAGCGCTGATTCAATTGAAAAGACTCAACAGGTTAAGAAAACAAACAACAGGTCTCATTGAATTGGTGGCCAACAGGTTGGAAAAACAGAAGCAGCATGAAAAAAAGCTACACTGATGCACAGGAACTGGACTTTGCAGGCTTTGTTAAATGCACTGGAAATCCACATGCAAGAATACCATATGGCCTTTTTCCCCAAAAAACAAACTGCGTCCAATGTGTTACTGCCTCTTATTTCACAAATCTTGTGGCAGTTCTGTACGAAAAACGCACAAAAGACATAAAGGTTGTGGATTAGATAATGATTTTTGAGAAGTACTTGAAGGGGTTGGATAAATGAGAATTAAGTTGGTGTTATGTTGAATTTTGCAGTCATGGAGATTTGTAGACTAGGGGAGGCTAGCATATTTAATTTATACAACACGGTTTTAACATTGGGGCAATATAAAGTGGTTTATACAGGCAAAGAAATAGTACAGAGGAGTATTAAATATTCACCAAGGAAGAGTTAAACCCAGAGCAAACAAGAGACACAAGACACCATCAGTTGGTACCAATGGTAACAAACTTTAAAAAAATATGTCAGTTACAATTTTGGTACAAATTTGAGTGTAGAAAAGAGTTACACGTCACCATGAAGTCATCAATCAAATGCATGGGAAAAGGTGTTTTTAAACTTCACTTGTAAATTAACTTGAAAAGTTTGAATTTATTTTCTTGGTGGATATGTTTCAGAAACAAACCTGAAACAAGTTATCTCTATTTATGAGAGTGTAAACATTTTGAGGTCAGTAAAGTCAGACAGGCCACGGTGGGAAGGATGTCGTCAGGGATTGAACAGTGTCCATCAGGTCTGAACTGAATACTTTGTGAACACTTTGTGTCCTTCAGCAGCCGCCCAGGCTTCGAACAGCCATGTTCAGCGCATGGCTATCAGAGACCAGGGAACCAGGCACATCCACAGTTGCATCAGTGCCCACACAAAACTCTTATCCTTGAGGAGACACATGAGTAATATTTTAGTGGAACTTTCATCTATTTTCCTCTTCTTTGTCTTCATCTCTTAGTGCTGTGTTGATTTAGCCTTTCTAACTGTTTTATCTCTTTTTTTCCTTTTTCACTCATCTTCTTCTCACATACTGAGCAAATATGTTTAGGAATATGTGTATCTTTGTGAATGTGTGTGTTTGTCTTGGATTCACACATGCTGACGATGTGATTGTCATAAGATAAGCTGTGAGAGTGTTTTGATTGCAACGGCACAGCTGGACTTGGCAGACTTGGCAGTCTCCAGCTCTTGGCTGCAGGCCAGTTCAATACAATTACAATTAGCCACCGAGGGAGCATGGAGCACCGCTGAAGATGGGCTGAGGGTGCTGGTGGGGGCGCAGAGGGGGGTTGATTCACAGTATCTGGCAACCCACATTTGCTCTGGAGGAGGATCGATGTCTGAGCTGTTGCTTGAGCTGCTTCGGTTAACGTTTCGCATTACGAGTGTAGCATGGAGAACACAGCTGTCTGCTTTAACCTATAAACAGACATGTTATAAAGGTCATAAACTGCACACACACACACACAGGCACACACACATATGAAAAAGGAACAGTCTGTTCATGAAAGGGTGTTTACAAGCAGCTTAGCGTGGCTATAAGTTTGAAAACTCAGAGATGTGTACACCATGTGCTGTAACGCTTGCATATGCTGACAATTTGGGACAAGGAAGGAGAAAAAAAATCAAAGATCTTGTTGGACTACCAAAGTAGCGCAGTGTGGTTAGCTATTAATAATGTCTGCTGAGACTTTTTATGACTTTAGACCATGACACAATTAATAAATGGGTTTAAACCATAGAGTCGAGACCAGGGGTCTGCAACCTTTACTTTCATTAGAGCCATTTTGCTTTAGCTCACCTGGATTTAAGTCATTTGGGAGCCACAAAATTTATTTTGTTTTCAGAATAAAGACTAAAAGTGTATATAATTCTTAAAATACTAAAAATCTAGTAAATAGTTACCTAAACAAGATTTTGTTTTTTTTTAAATACATTTTTATTTTGTGAAGTCTTAGCTTTTTCCTTTCTTGATAAATTTTGAAAAAAATAAAATAAAATAAAATAAAAAATGAAATATTTGAAATTTCATAAATTTGCTAAATTTATGAAATTTAAAAAATCGCAAAATGTTTCGACAATTTGCAAAGAAACAAAGAACGTTTTGAAAATTTGCAAAAATTTGCAAAAAAAATATTTTGAAATTCCAAAATATAATATATATATAACAAAAAATGAATGGTAATTTAAAAAAAAGTTACATTAAAAAAAGAGAAATATTTTAAAAATTGCAAAATTTTCAAAGAAAAAGTTTTATTTATTTATTTATTTTTTTTAAGTTAAAAGGAGCCACTGCAAAGGAGACAAAGAGCCACATGAGGCTCCAGAGCCACAGGTTGCAGACCCTTGGTCTAGACTGTATATAGAGTGGACAGCGTGGCTCTGTCATTTACCATTGTATGGTTTTGAAGCCAAAACACCCCCGTCACAGTTGCTGCCAGAGTCTGCACAGTAGAGACTGTGAGGGATTCTGGGAGAATTTGAGAGGAGCTGTGTGACAAGAATAATAATAATTATTTTTTTCTTTTGAGAGACTAATCACTTCTTGATTCTACGTCCCAAGAAATTTTACTATCCCCGAAAAAAATACACGAGATTGCCAGCTGTGAATCATCGTTAAACATGACCACTACAGCTATGGGGTGTGAGAAACATTTCTACAAGGTGTATTAATTTTTCAAGGTTTTACCACAGCCCATCTGGAATGGCTGGAGACCTGGACTTTTTGACCTGTACTGCAGCCAGTCACCAGGGGAAGCAGTTTTTTTTTTACAGTCTATGGTATATACTGAGTAATAGGTGCAGACTGATCATGTTTTGACACTAATACAACTGAGCTGCTGAATTACATTTATGCATAAATGCTGGTTTAAGTTGTGAAAAAGGCCACAATCTGTGTTTAAATAGCCTTTTGTGTCTTGATGACTGAAAATATGCTGCAGAAGTGCCCTCTTTGATGACACACAGTAGACGAAGCATTAAAGAAATGCACTCATAGGTGTCCTTCTGTTGGATAGATGTAATGACGTGCCCTCTTTGGTTCCCTTTGTGGATAAACTGAAATCAGATGCCCTCTCAGAAACCTCTCCAGTGGATGAAATATGACATAGCTTTAAAGGTAATTTAACCTTATTATATTTGTTAGGTTGTTGGAGGTTTGTGAGTTAAGGAAAGTGTTTTTATAATCTGAGTGACATTTGCTCCTTTTACGCTGAATAATACACCACACTACATCAAAACAAGTCAGAGCACAGCCCTCAGAAATGACACCACAGGGCACCTGTAGCTTCATATTTGACAAATTGTGCCGCTGACCGTGCTGCTGTTTTTGAGGACATGGGAGTGAGAGCAGACGGTGTTTTAAGCTGTTGTCCAGAGAGGAGAGCAGCAGGTGGAGGAATGACAGGAGCAGCGTGATGTGAGGAGGGATGGTGAGGAGGACAGGGACACTGAATGAGGAGACGACTGGAGGGTGGGGGGTGCTTGGAGAGAGAGATCAGAGGGGTGTCAGAGGAGGCGAGGAGAGGAATGCCAGTGCCCCTCCTCCTCCTCCTCCTCCTTTCCCTCTCCTTCGCTTTCTCCTCTCATCTTTTGTCCTCCTCAGTGGGAATAGCAGGAGGGTGGGCTAACTTGGAATGACAGTGACAAGCTTGCCACAGCTCCCATGAAGCACAGCAGATGGAAGTGTGTGCATGTGTGTGTGTGTGTGTGTGTGTGTGTGTGTGTGTGTGTGTGTGTGTGTGTGTGTGTGTGTGTGTGTAAGAAAATGCCACTGGGACGAGGAATACCGAGTCTCTTGGCAGTGCCACGCTTGGCAGAGCGCCATCTCGCTGCCCTCTTTTTCCAGCCCGCAGAGTGGGCGTCAAGGTGTGTGTGTGAGTGTGTGTGAGTGAGGGTGTTTGTTAACTGATGGGAAGCAGTCTCAACAAACAAAAATTAATTCACAGTTCCCTCATTGTCCATTCCATTATATCTTTTCTTCTGGGGGCAACGAGCTGCATGGCCTGTGTGGCTGTTTTTCCCCTCCATCTATTTGAGTGATTCACTAAAGTAATGATCACAGGATTTTTTGAGAAAACAGAGCTCTGTTCTGCAGTGTGGCGCCAGTCCTGGCGGGCATGGGGGGAATTAGTCAGGAGACAGTGGGTTTGGCACTCGGCCACGGTTATTAGCCGCTCACGGGGTGGGCACGGGGTTATGCCCCAGCTCAATCACTCACTGTGTTTGCATGTGTGTGCCTAATGTGTTTGTTTCTGTGCGTGTGTGTGTTTGTGCGTGTCTAGCATTTGAGTCAGGATTCTCCTCTGATCACACTGACCTCATTGTGCAGTCACTTCTGGTTGATTTGTACCCTTTCCAACACATTCCTCTCCCTCTGAAAAGGCTGAGAAACAGGCCGTTTGCCCTCTCTCCCCCTCTCTACTCTTTCCTCCGGATGGGTTTGATTTACTGACTGTGGTTTTCCATCCAGAGCCTGGGAGCCAGAAAGAGTCGACTTAGGGAGAGACCTATGGATTCACAGCCAGCAGAGCACGTCATTACTTGGCCATAGCTCATCAGCAGATACATCAGCAGGCTGGGGCGCTAATAGATGCGAGCTGTCGCCGATCAGGAAGTAATAAAGCTCTCTTCATTTCAGCTCCTTAATTATTTCCTGCTCATGGATTGCACTAGTAGCTCTAAATGATGAAAGTGCAAAACAGCTCAGAGTTTGTTCTACCTCTCAAGGCTGAATATTTCCCCGTATGTTTATGCACTTTTATATGTATATAAAAATGCATAGTGAACACTCCTCTTTTAGGGGCCGTTACAAGACAACAGTTTTATGCTGAAAGATAAAAATGCAGACTTGTTGCACTTCAGCCTTGTGTTTACACAGATACAGCATTTCGGCCAACCTGAAATGCAAACTTTTGAAAACTGCCTCCAGAGTGGGATTTTTCTGATACGCTGCAGACACCGTTACCGTGTAAACAGTAAAGGCCTTTGCACACCGAGTCTGTTTTTTTGTCTGAAAATTCTGCACGTTAAAAAATAAATTTGATTGCATGCTATGTCAATCATGTTAGCACACTATTTTTTCGGAACAGGTTTGATTTTTTGTGTTTTTTCACAACTGCCCAGCTCATTTCCTGGGTAGTTTAACTATTCAGAGATGGTGTAGGCTTCTTGCAACAACACATTTTTCATATTTCTGACATGTCTGTACACATTTTGGCCGATGTTTAAATGATAAATGAAATGAAGACTTGTGTGTGTCTGTGTGCCTTTGCGTGTGCACGCCATCTATACTGACAGCTGCTGCTCAGGATCAGTTGCATGATGATTCCATTTTTGTCGATGTTTAAATGATAAAGACTTGTGTATATGTGTGTGTGACGGTGTGTGTGTGTGAGCCCCGCACGCATACCTCAAACATACTGACAGCCGCTGCTCAGGCTCAATTACTCAATCACTGCTTGATGATTTCATTTTTCTCGTACTGCGAATTTTTACAAATAATACAAAATAAATGTATTGGATCCAGTGTGCAAGGTGTCTGTGTCTGACGTTTTTTTTCAGATTACAGATCCAAAAAACCCACCCGAAAAAATCTGACACAGTGTGCAAGACCTTAATCTGTTCTTTTCCTTTGAAATGCTGACGTCACACTCGGCTTCGTGTAAGCGGATACAACAGAACTACAGTACCGTTGTTACGATCGTCACGAACTACCGTGTTGTGCTTGTGCTGCTCAATATGCTGAATCTGCTGACTGTCTTTCAACGAAATGTGCATCTGTTGCTCCACTTTCGCACTTAGTATTCACCAATACACCAGATGATCGACTCAACTTTCCTTATGGAGATCTTCCAAAAGCGGCCTCTGGACAAGACAGTTATAGCACCAACTACAGGCCTGACATGCTTACTACAGTTTTTTCAGTCCCTCAGTATTTCCTTGAAAACAAACAGATTTTTTTCACCGCGTATTCAGTTGAAACATTGCTGTGTAACCGGGGCCTTATACTCAGAGGCAGCTATGTTTAGGCCTTGTAGAGGCCACCTAATGTGAGGTTAAACTCAGTGTATAGCAGGCGGGGAGGTCAGGTTACAGACATGTTTCAGCAGTAGCTCTGAAAAAAGGGTGAGCACTTAGTGAGAGACCTCCAGACTCTGACCTTTGACCTCACTTTCACGAGGAAACAGGTGTTCAGGCATGATTAAGCCTGACTGGCAGCACGCTCTGAGCTCAGCAGCAGGCTGTGTAGCGTGTGTGTTTATATCTGTCTCCTTTTATTGACAGCAGATGGAGGAAAATAGGAAAACCACATAGAGCAATAGAGCAGCAGAGCAAAGTGAAGCTTTAAAAGAGCCGCAGATCAGTCAGAATCTGAGAGTATGTAGACGTAAAAAAGGAGGTTTCATGTGGAGTAATGCTAGCTCAACGACTCTGCATTTTTCATTCATTCCTCAGCTTGTCATCTTCTCCTCTCCTTTCCTTCCCCCTTTTCTTCACCCTATGTCCCATCTCTCCCTCCCTCCCTCCTTCCTTCTCTCTCTCAAACTGTCCTCCTCTGTCAGCCGACTCTGCTGAGGCTAAGTGCTTTTTGCTGTCTCTCTGCAGGTGGGGCTGTAATAAAGCTTGTCAGTGGGAGGCATGGGTCGCATTGTCACATGCTCTTTGCCTCCTTTCTGTTAACTCTCCCCTCCGTCTCCCTCTAACCACCACCGCCGCCACCACCACCAGCTTCTTCCAAGACCCTCTGCTTTTATTTACCCTCTCTCATTTGTTCGCCTTTTCTTCCCCCATTTCGTCTCGCTCTCACCCGAAACTCTGCTCCTTGACTTGTCCCCCCCCCTTTCTCTCTTTCTCTCTGGTTTCCTTGCCAACGGCACTTTCAGGAACATGATGAAGAAGAGCAGCAACAGGAGACAACCCTCTCAGCATAACAACCACACACACATACACAGACACATCCATAAACACAAACACACGCACACACACACGCACATATAATCCATGTAAATGACTCCAGGTGAGGTTGTATTGTTTGCCCAGCTGCTGCTGCTGCTGCTGCTAACCAGTCTCTCCTGTTCCACAGTAAACCAGCAGGCTGCATGGAAATCAGCTTCCTCCACATAAAACCCCGTCCCCCTCTTGTCTCTGTATGTTTGCACACAGTGCATGTGTGTGTATGTTTGTAACTGCCCCTTACACTCAAAGGGCAGCGAAAGGTTAAAGTCTGTGCACTGTTTGCATTTTCAGACTCATTAATATCCATATTCCTATTCAGGTGTGTGTGTGAGTGTGTGTGTTATCTACTTTTCACACAGTGCCTTACTCGTTCCAGCCACAGGATGGCAGTACTGAGCTCTTTCTCTTCAGTGGAATCCTCTACCTCCTCCTACAAGCCACAGTTCAAGTTCATCCACACACACACACTCTTCCTCACACACTCACACACAGGCCTCTTTAGTGTGAGTTGGCCCAGACTTGTGTAAGGTGACAGGGTGCGGTGAATAATTTAGTCCCGGCCATGTTAATGGCTGACAGTGAACATGGCCTCTCTGCTCGGCTGTTGGCCCATTACTAGAACATTCTGTTTCACTCTCACCCTCCTTTTCTCTCCCTCTGTTTTTCTCTTTTTTGTTTTCCTCCACATTTACAATCATGATCCTGTGTTACAACATCTACATGTCAACTGTTTTTTTCTCACCGCAGTATAAGAGAAAGATAGTTGGGAACCGAGCACTTGGTTGGTAATTGTCTCTAATATAAACTTAAAAATGTGAAATGATGAATATTTAAGAGGTTATATAAATTCATCAGCATTCCTCAGCTCTTCTTTACGCTGGTTTAACATCCATTAAATGTTAATAACATTGATGAATGGCCACCTTCACCTCATTTCTCTTCTTATTAACTTCCTTTAACTGCTTTAGTGTGCAAATATTAAATTTAGCTCCTCTCGAAGCCAGATCAGATTCTCTATTTGATCACATTTCTCAAGTTTATGCTTCACTGGAGTACTCCTCGATAACAGCACTCATCTGAATCATCATTTCATTTTCAGATTGAAAGCTGGAGATTTTTGATTTGTTCATCGAAGGCGGCTCAAACATTTTAAGGAGGGAAAAATTTAGATTCAGTTTGGAAGATTGGTATACATCTTAAGCTTTTACTTGCTTTTTTGTGTCATATTTAACTTGTAATTGATTTCATTTTTCATTTTTTCTAATGGCCTAGCTCATCTATCCTCTACTTTGGTTCTTTTTTTCCTCATTTTTCACTTTTTTTTCTTATTCCAAACATAAACTGTTGAGTGGATACAGAGGGAACACTTGTGTGATTGTGTGTGTGAATGAATGTGTGTGTGTGTAAAGGCCCAGTCAAGCACTATTAATGCTGTGATTGCCCCGCTGGGCTTCAGTTCTGCGTGTGTGACACGGGTGATGAATAATGTGACCCTAACAGTAATGCAATCACATTCACTAAACAAATTATATATCTCTCTTTCTCCTCCATCCCTCTTTCTCCCTTCATTTCATTTCACTCTCAAATCAACTACGAGGATGCTGCATGTGGTCTACGTGGGTTTTTCAGCTTGTACAGCCTGCGTGTGTTGTCGTCAGCCCTGCGTTGCTCCATTTTTCTCCCTGATACGATCTGTATGAGTGTGCTTGGAGCAGGAGGAGCCATGGTGCCAGTTCTGCAGCAGCCTTGAGGTCTGGCCAGGCTCAGGCAGGCTCGGGGGGGATTGGGAATGACGTGTCCGGGGTGAACCACCCCATAGTTGGGAGTCCCCAGCAGCCTCTCTGGCTCCAGCCTGGCTGATAGAGTCCAGCTGGGCGCTGCTCCATCTATCTCCTGCCCCCCTCCCTCCTCTTTTCTCTTGACACATCAGCGAGTTGCCTCCTCCTTTCTCCTGTCCCTTGTTTCTCCTTTGCTGTCCTCAACACTTTTTCTTTGCAACTTTTCATTCACTTTGTGTTTCAGATCTTATCAACCCCACCTCCTCTTTTCTCCCCCTCTCTCCTGCTGCTTTTCTTCTTCTCCTCATGCATGTCACACATACTTTCCTTCTCCTCCTCCATCGTTCCATCTCACACACATGCAAATACATCCAAAACCCTTGAAGTGGGGTCAGGATTGAGGCGTGCTGTTAATTAGCCGTTAGTGGTTGTTGTAGCAAAGCAGTGCTAGGGTGTAATTAATTAGGTGGCATGTGCACAGTGGGAGAAAAAAACAGCGAGAGGAGAGATGGGGAGAGAGAAAAATACCAGCTATCAGTCCTCCTTTTATCCTCTGAGCTCAGATGAGTTCCCTCTAATGAGAAAAAATGAGATGCTCCCATCCAGGGAAGAAAGCATTTTGTCCTTTACATGTTCCCTCTGCCTCTGCTCGGCTTGTCGCTCTGTCACTGCCTTGTTCTCTTTTCATCTGCCGATCACATCCGGGCGATTGCTCGTGGGGTGCCAGTGAGTTGGAGTCATCAGCCACAGATCTCCCAGAGTAGACTGAACACAGCCTCTGGGACATGTCCAGACACACTCACACAGCAGTGCTGACAGCTATACCACACACATCAGAGATGGAGAACAGCAGACACAAGGGCTTACATTTCTCTGAATGTATCGAGGATCTTTTGTCTTTCATAGATCCCCAATCAGATTACTGAACTCTACAACTGCTGGGCTGGTGAAAAATGTACTTCACTTATTGATATATAAGATTTAAGAATGAGCTGGTCTGTTGTCAATGCTCAGCCTCAGGACGGGGGATAAAGATCCCACAACGCAGAACCTGCAGATATGAGACTGTGTAGACTGTGTAGCTTTCTTTGTAGAATTATGAAATTATTCAACATGGACATGTGACTGTAGGGGGCTGTTGCTCAAAAGGGGCTGTGAAGAGTTTGAAAGTAATCTTTAAAAAGGTTCGCATCTAGATATATGCCTGACTGTAATCCACACTTTAAAATGAGATTATCAGCACCTATGTTGCGGCTTACACGTTATTTTAAATTGCTACCTCTTAGCTTCCAGTTTGGGTCGACCAGGACCGGACTGAATTACATCACGTCTAGGTCTCTATGACAACACCACGCCGGCTGATTAAGTTTAGAAGAAGAGATAAAACACAGAGATCTGTGTTTTTCTCTGCTGAAAACAATTTCTGTGATTAATTTTGTAGTGATGGTGGACACAGAAGCCTAGCTGTCAGACAATAGCTAAAGGCTAATTAGCCTTTGGCTCGGGCAGTATCACTCTACAACACAGGGGCTAAACTGTCTGTGATAATGTTTATTCCAACCCACAGTTAGCAGTTATTCTGCAGTGGTCTGTTCAAACTTGAGAGTCTATCAATTAAATGAAGAGTGAGGTTACATTAGCTCTGCTTGGTAGATGACTGGCAGGACATAGCTAACCAGGATTTACCAACCAATTACAGACATGTCTTAGAGCACCAGGCTGTCAGCTGCTCTAAATATAAACTGCTACCAAACTACTCACAAACTGACAGTGTTTGCTTGTTGTCACGTTAGCGTGCAGATACATCGGAGCACCTGGCTAACATATAGCCAGCTGCTACAATGATTGCTTGATGTCATGTTTCAAAGCGTAGCGCTACCTAACTCTACTGATAAATACCTCATCAAGGTGCGTTGTATCCAGTAAAAAGTTGTCTTGAACAAGGAAATTAGTTTTAATGCAATCTCCATTTCATTTCATAACAAACACACACCTCTCCAAAAGTAATTTACAACAGTGTGCGAAAACTCCGGGCCACAAGGTGGTGAGGGAATGCACCTTAAACAGAATCTTCCCGTAGCATCTTTAAAACAACCTTTTTTTTCAGACACACTGAAATGTCCAACTGTAAAAGAGAGAGGAAAAGGAGAGAAAGAGAGAATACAGGGGTGTTTTTAAAACCCATTGTGAATTATAACAACAATATCAAACTTTAAAAGATGCTTATTTTGTGAGCTCTAATTAAGTTGTCTTAGGGGCAGAATTTTTCTTCTTGATTTTAGCTCAAGGCTAAAGGTCGATTTGAGCTTCTGAATATAAATCATGGCTGAAAAACCTCAACATTAACCGCTACACAAACATTTTATCAGGCACTTGGGATGTGCATATCATGATGTTGGAAAAAGCACAAACACTCAAATAACACACCTTAATGCAGGAGGTCAATGTCAGCGCTAAGCGTATCCAAGCAGCACCCAGGCGACAGATATCACATCAAACCGTTGTCCCATCAACTACGTGGGTGTTTTTGAAAACACTTTTTCCTCTCTGTTGTGTCCTTGAATTATTGAATGGAGGTTTTCAAAAACTCCTTTTGAGGTTGAGATTTTTTAAAAACTCTTTCAGGCTGCACTGATGCGTCACATGGCAGTTGTTGTTTATATGTTTGGTACATATGCCAAAAATTCAAGCAGCTAAATTGATTATGTCTGCTCTGTACTGTTAAGATTGGTTAAATGTTTTAAGAGGCATCATTACATGTGTGGATGAAGTGGCTATTATAACAGCTATTCATTTAAATGCTTTAAATACAAAAACAGGAAAACAGAACTTTATTAAAAAAGCTTTTTTCAAGTCTGTGCTGTGGCCATCTGGCAATATTCAAGACTGATGAACATCTTCAATATTTCTTTAATTGCACTTTAAAAACATGAGTTAAACAAAATAAATAACTTTTATCACATGTTGGACATGCACCACTGTCCTCTTTTTTTTAAACTTAGTTTTTATTCATTATTCTCATCAACAATATATATATATATATATATATATATATATATATATATATATATATATATATATATATATATATATATATATATATATATATGTAAACTTATATATCTACACACATACATTCGTACACATACATATATATACATATGTACATTGTTTTTTTCCTCTCCTTTTTCTTTTTATAGCTGTACATTTGGATATTACGTAAAACATAAACCAAATTGGCCACTCCAAAGAATATATATGTACACAAATTAATACACATGGACAAGCAAGTACACTAACGGTCATAAGGACAGGAAGGAAATGTGAAGCAAAAAAAAAAGAAGTAAATGGATGAATAAAAATATATTCAAAAAGAAATAAAGTCTAATCTACTCAGAGGTATCATGTGCACAGACGCAAATTCAGTCCCTGGGAAAGAGGTGTATGATCGTTGGCTGCCCATAAATTTAGCATCCCTCTCTACTGCGTTAATAAATCCAGTAAAGGTCTCCATCTGATTATGAAAGTTTCTTTTTGAAGTCTTAATTGGTCTGTAATTTGTTCCATTTGATAGATGTCCCAAACTTTCTAGGTCCATATATTGTAAGTGAGAGGGTCTTGGTTCAACCAGCGTATGGTGATGTACTTTAGGGCCGCTGTAAGTAAGACAATGAACAAGTATTTTTTGGCCCTCCTATCCAAGTCAGTCAAGTCAGTCAAATCACTGTCCTTACTTTGTAAAACGAGCCCGGAAATCTGACATTTTCTTGTTCCAAGCACCTTGATGATCTCCCTCTGGGCACCTACTGCTTAATAGAAGTCTTTGCAGTGAAATGATGAAAAGTACAATGTCATAGATTAGCATGAAAATAGAAACTGGGCATCATGGTTCAAACACTGTGGCCTGGAGTTCAGTCCTTCTAAGGGAACAGTGTAATCAAGCTCATTTTGATTCTGATGTATTCTTATTAAACATGCACTTAGGACAAGACCTAAATAATCAGAAGTGTTATTAAACCAAAGTTCTTTGATTTGAAAGCTTTAACGTTCATTAGGACTGTCTTGGTTGTTTTTATTTCTGCTGCTTAACTGTATGTGAGTTGGAGGTGATGGTTTGACATGTTATGGAGAACCAGAGAAGAAGTGAGGGAAACAGAAAGATGGAGAGATCTTAAAAAGGCATAGACACCGTGGGAGGGAGGCAAGAGGAGCACAAACACTCAGCGCTCTATTGATCCTCTCCTCAGTTCAACACTGACTCCTTGACCTCACTCAGAAACACCTCTGTGTGTATGCTCGCTTGTGTCGACAGCTACCTCTGGGTGTGTGTTTGTCTGAGTCAAAGGCCCAGCCATAGTGTGATATACCTGTTTACTAAAACCACAGACAATCTCTACTGTCGTCAACCTGTAACCTTCAACCACATCATGAATATTTAGACACACACACAGCCAATGCCCTTCCTTCTTACTGTGTTACATTTACACACACAGCACTGGCCCTTTACCCACACACACACCCTCCCTTCTTAGTGTAAACTGATAGTTTAATGGCTGCTTGGCCCGTCCTGTCCTGTGTCGACTGAAAGTGTCCTATAGGTGACAGGTTTATGGACTGTTTGGCGATGTCAGCGGAGACAGACAGCTATTTACAGCTTGGTGTTGGACGCTTGGGAGACTGGCAGTTAGAATAAATTCCCCGGTGGGATCAGCCAAGGGATAATACACATTGTCTACCAAGCTTTAACGTAAATCTTCAAATACACACACACACACACACACACACACACACACAGCAAGCAATCACTCAGTCAAGCACTCAGTCCTTTTTAACCTTCTTAATGCCAGCATCCACACACAGCCATACCTCACACTTGAACATCACACACACATTGTAGATCTGTATCTCAGTTATTTACGACCCCCTGCCATCACGTTAACAACCAGCGCTGGCTTTTCCTCCCTCCGTCTCTCGTCCCCTTCAACTATCATTTAGCTTTATGAGGTGTCCTAAAAGAAGCCCGAGGTGTGCGCCCCTCCCTCCGCCTCTTTGTGTCGGAGATATTGATATCCTCCATAAGTCAGACGTGCCTCTCTCTGTTACTGAGGAGAAATTGATGACAGGAGGGTGTGACAGGCAGGGAGTGGAGCTGGCAGGGAGTCGCAGGAGTTTGGCTGTGTGTATCTGAGTCTGAGTTAGAGTGAGGCCTCTACAAGTGTGCGCGGCATACAAACAGACTCATTACCAGAGAGAAAGGAGTTGGTTCAGGTTGGGCCAGGGGGAGACAGCTAATCTGGAAAAAAGTGAGAGAGATCTGGACTGATGAAGAGGAGGAGGAGGAGGGAGGCAGACCTGTTTGTGTCTTTACGAGCCGTCCCTCTGTGTGTGATACTGTGGCTATAAAGAAGAGGTCAGCTGAAGAGAGGCTGTTTATAAGGTCCATCTCTCAGAGTGAGCATATCAAAAAGCCCATGAAACCCTGATCGGTCTGCTGTGCTGTGTGTGTATTTGTGTGTGCATGTGTTGTGTTGTCCATCAGAACCATTCACAACCATCTGTCTCACCCTGTAATGGAAGAATCAGAGCCGACTCTCTTTGCACATGGTGCCATATGAATTAGCATACATACAGTGTGGCTGCATGTCAGCCTGCCCACTTGTCCACACTCCCTTGGACACTCCTCCAGAGGTCAGATCCTGTGGTTTATTTTTGGAGATAGAGAGGTATTGATCTTCTGTCCTTCCAAACAGAGTGGTGAAGACTGAAGACACCTGGCGACTGCTGTGGAGGACTGAGACTGTGTATTGTAGCCATGCAAAATGCACACAACTCGACACACACCAGCTATACTGCAGTACTATGCATATTATACATATAAGTATACATATTCATAAGCTACTAAAATGTTTAAAGATAGTTTCAGTCAAAATTTCAAATTATGACAAAAACTATTATTTGAGTTTTAACAAAATGTCCTTAAGCTGGATTCAGATTACAAATTCTGTCCTGTCCACACTGTAATCACTGGGAAAGTCACACCATGGCACTTTGGCAAGTGGTGTTGCCTATGTGTCAAATATTGATGGCTGTCAGAGTTGATCTCTTTTTGGGGGCAAGTGTTACAGGCTTGATTCTGATTGGTTAAACCTGGACACAAAAGTGATTAAATCTTCACAATCTGATAAGACACCACAGGTTAGATCAGTCCATAGAGAAATCCAGCATATCTATTAATGCCTGTTGACACTATGGCAAAAAATGTTTTTTACAGTTAGCGTTCTGAACTGATAGCCATAGAAACATGGGGGGTATTTTTAATGTTAGCACCTGTCTCGCAATAGGCCTGAGTAACAAAACAATCCAAAAAGAACAGTAAAAACTGAAACATCTGCCTCATTTATGTGTAAAAGTATGAGATGAAGATGAGCTAAAAAGAACAGATATGTCAACATGTATAATGCAGTAGTCCTGCAGAAGTCTCATTCATTTAAACATGACCATCAATAGAAATGCTCAGTGTAAGGTGAATTAAGGTAAATTTGAAAGCTAATGTTTTTACTTGACAGTAAATTAAGATGTTGGGTTGAATTCCAATTGTCCTTTTTAAGGGGTAAGGGAGATTTACTTCTAATTACTTCTATATTCATGAATAGAGGGATTATTTGTTTATCAACAACGCCAGATGCGCGCGCAACTTGAGCGCAGAAGCACTGCGGAGTTTATTGGTTTGTCAACTGATGCTGATAAGTTTGCCACCAAAAAACACACTTTTAAACTAAATATCATCACTTGTAGGAATGGTAAACGGCTCCCAGGTTTGTGAAATTGCAGTGAGTGGACAGACATTAGGTGGATGGACGTTTATGGCAGGGAAATCCGGCGTGTAACCAGAGAGTAATTTAAACACAGCTGTCACTGATGCTCATGACTGCATTATCCGTGGACACTTACCAGACTTTGACAGACCAGGAAGTAAACGTGTCAATAAATCAGAAATCCTCCCATACCACACAAAAAAAAACAAAAACACACACACACACTCCTCAGTCTGAGACCGGGTTTATAACGAAAGAACCAGAAACTATGTCCAAAAAACTGCACCAAATCAGATTAAGATGGCACATTTAATTATTTACATATCGCTGGTGTTAAAAAAATGCTAACTCGTCTGAATGAAAAGAGCTAAACGCTGCCTCTGCGGTTGAGATGTGTGAGCTTCTTTATGATGATGAAGACTGATAATCCCTCTATATAAACAAGTAAAACCATTCATGTGAGTTTGTAGTTGGTAGCTTGGTTATGAGTGGGTTAATGAATAAGGAATGGGTGGTAAAGACAATTGGAGTTGTTTTAGGATGAGACATGGCAGGATTTTAGCCTACACAACCTCCTACTATACATTATCCCTTTCTAGGTTTGGAGAAAACTGTCCTTTGCAGCTATCTGAAGCGCACTTTGAGGCAAGTTCCCTCTAAATGGTTTGATTTGAGGGGTTAAAAAGGTAATTCGGTCTCAATGTTTGTTGCAAAGGAGGCTAATGTACAGTCACCTACATAGTGAACGTACGATCATGTAAACACACCTGATAATGGCTCATCGTAGAGCTCTTACCTAAGTTGCTCTGATTTTGTGGAAGCTGCATTAGCATACAGTGCATGGAGCTACTAAAGGAGATTAGAGTAATCTCACATGAAGAGATACTACAGTGAGTCACCTCCACCATGTGCTGGGTGGAGGGTTGAGTCATGCTAACTTGCTCAGCACACAGGACCTTGAGCCTTCAGATGTGGCTAAATGATGTGATTAGTAAACTTGTTTAGTTTGTTGATTTTTCTTTTTCTAGTAGACTTGTCTGTCTGCATGTGTGTGAGTGTGTGTGTGTGTGTGTGCATGCTCTGGTGTGTTTTTTCTCCATCTATTCCACTGGGGATAAAGAAAAGGTTTGTTTGATTAATTAATGCTGTTAGACGTGAATGTAAATGATCAAAGGAGCACATTTGCAT
Organism: Halichoeres trimaculatus; assembly: GCF_033239565.1. Lineage (NCBI taxonomy): Eukaryota > Metazoa > Chordata > Actinopteri > Labriformes > Labridae > Halichoeres > Halichoeres trimaculatus. Next base: position 29,449,520 of record NW_027437181.1, read on the forward strand.
TTGGCGTTTAATTATTCATGAGCTGTGATTGCTCATGAATTAGGACACCTGTGAGGCCTTCTCCTCTCTGGCTCAGACACCGACACACATTACACACTCTGATACACACAAGCATATCCTGGGATGTGACCGGGTGTGTTTAACCAGACCTGCTTGTCACCCCTGTGTGTGTGTGTGTGTGTGTGTGTGTGTGTGTGTGTGTGTGTGTGTGTGTGTGTGTGTGTGTGTGTGTGTGTGTGTGTGTGTGTGTGTGTGTGTGTGTGTGTGTGTGTGTGTGTGTACAGGGATGCAGGTCATCGCAGGTTCATGTTCGTATTATTAGGTTATGCTGCCGCTCTGGCTGGGGTTCAAACGTTCTGATTGGGTTATCCTGGGGTGCTAAAGCTCAGACTGTCACCCCGACTGTATGATTCATCTCCATGGAGACAAGAAAAGCTCTGATCTAATTACCCATACCGCTGCCATCTCAGACGTGAGGAGAGGGCTGGGTGGCATGAGGGAGGCGAGAGGTGCGGGCGAGGAGCGGCGCACAGAGGCTGTGAAAAGAGGAGACAGCAGAAGAGAAATCAAAGAAAAGAGCATGATCTGATGCACACAAAGGAGAGCTTGATAAAAGCAGGTATTATTTGTTGTCTTCTTCCTCATTTCTCCCCTCATCATCAGCAGCATCCAACTGCAGCACAAATGGGCCCTTGTTGCCATGGATATGAGCAATGGTTCTCCTGTTCTGCTCGATGGGGCTCAGTGATAAATGGCGGGATGTGGAGGAAGTTAATAATTTATCCCAGGGAGGGAGCGACCGTTCTGGGGAGCTCTACCTCGCATAATGGGTTAAGTGCAGCGATTGCTGCGTGCCATGCAATAGACTCACAGGAGGTGATGTATAAAAAATGAATAAAGGCTGAGTGGAGCCTGCTGGGAAGGAATTGTCAGGGGACTGTGCAGTGTGTCTGTGCCTGTGAGAGGAGGGGGGTTGGTGTTGTGTTTTTGGAAAGAAGGCTTTTGTCATTTCTTGAAGTTGTAGGATTGTCAGGTGAAGAACAGTAGAGACTTAATAGAGCTTCCTCCAGGCTCTCAGCAAAGATCTCCTCCCACCCTGCTTTTTACTCGAAATGAAAAACAGCTCAATATGCTTCGGGCTTTGAAGTGTGACAGCAGTGGTGACAGATGAAGCCACTGCAGAACAGAGGTAGAGGGCCAGACTGTGTGTACACTGTGCTGTCATTACCAATGACTCATTGACACTTTTGTGTACTCTGAGAGGAGCACATACTTTGACCTTCTCTGTTCCTCGTTATCACACATAATGTTTACGGCTATTGCATTCCTCTTTTCCTCTAATTCTCATTTTGCTTCTTTGGAGAATGTAGATTTGTGCTTTATTACCATCACAACCTGTATGAAAACAAGTGGAAACGTAAACTTTAATTTGTTATTAGCAGTGACCATACACAGACCCCAGAGTGGATTGACCTTTCTGTAGTAGAGCTCCAACAGTCACAGGCTGCCACGCCCATGATCTGCCTTCTCATTTGTATAAATGGAACTAATGTTGTATTAGACTAGCAAACTTCCAAAACTGACCTACACTAAGTCTATTAGCTGTTAACTGAGGTTAAAAACCCAGAGTGAAATTAAGCTACTTTCCATCAGAATTTGCACAGTCAGATTTTTTTGCGACCTGTGCAGTCTCCCTCTGCTGGTCATTGAAATTAAAACAGGTTGTCTATGGATAGGAATTGATAAGATTGTATTGATATCGATGCCATTATTGACTCTGATTATTGTTTTGATTCTTTAATGTTTCCCTTATTGATGCCTGTCTTGACTTAAAAACCAGCAATAGAAGCAGCAGAGGTACTTGGTTCACTGTTGCTATTGTCTGAAAATAATCAAATGACAAACTATTCAGTTGGTATTAAGTCAAATACATAATATGTTGTCAAGTCTGGCATGCATTGTGCACATGTTAACACAGGACATACATCAGCAGGCTGACGACCGGCAGAGAGCATCAAATGCATGTGACTCCTTATATGCAATGCAGTGTCCTGTTGACAAATGTTTAAGCATGTTGCTGGTATTTTCACATTTGCATGTTATCACTGTTCAACAAATGTTAGTGTCATCTTTCTTAGAAAAATGAAGCCATTCTTTAGATCCTTTTTGCCTTCATTTCGTCCTCAAAGTCTCTGTTCTTATTCACACCGACTGACTCTTGCAAGACCATTTATTAAGGTACCTGGAAGAAAGGAATCATTAAGATAAAATATAAATGATGACGATTGGACCATTTGGAACCTGTTCCCAACAAGAACCGGTTCTCAATTCTCATCCCTGAGGTTGGGGCAGTGGAATGGACAAAACCAGGTGCTTCATGTACAGAGGCCTTAGTCCCTGTCGCAGCAGGTCATTGATTTGACTAGAAACTATGACCCTTTGCTTCATGTCTTCATCCATTTCCTGTATCTCTTCAGCCTGTCCATTTTTTAGAGTCGATAAAAGCCTCTTAGAAAAGATCGATAAAGAAGAGAGGCAGGTTCAAGGCACTTGTCACTTTTTAAATCAGACTATCTCTTTTTTCTGTATCCATACGTCCAATATCTGTAACGGTGCCTGACCCCGCTGTCATTGGACGAGTGTGATTTTATGTCTTCAAAACTGCTGAGTTAGAAAAAAATCCACCCCCTCCCTACAGTGTGTGCTGTTCGAGAAATTATTTATTCAGACTAAAGTCATCTGTTTGTACCAGGCTGTAAACATGTTTATCTCTGCTGTAAAAATCATCTTTTGTGGCTTGGTGTGTATGGTTTCTGGTTCTTTCCAGGGTAGCCTGCATCGGACGCTCACTCTGCTCTGCTGTGTTCAGGGCTTCTGAATTGTCTTCATTTCTCATGTCAGAATTTTTGGCTACGTAGAGACAGACAACCATTCATGCTCACACTCACACAAAGGGACAACTAAGAGATCAATCAACCTTATGAGCATGTTTCTGGACTGGGGGGAGGAAGCAAGAGTAACTGGTGAGAACCTAAGCATGATTAGAGGTCCCATATTCTGCTCCTTTTCTGCAGTTTAATATTGATCATTGATGTCTTCATGAAATGGTAATAGCATGTTTTGGTCCAAAAAGCCAATAAATCAAGCAAAGCAGCATTGTTTCCAGGCTCTCATAGCCCCTCTGTTCAGAACGCTCAGATTTAGTGGGCGTGACCTTCATATGCAAATGAGCCACTACTGATACCGCCCCGCTCTTCCACGTCATTAAAAGCTCGCCACGAGCTCAGAGTGCACAATGTTTAGAAAATTGCAAAGCTTGTTTACTGTAACATTACAGGCTAAAACAACAGGCTAACTGCAGCTAAAGTTAGCATCCTGAAGCTAACACAGAGACAGGGGGGGACACTGAGGAAAAGCTCTTACATCTGCTCCACAGCACACAACATTTAAAATACTCACATTTCCAGGGTCTGAGGTTTGTTGGTGGATGGTTGGTAACGCGCCTGGATTCAGGACCAGTCTATTCGCCAGCCCTCTGTTGTAGTGTCCAAAGTTGGGAAAGCAGTCAGCTGTGAAGTGACTAGCACACACATGCACAGTTTTACTGAGTGTAGCTGGCACATTTCCCTCATAAATGAACTCTAGCCACTTAGTCTTATCATCTTCAGAGATGGGAAGCTTGTGCATGGAACTATGTGGCTGTTTACAGCCAAAAACAGAGCAGTGATGGCTCTTCAACTCTGGCATTCTCCTCCTCAGGGGAGTGGTCGGGGAGGGGGTTCGGGGGAATCTGCTCAGGTGGACCAATCAGGTCAGACTTGCTCCTGATTGGTCAAAACAGGGGATCGCTGACGCCGGCAAATCCCCAAAATCCAAACAGCTCGTTTTAGGTCAGGATTTTACATTCACAAGCACTACTAAGTACAGGTTTTGTCATTTAATATCACATTTTGTGGGCTGGGAGAAAAGCCAAAGACCCACAAATTTCACTAAAAGACTTAATAAAGTGATTTTTGCATAATATGGGACCTTTAAAGAGAACATACAAACTTCACTCGGGAAGGCCTGTCCCAGCCAGAGATTGAAACCAGGAACCTTCTTGCTGTGAGTGCTAACCACTGCACCACCGTGCACCGTTCTGCTTCCTTTATGGTCTCTAACTGTGATTCTGTGTGGAAGAGAGAGAAAAAGGCTACATGGTGTTTAACCAACGCCTCCTTGAGCATTAATACACACCTGCGTCACATCTTCTGAGCAGTTTATGAGGTGCTGCACCGACACAGCGCCTCCCCTCCCAGCCCTCCATCTCTCACTCCCTCTTTTAGCCATGCTATCTCTCAGATCTAGCAGTTGGAGGCTGATCGTGCTTTCCTGGTGTCAAGCAGGGGTCACCATATTGTGTTAATCCTGGAGAACATATCAGATGAGCTTGATTTCATTATTGTCCCTCTGATGCCCCATATGCAGGGGCTCAAAGCTGCTCACAGTGATCCTCTGTGAGGGATGGCAGGGAAGAAGCTGTTCTGTCGTCTGTTCTCTGGACTCTGTTGTGCTGCGGACACTCTGCCACATTCCTGGAGTGGATCTGAAGCAAAGCAGGCTTGTTGTTGAATCACAGCTGCTCCTCGCATCTTTTCCCACTGTATCACTTCTCACTGATTATTTAATGGGTTTTTCAGCACTTGTGCTTGGTTTGAGTGGCTAAAATCTTTGCGTCTTCAGCTTTGGATACTTTACTTGATGTGTACCCGGTGTAAAATATAACCCGGGGCTTTTTTTTTTTCATTTCTTCTCCATTTTGTTTCCAGTGCCTGTGTTTTCCAGGAGCCTTTTATTCTCTGCCTCCTTGTGGCTGATAAGTGATGCAGATAGCAGTGATGGATAATATCACCTCTCACACACACACACACACACACACACACACACACACACACACACACACACACACACACACACACACACACACACACACACACACACACACACACTCACACACACACACACACACACACACACACACACACACACACACACACACCTCAGTAAACCGCTCTTCGCTCTCTGATTCAGCTGAACGGTTATGAGTTGTGTCTTCATGGCTGTGTGTTTGTGTGTGCTTTATTCTCCCTGAAACACAGTGTGGGTTTTTAATGTGGAGTCTGAAAGAAAAAGCAGAAGTCCCAGCAGTGACAGCAGATGCTTTTCATGGAGGAAGACGAAGAAGGAAGGGAGGAGGAAAAAGAAAAATTGTGAGGAAATAAAGAGACGGTGATTATTCTCTGCAGGTGGAATAAAATAACACCTCCCGGAGATCTGTAATCATCATGATTAAGTCAACATCAGAAAAGGAAGGAAGGAAACATGTTGAATTGTAATTTTTATAATGTTTGTTTTTTGTAATCCTGTTGCCTGTAATTTCTGCAGCCGTCTTCGCTCAGAGATGACAGATGAGTGTCAGTGAGGTTCAAGACAAGACAGAGCAGCCATTAGCAGACCTTAGAAAGAAGACACTGCTCTTTTTTTTCTTTCTTCTTGCTCTCCTGTTGTCTGCCCGCTCCTGCCATTATCGTTTTCATGAGCTCTCATTGTCACCACCACACAGCAGGGTTGGACAGATGCTGCGATGAGCTGTGACAGGGTCAGGTGCACGCTGTACATCTAACGAAAATCACCCGCACTGACACACCAACAAACACAATCTCCCGACACCTCCACGCACCGACTCTGGGGTTGATGTCGGAGCCCTGCAGGCACCCAACTTCTGTGACAACCTGACTGACAGCGTCATCAAACCACCACCCTGCTTTGCACATATGTGGACACTTACATGCATGCACTGATACACACACATGCACACTTGTACAGACTCTTTGCCCCCCCAGGTTGCCTTTGTTCGCAGCATCTGTTTCCCTCAGTGATTAATTGCAATTAGTGAGAGGTTTGAAGGCCTGTGGAAGAACACAGCAAGAGGAAAAACATCAAGATTAATGAGGGAAGGCATTCATCAGATAGTGAGGGAGACAGAGGGAGAGAGGAAGAAGAAGGGGGAGGGGAGGGGAGGTGGGAGGGGCTGGGAGAGGAGGAGGAGGAAGTGGAGAAGGGAGGGATGCTCAGATGTTAATGACGTAGGAGATGGGAAGAGCGGAGGAGCGTGACATAAAGCAAAAAGAGGGAGAGCAAGAGTAGCAGAGAGAAGAGAGGAAAAGAGAGAGAAAGAGGGGAGGGAGGGTGAGGAACGGGGGAGAGAGGCAGTTGTCAGAGCTCAGGCCACAGAGCGACACCACAGGGGACTGATTAAATATGGAAATTATAATTGCTAATTGACCTTTATTAATCAGAGCAGTAGGGAGGGGGTGCACTGCATTTTTGTGTCTCTCTGCCTACGGAGTGTGTGTGTGAGTGTGTGCATGTGTGTGTTATGGCGCTGGTGAGATTGTGTGTGTATAAGCACGCTGCAGCATGCCTGTGTTTGTGTGTGTTTGTGGATGTGTGGTTGTTTGATCCCCTCATGCAGCTCTCTCTTGTCTCAAAGAGCTCTCTCATGTTTAAACACAGCATAATGGGAGAAGCAGCTAGAATAACACACACACAAACACACACATACACACACACACACACTGGGTGCTAATGAGAGTGTGAGTACATTATGGTGAGCTAAATAGGGTCACTGTGGAACCTCAGTCTTTGGGCTGCCAGATGTGCAATCATGAATGCATGCATGCACGCTCATGCACACATGCATACATGCAAGTCCTCTTATCTCCCGCCCTCCCTCCTCCTTTGATGTCTTCATGCTCATTATTACATTGAAGCAGAACCCTGACACCCCGTCTTATTGTGCATTGGAAACATCCTGACACAATCCCTCCGTCTGCTCCCCCTCGCTTCATTTTTTCCTCTCGTTATCGACACACGCTCACATCAAGCATGTGTATTGATAGCAGCGGATGTCAGTCTCGTTGCCAGATCACACAGATTTGATTAGAGGCTCCCTAAAATCATTAACCCAATGTGATTTAGCCAAGCGTCATTAGAGCCACATGTAAACTGGTCTGCAGTGGTTTGATTTGGTTTTAGTTTGTCAAATGCATCTGATTCATCCTGTGTGAGCTCTGCAGGCTTCAGCCACTCTTAACCGTTTGCTGCCTTTCTGCTCATTTTCCATCAAACACTCCTCCACTGGGAGCAGTTTGAGATCAGGAGAGGGTCTTCCTGTGTGGTGCCATGACAGAAGTAAATGGTGTGTGTGTGTGTGTGTGTGATTTTCTCTCATTCAGCTTCGTCTCTTCTATTTTTAGGACTCTGAGGTCATTAGGAATATCTGCTCTCACACTCGAACTCCCACCTTTGAGTTCAAACCGCCGGCTTGTCTGCAGCTGTAAGGGCATCTGCTGAGGCTGGGTGTCATTTCTGATCCCCAAGGGACCAAGACAAGGGGGACTGGTCCCCTCTTAGCACTGGCTCTTCTAATCCTGTTAGCACAGCTCAGGATCAGACTGCCATGACTGGCCTTCACCACACAGCACTCACACACACTCACACACTCACACCCTGAGGGGCCAGAGGGAGCCCCACGGCCTCAATGGGACAATTGTTGCTGGGTCAAGAGGTGGTGGAGAAGGTGAGGGGTCAGCCGTCAGAGAAGAGAAGGAGACACACATGTCCGGGTGCAAAGACTCACACTAATGATCTATTTAACTTTTTCACAACATCAAAAAAAGAATCAGACTCCAAACATCCGTGTTTTCTCTCACACAAAAATTACATTAGGTCTGATTACATCTATGTTTTTTATTTCTCGAAGAGCCTCAGGTGAACTCATGTCACTTCACACACACTTTTTATTACATATATACTCCACACACAGTGCACTAACTGAAGCCTTTCCTGCATTATTCCTCCTTTCTGTTGTTTGTGAGGGGCCCATGTCTCCTTAGGGAGAGGATCGGGTGTCTTTGGAGGGCAGCAGAGCCTATCAGCTTTGACTTTAACCAATTTCCTCAATTGCAGACACACACACACACACACACACACACACACACACACACACACACACACACACACACACACACACACACACATACAGCAGTGAGGCATTTCAGTGGTTCCTGTTGTTATACCTCATCCGTCCAGCAGAGGGCGCTTGGCACAGTGAAGCTCAGGGGTTCCTTCCTTTTGTCATGACTGCTGACTCTCCTCCTCATCTATGCAGGAGTAATGGTTGAAATCAACCAGTGTACAATGTTAATGGCATTTGAATTAGAACACTTCTAAATTAATTAGGTGGGTAAAGTATGCAACAATCAAAATGTCACTGTTGATAAAGCTAAGTTCCCGTAAGCAGTGGGGGGAATCGACAGACTGATTTGTTTGGTGTTATCAATCTGGGTTAGGCTCTGCTGGCTCTAGGCTTGTTTCATCTGCGCGCGTTTGCACGCATATGTGTGTGTAAGGCTTTGCTTCTACGGGTGTTTCTGAGTTGGTGTGTGTGTGTGTGTTTACCGTTGGGTAGGGAGACAGTTTGATTGAGCTCTGCGCTGTAAAGCTGTCTGTTTGCCAGACGGTTTGTCTCCTAGCCAAGACTGTGCAGCAGAGAAGAATACAATGATTATCTGTCACAAGGCAGCAGCGTTCTTCATCAGCCTGGCTAGCAACAGCCCAGACTGCCCCCTCGTATGAGCCTCAGGCCACACACTGAATCAGCCCCAGGACCTTTTGGGCCCCACAACTCTAAATATGCTTAATTGCTTCTTTGTATGTGTGGAAAAATATTGTCAACGTGTTTATTTTGAGCTCCATTCTTCTATCTGAGTTTAAAGCAGTCAGACTTGACCACAGAGCTCTGTAAACTACTACCTCTTTCTTGTGGTCTTTATATGCATGCATGTGTGTGTGTGTGGTGTGTATGTGTGTGTGGGTTGTGCAATGGGGTTCAGACAGAAGCGTGAGAGGAATGTCAACAACCTTTAACCTCTGTGCTCATTAATGGAAGGGGTGTGGGGTGATGATGTGGCATGGGGGGATAATTGGTGTGTGTGTGTGTGCATGTGTGGGTGTGTGTGTGTGCATGTTTATTTGTCTGTGTGTGAGTGCATTCAGAGCGGTGTCAGAGCAGACATGATTTATCACGTATTAGTAGGCAGAGAGGAGGAGGACAGCGCTCCCAAAAGCCTGAGGGTTACAAGATCAGGTCAAAGGTCGTGTGAGGTCAGAGTGCTGAGTGAATATCAAAGAGCACCCTGGGAGCTGGAGATGGCCAACCGTGGACCTGAGAGAGGGAGAGCTGACCGGCCAGACAATAGCATGTAAACACACACACACACACACACCTCAGTTTCAGGCTGGTGCAGGTTGTGTGTAAGGTCAGCGTGGCTGTTATAAGGTCAAAGGTCAGGGGAAATAGCCATTATATCAGACGGGGATTTACTCGGTATCTCCACCTCTTATGCTTACAGACTCACTCACTCACACACACACACACACACACACACACACACACACACACACACACACACACTCATTATTGCTCCATCGTGGGTTACCTCTGGGCAGTCTGACAGCAAATATGTTCTAAAATACGCATCTGAAGCGAGCATGCTGGTACACCCAAACAGACATGTATGAGCAGACAAAGCCCCACAAAGGCAGCTAATTTCACACTGACTCTGCTGGGGCCCTGCTTGGGCACGGCTGTGAAGCACAGACACAGAGACAGATGGTGCAGGGCTGGCAGGAGGAGTTTCTGCTGTCCTCTGCGCTCGTGTGTGTGTGTGTGTGTGTGTGTGTGTGTGTGTGTGTGTGTGTGTGTGTGTGTGTGTGTGTGTGTTTGCATGCTGTTTATGTGCATATGTGCTTGTGTGTGCGTGCATTCTCCTGTGTCTCTGCATTTTCAAACATCACTTTGTACTCCACACACCAGCTCTAGGCTACGCTAGCAGTGCCTCTCCTAACTGCCTCCTGTTGCCAAGCTAGGTGTCAGGAAACGTTACCCCCAGCACAACCTCTATGGTTTCACAGGCGTTACTTCTTCTTTTTTCAATCCAGTCACAGCGTTCTGTAAGAGTCATTTCCTTTCTGAGAGACTGCAGAGGAGACGGTGCATATTAAGCATGAGGAGGACCTGTTTGAAGTTGAATGTAGCTGGCAGAGAATGAAACAAGCTCTTGTATCTTTGTGTTTTGCTGGAGGTATTGTTTTCTGTTGCTCTGTGTGTGTGTGTGTGTGTGCACTTGTGTATCTGTGTTTGTGTGGTTGTTTAAATTGAAATGAGTGGTTGCCATGATAGCTCCTGCATAGAGAAAGCTTGTTAGTGCGCTTGGCTTGGCTTGGCTAAACCAGGGCCAGAAGGTAAGAAAGAAAGACAGGACAGGAAGAAGGGCTAGAGATGGAGTAAAGGAAATATGTGAGGAAACTTGAGAGGAGGGAGGAAGACCGAAAAATGGATGGGTAGTGGGTCTAAGCAAGTAATTCAAACATGCTGTTCAGGCTTGCTGGGTGGTTTGCTAACATTTTCACCTCTGTAGCCTTTTTTGAAATATTTTCTCACCCAATCACCCTCTGATTATTTTTTTAAATAAAATAACTTGTAAGAAGATGATGTTTTTAATACATCATCCATTGTTGTGTGATATACTTTTCATAAACTTTGAAGCTGTTACAAAATATAGGAAGTCCTGACTTGATGCAACTGATTGCTAATCTTAGCGTGAAGCATGAGAGAAATCATAAATTAGTATTAAAACCATAAACTGCATTTAAAAAAAACAGACAGATTAGCCTTAAAGATGTTACCCATTGGTTTCTTTAATTAAGGCCACCCAACAATGGTGGTTGCCATGTTGGGAAATGCTGATTTGACCTAGCAGGAATCAAAAAGGGGGATTGAGACTGGCTTTTAGCATCCTGGCTAACAGCCACAACCTGCCCACATCCGGTGTCACAGTCACATAAGCAGTTTTCTGTAGTTTTTTTGTCCCCGGTTGTTAACATATCAAACTCTTCTGTAAAATAAAAGTTTAAAATGGGTGTAAATGGCTCATCTTCTGCATTTGGAGTCAGCCTCAAGTAGACGCTTAAGGAACTGCAGTTTTTCAGACCTCTGTATTAGCCTCATGTTTTACTCTAACCCGATGTTGTCCCAAGATTAAAACTAGTTCTGATGGAAATTTTAATGAATTTCTGCCCTGTCTTTCTGGTTTCCTCACTTTCAACACCACTGTTCCCCTTTAAGTATGCATTTCCTCTGATGTGCTGCATCCAGTTTTGAAACTGGTTTCACATAAACTGAAGAACAAAATGAAACAAATGAATGGTTTTATGAAACATAAACACAGTCTCATAAGGAGCTGTATTGAAGCTTTATGATGGCGGTCAGGCTGAGTCAACCTGCAAGTAATGAGGTGGAGCTGAGGCATGTATTTGGCCTCCTGGTGACCAGGTGCAATATTCCCACCTGCCAGTCAAAAGTACAGTCTTTACTTTAATGAGAACAGATGAGTAACAGGAATATTCTTTCCCTTTATGGTGGAAAATGGAAGTGGCTATTCGGACAAACAGTATTTTTCTGTACAAGGCTGTAACGTGTAAAACTGCTGTATGAAGGAGCTTTTAACCTGGGTGTTAAAGTGAAAAGTGAAAGTGATTTCCAGACTTTTCTCATTTTTCATTCCCTGTGGCTGCTTCTTTTCTTGAACTTTTTTAGTGAATATTGCAGTCGTTGGCTTTTTAGGGCAGCTTATTGTGTTATTATAGAAATAATAAAACTTATGATAAAGTTATGTCTATATTTTTTTAAATGAAATCATGGCAGCATACTTTTTTAAAGTTTCTACTGGGTTGATAATTTGAGTTATCATTGTCAAAGATTTAAAATACTTCTATGTGTAACTAAACCCTCCCCCCTTTTTATAAAAGCCCAGTCTAGACCAGAGGGCTAACAGACAGCCTGACAGATAGGATGACTGACTGACCAACTGACAAGTAGTGAGACTGACAGACAGACAGACGGATAGATGGACAGGCTGACAGCCAGCGAGCCAGCCCGGCAGACAGAGAGCCAGTGTCATCCCGCACTGGGGGAACAGGAGGAGCGAGAAGGGTTCATATTCCCCGGGACAGGTGGCAGAGACATGCCACTGCTGCCACCTGGCACTCACCACTCCATGTCCTTCTCTCCCTTGTTCTCTCTCTGAGCCATAATATTGCTATCAGCTCCTGACCTGGTCTTCCTCCAGAGCCCCTGCTGTGACAGTGAAGGAGAGTTTAGTTTTTTTCCCCCTGGTTTGACTCACTTTAAAGACAGAGAATCCCCTCTTTTATGGGCTTCATCCTCCCTGCTGGGGACAAAAAAAAGCCAAGCTGGCAAAAGGCAGCATCCTCCAGCCTTCCTCAGCCTGGAGAGCCGTGCAGGTAAGCCCTCTGTCCCCCATCAGTCAAGGGCAGGGCTGAGTGGGCAGGTGGAGGGTGGGTGGGGTTAGGAGGGGCCGGCGGCACTCTGGAGTCTGGACCCCGACTCCCTCAAGTAGCAGAGGCCACCTGCTCCCATTCACCGTGTCTGACCACAGCTCCGCTCACCCCACACCAGGCTAATTAAACTCAGTGTGGCACATACGCTCACACTGAGAGACACACACAGGCCAACTCACGTTGACTGTTTGTTCCTAATAACACACACACACACACACAGATACACACACACACACTACACACACTAAGAATTAACCACCCACACTCTCTGGGTTTCAAGAAAGAGAGGGGAAAAGAAAAAGAACGTTTATTACACAGGAATAGGAACAATTGTAAGACATGGTTATACACTCATGCACACACACATGCACACTCACACTCCATGCTGCCAACAGACTGTCCCACTTTAGAGTAGGAGTGTTCTATTTGGCGTCCACCCACCACTCTCCGCCTCTCTCTGATCTCACTGCAGCGTTTTCCAGGTCCCTGGACGTATCAAGAGAACAAACTGTCACTGGTGTTATGAAGACAAAGTCTTTTGCAGCTTCATATAGACACAGTTTCAGCCTGGATGAGGCTTCTCCCCTATCCCTGATTCATGTGCTATTGTTTCCATATCATTGCAGAACTTGGCAGGAAACTAATCCCCCGATAGCCAGGCCGCACACAATTATTCCCCTGGTAGATTCTCTGAAAAAGTGTTCTGTGAGACCATTAAAAACCCTATTTTATCCCCTTTTATTATTGTTCCCTGTTATTACTCATATTTATTTCACTAAAACAAATTTGACTTGCAAGAATCAATAACTTTTTAAAGTTTGCAGGAGCCGATAGAATAAGAATAGAATAGAATAGAATAGAATAGAATAGAATAGAATAGAATAGAATAGAAAAATAGAAAAAAATTATAAAAGGTGTAAAAAGGTCCATAAGAAAATAGATGATGACAGCTTGTCCATCATTCTCCAGTTCAGCCAGCCTCCACCTCCACAGGGTCCAGGACTGAGCTTCTTCAGCAGTCTGTTCAGTCTCTGTCTCCTGGATCCCGTCCGCCCACAGCAGGTGAAGCTCCCCCAACTGGCGCTGGTGTCCGATGTTAGCTCCATTAGCCATGTCTGTGAATAGCATGATGCTACTCTGCCCTCTGGTATTCCCTCTGTTGCTGGGTTAGCACAGCTAGCTCGTCCATCTCATTGGAGATAGATCTTACGTTCCCAATAACGATGGATGGAAGGACAGGTCGATGTCATCACTTCTTAACTCACACCTGAGAACCAGCACATCGTCCTCACCTCCTTCTCCTTACCTTGTTGGAAGACATCAGGCATTACACCAGTTAGCATTGACATGCTACAGGCTGCTAATAGCTGAGTACACATGTAAACAATGCAGCCATGGTCACATGTAGGATCTCCAGACAAACACAGGAGAGAAAGTAGTAAAAATATCACACACACACACACACACACACACACACACACACACACACACACACACACACACACACACACACACACACACACACACACACACAAGAAACGGACAAAGAAGAGAGAGCTACGGCAAAAGGCAGCCATAGCCAACAGGGCGGCGCCTAGAAACGAAACAAAACATAAACTGCAGATATCAAACTAAATATTTTTTACCCAGTATTTTTCAGTATGTTTGCATTTATGAGATTTTAAACTTTAATATTAAGTCACTTTTTAAAAAACAAAATTGGGGGGAGAAACAGCCAAAAGAAAAACTACTGCAGGGAGAGAATGAAATAGTGTCTGATGGATTATGTTTGGAAACCAACTGCAACTTAAACCTTTGGCCAAATGAAAAAAAAAAGCAAATGGAAAAAAGGATAAATATTTTGGGGTGATGAAGAGGGTGTGCGTTTGTGTGTGTTTGTGTGTGTGTGTGTGTGAGGGAGGCAGAGGCAGACGGCTGCAGAGAAAAAGAGGAGACAGTGGCACTGAGGGACTCTGAGAGGTGTGACTGTTCCCTAAACTGATTTAAGGCCCGGCCCTCCCAGACCCCCACAGCTTCCAACATGCCACAGGGAGTTGTCCCATAATCCTCTGTTCCAGGTAAACAGCTTTCTTCCTCCAAAAGAAGCCTGGACCCATCTCTTTTACACACACATACACACCCAGCTTTTAAAAAAAACTCCTCTCTTTCTCACGCCTTTCAGCCTTCTCCCCCTTTTCTAAAGGCTCCGGGCGCTTTATCAGTAATGGAACTCACTGACGCACAAATGCTGCGACATAATTGGCGCAAATTAGCCTGATGTTTGTTTATTTGTGGCTGATGAGGTGATTAAACAAACAGCAGATCATTTGTTTTCTGTGTGGTCTGTGCTGCCATTTATTTTCAATCTGGTTAATTCCTCACATGCAGCTCCACATCTCCATCACAGACGTCTTTTTTTTTGAGTTAATACATTACCATGGAATCAATATTAGGCCAGAAAACACTTCTAACAGAGCCTACTATCGCTGTCCTGCCCTTGATTTCCTGGTGTTGGCATGCACAGCTGCACGATGGAAAAAACGGTCTTCTTCTTAGTTCTCCTCCTCCTCTGTGTTAAACAAAGTCTTCCTCCACACAGCAGAGAAACTCCTCTGTTTACACTCCATCACAGACACTTAAACACTACTCCCTCGCCTCTGCCTTCCATCCCCTCTTTAATCCCTCCCTCCTCCCTTTTCTTTTCTTTTCTCTCTCCACTCCATTTAGTCATTAGGTCGGCTCTCATCTGCATAAGCTTTCCGTTGTAGCACTCGATTGCGCTGGGCTCCAGCTCATGTTTATTAAATGAGTCTGCTTGTTGTGTCAGCCCTGCTCTCTGCCTTGTCCTACTGTTTTCTTGCCTTTGCTCTTTCCCTCCTTGCCGTTTCCTCCTGTTTCTCACTCTGTGGTTGCTGTGCTAGCCCCCTGCACCCCCTCCCCCTCACACACACACACACACACACACACACACACACCTCCTCCCTCTCGGTATTCCTCTGTGGGGGTATTAAAGGCTGTTTCTGTTGGCCGTCACTCTTCATAAGTGGTGTCTTGCTCAATGTGTTCGCCCTGTTCCCCGTGCGAGTGCACCTCAATGCCCTGGTGCGCTCCCTCTCTACAGGCCCCACTCAGAATGGAAATGAAGGGAGTCTGTAATGAGTTCCACTCAGCCAGGGTCCCCGACCCCGCCGCCATCAGCCAGCTTAGAGGAGAGAATCAGAGAGACAGAGAGAGGGGGAAAGAGATGGGGTCAGGGATGGAGGGAAGAAGAGGCTCCAGGGAAAACACAAGGCTTTTTTTTTTTTTTTTCATTTTTTTTACACCCCCTCTTTTAGTGCCTGGTTGCCAAGCTGCTACAATGTTAAGCTGGCCTTTCTTTGGGTCTGTAGGGAACAGTGTGGGACCGTCGTGGCGAGCAGGAGAGGAGAGGGCGAATGATTTGGAGGGGTGGGTTTGAAGAGGGAGGAGAGAGCACAGCAGAGGACAGGAGAGATGATAGGATTAAACAGGGAACAAAGGGAAAGAGTGTGTTTTCTACATGAACATATGGGTGATGAGGATGCACGCTGTAGGCCGATGACGACAGCCCAGATGACGACAATGATGATAACGGCAGCTTTCATAATTGATATCATGCGTCCTGCTGCCAGCTCATCCTACAGTGCAGCGTTGACTCTGCTCTGCTCTGCTCTGCTCAGGCAGGATGCTGCTCTGAGCGCAGTGTGAGCCTCTGAAGAGAAAAGGTGTACGTCGGTAATTGGTTGTTAGTCCAGCAGGCTAAACTGCAGTGCATATTTAACTCCACAGCTGTTTACCATGAAACCTAAAGAGGCATGACATCCTAATTGTTTGGTTGCCTTCATTCCAGATTGGATGTTGACATTTCACTTTCGGATGGATCTGATACAAATACACCAGGAAAAGCAAGGGAACCCCATGTGATGCAAAAAAAAAAGAAGTTTTATCACGTGATTCTCGAGTTTATAACTGATTTTTTTTCTCTACTTTTAGAATTTTTTTTTATACACATTTTAAAAAGTGATATAAGCGCTAAAAAGGGGTTACCAGATATCTTGTTACAAATAGTACTGAATCCTTTTGACGGTGAACATTATGACTTGTCGCTGAAGGAAAAGCATGTGTTATCATCAAAGATGTCCTCGATCTATTCAGGTTTGACAATGAGCCAGCGTGCACAATGCTGAGAGCCTAAAACCAAAGCACCAGCCATCCTTTATCATCTACAGTATTTTTTTCTTTTGTGCAACACAAATGTATCATCTGTAACTCGTGAGTGATGCTGTTATGTGGGGACAGGTAATTAGATATGACCTAAATACACCGTTCACTTGTTGGTTTTACTCAATTTAAAGATAGCACTCTAAATTCTCCTCGACCTCTTATCCTGACCTGAAAAGGACTTCATCTCATCTCAAACCATCATAACAGTTAGGTGAGAGTTTGTTCTGTGACTGTTCAAGATATGAGAGCTGTTAAAGCTGTTGAAGTTTAACACATTCATGTTTAAAACAATCTGTTGCTCCTGTCAACAAGTGATAACGTAGAAGTTGATCAGATCCACAGTCAGGTTAATTCTGCGCTTTAGAAATATATCCGTAAAATCCAGACACCTTTATTTTTCTAAAATTATCTTCAGATTGTTAGGTATATGTGTTCGTTATACATGTAATGTATGGGGCTGCCCAGATCCCGACCCTGGTATTAGGTATCAGTCTGATAAAGACTAGTCCTCTGCTGAGATCTATGGTTAAACTAATTCCTATTGGTAGTTGAAACTTACTTACCAAACATTTACACAATTTGTTCCTTAAAAAAAATCATAATCATGATTTTTTTTTATTTGTTTGTTTTGGGGAGAGTTTGTCTGTTTGTCTCTAAACAACGTAACTTATAAAGTAACAAATGGATCTTGATGAAATTTTCAGGAAATGTTCAAAATGGTACAAGGAAAAAGTGATTCAATTGTGGAAGTGATTCGGGTCTCCGTCTGGATCCAGGATTTTTTTAAGGATTCTTTATCATTGTAAGATAGGGCTTTTTTCACCATATGTGTATGTAACTCCACGATGAATGGTCAGATTGCTTTGCAAAAGAATACAAGACAAGGTCACCATAATTTCTGACAGATGCAAAAGTGCGATCTAGATCCTGGCAATATTCTGGAAACTAAGATCCAGAAAATGAAATATGTACTGGGTCATCATAATTTTCAACACTGTCAGGAAACAAATTATCGTACAAACCTGCAACTAACACCAAATTGTAGCAGACAGTCTGCTGAAAGGAAGGATAACATCAAAGTAGGACTAAAGTGTTGCGTGACAATCACAATATGCTTGGTGGAGGTCTGTGCTCTCTGAGTGCTTTTCTAGTTTGTTTTTTTTTTTAAATTTGATTCTCAAAGTTAGTAAATCTCAGTCTCATCCTCATTTTAAATGTTAAATCATCGGATTGGATCAGCAGGCACCAAAACCCAAGTACTGGTATTGCGCTGATTTGATGTCACCAACATTTGACATATTCAATGTAGTCATTTATGATTGGGTATCCCAAAATGACTGCCAAATGAGTCATCACAGTTACAACAAAAGTTACATTTTAGATGGACGTCATAACTGGGCCATCTTGTTGATATGGGGCCAAAGAATGAGTGTTTATACAACACGTCCTGAATAACAAACCACATTTAGAGGAGTCTCACACAGAGTGCTAATGTAAGGATATAACAGGTACCTGAACAACAGTTTAGCTGGACAATCAACCAGCTGCCCGCCATGATTGTTCCTTTAAGGTCGCTTAGGAAGTGTTAGTGTGTGATGTCCTGTGTTGGGATATCATCACACAGCACAGGAGAAAAAGAAATCAAATCTACAGTCAGCTGTTGTCATGTCCAGATCACTTTTTTCAGCAGCTGTTGTTTGCTTTGTTCTTTTCACGTAACTTTGGTTCTAAACCATAATCTATGAAATATGGGGAGTGTGTGTCTGTGTGTGTCTGTGTGCATACTCTGCCGTTGATTCCTCTACAAGTTGATGAGTCATATGAGATGTTATTTACACAATATTTTTACCAGAGCAGTCAGCTGGAGGAGCAGGAGCTGTGTCTATGCCAACTGAAACGGTCTCCTACAAGGTGTGTGTGTGTGTGTGTGTGTGTGTGTGTGTGTGTGTGTGTGTGTGTGTGTGTGTCTGTGTGTGTGTGTGTGTGTGTGTGTGTAGAGAGAGTGAGAGTTGTGTCTGTAAGGCTGAGATGGATGAGCGACAGCTGATAAGAAGACCTGGGGTCAGAGCAGTCAAACAGAGCACTGATACAGAGTGGCTGGGTCTTTCCTATCTATTCCTGTGTGTGTGTGCATGTGCGTGTGTGTGTGTGTATTTCTGTTGTACATAAGACTGTCTGTTGGGAGGCAGATGCCTCACTGGGCGTGAAGCCCAGGAATTGTGTGTGTGTTTCGGTGAAAGAGGGTAATGGCTGACTCTACACGGCCTCTGACCCCGCCGGGCAGCACAAGCCCTCCTCTGTTTCTCCTCACACTGATTAGAGGGTCAGAGCTGCATCACACACTGACACACACACACACACTTACAAACCTTTACACACACACACACACACAGTGTGCCTCTTTTGGCTCTGCTGTCAGCACAATAGAGAAGGAGAAAGAGGACATTCAGTAACGCTGAGAGAGGGAGAGGTGGGGTCAAACTGTGAAGAAGCCAAGAGACAGAGAGATGTGTGTGAAGTGAAGCACATAAAGAGAACAGCAGCACAACATGGATTTGCACAGATAAGCGGAGAAAAAAGTGGATAGCACAGGATATAGGCTTGGAGAAGACAGATATGCTCAAACAGAGATAAAGGAGGGGAGGGTGAGAGCGATATACCTGGTTATTAGAGGCGGAGGGAGCAGAGGATAAAAAGCAGGGATGGGTGGAGGAAGAGTAATGGAGAAATGGGGGCTGTGGGAAATGGTGCCTTTTTTTCCTTGCTTTGTCCTTTCCTTTCTTTCCTCCCCCTCTTTAAGGATGAATCATTCAGCAATCATTTATTTTTCCTGTTGAAGCACGACTTCACCCTCTCTACCTCCGTGCCACCTCTCTATCTTTATATCTCCCACTCCCCCACCCTTTCTCATATCTCTCCATCTGACATGAAAAAGAAGATGGAGCAGGGTGTTAGCACAGCCACAGGATGCCACGCTTCTGAAGGAAACACAGTGTCTGAGAGCAAGGTGTCTTTGTGCGTGTGTGTGTGTGTGTGTGTGTGTGTGTGTGTGTGTGTGTGTGTGTGTGTGTGTGTGTGAGTGCGCGGCAGCCCTTGGAGGCTGGCTCCCTGGCATTTGACTAAAGGCTTTGGTGTCTGCAGGCCATTTTGTGCGTGTATGCCTGTTTGCATACATGTCTGTGTGTGCGCAAGTGTGTACATGGTCTGTGTAGGTGTGTGTGTGTGTGTGGGTGTGTGTGGGTGTGTGTGTATGTGTGTGTGTGTGTGTGTGTAGCACTGACCCATGTAAAGAGACAGTGTGTGGGGCATACATAATGGATGCTCTGCCTGCCGCACACAAGAGTGCACAGCGCCGTGAGGAATTCCCAGCTTAACAAGCCTGCTGAGTGTGTGTGTGCGTGTGTGTGTGTGTGAGAGAGTGGGGGAGATAAAGGAGGAGAGGGAGTGTGTAACATCCATAGCTGATCATAAAAACCCAGTCCTGTAAACACTAACCTCTGCTAATTTTTCTTCCTCTTTGGAGAGATCCCCTGCCTCTCTGTATTTCTTGTTTTTCGTGGTGTGGAGGTTTTTTCCACCTCCATCCTCTCTTTTCCTGCATGATTCTGTCTCCAGCTCTGATATGGCAACCAGGCAGGGGTGTATCTCTTGCCTTCTCTTCCAGCGGAGGAAAAATGTCATTTGTTTCCTGAACTGTTCCAGAAAAGAGCAGCCAGAGTCTTCCACCTGTTAGACACTGATAACAGAGAGGCCAGCTCGCTCACAAATGTACTTGATCCAGCTCCTCTTGAGCTCCCGAATGACGTGCATCATCCTGACGGTGACACATACTCTCTCTGAGAGCTCGTCTTCTCCAAACAGAAGGAAAGACATACAGGCCGTTGCCACTCAGACCAACAATGACACATCAAGGCAAAGAGAAATCTGGTTTTGTTGGAGCTTTCAGAGAGCCTGATGATCAATTGTCACAGAATGGATTGACACTTTCTCTGATTAGTTAGAAGATGATGACATTTTGTTGCGTTTTGGCTGATGATGGGCTAGAACAGGGGTTCCTAAACTTTAATATGCCAAGGCTCCCAAACAGCAATTACTTCTGGCCGGGGACCCCCTTTGGAAACAGACAACATTTCAAAATGTGTACAGAAATGTCAACTTTAAGAATGTATGTTCTAACTTTTTAAACTTTTCAATAATTATTACATTTGTTCAGAACAGGAAACAAAATCCAGACTCACAAAAGTAGGGTGGTGCAAAAGGGAGAAGGTATTTCAGGGATCTGTCAGCCAAGGTGGGATACTCCTTTCTTACATGTAGCCAGTAGCTTTACAGGGGCAGAGCCTCAAAGCTCAGTTTGTTTAGATAGCTTTATAACAGGGGCAAACCACCAGGTCAACACGGATCATGACATCATCATGTCACACAAGGTGTGGTTATGTACGAATGAAAACTTGAGAATCCGAAAAATAGGACACTTCAAGTGATTCCCCAAATTTTTCTGAGGCCCTCCAGGCGGCCCCCACTTTGAAAACCACTGGTCTAGAAACTCAAACTTTAAAACCATTCTTGAAAATGCCATCCCCTCTGTTCCCTGTGGCCAGGCAGATCCTGTGAAAACAGTGACTTCACAGCCCCTTTGGTGTACCTGTGTAAAGTTCCCTGTCAAGTACTGTTTATTTTCCTCTCTGTTTACGAGGGGGGCATTCAACTGTTCATGGAATAGGTGCCTATTCCTAATTTCAGCCTCAGTCTGAAACGCTTTGTTCACGCTGCTGTCTCTTTAAGGCTCCCTGCTCCACAAACCCCCTTACCTCTGATTGGTCATCCCTCTGGATGCATGCCAGGGTTAAATGGTTTGTTCCATTTGTACTTTGAAGTCAGAATTTCCAAGCCCCCCCATCCCCCAAGGTCGGAATTCCCAACGTGGAAGTCGAAGCAACCGCACCACCCCCGAGTTCTCAGTATGAAGCACTAAGTTCAGGAGTAAACAGTAATTAAGCTCCCGCTGTATTCTTTTTATTTCAGAATTTCTGACTTGTGTTTGTCACAATAAATCAGCCGTATAAATAGTATTATTCAATGTTTATATCCAGAAATACTGCTGTTAAAGCAAGTTTTTCCGACTTGGCAACTGGAACGCTAAACCTTGGAGATGTCGTCATGCCCACTCCTGACTTCCCAGTTCCAAATACAAATGGAATGCAGCAAGCGTTTTGGGGATACCTTGGTGTTTGAGGCCCATCCCAACTTGCTGGAATTAGTAAAAAGATCCATGCTTTGACCTCATCTTTTCAGCAAGTCCCATGAAGATCTGGTGCTATTTTTAAAACAGACCAGTGTAAAGACAGATTCAGGGATTTCTACAGCATGTGAATATGTAACGGTTTGATAAGCTGCACACCTTTAGTCTGAACATCCATCTTTGTTACTCTATACCTGTGTATAAAATATGTGAAAGCATAATACCCCTCTTTAATGGCAGATCTGCTTGTGCAGCCCCAGAGGGACCAGAAGTAGCAATATGACGGCATGAAGATTGTATGTTTGTTGAAGGCCTATACAACAGTAATGTGATGTTAGACCCATATAGCCCTTCTGTTAAGCTATGAAAATATCATTATTTCTAAAGTTATAAACTACCAGGAACTGAAGAAAATAAAGACTTGGAGGATGACTTCTCATGTTAGCTTCAGGCAAATACCAGCACCTGTATACAGAACAAAGCAGCATCTTGATCTGCTCAACAAACAACAGAAGGAACAAAGTGGTGCTTTACGCACACCTTTTGATATACAAACATTTGATGAAAGCATATTTATAGATATCTATAATTATATGTTTGTTTGTGTGTGAGTGTAAAGCCTGTTGAGTCCAGTGAAGACAGCTTATGAATGAAGAAGAAGGAGAAGAGGAGGAAGAAGAAGGGCTGGTGGACAAAGAATGCTTCATCCTCTTTCTGCTGTCTGGCTTCTACAAACAAACTAAGAGCAAAGATGGAGAAAGGAGGAGGGGGGGGAGAAGAGGAGGGTTTGTGAGGGGGTGCCAAGGAGGAAGAGACGAGGTGGGGGAGGAGGGGCGGGGTTGTTGGAATAGCTGGGTCAGAGGGATCCCCCCCATTCAGGAGTGAAAAGAGGCCCCAATAATGACTTCTTAGAACATGCTAGAAGAAAGTGTACGTGTGTGATTGTGTGTGTCTGTGCATAAGTGTGTGTGTGTGCATGTGTGCATTGTGCCATGTTTTCTGCATGTGTGTGTGTGTGTGTGTCACTGCTGATGTATTTTGGAATGTGGGTCTAATGTGTGTGTGTGTGTGTGTGTCTGTGTGTGCGCGTGTGTGTGTTCTTTGTGTGTGCACACGCGCTCACTTTTGTAGCGCTGGGGGAAGACGAGGTACTTGAGGTGTCGCCATGGTGCTGTAATTAGCTAGCAGGGGTTAAAGGTCAGCAACAATTCTGCTGGCCTGGGACAGGACCTCTCTCAAGAGCTGAGGAGGAGGCTGAGGAGGAGGCTGGGGGGAGGCAAAGTGGGGGGAACTAAGACTAAGCTTGCGGCTAAAGGAGGCTCCTGACTGAACCAGGAGAGAATAGAAAGCCATTAAGCGGTGTTAGTTTTGTAACCGTTATCCTCCCCTCTCTCCCCCTGCTGGCATATGTCGATGTGTTTATTGTTGAAAAAGTGTGTGTGTGTGTGTGTGTGTGTGTGTGTGTGTGTGTGTGTGTGTGTGTGTGTGTGTGTGTGCCCTATGAATTCAGATGTCTCTTTCAGTTGAAAGCCTTTGAGGCTCCTTAATCTTCAAGTAGCTTTAATCTTTGATTGAAAATAAAATGGATTGTTTGTGCAAAGAAAAGGATGTAAATGCAAAGAGGGGATGGTGAGGAGACAAAAAGAGAAAGAAAAGTAATAAACACAAAAAGCAAACTGATGGATGGATAACAGAGGGAGCGATGCATGGCACAGCTGCAGTTGTGAGAGATGTGAAACACCTCTGTAGTGAATGCCTGTCTCTCTGTATGTTCAGTCGTCTCCTTGTCTGCTGCAGTACATCACCATGCGCCTGTAAGCACATTGTCCATGGCCGCCATGTTTCACAAAACATGGCACACCGGGCCCTCTCCACCCTGCTGCAGCGTATCATCGTAGAAGGGGGGTATGAATTAGTAAAGCGACAAAACAAGTTCCTTCCATCGCATAAAACCTCCTGTAGATGTCCTGTCAGATCTCACACTGTTGAGGAATGGTATTATGACACTTGCTGTTCTGCTCGCGCACAGGAAAAGCACTCTCTTTATCAGAGTATAATGTCTCCAGAGGGAGGGGAAGACAATTGTTCTTGTCAGATTGTCAGTTTGAGTTGAATAGAAAAGTAGGCCTGTTTATAATTAGAGGCTTCTTGCACAGTCAGTAAGATTTTCATTAGCTTATCCCTGCATGCACAGGCTCATGCAATTATGCTTTTCACACACACACACATAGACACACAATTACACACATGCAAATACTTGAATGCATCACTGAAAGAGGAGAAACGTAAGAAACATGCCATGAAATCCAGTACGTCCTCGTTAAGTGCTGGCTGCTTCAGGTGTCTGTGTGTATTAAAGGGCTTTGTAATGTGCAGGAGATATAAGCGCAGGCTGGTGCAGCATGATGTGTGGGTGTCTGATGCAGAGACAGTCTGTTGTTGGAGACATGAGGCCTCTCTTTTAGTTGGCATATGGTGATTACACACATGCTGCAGAATCTGCCAGTGACATGTGTGAGAGGGGATGCACGTCTCTGTGTGGGGCGAGATTTGTGCCACCAAACAAATGAATATGTATGATGTGTGCTGTGACGTTTTTGGAGATGCTGAAACAGAAAATTTGACATTTCAACAGCTTGTATTGTCCAGCCATATTATCTTATTGAATACCAGTTGCAAAATGTGTTTAAATGGGAAGTAACACTGAATCTTTAGAAATGACAGCTCTTTTAAAAATCTAGATTTTATTTATTCTCATGAAAACAGTGCAGTGGAAGTTTCCTTTAAGTGTAATAAAATAAGGTACTGTAGTCTGTTGTGCAAAATACACATTTGCTTACTTTCTCTTTCTAACGAGTTTCAGCCACAAGAGGACATAATTGTACCACGACTCATTTAAAAGTAATACAGAGTCTTTTTTTTTTGTGACAGCAACAACATTCAGGATTCATTCCTTGGTCATCTTTTTGTTCTTGCATTTGCTGAGCGTTAACTTTGAGTTAGACATTTGTTTGGGCTTTTCCAACCGCAGCAATCTGTCCCGGTGATTGTGAGTTCATGACCTCTCAATTGAATCCTCGTTTTTTGATAATGAAGTGAACGTTGTTTGTTGTTAATTTGTTATATATTTGCTGAATATTTGTTGACTTTGGTGGTTTTGGAACAAAATGAGACTGATACCAAACTGTGAGTTTTACATTTTGGTATAAATGCAAAGCCCCTTAGTTTTAATGACAAAGGCCAGAAATAAGATTCCGCAGTAACTAAACATTTATTGGCTCAATTGTGAAAAAATAACCCCAAAATCAAAAAGACACATGAATTTTATTTTGTTTTATTTTATTTTATTTTATTTTGTTTTATTTTATTTTATTTTATTTTATTTTATTTTATTTTATTTTATCTTATTTTATTTTATTTTATTATTTATTTTACAACACACAGCACAGTACAAAATAAACCTGTCAGTCTTGTCAGGAAAACCTCCACATGTGGGGTTTTGTGCAGCATTTTTGTAAACCTTGTTACTTATTTAAATGGCACAATTATCAGACCATATGATGACACTGAGTTTATGAATGGTACTGCTAAAGATGTCCAAAATCATGCAAGCTTTTTTCTGTTAAAGGCCATCAGGTTTGGCTAAATGTCAGGGGCCAGTGTGAGCCAAAGTGCAGATTATTTATCTTGATATATTATTTTTAATAATAAAACATAAAATTCTTAGATTGAGATATATTTGCCATTAATTTCTAACTCAGTAGTGATCATTTTAATAGTGTTTATCATTTAGGGAATAATTGTGCAGCCCTACTGTATTTCACTGTCTGTAAAATCACTGTAAAGCATCTTTAAACGTGCCTAAGAATCCATTTCCCCTCTCTTTATCTTGTTTCCTCCTTTCATTTCCTGATAACGTTAATGTCATGTTGGCACATTAAATTCTAAATTGCATGTGATCATGTGTTTGTTGAAATCCCTCCTTCAGACTGAGGATGTTGAAGCGATGCTGTTCAGGCTCCTCCTCAACTCCTCAAGTGGTTTATTTAAGGTTAGAAGTGAAGTTGAGATGGTGCTGCAGCCTGCAGTGCTGTGAGGTCCTCACAAGTACATGAAGACAGCCGTGTGTGTAGGCCTGTTATCATCATGTGTGCACTGTGCTCCACATTGAGCAAGTGCGCCTGTTAACTGAGTGCCAGCTGGCACCGAGCCCTTGGCAGTGTGCTGACGCTCGCGTGCCCGCTCAGCTCCCACCACCTGTCTGGTCCCTGGAAGAGTCACCCAGCTCCTGCAGGGAGGGCCTCCTCCTCAGTGAGCAGGGTGTGTATGTGTGTGTGTGTTGTGTACTGAGTGTGTGTGTGTGTGATATGTGAGGGTTGGAAGGGGGCAGTGGCAGCCTGGGAGGAGGGGAAGCCAAGAGGAGCAGGGAGCAACTTGGTTGGTCAGACCTGCAGATCTCTGCCCAACAGGAAGGGCTGTGCGGCAGAGACGGTCTGACAGGGATGGTCACGGCCTAGTCTGGCCAGTGAAAATCTGCATGTCCTTCCCTCAGTCCATCTGTCTGTCTGCCTGTCCATCTGCATCATGAATTGGTATCTCTGTCTTTCTGACTGTTTGCTGCGCTGAGCCCAGAGGATGCCTGGAGGAGAGAAGGATGGAGACACACAGCTCTTCCTTCACTCATCTTTATTAGCAAATCAGCAACTAAACACGTGACACTTCATGAGCTTCATTTCTCCTGTTGCATTTATTAAACTACTAAAAAGACAAAAATAGCAGAGAAAGGGAAAGTGTTAAAGGCTGGACGCAGTGTGCTTCATAGCTGCTGCGCAGGTTTTCAGAAAACCCTTGTACTACCTTTCAGCGAGGGATTGTGTGAACATACACTTGCTCAATAATTCAGCCACTGCAAAGAGTGGTTCTGATTAAATAATGAAGGAGCTTGGCACTGATGATCAGGACCGTGAGTGAGTGTGTGTTTAGCGGTGTGTGTTTGTGAGCCGGAGACATGCTTTATCCATTCACATGCTCACTTGCTTGCTCGTAGATGTCGTCCCGGCCCATGAGAACTAAAATAAGAGCCCATCTCACACATCTCGGTGACAGGAAAAGTGCAAAAAATCATTTCAGAGCTGACGGTAATCTGCAGCTGCAGAGCAGAGAACCTCTCGGTGTCCGCACACACACTTGCTGGTGGCATCAAGATGTAATCAACATGAACAATCAGGGAGCCAGAAACACCTCGTTTTATTTGAGTGTTTATTATTTCTGGCTTCAAAATAAAATGTGATCACACATAAAAAGGCTCTTGATGCTTCCGCCTGAACATCACACAAACTGAAGGCCTGGTTCTTACTCTGCTCTAGCCTTATGCCTCTGCCGTCACTTATACACGCATAGCTCTCTTTATGACTCCTCAGATCTTCTCAAACAGCGTAAAAACTCTCAGAGGAAACTACTTTCCACAGCTCTTTATGATATCCGGCTTTGTGTCCTGTCAGCTCCATGTGCAGCTCCAAAGCGTGGCCCTGCTGCTCATGGTTCAGGTGCAGGGCAGGGTTTCCATGCCAGTGGGGTGAGAGGTCAGAAGCTATTAAAACCTGTTGCTGTCTCAGGGTTAGAGATAGTAATGGATGGCTTTAGACCACATGCCCAGTTACAGCTTGACCTCTGAACTCTGTTTACCAGAATGATTTAGGCAGGAGGCCACAGGCAGTTACCAGAGCCTGACCTCTGACCTCAGATCAGCGTGTGGCAAAGGTCAAAAGTAATGCTTGCTGGGTGATGGCTGTGGGGTCATGATGTTGGGTTTAATGTTGTGACATTCAGGAGAGAGATCATTTCTCTTTAAGCGATGAACTGACACAAACTAAAGGGATCCTCATTTTGAACGACTCAGAAAGCTGTCAAAGGAGTTCAGTGTTGATTCGAAATCTTTTTGGTGTGCAAGAGTTTTCTTCTGATTTTGTTGTTTTACACCAAAAAGGCTAACTCTTACTTTTTTTTTTGTTTACGCTTATTTAATCATTCATTCATTTGGGCTCAGGCTGTTCAAATCCAATCCAACTTTAGGAATGGGTACTGAATCAGGTACTTTACAGATACTGGCCAAATTCTGTCTGTGGTACTGAGAACCGATTCACATAGAACCAAAAGGCACCATGTTTAGGCATCTAAACAAGCTCTTGTGACTGTGAGGGAGTGGAAGAGTAGGTGGTTTTCCAAGCTAGACTTGAACACAGCATTGCAAGGTTATACATTGCAGAATAAATATGTTAAATTGAATAACTCTGAGATTTTATTATTAAACAAATTCATATTTATTACCCTATAAACACACATAAGAGGACCAAAAATTGATACCGTTCAGTACTGATATCAATATCCAGGTACCAGGTATGGGTACCATAGCGTTTCAAATGTGAAAGGTCCCCATCCCTACTGAACTTTTAATACTCAACATCAGCATGTTCAGCTTTGAAGCCCTGGATTGTGCTCTTTCTCCCCTTATACTGAGCCTTTGTTAGAAAGACAATGCAAGATACATTTTACACCCAAGTAGCAGCCTGTGGTGTTGAAAATAAAGACAAAGCAGAAGTGCAAAGAAAAAAGACAAGGAATCCGCATTATCTCAGGATGGGTACAGAATTAAGTACTTTACAATACTGACCGAATTCTTTCAAAAGTACCTGGTACCAATTCATCAAAAAATCAAAAGGTTCTATGTTTAGGTACCTAAATACATCCTTGTGACTGTCAGGGAGTGGAAGAGTATCTGTTTTTCCTTGCTATACATAAACACAACATTGCAAGGTTATATATTGAACTATAGATATGTTTAATTGAAAAATTATATACATTATTATTAAACAAATTGATGTTTTTACCACGTAAACACAAAAAAAAGTACCGAAAATTGGTATAGTTGAGTACCAGTACCGGTACCGATTGCCAGGTACCGGGCAACGGTACAACATTGTTTCAAATGTGAAAGTTATCCATCGGTACCATTAACAGCCATGGTGGAATGGAAAACATTGTAAAAACAAAGGCTTTGGTGCCATTTGCTCAATATTTCATTTGTATACATGGTACAGGAATTTTTTAAAAAATTAATCATTTTTGAATGCGTGAAGACCTGGAGTCATGTTTGGATTTGATGCTTGTGTTATGTAGCTGGGTTGACTAGATGTCTGCCTCTTTGCCTGTTTCTGTGTCGACCAAACATTAGTTAGAGTTTATCCTTATGATTTTAACTTTTGCACTTCTGTCCAAACTCATTTAAAAGTGTATTTCTTGTCATTCTGTTTTATCAATGGTAGAGTAAAAGGAATCCACTGTTTCTTTATACCTCTTCTCCATCCATTCTATCATCCATTTCTTGCATCATGCCTCCCTACCCAACATACAAGGTAATACACAATCATCCACTATAACACAGACACAAATGTTTTGGTAAACTGCATAAATACAGTTGTATTAACATCTCTGTATCTGCACGCTCAGAGAGGCTGGAGCTGAGTACACGTGCATGTGATGTGTGGTGGGGTGAGTTTGTGAAGGAGGAAGTGATGCAGTGAAGCTGTTTTTCCCATAATGCAGGCGATCCCTCATGTCTTATCTCAGACTGCTAATGTCTGGGGCCGATCGAGGCTGGAGTTTGCGATTCATGGCCTAGACCTTGGCTTTGTGAGAGCACACATTAATAACCTCCTCCCTGCCTGCCCGGCTCTCTGCATTACCACCAGCATCCATATGGCTGCCCCAGGTTTCTGTGTGTGTGTGTGTGTGTGTGTGTGTGTGTGTGTGTGTGTGTGTGTGTGTGTGTGTGTGTGTGTGTGTGTGTGTGTGTGTGTGTGTGTGTGTGTGTGTGTGTAAGAGAGAGTGAAAAGATCAAAGGTTTAAGTAACCTATGTGACAATGCTACAATGAGGGAGGAGAGGAGGAGGAGGATGTTTGAGCTAAATGACACCCTGTGATGCTCTTTAGCCCTGACCTGCTCTGACTCATCACCCTAACACTGACATCACATTAATGAACACAGCAGAGCTCCTTCTCTCCATCTCATCCTGCAATTTAATACATCCAATGATTGAATTTCAATTTGGAAACTAATGGCCTGACAGATCATGGGTCTGAGTTTGGATAATATTCAAATCAACTTCCAACCATCTTAACAAGGGAAGTTTTTAAGAGGTCAATATGTCCCTCTTCATTCAGTAGAAATATACATTCCTGCTAATTGACTGGTGTAAAGGTAAGAAAAAACACAAGGTAAAGGCAAAATTGAGCATTGCGATTTAACATGACTGGACACAGAATCTGTGGATAAAAAATGTCAAACTGGAGTGTTTAAAGTGTGGCTACCATTAGCAGAGCTAGCACCCTCAACCTTGTGTCCTGTGGTGAAACAAATGCATGTCTTAGCTGGTTGAACCCAGCACATACACAACTTTAACTACAGTATCTGTGAAAGTACAGACATGTTATTTGGAAGGGTTGCACAATATATTGGTATTAACATCAGTATCAGCCGATGTTGGTCATTTTTTTAAAATATCGGCATCGGCTGAAGTGTACGAGTGGGCCAATACTCATTAGCTGCCAGGCATTTTCAGAGCATCTTGAACAATCTTTCAAGATCCAAATAATATTGTTTTTTATGACTATGTAAACACTAAACTACCTAAGAAGACTGGACCCTCTTCTTTTGTGTCTCTCTTCCTGTTTTTGATCCAAAAAACAAAAAAAAAACAAAGTGTACTTTTTTGATCACGTCCATCTCGGGCGCTCCGTCCTTTGATTCTCTTCATGGTCATCTTTTCTCACAATCACGCCACTCTTTCTCTCTGAACTACCTCGTCACATCATCTCAGATTGTTTTGTTTTCTGTTTTTTTAACCAATATTGATATCGGTAAATATCAGTTATCGGCCATAACAACAATATTAACATGGGATATTGGCATTGGCCAAACTGTTCGTATCAATGCATCCCTATTATAAGGTTCAGCTTGCTGGTACTATGTTGCACCCTTGTGTTGTTGTGGCATAGATTCAGTGAGGTGCTGTAAACATTGCTCAGAGATTTCAGAGTTCAAAGGTCGTCTTCTGCAGACCTTGGCTGTAACGAGTGTTTTTTTTTTTGTTTGTTTGTTTTTTTTGAGTCACTGTTGTCTTTCTATCATCTCCAACCAGTCTATCCAATCCCCTCTGACCTCTGGCATCAAGAAGATATTATGTCCCAGAGAACTGCTGCTCTCTGGATATTGTCTCTGTTTGGGACCATTCTCTATTAACTCAAGGCATAGTTGTGAGTTAAAATCCGAGCAGATCACCAGTTTGTCAAATACTCAGACCAGTCTGTCTGGCACCGACTCTGATGCTGGCTTTGAACTGCAGCAGGTCATCTTCTCCATGTCTACATGGCTGAATGCACTGAGTTGCTGCCAGGTGATTGGTTGATTAGATGTTTGTGTTAGGGAGCAGTTGAACAGGTATAAATGCCTGCTAGGCCCCGTTTACACAACAATGTTTTCATCTGAAAACGCTAAAGCGCAGTGAAAAAAACCTGCATTTACATGGAAACGCCAGGCTTGTAGTTGGTGCTATAACTGTCTTGTCCAGGAGTGGCTTTTGGTTGCTGTCCACCAAAGAGGGTTGGGCCGGTCACCTGGTGTAGTGGTGAATGCTAAGAGCAGAAGTGGGGCAACAGTTACACGTTTTGTTGAAAGTCCATCAGTAGTTTCAGCAGATTTAGCAGCACAAGCACAACATGGTAGTCCACGACAATCATAATAACAGTACTGTTGTATAAGAAGAGCGGGACGTCAGCATTTCCACTGAAACACCGGCTTACTGTGTTTATGACAATGGTGGCGGCAGAGTTTTAGAAAAATTCCACTCTGGAGGCCGTTTTCAAATGTTTGGGGTTTAGGTTGGTTAAAACGCCATTTCTGTGTAAACGCGAGGCTGAAATGCTGCAAAACTTTTGCATTTCACCCTAAAACTGTTGTGTAAACGGCCCCTTACTGTCTTAAAAAGTAGAATGACAACCACCACTAGCCTACACATAAGTTGCAGGTGAGTGTACTGCTGCTACGGAAGAGTTTTGTGTTCCTGTTTGTAATAAAGACCTTTTGGTTTTAGCAGGTTTTCAAGTGTTGTTATGCTTACACAAGAGCGCTGGAAATATTTTGTGTGAATATCAAATGGAGTAAATATTACTTTATGAGGCCTGTACAGGAAATATATTGCTTAGTGGTCTCACAGCTAATATAGCATGGGCTGTTTATGTGCATCCACTGCAGTTGCATACAAACAAACAAAAAGAAAAACACAATCTACTGCCGCAGTGCTGCTCTACAAGCAGAATCTGTCATGCTGAGTTGTTCATTATTCTCTATGTCTGGTTTGAACAATCAGACCAGTGAACTACAAGAACCACAACAAAAAAACACCACCATGTAGTTTGTTTTTGCATGTGCATGTCTAAAGAGAGTATCAACGGGCAGGTGGAGCATCAAGAGACAGAGAGAAGAGTGTCTCACTTCAGACTCAGGGAAGTTGTGAGTGTGGAGTATGACAAAGGAAAAAGATAATAGATGTAGGAAGCAGAGAATAAGGCTGAGAAAAGCGAAAATCAACACGGGATGAGAGACTTTGGATCCATAGCTGATGACTGCTCATAAAGCATTTCCCTGCTCTCTCAGCTTGGTTTCTTTTAGACCGTAACTAGCAATGAGTGGACATGTTGTGAAATATCCTTGTTTGTTTGTGCCTTTTTTCTTCTCCTCTGACAACACAAACAGCAAAAAGGAACATGATTTATAAGTGGTGTGATAAAAACATGACAAATTGTGGGACAGATTTGAGGATGAAAACATAAAATAGGTGGCATTAGTTCTACTGAACACAAATACTGTGATGAATGCAGCTGACGGGAGCTGGCTGTTTGAAGCCCAGATGGTGTGCACGCACCAGCTTTTTCCTACCGCTGTGGGTTTTTTTTTTTTTTTTTAAACTGATGCTTTAAGACTGCAATGCTTCTCCTGTCTGACATCTGAAATGATGACCTTGGTGTTGATTCAAGAAGAAAATACCAAACATTTAAAAATGCAACCTGTGATCCAGTAAAGTGTAGTTAAAAAAATAATATGTTTGCTGAAGTAAATAAGTGCTGTCCAGCAGTTCGACACCTTTTCATCTGCGTGTTGAAACGTGCTTCTAGAAGTAACACAACATCAACATTTCAACACCCAGTCTTTATTATGTCCTAAAAAAACATATCTAACACTGAGAATAACAAAAAAAGTGTGAACCCATCTCAAAAATGAAAAAAGCAAAAATTTCTGCCTTATTTGATAAATTAAATTGATATTCTCAAAACCGGGTTGTTGGGTCCAACTTTTGGAAAAATGCATTTTTTTGCGGGCTGTTATTCAGGAGAAATTAGGCCTGTTTTAAGCCTTCCACCAAATGGGCCGAAACTCCACAAAATGTAGCCCAAAGGCTCCAAAACTTCTAGGGTGCATCAGTGAGGTCCCTATGAGCAGCCCAAGTGGGTTTTCTTAGAATTAGGTTTCGGGTCCAACTTTTGGAAAAGCTTAGTTTTTTGCAGGCTATTTCTGGGGGGATATTAGGCCTTTTTTCTAGCCTTTCACCAAATGGGCTGCAACCCTGCAAAATCTGTGTTTCTTTGGATGAAACAGGATAAGAAATGATTCCTGGAGTTGAAATGTCCTCGCACTGACTGACCCACACATCTTGTGCTCTCTGAGTACAGACTCATGTGATATCATGTTTCTCTGGTGGCACAGAGATAGAGAGGCTGGCCTTTCTGCTCTCATAATAAGGTGACATTTTACTCAGCATAGTGTCTGGATAAGAGCCTTTTGCTTTTTGCTCTCCTACATCTACAGTACATCTACAGTACATCTGTTTTCCTCCTGGCCTTTCTGTGAGTCTTTGTCCATCTCTTTCTCTCCTGTGCTCTTCTTCTTTTTATAATTCTTATTCTTCCTCCTCCTGAGCTTTGCTTTTATTAGTTTCAAGTTTGCTCTCATCCTTTATACATCGACTTATTTGTCAGACAACTCGGATGTTCTCATTTTAACTTTCTGTTAAAGTTTGGCTATCACAGCTGCTTGCAGAGAGTTCACCTTCTTTTGGTCACGTTATAGCTTGAATGAGAAAAGAAAAGTCTTCTTTAGCACAGTCAGAATTTTGTGCAAAATCTTCACGTCTGATTTGAATAGCGCTGTTACATGAGGTGTTGATGAACGTCCTGGAGTGTGTTTGTGTTACACTAGTTTAATAAGTATTAGAGGAGGTTTTGACCCTTTGAGAAAAGTGAGGCTATAATTTTAGATTTTGGACACAGAGGACTGTGAAAATCCATGTTTATTCAGCTAGCAGCTCAATATTGATCCATTTACCCAGAGTTTCTTCTAAATTGCCCAAAGATGGCTTCATATTTTTATTCTTTAAAGGATATAACTGTTTTGTGTTAAGAAATTAGTAGGAGTACATGTACAAAATGTCTTATCAATGTCATTTGGTAGTTATTTCAAAACAGCTTTGCTTACTCATGTCCAGTGATCCCTGGTTAATGGCAGCAGTTGCACTTTTTAGGAGTTCCAGTCTGATCGGAATGTGTAAAACTCAAAGTCTCTGTAGTAAACTAGAAAAGCACTCAGAGAGCGCAGACCACACCAAGCATATTGTGATTGTCAAGCAACACTTGAATCCTACTTTAATGTTATACTCCCTTTCAGCAGACTGTCTGCTACAATTTGGTGTTAGTTGCAGGTTGTATTGTTTTGCAAAGCAATCTGACCATTTATCATGGAGTTATATACACATATGGTGAAAACAGCCCTATCTCTCAATGATAAAGAATCCTTTTAAAAAATCCTGGATCCAGACGGGGATTCAGATCACCTCCAAAATTTAATCACTTCTTCTTTCTCCCCTTCTGAACATTTCCTGAAAATTTCATCAAGATCTGTTTGTTACTTTTTGAGTCATGTTGTTGACAAACAAACAGTCAAACTCTCCCCAAAACATAACCTCCTTGGCGGAGGTAAATATGCTGTTTATTTTTCCATTATTTTTCCATTACAGCACCAATAGAAAAGAAGACACTTAACCCCAGCAGCCAGACGCATGCAATTAAAACATACCGAAACATTGATCTCAGACCTTGAACCACATCATATATAACGTGCTTACACTAACGGCTCTATTTAAAATAAGATATACATATAAACGTTAGGAACTTATCTGCTGCTGTCACTCAGCATGCTGTATTCAGGCGGACACATTTAACTAAAGAGACCTGAATAAAGTTAGTTATTTTATCCTTCGGTTCCTCTCATCCTCCTGCCTCTGCTTACACAGCTTCCTCCTTCACTCTGTGTATTTATCCATGTGTACCAGAGACAAAGACAAGGAGCTGTCTCAGTTGAGCAGTACTCAACCCTCTGCCCTGTTAATTAGCTCAGTAAATGCTGTTGAGATTACGGCAGTGGAAGTGAAGCATGCAAGTCAGCAAGGGATGAAGAGTGAACGAGAAAAACAGAAAAGAGAGGTAGAGGGTGATACAGACTCTCTTTTCATTCATTTTTTGGTGACTTGGTGGAGCAGGTACCTTCTGGTTGGACTGTTTCAGTCGGAGCGGGCAGGTAGAGGAAGAATGAAAGATCAGTTTTGAAAACACTTTCTCATTTCCTCATTTCTTCTCTTCTCTTCTCTTGGTTTAACTTTGGTAAATCTCTTTTTTGTTTTGCAAAATTGACTTATAAGAAGGGCTGGATGTAGACAGTGATGCAGCTGTAATGACCACGTGGTGATAAGAGACTACTGACCTTGTTCTGTAGAGGAAAGGACCAGGAGCTGTTTGGTGTAAAGTTCAACATTGTGACTTTGAATGATATTTTATTCCTTCGATATTAGCTTGGGAATCACTGGGGAATTTTTTGAAATCCCTGGTTTGGTTTTAAAACGGGTGAAATAGTTTTCTAAACCTCTAAAGTTCATCGTTCTGGTTAAGTAAAACATACAGCAAGCTTATTATGTAACGTTTGCTTTCTTGAAAACTAAAATATGTGCTGGTGACCTTTAAAAGCACAAACTGTGTTAAGGATTAAGGATTTTAAAAAAAGGTAGATGTCCCTGTATCTATGCCATGAAACAGCACTTCAAATCAGCGTAAAATAATCAGAACACATCTATTTCATTCAACAGATTGGAATAGATGTTTTGTTTTTTGTCTTCCTGGTATTAGCCGAGTATGAAACATGGAGTTGACTTCCCCCTTGACTTCCAAATATGTGTGAAGAAAAATGGTTTTACAACCATTTCTAGAAATGTTTGGATGGATGTTTGTGTATTCTCTGTTTTTGCAGAGGATGTGTTTTGCACATGCTCCCTCTCACCTCCTCTCCGCTGAGCTTTGCCTCCACCACCTGACATTATGTCTAGCAGGGGCGCCTCTAATGGCCCGTAGCTCTCCTTTCCTCCACCTCTCCCCTTTCATTTTCTCATAACAAGCCCCCTGCCCTCTCTCGCTGGAGCTCAGACAAGATTATCCCTCCGTTATTCCACTTTCCGCTCCATCCCACACTTCCTCGCCGCGCTCGGGCGTGACCCCACGGCGGTGAGGAAATGGGCATTTGCAGCGGTCATTTCTCTCTTTTGGTGTATGCCTCCCCTTCTCTTCAATCACACACACACACACACACACACACGCACACACACATACGCACACACACTTGGCACGGGTCACAGATCATTCTGAGCACCTTGAGGCAATTACTCTCCCTTCTTGTCACCCCTGGCGGCCCCTGCCACCCATCCACGCTCTCCTTTGAGTGAGCCTTGCTCTATTATCCCCCTTCATCACATGGTAGGAGTCATCACCCTGTGAGTAGTGTCAGGCCTTGGTTTACATCTCTTCTCCTGTCTGTGTGTCAAAGCCGGCCCAGAAGTCATCATTTCTTTTGTTGCACATTGGAGTGATCAAGAGATGGAGGTACAGTTGCATTGGTTGTCACAGCTGGGGAAACATGACGTTGGAGGAAACGCGTCATCTGAATGAAAAACTTCTTCTCAGACTGAAACCATCCCTCATCCATCTCTACTCCACGTGCTGTTTGTCTTTTCCCTCTCTGCTCAGTCCCTCATCATTGGAACAGACAGACATGGGTGTGTCTCAGAGTGTACTTTTGTGTTCATGCACCCTTGTGTGTGAGTGTGTGTGAGTGTGTGTGTGTGTGTGTGTGTCTGATTTACAGCTTTAAGAAGGAGCTAGTAATAAATTCACTGACATCACAGCAAGAGAGAAAATCGAAGTGTTGCTACACTTACTCATAACCCCTTAATCCCACTATTTTGTGAGGTAGCTATCATCTCTCACACGCTCACACACACCCACACACACGTGCGTACACTGTTCTGCAGGTCTAATTGAGGGTGTGATTATTAAAAGTGTCGTTATTCCTGCAATGGTCACTGCTGAAAGTGTCTCTCTATGACGGACTCAGCCTGTTTGTTTCCACCGACAGGAAATCAATGGCACACACTCACAAAAAAGGAAACTCACACACTAAGACATGTACACACAGTTTTACACCTTATGCTCTATTCATGCAAACAAATATCACCTAAATCACACGACTCCCGCTCACTGTGGGACCATATTGGCGATGGTATCATTGGTCACACACACACACACACACACACACACACACACACACACACACACACACACAGACTCACACATGCACACACACCGATCGTGTCTCAGAATAGAGTTTCGTCTTGCCAATGCATTCAGCAGAGATGGATGAAGCTAATTTTGCACTTACAGTGTTCTGAAACAGTGGAGTCTGTTTCATCATGCGCTGCCTCTCCAGAAACTCTTTGGAAAGCCGTGCTCATCATCTGTATCTAATAGGAGAGGTTCCTGCGAGGAGACACAAGCTGTTTCCATCCAACTGTCAGGCACGATTTACACACCCTTTAGAGACGCTGCCAAAAAGAGTTAAAAAACACACACTTCCATCTTGAGTTGCAGCGTTGATCAGTTTCCAGAGAGAATGTTTGCTGGGGCAAACACATGAGGATCGGTGAACCTGGTTTTGTGAGCAGTGTCAGATGATGAGACAACACAAAGCGTCACACTGTTGCTGTTTAATACTCTTTATTACTTTTATTTGGTAGGACAGTTAAACAGACAAAAACTGCCCAGGACAAGGGAATGAAAGCTAGGGACATTGTGTCAGCAATTTTACATAAATCTCTATAGGATCACTCTTGTCAGAAAAAACATGTTCATATGCATGCAATATGTTGTACACTCACCGACCACTGTATTAGGCACACCTGTCCAACTGCTCGTTAACGCAAATTTCTAATCAGCCAATCACATGGCAGCAACTTAATGCATTTAGGTATGTAGACATGGTCAAGACAATCTGCTGCAGTTCAAACCGAGCATCAGAATGAGGAAGAAAAGTGATTTAAGTGACTTTGAACGTGGCGTGGTTGTTGGTGCCAGACGGGCTGGTCTGAGTGTTTCAGAAACTGCTGATCTACTGGGATTTTAACCCACAACCATCTCTAGGGTTTACAGAGAATGGTCCCAAAAAGAGAAAATATCCAGTGAGCAGCAGTTCTGTGGGCCAAAATGCCTTGTTGATGCCAGAGGTCAGAGGAGAATGGACAGACTGGTTGGAGCTGATAGAAAGGCAACAGTAACTCAAGTAACCACCACAGCAGCAGAGGACCACACCGGGTGACCCTCCTGTCAGCTAAGAACAGGAAACTGAAGCTACAGTTCACACAGCAACACCAAAACTGGACCATAGAAGATTGGAGAAACGTTGCCTGGTCTGATGAGTCTGGATTTCTGCTCCACATTCAGATGGTAGGATCAGAATTTGGCGTCAACAACATGAAAGCATGGATCCATCCTGTCTTGTATCACGGTTCAGGCTGCTGCTGCTGGTGTAATGGTGTGGGGGATATTTTCTTGGCTCACTTTGGGCCCCTTAGTACCAACTGAGCATGGTTTAAAGTCCACAGCCTACCTGAGTATCGTTTCTGATCATTTCCATCCCTTTATGAGCACAGTGTACCCATCTTCTGATGGCTACTTCCAGCAGGATAACGCTCCATGTCATAAAGCTGGAATCATCTCAGACTGGTTTCTTGAACATGACGATGAGCTCCCTGTACCCAAATGTCCTCCACAGTCCCCAGATCTCAATCCAATAGAGCACCTTTGGGGTGTGGTGGAACGGGAGATTCTCATCATGGATGTTCAGCCGACAAATCTGCAGCAACTGTGTGATGCTATCATGTCAATATGGACCAAACTCTCTGAGGAATGTTTCCAGAACCTTGTTGAATCTATGCCACGAAGGATTAAGGCAGTTCTGAAGGCAAAGGGGGTCCGACCCTATACTTGCAAGGTGTACCTAATAAAGTGACCAGAGTGTATATGGCAGTTTTCGAAGCTCCGTGCCTTTCCACTTGAGTATGTTGAATGCCAAAGCCTGAGGTGGAAAGTTCAGAGCTTGATCTTTGAATCACCATGATCTGTGACCTTCACCGAGCTGAGGTGGGGAGAGCACACCTTGCCTCTTGTTCATTTGCACACAAGGAAAGCTGAGGCTGGGAGAGCAGCAGCAAAGAAAAAAAGAAACACATATCCATATGACACGGGTAAAATTAGACACAGCGTGAAAGGAGGAGCCAGGATGGAGGTGTGTCGCAAAGTGATTTAAAAGGGAAGCAGTCAGAGTAGACAGACAGAAGCAGTTATAAATGTGACTGTTTTCAAACTGGTTATACAGATGTAATCAGCTGAGCTAAGGCTCTGGAGCTAACTCCACGCTCAGTATTTGAACCCCAAACACAGAAACTGTGTCCTGCACCTGCACATTTTTTATTGTAAGAAAAAAGACTTCCTGGTTATTTTCTCTTAAAACAATCAACACTGCGTTGTAGTGATGTGAACAGAGAATCTGTGACGGGGGAGACGTCGCACAGCCCCTCCATTAAAAACACTTCACCCCTTCCTCAGCACTGTGGAAGGTCTGTTCCCACAGTGACCGGGCTCAGCAGCACCATGGTTACAGCAGGACCCTTTGAAGCCATCTCAATCCCCCCTCGCTCCGCTCCAATGTCTTTTTCTTCTTTCTCAAGTCCTCCCCCTCCTTCTCCTCCCATCTTTAAGTAAGGGAGAGAGTTGTTTTGACCTCATCTTTGAATGCGTGTGACACCTTAACAACACACTGACAGTTGGTAATGTAAACCTGCAGATCAGTTTTATCTCCAGCTCAGCAGAAAAGCAGACAGTGGAAGCGTCCATGCCCCGGTTAAATGCAGTGTACGTAGCTTGGGGTCAGTTTAGGCCATAAAAAGCGAGCTTTACCGAGGTTTATCTCCTTTTGTGTCATACATAAATGATCCACATGGAGCATTTCTCCACAGTGAGCGCAGAGATTTGTACGGCTGCTGGACAGATTAATCTGAGGAGAAAAAAGAGAGCGAAAAAAAGAGGGATTCTTGGAAGGCCTTTCCTCTTCATGTTGGTGGAGGACCAAGTAGCTCTCTGCTCCCGGCAGGATGAATAGCTGTGATGTCAGGTGATTGCCTCCCTCTCTTCTTCTCTGTGTTTGTCGCCTTTTTCGTACGTACTGTGATTTTCAACAGAGAAAACATCCTTAAATAACCAGAGCTGTGACAATTGGTTTGTTGGAAAAAAAAACAAAAGTAGTCTCAGATCTTGCGCTCCTGTGTGGAGTGTGTGTTTTTGTGGATGTTTGGTGTGACGTAAACAGTGCGGCTCTCTTGTGAAGGAAACATGGCAGTGGGACAAGTACGGGAGGAGAAGAAAGGAGGAGGAATTAGGGAGGCTGAGAAGTGCTCAGATTAGAGCAGATATGTGATCATAGGATTATAAAAGAGGGAAAGACGACCATTTTGGGCCATGAATGGAGGATGAAACAGCAGAGAGAATGGAGTATGTTCAAGATGACACATGGAGGGAAAGGGAAAAGATTTGACGTAGATATGCTGAGGAATAGGTGGAGCTGCGAGTAGTGCTCACGTAGAAGAACCACAGACTCCTTGAAAAACATGGATGTAGTCTGACATCATCCACTTGACTTCAAGGCTATCTACTGTAATCATAACTTCAGCAAGTGAGCAGCACCAGCAAAAATGTAGGAGCACTCGTGATGGGAAAAGCGACTCTTTTCAGTGTACTGAATCAGTAGACTCAGTTCAGTGAAGTGATTCGTTCAATAGATTTGTTTACTGAATCATTCACTACTTCTTCTTCGCAGCTATGACAGAACCTTACGTTCTGCTCATGATTGTACTGAGATCGGCCATTGGTGAATGATGAGCCAATGAGTTGAAGAGGAAGCAACATTCCAACAACAGTAGCCAAGATGGATGCAGCTGTAGCTCTCTATATTTTTATGTATGTATGTGATACGGGTTAGATAAAGTTTTAGGACAACCCATACAGTGTGGAAAGAAGGACGGACCAATTTTAGGGACTGGTTTCATGAACGATAAATACATGGAGAGGATATACTCTCCTAGGCTCTAAAGTCTGGTGACAGAATGGCTGGCGGCGTTGTAGGAAGTGGCCAGCCCCAGCTTTGTTGTCACAGTTCAGATTTTATTCAAAGAAGTTGAGTCTTAATGAAAACAAAGGGGTGTCACACCAGTAATCCAAAAGTGTGTCTTCTCAGCCTGCCGAGTCTTGGTGTTGTAGTATGTCCAGTGCATCAATTCGTGCCTTTCTTCACAGCTGGAGCCACTCTCTAAATTACCATGACATCTTAACGGGAACTGAGCTCCCGCTCCAGGAATGATGCATTCAAAGACTCAAGGCAACACAGTGACTCTTCATAACTTACCCAAACACTTTATTTCTGGTGTAAAACAAGTCCTTAAGATATTTATTTTATGGAAAAGAACACATGTGCCACGGTGTTTGTTATGTTTAGCCATAGACTGTATAAGTGCAGCGACCCTATTTATCATGGCCATCTACTTCCTCCTTGGCTGAACACAGAGGCATACCAAGACCTGCTGAGTCCAACCATTGTCAGATAGCAGTCACATTATCTAGGTGTGTCAATCGTGCTATGCTTTGTCTAATTTTGATTGGACTAAGCTGTTTAGATGCATTTCAATAGTCTAAACTCAGGCTGACTAAGCTCATAGTCTGATTTCTGAAGCTGGATGTAAATGTGGTGACTCACAGTCTGACTGAAAGGAAGAGACAGGCTCAGAGCTTCTGTTAGTATGTTTAGTAAAGACTGATTTACTAAAGATGAATTTGTGAGACCACGAGTCACCAGCCTCAGTCACACACTCACTGTACTGACGGAAACATGGCCAAATTGAGATAGCTGTTGTTGGATGTTAAAACGAACTGCTGAGTGAATTTAAGTTGGATACACAAGATGTTTGCAAACTGTCATCAGCTATTCAAAGCATTCATTTTCACAACACCTAAATGTTATATAAAATATTCGCTACTTCCTTGATTTGGAGACGTGACTCCGACCCAGCTCCGTCCTGTTGGTTCAGTCAGAACTCAGCACTGACGTGAAAGAGAGGGCAACTGAAGCTGAGGAATGAACCATTCTTTTCAGTTATGGATTCAAATCAGTTTGTTCACTCAGATGATTCGTTGGTTTGGACAAATTTTTAACGAAGGAGCCTATAACTAAAATGCTTAAACTTTGTGTGAACACAAACAGAGAAGTGGAGTATCAGCCCCTGTGTGTTGTTTTCAACTGGTTCAGAAACATAGCAACATCACACTTATGCATCTCTGTAGCCCACAAAATTTGATTATACCATAAGCATTAAGTCAGGCAATTCTTATTTTTCTCTTTATTTTTCACACTTTTGTATGACTTTATTTAGAGATGACAGGACAGTGGAGGAAACGGGGTGAAGGTGGGGAGGAGCTTGCGGGCTGTTCGCTCATGGGGTACAAGTAGGGATAGGTACTGAAGTAGGTACTTAATTGGTACCGAGCGAAATTTGTCAAAAGTACCGGGAACCGATTCATGTAAAATCGGAAGACACCATGTTTAGGTACCTAAACACATCTTTGTGACTGTGAGAGAGTGGAAAAGTAGGCAGTTTTCCATGCTGGACATGAACACAGCATTTCATTGTTAAATATTGAAGAATCAATATGTTAAATTTAAGAATTTTGAGATTTTATTGCTGTTAAATGTTATTGAATTGATATTTTTTACTACATGAACACAACAAAGTATGGGAAATTGGTACCGTTAAACACCGATACCGATTGCCAGGTACTGGGCATCTGTACTGTATCGTTTCAAATGTGAAAGGTACCCATCCCTAGGTTTAAGGCCTGACTGGGAGGCTTTCCTGACACCCTGACAGTTTCTTTACAGTGATGTGTAATGTCTGATACTTCTGTGAAGGGTGCATGTCAGGCAGCAAACTGAAGGAGGCCTTTTCTGAGTGTTCATGGCAATTATTCACGCTGTCGGACACACTCCACTGAAA
Organism: Halichoeres trimaculatus; assembly: GCF_033239565.1. NCBI lineage: Eukaryota > Metazoa > Chordata > Actinopteri > Labriformes > Labridae > Halichoeres > Halichoeres trimaculatus. The sequence goes on from NW_027437181.1 coordinate 29,493,053, forward strand.
GACGCAAAAAGAAAAATTGTGCTATAAACATTATTTTTGTGCCATTGTGAACATGTGTGTTTAATCTGTAAAAGTCTGTGTTTTACTGTGGGTGCTGATGGGGTCTCCTTGGCTCTTGCATCGAGCCATCAAGGCGGACATTTGAAGAACAGCATGTTTTTTGCTCTTCACCATTGGATTCATTTCTCAACGTTGGAGGTTTCTGCTTGTCACTCTGACTCCCCCCTTCCTCTTAAATCAATCCTCCATTCTTTTTATTTTTGCATCCAAACACTGCAGCATCACACTGAGGAGCCACCGTGTAAATAGCTTTAGAGCTAACTACACCAGCATGAGACTGTCATTTGCTTTTATCTTTGCTGCAGCAAAAAAGACACAGAAAGAGAAAAACAGAGAGGAAGAGAAACAGAGAGATGCAGGCGGAGGAGCTGGATGACATGTTTCACATCCAACCATGGATAACTCCACCCTAACAGCCCCTGTTTGTGTGTCTGTGTGTGTCTGTGTGCTGGTGAACATGTGTAATTGTTTGCATCCATACACACTTGTGTGTGTGTGTGTGTGTGTGTGTGTGTGTGTGTGTGTGTGTGTGTGTGTGTGTGTGTGTGTGTGTGTGTGTGTGTGTGTGTGTGTGTGTGTGTGTGTGTGTTTGAAGGTATAAAGGAGCATCCTTCTGCTTTGGCATGGGATCACAGAGTGTTAATTCAGTTGTTATCCATGTTTGAAAATGGAGTTGGCTGCAGCATTTGTATGAGCTGTGGTTTCCCATGTGTGTGTGTGTGTGTGTGTTGGTGTGTGTGTGCGGGTGTTTGGCACCAGACTGGAGGGTTGCTGTGGGTCCTCTCTGGCATAGTCAGGGCTGGAATGTGATTGGTGGGGACAGCAGGCCAAAAGGCCGCCCAGGCCAGCGGCTGCCACTTGGTGGAGTGCCCTGGCTAAACGCAGGCCAAATCTGCAGAGATTCACCCCTGTTCCTCTCTGCTCTGCCTCACAATTTGGCAGCTCCTCTTGGTGCATTTCATAGAAAGACAGCAGACCCACGTCTCTGTGTCTCTATGTCTCCTCTCACAGTTTCCCCCTCGACATATTGCATATGATAACACACTTTGTTGTAATCATCATCAGCTGTTATCAGAGGGAGCGTTTCCTCTCATCAAGGAGGGCCGACCACTTACCGTAATGTGAAATGTATAACGACACCGCGGCAGCCAGAAGCTATTTGATTCTCCTTTTAATTAGATGTTTACTTTTACCTTGAAGTGCCCTCATAAACCTGCAGCCTGTTATTTGTGTTCATTATCCAACAAGGGGGCGTTAACGGCAACATCTTATCACTGGGGAGAAATGAGGGAATGTGTGTTATTGAGCTTTGAAGGGAAGTGAGGAAAAGAGGAAGGACGGAAAGAAACTGAGGGGGAATGGAAACAAAAGAGGACTGATGGAGAAGAGGGGAGAAAAAAAGAGGATATAGGGAGAGATGATTAATCCAATCAAGCCTCTTAGTGTTTCATCAATAGGCATTGTTCTAAGATGGCTGCCTCTCTCCAGCTCAGGCTGTGGGCTGCGGCTAGGCTAACACACAAGCTAATCCCAGAATAATACGGAGAGGAGGGCACGCAGCACTGAGGATGGCGGCTGTGCCAGCAGATTAGTAATAGCAGAGGATTCAGACGCACAAACACACACACACACACACTGGGCATGGGATGGAGCGGCAGTCACAGATTGAGAGAGGTGCCTATTGGATTGTACGGCTCATGGCTTTATCCCGTGTGAATGTGTGTTGTTGTGGAGCGTGGTGGAGCTGAACTGAGCTGCTGGGGATTCACGTCTGAAGCTGGAGAGGTCATGTGTGTGTTTTGTGTGTAAGAGCTTGATACTTTATACATGAGCTGCTCGTCGTCACTGAATTAAAAGCTGACAGCACAAAAGAAGTTCACAGATGTGGCGTGTGTGGTTCCTGACTGTACAGAGGTGTCAAAAGGTGACGCGTGTGTAAGACATGTTGTTATTTTCAAACCGCTTTCTTCCTCAGCTTGTGTTTACTCAACACATATTAAAAACACAAGCTCCCTCCTCCTGCTTCATTTTTCCTCTCCCTTTCCCTCCACATTTTCCCTTTTTATCCCACTCCCCGTGTTATCTTCTCCTCCTTCCCCCTCACTGACGATCTCCCTCCCCTCCCCTCCCTCCCCCTGTCCCTGCAGCATTTTCTGAGATGACAGGAGGGTGTTTTTCCTTTGTTGGGGAGCTGCTCACACATTCTCTCCTCTGTTGACAGGTAAAAGACATTAAAGATACTAAAAGACCGAGCCTGATGGAATCCTCGAGGGAGTAAGGAGGAGGGAGGACTGAAGGATAGAAAAGTGGCAGAATAGGAGGGAGGGAAGAAAGACGAAAGTGAAAGATAGAGCGCTAAAGCTTTGCTAAAGCTTTGCTAAAGGTAAAGTGTTTAGTGAGAGAAAAAGAAAGAATTGAGTCACAGAGGGGAGGAGGTAAGGAGGAGGAGGAGGAGGGGTTTGACAGTCTGTGACCTCGGGTAAGTCTCTTCGACTGTGTGCTGATGCGTGAAACCTGAGCACACGCAGTATTAGCACGCCTCACTTACTGAACACAGCAGAGGTCTGACACAGGGCAGGGCAGTCTCCTCTTATACACACACACACACAGCTTTCCATCACACAAACTCACACACACACACCCACAACCATGTTGGTTTAACCCTGGTTACAATACTCCTCACTCACACAAACACACCGACACACACACACACACACAAAGCTGCAGCCTGGTCGTAGGAGAGTGTGTGGACTCCAGAAGCACATTTGTGAGTGGAGAAGGTCAGCTCGGGCCCTCGAACAGGCCCCAAGGTTCCTGTACTCTGCTGCCCCATCAGCAGCTCTCTGCTGGCTGTTTGTCTATATGTGTGTCTGTCAGTGTGAGTGTGTTTACAACTTGTGTGTATGTTTGGCTCTCAGCCAGGCCAGCCCGTGTTTGTGGCCTCGTACAGTTGTATGATTCACAACTCGCCTAAGGCAGGTCAAACCCATAATCCAGCTCTCTATCTATCCCTCTCTGGCTGTTTCCCTCTCCCGCTCTTCCTGTGTGAGTTAATGGGTTAACCATCTCTGTCCAATAAGCAGGGATAATTGAGACAAACAAGCCAATGAGGAAATGTCACAGGAGAGCACAAGTCAAGCGAAAAACACACCGCCGGCAGCTCTTTGTGTGGGCTTGTAGTGTGTTTGGATGCGTACACGCAATTAAATATTAAATCATGTACACTAGACTGTGTGGGTTGTTCTTCTTCCTGCATGTACATAAGCATGTTTGTGAGGTACCTGTGTGTGTGTGTGTGTGTGTGTGTGTGTGTGTGTGTGTGTGTGTGTGTGTGTGTGTGTGTGATCCCACCCTGTCAGCCTGTTGTCAGCGTCTTTGCGGCATGTTGCTGTAAAGCAGGATTCTCCTGCTGCGTCTGCTCTCAAGGTTCCCTGAGCTGCGTTTGCATACCGTACACCTGCCCCTGGGCCATTTCACACGCGCACACACACTAAAACGCACACACACTCACACTGAACACAAGCGCACACAGCTCACACATATACACACATATTTGTTAATCAAATGAGCAGCACTTTTAAAGATCCCCTCCCTCCTTTTCTTTCTGGTTCAGTACTTCGTCTGTGGCGCTCTGCTCTTGTGTCTAATAACGGCGGGCTGGCTGAGAGGCAGCACATCTGATGTGTTTGATATGGAGACAGATGAAGGGCTGGAGGATGCAGGTAAGAGAGCTGAGCGACTATAAAAAGCCTCATCAGAGCGGAGACGTGCGGCGAGATGCATTCCCTCGGCTGGGAACAGGGACGCTTCTGTTGTCTGTGCTCGAAAGCAGGTGTGCCACAAGGCATTGTGGGAGGGATATGATATGACGGCACATCAGGCTGTCAGCTCCGGTCAGCTCCCCCCACCTGGCTCTCTTGAATATGTGCGTATGTGTGTGTGTGTGTGTATTTCTGTGTGTGTGAGTGTCAGCCACAATAAGGGCTAGCAGCCATTTAAAAGGCAAATGGGCTTTAAATCAGGAGTGACAGTGTTCTGGAGAGCACGAGGAGTGCAGGCTTGATTTGTGAATATTAAAATGTGACTCTTAAAGTAGAAAAACATGAGAGGCCCCTGAAGATGTCATCAAGAGAAATTCTGGAGACTGTTCACAGAGCTTTCCATGCTGCACAAATCATCCGTTTTAATGAGGAAATTCATCCAGAATTGGGTTCAGGTGTTACAGCGATTTTCATCTCTCTTCTAGAGTAACAAAATATTCACTGACCGAGTGAGATAATTTAGTTTGTTTAAGATGCAATCACTTCAGTTCTTCAGTAAAGTGCCGCTCCCCGTGTGAAGTGTGCATTAATCTAAAAGCAGCTCTAAAGCACACATACACTTGTGGTAATAACTGCACTAACAGCAAAAAGGAAGTCAACTGCAGCTGTTTGACTAAAAGAAGGGGGACAATTCAATTCTTTCTTTAGATACTGTTGCATCAAAAGCCTCTCCAGCTCCTGAATGAAATCCAAGCAATGTGTTTTTGCAAAAAAGAATGAGAGAAGAATAAAAATGAATGACAAAGAACCAGAAAAGAGAGTAATTTCGCTACCCCGGAACAGTAAGTCTCAAGCTGTAATGTTAAAGGTCCCATATTCTGCTCCTTTTCCGCAGTTTAATATGGATCATTGATGTCTTCATGAAATGGTAGTAACATGTTTTGGTCCAAAAAGCCAATAAATCAAGCACAGCAGCATTGTTTCCAGGCTCTCATAGCCCCTCAGTTCAGAACGCTCTGATTTAGTGGGCGTGACCTCCATATGCAAATGAGCCACCGCTGATACCGCCCCACTCTTCAGCGTCATTGAGAGCGACGCCACAAGCTCCGAGTGCACAATGTTTAGAAAACAGCGAAACTCGTTTGCCGTAACATTACAGGCTAAAACAACAGTCTAACCGCAGCTAAAGTTAGCATCCTGAAGCTAACACAGAGACAGGGGGGACACTGAGGAAAAGCTCTAACATCTGCTCCACAGCACACAGCATTTAAAATACTCACATTTCCAGGGTCCGAGGTTTGTTGGTGGATGGTTGGTAATGCACCTGGATTCAGGACCAGTCTATTCACTAGCCCTCTGTTGTTCTGTCCAAAGTTGGAAAATCAGTCGGCCGTGAAGTGACTAGCACACACATGCACAGTTTTACTGAGTGTAGCTGGCACATTATCTTGATAAATGAACTCTAGAAACTTAGTCTTGTCTAAGATGGGAAGCTTGTGCATGGAACTATGTGGCTGTTTACAGCCAAAAACAAAGTAGTGATGGCTCTTCAACTTTGACATTCTCCTCCCGGGGAGGGGAGTTGGCAGGGAGGGGGTTCAGTCAAGGTTCAGTCAGGTCAGACTTGCTCCTGATTGGTCAAAAACGGGAATCGCTGATGTCTGCAAATCCCCAAAATTCAAACAGCTCGTTTTAGGTCAGGATTTTACATTCACAAGCACTACTAAGTACAGGTTTTGTCATTAAATATCACATTTTGTGAGCTGGGAGGAAAGCCAAAGACCCACAAATTTCACTAAAAGACTTTATAAAGTGATTTTTGCATAATATGGGACCTTAAAATCAATGCAAGATCATTTAGTCATGTTTACCTGTCATTCAGAGTAGACTAATTTCCTTAATTTTGGGGAATGGTGATCGGCCCATACTTACATTTAAAACTGATCTTAAATACCTCTGGGAAGCTCTGACAGCCAGCTACTGTTGCTTTTTGCTCTGAGACCTAAAACTCAGGACACTTTATTGGTTGTTTAAGTTAAAACATAAAGATTTTATTGTTTCACAGGTGTTGTTCAATGATTTTCAATTAAAAAAAGATTGGAACATTGAGGGTATATGCTGTCAGTTACAAAAATTAAAAATTGGTAACGGCCCAAATCGGTATAGGCAGGTCAGGCTTTTTAAAGATCGTTGATTGGCCAGAAGATTGTGATGGGTGCACCCCTAATTCAAAGGGACATAGCAAGGTGCAGTGTTGAGCAGAAACGTCTGTCATCCCTGCTTTAGCTCTTGGAGTTTCTTGGTCTTGGATTCATGTTAAAGTCTCTTCCTGGTGGCAGGATCTCCTGTCCATGAGTCTGTGAACTGGAGACTCTTCTGTTTATTTTTCCTGCAGTTAAACAGGATTAGTGACACTTTCGTCTCATCAGTGTTTGGACGATGGCTTGATGTTACCACACATCCCTCCCATCCTCCTGTTCCTCTTTTTGCTCTTTGTCTCTCTTTCTCCGCTCGTCACGTCAGGTTATTTATCTGCAGTGACTCATCGCTGAGAACACATAAATACTTTAAAGGATCATAAAACCAAATATCTTTTCCATTTTCCTGAAAGTGCTCACTTTTTGACTCCCATCGTCTACTTTTCACCAGTTTTCATTCTTCAAGATCAAGAAGGTTCAAACATTGGGAAAGAAAAATCAGACACTTTGTGCATTTGCGTGCTCACACCTCTGCTGTCACCCTGAGGTGTGAGTGAAGCAGGGAAGGTATGACAGGTGTGTGACGTGCTTTAGATGAATGTGTGTCAGGGTGGGCCGCTTTTTGCCATGGACACAGAAGTGTGTGAATGAGCTCTGTCCATGTCCAGAACTTGGATCAGAGGAGCTTTCTGGACATGCTGGTTCCTTCAATTCATCTTGATCTCATCAGACAATTGACTGTCAATGCCTCCATCATTTTAACGGAGCATCCAAACTTCTGCTTTTTTTGCTGCTTTACAAGTGCATTTGAGTGGCCGAGGAATGAATTGATGAGTGATTTTTCAGATTTGAAACACTGGAGGAGTCCTCTGCGATGGATTTGTCCAAGGTCCACAGCGCTTTTTAAAACATTGCTGCATTTAACTCTGGAGCCCTGTATTTTAATGATCCAATCTTTTATTCATTGATCTTTCATCATGTTTTTCCTCTGTGTACAAGGGCACCACGAGCAAAGTCTGGATGTTTCTGGGGATCCATGACTGAGTGGGGCTTTAAAGAAATAATAAAATAGACTGAAGTGTTGGATTAATTAGAAAATGTTAAATTACTTGAAATATCTAACACTTTATTTGGTAAATGAGATATTTTTTATTTAATCGCTGTTTATTTTTTCCTCTTTTCCATGTTGCCCTTCCTCCTCCTCACGACCGTTGCACACTTCACCTCTGATCCCAACGCTCACTCTGTAGGTAAGTGCTTGAACTCATGTCCACATGTACACACACGTTCATGCACTGCTCAGTTATCCGTTATCCAGAGGGGCTGTGCATGTGTGCGTGTGTGCGTGCATATGTGCGTGTGTGCATGCATGTGTGTGTGTGAGATGCGAGAGTTCTCGGTGAGTCTGCACTCCTGGATAATGTTGCTAAGAAACAGGAGTGTGTGAAAGTGCTCAACTGACCTTGGTTGTGTCCCGTTGACACTGAGGTGAGGAGCTGTGATTACACCGTAAACACACACACACAAACACACACACACACACACACACACACACACACACACACACACACACACACACACACACACACACATACACACACAAACACACACATGCACACACACACACACACACACACACACACACACACACACACACACACACACACACACACACACACACACACACGCTTGGATACACATCACAGTCTGGTTTTCTCCTGGTTGTAGAGACAGAGGCAGCTTTATATCTATTGCTCTTTGGTAGAACCAGCCTGTGCGTGTGTGTGTGTGTGTGTGTGGCTGTTGCCACGTATGTGCACTTTCATTTGCCTGCCTGCCTTTTCTGTTTGTGTGTGTGTGTGTCTGTCTGTCAGTGTGTGTGCGTGTGTGTGTGTGTGTGTGTGAGTGCTGTGCTCAGCTGGCCAGGCGAGAGTTGTGTAATTGCAGGGTTATTGCTGTTGAGCCTGATGGGTAATGACACATTTGCAAATTAATTCTCGGTGCTAGGCTGTGATTAGCATACGGAGAGAAGCAACTCACACACAAGGACCCATACACACACATTTACATGCATATGCACACATGCTCACACACACACACTTCACAGGCTTCTAATCACCAGCGAGGGGTCAGGTTAAATGGGTGTGTGTAATGGTGGAGCGGTTGTGGGTCTCTGCAAATGGGGGTTAGTGAAGGGTGACGAGATATCATTTGTGGTCAGATTTGATACGAGGCGACACACTGTACAGAAGTCCTCACTTTTACTGTCCATCTCTCAAACTGTAAACCGTTACACACTCTCATTTCCACATCTTTCCTCATCTCTCCTGCTCACTGAGAGGCCTGGAGCCATAAAACATGCAGTGCAGCATTATTTATAGTCTTTGAGTAGAATCAGACTGTGAGGATTTTTCTCATAACTGTTCCACTGATTACACCTCCAAACACGTTTTAGGTTTGAGTATTGTGTCCTCGTGGTAGCTGAACACTATGTGAAGTGTTGTGGCTTGAACAGATATTCTTAGTTGTCAGGTATTTATCATCCTGCAGGTTATTAGATCTAAAACCCAGACCCATACTAATGTGAATTTGTCACTGTCAGGTTGTGTCACAAGGGGCTGGTCTTTTCTAGTCTAAGCCTGTGAATGTGGGATTGACACAAGAAGACAAGGATGGAAAGAAGTGTTTATAAAATAGAACTTCACACACTGTATTTAGTGTATAATTGTAAATATATTCGAGATAGACCTATATGGATGTTTTGGGGCCGATACCGATACTGATTATTAGTAGGCAAGGAGGCCGACAACCAATATTTGAAGCCGATATTCATTTGCAGTCAAAGTGAAAATATTGGTGTAAAATTTTGAACAATACAAACTCCAACACTTAATGTCGTTCAAATGCCTTTATCATATACTTAGTTAACAGCTCCCAGGCTAAGCAGTATGTTTTATAAAGTTAAATTAAAACCATAAAAAATAAATAGCTAAAGTTTTCTACAGTAAATAAAGTTTTTCAAAATTTCTATGTAACTGCAATAAAACTGGACAGTTGATTTTGTGCTGCTTTTTTACAGGCATGTAATGCAGTTGACTTAATTTTAGAGTTGAAACAACGCAGTTTTAAATTTGTTTCTTATCAGCCGTCGGATTAAAAAAAGGCAGATGTCAATATGTCCCAAAATGCCAATAATCGGCCCAGCCGATAATCGATCTATCCCTAATATATATAGGATAAAACCCTTTGACACAGCAGGTCAGATCAAACATCAGCTCATTTTTTTTTTTATCATCTTTTGAAAACTGTCAGCGGAATCTGGAATACTTTATTAATCTCAGGGGGAAATTTGGTATTACCATTGTTCTTTACATAAAACAACAGTTGGAAACAAGATGTAATAGGGACATACAATAAACTTAGTGTGAGGTATACAATAAAATAAGCAATAAAAAATCAGTAAGTAGCAAAGCAATAAGTACTGAACCAGATGCAAACTATTTACATAAGGAGGTAGACAAGGCAAGATGAACTATTCTGAATATATATTGCACTAAGTGAAATGTATTAAACAGAATATTGCACTTAATGAGATATATTTAACAGATATTGCACTTAGTAAACAGAATTAAACAGGATGTTAAATATACAAAACAGATACTGCACCTAAATGGGCAGTATTTAACAGGTTATAATTAAAAGGTTTAAGGTTCAGTTATTTTAAAATAGAAGTAATTGTTCTTTTTATGTTTTATTTTGTCCCTTTGGTACCTTTTAGTTGCTTTACATGATTTACAGCTTTAAAAATATATATATATTTTTTTTTCTGACACTGCTGTTGTAGAAAACCCTGATTTCAGCCTCAGTCTGAAATGCTTTGTTTTAGCTACTGTCTCTTTAAGGCACCCCTCTCCACAAACCCTCTTCCCTCTGATTGATCAGCCCTCTGAAGGCCTGTCAGGGCCTGAGCTATGGGTACCAACATGTCGTAAAGGAAATCCTCATGTGATGGCTTTATCATTTGAGCAAGTCTCATGAAGATCTTGTGCCATTAACAGATTTAGGGATTTCTGCAACATTAAAATTTGCACTTGTTTGGTATGAACATCCACTTTATGTCACTTCATTACCATCTTTTAAATAAGAGGAGCAGACAACCCTCTCTTAGGAGTCTGTTATTAAAGATAAAAATGCTTCCAGGGGTAATTTTTGTTTGTTAAACTGATTAAAAAAAGGGGTTTCTTGTATCAGTCTTTGCTTTTACTCTTGGGTGTATAGAGGTGCATCGTTAGCATGTTTAAACTCTACAGCCCCAGAATACAAAGTGTCTCTGACCTCTGGGCTTTTTCCACTGATTTTCTCTGATAAAAAATAGAATATATCAAAGCATACCCAACAAATGTTTAGATTTAATCTTTGTTTGGGAGAAGCACTTCTTCTCTCCTGTGTCACAAACACCCAAACTCTCTCAGCTCGTCTGTCTAAAAAATACCCTCACCTGCTCCGAGGAACCGACCTGTTCCAGCAACATGTCTGAGTGCAGCACAAGAGCTTACTGCGAGTGTTTGTGTGTGTTTGTGAGTGTGTATCTGTGTCTGTGTGTGTTTATGTGTGTGTCTGCAGGACCCTCTGCACACCTCCAGAGGCTGTGTGTGGTGGAGAAAGATTATAGTAATGCCTTATCTTTGCTTCCCCTGCTGTGGAGGAAGACAGCCCATCTTTCAACCCATTCCAACACACACACACACACACACACACACACACACACACACACACACACACACACACACACACACACACACACACACACACACACACACACACACACACACACACACACACACACACACACAGCGATGGAGAGAGTGATTATATTTTTGTAAGTGGGGGTTGTAGGAAAGACAATTGTAGTGCGTTGACAGGAAGTGAGCATGACAGGCTTATGTGTGTGGATGTGTGTGTGATCATTCGTGCCCTCCTCTTTCTCTCCTCGTCCTCCTCCTCCTCCTCTTCCTCTTCTCACTTCATCCTTGCTTTTGTCAGCTGCTGTGCCCTCCCTCTCATCCCATTTCAATCTCTCTACCTGTTTTATTCTCACACCCCCTTCTTTACTTGTTTTGTTCTTCCCCTTTCCTTCTCCCCTCGCACTTCTTGTTGTTTCTTGATCTCAGTGTTTTAAGCAGGCGTGTGATGCACACACACAGACACACACACAGCTCTGGTCCCTGGGGAGCTTTTATAGCCTTTCAGGTTGTGTATGTGTATGTGTGTAAATGTGTAAATATGTATGTGTGTATGCCTTCTTCTGCGGTGCTCTTGTCAAATATGAATTATTACACTAGCCTAAGTTACAGAGGATGATGGCTGTTCTCCATTATTGCCTGTCTCTTTAATAAGAGGCCAGTTTTCTTTTAAAAGAGAGAACTTTTTTTTCCTATTGTCTGTGAACATTCACTTCTTCCTCTGAACCACCGGACACCCACAGTTCACTTTGAGGGCTCTGTCTTTCTTATGTCACTGATGTCCCGCGCTGTGTATCTGACACTCTGAAATAAAACACTGATCATTAAATCTCTTTTTGTTCTGTCCAGGCCGTGGCTGACATATGTCCAGGTTAGGAAACACTTTCTGATGTCTCCCATCTTGCTGTATTTGCATGTTTAGGCTGGTGGTGCTAGCCCTGCTAATGTTAGCCACACTTGACGAACTAGATTATCACTGCTCACCTACAGACTCTGTGTTCACCTCATTGTCTGTGTCAGTTTTGATTAACAGAGTGTTTACTTACCTTTTAGATGAACTGGCTACTTGTAATATATATTTCTGTTGAAATAACTAGGAATTTGAAAACCACATCAGAGCATTTCTGGTGAAAACTGTCACATAAAGATTCACAGGGTAACCTGTAGATGATGGAAAAACTGATACAAGTTAAGGCTGGTACACATTAAAGGATTCTCTAAAACTTCACACATTTAGAGAGCACACACTTGATGATAACAAAAGACAGATTGCACAAGATTTCTCTCTCCTGATCTTATAGTGTGTGGTCTGCACTCTGAGGACACCACACACTAACAGAGTCTTCAGCAGAGCTTCAGCTTCTTCATGTTCAATATTCAAAATCTTGTGTAGTAAAACGTGACTTTGGTGTAAACAAACATGGTGGACGTACTGGAAAAAGCAAATGTGTTTGTTTTCAGACTCTAGAATTTCAAAGAAAAAACACAAAAGAAAAAGGGCTTTTGGAAAGGTTGTGGAGACGGAGGGGATATGGGCTGTATGAATAACAATGCAAGATGGAGGTGAGAAAAGTCATATTAGATTTCTTACTTCCTCTTTGGTCAGTCAGCTGAGTCAGCTCGCGTCTTGATTGGCTTTGCTCCGGTACATGTGACATTACACGCTGTACTTGCTCGGCTAGTCTCAGAGCGCCCCACACACTGCAGGATTTTTAGTCGCAAATATTAAACATGTTCATTATCTACAATCTCTGGATCAGAGGCCTTTCGAGCGGTTCTGACCAGAAGAAATCACTCTTAACACACCCCACACCACAGGAAAATCACACACGGTGTCACCAGACAATCAAGCCTTTGCTGGCTTTGATCGTAAGGGGGAGATTGGGATGAAGATCAGGCCGATAATATGTGTCCGCCTTTAGGTTTGAAATTATAAGAAAGTTTGGGGTTAGCAGTGCCAAACACTAGGCTGTTTACCCAAGAGCCAAGAGATCAAGCCCAGAGCGAAATTGATCTCTGTTATTTTGATGTACATATATGTACCATCTTCATGCAAACACATAAAAGTAAAGCCCCGTGCAGTGATAAATGTGTCTAAGTGCCCATTTAGGCATGTCACAGTCACTGCTTGTGCAGCACAATCTGCTTCAACTGATAGTTATTTAAGTATATGAAGCCAGGCCCCTTTAACAAGTATACTTTGTGAATTTTAACCACATAGTACATTGCATTACTGCTTTTGACCACTAGGTGGGGATGTGACTTTCATATAGTTATCATATTCAGAAATTATTTTGACAGATCATTGAAAATGGAAATATTAAGAATCTTGTTTGAAGGTGTTTAAGGGGGTAAATATCACATGGGTCCAGTTATTCTCACATGCAGAGAATTGATCTTTAAGTTGTGTTAAAGGTGGACCTTGATGATGAAAATGAAATTTGAAGCAGATTGGACCTGATATAAAGGAGTGACAATCAGTTCCCTGTTCATGGTGAGCCATCATGATTTGACGCGGCACTAGAGACACAACGTTATAGGTTACCGACTTTTCATCTTCATTGCCTGGACAACACACAAACCAATTTTGGAGCTGATTGGTTAAAAAATGTTGAATGAGTTTCTTCAAGTACTGTAATTCAGACTACCGTCATGTTAAACTCATTGGTTTTGTGTAGAACTCTTGAGAATCTTTCGCTATTTTTAGAACAGACTTTTTTGAGCACTTAACAGGAATCAGGAATATCTACAACATATGTAGAGGTTTAACACTCTGCACACATTTAGTATGAACACCCAGCATTCTTACTGTATCCATGTTGAAATATAGGAAACATCATGCCCTCTCTTTAAAGAAAGATGCTGAGACTGCTGAGATACTATGAAACTATCTGAAAGATGCTTTTTCTGCAGTGATAGTGTTACAAGTCCTCTTTATATCTGCCCTCCAAAAACATCAATATGAATTTAGCTAACACCTGTCATTTTTAATTTTTTGTGGAAAAAGAAAAACTGTGTTTAAAATTTTGGATGCACCTGCAACACTTTGGTGTGTTGAAAATAAAGGGTCATCCTCGTGTTCTCTTTTCTCTTCTTCATCTTCACATTCAGTCTATAGGAAATTGATGCTGTAGTTTTAGTCTTTGTCTATCAGTTTGTCTCAGACTTGGTCGTGTAGCACCTCAGGGGGGGACACATCACCTCCCAACCTGTCTCACAAGGTGCGAGACACTTCAACACCTTTGTCTCATGTACACACCTGTGCCAAACGTCACAGAGGCACACACATGCCTTCCAGCCATGATAACGTGTGTTGTTTGCACACATTCAGCACTGTGTGTACTGTCACAAAGCATGATGGGTGTTGCACAAGCTCATGTAGTTATCCTTAAAGCACACACACACATGCAAGGACACACCTGCACCTTCTTGTCTTAATTTAACATTTGCTTATTTTCTCTTTGTATAATCAAATAGGGCTTTGTTCTCAGAATGACTCCCCCCTCCCCTCCCCTCCCCCTCTTTCTCCCTCCTGATCCCTGATCTATGGACTCCCCACCCGTCGCTTTCTCCTCCTGCTTGTCTCTCCTCCCTCCTTCCATCATCAGTCCCTATTAGCCATTATTTGCCCTATTTGCCTGTGAGCATGCCTCCCACTCTCCCTCACTGTGCTTGTTTTGCTTGTGTAGAGGAGTTTTTTCTTCTTCTTTTCTGTCCTCTGAGTCTTCCTGAAGGCACAGGACCCCTCAATCTGCCTCCTTCCTCATCCTCGCTAAACTCCTGCCATCCTCCCCCTCCCCTCCTCTCCTTCTCCTTCTCCCCGCTGTGAGTCTCACAGAATGGGCTCAGGAGCAAGTCAGCCCTCGGGGTAAACTGTCCTGCTCGACTATTTCCCCATCATTTCTCCCTTTCTCCTTCTTTATTTCCCCTTCTCCTGCTGTTTCCTTGGTTTTTGTTTGGCATGGCCGCATCCCAAAGGATAGTTAACTCCTCACCCGTGTGCTGCTACCGTCACAGTCAGGTTTGTGTGTTTGTTCATGTGCGTGTGTGATGAAGAGAGTGCGAGCGATAGAGAAAGGGGGAAAGTCTGCTGTCAGCGCAGCATGCTGAGCAGTCTGTGCGCTAGGCTGCACAAGCCAAGTTTTCCTAGACGGACACACAAACGCACCCACACACTTGCAGACCGAGACGAGGAGGACTCTTATTTTTCAGAGGAGAGAAAGAATGGAGGCGGGGGATCTTTTATATTCTCCTCTTCCAAACACGTAGCTGTTCTATTGTGAGCTGCCCTCGACGACCCACGGCACTCTCATCTCTGCACTCTCCATTGCCTTCTACTTTCCTCCTGTCTGATACAGTGTGAACAGATGCTCGCTTGATAGTCGTTGGCCTCTCGCTGTCACCGGGGCCAGCCAATCAGCTGCCACCCTGACTCCACACTGAACTGTGACCACTCTCTTCCCCTGCTGGAGCATCAGCACCGGCCAGTAATACCCCCTCTCTCATCTTCACCCTCTGTTCTTCTATCTGTGTTCCCTCTTGCACCACCTCCCCCCTCACACACACACATACACACCAACACACACACTTGCATGCACACCCTTTCTCGCTATCTGGCTGTGTTGTTGCCTGCAGGGAGTTCATTCTGCCCTCCTCCTCTCCTCCTCTCCTCCACCTCCTTCTCTCTCCGTATCAGCCGTGAAAGAGAGGGTGAAAAAAGGGAGGGTGAGAAAATGAGAGAGCAAGAAACACACACACACACACACACACACACACACACACACACACACAGAGCAGAGAGAGAGGCAGCAGTAGCGGAGGAAGCAGAGCGACTCTCCTCTGATCATCTTTCTTGGATAGAGGGATAAAAGACAGTCCCAGGATTCAGTCGTCGCTCTCGTCTGCAGGATTTACCCAGCCTGTATTTTATCCTCCCTCTTGCCTCCTTTCACCTCTTCTTGGCTCCGGACTGCGAGCTCTTACATCTCTCTCCGGCTGTCCCGTCTCCCTGGGTGTGTGCGTTTGTGAGTGTGTGTTGGTAAGAAAGAGCTGGAGGAAGCGCTCTGCCTTCTGCCGCTGCTTGGAAACGGACAGCCAGTGTGTGTGTGTGTGTGTGTGTGTGTGTGACCCTTTGCCCAAGGGATCAGGGGCTAGAGCGAAGGGGTCGAGAGCGAGGGCGTGCTCAGGGGGTTGACCCTTGCTCCCCTCTGTCTGTGTGTATCTGTGTGAGTGTCTGTGTGTGTGCCTGTTTGTCTGTGTGCATGTGTGTGTCCTAGCTGGCTGGGCGGTCCCAGCCTCACGCTTGGTTAGCGAGGACCAGAGTGCGGGGATGACAGGCTGAGTCCCAGCCCAGCCTCCCCACACACAGAGCCTCATTTCTGGGTGACTGCGAGGGCACAGTCCCTCTTTCGCTCAGTCATCCAGGACAGGACGGCTGCCTGCGCGTTTCACTCAAGTTCCTTTCTCTTCATGACACTTAAACAGTAACCATGTTTGGACTAAAAGCACCACTTTACTACCTGCCAGGTAAGCACTTTACAATTCTGTTTGATTTGGAATCTGTTTTAAAAAGTGTTTTCAGTCCCACAGCTGTACATGTGTATCCCTCTCAGTGTTTAAAAAGTGCACAGTGTGTTTGAGGTTTGAGCTCCAGAGTGCATCTGAGGAGACGCTTGTCTTTGTGCTGCTGGTCCTGAGGTTGGAACCTGAGATCCAGAGCTGGTAATGCTGTGTGACAGCGGCTCTCACTCTGTTTCTCTGAGCTCTCAGCCCTTTATCAGCGAGGAAGTCAGCAGGTAAACAGGATGCTAAGTGGCAGCGTGTGTTTTATTCAGCACAACCACAGAGGGAGAGTGAAGGAGAGGAGGAGGAGGAGGGGAGGAAATGTATGGTTTGGAGGTGTGTGTGTGATGTGCTTATGTGTGTCTTTGTGTGTGTCGGTGCCGGTGACTGTGCATGCACATGTGTGTTTGTGTGTGTTCATATATTTTTTTCATGTGTGAAAATGAGTGAATACAAGGGCAGCGTGAGGTTACTGGCGGTCGGCGCTTAAGTGCGTCTCACGGCTCACTGGGCACTGATTGTGGAGAGGACGGCCAAGAGAGGGCAGAAAGAGGAGGAGGGGAGGAGAGGAGGGGGGAGGTAAAAGAAGAGGAAGTTAAGAAAAGCAGTATTTTCTCTTTCTGTCTCCTCATTTTTCATTTTAATGTAACACATGACTTTTTTTGTGCTGCGTGTGTGTTTATACAGATTCATGTCCATAAATATATTCATGTTTCCCTGCTGCTGGGTTGTTAAACATCCACACTGTACACTTACACACCTGTGAAGTATAAAAATAGATGCGCTGTTGTTCCAAATCTAAAGAGTACAGACTGAGTCTCTGTTCTCTCAACACTGAACTCTCGTAGTCACATTACTGTTCACACATTCTGTTTAAGTCTGCATCCAAGATGTGTACAGAGGTGCTCACCCTCTGGTCAGTGTGTGTTTTTCGAGTGTGTGTGGTTGTTGTCCCCCCACAGCAGAAGTGGCTACACTTAGTTGCTATGAATTATTAATGTGCTTCAGTCAGCAGGTACAGTGTGCAGGAAAACCATTACCAACAACGCTTTGGTCGTGTCACTCAGAGTCCTTTCTACGGGATCCCTGCTCCTGCATGAAATACACTCAGACTGCACGTTTGGCGTCATCTTCAGCCTCATCTTACTCACAGAGCATTCACACACTTCCTGTCCTCCTGTGGTTTAAGAGCATGTGTGTGTCTTTTTTTTCAGCTTGCTCTTTTGTCAAATCTGCTTGTACTTCTACTTTAATCATGTTTAATTTCATGTGACCTCCCAATACACATATCAAATCATATATCTCTGCCAAGGCAGTTGATTGAGTTTGTCTTTGAACAACATAACTCAAAAAGTAACAAACAGATTCTGATGAAATTTTCAGGAAATGTTCAAAACGGGACAAGGAAGAGGTGAATAAATTTTGGAGGTGATCTGGATCGCCGTCTGGATCCAGGACTTTTTTTAAAGGATTCTTTATCATTCTGAGATAGGGCCGTTTTCACCATATATGTATATAACTCCACGATAAATAGTCAAATTTCTGACATATGTAAAAGTACGATCCAGATCCTGGCAATATTCTGGATACTAAGATCTGGAATATGAAATATGTACTGGGTCATCATAATTTTCAACACTGTCAGGTAACAAATTAGTGTACTAACCTGCAACTAACACCAAATTGTAGCAGACAGTCTGCTGAAAGGGAGTATAACATTAAAGTAAGACTAAAGTGTTGCGTGACAGTCACAACATGCTTGAGGGAGGTCGGTGCTCTCTGTGTGTTTTTCTAGTTTTTAATATTACTCAGTGTTTTTGCAGATAACTGACAGAATTAATGATTTATGTGATTAAATTTTCTTATTTTTCTTTCTTTTTTTTTGCATGTTTCAAGAAGCATACACCTGCTTCACTTTAATTGTTTAACCATCACCCAGTGTGCTGTCAATCATTCATCCTATATGTGTTTTATCAAGTATTTCAGGGGAAACAAGGCGCATAAGGTGGTGTTTCATTCGCCTAAAAACGTATACTCCGTGGTTGAAACATGTCTTCCTCGTTTGCAAAGCAATAAGTTTAGGACCAAGCAGTAAGTCTGCAAGTTATCAGAACAATCCAGTTTAGCATCATAAAAGAAACTGATGTCATTTTCAAACACTTGCAGCATTTTTTTTCTTTTTTTTATTCAAGTCCATCTTCAGCGTGCAAATTGCAGCAGCTTTTCATCTGCTGCACTTCACCGCTTCCTTTTTGTTCTGCACTTGCTCTTCAGCACAGCTCCAGTCTTCAGCACGTCTTCTGTGTCTTGCAAACCGGCTTCTGTTGTTCAGGAGGAGGGTTTTGAAATGGAGATGTGCCGGTAAAAGCCACAGAGCCCCTGCTGTGTGAGAAAAAAAAGGGACAAAACATGGAAGAGATGTGTGTTTGTGTGTGTGTGTGTGTGTATGTGTGTGTTGGGGAGAGGGGGTCATATAGAGAAGAGGAGGGGCTCAGCACTGTGCTTTCTGTACACTGTGCTGTACACTCAAAGGTGAGGGTCGGATGAAGGAGAGAAAGAAGAAAGAGAAGAGAAACATACAGGACGTATGAAAAAAGATGCATGTGAAGAAGAGATGACGTCCTTCACTTCTCTCCTTGCCTACCTCCTCTGTTTAGATGCTTGTGTCCTTTCTCTCACCCACTATCTCCTGTCTCCTGCCTCACCCCTTTTCTCATCTTCCTCACTCATTTGCCTCCTGGTGTCTACAATCCAGTCTTTCCTTCTGTGTGTGTGTGTAGGGTGTGTGTGTGTTTGTGTGTGTGTGTGTGTGTGTGTGTGTGTGTGTGTGTGTGTGTGTGTGTGTGTGTTGCCTCTTGTGACCTCTGAAAACCCGACTCGCCCCCAGCAGGAGAGCAGCACACAGAGGGAGAAAGACAGGAGGTGTTGGTTGTGACAGTGGCCAGCGGTGCTTCAGTTCAGTGTTTCAGTGTGTGTGTGTGTGTGTGTTTCTCTTATCCTGTGTGTGTGTGCATGTCCTGCACTGTGGGTTGCTTCTTCTCCCCCCTTCTTTCATTCAGCCTCTGAATGAGCCCCTGCCTGCCTTCCCGTCTTAACCACTGTTGCCTTGGAGACCATGTCAGACACATGCTAGTTCTCCATGATTATTTGACAACAACTACAAAAAAAAGGTTGGGTTAAATAAAGGGGAGCGAGGGTGTGTGTATCTGTGTGTGTGTGTGTGTGACGGTAGAAGAGTAGAGAAAGTGGAGAAAGTAATAAAGGAAGAAGCAGCCGGAGACAGAGAGATAAAGGTGGGGAGGGAGAAGAAAAAAAAAGATGCTTGAACTGGGGTTGAATTTACATCCCAGCTGAGGTGGAGCAGAGCCCAGGAGCAAGCACTTCAAAATGGAGGAAGCTCACGGTCACTCTTTTCTTACCTCTTCTTCACTCTGACACTCCTCTTTCTTTATCTTTCCTGTTTCTGCTGCTCCCCCCTGCACAAGTCTCCTTTCTTTATCCATCCATCCTCCTCCATCTTTTATTCTCCAAGGTGATTTCAAAGCGATAAAAACCCTGTTTAAGCCTCTTATGTACTGGGAGAGTGTGTGATTTGTTGGTGCCGCCTGTGTGCATTTGTCTGCATATTTTTTCTGCTGTTTTTATGTGTGTGTGCATGTGTGTGTGTGTGTGTGTGTGCATGTGTAGGTTTGTATTTAAGTTGACTGCTCAGATAGATGGGATCGCTTTCTGCTTGTTGTTGTTTCCCCCCCAAAACTGTCTCTGCTCGTAGCCTGAGGGTACAGCAGTGAGAGGCAGAAACAGAGGGAGTGAAAGTAGGATGGAAAGGTAGAAAAAAAGAGAAAGCAAAACAAGCTAAAAAGTGATGCTGAAACCACAAACCACAGAGGCAAAGAGGAGAAAAGAGAAGTGAGGTTGAAGAGCAGGAAGAGGAGATGTTTTGTTGCAAGAGGCCACAGACTGACAAGGGTTTGTCGCTGAGAGCTGAAGACGGTTCAGAGCGGAAACCGAGGAGCATCAGCTATCACTCTTAAGTGTTTTCCCTTCTTCAAATCAATAGAAAGATATGTTTGGACATCCAGATAATATAGACACACAGAGCTTCAAGTAAGGTCAAAATAGCACTTTAAAATAAGATGAGGTAAGAAGATCTCAGATAAACTGCAGGATGCAGACTCAAAGTTAAAGTGAGAGTTCAGATGTTTTAGGGGAGGCTGTATAAGTTACCTCTCAATAGTCAGTGCCTCACATAAAGCAGTCGTTCCCACACTTTTAAGCCCTCAATCCCCAAAACAGTGACGCTGGAGCCCGGTGACCTGCTCCCGATTTTACTTAGAGACCTGTCAAAAATAGACCAAAAAACAGGCCAAAAAAAGAGGCATTAGACTCTTAAATTAGCTGAATGTTAGAGAATTAGACCTTCGTCATCCAGGCTGAGTCACCTCAGGGAGCAACAAATAAACATGTAAATTAGATTTTCTGATTCCCTGTTTTATTCAAAATTTAACCCATTTTTAACCTGAAAAGCACTCAGAAAGCGCATACCTCCACCAAGCATATTGTGATTGTCACCAACACTTTAGTGCGACTTTAATGTTATACTTCCTTTCAGCAGACTGTCTGCTACAATTTGGTGTTAGTTGCAGGTTTGTACAATAATTTGTTACCTGACAGTGTTTAAAATTATGATGACCCAGCACATATTTCATATTTAGGATCTTAGTGTCCAAAATATTGCTGGGATCTGGATCGTACTTTTACATCTGTCGGAAATTATGGTGACCTTGTCTTATATTCTTTTGCAAAGCAATCTGACCATTTATCATGGAGTTATATACACATATGGGGAAAACGGCCCTATCTCACAATGATAAAGAATCCCCTAAAAAATTTCTGGATCCAGACGGTGATCCAGATCACCTCAAAAAATTTAATAACTTCTTCCTTATTCCATTTTGAACATTCCCTGAAAATTTCATCAAAATCCGTTCATTAGTTTTTAAGTTATGTTGTTCAAAGACAAACTCTCCCAAAAACATAACCTCCTTGGTGGAGGTAATTATATTTTTACAGTTAGAGATAAAATTGTAAACAGTGTTTAATTTTGGTAGGCATTTTCAGACCCCTATGCTACAGTTTTCTGATCACCTAGGGACTCCTGACTCTCACTTTGAGGATCACTACAGTAGATGACGGGCTGGACCAAACTTTATAACCAAATGTGTGCTTGAACAATTTTGTTGCACCAATTAGTTAATTTTGAAGTGGTGGGGCACTGGCACACTTTAAGCAATGTTTATAAGAACCTCGTACAACTTTGAACCGATGAATCCAAACCCTCAGTTTTAACACTCACATGCTAATTAAAAATCTGACTGTATCTGAATATGTGAGTCCAAAGACCTTTTGCAGAAAAAAGTCTATTAGTCAGAATTTAAAGGAGATGAAAATGTGTTCCCAAGTGTCCCAGACAGTGATTACCTTGATGTAAAGCCAGAATAAACAGATCCAGGACAAAACAAGTCTGCTTGTTCTGGTCTCCCTTCTCCTACCTCCCTGTGACTCTCTAAAAAATCAATTCCTCAAGAACACAACGACAGAAAGTCCCTCTTGTCACACACACACACATACACACACACAGGCTCACACACACTAGGGTAATCAATATGTGTGTGAGCCATGCTGGGTGTTGAGCCCTGGATCAGAGGGTGGACTAATCACTGGTGATTACGAAGCGCTGGTTCAGGAGCGGAGAAGAGTGTGTGAGTGTGTGCTGAGAGCATTTTCTCTTTGATAAATGTGCATATTGGACATCTGCTTTCACACACGGCTAACCTTAGCCGAGGGAGGCAGTGGTTGATAGAGCCAGCAGCAGAAGAGTCCACACAGTGTCAGTGGTGTATAATTATATCCAGTTAACTACAGTATCTTTGATTCTGAGGCCATTTCCTCCAATCAATTCCTTCAAATCTCTTCTCTGCATCTACCACTTTCTTTATGTTAGTATCCACTCGAGTGTCACCAGCCTCTCTCCATCCTTCTCCTCCTCCCTCTGTGCTTTTATCCCCTGTTCACTCTATCATTGTATCCATTTATCTGTTTTACTCCCCCTCCGCTCCTGGCTCCCTCTGTCCCTCCATCCCTCCCTCCCCATGTGCTCTGACAGCTCTGTCATTAGATGGCAGTAGCGGCAGTAAAGCAGTCACAATGATGGACTGCTAGCTCTCTGTCCCACTCTCTGTTCTTCACTCCCTCTGCCCTGGCTGTAAAAGCTCCAGCCCGTTCTCTGTGTGGCATCTGTTCCACGACGGTCTGCAGGTGGCACTGCCCCGGTCACGGCTGTAAAGGTCGATGGTGGTGCGTCTAACCGGCTGCCCTGTTAGCCTCCTCGTAAACCCTGAGCTGTTAAACCCTGACCCCACACACCTGTGGCTGCGGCTTGTCTCTGGACACGAGCCACCACCAGCAACAGTGACGCAGGGCTTCCAGAAATACACACACCAACACATATTAGCATGGCTGTATTTGTAGGAACGTGGATTAGATGTTTGTGACGCCTTCAAACTTAATCCACAGTCGCTGGTGCTTATGCTAATGTAAGGATGATAGGTCAGTATGTTTTGACCTTTAAATAAGTCGTATATTTCAAGAAATGGGTCTATCTGCCTTTTTGCTGAGAGCTGGATGAGAGGAGTGACACCTCTCTCATGTTTGTTTACTAACTGCAGGGCTGGAGCCTGCAGGAGATTAGCTTAGCTTAGCACAAAGGTCAGAAAGAGCCAGGAGAAACGAGGGCTTGGAAAATAAGCAGTAACTGGGAAGTGTGTTTATTGTACACATCATACAATTTCTACCATGGCGTTGTTTGAAACATGATTTTGAGAAAACTCTTACAGGTAGCTAGAATAGAATAGAATAGAATAGAATAGAATAGAATAGAATAGAATAGAATAGAATAGAATAGAACTTTAATGTCATTGTAACAAGTACAACGAAATTGAAGTCACAGCAGCAATCAAGACAACAAAAGTAAGAAAGTGTACAGAAAGTGCAAAAAGGTCCATAAGAAAATAGATGATGACAGCTTGTCCATCATTCTCCAGTTCAGCCAGTCTCCACCTCCACAGGGTCCAGGACTGAGCTTCTTCAGCAGTCTGTTCAGTCTCTGTCTCCTGGATCCTGTCTGCTCACTGTAGGTGAAGCTCTTCCAACGTGGTGTTGGTGTCTACTGTTAGCTCCATTAGCCATGTCTGTTAATAGCATGATGCTACTCTCCCCTCTGATATACCCTCTGTTGTTGGGTTAGCACAGCTAGCTCATCCATCGTATTGGAGACAGATCTTACATTCCCAACAATGATGGATGGAAGGACAGGTCCATGTTGTCACTTCTTAGCTCAGAATGTGTCTAACCTCCTTCTCTGCCTTGTGGGAAGACATCAGGCCTTGCACCAGTTAGCATTGACATGCTACAGGCTGCTAACAGCTGAGTTCACATGAAAACAATGCAGCCATGGTTAAATGTAGGATCTCCAGACAAACACAGGAGAAAAAGTAGTAAAAATATCCTTGAAGCCACAAAAAGTTTGGTTCCCATGACCAACAAATGAGCCATACAAAGTAATGATCCACTCCAAATACAAAAATAAATAAAAGAGATAAAAATATCACAAAAAAACGGACAAAGAAGAGAGAGCTGCTGCAAGGTAGCCATAGCCAACAGGGCGGCAATAACTATGCAAATAAATATGCTAACTATGCAGATGCAAATAAATATGCTAACCTAGCTTAGCATAGTGACAGGACTCAAGAAGACATACATTTGAAGCATGTTAAGCATTTAGGGGATGTATTAGCTTTTTTAGGTTACAGAACAGATGCAGCCTCAAGTAGGTGATATTAGCTTAGCATAATTAGCGGAAACAGCCAGCATGGTGCTGCCAATGTAAACAAATTAAACCAGTATCTTTACCGCTTTTCCCTTTTGGAGACTCCCACCAAGAGTAGAGGCACACCCTGATCAGTCCGTCAGGGGTCTACACACACGAACACATACACACACACACTCACATGCAAAAAAAAGTGACATCAATTATTTCAGACCATAGGACAAGAGAACCCATGCTTTCACGACAGGGAACGTGGGGTCTAAAGCTTCAAACATTGATGATTTTTATCTCACCTGAAGCGTTTTAACAAAAAGTAGTTCCTAAGGGATGATTCTTGTTGTCATTTCAGAAATAATTGAGCTTATGTTGCTAAGAACATTGCTGACGTTGAATGTCTGAAGTGTGGGATCAATCTTCTCATTCACTGCCCAGAGCGAAAGGATTTTTCTCAATGTTCTCAAAACCGTTCCTCTGAATGAAGCCATGAAAGGTGACTTTTTAAGCTCATTATCACACTCAGGACATTTAGTCCTCCTGCTTTGGAATTCAAAAACACACACTCCAACAAACCCTCAGTCAATGACACACTGTTCCAGCAGACATCCTCTGAGCTAACAGGTGCAGGGAGGTAATGGGGGCTTTTCTGGTGTCACGGCAGCATACAGCCATGATTTATGGACTGCAGTTAGTTCCCTCTCTCCCTCTCTGCTTCCCCCTGGTAGTCAGTGTCAGTTTGGTACCAGGGGGATGTGATGCTGTTTGTGTAGTGCATTGTGTTGAGCGTGGGTTTGTTTGTTCTGCTCCTGTGCTGCTGTAGACAACACTCAGATACACACACACACACACATGCATACAGAGGAAGCAGTGGAATGGTACATTACACAATTTCTTCACAGCTTTAAGTGTGCGTGTGTGTGTGTGTGTGTGTGTGTGTGTGTGTGTGTGTGTGTGTGTGTGTGTGTGTGTGTGTGTGTGTGTGTGTGTGTGTGTGTGTGTGTGTGTGTGTGTGTGTGTGTGCAGGGGGATTAGTTTGCAGAGTGCTTGTCAAACACTCAGATATCATGACGGACGCTAACCTCTGCTCTTTTGCGTTAAGACGCTGTGAACTTACATGAACCCTGTGTGTGTGTGTGTGTGTGTGTGTGTGTGTGTGTGTGTGTGTGTGTGTGTGTGTGTGTGTGTGTGTGTGTGTGTGTGTGTGTGTGTGTGTGTGTGACTCAGTGTGGTAATAGTGTGGATGTCACCTCTCTCCTGAAACATTATTCCAGGAGCAGAAATAGCCGAGGACTAATTGCCTTCATCTTCCTTTGCCTCCTCTAATCAAATTAGACTACAGAGAATTCTAATTAAACCCTGCCTTCATCTGATGGTGCCCGGTTCACACGCACACACACACTCACACACACACTCACACTCATGGACGCACAGTATTGTTTATCACCTGTTTGCTCTCGATGGAGCTGTTTAACATTTGAGAGCAGAGTGGTCACCAGTTTGCGAGCTTCCCACCACTTTACCTCCAGAATGGCATAAGTGCATGGAGACAGGGTGTGGAGGCTATGGCAGTAATGCTGCGCTCTTTGACGTGGTTAGCATCATTGATTTGCGATAAAATATTAACACAAGAGTAAGGATGCTCAAAGGAAGCAATCATTAATGTAAACTGAGTTATTGCTCCTATGTCAAGAAGTTAAAACAAATGCTTAGATGATAAGAAGAAAAGGAGTGAAGAAGGGCAGGTGGTGGAGATAATGTGAACTGTTTAAGGTGAGAACCTTTCATTGATTTTGGCCAGCAGCACAGATGTGAACTCCTGCATAGACACCTCTACAGGACTGTTGACACAGCATGTATCATCAGACTGTTGAGGACGCGACCCTGACTCCTGAAGGTTATCATACTCCAACCATTCCAGTCACACCTGTATACTTATTCATTCGTTTAATACAGTGAGTGGACAGAGTGTGTTGTGTGGGGTTGTCATGCTACAACCGTTGCTTCAAGTCATCCTTTTTCTCTTTCCTTTACCTAAGTACATCTTTGGTACAGCCACATTTTTTTAAAGGACACAAAATAGAAAATGTTTGGTGCTTGATTGGCTAATTTTGTACCCTTGTGTTTCCAGAAATGGGATTTTTAACCCCCTGTTTGGGACAGAGCCACTTTATTTGCCTTATTAATATTTCCATAACCAAATCCCCAAAACTGTTATTTCATTGCTGCCTCTGACAGATGTTATCCATTTTAATATTTCATCTATTTGACTTACAAAATGAAGATTTGCT
The DNA here is from genome assembly GCF_033239565.1 of Halichoeres trimaculatus. Classification (NCBI taxonomy): domain Eukaryota; kingdom Metazoa; phylum Chordata; class Actinopteri; order Labriformes; family Labridae; genus Halichoeres; species Halichoeres trimaculatus. Next base: position 29,519,549 of record NW_027437181.1, read on the forward strand.
GTATTTTTTGTCCATGACTGATGAAAAAATAAACTACCAAAACGAAACCACAGGAAATCTGCACTCAATGAGTTTTAGGTCACAGTAGAAGATGTAAAAGTAGGTTTATGTTTTATGCCTTGTGCACTTGTGCAGAGACGGAGACGTATACACGTAATATGTTCTGTTGGTTGCTGTTTGGCTCTCCTCCACAGGGCACCAAAGGTTCAGCGACATCACTTCCCGGTCAGACCACCTGCTGGCTCAACCAGCAGGCTCCAGTGTTCGGGTCCTCACACTTAATGGTTTTAACCAACATGCTCAGCCTTCCTTCAGAGACGCACTTTTGAAAACTGGTGAATGTCATTGATCTCCAATGTTCCCTGCCCTGTTAATGGCACCATAAATGCACCGCGGTTAGAGAAACAAGCAGAAAAAAGGAGATAGATGAGGTTAAAAGGAGACGCAGGGTAATCCTCCCTCACTTCCCGGGCTAATTAGGAGTGTGTGAGGCTAAGATTTAGGAGGAAGAGGAGGGGAAAACAGAGAACTGTACCACCCAGGGAGAGGGTAATGGGGATTTGGAAATTGCACTTTTTCGACTCTGGTAGTGTGTTTGTGTACTTTTTTTTCTGCTAAGTGGGTGGGGACGGCCTTTTAAGCCGACAGCTTTCCAATCATTAGTCGATGGGATTTTAAAGCTAAGCCATCAAAGCAGCTCCTCCACTTAAGACAAGAAATGAAGAAAGTGCAATTTGCTGGAGTCCAATTCCCTCTCGTGCTCTTTGTTTGAAGTGTTAAGCATTTTCCCTCCTATATGGACGTGCAGCTTCTGTCTCTACGTACAGTTTGTGTTGGTATCCTCCAGCTTTCTGTCAGCATTAATCTACCGTCTTCCTATCACCAGTGTTAAGCTCTCACCTCCATACAGTGTGTAAATAATTGGACTTGGCACTGGGATGTCACCATGCTTTGCGAACTGGACTCTTGAGCCTTGAGTCCAGCATTTAGTGGCCAGCGTCTTGTTTCTCTGGAGCCGGGAGAAACTTTTAAGAGAAGGGAAGTAGTGGTGAGAGGGAACAAGGAGTTTGGAAAGACAAAAAAAGTTTTGAGGCTTAACCACAATTGCAAATTGTTTTCTATAACATGATACAATACAATATAATGTTATACAGCCTTTGAAAGGAAAGAAAGAAAGAAACAGCATCCAAAAGTTATTTGCATTCAGGAAATCTCCAAAATGCATGGAGCTCTGTGCATTTGCTTAATTTAAACTTTTGAGCCAAAGATTTGCTTAGCTCTTCAACCTTCCTGTGCAGGTAGTCTAACTTGCACCTCCTCAAATACTACTCGCATGTCAAAAGAACACACACCACAAGCCCCAACTGCTTTCATGCAATTGTTATAGTTTGATCAATTGTGGCTCACAATTTATCTAAATCCACCTCTAACGTAATAGATGAAGATTCAGCTTCCATGATTTCTTGAAAACAACAAGCAAAGCTGCAAATTTTCCTGTTGAGTCAACACTGAGGCATATATTAGACTGTAATGTCAGCCATGCCCAGTTCTTTGCATCACTTTGAGTCAAAATATTTTAAAAAGCTGAGTTATTTCATACGAGTGTTGGAAACAAAATGAAAATGAAATAAAGCCAAAACATTTTTTGTTTGTTTGGGTGAAAACATAATTATTCATGGGCCTGTATGGGGATTGACTCATATTTGGAGCAGCCATCCTGTGGCCACTTGAAGAACTGCACTTCCTTTCACTTCTGATCTTGCCTCATTCAAGAGCCTTGGAGTTTTCTGCGTGGAGCTTTCTGAAGGATCCAGAAACTGTGGGCAGAGAGCTGCAGTGTTTATAGCCCAGGCTGTAAATACCTTTGCTGGCAGGGGGCTTCTCTGTGCTCAGTGTGTGAGTGTTGGAGGGGTTGAGGATGAGCGCCGCTGACCTCGGGGAGTCAGCAGGAGGTGTGGTTGTTCTGGAAAGGACAGCAGGTCCTGGTTTGTCAGTTATCTCCCCCACCGGGGATGAATGACCTGGGTCAGAGACTACTCCACATTTATTGGCGTAATGGATGAATGACCTGTCTTCTACTTTATTTGCAGAGGTCCCTGCTTTGTTGAGTGTGTGAGAGTGTGAGTGTGTGAGAGTGTGTGCTTGTTTGTGTGTCTGATTGGTGCTGAGCTGCCAGCCCATCGGCACACAGGAAATGGAAATGAATCATGGGAGACAGATTAAGAGAATGGCGAGAGCTCATCACATCCTGTTAAAGAGTGGAGATGACTCGAGGCAAGGTCTCCCCCCCTCTCCCTCCTCCTCTCCCTCTTCTCCTCCATGCTCCTGTCCCTGTCCATATCTGAACTCCCTCCTTTTCTCTTCGGCTGGGTGTCGTTCTCACACAGTGGTTTGGCATGGAGCGAGTGATCAGTGACGGGGTCTTAAAGCATCCTATTATAATTTGTGTCACACACTGAATTTGTGTTGGAGTGAGTGAGTGTGAGGCGGAGAGACAGGCGGAGACTGCATGATGGATGATAGATGATAGCTGTGACCTGAATAGATGGCTCCGGGCCGGTCAGATGACTTCCTCAGGAGAAGGAGTAATGAGGAGAGGGCACAGGATTACCGCTCCATCACTCTGTGTTCGCAGAAGCCTTACAGCAAGCACAGAACAAATAGCACAGTGGCTATAGCTAAGGATAAATCTCTCTCTCTCACACACACATTCACACACACACTGTTTGTTTGTCCAGGAGCGTGTTCAATATATGCTTGAGAAAAAGCCAGCGCAAAAAGGGGGCAGAGGGTTTGGCGGTATATCTGGCCCTTTCCTACATCCAGCCCTGTGGGCACTGTGTTTGTGTGTCAGTGTGTTTATTTGTGTTTATTTGGCTGCATGGTGTCAGAGTGTGGCCTCCATAGGGGCTGTTTCACACCCTGAGGGAAAACTGTACAAACTAAAAGGTCGGACAAGGTTACATCAGCCGCTCTTGGCGTGTGGACACACATAAATACACTTCCTCTCACACTGTTGCCCAAATAAACTGGAGGATACCTCGCCTTGTACTCTCCACCGCTGGTCCAGGAGTGAGTCTCCCAAAGTAAAACCAGTTGCAGGATGATGCATCGATCTGACACGCAGTCGTCCTGCGCCCCGGTGTTGATTGATGTGGCCTGGCTCCCGGCTCTGCAAGTGTCTGCTCTGGTCTCTCGGCATCATGTCAGAGGAGGTCTCAGGGAAGAAAAAAAGCTAGTCAATTGGAGGATGCTGAGGAGGGGAGAAGAACAGCAGATGAAGGTCAGAGGATAGGAGGGTGTAAGGTGAGAAAATGGCTAAAGGGGGGAGGATGAGGCACACGCCATGATGAGACAAGTGGATGCGGGCAGGCTTCTGAGAGAGCAGACAGGAATGAGGACTGGCATCGCACAGATGAGGTTAGGGGTGTGTGCTGGAGAAGCCTGGCTGATGAATGTGGGGGAGGATGGACGGGTGAAGGGGGGGCAGATTTGGAGAGGGCCGGCCAGCTGAATCCTGGTGGGGAGTGGCAGGAGTAAGCTGGCACTGTGGAGGCGGGCATATGGAGGGCAGGTTGGCACTTTGGCTGCCACTGGAGCGTGCACCTGCCGACAGGGGGAGACTCTGCCAAGAGGGCCAGAGAGGGGGAGGCAGAGAGGAGGAGGAGGGGTGTGTTTGGGAAGTGGTTGTAAAGCCGAGTCACAGGCCTGCTGGAAACACTCTGAATATTTGGATATTAATGAGGAGGGTAAGTGCATGAGACAACTGTGTGTGGCGACTCACGTGCGTGCACACAGGTGGATTCCTCAACATGTACGCTTGTAACACACACTCTTCAAAACTCATATTTAACTCAGTGTGAAAACAAACACTTACTCCACACTTACCTTGTTTTTCTTTCTAAATCTAGCTCTCAGATACATCAAGTGTGTCTCCTGGTGAAGAGTAAATAAACCTCCTTGATAATCAGGATATTATTTAAAGCCTCCCCTAAATTCACTGCAGCACACCCGCTAATTGGGCTCAACTGTTTTGCTGCTAACTAGCTGCTAATTAGATCAGTGAATTCCACTCACTCTGTCTCTTTTACTGTCATTATTTACTGCGAACAAACACCTCCAAGTGTTGCGGGGAAAGAGTGCGGCGTGCCTTTGTGGAGTAGGAAACAGGCAGATAACTCTGTCTGTGCAGCAGACTCAGGATATCGACTGTACTTATACAGTATGATCATCTGAACAGCATCAACACAATAGAGACTTTAAAGTTTGTGTTCATCTGTGTGTTTGTGTGTTTTGGCTGCCCAACACTGACACAGATGCAGATGTCAAAGGCCAGTGCCCTCGTTAAGCCGCTGTCAGAGAGCGTTTGTAACAGCCCACTGGAGCCCATCTGTATCCTCACACACACACACACACATACACACCAGCAAGCTCTGCTCCTCACACTGCAGGAATAAAAAGATGTAGGATTAGATATTTTTAATCAAAGCAAAGAAACAAACGCCTGATTTCGTCTGATTAGATGTTTTTCTCATTAAGCATTTTTAATGTGTTTTACTTGTTGTTTCAATCTGTTTTTGAATTACTGAGATGTTCCTGTCTCTAAGAGACTCAAAGCTTGAAACTGGAATCACCGCAGTTATAGAGATGTTTGATCAACACTAACAAGTAAATGAGCTGCTTATCAAGTCAGAATTTTTATTTTAAGCATATTATCCTTGTCATCTCTGTGCAAATCAATAACAGATGATGAGCAAATAACTATGTGTTTGACTGTCAGTGTGACAGCTCAGCACAGCAGTAAGGAGGTATACAGAACAAAGACAAAGATGTTTTATGTGCCATAGTTGTATAGCTCTAAGGCTTTCCCCATCAAAAAGATCTTTTCTCACAGGTTAATTTCTTTCATGAAGCAGGTACATCTTTCCCCCCAAGTTCATTCAGAATCACTTATCTTTAAACCTTGTCTTCTCTGTAACATTATAACAATTAAAAATTCTGGCACTGAATTGAACTGTTTGTTTTGAGTTTGAACCCTCTGGTCTTAGATACAGGTATTTTTTCACACTTGAAATCTTTAATTAATGACTGGCACGTCCTCATTTATTAAGCCACTCTTACTTACTCCCCTCTTATTCATGCAATTCTTCCTTTCATTGGAAAAGCGCTTGAATCCCCACAGTCTCTTCACACTGCGTCCTGTTAATGAAGCTTATTTTTGCTTTCTGTTTCAGAGAGCATCTTGAAACAGGAAAATGTGTGGAATGGGCTGCAAGAGGTATTTGGGTCTAATGCAGCTGGTCTCTGTCGTTGTTTTAGATGTAGACTGAAGGCACTGGAGGAAGATGCATCAGGTTGTAACCATAGACTGTATATAGAGTGGAAAGCATGGCTCCGCCATTTACCATTGTATAGTTTTGAAGCCAAAATACCCCGTTACCAAGCAGTTGTGCAGCCAGAGTCTGCGCAGTAGAGACGATGAGGGATTCTGGGAGAGTCTGAGTGGAGCCAGGTGACAAAAATAATGATTAGTTTTTCTTTTGAAGTCTAATCACTTCTTGACTCTACCTCCTGATGTATTTTACAGTCCACGAAAAAAATACATGAGACAATCATCGTTTAACGTTACATAAAACCTCATTTTTAACCTTGTATAATTAATGAAAATGAAACTTTACAGAAAAAGAGAACAATGGATGTGAGAAACATTTCTACGAGGTGTATCAATTTTTTTTAAGTTTCACCATTTTTTGACCTAAACAGCAGTCAGCCACCAGGGGGAGCAGTTTTTGTGGAGACCTCACTTCGAGCCAAGCAAGCGGACATCCATTTTTTTTTTTTCACAGTCTATGGTGAAACCTTGTTTTCAACCTTTTACAACTGATGAAAACAAAACTTTTGAGAAAAAAGAGCATTTGAATACAAGGCAGCCAAATAATATCTTCAAATCACCACAACAATCAGATGTAAGAAACATTTCTACGAGATGTATTCATCTTTTAAAGTTTGACCACAGCCCACCTGGAATGACTGGAGAGCCGGATTTTTTAACCTATACTGCAGCCAGCCACCGGGGGGGGGGCAGTTTTTGTGGCGACCTCACTTCGAGCTGAGCAAGATGACGTCCATTTTTTTACAGTCTATGGTTGTAGCTAGTTGTGCTGATGACTTCTTGTTTCCTGACCTGGGGTATGTTGACCTGTGTTTGCAACTGCTGTCAGTCACGGACAGATTTTTGGAGGTTTTGAATCTCATTGAGTCAATTTTTCATATTAGCTGAGGACATGTTCCTGATTTTATTGCTCCTTTTAAGAGATGAACTTCTACAGAGCAGACTTTCAGTACATCATATTTTTATATTTATAAAACACATTATGATAATGCTTTTGCCTGGTTCTGTTTTAAATTCATGCATCTCCTGGATGTGTGTGGGTGTCCGCTCGCCTGTGCTCCAGGTGAATGGTGAGGGGCACTGACTCCGTGCTCCGGCTTTAGCCTTGGCTCTGGATACAAGTCTTTTGGCTGCCATGTTTTCCTCTGATCTGCCTCCCCTCTTTCATCACTGAAACCACAGAGAGCAAGGCAGAGGGAGATGGAGAGGTTTAAAGGCTGGCAGCAACACCATGGCCTTGAGGTGTTATCTCTGCCCCTCACTGTGTTGGAGAGCGGAGGAGGTGGAGGTGGTGGAGGGGGAGATAGTGGGCCTGTTGGAGTGATTGCAGTGAGCCCTCTTCTCTTTCTCCCCTCTCCCCTCTCCCCTCTGTGAGGAGCAGGATGGTTAGCAGATGGTCTTGTTACCAGCAAAATGAAAATGAACGCACAAAAATTTGCCTGTGTTAATTTCTCGTCCCCCAGGTGAGACCTCAAGCGCTCGCTTCCACACACACAGGAACACGCTCATAAAAAAAAGCACGCGTACGTGCACGGCTTTGCCCTGCTGGCTTTAAACACACACCATCTGCATGTGGGGAAAGTGTGTCGGAGGAGTGCGAAGCGTGTGCTTGGCTGGGAGAGCGTGTTTCTAATGCAGCCATAGCCATAGCTTATGTTGCTTTGGAATGTAAAGAGTGTGAGCAAACGCTTCCTGTCGACACTCATCAGTTACCCAGTTGTCCAAAGACAGTGGGTGTTTGCAGGGCAGGCTGGCAGAGCTGGAAGAAGAGGGCTGTAAAGGCAATTAGAGGTAAAGAGAAGCAGGGGAATCTGCACTAACAGGGAGGAGGAGATAGCATGTTCATCCTCAGATGAAGACTTAAATCCTTTCATTCTCTCCTCGTCATCCCTCCCTCTTTTTCCCTGCATGCTTAGCGGTGAGATGAGAGCTTCTGCTTTGTCACGTCTGTTTCTTCGTGTTTGTGTGTTTCGTGGATCCGGAGTAGTCCATAGCTTATCCCTGTGAGTGTGTGTGTTCTGCAGGGATAGAAGCGCCTTAGCCTTCCTTATCTTCTTACTGTAGGCTGTTTGCTTCTGCTGCTTTAACCTGCAGGGATAAAAAAAAAGTGATGGAGGAAGGGAAGGAGGGAGAGTAGAGACACATACCCTTACCTGGTGCAAGGATCATAACCTTGATTTAGGCCCCGTTTACACGACAAAGTTTCATCCGAAAACGCTAAAACACGGTAAAAAAAACCTGCATTTACACAGAAACGCTGAGGGACTGAAAACACTGTAGTAAGCATGTCAGGCCTGTAAGTGGCGCTATAACTGCCTTTCCAGAAGTCTTTTTTGGCGGATCTCCACCGAAGTAGAGTTGTGCCAATTATATGGTGTATTGATGAATACTACGTGCAGAAGTGAAGCTACAGATGCACATTTTGTTGAAAGACAGTCAGCAGATTGAGCAACACGGTAGTCTGCGATAATCGTAACAACGGTACTGTTGTACGCGCTATGTGAAGTGGAGCGTGACATCAGCGTTAACTCTGAAAACGCCGGCTTACTGTTTACAACGGTGTAGGCAGCATTTCAGAAAAATCCCACTCTGGAGGCTGTTTTTGAAAGTTTGCGTTAAGAGTCGGCTAAAACATTGTTTCTCAGAGGCCGATAAGCAAAAAAAACTTTTGCGTTTCACCCTAAAACCATTGTCGTGTAAAGCCCCTTAGAGGGATTCACAGAGAGCAGGCCTGGTTTTAATGTAAACGCACATCATAGCTTGTTTTTTTCCACATTAGGCCGTGATGATGGGTGTCTCGGTGCAGTGGTTTTGTTTCTGTACTCAGATGACATCATTATAGCTCTTTTTGCATGGCAGACCTCTTTATCAGTCGAGTTAATTTAATATGTCTCACAGGCGGGAGAGAGAAGAGCTGGGAGATGAAGATGGTTGCTTTGACAGGGGTGCTAGATGCTCCACGGCTAATAGGCTATCAATATTCAATGAAATGAAACCAGGGGTGGAGAAGGAGGAAGGGAAAGCAGCTTGAGGAAAACACTTGGGCTGTTTTTTCTTCCTTTTGACCATCACCTTGTAAATCTGCTGAGAAAAGACTATGATGGAAAGAAAACCCTCAAACCACTCAAACAATATATTCATCTGAATGATCCCCGACCTTCTCCTTGCTCCCTCCCTGCCTCAGTGAAGATGACAACCTTCATCTGAACACAAAGGCTCTCACCATGGAGGTCTGCCTGCACCAAGATGCTAACCTTGCTGCTTAAGGTTTGATTGTGGTGATGCTGAAACGTGTGGGCACTGAGAACTTGGGCTGAACCCAAAAGGCATATGTTACACTTGTATGTATGTATAACACGCACTCTTGCACACACTAGTGTCTGCGGTGCGAACAACCAAGCCACTTCAGCGCCCACGCAGCCCTTGGATGTGAATGAAATGAGTCATATGTGAGGATGCTCTTCACAAACATAGCACATAGGACACATATGTTCCTCTGAACGTACAAAACACTCCTACATGCATTGTGCTCATGGTTACAGAGCGACCTCCGGCTCTGTCTCAGTTCTAACCCGAATGCACCACAGGCTGGAAAAGTGAACCGTCTGCACTCGACTCAGAGATCACCCACATCTCCTGTTGCTCTTTAACCAGCGTGGTGGGTCGCAGGTCTCGGTGGAGTCCTTGATGTGTGCAGAGGAGTGATGATGAGCTTAATGCAGTCTGTCTGTGTCCTGGACGTGACCATCACATTAATATAGCACTAATACGACGTGCTGCCTGCTGCATGCTAATCACTGACACACTCTTTCTCACGCTCTCTCATGTCGTCTATTGTTGTGAGACAGACGGGTGAAAGAAGACAGGCTTTAATGTAAAGGCTGATTTAATTTGACCTGTCTGCTGTCATAGAGCTGCTCCAGGTAGATGGATGTTTCATGTATTTGCAGGTAGTGCATGTGCTTTTTAGCATCGCTACAGTAATCATGTTGACGTTCTTTCTCTGAATATGCTGCGAGCACAGGATTTGCACAAGAAATTAATTTTTCTATCACAGCTGAAAAACACTGAACTACATCTCCTTTTAATGTCTTATTCTCTCACAAGACTGATGCTGTCTCTCACATATCTACATTGTTTATGTGGAGGTCAAAGAATTCAAAGGTCAAAGTCAGGTTTCAGATCCTGCACCGAGTTTTGGGGACCCAGCTTTAGAATAGATTTTTTGCGCATTCACTCTCTTTCTACAGTTTCTGTCCTCTATCAAGATGTCCCAAAAAATCAAGACAAAAATATCATCAAAAAAATCTTAAGTAAGAGTTGATCAAACAGATCCCCTTTGCTTATGACTCCTGTAAAGTAGCTCTTGAAATTTAAAATTCAATCTAATTCAATTCAGTAGAAATGATCTTTGGTACTGATGTCACTTGGTCTGAGGTACGGCAGATATTTCTGAGCAGAGAAAACATGTCTACTGATTTCTCTGGTTCCTACGTTGCATAATGTTTTCATTGCTGCATCTGTTGTAAATTTAAGATTGCAAGGTTCAGTATTGGTTTTATTGAAGACCTGTGAACCTCCCCCAAACAGTATGACACATGCAAGATAATGCTGCTTTAAATAGCTGTGAGAAAAGACAAAAAAATGAAAGAAGAGGGCAGGTTTCCATATCTTGGATTTTGCACACTCAAATCTCAGCCACAAATTTAATCTGTTCAAATGAATTAGTCTCTCTTTGCAGATTTTGCATGTTTCCTTAATCAACCAATCAGCACCTTGTCTATCATCATATTCTTCAGCATTTTCCCACAACCAGACATGACATACATCAGGAAACGCTGCACCTCAAACAGTCAGTTTGAGCTTAAGGAGCTTCACCTCAGCCTGATAAAGGGCTCCACCAGTGACCAGAACACCTTAGATGAAGAGGAAAATCTGGCCTCAACACTTGTAATGGCCTTGACATTCAGTTCAGTGAAACAAAGCCCCCCTGCCCCTCAGCCCAGCACACACAGAGGCACATCTCAGGCTGGCTGAATAAACAAGGCCACTTCAAAGCAGCTCAGTGCTCATGCCAGCGGAGCCGAGAGGAGAGGAGGGAGGGACTGCAACACTGGAGTGAATCAGGACAGAGAAAGAGGGGTGGAGGGATGTGTGAGCATGCCTGCTATTAATGGCCTAATAATGTATTTGGCTGTTTCGGCAGTTGTGAAAAGGTTGGAGGGGAGCAGAGGGTAGAGGAGAAGGGGTTGACAGCGTGTCACGGCAGGTTAAAAGCAAGCTGCGAGAAGAGAGAGGGGCCTTGTTTGTCAGGCTAAATGCTGTAAATAACATCAGAGAGAGCAGCTAAATGGAAATCAATGCAATTACCCTATTAGCATGGGCTCGAACTCACACTGCTGGATGCTAAGTCTCTTCTCTCTCTGTCTGTCCATTTCCTGTGCATCTCTTTGCCCTTTGCATGATGATACACATTGTAGACATATGTGCACCAGAGGACTTTAATATAGTACTCTAATTCTAAGTATTTTGCATGTTTGGGACACTTGTGCAGAATGAGCACGCTGGTTTGTCGCTGTTAACTCCACTGCAAGCGTAATGATTTTGTTCAGATTTGCATAACCCTCTTAATAGCCCCTATTTTAATACCTACCAATTGCAGTTGGAGATTATGCTGTTGAGTGGTAAGTCATAATTAGGTAAATAATTGGTTTGGCTATCACCGCCACTGTGCCATCTGTTTGAGGGTATATACGCGGGTGGGGGTGTGAGGGAGTGTGTGAGAGGGCGGGTTAATGGCATTTATCTCATTTTTTATGGTTTTGTTTGAGTTTTTTTTAAGAAAATGATTCACAAGCAAGAAAATAAGTTGTTATATCTCTGCTAAGTTTGCTCGTCCAGTGTTTTTCTTTCATACTCTCTATAAAGTCTATCTTTAGCTCCATCAGTGCAGAGACTCAAAGATGTCAACGCTTACGTTTAAACTCAGCGAAGCATTAAAGTCCTTGTTTACAACAAGGATTTCTGAACTAAGAGCTGTTTCATCTGTCTAATTGCTCTGTTTGCTTTCTAAGTGTTGTATTACATCCTCATCGCTGAAGCTCTAGTAATTGCCGTGCTTTGCAGGAATTTACAGGAAACACAGATAAGTGTTTGTGTGTATGTAAAAACAGCTCAGACTTCCTCGCTCTTCTCTGTGTACCTGCTCCATCTCTCATGTTTAGCTTTCCTCCACTCTTTACAGAGACATACAGTCACATCTGCTGCTGACTGATGTCTCCATCTGCACTGCTCCCGTCTCTCCCCTTTTCCTATTTTTGAGCAACAAACCCAAGTTAGACTCCATGTACGTGTGCGCACAATAAATCTGACTCTTATTTGTATCCTTCCTCCCTCTGCACTCTTTCTCCTCTCTTTATTATTCCCTCTTCTGCTGTAAGCAAGACAGTAAAATTGCCATTTCTCTAACCTTCCCTTGTATCTCCTCTTTTCTCTAAAACTTGCTTCCTTTCCCTCTGCTGCTGGATTTAGGGGACTGAGCAACGAAGCTTCATATCGGAGTGAGGAGGGAACAATTTGATCTAATTAGCCGCTCAGATTGCCTGCAGGGATTCGACTCTTAACTAAACACTGCAGTTAGAGTAGGACCTGCAACCAGGTCAGAGTTTAGAGTCAGACCATGAGATACAGTGAGCCCAGAAGTGTTTATTGTTCACACACTGGAACAGGTAAATATTTGTTTTGTGCTTGTCTGTGAATGTGTGAATACACACGGGCAAAGCACAAAAAGGGTTAAGGGTGTCTGCGTGCTCTGAACATTCACACTGACAGCTAACAATTAGCCGCTGCCAGTGTGGCTAATAGAGGAGTGTACATTGTTAATTATGTCACAGCAGAGAGGTGGGAAGGTTGGAATACATTTGAATAATGGGAGGCATGATATAACAGCAGGCTTTTAAATTCCTCGGCCCTTTTGAATGTGTAATGAAGGGTGTCTGTGGATGCGTGTGTCCACTCAGACCTCAGGGCCTGTCTAACATTCATAAAGATAAAACACACACGTTTACCATCCCCCCTCCCACACACACTCTGTAACAGTGCGAGCGTGAGGGACGGGGGGGGTATGTCTAAGTAGTGCGCTCGTGCTTGGTTTTCCAGATCAATGATGTGTGGCTGGGTGATCGATGTGAGGGCTTAGCGGAGTGGAGAGAGCTAATGGGCAGGTCAGTGGCTCAGACACATCCTGGCTCCCCCTGCCTATTACCACTACGTCTGTTAATAGGCCTCACCACACTCCCCTGTTGCTCGCACACACTCACCCTCACACAATCTTGAATTGTAGGAGGAGAGTGAGGACGGGAACACAGCCAGGCGTGCTCAATTCTCAGACCAACTCCCTGTTTCAACCTATATCCTCCTCCACATCTTTCCTTTTCCCCTCACATACGTCTCATTGTTCTTCTTTGGGGCTTTCGACCTTTCCCTGAAAAGCTACACGGCGCTGTGTGTTAACGCAAGTAATAAAGGAGAGCGCCAGATAAGCAGCGCATTTGCAGCAGGGTAAAGTAAATATGAAAGAGATTACTGTGTGACCCTTATCTAATCTCCTGAGAGTTTACTCCAACACACACAGGCCTGAAAAAAAGTCTGTCTCCATGTTTCCTATTGGCTGAGAGAGTGAGAGCGTCTTGCGATTGGTCGTTTACTGTTGTCGATCATAAACAGACTGCTAGTGTTTGGTTATGAAGCTTATTGGACTGGATGAGTCAGTTCTGCATTTAGAGCTGGTGTTTCTTTGTGTTTTTATGTTTTTGGAGGACAGGATGACAAGCTTCCAGCCAGTTACAAGGTCAGACACACTCAAATGCCAACTCCACATAGAGCCCCCTCTCACTGGTTGGAGATTCAAACCAGGAGCCTTCTTGCTATGAGTGCACAGCTCCATCAATGTACCACCGTGCATTCCTGGATCATGAGATGAAAGTTTTAACTGATACAGGAAAAGAAGCATTAAACTACAGCGTGTTGCACTCTTAAATCATAGGATATCTGTGCACAGCTCCGTGGTAACACAATGATGACAACATGTCAGTCGGGAAGGTAAATAACAATCGCAGGGTTTTGCTTTTCTTGTCTTTTATCCCTCTGTCTTCCCATCCATCCCACCTGTCACTCTGCAGATTCTTCAGTCATCTGTGTGGCATCTGATCTGCATGTTAATTACCTCTTGCACCTTAATTTAATATCTGCCTGTGAAGGATGTGGAACACACACCCCAGAGATATAGCACATACCCTGCAGCTGTCACTCACTCATGCACATACTGTCTGCTCACACATGAATACGAGGTATGGAGCATGGTTGCTGGTTTTCTGAGGTTTAATTGAGGGGAGCCTCAGAAAGTGCAGGTATTAGGCTCAGAGCATATGGGGGTTTATGCAGGATGACCACAAGGGGGCTGAAATGTTTCTCACCCATCCTCCTCCTCCAGAGTGTTTTTTTAAAGGCCAAAAGCGCTGCCACTCAGCGTCTGCAGACTGGAGTCGAGGCTGGAGATGAGGAGAGTTTTGTCTTGGAGAGAAGTGAACAAGTTCTTAAAAGAAGCGAGGGAGACTTTTTTTAGCAGCAGAGGGGGAGGAAAGTCTGCGTGCTTTCACCGTGTCGGGGGATTCGTCCACCAGACACCGTGTGCAAACAGGTGTGCACAACATGTGTGTGCTAACATGCACATGCTGTACATTTGAGATAGATTCCTCACACACTGCACATGCGACTCAGAACCACACTGACTTACAATGAGCAGGAGTTATGAGTTTACAACGTGTCTGATTCAGTCTTAGGGCTAATAATTAAAACCATTTTTGCCAACATACACACACTCACGCGCACACACACACATACACACACTCCTTCTCTCAGCCATGCAACAAGGCTGGGTCTCCAGTGGCTGATAGATTGTAATGAATGTAACAGCAGTCAGATCCTTCAAAAGCCTCTCAAAAGCTTAAGCCCCTTTATTAAATTAAGCTAACGATGCCTAAGGCCAGGTCTGCTGCTGAGAGAGAGGAAGAGCAGGAGAGAAACAGAGGGAAAGAGGTGGGGGCGTGTGAGAGAGAGGTGGTGCAGAGGGAGGTGAAGGCTGCAGAGATAAAGAGGAGGAGGCGGTGTTAAGAACGAGGATGTGAAATGGCAAGTAGTCAAATCAATGAAAGATGGTGGGAATGGGGGGTGTTGAGCATCTAAAAAAGGAGGAGGAGGAGGTGGTGGAAGGCTGGCTAAAGAGGACAGGAGAAGGAGGAGGAGGAGAGGAATAGGTGTACAGCAGTGCACCTGTGGTTAAGATGTTGAATAGTAATTAAGTAAGGGCTCATTGTGGGAGATCCACAGTGCAAATATCAGCTGTGGAAGTACGCACAAATTTTCAGCTTTTGTCTACAAACGTTCCAGGTTTTATATTAACAGTGCAGCTTAATGAAAGCTTAATATTTGCTTTTAATGCAGGGCATGGCACATGAAACGCTGCATTTGTGAGCCTTTGTGTTGACATGTTTCTATTGACATGCCTACATCTCCTAAGGCTTTATATTTCTCTTTTTTGAAATATTCATCAGTTAATTTAATTTGATTAAAAAAAATCTTCCTCTAGTTTTTCCCATGCCTGCAAAAGACCAAAACATTTTTTTGTTCTCTGAATATTATTGTGATGCCAGAGGTGTGACTGCAATTTCTCGTCACCGCTAATCCTTAATAGCAATGACTAATCACCAGAAATGAATAAGACTAATAGCTCATTAGTGATTAGTGATAAAAAGACCATAAAACATGACTAATTGACTAAGAAATTTTTAGTCAGCTAAGACATGTTAATACCCAAATGTGTGATTATTTGACTAATGGAACAGAAGGGGGCTCTCTGGGTGTCCCAGGGGCAGCATGTGTACAGACAGCAGGCAGATCAAAGGCTGAGGTCCCTCTGCTGCATCGTTAGGCAGGATCCCTCGTCTACCTGCTTTCTCTCACTCCCTCACAGGTCAAGTAGAGGTGAGGGATACACTATCGCTTGGATGAAAGACAAGACACGCAGGCTTTACCACGCAGTGCCTGGATGCATCCACACACAAGGATACTGTATCAAGCTACCTAAAGCGGGCTGCTGTGAGTGTGTGTGTGTTAGATAGTGTTTTTTTTTTCTCTCTGCTCCGCTCCACCTTCTGTCAGTATAGAGGAGTGGGCTGTTTAGACACACACAATACATAATTAGGCTTGTGTTTGATCCAGTGCATCACAGCAATTAGCAGTTTCCAGCACAATGTGAAAGGGCCTCATCCCACTTCTTCCCCAGCCATCACCTGCCTAATCCTTATTTTCATCCTTGGCTTTTTGGAGAACACCCCGTCTTTACTGCTTACAAGAGTGGCTTTGATGCAGTCGCTGGTATCTAATCCACAGTAAAACCATTGATAAGCCAGACAGGAGAGGAGGCTGTCAGCTGAGGCTTCTGTGAGCTTCGGTGGGTGGCTGTCCCCTTGTGGACACTCAGCGGAACTACGTATTGTCTTTACTAACCTACTGTATCATGCGTTATTTGCTACCAGTCAACAAAAGGGTATCTTCCTATTCCTACAGTTTTGCATATGGTAATTAAGCTACAATGAAGTTTCTCATTTAATCACGTGACCTTCGGGAGATAGATCTTGTGTAAAAGTAAGAAAAGAAAGAAAACAATTCACAGCAAAGTTATTTAGATACACTGTTAACGTAAATTAACACTGTATGACGTCACTCTTTGGGAACATTTTGACTTTTTCTGCTGTTTACCTTATTTTATTTAATATTTCTCATAATCATTATTATTATTACTTCTACAAGTAACATGCTTCATTGTAATCCTAACCGCTTAATTATTTTTAAGAACATCACATTGGACAATAAAATACTTAAAGAAACATGACATGTAAAGATTTAAGACCCCACACACTCCTCTCAGTGAAATCATAAATATTAGATGTGTGCTTATAAGTGTGCTTGAATCGTTTGGTTATTATTTTGTCTTCCTTTATGAACGAGTAGACCCAAAGTAGGGACGGATTCGTTGTATTTTTTAATGAGCAGGAAGTGAGAGGCTGCTCTATCCTGTTTTGGGACGCACGGGACATTATTTATCCCACTGGGGGGACAACGCGGGGTCAGCCCTGTGGACTGGAGGCGTGACGGCGGGGGGAGCAGGTGCTTCTACCCCCCGCCCCCTCAGGCTTGTCTGTGTTTCTGTCCGGCCCCCGCCGGAGAGGAAGCCCCACCTCCCGGCTCCCAGCAGCCGGCCGCCAGCCTCTCTCCTCCTCTGCCCGGCTCTGCTCTGCTCCGCTCCGTCCCTGTGGCCTCGCTCGGTGTCGGAGCTTCCTGCGTGACAACAAAAGTGCAGAGTCTCTGTTCTCGACGGAGGGATGGACCCGCGCTTTCTCCGCTGACCGAGGGAGAAATTTACTCATTTGAAGCTCTGGATTAGCCCATACTTGTTTGCGGTGAGTGATTGTGTGTAAATTTGTAGTTCTGCTTTCAAACCCGGAGGTTGTTTGTGTAAACGAGCGAGCATACGGCGAGGTTTTATTTGTTGAGGAAGTCATTACGATATCGAGGAAACGGGGGATATGTATATATATTTTCTCGAAGGTCGGTGCCGAGCCCTTGTGTGGGCTATGCACGCGGTTGTGCGCGCGTGCTTTGTGTGTGCGTGCTTCTGTTTGTTGAGAGAGGGACAAGAAAGACAAGATGTG
Organism: Halichoeres trimaculatus; assembly: GCF_033239565.1. Classification (NCBI taxonomy): domain Eukaryota; kingdom Metazoa; phylum Chordata; class Actinopteri; order Labriformes; family Labridae; genus Halichoeres; species Halichoeres trimaculatus. The sequence goes on from NW_027437181.1 coordinate 29,536,712, forward strand.
AGAGTCAGGGCAGCAGAAGAGAAAGGGAGAGCCGCTCCGGTGCCTTCAAGAGGCGATGAGAGATCATTTGAAATACATGGCGTGTGTTAACGATCTCAAAACAATGCTTTTTAAATGCAGATGATCCAAACTGTCTGAGAGGGATAGCGGGCGACCCCCACCCCCTTAAATTAACTTCTTCAACATTGTTACCGGCGCGCTGTTGGGATTATTATGTAAAGCACAGCCAGAGGGTCTCTGCCTAAGCCATTTACGCTCACTGTAGGCCCTTTATATAAAATAGTGTTATTGGCTTTACTTGGGTGGTAATTCGTAGTTTCCAGTCATGCTGGCTCCATTTAGAATTATTGAAGAGCGTCTGGTCTGAGCAGCTCCTACAGAGCAGAAAAGCCTGTCTCTGAAATCAGCGTTTCCTCTGTATTTCAACGCGCCTGTGCCTGCGATAGTGACACATGTTGGCCATTTGGTGCTCCGGGGTGAAGGATCTGACCCCGTATGTGTGTGTTGTACGCGTGCGCGTGGCAGGTGGACCGTGTTGAATCACTTCCCACGCGCTCCTTCACTTCTCTTGAACTGCAGGCGCGCACAACAGCTGCTTCTGTAGAGAACACACACACATAACACACACACACCCCACTCATCACACACCTCTCGGGTTTAAAACACGGTCTGCAAACACAGCCGTGAAGCAACAGGCTTCAGTGAACACAGAGCTGCTGCGGGTTGAGTTTATCTGCAGCCAGAAGGAGCATGTTGTGTGTTTTAGCTGCTGCTGATAAGGTTGGCCATAAAGCTGCACGAGCAGCAGGGAATTAGAGCCTCCTGGTTTTTATGGTCAGACTGTCCTGCTGAGGTCTTACAGAGAAACTAACTGGAGCTGGAGACAGGTCATTCATTACACAGGCATCCGTCTGCTTTCTTAAGGATGTGTGCTGCATTTTTTTTTGAAAGCAGCATTGTAGTACACAAGTTTTTTTTCCCTTCTGTCACGTACATGGATTGCAATCAATCTTCTCACACAGAGGCCCAAAAACAGGTCACCGCAGAGTCATATCCAGAATGACTTTTGGAAGGATGAGAAAAAAGAGGAGCAGGTCAGATTTCATCTGCAGGAACTGTCCGTGTCATTGTGAGAGCATATGTCACCCCTCACTGACAGTATCTGTAGAGTTAAAGTTTAACCTCTATTAGTCCCTGCTGTGTTTTATGGATTCCTATAAATATGATGCATATTAAGGCGTATCTCCTCAAACAGACTATGTAGTCAGACGTCAGAGATCTGAATCCTTATAGAACATGCCGACTCTGACATATGGCGTGTTTATCCTATACCTGTCATCATTGTGTGTATTCTGATGAAATCTTAATCCAGATTAGGTCATAGTGGATGTATGTGCCATCATACTCCCATTAGTGAATTAACTTCTGCTGTGACTATAAAGCATCACCTTGATAACAGATGACAGCCAATGTCACAGCTGAACTGTTTACTCATTCATACAAGATGAACTGAGTGAGACCACTGTAGGAAGTTCATCTCATCACTGATTTAACCTTAAAGCCTCTAAACCATAAAACACACACTGCTCTCCTGTGTGAGTTTTTTTTTTTTTTTATTTCTGTTGAGAAGTCAGAAAGTTCAAGTGATCACATTGGTGTGTAGAAGGGGACTCTTCTTTCATGTTAGTGTGTGAGTCCCCTGTCGTGGTGTCACACACATCCCCGTTGAAGAGTTTTTATTTTCATTGAGTGGCATCTCCCGGTTTAATTCGACACAGGAGAATTATCATTTTGCTTTGCTGAGTTTCCACAGAGCGGGTTTAGTGAAGTGTGCTGTTGTTGTCACTAAAATATTGAAGTCTGGGAAGCAAAACAACGAGAAACTACAAGTGATTTTTGACTCATGATGCCATAGCTGAAACTAAAACAGCACAGAAAGCTTGTTGAAATACCATCAAAACAGAGGAAACTATTTCATCACTGAGTGTAAAGTTTGGCAGTTTCTCAATGCAAGAAAGCCGTTGATTTGACCTGGATGATGCGGTATTGATGGTTTATGTGCAGACTCTACATCTGAAAACTGAATCTGTCTCTCGGTGCGATGCACACTGCTTTCAGGTAGCCCAACCTTTGTTGATTGTCCAGCAGAGTTAACCTAATAAAAATAATTGTTGTGCTTTTGAAATTAATGTGTCTGTCTGCCCTCTTTCCTGCCCACGCCGAGTCTGTATTTCACCAGACACTGTTGTATACAATGTGTCTGTTTGTGGTATCACTCATAGGGATGAGGTAGTGACGTCTGTGCTTACTTTGAAGCCTCCTATGCAGTTTAGTCAGCTCCTCCACCTGGCAGACATCCACCTCCCCTGGCACAGTTCAACAGAATTAACGGCCACTAAAGTGAGGAGTTTTCCAAAATGCTTTGGCACTTACTACATTTTAATTGGTCTTAAATAATTGACCCTGCAATCATTTGGACTCAGTACCCTTAAAACAAAAATTTATATACAGATATGTCCAACTGCTGTTTTTTTAGTTCCTCATTAAATCTTAAGATGGGAGAATTTCAGTCTTATTTACAGGAAAACATATTAAAAAGCTGGAAAAAACTTAACCTCCCCCGATGTCTTCAAAAGTGTGAGTTAGCTTACTTCAGCTGGATTTATCCTTCCTTGTCAGAGACTTACACGTGTTTGATGGTTCAGCACATGATAAGACTGTTGTAAGATTACTTATGCAAATCTCACTCTGAGGAAGAGAATTTTTCCCGCTTGTGATCTGCCATTTGGAAGACGTCTAACCCTTATATGCCGTGATAGCGCCTATGCTAGGTTGGCATGTGTTCAGGTGTCGTCGTGCTGTTTGTCATGCAGCGGTAGCCTGCAGTGCTGCGAGTGTCTGGGGGCTAGACAGCAGCTGTGTGGAGCAGAGTGTTGGTGACAGTTTGTCTGTGGCAACAGCACCTGGCTCTGTTTAGAGAGTGATTAGGAGAGTCCCAAGCAGCTCCCCATACTGTTTACACAAGGAGCCTGGAGTTAAAGGTGACCCACTTTGCATTTCCTTATCAACTGCTTCCATTGATAGCTCTGAATGGCACAGACCGTAGGAAGGCCTTTGCATGGGTTTTCACAGCTCTCTATTAGAGAGAATAGGTTGTATTTAACTGGGCGAGGCTTGGATTTGACTAGCATTACAACAATGTCCTGAGGTGGTATGAAAATGTGGGCGCACACACCGCTTTCTTTGTGTGTGAGGGCAGGGTTGCTGTGTGGTCTGCCCATGTGATGGAAGAGAAACACTGGGATGTTTAGCAAATACAAGGTTTTCCTCAATCAACATGTCTCCAGTTCTTCCACCACTGCTGTCTTTCCATCTCCGTCTTCATCTTTCTATCTTGATCTTTTTCTCTGTTCTCCAAGCCAGAAATCTCTCTGTATTCTGCAGGACTTTTTCTGTGGTAGAGGGCAAAATACAACAGATTTTCTCTTTGGGATGAAGTGAATAAGTGTGAGTGATCGAGTGTGTGTCGAAGCGTCTCCTGCTGGGTGTAAAAACAGGTAGTAAAGATAAGCAGTAAATGTGATGAGCAGTGAAGACAGCTGAACAAACATGTCGTTAAGTATTTATCTGGGAGGAGGATGAACAAAAAAAAAAAAGCTAAACAGTCAGATTTCTCAAGCAGAAGATGTGAGGTAGATTAAACTTCCTTTAACTTCCTTGTCTTGTGTTTTCATTCTTTTGCTCAGTATGTGAAAGATAAAAACTGCTCGTCACTTTCTCTCTGCTGTGTTTACTCTGTGTGTGAGAGATGGAGCAAGCCTAACCTGCTCCGTAAGCTTGGCCTGTGTACAGACACATGTCCTCGTGTCACCCAGCTTTGCCGTTAAACAGTGCTCAATTTGTCACCACCAGGTATTGTGCTGTGCATGTGATGGGGTAGACTGCGAGGGTGCTACATGCTTTCAGGGATGTTACAGGGTGTGGTGGTGCACATTTGCTCATCATACGACCTGGCACACACGCACTCACTCACCCAGAGAGATATTGATTTACTGCTTGACATGAAAAACATTGTTCAAGTATTAAAACTTTACGTCATACTGGTCTCCTTTAGTAGCTGGAGCGGTACGTTGCAGCACAAACAAAGGTGGGTCTCCACCTTAAGCTGCATTTCAGCCAGGTCATTTACACCCTGCACATTAATCTGATGAAGAGGAACTTGGGACCCAATTTTTCAGACTCTGCCTTTTCTTTTCTGTAACAAGATCCAGCTGATCCGTTTCTCTTGCTTACAGATAAAGCAGTGACAGCTTTCGTCTATGCGTATCTACTCGGTTTAGTGTATAACTGTTGAGGTTTTTATGAACATACTGTGTATATAATGATAAGACACTCTTATCCACCATCATATCTTCTATATTAGTAAGTGTGCGTGTGCATGGGTGTGGTGAGCAGATGTTAAACAGGTACCTTGTCACCTGATTCTCCACATCACTCTTCAGGAGCAGGATAATTAACCTGCCACTAATCTCCCCGCAAGATACACAAATAGAGAAGAGAGTAGGCGTCTGTGCTGTTTGCTTTGAAGTTTTAATGTTTGTTCTACTCAAAGTTCTCATGAAAGGGCTCAAAGAGATCATTTTAATCTGTGAAGTCATGGTTTGTCTTTCTAAAGCTTTAAAGAAGGCAGGAACTTGGAGAGGACACCGATAAGTCATTACATAGAAATACACAACATGGTTACAGCGAGCTAGCAAACTTTTAGGCTAACTTATTTGTTGGATAGTTAGCTTTTAAGCTCCTACGCTAGCCAGGCTGTTGTTTTAAGGAGAGGAAAAAGAACACTGAATGGAGTGTTTCAGACCTGACATTTGTGGGTCCCTCCGTGCAGGACGGGACTCGATCATTAGGCTGAACTCACTGTGCTTTCTGAGCTGTGGCTCTTTTTTTATCTCAATAGACTGTAACAGACAGAAAATTAACTCCCACCGTTTTAGTTGTCTGATTGATATTATCCAGCCGTAAAAAGAAAAATTGATGGAGAGTTTCACATTAATTGATGGTTTGATGCAATGTGATACAACACCTGATATGATAGATTTTTTGCCGATATCCGACATCAAATATTTTACAACCCATTAAGCCAATTGCTGATACCAATGTTTTTTCCATATACCTATTTGCAGAGATCATCAACTTTCTGTTTTAAAAGTAGCGTACAGTGTTATGGTGCATACTGGTATCACATATTTATTTCTCATGCAAAATAAAAAAAATAAGTTATACTGTTTGGTTTTTCATGACAATAGCTTTGAAACAAAATAATACAAAAAAGGTAAATACTACTTAAAACTTGGGCAATGAGCTGTCTGAGACAGTTATAACAATACCCACAACCAGGGCAAATTTGGCCAATTTCACAATTGACAGTCAGTAAATATAACCTGTGTTTATAGGCAACATGTGAGAAGTGCAACTTCACAGCAGTTAAACCCAAATTAAATCAAATGGTTTGGTTATGGTGATAAATGTGCCTAAATGAGTCAGCTACATGTACCTTACAGTCTGCTACTTAAACTCAAATTTAACTTAAAAACAGGAGCCAAATATGTGACCACTCAACCTGCGCTGTGCAAACAAATTCACAAAATGCGCAAAAACTATGTACAACTTCAGTCCCTGATCAGAACTTAGATAAGTAGGTGGGTTTCTTCTACTCTGCATAATTCTATGAGCTACAAACACTGTGTAACAGGGAGGTGCAAACAACAAAAAAATACAAAACATCGGCCGATACCAATAATGTACCAGTATTATCATGCATCCTCAGTACGTGATAACCGTAATTTCACCAAGCACCAAATCAGTGATTATTGATGGCTTTAAAGGCAATCACCCCATGATAAATCACATCTGTACAGCTGATTCCTAAACTTAGCTTAAAAACTCAAGTGAAGGATTTGTGTCTGTAGCACCAATGTGAGGACTCACTGAGTCGTGTGAGGTGTTGAGGCATGTGAAAAGAAAAAGTTTCTGAGCATCACCTTGTTTTTGCATTAAAATGCTGACATTTGGCACCAGCAACAAGAAAATTCTTTTGCGCAAGGATGAGGATATGTTGCGATGCCGGTTGATGTGAGTTAAATGAAACACCAGATGGACAGATTCAGAGATCTTAAAATAGCTTAAAAGGGGTTGACTGATGACAAACAAAGAGGAAGTCCTTTAATGTGATACAATCAAAAACTTTAAAAGTCATCTTTTGAGGTATGGAGCGTCACGCTTTGGAAATTTGTGTGTAAATCGAAAAGTACGCAAGACTGTTCACTTCTAGGTATATTCTTAAATTGTTGCTGGCGTCTGGTTGCGTTGCTCTACAAGCTACATAGCTGCAGCAAATCTGAAAGTTGTGGCATAACAAAAGATTCATAAAGTTGCAGAGACCTCTTCGCCTGTCAAAGAGCTTGTGATTGACTTCTCTTCCAGGTGTAATGAGCTGATCACAGCCATATGTATGTAACTACCATATCCACAGTCATTAGGCTTCCTCTCTCTTTGTGTCCCTGTCTGTGCGTTTAGTGCAAGATGACTGTTGAGAGTTATTGTAGAGTTAACTGATTATAGAGTAGTCTTTTTGCTGTAAATGCCTGAAGTTTGTTTCCCTGAATCTGTTCTATTCTTAGCTTGAACTGATGCTCCTACACACTGTTATTACTATCACTTCCCTGTTTTTACTCAAGCGCTGCGCAGATGAGCCCTAAACAGCGTATCAAACCAGCAGCGTTAAGCAGAGTCATACTTCTCCATCTGTGTGCTTCTAGATCTCATGCTCCAGCCCCTTTTCTCCGAACTTCATTGGACACATGCTGCTTCCATATGCAGCGTGATTTCAGATAGATAACAGCAGCACCAAGCGCAGCGCTCAGCAGCGGAGTCATGACCAGCAACCTTTCTCACAATGCTAACTTTGTTTGAATGCTCAATCTGCAGCTTGAATTGAATTATCAGAGAGGAACTGGAAAGAAAACATTTTCATTCTCAGACTCACAAAAAAAGGCCGTCTTGCTACATTCAGCAGACCTTCTAGATATCTTAAGATTATGTGTGTGTTTGTGTAGCTGATGTCTGCTTCTGTCGTTGTTATACCCTCAGGGCCTGATAAGCATTGGCCAAACAAACACAACACAGGCAACATGAGAGCAGCAGATAAGCGAGTCATGCACACACTCATACTGACCATACTTGACTATTGCCCTCACCAAATAGTGCTTCTTTCATTCAGCATTTTTCGGCTGTACAGTGAGCGTGTCTGTGTGTGTTCGTCTTGCCTCTGTGCTGTCTGCAGTCACCCTCTCACAGGATAACCCCGCATTGTGCTAAAGGCTACTCTCCAACAAAGGGCCTTTTCTATTGCTATCACATCATCATCTCTCTTTTCCCTTCGACTCTGTCTGCTTCTATCTCTCCTTAACATGTCTGCCTGTTTGCCTCTTCCTCTCCGTCCCTCCCTCCATTAGGTATCTGCTCTATCAGCTGACTGTCATATTGTGTGTGTCTGTTTAACATGACTCCTCGTGTATGAGAGCAAGGTCAGGTATGTGACTAAAGATGTGCGGCGGGTTTTCTGCGGCGGAGTGTTTCTTAATCAGCTCGTGGACAGAGCTGCATGCCTGAGTCATCGGAGGCCACAGTTGTTGAGTTAAACGTGCTTTCATACGAGTCCAAGTCAGCAGCAGGACTTGCTCAATCTTGCTGGTATTGACATTTCTAAAGGGTAGTCATTTTTAGCACCGTGGTGTTTCTCGATTAATTTCACATCTTTCACGTGTTGTTTCTTCTCTCAGTTTCACATCGACCATATGTGCTTCCTCTTTGCACTGCTGCTGACAACATGGACCATAACTCAGTACATTGATGCAATAAATACACACACATATGCCACATTAAAGCTAGTGCTTGTCTTTTACATATTTCATAAAAAGAAACACAGATAATATGCTGTTTTTATCAAATTGACAGTAATTCTGCTGAGCAGGGGTGGACTTTTACATGAAAAGTAGACTTTCATTAGCGCGACTTTGAAAAAAATCACTCGACTGCATCATCAGTTGTTAGGTGGTAAAGATTTCTGGTGGGACGTTTCTAGATATGGGATTTTTGAGGCCGATGCCGATACCAATACTGGGGGCAAAAAAAAGCTGATATCCAGTATATCAGCCGATATCCGATATATCAACCGATCTGATATATCGGACGATATATTTAATAAATTCATTGATATACACGGGATATATACTGTATATAACCACAAATCATTATAATACCCATATGATTCAAGACAGAGACAGAACACTATAAAATTTATACAAGGAACTTAAATGATAAAACTGTCAACATAAGCACTGTAGTGTTAACCAATGATAAATAAGAACGAGCTGTAAACACAATATAGAAGTCAAACTGTAAACACCTTAAATAAATAAATAAGTCAAAATTTAAACACAGCAAGTATAAAAAAAATTAAAAATGTAAACTCACAATGAGTAACTTAAACGCCATATTATACTCTTACATTGGATAATGGTGGACGTGTGAATTAACAGTAGCATTTATCTTTGTTTATTTCACAAAAAAGGAACTAACACAATGTTAAAACGTCATTCTATAGTCTTACATCAGATAATGGTGGACGGAGGGGGCGGGCACTCGGGCAGTGTTTAGCCCAACACACAGACACACAGGAACAGGAGTGACAGACTCTCCGTGGAGCAAAATTTTTTATAATCGGCTACATTTTGGCCGATGTCGATTAATCGGTGACAGGAATAATCGGCACGATTAATCGGCCCGACCGATGTTTCCTTTTCTGATGATATTTGAGATCAAAGTCATTTTAAAAGTGTCATGCCAAATCTGATATGAATCTGAAGAAGAATCAGATTATCAAAAAAAGTTTCAATCAGTCCTTTTCAGCTAATTGATTTGCTGACTTGTTTATCTATTTTCAGATAAAGTCATGTGGAAGCTGTGGTGACTGTAATGGTGAAGTCTTCTTTTCCTAAGAATCTATGAGTCACTCATCAACAGTGCTCATTTACCGTAGGCCCCAATCGGAAGGGCTGCAAAAAGGTCTTTGTAACCCTACTTTAGATTTAAGATCATCAAAGTCAGATCCATCAGGATGTCATGTGGTCAAACCCTCAAAAATGTTAAACCCTGGTGCTCTAAGATGAGCGATTTTTCTACTGGTAGTTTGTGATATCCACCTCTGTGTCCAATAGAAACCGGTCTCTGCGGCCACTGGCCAACATGTGTGGTGACCATGGTGACAGCAGCTTGCCTCCTGCTCAGCACGAGAAAAGAGGTTCACCAATCATCAGACCAAACAGCATCCACACATTCACACACACACACACACACACACACACACACACACACACACACACACACACTCACACTCATGCATGAGCAGGGACATGCACCAATTATACCAATTACAAGATTACAACGGGGCAACTCTGCAACCAGACCCTGCTATGGAAAGCCAAGTGGGTTCTGTGAGCGCGAGCGTGTGTGTGTCTGCGCGCGCGTGTGTGTGTGTGTGTGAGTGTGTGTGTGTGTGTGTGTGTGTGTGTGTGTGTGTGTGTGTGTGTGTGTGTGTCTGTGTGTGTGTATGTGTGTGTGTGTGCGTGTGTGTGTGTGTGTGTGTGTGTGTGTGTGTGTGTGGTGGAGCCGCTTGGGAGTCACAGCTCATGCAGAGCACTTGGTGTGCTAATTAGCCAACCACAGCCCAGCAGAGTACATCACAGGGAGAGACAGAGAGAATAGAGGGGTGAGTGAGGTTGAACAGAGGATGAAGTAAGGAGTGTGTGTGTATGTGTGAAAGAGCAAAAACAGCCCTGATCTCCTGAGGAGGGAAAGTAATAGAAAAAGAGGGAGAAAGTTGAAAGACGTTACATTTAGACGCAGTTTTTTCAGGTGTGTGTGAGACAGGTTGGCTGTGTGTTTATATGTGTTTGCCATCATATTGGACATAAAAGTGAGTAAAAAGCAGTTACTGATTAATTTTTTCCATCAAATATTGTAAATCAGCATCACATAATGTGATCCATTATGGACTTTGAAACTCTGGCGGGATAATTGGATGACGCAAATCAAGCTTTATAAAATCTCAGTTTCGTCTTCAACATTGCAACTGTTGACGAATTTGACTGAAAACCCAACTTTTGCAATGAAAGAAGTCACTGTCACCTTGTTTAAGGAAGCTGTGTCAACTCCATATTTAGTGAGGACTGATTGATCAGTCAGCCAAATTTAACTATATTTATTGTTGTTTCTTGATAAGTTGTTGATTTGTTATATTGTAGAGGAAGCCAAATACTCAACGTTAAGTATATCCCTCTATCCTCTGTTACCACATTCACTATCTAATAAACATTTAGGCTCTTGATTAGCAAAAAAAAGGACATGATTGGTTGTTAAAATATATATATATTTTTTTATCTGTGTCAGATAAAATGTAAAAATCTAAAGTTTGTATTTTTTTCTGCAGCATCAGGAGCTGCACTTCAGCTTTCCTCCCTCTCTGTGGAGCAGGTGAGGTTGTTTTAAAGGCAGGGTTGACAAGACCTGATGATGATGATGATGGTGATGGTAATGATGATGATGATGATGATGGTGATGGTGGTGGTGGTGAGTCAGTCTTACAGCTGAGTGAGGGCTGAAGCTGGCCCCTCTCATCAGGGGAGCAGCAGAGCTGTGTCCCCTTCAGTGAAAGGCTACAGAGGGCACAGCCACACAGACAGCAGCTTGACTCCAGGGGCATGGACCACAAAGAGCCAGAGACACACACACACACACACACACACACACACACACACACACACACACACACACACACACACACACTCCTGAGTGTGCCTCTATATGTGTGTGCTCACACTCTCTACGCAGTGTTGTGAAGCGTAACCAGACTGTTCTGTCATACGCCCACGCTGGTGTCTCTGAGAACACAGCCACACACTCCTCAGATGGTACACGCACACACACACACACACACACACACATACAACCCCAGCAACCCCTACCACTGCCGCTGTGTAATTAACAGACAGAGGAAATGGCGCTGTCGGGGTGGGTGAGTCGGATGCAGGGAGGAAGAGGAGAGGAGAGAAAATCATCTCAGCTCGTGCCTACCCTCAAGACACAATCTGTTTCTTTGCGCGTGTGTGTGTTCTTGCCTCTGTGTGTGTGTGTGTGGCAGGATAAAGGAGAGGAAGGTGAAGAGAGGGAGAGAGATGCCGGCTGGTCTTTTGAAATCTCTCTGTTTTTGTTGCAAGCGGCTGGCAGGCGGACTGGGAAGGGGGGGTTGTACAGAAGAAGAGGAGTAGGAGGTGAGGGATGAATAATAAGGTGTGTGTGTGTCAGTGTGTGTGTGTCAGTGTACGTGCATGTGCGCACATGCACTCTTACATACACAACAGTATCATTTAAAGCCACGCCAGGTAAGAGGCAGGAAGACTGCTCTTTTTGCTCTGTGCACAGAGATCTGTGTGTGTGTGTGTGTGTGTGTGTGTGTGTGTGTGTGTGTGTGTGTGTGTGTGTGTGTGTGTGTGTGTGTGTGTGTGTGTGTGTGTGTGTGTGTGTGTGTGAAGACAGTGACAGGGAGCCAGGTCAGGAGGAGATGTACTCTGTTCTCTGCTGTAGCTCCATAATGGAGGCCTTCTGTATAATGACAGCTCAGAGACAGGCTATACTCCCCGTCTCTCTGCTACAGCTTTTGATTGATCTCCTGCTCTTCCTCTCTGTCTGTCTCTCCATACCCTGTCCTCTCTTCCCTCTTCCTTTGTCTCCATCTCCTCTTCCTCTCTTTCCCCTCTCTTTTCCCTCTCTGTCTTTCTGTGAAATTGTCGCCTTTGATTCTGCCGCTCTGCAGCCACAGCGTTCCCGTTTCAGAGTTCCTCTGATATCAGGGATTTCTCTTTGGTTCCAAGTAAAAGAGATGGCATGCAAGTGCTCGGGCGTGCACACACAGGTGTGTGTGTGCATGTGCAAACACACACACATACACATCCGTTCTACAGTGCCTTAGGGTAGATTGCTCTGACATCTCATCTCAGAAGTCAAACAAACCTGAAACTACCAGAGCAGGTTTATCCTGCTGTGCTTCTGGATACTGTGTGTGTGTGTGTGCAGGTTTATGTGTCTTTAAGTGAGGGATCATGACATTCATTGTGAGGTTTATGCAGAAGCCTGCCCTGTGTTCATTAGTAGAAGCAACCACAGCGTTACATCACGCTGGACTTTTTTCCCCCTCCTATGACCTACATCTTCTCTTTCACCTTTGTTTTTTTGTTGTCCTGCTTGGAGGTCATTTTGTTGTTGTTTTTGCACAAACACACATCACATCCTGAGCTTCTGCTCATGTGGGCACAGTATTTGAGGGTTAAATTTAAACTCTTTGTCACCCATGTGTTGATTTCTCACCTGCTGAGCTGTGTTTCCTGTTGTCATTCATCGGTTCTGCTGACTGACATTGTATGAGCACTCTTAACATGGAAGCACTTAATGCGTCTGTGGTGGAGGCTGTTATAACCATATTACATCCTGTTTGGCTCAGTTGCTTTCATCCACATCCCTGCCTCACTGGTAATTTAGACTCTCTCTTATTTTCATTCCTGTCTGTAGTCTGAAAATTCCTTTGTGAGACACATCTTGCATATTCTCCTCCACCCTTTTCATCCCTCTGTCAGCACATCTCAAGCTAGCTCGTCAGCCACTCAGCCATAATTGATGACATGTAGTCATCAAGCTGACTCCAAATCCCTCCTGTTTGAGAGGCAGAGGTGGTTCAACCACGTCAGAGGTTCAACCGTGTTTTCCTTGTTTCCTCATTGAGTGATGCTTTCATTTTGAATACCTGTGCTGTGATAACACGAGTTACTGTGATCCAAGCATTGAGGGGATTTCCACTTATCTATGACAAGAGAGCTAAAAAGGTGTTACTTATCTCGCCGCTGGTCTGCACAAACCGCAAAAAACACACCTGCAAACAGTTCTCGATGAACAGATGCTATTTACAGGTTGTTTCTTGCAAAAAAAAATACTGGTGAGGCAAAGCTCCAAAACATGTCTCTATCCCATCCTTTTCAGTTATCAGTTTTTATAAGAAAATTGAGCTGAATTTCCTGTGGTGGTTTCACAATAAAAGCCCTCCAGTAGCTTAGCTGTTAAGATGATTTGATGTGAAGCAGCAGTAAATGTTTGTTTTGTATGGGCAAACACAGCTCTGATAGAAAAGCAAAGAAAACATTATCAGAAAACAGCGAGGGTGCTATTTGTCAGAGAGAAGTAAGAGGAGGAATGTAGGAGTCAAACAAAACCCCAAACCACAGAGGCTACGTCTCAAAAGAGTTTCAAAAGTATTCAAAGCAGAGCACAGTTAGACTTTCAGGGCTGCAGTCGCCTGTCTAACCACACATGTAGAGCCAACCAGTTTACGATGATGACATCTTTAATGCTCGTCAGAGGGAAAGACAGACTGGTTTGACATGATGAGAGCGCGCTGCCAATGGAAAAGAGGCATCTGCTGCACGACATAATCAATTGTAGTGCAGCTTCGCTCCATGCTGTGTTGAACTTGGCATCGTCAGGTCGGTGTCTGGATCAGATAGATGAACCGGCAGCACAGCTCTGCTAGTTTTAACGAGCTGATAGGCAAATCCCTTCCTGGTTAAAGATTAACCACTCACCAGAGCTGCCACTGCATTATCTCCCCTCTGACCGGGCCATACAGGAGCCAAGAGGATTTACTTTATACGTGTGTGTTTGAGTGTGTGTGTGTGTGTGAGTGTGTGTGAGAGAACAAGTAATCTGCATTCCAACCAGCAAAAGGGCGGAACCGTGTGTGTGTTTGTGTGTGTGTTTGTGTGTGTGTCGGTGCGTTTGTTTGACTGTGGAAGTTAGTGATCGGCTTTACTCCCAGCAGGGTGTTAAAACTGTGTTTACTGTATGCCATTTAGCAGTCAATCTGCTCTGTGAATGTGTGTGTGTGTGTGTGTGTGTGTGTATGGGTGGGATCATGTTTGTGTGTGGTTTTGTTGTAATCTACATTCCTTTTTTTTTCTGTGGGGGCTTTGTCATGTTTCCCCTGAGGGTGTAACGGCATTCAAAGGGTTAATTACAGGAGGAAGCTCAGTGTGTAACAGACTCTTTTAACCCCTAGGTACTCTCAAACAATATTTTTGTGTTTCAGCTTCTGCTTCGGTGCCAAAAGATCTAATTTATTTATATCTGTAAGACCTCTAGGCATTAAGGCTCTAAACCCTGCCCGTGGACGCGGCCTTTGTCCTCTGAATAATCCACAGCAATATCATTCAAAATCTCTTCCTCCTCTGTGGATCACTGGATTAAAGGGCTGAGACATATGCTGTTTCATTCACTGAGGACTCCCTCTTGATTCACTGGGAGAGGGCGCCATCTGCTGGAGGTTTAGCGAACAGGAATGAGAGCCTAACAAAGTGAGCAAAGTATCTGAGTGATGCTAAGAGGCTGAGGCAAGTTCACTTATCTGGAAGTTCTGTGAGACGTGACTCATTGGGGGTTTGCTCATCATCCTATGTATCAAGACTTACTCTGAAAAGAGCGCTTCAACTTGCATTACACATGTTTTTTTGTGGTTTGGAGAGAAAATGTGGTCACTGGAAAAAGAAGCGCTCCCTTTTTAGAACATTAACACCCACATTTCTTTAATAATACCCTCCTCTTCCTCCTAATCCTATTGTGTGTGTGTTTAATTCTTCTGCACCTTGAAGTTTTTTGACAATACTGTTCTTTAGAGCGAAATAGAAATACACCAGTCCTTGTCTCTCAGTAGACGCTCTCTACTGTAAGGTTTTCACTTTTATTTTTTGTGAAGCTGCACTTTCTCTGAGTATTTCTTTGAAATCTTTGCTTTTATAAGAATTTTTAAAAGAACTCATCAACAAAACTGAGGGCAGAGAGGTGAGAGATGACATTCAACAAAGTCTGACTGAAGAAAGGATTTTGGTTGACCCTGAGACTCTGTGAAGTGTATTTAAACAAGCATCCTTTTTGTGAAAGCCACATCAGTACCTGCCCTCCCCCTTCAGCCTTCCCTCCATAATACTGTCTGTTTCATCATCATACAAGCAAACACAATCTTCTTGAAATCCAGCAGGGGGATCTTCATGATTTAGGACTGAAAACGAGTGAAAGAGACAGCAGCAGAGACGGAGCAGCTCTGTGTCCTCTCAGGGGAGACAGACCCTGGCCTCAGCGACAGAAAGGAGCTTTGTCAAAAGGTGGCCTTTGGCACAATACCGGCCACCCTGCAGCTTTGCCCCCTAAGATAATCTCTCTCCCTGTCATCGCGCTCGCTGGCTCACTGTTCTGAGAAAAAGCAGCGAGTGACGGAAGGAGGAAATGACTAAAGAAACGACTCATTCACACCCATGCAATGACAGCAGGACGGACAGAGGGGAAGTCAGACCCACGCTTTATACTCTCTTCCTGAGTCCACCACCCCCGACCACTATTACGCAGTAGTCTCCTCCACCCTGATAACAACCACCAGTAATTGTAGCCTGTGTGACCAAGTGCATGTGCGCGCTGCTTTGGATTTACTCGGCTAGCAGCTTGAACTTGAAAAAAATGGATATCATTATTTTTTTAACCTTCCTTTTTTTTTTACTTTCTTTTTTCAGTTTTGACTTTTTCAATTTCACAATTATGCTAATGAAGCAGATTGAAATTAATTGTGGCTCACATTCTGACACAAAGGCTTCCTCTCACACTGTAGTGCTCGACACAGGCCAGGACATGTCCTCTTTCTTTCTCTCTTTCTTATTCTGTCTCAAGATGGGAAGGGCGCCTCACATATTTGACCTGGCCCCCCCTTCATCCATCTGTACACGTACACACTGCCTGTCTCTGCCCAGCAATGGGGTCAGATGTGGTGACCAACGAGGCCCCCCCTCTCCTCTTCTCTTCCCCCTCTTCCTCGGCTCTTCTCCTCCTCTCCTCCCCTCCCCCTCCCTCAGCTTGCCTTGGCAGGGCATGCATGCCTGTGTCTGTTATCTACAAATGGCTGAGGAATTATAGGTTGAGAGGGGAGGAGGAGGAGGAGTGAGGGAGAGTGTAAGAGGGGAGGGAGGGAGGGGGGAGGGGAGGGGGGTGAGGTCATGTGACATCGTAGCAGCTGCTGGGTTAAGAATTTCTGTTTTCTCACTTAGAGGCAGAGGGAGGCAGAGCGAGGAGGGGAGAGATAGGCAGCCAGCGTGTGTGGTGTGTTGCTTTGTTAGATAAGCTCTAAACGGTCTTTGTGAGCAGCAGCGGCAGAGAGACAGGAAGGCAGGGAGGAAGAGAGGGAGGGAGACAGCGTGAGAGGGTTGACGGAAGGGCGAGAGGAGATAGACAGAAAGAGAGGGGAGCAGGAAGATGGTGTGTGTCCTGTCGGTGGCTGCTGGTGTGCGCGGGGCTGGGCTCGACGTGAAGATGCAGCCATGGGGGATCCAGGCGGCTCCACTCCTTTGTGCAGTAAGGAGCTTCGGCCACGCTTTTAATCTATGGGGGGGTAGAGGGGGGTCATGAACCAGAGCCAGACCTCCGGATATCTGCCTGTGTGTGTATTTGTCAAGCTGTGTGCTTGTCTGTCTCTTCTTTCACTTGCATGTGTGTGTGTGTCTGTGGTTTGTGTGTGTGGTTGATAGAGGCTGTAAATCTAGTGTCCTCTTTCTGTAAAGTACGCTGTAGAAAGTTCCTCCTGTGTATCTTCTCTGACTCTTTCCAAACAATGAGAGAGGAGGAGGAGAAGTACACCACTTTGACAAAGTCACGTTACTCGACCGAAGAATCGGTGTGTGTTCCTGCGTGTCTGACACTCTGTGAATGGTGCCCGTGTGTGTGTGTGTGTGTGTGTGTTGTTCAGACAGTACTCACTGTTGATTCCATTATTAATTGTGTGCTGGGTTCATTGCGAGTGCACTGGGTAACTGGGAGGTTACAGGCAGGACAACTGGAGAGGTGTTGGGAATGTTATTCACTCTGTCATGCCTGACTTGTCGCTGTGTGTGTCCACTCAAACACACACACACACACACAGTCACACTAAGGCAGAGGGTGCTGTGCCTGTGCTCTCCTCTCAGGAGGGAATATGATCTTTTTATAGCTCCCTCAGCCTCTGGGGTAAACCCAGATATGGCTCCTACTTATCTAATTATACTATTGATATACTGTAAGTAAGCAGCTTTTACTTTGGGCTGAGTCTTTGTCCTGGAAGTCTTTGTGTTTGTGCTGAAAGTTTACTCTGAAGGTTTTTTTTTAAGTTGATTCTTTAAACCCATAGCGTGTGCAGACTTAAACATTAGAGTTAATGCCTCTGCTGTACACAAGCTACTCTAGTCTCAACTTACTCTCAGACATGTAAGCCTAAACTTAATGTGTAGTGTGTGTAATGTAAGTGTGTGTGTACGTGCTTCGCCCGAGAATGTCGGCTATCACAAGCCACTCTGGTATTAAGGGTTTCCACAGACTGAGGGGCTGTCAACAGGGTGTCACCTTTCATTCAACACACACTCACACACACACACACACACACACACACACACACACACACACACACACACACACACACACACACACACACACACACACACACACACACACACACACACACACACACAGGAAAGAGAAGGACAGCCATCTCAACCCTGCTCATCCTCAAAACTCTCAGCCCCCAGAGAAAAAAAATCTTAAGTTCCTCAGAGACACGACCAAACCCCTAACAAACACTGGATTATCAAATAAAATAAAATTTGTGAAATATTTTGATAAATGATTGATCATTTTTAAAATTTCTCCAGTAAAAAATACAAAATATGCTTTTAAACATAAGAATTTGCTTCTTACGGTGAATTTGTGGCTGTTGGTTTGATAGTTTCACTTTCGCTTTTGAAAAAATTGAGGGTTTCAAAGCCTCTTTTTTTCCTATTGACAAAGTGATCATAAAAAATAGAAGTTTGTTGTTGCCTTTTCGAAAAAGACAAAAAAAAAACTCTTTTCCCATGGTCGCTATTTCATCATATTTGCTTATAAATTCAGTTTTAGAAGCCCAAACTTTGCTGTAAGTTTTCAGATTCCTCCACTTGGGAATTCATAAAGATGCGTTTAAACTTAACTGAATGAAGCTCGGCAATATCAGTAATACTTAATAAAAGAAACATGCAGCATAGAGAAAACTAGACAGAGATTTATTGGCTTACTTGTTTCTATTCTGATAAGAAGGATGGACTCCCTGGTAGTGTTAGAGCATGCTCAGTAGAGGTTTTGTGTAAACTGTGTGACCGTGGACCTCTGGCAGACACAGCCAGACTGTAGCTCTCTGAGCGAAAAGGGGAAGAGTGACCTGCCCTGCTAACCTCTCACCTCTGACCCTGAAGCATACAACCAAAGCCCCTCTGCCCCTCACACCACCAATCCCCATCCGCCCCAGCTGTCACACACACACAGACACACACACACACACACACACACACACACACACACACACGCAGTGACACACTCAGTCCTGTCTGTCTCTGTGTGGAAACAGCTCTCAGCCATATTCCTTTTGCGTTGAGCTGTCTCTGTCCATCTTTGTGTATCTCCTCTGGTGCTTGTGTTTGTACGACACTGAAGAAATCAAACGTCTCAGATACTCCTGACTTTTCTCTTCATTCATTTGAAAGCAGCGATGATTTTAAACACATTACAATTCTCCTCCCTTTTGTCCCATTTGTAGGCATGAGCCATGAGCCAAAGTCACCATCGTTAGGAATGATCTCTACGGCGACCCGTACCACGGCGACGGTCAGCCCCCTCACCCCGTCGCCTCTCAACGGCTCTATCGTAGCCAATGGAAGCCCGGCCACCCAGTCTGCTCATTCTGGATTTGCTGCAGCCCTCCGTAAACTGGCTAAACAGGCTGAAGAACCTCGAGGTAAAGCCACACCAGGCTGTGTGACGGGGGTCAAAGCCTGCTGGACGTATATCATATTCAAACGGGTCCATCCATTTCATTTTGTCATGTTGCTCATATTGGTCGAGAGCTCAGATGATCTGTGTTTGTAAGTCATCTAAATGCAAGAAATTTATCAAATCATAATCATTTCATGGCGTTTTGATAAAGAGACAGTGGAAAATAAGATTTGTTGAGCCATTTGGACGCATATGAAGGCCAGAAAACCCTTTTGATATCCAATGAGCCATATTTAAACAACTATATCACCATAAATTAAACCAATTCCAAGCTGATGTTACTGTTTGATAACACTTTATGATATTTGAAAAGAGTAAATTATTTCAAAAATGTTGTTTTCAAACTCTTATTATGTAGATAATATAAGATTATTTACTGGAAACTTGAGCGTTAATGTCAGTTGCTTTAATAGAAAAGCAGAGCAGATTTAAAAAAAAACATGTTAATTGTATTTTTTTGTAAGAGATTAAATGATTTTAGCTCATCAAATTTCCCACATTCATGCATCATGTATAGAGCTGCAGACATACAGAATTATTGGCATCATGGGACAATGACCACAGTATGATAAATGTGAAGATTAACCAGCAGATGTCCTGCTAAAGCCTTTGTTACATAGTGGAATCAAACATGAGGAGTCCCACAGCCATTTTTTTATCAACATAATTTTGATTTGTTAAACTTTTAATCTAGTCTCCCTATCATAGATTAAATAATTAGAACCTTAACTCCCATAGGAGCTGAATGCATCACTACATCCACCCTCATCTCCACCTGAAAGCCTGCTGAATTGTTTGTCTTCTACCTGGTACATGTGCGGCTGTACGTGTGTGTTTTTTTCTGCATGTTTGGGCTCACAAAGGTGTGTGTGTTCCATGTAGCATTGGCAGTTTGTGCAGCTGAGTGCAGAATCACTAATAGCATTGGGATGATTTCCACCCAGGATTGAATTAGTTGGCATCCCTGGAGATGCTGGGACGAAGAGGAGCCACTCTCGCTGACCCACTTAATGTGCTGTGTGTGAGAGCGTGTACGCTTGTCAATGTGTGCATGTCGGTGTTATAGTTCCACTTTGTGCATTTGCCTTTGTCTGTGCCTACGCAAACAACACATTTCACACAATTTCCATCTCTCAGAGCTCTGTCCTGGGGTTGTATGAATATGAAGGAAGCATCAGGTGGTTGTATTGGTGGTTATGAACTCATAGGACCCAGCAGAAACTCTGAACTCGTCCTTTAAGGCTGAAAACATGTCTCTGTAAAGACACATGTTGATGTATTTGTATATTCTTTACGTCCTGTTTGGATGGTAGATGCAAAACTGACCTCTAAAACACATTTACATGTAAATCCATGCACCCAGCGGCTTTAATAACACATTATACAAAAAACCTGATACAGCAAATACACAGGAGAGCCTCTGTAGCAACACTGTCATTGTGGAGTTAATTGAGAGTGTGTTAGATTTGTGTGTGCATGCATGTGTGGCTCCATGCCTTGGCCGCAGAGAGGCCCAGCTACCCCAGCTGTCCACCCTTGCTCTGCCTCTTAAATCAGATGGTCCCCTCCTTCCTGGCTGTCCCTGGATACCTCACTCCCCAGCCCACTGCTGCCCAGGACCCAGAACCCTGCAAATGATTTATTACCCAGAGAAAGAGCACTCAGCTCTAACCTCTCCTCACCTCCCTCATGATCCTTCTCCCCTTCATCTCGCTCCACTCCCTCGACTCTGCATGCCAGTCCTATTACTTTCTGACACTATCTCTCAAAAAAACACAAATCCACTTCAGAGACCTGCTTTATCACTTTATCTGAAACCTTTTTATTAGATTTCTGTTGCTTCCCCTCTGTTTTGTCTGCTGAAGCTGGAGAACACAAGGATAACATTCTTGTGGATATATATTTTTAATCACCCCTCAATAACCTCTGATTTGTCTTTTTCTTCATGTTGTGAGGTGAGCAAAGGTTCTCATTGTTCTATTTGTAATTCAGGATCTCCAGAGGCAGAGAGCTCCTGTCTGCGTCTTTGTCATACAAACACACACCTCATTCTGCCTGATTAAGCTCCACCACCTTTTTATTAAAAGGAAAAAAAAAAGCCCCTTTGTTATTTTTGAGGCCTGCTGCTGACGGTGCCTCCCTGACTAACTGCCTGGTGTAGGCAGACGTTTGTGTGTGTAAGAGTGTGTGAGAGTGTGTGTGTGTGAGTCAGCCATCAGGCATAAGGGACGACTCTGCCCGTGTTAGGAGCAGCGGCTCCAGGGTGGGCAGAGAGGCATGCAGCCCCTGGAGCTGCAGTCACCTCTCTGTCTGCAGAGCCTGTATTTATAGGCAACACACACACACACATCCAGACACCCCCACACATGCAAACAGTTGTCTTTGCAACTGTGTAAGCCTCGTGATTTCTTAGCATGCTGCAGCCTGCTGTCCTTTCATTAGCTGCTTTGACTCAGCCTCCCTCTCTGTGTCTCCCTCTCTCTTTTCCTCCCCCTTTTTCTCTCTTCTCCCTCTGGTTGATGCTTTGAGGTGAGGAGTGCAGTATATATATATATATATATATATATATATATATATATATATATGAGGTGCCATGACTCAGTGTCCTAAGGCCTGGAGGAATTAGTTAGGTTTGAGTACTAGTATCACCGCCACTAGCTGCTGAACTGATTTAAGACCCTGAGCACGGCTGCTGTTTATACACACACCCACACACCCCTATTCACGCGCACACACATGCACACGTACAGACACATACATCGTCACTTGTCGGCGGTGAGTATAATGAACAGCTCTGTGTACTGAGTGCTGCGCTGAAGAGAGGAGGTGAGTGATAATGAGTATCAGAGCGGCGTAAAGGACACACACTCATCCCATGCACACTCACAGGAACACACAGGTTGGTGTTCATGTGTGAGTGAACACTGAACAGATAACACACACACAGCCACAAAAAGGCATGCCTGCTGATATCTGATTAATTAGGCAGACCTGGGTTTAATCCTCTCAGTATTTCCTTCATACACACCAGCAGAGTGTTACGACTGCGGTCACAGAAACGCCACTTCTCTGCCCGGAGAGAGCGTCAGCATAAAGGTGTACAAGATGGATGGAGTGAATTGGCTGGAAAAAAGAGGAACAGGAAGTAATTAGTAGATTTGTGAAAACCTGAGTGTGTTTGTCAGATTGTGTGTGTGTGTGGCCGGAGGCTCCCCTTGTTTCTGGGAGCCTAGAGCATGCTGGGACAGCGGGGCAGTGTGTCTGTGACCTCTCCATCTGGAGCCTGCCTGGAGCTCACACAGCCTCGCTGCGCTCAGTGTGTCTATGTCTGCGTGTGTGTGTGTGTGTGTGTGTTTCTTGAAGGCAAAACCCTTCAGGCTGTGACTGTCCCTGAAACACTCACAAACAGTTTTCACTCCCCCACCTCCCCCTCACTCCCTCCCTACCTCCCTCTCATAACACAGAGACCTTACACCTCTCGTGGCTCTGTACAGTAGCAAAGCAGCATTTAAGCAGAATATACAGTTTGTACAGTCAGCAGGAGACACACAGGATTGCTCCTCTGATTTCCATCCGCCATCTTGTACCGTCTTTCTTCCCCCTCGCTGGCACAGCAACACACACACACACACACACACACAAATACACACACACATACACACACAGTGTGTTCTTCTCCCCTCCCCCCAACCCAGTGATGCAGATTACAGGCTTTGTGGTGTGTTGTCAGTGCGTGGCCAAGACTGTAGTAGCAGGTGTGTGTGGTGTTTGTGTGCATCAGTGGCTATTGTGTGTCTGCATCTGTGTGTGTGTGTGTGTGTGTGTGTGTTACGGTGCACGTGTTGAGGCTTGTGCTAGTGGGGTGGCATATGGATGCAGGGTTGGCTGGGCACTGCTATGCACACCAGGTGTGAAATGGACTGTTTAATTAAGTGCTGATGTTGTTGTAATGCATGCTGGGAGGGAGGCAGGTGGAGGGGGAGGAGTGGGGTGGGGTTAGGTAGGCTATGGGTGGGTGTGTTGGCAGGATGGAGGGGAGCACCTTCTGCCTGGCAGGGCTGAGGCCAGCTCCGCTCTGCTGTTTTGGCAGAGGATGAGGTGGAGGACGAGGATTGGTAAGGGCTGTTTGGCAACACTGAAACATTTTTGTGTGTTGTTTTCTTCTTCCTATCAAGGCTTAGTGATCCAGAGGGATTCACTGCCATGGCTGCTGGACTGCCTCTCTGAGTGAAACAGCCTGCTGAAGAGCTGTGGTGACTCTTTTTTTTCAGCCTTTTGATCGGGTCAGTGGCTGAACTAAAAGGTGCCGTCTACGCAGGGACACTTGGCCTCAGCCTCTGACCACAGCTTGGTTTGTTTGTTTGTTCCTGCTGTAGGTTGCATTGTGTGAGTGTGTGTGTGTGTGAGCACTTGTGTGTGTGGCCATGTGCAGCTCAGCTTGAGCGGTCAAGTGTGGAGGCAGTCTGGGAGAGTGCGACTGGTAATAGAGGAGGCGATGGAGAAAGGAGCTTCACATTAATCACACACAGCTTGGGACTGAGACAGCGCTTGATTTCTTTTCTCTCTTTTTCTCTCCTTCTTTCCTTCTGTCTCCACCTCTTCTGTCCCTCTTTCCATCTCTGCCATCAACCCCCACCCCCCTCCAACCCCATCACTACACCACACACACCCAGCAAGTGACAATCAGTACAGCTAATGAAGTGCAGGTTGAGAGCTGATGAGCCTATTTTAGACTCTGGGGACGAAGGCTGTGCCTCACTCCTCCTCCTTTCTGCCTCCTCTGGCTCCCTACAGGGCCAGAACGTATGGCCATCTTCTCTGTGTATAGACAGAAGGGAGAGGAGGAGCATAACAGAGAAATGACTCCAGCTTGGTGCCAATCACACACCTCATATGTGATTTTTTTTTTCTATCAGATGGCACTTCAGAGCAAGGGAGGGGCAAAGAAAAGGGAATTGGAGCAGAGGGGCTGAAAAAGGACGAGAGGAGGAGGAGGCGTGATGAAGGAAAGAGGCTTATGGACACACTTGACTTCCTGTGGTTTCAACAGGAAAATAAAGGGAGGATGTAAAATGATGCAAAGATGTTACCACTCTTTCAGATAGTCCCTGTGTCCTAAACGGCTGTAACTATTGAAAATGTGTTGATGAAAAGTGTGCGTTCAGTCTGACAGATCTGCGCCTGTTTGGCTGGCACTGTGTTTGAAGAACAGAAGGAAAAGGAATTGGGGTGTAAGGAGAGGTGGTGGGCGGGTGGTGGTTGTGAAATAGGAGGAGGAGGGAATAATAGAAGAATAATAGCAGTGTGTGTGTGTGTGTGTGTGTGTGTTTTGTGTATGTTAAGAAGGAGGTGTACAAGTGCACACAGATTTTTCTGCAAGCACAGAATGAAGATGCGAGATGGCCCTTGTCTCTTTTATTTCCTTCTTCCCCTCACCTGCTTCTCCTCCTGCTCTCTTAATTATTTAGTCGGTCCTGCCTCCTCTTCAGTCTGCCTTTGCCTCTACATGGAAGAGGAGGAGGAAGAGGAGGAGATGAGAAGAGAGGTGGGGGTGAGAGGGAAGAAGAAGGAGTCGAGAGGTCTGTTGCTTAGCAGTTCAGAATCTCCAAACACACTCCTCACCATCTCCCCTTTTTCTCCTCATCCTGGTGTATATATGTTGTGTGTGTTAGTGTAGATCTGTGTGTGTGTGTGTAGAGAGTGAATAGGCTGTGACACTCGAGCTGTATTAAGTGTAGCTCTGTTCCCCGGGCTGAGTGGGCTGCTATTGATTGGCCTAGTCTTGCAGGGGAGAGTAATGGCTCTCCGAGGTGAGGGGGGGAGGATTAGGCCACTAATTGCCATTGTGCAGACAAGATAGCCCTACCTAACACACACACTCACACACACATACACACACCCACCATGTCCCCGCCACCCACTCACCCATTTGCACCCCTTATCTCTCTGCTTTCCTCTCACTCCATCTCCCACCTCACCTCACACCTCTTTTGCACCCTCACGTGCTGTTTTTTTCACCCTCCCGCTCATCATTTTTCATTCTCATGTGTCACCTCACATGTATCAGCAACATCTTTTCCCCTTTTCTCCTTTCTTCCTACTCTTACCTTTCTCTCGCACATAAATTTTAGATTCATGTTATCGATTCTTTTCATTATTTAGTAGTATTAGAGCGGATGAGGTGTTTGAAATTGTTCAATATCCTTTCCACATCTACCTTGAGCTGACACTGTATGTTAGGTTATGTTACCAAGGAAACCAGAGCAGGGAAGAAATCGCGGTCGGGTAGAGATCTTTGGTTTTTGTTCTGATGGGTGATAATTGGAGAGGAAGTAGACCTGAAACTAGCCTGAGGTTTCGGCTGCTCTTATTCGTCTGTACACGGCTGCGTTTGAGCACAGTGATGCTGTAAAACACACTACCTGCACGCACATGCACATTAAGCACACACCTCCCACTGTTCTTGCTGCAGCACAAAACTGTGTCCCACTGAGAGGGTTGTGACCCAGTTTGACTGTGTAATGCTGCTCCTGATCTGAGCCGAGGAGACGTACAGCACACTGAACTGTCAGGAGGAGGAGAGGGAAGTCAACATCGAGACAGCACACAGGTGAAGACACAAGAGAGGAGGAAGAGAGGAGGAAACCTGAGGGAGGAGAAAGTGGTCATTGTGAGGAAAAAAAAGGGGGAGTGGCCTGTGAGGGGAGAGGAAGATGAAATCTCTGTTATATATGTTGGTGTGTATTTGAAAAGGAGTGTGTCATCAGAGAGGTCTGCGTATAAAGAGAGATGTGTGGAAAGCAGGGCATGTGACCAGACCGTGACCCTGTGCTACAGGGTTTCCCTTAAGGGCTTTGTTAATGTGGCGCAGCTACAGCGCAGCAGAGAAGCTCATTGGGCCAGCCCGCCACCACCTGCTGTGTGTGTGTGTGTGTGCGTGTGAGAGAGGAAGAGGAGGGGTTTGAGGGGGATGTGTGTGGCTGCAAGCGCCACTGACTGTATATATACATTCAACATGGCTGTTCACTGTCGAGCTGTGTGTTCTTTCTTGCAGTGTGTGTGTGTGTGTGTGTGTGTGTGTGTGTGTACTGGATGTCAAGGCTGTGTGACTCTCACAGGGCTGCTCATCCTGATCACTGTCACTTCATAATGGGAGCCTAGGGCCATCCATCTGGCCCTGTGCATGTGTTTGTGTGTGTGTGAGTGTGTGTGCGTCATTTGTTTCCATCGTAGCGCTGCAGCCCCTCAGTGACGCAGCTTCAGGGACCCACTGTTGTTACATTTTCCTTTTTATCAATAAAGAAAATCACATTTTAAGCTTGTCTGATGTTCTTCAATGACTTATGTTTCCTCTCTCTGTCATCCTCCAGCTGCGTCTTCCATCAGCAGTGAGTCCTCTCCAGTGTCATCCCCTGCCACCAACCACAGCTCTCCAGTCAGTACGCCCAAGAGGGGTCCTCTCGGTCCAGGGCCTGTCCTGGTTCCCCCCACGGGCCATAGCGTGCCAAACACTCCACCTGTAGTCACCATTGCTCCAACAAAGACTAGCAACGGCCTCTGGAGGACAGAGGGACGACAGGTAGGACCACGTCTTCACACACTTAAGCCCTGTTTCCACCAAGCAGTCCGGTTTAGATCAGTCCGGGTTAAGTCTGGTCCTGTGTGTGCCCCTTTTGGTAGACGCGTGGAAGCTGGATGCCGATTGCTGCATCAGTAACATAATAGCGTGATGCCATAGCAGCGCAACACAGTGTACCCCGCTGAACTTCCAACGAAGAAGAAAAACGCGACACAGTAAACAAAGAGCAGCGATGGGAAACATCCACCAATTCGTCTACTTTGTGATTAGCATGTGGCTTTTTGTTTTTTGTTTTTTGTTACAAAGCACAATCAAGTTTTGTTTTAGAGAAGGCTGTGTGCTGCTGTCGCACGGTAAGTGACCAATCAATGGTCTGCAGTGTTGTAGCTCCACCTTCCAAGATTGGATCAGTTTAGTCTGGCACCCATACAGAAGGGTGCCAAAAAGTGGGATGGCTCTTCTTGGTTATTTGGGGATCTTGCCTGGGATTAGTCAGAGGAAACACCATTAAATGTGTGCAGTGCTGAGACAAACCGAACTGAACTGAACCGCTTTGTGGAAACGCTGCTTTACTCCTGACCAGTGCTCTTTCTTCCTCTAGAGTCCAAAATTTCTGCCTCTAGTCTCGCTGTCTGAGTAGAATTCAAATGTTTTTCTTTAGCTTTCCTGCAAGCAACAAGCTCCTGAGGGATTATGGGATCATGTAGATGGCAGTATGTACTTGACATATGCACATGTATCATAGCTGGCAGGTCTCCCTATGCCGGCTTTCCTTAGACCCCCTCCTCATGCCCCCTTGCTTTAAACAATGCCAGATGCCACTGGGACGTTGAGGTGACAGCATCAACGGCAGCTAACATCTGTGCCCCTCCAGTCCCCCCACCCACTTGGCCCTCTTGCCCTTGGACCAGCCCCCCCTCCCATGTCCCCAACCTTTTGCCCCCTCACCCACCCTCCGCCTCACTCCAGTCTCACCCCTCCTCACCCAAGCAGTCAAGTGCATCCTCTGCCTCGTCACCCTGACACCATCTCGACTCCGTTACGTAGATGGGGGAGAGAAAAAGGGAGAGCTGCTTGCTTTGATAAGGAGTGGATTAAGGATTATGGCCTTGCTTTAAGCCTTCTTATCTCAGCTCAGGGCTAATAGTGGAGGCCAAGCGCATGGTTAGAACCAGCACTGGGAACAGGCTGAAACTCTGGGAGATGCTGTGACGGGTCCCTGGAGGAGGAGAGAGAAGGGGGGATAGTGAAGGGTGAGTGCACAGGTCAGCCAGCAGTGTGTGGGAGCATTCAGGCCATTGTCCTCTCCCCTGTACAACCCCCATGACCCTCACCTTCTGTAGCCGTAGCTCCAACAGAATTACCCCTCCATAGTTCAAGGGCCAAGCAAAGCTGGGAGGGGTCCGAGGAAGACAAGGGACCTCTCCCAGTGATGTCACCCTGTTTGCCTTTTCCTCAGCAGGGCAAGTTTAAAGGAGCAAAAACATCAAAAAAATCAAAACTAACCAGCCTGTTTGCACCGTGGATGATTTCATGTGTGTCTGTGTGCTTGTTTTTGTGTTGTTATGTTTTTTTCCTTTGGGGGATGTTCATGTGCACGAGGTCACACTGATTGTTGTCACTGGGTTTGTGGAGCCTCCAGCTTGAGGCCACCCAGCCAAAGAATGAGGAGGTTAAGGGGGGATGATGAGGATGAGGTTGGGAGAGGACAGCAGCAGGCAGGGACGTGTCACCAAAGCCGGCTTCAGAGCAGGACCGTGCTGCTTCAGCGGACATATGAAACTCTGGCTGAACAAAGATGACACTGTCTGGAGCTCCACCACTTCTTCTCCTCCTGTTTTTTTTGAAGCAGGACTTTGAAAATCTTATACTTATGTCTGTCTTTGGAAGGATACCTGTTAGCATTTACTTAACACCGTCCTTTGTTTCTTCTTAAGATGAGAGTGAAACTGTCCAGAAACAGAAAAAAAGTCACGCAGCCTTCTGGTTCCTCTGTGAAATGTCAGTGTGTAAAAACTCCAGCTTGTTGCTGTGTGTGTCCTGCTCTCTGTGTTTTAAAAAGCTCCATTACTGTATCCCTGGCTGAGACATGAGTCTGTCTTTTAGAGGAGGGGTGATAGGCACAGCAGCAAAGGAGGGAGGGCTCAGTGCGTTGGCATTTTGCTTTAATGACTGCAGGAGTCTGCTCCCGCTGCTGCCTGTAATTGCTTTTTAATTGGCAATTTGGATTCATGGCTCCATCTGAGAGGCGTAAACGAGCGCTCTACAATGCGCGGGGTCTCCCACCCTTGCTGGGGGGGCTGGTGGGGTGTGGGGGGTTACAGGGGCCTGGCTCACACAGAGGAAGATGGCTGTTAATGGATAGTCTTTGAGGAAAAGTGCTTTTATTGGTGCTCTGTGTGCTGTGTTTGTAGCATGCTGCTCGTGAATGGTGTGTTTGAGAATAGAAAGGGCTTTTTTGGCGGGGTAAAAGGTCAAAATGGAACGGCTGGTTGCATTTGTAGGTGTCTGAGTGATGAAGGTGGCTCTCTAATGGGGCTGGGGGGCGCTGTCATTGTGTTGTGTGAGCTGCTGTAGGGTAGTGACCTGCTAACACCTTCACCTTTTACATGTTTTTTCACGTGACACCACACACGCAGGAGAGCAGAACCCAGGTACAAAAAATGTGCACAAACAGTATCTAAATAAACATTCAGGTTTCACCTTCATAGTCTCATCGGTAAAAGGGACTCAGTATCATTGTTAATTGATAAAACCAAAGTAATGCCATCATTCCTTGTTTATTTTTTTACAGGCATCTTTCCTTGATTCTCTTATGAAGCGATTTCTGTGAAATTTGTTAGGATGGAACAGTTGATTCAATTTCTCTGGTAATCTGTGTCTGGCACCAGCACCAATTGACAGTTATTGAGTCATTGCTGTGATTATGAAACCATGCCCCGTCACAAACAAACTGTGTGTGACGCAGGACACTGGACACAAGTTCAACCATCATTTGATTCATTTTGATAACTGCTCATTGGAAAATACTGAAAAGCCAGTGTTTCATGCTAAAAATAGATTATTGGAACAGTGTTTACACACACAGGGCAAATTCAAATTACTCTAACCAAAATTATTTTATTGATGGAGATTTATTTGATTTTTAACCTGTGCAGTAATGCTTGGTCTAACTTTAGTGCAAGAACATTTACTTTTTACTTTCAAATAAGAAACAGCTTGAGTGGCTGAGACATAGTGCATATAATCCTGTCCAAAGTGAAAATAAATTAAAGGAAAACTTGTTTTTTGTGGAGAGACACAGAAATAGCTGCACTTTTTAGAGTAAACATGTAAATTCAAACAGGTCTCACATGGCCCCGGATCACACAATCAGCTGAGATAGAGGAGGTGCAGCTGAGGACAGTTACTGTGGTCTGTTGGCTGCTCTCACACGCTGTATGACACGTTACAGCGCCCAAAACCAAGTGCTTTTAGGATGTGGTTTATCAGAACAGAGGCGACTAATCACACAAAGCACAACACAGTGTTGTAGTTTAGTCTGCAAACCTTCAAGTTGAGTCTTTAGTCATTTCAGAAAAAAAAAGTTTAGAGTCTGAAGGGAGTTTCCATCACCAGGCATTCTGACAGGAACAGGAAAGCATGTGAGCATGTGTCAGCCCTCGCTAACAATCAAACAGTTTTTATTAGTAAATAAGTCCAAAACAATCTCTGCATTTTTCCAAGTCTGGATACAGTCAATGCTCAAGTCCATGTGCAGAACAATCAAGGTCATCTCTGCTCAAACCCAGGCCTCATCACAAAGCATCAGTGCCATTAGTTCAACTGTGATGACAGCTTTTCTGAAGCCCTCACACGTCACTTGGTCAGCAAAGCTGTCATTAGTGTGATTACACCAATTGATCATCTGACAGGGTGTGAAGAAAAGTCAGTGCCCACAGGTTTTATTTTTCAGGCGGTAACACGTACCTGCAGCAGGACTGTTCTTTGACGCTCTGGAGGGCTGAGATGGCGGGAAAAAGGTGGTGTACCTTAAACACACCTGGATGTGTGATTCTCTGTCAGGTGTTGGCTCTCTTCCTTGCTGCAAGTATCACAAAGGCTTTTACTAACCCTCCCAGGCAGCCACTGATCAGCTTTCTGTCATACTGGACAACATGGCAGATAAAGAAGGACAGAGAGAGCAAAGGGCAAACAGAGAGCCCGGCGTCTTGTGGCTCCCAAGCCACAATCTGATATTGACTTCTTCTGACATATATGAACCTCTTTTCCAGTTGGCTGCTGATTGGAAGGGAACGTCCACCTTCTCTCTGTGCTCGTAAAGCTCTGAAAGGATGGAAGAGGACTGTGGGGGTGTTACAGGGACAGGAGCACAGGGCCTTAGTGTTCAGTGGAGCGCAACAAACAACAGCCAGCAAACAGTAAAATCAAACCACTGGAAGGTGGGGGTGCCGTGGGGGAACAAAGGGGGTGTGGGGAGTCTAAACATTAGAGGCATTTAAGATTGGATGTTAGCGCATCAGTGTCAGCCTGGGTCAGTGGCTGCAGAACGAGGAGGGGAGGTAATGGCTCACCAAATTGGATTTATGTTATCTGAGGCATTGTGCGAGAGGGGACAGTTCTGCTGGAGGGTCTCTCTATAGTCCCAGGGAGCCCAGAGGTTAATTTAGTGGGGCAAGAACTGCTTTTTCCTCTTGCACTTTACTTTATGTCTTCATCTCTATAAATCCTTTCTCTCCTCTTTCCATTTGTTTTAGTTGTTCCCTTGCCAATGTTAACTTGAAGTCTCGTTTTGCAGAAGATGAGATAAATATTGCGGCATACCTGTGAAAAATCTGCCTCGACTGCAGATCCCTCAAACAATTTCCTCATACAACTTAGAAGGGAAGTTTCTCTGTTCTACGATTGCATTTGTAGGCAAAGGGAAACCAAAGCTTAAGAAAAATGCACTCCCACTCCCTCAGCAGGGTGTCTTTGTAGCTTTGAAATGGTGTGTGTGTGTGTCTGCGGAGTGTGTTTGTGTGTTAGTTGTGGGATTGGATAAGTGAGACCAGGCTTGCTGCCAAAGGGAGAGAGTGAGGTGAAAGAGAAGAGGGAAGAAAGAGAAACAGAGACAGAGGGATGTTGCTTGTTGGGCTTTGTTGTCTTCCCTGTAGATGTAAAAGTGTGCTAGTTGCGAGCAGGCATACACACACTCGTTGCTGGGATCAAAGTCATCGTCTCTGTAGAAGCCCTGCTGTTGTACATCCAGCTCTACCTCATCCTCATCGATCTTAAGGATGACACCTCTTGTTTACAATTAGAGAAAAACAGTCAGGCTGTTTTCACCGCTCTCTGCCTGCCTTTTTTTCCTATTTTACCATAAACTCCCCAGAGAGAAATGTCGATCCGTGTATTTTTACAGGGAGGTGCTTTATGTGAGACAGTGGATAAAAGTGCCTGAGGTAGGAAGGGAGGCTGCTGCAGCATCAACAGGCCTATTCTTTCTTTTTCTTCCCCTCGTCTCGCAGCTCAAAGACGGGCTCCACGAGCACTGACAACCATGACGGTCACAGGCCCTCACCAACAATGACTAAGATTCTCCCTCTCTGTCTCTTTTCCAGGCTGACTCGGGGCCTCGTGGGGCCAGCAGGGAACGTCTAGGGGGAGAGGGGGCCCTCCCCCAGGAGAAGGGTGGCCCCTCTGTCCCTGCTCATCTCCTGGGAAACCCCTATGCCTTTGGTCTCACCCCCGGCGCTGTCATGCAGGATTCACGTTTTCAGCCCTTAAAGTGAGTCACACACAGCTCAGAGTGTTTTCCTGGATGTGCAGAGTAAAAATATTTTCACTGAAGCTTAACCGATGCATCATTGGTAGATATTATGGAGCCTGCTTTATCCATCACAAATAAATCTCTGTGTATCAACATGATTTTGGACATTTACCACTTTATGAACCTTTTAAGCAGAAAATATACAGTAAACTAGAAAAGTACTCAGAGAGCGCAGTCCTCCACCAAGCATATTGTGATTGTTACCAACACTGTAGTCCTACTTTAATGTTATACTCCCTTTCAGCAGACTGTCTGCTACAATTTGGTGTTAGCTGCAGGATTGTACCATAATTTGTTACCTGACAGTTTTGAAAATTATGATAACCCAGTACATATTTCATATTCCTGATCTTAGTATCCAGAATATTGTCAGGATCTGGATCGTACTTTTGCATCCGTCAGAAATTATGATGACCTTGTCTTATATTATTTTGCAAAGCAATCCAACCATTTATCAGGGAGTTATATACACATATGGTGAAAACAGAGCTATCTATGATCTATCGATGATAAAGAATCCTTTGAAAAAGTCCTGGATCCAGACGGTGATCCGGATCACCACAAAAATTTAATCACTACTTTCTTATCCCATTTTGAACATATCCTGAAAATTTCATCAAGATCCCTTCATTACTTTTTGAGTTATGCTGTTCACAGACAAACTCTTCCAAAAACATAACCTCCTTGGCGGTGGTAATAATTATTTGTGGAGTGATCCCTGATGTAAAGGGCAAATCTGTAGGTTTTAATACTTTGTGACCTGCATGGAGTATGTGCTGCAGAAAACCACACCTGATCAGATGATGTTGCATTGAAATCAGGCTGAGTAATAATATTAAATGATCTCAAAGATGGTCCTTCAGTGAGAAAACACCTTTCACAGTCCACATTAAACAAAGTCTCTTTTCATCACAGAAAACTTTTCATTTCATCTGCTGCAGCTAAAGTATGGCTTGTAAACATATATCGATGTCAGCCTTTAAAATCCCTTATCAGTTTTGCTCCAGTCTCCCTGTGCTTGGATATAAGTGAGCAATCTATAATTCATGGCTTTACAAAACTCACTAGAACAAGCAGCTGCTGCAAACATTTGTTTTGTTATCTTTGGTGCTGAGGATAATGAGAATTTATAGCTTGTTAGAGCAAATGGGTTGATCTGCACAAGTTTATAAAGTGCGCAAAACTGGAAACAGCAGCAAGCTAACCGTTTCTCTGTTGATGTCTCACCTTCAGTTTGCCCAGACAGTTGCCTAACGCAGTGCCCCCTGGTCCTGTACCAGAAGAGTACCTCCGGGGTTTCAGGCCCTACGCCACGACCGAGGATGCCCTCCGCATGCCCTCTTTGCCCCTGGGCCTGGACCCTGCCACTGCAGCGGCTGCAGCTGCTTACTACCACCCCAGCTACCTGCCCCACCCCTCCTTCACGCCATACAGGTCAGTGTCTGCGTTGGATTATTTTGTTGACTGGACCTCGACTTTATCTGAGAGCAAACTGTGCAAACTGTATGACTAAGCAAAGGGTTTGCATTGTTTACTCAGCACTAAAGACATCAGTGTATAGCTGACCTAGAATTCATGCTCCCAGAGGTAAATCATTTTGTTGATGTTCTTCATTTCTTTATTAACTGGACTGGAGACTTTATCGTGCTATAGGGAGATATGATTAGACTGTTAGGTTAAAGAAAAAACTTCAGGTAAAGAGGAGACAAAGTAATACAAGCATTAAGCAAAGTCACAGTGTCAGCTTGTGAAGCATGAAGGTCTGCTAAAGGTCATCGAGTATCACTTAAAACAATCACTTTCTCACCCCGCGCTCCGACACTTAGTCATACT
This sequence comes from Halichoeres trimaculatus, assembly GCF_033239565.1. Taxonomy (NCBI): domain Eukaryota; kingdom Metazoa; phylum Chordata; class Actinopteri; order Labriformes; family Labridae; genus Halichoeres; species Halichoeres trimaculatus. The sequence goes on from NW_027437181.1 coordinate 29,570,971, forward strand.
GCCCTGAAGCTCAAATGAAAGCCTCCTTCACTGCATCATCTGACATGATGCCGCACAGAAGCCTCTGTGAGAAACTCCTGGTCAGCTGTGTCAAAATGCTTTTAAGAGATTGATTTAAAAATAGATTAACATCACTTTTTCTGCCAAAGGTTGCACTTGTGTCATAAACAACCTTCAGAGTTGCGGTAATGATGCTTCAGTGTTTGCTGAATTTGCATCAGACAGAAACAATTCTCTTTTGAGAGTTTTCCAAAAACACAAACCTCCCCATACAAAAACTCATTGTCTTTGTATTTACTCAGACTGTCTTTGACATATGGATAAAATATGAAGCTAAAAGAATCAGGCACGGCTGGGTTAGCACTTAACTCGAAATATCTGGAGCTTGTTCGTGCATGCTTTTTCAGTAATCACCATAAAAGCATCACTGAAGTTTTTGTACATCTGGAATGAGACACAGCCTGCTCACCACTGCGGCTTTGTTGAAGTGTTTTTAAGAAGGACGTTTAGGTTTTGTGTCAGGTTTTGATGTTTCTTAAAGTGACAGCCCAGTGATCACACAGAGGAAACACAAGCAGTAGAAAAAATCTAAGAGCAGAATTTGTTAAACAATCCATAAATAATTAAATATATACTCTGTAGGATCATGTGGTCTCTGTGTGTGTGTGTGTGTGTGTGTGTGTGCTGAGATGGATCCTGCTAGCTTTGGGCGATCACACAGGCTGCATGCTCCAGTCTGTCAACCCAGCAAGATCAGAGAACTGCAGCACCCATCACACACTGCGCTGTAATGGATTTAATGAGGGGATGAGCAGTGGATGTCACACACACACACACATGAGATATATATACACAACACACACAGAAGTGCACAGCACGCTCTCTTGCTAGCTGCTGGGCGGTGATTGAGGTTAGCTGACAGACCCTGCTGCGTCCCTGAAAGATGGAGGACTCTGCGATGTCCCGCGCAGGTTAATGAAAGTGAAAGCTGCACTGTCACACAGGGAGACAGACTCTCTGTCATCCTCCCTGCTCTTATTTTTTTGTCTTATTGCTGTCCTCTTCTTCCAGGATGGACGACCCGTTCTGCCTCTCTGCTTTGAGGTCACCTTTCTACTCTCTACCAGCAGGGGGAGCTTTACCCCCCATTCACCCCTCTGCTGTTCACATGCACCTACCAGGGGTCCGCTATCCTGGAGACTTCACACACCCTTCACTGTCGGCCCTGCAGTCTGAGAGGTAAAGCCCTTCAGTGTGTGAACGTACACAGACAAAAGGAACAGCACAGAGACATCAGTGTGCTGTGATGATGGGTTATCATCTTTCCTCAGCCTCTCCTTCTTCCTCCACTCTTTTTTTCAGGCTTCAGCTGGAGGATGAGCTGCGGCAGAGGGAGAGGGAGCGCGAAAGGGAGCGGGAAAAGGAGCGAGAACGCGAGGTGGAGAGGGAAAAGGAGCGGGAGAGGGAACGGGAGCGGGAGAGGGAGCGTGAGAAGGAGCTGGAGAGGGAGAGAGAGCGCGACCGAGAAAGAGAGCGTGAGCGAGAACGGGAGAAGGAGAGGGAGAGGGAGAAGGAGCTGGAGAGACAGAAGGAGAGAGCGCTGAGGGAGAAGGAGCTGCAGGCATCCAAGGCCATGGAGAGCCACTATCTGGCTGAGCTCCACGCCATGAGGGGGCAGGACGACCGCACCAAGCCTGAGAGACTCACCCCAAACCGGGCTGGTATGTGGCCGCGCTGCTCCTGGAGCTGAGCTACAGCTGTGCTGTTTGTCAACACGTGCCCCTGTCAACACTCTGCATCTGTTAGAATGGAAACAAATGGCAGATTTATAGATGATGTTATGGAGAGGCTTTTTTTTTTAGCGTTCTCTGTATTTTATGACCTTTAAAGACATATTTTGGGGTTTCAGAGTTTTGGCTCAATATATATTAATATTTACCTCCGCCAAGGAGGTTATGTTTTTGGGAGAGTTTGTTTGTCTGTGAGCAACATAACTCAAAAAGTAAGAAACTATTATTGATGATATTTTCAGAAAGTGTTCAAAACGGGATAAGAAAAAAGTGATTAAATTTTGGAGGTGATCCGGATCACCGTCTGGATACAGCATTTTTTTAAAGGATTCTTACATAAGATAAGATAGCTTTGCAAAGTAACACAAGACAAGGTCAGGGTAATTTCTGACAGATGTAAAAGTACGATCCAGATCCTGGCACTATTCTAGATACTAAGATCTGAAATATGAAATATGTACTGGGTAGTCATAATTTTCAACATTGTTAGGTAACAAATTATCGCACAAACCTGCAACTAACACCAAATTGTAGCAGACAGTCTGCCGAAAGGAAGTATAACATTCAAGTAGGACTACAGTGTTGCATTACAATCAAAATATGCTTGGTGGAGGTCTGCGCTCTCTGAGTGCTTTTCTAGTTTTCACCAGTGCCTATTCCTGCCCCAGTCTAACACTTAGTTTGATGAATTAGTGACAAGAGAAAACATCAAATAATCTGCAAAGAAAATCATCAGTAAGTTGAAGCTCTGAAATCTAATTGAATTCTGTGTCCTCAGATAAAACCAAAGAGCTCGCCCCTCCTGCTCCCAAACCAGTTCCCCCTGGGCTCCACTCTTCAATGGTCCAACCTCATCATCCCGTCCCCGGTCTCATTTCAAGCCACGGCCACTACATGGGGCCCGGCTCTGTAGGGTCAGGGCTCTCAGCTGCACTGCTGGCTCAGAGGACCAATGAGGAGGAAAGGTGGTTGGCCCGGCAACGAAAGCTGCGTCAGGAGAAAGAGGATCGTCAGTACCAGGTGTCTGAATTCCGCCAGCAGGTTCTGGAGCAGCACCTTGACCTGGGCCGGCCAGCTGACTCAGCAGATCACAGGACAGACTCTCACAGGTAAGGCAGCAGGGGTTCAGAACCACCTAGATTTCTGACTGAAAGCCCTGGCAGTATTTATTTCCACATGAGCAGGAATATGCATTTTTCTGTTGTTATCTGAAACAATCAAGCAGCACTGGGGTCTCTTTCACGCAAAAATGAGTGTGTGTTCTCTGTGCAAACACTATTTTTGGGGTGTTTGGCTGCCTCTGTTAGCCCAACAGGGACAGTTGTGCCTGTGTTTTGAAGCCTCGGAAGCTGGCAGGCTTTAGAAGTTTGTTTTCAGGCAGGACTGGAAAAAAGATAAACCCTGTCAGAAGCGTCACGTCGACTCTATTTCTGTCCAAGCCTCCTTCCAGGCCTGACATGTGGGCAAACAGGCAGCTATGTTTAGGTTTGTTGCAGGGTGTAGAGAGGGTCCTGATGACTGCTGTTTCATGAGTAGTTCACAGGGGTTTCAAACAGGCAGCGAGTTGGACAGCTAAGATACACAAAGGCTAATTCTCAGCTAATCCTCTCAACCTTGCACAGCATAAGCTCCCTGCTTACCCTCCTTTGTTACTGTGCCTGTGTTTGTGTTTGTGTTGTTGTGTTTAAATCCAAAGTGAGGTTGTGGTTAATGCTGAACTGGTAGGACGGGAGAGATACACACTCACGTCTGCTGCTATCAGTAACCCTACGGTGTAATCGCCCAATCACAGCTCGCAGGCTGCAGATTGAAGATAACACACACATTTACTCACCAACACACAGTAATGCAAACGCAAACAGGAAGGCTTTGATCATTAGACTGGTCATGCAGTGTTTCCTCCTGCCAGGCTGGATTTGGAAAGAAGCTTGAGACAGTGTCCATCAGCCATCTGCCTTTCTTCCCTCCTTACTGTAACATTTTCACCGCTGTCATTCATGTCTCTATTTTTAATTCATTCACTTTCTCATATTAATAAAGATGATATGAGAAATCCATCTTTCTCATTCCCTTCTCCATGTCAGTCATCCTCCTCTCTACCTGCCTGTCTGTCAGGAGTACAGTTTCCTGGCTCCTTCTTTAGTAAAAGCTCTGTGAGCTTCCTCCCTTCATCTGTGTGTGTTTGTGTCTGTGTGCATGTGTGTATTCCTGTGCATGCCACAAGGACCCGACAGATCAAAAACACGCCTGCATATCTGGAGGACATTGTGTGCCTTGGCCACATCCTCACTCTGCTCTGGGCTACTCTGTCTGGGCTTGATAAAACTGCCTTACACTCACACACACACACATACACACACACACAATGACAGGGATGAAGGGAAATGGGCAAGGTGTACGAGCACTGTGGTGTTTCTCTGTACTTCACAGGTAAAAGAAAACATCTGTGGATTTCAGAGGTACTGTGGTGAATTTCCAACGGTTAAAACTGACCCTGCTCCTTTGTATCTGTACAGATCCGTACCAAATCACCATGAACCAGGAAGCCGGGACCTTCACCCTCATCTAGGTGCCCCTCCTCCCCTCATTTCCCCAAAGCCTCCCCAGCCTCTACGGGACCACCACCCTCCTCCTCCCACCACCCTGTGGAACCCTGCATCGCTAATAGAAACAACCTCAGAGTCCAGACGTAACCACGAGCCCTCAGGGATGGGACACTACGAGCTCAGCAGGCTGCCTCCGGGGCCCTCCAAGTACGAGGACGGGCCACGGAGGAGAGATGGGGGAGCCATGGAGAAGTATGCTCCTCTGAGAGGTCCTCCGGGCCTGCCTGAGCCCAGCACGTTCCTCGCTGATCTGGAGAAATCCACTCAGAGCTTCTTCAGCCAGCAGAGGGCATCGCTGTCCCTGACGAGTCAGTATGATCTGGAGGGGGCTGTTAAACGAGGAGATGCTGGATTTAAGAGCCTGCAGGGACACCCAGGACACAGCAGACATGGACAGGGATTAGGACTGGTCGCTGGGTCTGGGATTGGACAGGTACCCACTCTGGGGATGGGTCCAGAAACAACTCTGATCTATGACGAGTTCCTGCAGCAGCACAGACGGCCGGTCAGCAAGCTGGACCTGGAGGAGAGACGGAGAAGGGAGGCCAGGGAGAAAGGTACACACCGTGTGCACACTGCTGCACTGCACCTGATAACACACAGTCTTCCCTCATGTGGAAAGTCTCCCAGAATCATGCACAGCTAGTTGAGTCAGATGTGATTGTTTAGTGCAAAACTTTTACACTCTGTTTCTCCTTTCTATTTTTTAACTGAGGTTCTTTTTGGGAACTAATATTTAACAGGAAATGTGGAGGGAAAACTTACAGATAAGATCTGAGAATTGGGCTTTTAAACAGGTCGTTGTATTAAAGACTGTACCTCTGTGTACAGGGTGAAGTGCAGCTTGGATAAATGCTTTCATTCTGATTAGAAATAACATTTAATCACTCTGTCCATTTTTCTGTAGATGTTGAGGCCTCTGTGCAATGACAGCTTAAAAAAACAACAACATGCATTTAGCCGACAAAGAGTCTCGTTCAGGTTTTCTCTGCTGATGATTTGAGTGATAACTGTGTGTTGGCAGCTCTCACTTCTCTGATTTAACAGTCATACTTTATCAGAGGACTTGAAAGTGGAGCGTCATTAGCGACCTGTTTGTTTGCTGCAGGTTACTACTATGAGCTGGATGACTCATATGATGAGAGTGATGAGGAGGAGGTGAGAGCCCATCTCAGGAGAGTAGCAGAGCAGCCGCCACTCAAGCTGGATGACTCCACAGAGGTAACTCACCTGCTCACACATATGCTACCTTTCATGGAGACTCATGTAAGAGGTCCGGAAACCAGAAAAGAAATCCTCCACTGAGGTTTTTTTTTAATCTCATCTCGGCACAGAAACTGGACTTCCTGGGAGTGTTTGGCCTCACCACTGTGGGCCGGCGAGATGAGCTGGTGCATCAGAAGAGAAGGAAGAGGAGGAGAATGCTCAGGGAGCGAAGCCCCTCGCCGCCTGCCTCGCAATCTAAACGCACCCCACCTCCTCCTCCACACCTCAGCACGCGCTTCACCCCGGAGGAGATGGACCGAGCCCCAGAACTGGAGGACAAGAAGCGCTTTCTTACCATGTTCAGACTGTCCCACGTCACTGTGCAGCAGAGGAAAGGTAAGAATGCTTTAAACAGGTACACCGATGAAAGGAAGTGGGTGACTGCTCCATCACACACTTTTAATTTACCTTAGCAGCATATCCGCTGCAGGAACTCTCCTCCTGGGACTGGGGACTTTTAAAGGTACTCAGTGTGATTCCACTGGTAACAGGGTCTTAATGAAGTCCCTGGAAATTTCTTGTACCCATAAAATGTTCCCTGCTCTGTGGATAGGGATAGCACTTTTCATAGTACAGGGAGTTTGGGGTAGATGTTTAAAACTTTCTGACTGGTAGAATACAGGCCTCACTTGTTTCACACTACAATTAATTTGTGTACTCTTCATGGGCGTTCAGACCTCTGTAGAAACGCGGTCAACCAAAAGAGCCTTTAAATCCCTTCAAAAAGAACTCCTGAGAATAAAAGTCCCAAATACCAAAGTCATGTTCGCTCTACTTTGAGAAACCTGGTGATTGTTTACTGACTGTTGTTTAAATATGTTGAAGTAATTAATCCTGAAAGACTTAATCGTGCACAACAATCCCTCTTAGCTATTCTTAATTAAATGAACCATGGCCGTCATTAGAGTAAAATCCCCGAGACAGTCTTTCAGTGCCTTCAGCGGTAAAATTTGGTAACTAAAAGAAGGTAATTTTTTTTATTATCCCAAGGCTTCAGGGAGCTATCTATAAACCTCAGCGTCACAGTGACCTGGTGCCCTTTACACGACACAGAAACATCCTCATCCATTACTCATATCATGTCTTTGCATTTCATTTGAGCAGAGTGAAAAAGGAGACTGACTGCACGCTCGTTTAGCTTTTGGAGGGTTGTAGTCATCCTCAGTTGGCTCTAGATCCTGCTGACACTTCACTTCGGCTGAGCCCTGCCTGCTTTAAATGTGCCGTCTGCTCATTAACATGTTGACTCAAGCCTGTAAGGCAATCATACAGAGGTCAAACAATGAACATGGCTCCCCTAAACCTCTCTATTATATGCAGCATACATTATACAGTGTATGCATAATGTAAAGCTTTACAGCGCCCTGGTTAGCAGAGCAGACTACTGTCAAGGTTCAGTCCCTAGACAATTACACACACATGTACACACACACACTCACACTCACTCACTCACTCATACTGACGAGGAATTGGGAGTGGCAGCAGCGGGCTTACAGTGATCCTCGTCTAATCCTCTTGATTTACTGTTTGCTGCCTACAGATGGCAGCGCACAGCCTCCCACACTCCACCTCCTTACACACACACACAGACTCTCACACACACACACACCACTGAGGAGAAATAGGTGCTTGTGAAATAGTGACTAACTGCATACAGCGAGTCTAATGGGACAAAGATTTACTTGTCATGTTTTTTCTCTCTGTCTCAGATAATGAAAGGGTGGTGGAGCTGCTTCAGGCCATTAAAGAAAAGAGTGTAACCTTGGATACCATCAGGCATGCCCCTCATCCGCTGTGTAAGAGCCCTCCAGCACCGCTCTCTGGTGAGACTAATGAACAATAACTTGCGCTCTGTAGTATCAGGTTAGAGTTGTGTTTTTTTATTCGTACGGTAAGGTGAATCTGATCAGGAAATGCATCCACACTTTCGTGCCGTGGTGCTCCATCTGTAGTGATGTTGGTCTTGACCTCTTCAGGACTAACACATGTTCATATGATTACAGATTCAACATTAGCCCCGCCTCCCTCTGAATCAGAAGACTACCACAGTGTCAGACCACATAGCCCCCCCTCGCAGTGCCCAGCATCCCCCAATGGCCATCCAAAACCCCTCGGGGAGACATTAAGACCAAAGGAACCCCCCTCTCCAGCTGTCTACCCAGACAAGGCCCGGGGGCCCGGTGAGGGGCCGATCCCTAAGAGGAGCTCCAGCCTGCTGAACAGCTTGCGGCCTCCGCTCCCCCTGCAGGCGAAAGAAGGTCTTCACAGCGTCAATGGACGCACCAAACCCTGGGATAGCTTCACTCCAGAGGAATTTGCTCAGCAGTTTCATGAATCTGTGCTTCAGTCCACTCAGAAGGCTCTGCAGAAACACAAAGGTAAAGCTGCGCCAGCTGCAGGGACAAAGATTTATGGTAGAATATATATAAAAATAATTTCCACTGTTATTTTCATCTTACTATTAGTATATCGGTCTTGTTGTTTTCAAATGAAGGAATAAATTAAAAAGTTTGGTCAGAAAACATTAAGAAACCGTAAAGGTGATATATAGTTTTATTCTTGGTAAATAGAAAAAACACCAGTTCAAAATATTGAAGCCTCTTGAAGATATATTCATGTAATTTTTGTGAAATGTCTAGAACTGAAAGCATTGCTAAACATTATTAGCAATGCTTTCAGTTCTGAGAATTATGTGATTTTTTTTTTGTTTGTTTAAAAAAAAAAAGGTCCCTGCTGTAAATGTAACTGTTTGGATGTTTGCTGTGGTTTTATTGTGGCTAAAAGACAATCTGTGGGTTTTGTGTGTTTGTCTGATACAATAATGAATCGTTTGTTTATTGAAAACAACCTGCAGATTACCCATGCTTCCAGCTAATCATCATTTAAGCCCCAGATTAACTGACTCATCCTCTCCTCCTCCTTCAGGTGGAGCCTCAGGGATGTCAGAGTCGTCTCACCTCCAGGAGTCGTCGGTTCACTACAACATTCCAGAGCTTCAGAGCGCCCCCAGCAGACCGCCACAGCCTCATTCACAGTCCCACACAAACACACACCCATTTCCACATCCGCTCTCACACTCCCACCCTCAGTCCAACGGGCAGCACTTCTCCATACCACACCACCGGGAGGCCTCAGGGACGAGGGAGGACCTGTCTGGTCCAGATGACTCTGAGGAGGAGGAGGATGATGAGGAAGAGGAGGCTCCTGCTTCAAAGTGGCGGGGGATTGAATCTATATTTGAAGCATATCAGGAATACGTTGAAGGTGAGTTGGTTTTATTTTCTTTGGTCTATTAAAATTGATTCAACAGACGGCTTAGAATAAAAATCCATGAATGCAGACATATGTGTACCACACCAGTCAGGGCATCAATCATCGAGCCAAGAAGCTTTCACATGCCATGATGCAGTTTGGTTAATAATGTGCTGAAATGTTCTGTAAGTAGTGGACAGGTGCATTGTGTTCTGTGGTTGTGTTAATACGATCAGTAGTTGTAGCATTTTCTTTCCACTAGAGAGCAGTGTTTCCCTCTGTGAGACATAATTCATTCATACATAGGAAATGTTTCTTTTAGTTGGTTACCAAAAATCAGTTTAACATTTCACCGGCATATTGTAGTGCCTCCTTAAGTGATCACATCTGTTGTTTACTCTTGCTCTGATATAGTTTTCAGTTTTAAACTTTTCTTGTAGTATGGATGTGGAGATTAAATAGATCCTGCAAAGATGCTCAATTCCCTTTTAAGTCTAAACTCTCTGGGTCTCTTTCACCATTTTAACCATTCTGATTTTGTTTTGTAGAGCAAAGTTTGGAGCGACATGTGCTGCAGAATCAGTGTCGAAGACTAGAAGCTCAGAACTACAACCTCAGTCTGACTGCTGAGCAGCTGTCTCACACTATGGGGGTAAGACACAAACACAATGCTACAGTTATTAATCTCTAACACTGTGAGTTATTTGAAGCTGCACTATATCCATAGAACAACTCATATGTTCAAGTCCTTCCTCTTTTATGGGTGTACATCACATGCACATATAGAGCATTGTTTAAAGAAGGTGTATTTTATTTACCCCTTTTTTGTGTAGCACTCGTCCTCAGTGTCAGTGATTTTTTGTTAACTTCATGTCCTCTGTCTCTCCTCTGGTCCTGTAGGAGCTGATGTCACAGAGACAAAAGCTGGCGGTGGAAAGGGAGAAGCTACAAGCAGAGCTGGAGCACTTCAGGAAGTGTTTGACGCTGCCACAGACACACTGGCCAAGAGGCAGCCATTACAAGGGCTACCCTCCCAGGTGACCCCGACACGCCCACCTTACGACCCCCAAGCCCACCCAGCGCCCCTTTCAGACTGACACCAGAGTTTATTTTTCACAGCCCGGTCCACATGGCTCCATGGAGGAGAACATGCCTGGCTAGATGGGATGAATGAGTGAATTAATGAATGAATGGAGTGAATGGACAGATGGATGATGCAGGACCGTACAGTGAAGGACCGGCAGTGCTGTGGCCAGCCAGGGACTGAACCACGAGCCACTAGTGTGTGCCAATGTAGCCAACCCTGACATCAGTGACAGCGTGGGACAGGAGCACCTGAAGATCAACATAAACACACAAAGAAACACACACGCACCTGCTTCTCACAGTATCTTCAGTCCCTGCCGCTTTGCTGTGCGCTCCCTGCATCCCTCACCACCACAGCTACACAGACAATCCTGCCAATGAGGGAGCAGCTGCCCCCACCCCCCCACCTCCCCAGGGCTGTTGTCAAAAGACTTGAACGCTCCAAAGGCTTCTGGCCAGTCGGGACTGAAATTTATCGCGGTGGCCACATGAGCTTTTTGAACTGGAAATGCACTTATGAATAAAAGCTGAAGAACTACCTGGTGGTACTGTGTTACAGCAGAGAACTGTTCAAAATTAGGGAAGAACTTAAAAAAATGCACATTTTTGGAAAGAATTAAGGAAATGTTTTATTTCGAAATAGAAATTTGAGAATAAGAATTTTAAAAGGTGCTTCAGCCTTGTATTGTAAATAATATGAAGACTTAAAAGAATTTTGTATGTTTTTATTACTTTAATCATTGTTCTTTTAAAAGAAAAAAGCCTGCCATTTTTATATGTTTATGCTTTTTGGGTTGGAAAAGAAAGCCTTGCTTTTAGTGTTTGTACTGCTGCTGGCCAGAACAGCTCATTGAGACATTTACCTGAGTGGGAGAGCAAACAGGACACACACTCCACCTTTTACTCTCCCCTGAACCATCCGCAGCCACCCCATACAGCATCTGAGCTCAGCTAAGATTACACAGAGGTCCTGAGACACAGCTTCTGCCCTGTCCTCCCCTCCAGCAGGGGAACGTGTCTGTTTGAATGTCATGTCAGAAACCCTGTTGGCATGAAGAGTTAGCTGGATATCACACAGAGAGCAGCTGACATCCACAGTGACGTGTTTTTTTGTATTGTTTCCTTTTTTTTAATTTGAAATACTTGATTCTTTTGTAAAGACATGAAGTCTCTTAAGCAGCCAGCTGAAGAATCTGTTTTTTGATGCTTTATCCTTCCACTGGACCTGCCACCTAAGTTTTGAAGACATTTTTTTTTAACATTGGACTCAAACAATATGACGGTTTGCATAATGTTATGCCTTACAAGATCAAGCCCTTATCAGCAGCCATGAGACACAGTGCCAAAATGAAAAGCTGTAGCATATTGGATTTTTAATTTGAAATAATGTTGCAAAAAGAAAGCCAAACATTCAAATCGCAATGGCCATCTTCCAATTCTGGACACCACCATTTGATTTTTAACCCCCTCGAGGACCATCATTATCCAAAGTTGCCAACATGTTTCAAATCACTGAGCAGATTCATAAAATCAGATGAAATGTTTCTGAAACCTGTTTACAATCTCCTCCTGCTCTTATACGCTGTAAGACATGCAGCTGGAGATCCCAAAAAGCAGCCTTTAAGGTTCATAAACCGCTGAAGTTAAACTGCGTAAGTGAAGATGGTTGGATAGTTGGTGATGAACTTGGAAACTGTGCAGAACATTCATCTGTAAAATCACTGAAGCACAACTCCCCCTGCATACAGTTTATCAATAAAGTGCCTCAAAGATTTGGGAGCATGTGAGTGAGTTGCAGTCTACCTGTTGGACTCGGTACTCTTAGCATCAGTGATCAGGGACTTTACATTTCAGAGTGTCTACTGTGCGTCTCACACCTTTTCAATTTGTGCATGTCACGAAACCACACAAAGCCCCTTTTACCCAAACGCATCACCAAGAATCAGTGTAAGCCAGTTCAGCAGGTGGATCCAGAGTGTAGTCGGTCATTTTCACAGAGCAGAAGAGTGCAGCCTGTCAGTCAATGAGGGGGTCCACGTGCTGAGGTAAGCTGCCAACAACCTGGGGAGGGAGGTGCAGTACAGCGAGCCCCCTCACCCAGCCGCCCTGTGTCTCTCCAGCCCGCGCACGCCGATGCAATAGCCCCATCACTCAGTGGAGGATGTCTAGATGCTGTGAAATCCTGTTTTTAAAATGTACTTGTTTGAATTCATTGTAATGTAATATATTCTTTGTTGAATGTAGTAATTAGGTATTTATGAATATATGGCTGTGATTTCAGACAAAAAAGAAAATAAAATATTTCAAAAATGTTCAATATCAACCTTTGTCTGTTTGTGGAACTTTTGCTCATTAAAGGGAATATTAAAAAAATAGTTCACAAAAGTAAATAGAGCCATGTGCCCCCATGTATTCCACATTGCTCTGTTAACTTGCAGACTTATACTCCTTACTGGCTGGAGTGAATTGTAGCTGTCAAGAGCGTTGGAGTTCTTCCAGATCATAACTCTAACAAAGGGGCATCATTCTTTTCATATTTTACCTAAAAAATAATGATATCAAGTTTTAAATTGTTAGGTAACGTGTAGGAGTTATCGTGCACTGAAAATCTTGGTCCAACAGTTACATGCTACCAGCAATCAGTAAACCTTGAGGACATTTTTTTTTTGCTTTTCCAAACTTTCTAGGTTGAATTTAGGGTCCAAAACATGAGGAGACATAATTCTTAGCTTGTCATGTTAAACTGAGAAGCCTGATTTTGTAACAATGGAGGCAACGGTGAAGGAGGCTTCACAAGTCCTGGCTGGGGAACTGAAGAGTTTCAGAGTGAAATTAATGAGGTAATTGAAGAATATTTGACAATCTCGTAAAGTTACTACAAATTAACAGAAAGGCAATGTGGAGCCTGAAAATGAGCAAAATGCCTCCTTTAAAAAAGTTTTTCAGGAAGTGCTTCTGTTCAAGATACTGGACGATACATACAATGATAAAATGGGAGATTATCCTTGTCCTGTTGACCTACAAGTAAAATTACATTACTCTGAGTAGTTTTTAGGGAGAGAAAATAATTCTGTCCACAAATATGATCACCTTTCATTAGTTTGAAGTTATGCTAACCTTAAAATTACTCAGAGTAGTCTTTTGAGTGTTTTTATAGCAGTAAAACTAAGAAAAACTAAATCAAGAAAGTTACCATTTTTACTTTGAGCTGTGCTAAAAATGTCACTCGTGAAAAAAAGACTGTTTTTCTTCCTGTAATTCAGCTTTTTACGAAGCTCAACTTCTATCTCAAAAATACACTGGGCATACTGTTATTATGTATCTTGGTACAGCAAGGTGGGACTACATTCTCCTTCAACACGATTTCACAGAAAAAACATTTCTTACACAAATACATTTATTTTGTCACTTCTTACAAACATTGTACAGATTTAAATATGAACACACGCCAAAAAGACCAAAAAAAGTAAAAGAGAAAACGCTGAGGCCTGAAAAAATAAAAGTGTCCCTAAAATGAACAACTTCTTGAAATAACAGAGCAAAACTGACATTGTTTAATTCAGACATCAGTGTGAACCTTGTGAATTCATCTCCTGTGCTAACAGTCTGTGAATAATGAAGAGCCTCATGAGTCAGTCAGCTTGGTCCAGGGTTTTAACCCCAGTGCTGGAGAACACCCACACCTGTAGATCTGGCTCTGAACGTCTACATCAGTAGTCTGTGAACTGTCCTTTACTTGAGCCTGGCTGCAGATTGGTCCGTAGTTTGAACATGCAGTTGAGAGAGTCGAGAAGAAACGATCGTATGGTGTTGATTTCCATCAGAGTGAGGTTGTCCAGCTACAGGGGAGGAAGAGGCACAGTGGGACAGGAGACACACACAGTTTTAGTCACAACTCTTGATATCTATATATAAAGATATCTTACCAGAAAAATGAACTTATCTTTTTAATCATGTGACAATGCTTGTTGGAGCTTAATATTTAAGTGCTTGCTATTATCCTAATTTCTTATCAGTTCAGCTAAAAGAAAAACACTACTTAGTATTTTGGCACTAAAATAAGAACAAGTTTTGAAATAATCAAAACAATTTTCTGCTCATTTTGTCAATGAAGTGATCATTGAAAGTAATCAATGTGAAAAAATGTTTCTAACTAACATTGAAGTACATTTCTAATTTTTGGAAACTAAAAAATCATCACCTTGGCATGAGCCTCCATCTGACTGATGAAGCTGTCGGCAGAGAGGCGGAGTTTGGCGATACGAGTGTCCCAGATGTCTTTAACCAGCGTGCGGATCTCATCGGCTTTTGGGATGTTATCAGAAGCACTGCAGGTACACACAGACAGTCATCAGGAAAAGAGACACATACTGTGAAGGACTATTTATACAAACTCTTTGACATTAATAAACATCATAAGCAGAGTAATCAATGGTTTGATATGACTCACTAGTTCAGAAGCAATTTGGTCAGCTCCATGTAGTATGGACTGGGAACGGGCGTAAAGGTCTCCTCTTTCCTCTCCAGATCTCGCATCTCCTCCAGTTTCTCTGCACAGGATTAACAGCAGGTATGTGAGATATGTGTCGACTGCTCAATTGCAAAACACAAGAATTAATGTCTCTCAGAGGAATAATCAAGGAGGAGTGATACTGACAAGTAAATAAAAGTATTTAAACTTTAAGCTGACAGCACATTACATTAAAGCTATAGTCAAGCAATGAATAAATCATACAAATAAATATTCTGTGCAGACAAAGTTTGATGTATTCTGCAAAAACAAACATCAAAAATCTACAGTGACGCTGCATAAAGATGAAGTTAAGTTATGTAAAATGTTGTGAGTCACATGCACAGGCTAAAGACGTATGTTGAGCTGAACTCGCCATATATCCTTTATGATGTACAGTGAAAAGTAAGTCTTACCAACATCCATCCACTCTGGGGGGACTATCCTACATTTCTGTCTCTGTTTGAGATTCAGGGCCAGCCACACAGGGACATCCACTGACAGTCCAGGGTTGAAGGGACCCAGATCACCCTAAGGGCGACAGTCAGACTTCACCCACAGAACCGCACACAAAGTTTTCTGACCAAGGTTAACACTACTGACCCACACCAGAAACTTAACAATGTTAGCGGGTCAGGCTAACATCGAAACAAATTTCAACACGAAAGATCAGATTTAAAGTCACTTACCCCGATTAAGTAGATCTTGTCGAGGCTGAAGTTTGGTATAATCTTCACAGTTTCTTTCTCGGCGAGGAACTCAACCTCAGAGGGATCCATACATGTCTGCATTGTGAATTATGTTTGTTTCTAAAACTTCACCTCCACATCCACAATGCTTGTCGTTCCCGCGCTGCAAGACACAAACTACTACGAATAACCCGGATGAGACGACGACGTCATCCACAGGAAGTGTCGTCCAGTTGGTGTTTCACTTGGTTCAAAATTATCATTTTGATATCTACGCGGGGACCGTCAACGCAGTACCAACTATTCAGAGCGTTTACACAATGAGGGTTCAACAATAGACTATAAATTCGAAAGACACCGAACATTTGTAATTACTTCCTTATCTTTCTGCGTTAGACAGAAAACGGAAGTAGGTCACGTGACAGAAACAACGATAATAGATAGATACCACCAGATGGCAGTGTTAGCCAACTTGGCTGATACGACACAACTACACTTTAAGGAGGAGTAAATGATTTCAGATAAAAATAAAAATAAATTTTTAACAAATGTCATTGAGAAACCAGTTTCAACCCGTTATAACTATTTTAGTTATTTACGTTGTATTTTTGACAGAACTACAGGTTTCTTACGGGGAAACTCATAGTTAGAAGCTGACCAACAGGCAGCTTTGCATTTAAGAAACTTAAAATTAAAACTTAAAAAAAAAAAAAAATCCATAGTCTACGGTATAGGCTATCCGGAGCAGTCGAATGCATGTTGAAAAAAAGAACAAAAAAAAGTGACAACAAAATAATAAGAAATCAGTCTAAATCCAATTCCATGTTCTGTATTTGAGGAAAATGCAATTAAATGTCTTCACAGTTTCTCTGACTCATCAGCTGTTGATGCTTTTCTGCATTTCTTATTTACTTCACTGTTGGCATACCCAATTCATTATTACTTGAAAATTTACTGCAAAATAAACTTTATGCTCTAGCATTCTGAATAATTGTGTGTGCCAAATGACCTATTACATCAATGTAGCTGTGACAGGATAGTTAAAAAATTTCATTATGTAATTTGTGAAAGATATACAGCAAAGATGGTTTCAAAGAAGGTCACAAAGATTTGGGTATTTTAAAAAGTTTAATTGTACATTCAGTTCATAAAATTTCAGTAAAAAATGTGGTGCCACACAATTATCAATTAGCTCTTACTGATTAAATTCTAATCTCAAGTACAAAGGTAGTTTTGCATCTTCACATGAAGCATATTAATGTTTACAACACTTTGTTAAATAGTAAGTTTTAAAGAGGTCATTTAAGTATAAATAAATACAATTTGCTAATTTCTGAAACTAAATTCACACATGCCTGAGATCTGATATATTTTGTTATTCCTCTAAACAAATCTCCCAAACCAGCAATCAAACAGCAAAATGTAGACGTTATTGAAAATGACATTCTGAAGTGCACCAGTGGCAATAACAAGAGACACATGCATCACAGAAATGTTTGTGTAAACACGAGTCATTGAAACGACTCTGGATTCAATCATCACATTGTTGTTGCTGGTGCATCTCCAGAGGTACTAAGGATGGCATTTTATGTAGTCTGATGGTACAAAACCATTAAGATTCTCATCTTATCTGCTTTATTTAAGGAGTGCTTTTATACTGAACAGCCCACAAAGGTACTCAGACTACAGTTCTGCATGTGAATTTTGTTTTGCTGTAAACTAGAAATTCAATAAAGAACATTTATTTATATCATATCTCAGTTTTACAATCATCACCTAAAGTGTTTTATAATTTAGAACTTGATCTCTGTATGGCTAATGGCTATAAAATTTAAGAGGAAAAAAATAGATCAAATATTCTAAAATCAAACGTTTTCACACAACTATCATTAAACACAAACCATTGCAGAAAATAGTTAAGTTGCATTCAAAAACGTAACTGCCTTTCATCAATTCAGCTTCACCTTTTGAAGGTGGACACATGACAACAGTGCACGAATGGTGCTCAATTGCCCTTTAAAGATTTTGGCCTTACAGGTCAATGCTCCACAAGACTCTGTCAGTACAAGGAGCCTTTTAATGGAATAAAGACTGACTTCAGCACTTTTGTACTCCTGTGCTACATGATAAGTAGCATCATGCATGCTGAAATGGCAGCAGTATTTATGAGTGTGTCTAAGGTACACCTGAATGAGGGCTTTAACACAGATCCAGGACAGACTTGTTGATCACAGGGTTGGTCCAGTCGTTCCTCAGGTCATCCAAGTGATTGTCAAAGTCAATCAAGTTCTCGTATGACCTGCCCTCCAACAGAGCAGATGTGATTTTTTGTGCTTCACTCCAATCCTCAAAACATTCACTGAAAACAAACAAAACAAAAGAGACTGTCAGTTCACATGGAAACCACACGCAATTCATGTACAGCTTTCTTAGTTTTGAATTTCCATACATTTCACACAAGTTGTTTAACAAATGGCTCCAAGTGAAAACCACTTACAAAGTCACTTCTCTGCATTTCCACTTGTTTTCATGATGATCATAGATAAGGACAATAGGCTCAAAACAGCTCATTGTCAATCTACTGTTGTCCACCTAAAGACAAAGAAGAAAGAAAATTGATGTAATATTAAACTTTAAGAACATTTGCCAGAAGAGTGCTTCTATTTCAGCTGTCCTATGCTTTATTGAATAGCAAAACTAAAAAGACTGAAAACATGGGAAGTAGAGAGTGGGAGAAGACATGCAGTAAATGGATGGGGCTTGAGGTCGAAAGAGTGGGCGCTGCAACAAGGACTAAAGCCTCTGGGGCACAGACTTACACCACTAAGCAGAAGATGCTCCAAATCCATATAATACTCACAAACTATTTTCAAATAGTTAGGAGGAGGCAGATGACTTTTCAGATGGTTCTTTTATTTTGAAAGGACTAACTTTTCTTATAACCTTCAAGCCTAAAAACAACAACACAAACTGAGCTAAATTGGATCCTGTATGTTCATTCTTACACACTACAGAACAAAATAGACCTGTTGCTCTTTTAGATATGAGTGTTCTCTTACTTCTACAGTGCTACTAAAATATAGTGGCTGACAGAAATGTCATGTGCCACTCTATGTACCGCTAGTTCACTGGCATGAGCCATTCCCTAGATGATTAATAGTAGACAGAATCCGTTTCACACAACAAAATAAAAACATCAGCATTGAGTTAATACTATGACCTGATGCTAACGCAGTAGCATTAGCCATCTCTTACAAAAATACAGCAGATGGCTCTGACTGGCTACTTTGGCTGGGCAAACAGTTGTTGGCAGACAAAAACTCATTGTTTACATTCGAAAAGATATATTATTTCTGTCAACCCAAACTTAAATATGGAAAAAGAAAATTTTATATACCATCAGCTGTATCTCTATGTTAATTATGCCATCGATAAAGACAAAAACTATGGATACGTTAACAACAGTTAATGTAAAAAGACCTCTTGTAATAATTTTTATAATTCATCATGGGGGTGGGGAAAAGTGGCACTGTAGCAATCTTCTTCCTCTTAAGAGATTATTTTATGTGCTGCATATCATTTAGAGAACCTGCAAGCCAGTGTAACATTAGCGCACTCCATGTACTCCAGCCTCTGTGTTCTGTCATTACCATAACAATTGCTGCTTCACTGAAGTTCTCAGAAATCCTGGCAGCAACCTTTTCTGCAAACTGGTTGGGTCTGCAAGGAAGAAAAACAAATTATAATGTGTAGTGCAGGACACTCTAGAAGAATTAGGTGTATGATTTTCATTTTTTCCCCTAAACATGGCAAATGTTTTTAATTGTTTGGATCTTCGTACCTTGAATCCTTTGTGCGTTCATTGGCCTGATAATATGCAGCAATGATATAGTTATTTTCTTTACACCAAGTGTCAATCTATAGTTGGAAAAGGAAGCACAGAAAGAGAAAATCATTTCAGAAATACAATTCAGGCGATTTGAGTTAGATGTAAAACTGAAAACTCTTATTTTAAAAGGTTTTTAAAGTATTTGATGCATCTGTTTTGTTGTGAAATGATTTGATTGTAAGTGCCAAGTGGAAAACACACAAACAAAATCACCCGTTGTTACACATCAACAGCAGCACAACCCACAGCTTATGGTGTATCCCAATAATAAACCCCCAAACTGCTCTAGACACTTTGTGAACTGTATTTTACAGGTCCTCTGTGCATAATTGCGTTTTGTACTAAATAGCGTTATTAACTGGTACTTACCAGTGTTAGAGCTACTTCTAGCATTGGTGCGAGAGCCAAAGTGCCATGAAACAGGGGCACACAGTCCACACATAGGACTGGTTCACTGTGGCTGTCTTTCTTCTTCTCCTTCGTCTTTTCCGCCACCAACAGTCCATTGACGGCGCTGTGTGGATACTTGGCAGCGTGTAGAACCATTTTACAGTAAGCTTGACTTGTCAGCTGAATAGGCATGGTTGCTAAAAATGTGCGGATCGGTAGTAAGGACAGATCCTGTGGAGTAGAGAGGCTACGGGATGAGAAGAGACCGTTAGCTAACTTGACATGTAGAGCCCGGAAAAAAGTAGATATCTATCTCAGCAGTCACCTCACTGCCAGAATGTGTTGCTGTCTCTATGCCTCCAAGCGCGATCATGTAAGCTCTGTAAGAAGCAAAAACCACAAACGTCGTCTTATAATGTATGAATTACCCACTACCACCAAATCTAGCCACACAGGCTAATCTCGCTTCCACCTTCCACTCGTCTTTTTTTGCAGCACCGGTGGTGCCGTAAAGAAGGTCAGAAATGCCGTAAAATCTGTTTCAGCACTGACCGAGTTTCCTCTTTCTTCTTTTTTTAAACAACTTTATTGCTTTCATTGTCATAATACATTCATGATACAATTTCTATCTTTATATGCCTCAAATACATCTGGCAGAGGTACTGCTGATGAAAATTGGTCTTTTGGCTATCTCAGGTGCATTACTTCTTGTCAATTAATGTGCATCCTTTTTTCAAATATATGAATGAATAAATGGAATAAAAAATACAGTGGGCCCAAAATACAAGTAATACGTTGCTCTTTTGGGCTTTGGGGCTTAAAACCAGTATAATATCATTGTTTAAGAATGTACGATCTTTAAATTTAGGAGACATTTCAGTTTAAAGCCCAGAAAAATAGAAATTAGTAACAGTTAACTTTTTATCACTCTCAAATGATGTTTAAAAATGGTCATATGAAATGTATTTGTGATTAACTTTTTAGAATATACGGACCAAATGGACGTTGTTTGGTCCAAACTTTCACAGAAAGCTATTGAAATAATAATAAAACTCGAGTACTGGATCACTTACGGGTCAATGACAGGTGTCTCTGAAACAGGGATTTCATGTTCATATTTCATGCCAGAAGGACTAGCAACAACACACCCTTTTTTTTTCTTTCATTTTAATCAGTGTTGCAGATAATTGTTTTTTTATTAAATCATACTCAGTTTAATTATAAATAAATAAATAAATAAATAGGGGACTACTTTCGATGTTCCGGAGAAATAACAGGTAGTTAAACTATCAGAATAAACTGTGAAAGCCCTTTTTAATTTGGAAAGAAAGAAAGAAAGAAAGAAAGAAAGAAAGAAAGAAAGAAAGAAAGAAAGAAAGAAAGAAAGAAACCCTATCCTCATTTCACCTCTGAACCATTTCTTTCACTTCCCTGTAACGTCACTTGCTTACGCATTTCCGCTCACATTCAGACTTCCTTGAGCCCTTTGGCAGACGAGAGCGAGGAAAAAACAGCAGGTAGTATCTTTATAGCATCTTTTCGACCTTAATAAATCTCTCACTATTGAACACTGCCAGATTGTAAAATCACCAAAGATTAGAATATGTATTAGAGAGGAAGTTTAAATTGCATTCTCATGTTGTTTAATAATTGTAAAGTGACTTTGTCGGAGCGAGGACGAGCTAACTTACCGGCTAGCTTCCGTTAGCCTTTAGCCTACTGTTTCTGGTGGAAGATTTGTGGCGTAGGTAGTGAAAATAGCTGCATTTTACGTAGAGATGATTCAAATGGGTGAAATTATTTATCAGAAAATAATAAACTCGCAAGGATTTCCCTCACGAACCGGGTTTATTGTAATAGTTTATCTCGGGCGCTTTGACCTTGTGTTTGCAGCTAACGCTAGCTCCGGCTGTAGCATTACTCTGACGCTAATGTGAACGCTGTGTGTTTAGTTTGGACTCACAGTGAGTAACAAGAATAAACACATGTCCTTACTGCTGCTCAAGCTTAGTGACGAAAATCAAACGCACCTGAAGGCATGAAATAAGTAATAAAACTGAAGTTTGCAAGGAACCCAGCTATTTTATACCTGCGACCACTGCGCTGTCTTTAAGTATCAAAACATATTACATTTCTGCTTGTCATGGTTGAATATATTTGAATCAATCAAAGAAAAAATAATAGGTTATGCAGGATGAATGTGATCCAGAATTGTAGGACAGTGTTTATCTGCTGACTTATTAGAATATGTGTTCACATAGTTGAGTCTTGTGTTTTAAATGTCTTTAATTTGACCTTTCTCACAGAATGCTGGCCACCAGAGCCCTTCGCCTTGTTGGTAAACGTGCCATTTCAACATCAGTCTGCGTACGCGGAGGACATGGTTAGTGCAACCTGGAATGACACAAAGTGTTATCTATTTTTAGCTGCAGCAATAAATGCTTTCCTATGTGTCCTATACACCCAGCACTTTCACTCTTTGAACTTTGATGCTGTTAATGTCAGTGACAGAGAGTGAAGAGGTGATTGTTTACAAGAGAAAAAAAACAACAGGGAACTTTCAAAAGTTAATAGAGGTGTGTCTATCATTGCACAGCTGCATTGTCTTTTAGAAAACCTCACCAACTTCCTCCACACCCCAACAACATAGGCAAGCAAACCTGCTTGCTGTAATCATCTCATCTTACCACTTCCTGATATTTCAGTACACTTTGGTTAAGAAAGATCATTATATAAATTACAACCACAAGCACAACATTTGACAAAAGTGCTTGAGCAAAGCTTTTTACCAATTTAAGATAATATGAAGTAATTCTAGGTTAACTCACTATTATTACGGATAATTAAGTTTTTTTGTTGTTGTTTTTTTTGTGTAAAAACATCCAAGTCTTATACTTTATGCTATTTACATGCAGAGTCAAGGGGTAGGAAGTAATGTACCCTGAAAGAACAGAGTAATTTTTCAAAAATTCCTCATCAGCAGATTCATGGGAAAGATATTTTGTTTAGATTTATCACTCAATGAATTGATTAGTAACTATCTTCTACCATAAAGTTGAAACCACAAAGGAATTTGACTTTTTGGACAGAAGAATCAGACATACTTTTAAACAACTACAGTATACATTCACATTTTGACATTATTATAAGATAAAGCTATGGTCCAAGGGTAACTTGTTCATCAAACAGTGAAATGCCAGTGGAGAAGTAGCTACATTAAATTTTATAGGAGCACAGTTGTGGGAACACCACGCTTATTTTTCTTCCAGTCTTTCACAGCATTGGCCTACTTTAAAATCCAACAAAGTCCTAGATTTAAGCTGAAATTTCAGAGGAATTATTTTGAATTGAAATGATCAAGACCTATCTGAAACATTCTGTTTTGATTTGTTTTTTTTACAGGTGTTGCCAAGGTGGAAGACTACACCCTCCCCGCCTACTTTGACAGGCGAGAGAACCCCCTCCCTGATATCTGCTATGTGCAGAACCTGAGTGCAGAGCAGAAGTCCCTGAAGGAGAAGGAGAAGGGCTCCTGGGCTGCCCTCTCTAACGAGGAGAAGATTGCATGTAGGTTTACACTGTACCTAGCATATTATAAATGATCTAATTTGAAATATATCAAGCCAACTAAATTGCTTTCAGCACTGTGTAAATGTAATTAGAAATGTATTAATGTCAATGTTTCCATAAAATGCAGCTTGTCTCATGCATTGTTTGTGTTTTCCATCTTCAGTGTACCGCATCAGCTTCAAACAGAGCTTTGCTGAGATGAACCAGGGATCAAAGGAGTGGAAGTCTGTTGTTGCAGGGATGTTCTTCTTAGTTGGCATGACTGGTCTGATTGTGCTCTGGCAGAGAAAGTTTGGTATGTCTTCAGAAAACAGCATTGGGAAATTTCCAGAACATATGATGCAGTGATTGAATGTTTCCCCAAAAATAATCAGTCATTGAGAAGAATGTTGCTTCCATCATTTTTGACAGAGTGCTTGATTGCATTCAAATAATGCAAGTTTGTTTACACATTGTTTTACAGTGTATGGACCAGTCCCACACACATTTGATGCTGAGTACAAAGAGAAGGAGCTGCAGAGGATGTTGGACATGAGGATCAACCCAGTGGAGGGCTTCTCTTCCCACTGGGACTACGAGAACAAGCAGTGGAAAAAGTAAATTTCAGACCCTGAGGACCATTTCACATACTTGAAAGAAAGGCAGACCAACTCAAAGAAACAAGAATACTTCTATTTCTGTATTTAACACTTGTCCACATTACCTCAGTCTGTGCGTTTTGGAAGACCACTTCCTCCTAAGGTCAATCGTGTATAATAGAAATAAGAATAAAAATTGCTAAACTTAAAAATAAACATCTTCTCTTTAATTGTGTTCCTTTTGTGACACGCACTTCTCAATGTGATAAACAGGGAGGAGAAGGACTAGATCTCATATTTTGGGAGGGAACTTCCAAGGGTAAGGGGCAATTAATCATCCATTATTCAAAATAACTAGTCATGTCATTTTTTTTTCAATTAATGCATTAGCTGTAACAGTAAGACAAGCTGAATTCCCTTGCTGATCTCTCAGTGTATTTTTTCCAGTTGGTCACCTTCTGATGTACTCTTGACTTACATCATAGACAGTGTTTTATAACAGCCTTTAAATGAAGACCAGAAAGATTTCCTTTGACTAGAAGCGAACAATTTACCCCCTGACGACTGCTTGAAAAATGAGACTTTGTGGGTATGGCGATTGTAAATGTAGTTCAATGGGTTGTGTACGTGCCTATACATGACCATGAGTTTTTTTTTCCCTCATGAAGGGGAGGGACATGTTCTTATATAGTTTCAGACTCCCACTAAAATCCCATTGAACTTTGCTTCTCACTTATCAGCCACCACCCAAAACTGAAGGTTGTAGTGGATACAAATAGGTTGCCCTGTTTTTCAGGGTTGGCTGATTGCACTGATATTGTGCAAAGTTGTCCGGGCTTAGAAAAAGTATTTGTCAACAAAAGGGCCTGTTTTAGCCTAAAGGCACTGATTTTTTTCATAGGATCTTAAGTATCATTTTGGGAGGTGTGATAGTTATCAGTCTAACATTTTCACAGCAGCAGATTTTGTTCATAATTTATACCATTACGGTAGATTTGTTCATACAACTTAGAACCAAAGTACCAGTGTTGTATAAAAACGGACTGTATCGGTGTCACTGGCAAATACCGATTGTCTTGGTAATGTCAGCATTACAGTATTACCCTAATGCGAGCCCTGTCTGTAACACGTCATGAATCCTACATGGGGATCCCGTCTGTGCTGTAGAAATTATCTGCGTCATCTTTTTAACGTCTCATACTGATGAGCCGTTGGCTACATTTTTTCTGTATTTTCATAAATTGCATATAAATGGTGTAAATGAACAAATACTGAAAAGCTTTTTGGGTGAAGTCTAAACCAACTGATCTGACGGCGGCATACAGTGACGTCACTTACCGGATGAGCCTGCAGCTGCCGTTATTTCACGTCAAAACAATCCGGAAGACGATACAGCATGACGAGGAAGTGTTATTGTAGCTAAGGAGAGCTTGAGGCTGAATTAATATCACCGATTGACATGCTAGTTGAACCCAACAATGTTGTTAAATAGAGGACTAACGGCGATTTAAACGAGGGTCTGTCCCTGTTGTGTTTTTATGTCAGTCCTGTCGTGCGTTTTGGATCCAAAGTCCATGTTAATACATCGCAGCAGCTCAACATATTGAAGTCCTGTAGCTGGTCGCAGACAGATAAAGCCTCATCATGGGTAATGGAATGAATAAGGTAGGCTAACGGTTTTTGATGATCAGTTTTTATGCCGTTGTGTGTGGCTACTTACCACAGACACACAAGTAGTGCTTGTGGTGATAATGTCTGCTGTGTGTGCATGATAAATTGAAAAGAAGTGAAAAGTGCTCAGTGCATACAGTGCTAGCCTAAAGTCTAACAAATCTTTGGTAGTAGATGGTTTGGTGTTTTTTCCAAGTAGTTTATCCATCAACTAATCATCTGTCATAATTATAATAACTACTACGAGGCCATTAAAACCACTACAGCAGATAATAGAAGTTGTGATAAAGATATCTACATGAATTTGGTGTAATTTCACAAGGTAGCTTGCTTTTGGCTGACAGACTGTCCCTGAACTAAAAGATGTATTTTTACCATAGACTGTCTGAAACACTATGAATTTGCCCAGATGTAGCCCCTTAAAGCAGGGCTCTGGAATCCCCGCCCCTCAACCCTGCCCCTAACCTTTGACCTTTTGACCAGAGGGGCGGGCTTTATTAGAGCCAAGCTGTATAAAAAATACATCAATAAATGAATAAATAAGAAGAAGAAATAAACTTAAAAGTTTGTTCAGCATTTTATAGACTGATGTAGGATGTATAGAGAGTAAGGAACAGGAGGCTCTGTTAAGTTTTGGGGGCATTTCAATGGCAACGTGTTGCTCACAGAGTTGTTTTGAGGAATCCCCTCCAAACTATGATGACATTTTTCTATCCTGACCAGTGCTCACCTCAGGAGGCAACACGTGCTTAGAGTTAGTGTATGGTTTTATAAAAGTGAATCACACTCCTAAGGCTTAAAATGAGTCAAGATCTCTCAGTCCTTACGTAGGACAACAGTCTTCTCCACTACAACAGACTAACACCAAATAAGAATATGCGGTCATTCCTTGCTTAGACTTAATGAAAGGTGCCTTTATCAAGCTGTTGTGGAATCACCTGGAAGCTGTAAACTTCATCTCTATTTTTTTTCTTTTGATTTTTCACCTGTCTGTATCTCCATGTCCAATACTTTGTCATAGCATAGGATACCAGGAAGTCAACAAGTGGTATAATAAATTTTAGGATAGCAAAATCCAACAACAGATGTCTGAATTTGAGTGAAGCGCAGTAAATTGATTAGACTCAAAAAGATGTACTGCACACATAGTACTACAGCTGCTGTAGAGAAGCACTCAGTGGCTGCTTTCCACCCATCACTTTTTCCCTGATAATCATGCATCATTGCTTCAGACCTTGTATGGTGGTTGTAGGAAATCTTTCCTTTGCTGGAACTTGGTTCTTAAGCCTTAAGCCTTAAATCCAATCTGGCTCAACCTGGGACAGTGAAGTTTTTGAAGCTGGACAGTGATGAGTTGCTAACCTGGATTCAACATGTCTGTGAATGCTGCTTCACAGGTTGTTGATGGCCTCTACCTTGGAAACATAAGAGGTAAGGAAAGTCTGTTATTGCTGTACTTCATTTGATTTTTTTAAGTAGCTACTTACAGTGTAGCTAGGTCAGGCTAAGCTTTCAGGGCCAAAGATCCATGTATGTAAGATGGACACGGGTTGATACAAAAGCAGTAATGAGCCACCAGCGCTCTTCAACAAATTGCTTTATGTAGGTGTTTGAACGCTGTGTTCAGCCTATCTCTTGAAAAATATAAAAATGCAGGCAGATTTTATTCTGTAAGATTATACCTCAGCCTAACATATTTCAGAGAAATCAGATGTTAGTTTTGCTGAAAATGAAATATTAACACTCTACAAAGTGATGCTAAAATGATACTCAGCGAAGTTTCACTCATTCGGTGTCCTGCAACAACCTCTTCCAAGTTAATGTGACATTTCAGCTTTCTAACTTTAGCTGCAGCGATGATGGCTCCACATGATGGCAAGAGGATAGCGGCTAAAATTAGATCAAGTGACAGTAGCAAGTGACCACAGGCCTAACTGCAGGAGATGATCATTTCAGGATAGGAAACAGCCTAGAGATTCACCTCTGCAGCAGTGTACAAAAGAACTAAGATGAAGAGTCGATGTGAATTTATGGACGCCCACTCCTCTGTTTCTGTCCACAGATTCAGAAAACAGAGAAAGTCTTTCTAAGAATGGCATCACCCACATCCTGTCAGTGTACAACAATGCCAAACCAGTCTTTGAGGTTAGTGGAAAATTCATGTTAGCTACATCAATATTTCTGGACTTCCCGTGGAAATTTGTTTTTTTTTTTTTTTTTTTTTTTATTTTGTTTGATTGTGCTAAAGTGATGTGATGTGTCCAGTCAGCCAGATGGGGGTGGTGATGTCTTGAGATTGAAAAGGGAGACTGACATGCTCCAGTAGAATGAGTAAATCAGATTTTTGGATTCACTACACAGGGCTTTGTTGTCCATTGTGTGGATATATCTACATATAATCAGCATTTCCTATCCAGGTGTCAAACTAGCAAGCAAGTTTCTTGATATTGTCTTTAACATCAAAAAACATAGTTTCCCCAAATTCATTTCAATATGCTAAAATTCATCAAACACTGACAAACTGTGTGTGTTAAGAGAAAAGTGAAGATACAGATGCTCAGTTTTAAAACTGACCTGGGCTCTTATGTTAATTATTTAAATAGACATAGAAAAAATGACAAGTGAAACTCAGATATGACATGCGTTTGGTTTTGTTCCAGCCTCTTAAGTTTTTTTTTTCAATTCATGTTTTCCAGGACATGACATACCTTTGTATTCATGCAGCTGATGCTTCAAACCAGAACCTGTGAGTAAACATGCTCAGAGAGAGACACACACACTTACACTAACACTTCAGTGTATAAGTCGTTCTTGTTCTTCAGTTTTCAAATGTCTGGTTTTCATTTCTCAAGCATTGACGAGTCATGCTTTAATATTTCAACACTCTTGTGCTCCTGATTGAGGTCCCAGGGTGTGACGCTGCAAACTGTTACAAAAACTTAACAAAGAAGTAGAAAAAGGAATGATTCTTTTAAACAACTGTATTATTTTATTTCTGGGTTTCTGGTTATTAATTGCTAAGTTGTTTTGTTTATTTATGCACCACAGCCCAGATTTAGACAGAATTTTTGAGGGCACAGAGATAGGTAGTTCCTGGTTAGAACTGCCTATCATGTCAATAAAGTCCGTGCCATGACTTGCAGATAATTAGACTTTGTTAAATGAATAAAAAATAAGCTTGTAATTTTCCCTTAAACCGCAAGCATTATCTTTTTTAACTGCTCCTTTAAAGAAAGACACATTTTTTACTGTTTGTACATCTGTGTGTGAGTGAGGCAGAGAGAGATGGAGTAAGTGTGTTCAATGTGTCATTGTTCATCAGACTCAGACCTGATGTTGTAAGAGGAATGAGCTGTCTCTCCACCGTTGGAGCTGCTGCTCACATAACGTATTAGTCATCACATTCATGGTATACAGGGTTTTTGACGAAGAGTTAGAGTAACTGCTCAATGCACGCAGGCTGAGGGCACAATAGATAAGCATCAATCTGGTGTTGCAGTTTGAGCATCAGTGCGAAAGAGCTGTGTCACATCTGTCAGTTCTGTGTCTGGTCAGAGTATGACACTGATGCACTTGTGCCTTCTACTGGTTGTCCAGAGCTCCTGCACAAATGGATGGGTTGCATTAATCCCTTATTCAACGCAACATTCTCTCATTTGAAGAGTGGTTGAATTCTGTCAGTGCATCACACTAAAAATAGTCATGGTTTTTTGGTTAGGCCTCATTTTGTAGATCTTATTTGCATCTAAAGACAGAGATGGGTTCAATGCAACTGGCTGAGAGTTGCGATTTAAAGTTTGGTTGAATGTTGCTGATGGGGTTGGGTTAGAGGTGTCTGACCTCCACTGTTGCAATCAAGTGTCCTTCCCTCAGGCAGCAGAGGAAGGAAACCTCAGAGTGACATCTGGCTGTTAGGCCCCGACCACCCAGGACTTTAATAAACCCCTCTGTCACAATCGCTGCTCTGCCTGACAGGAATGGTGAGGCCCACTGATGTCCTGGCATGCTCACCACCAGGGAGAGATCCTCTGTGGACAGAGGTGATAGGCCTCACGCGTGCAAGGCCCATCAGTCACGCAGGGTCTGTTTCTGGAGCTACTGTATCTGTTTAAAGCTGTTAGAAAGCACTTCTTTTAAGCTTGTGGATGAATTTTAGGAAATCAGGATCATTTTAAATGACCCCAAATCACAGCCATGGTCTCAATTGGCTCTAATATTTACCTTTAAAAGAAAATATGCTGATAGTTGCATATTATTCAAATGCTATCTTTAATCAAAAAGAGACAGCATCTATCTTAATTTTCAATTTGGTGCCAGCAAAATATTCTCAAAAAAAGGTACAGGGGCATGATGGTTGTGCTGGATCATGTTTTCTTTTAACAGCATGCTGTAAAAATTTTGGAGGGGGGGGGTGTGTTAAAGTGTGATTTTTGTCCCTGCTCTACAGTTTGGGGTCTCCTTTGTGTTGGATTTCTTTGTGGTGCGTCTGGTAGAGATGCACCAAATGTTTTTTATTGGCTGACAAGTTAGTACTGCAGTCTGGCCACTTCTGCTTCAGACTAACCATACTGATATAATACACGCAGAATGTGGTTTGCATTGTTTTGCTCAAGCATGCAAAGTCCTTCCTGAAACAATATGATTATTTGGAATAGCAGCATATGTTGCTCAGAGACCTGTATATATTGTTAACAATTAGTTTTGTTCTCCAGAATGTGTAAGCTGCCTTTGTTTTTAGCAGTTATCCATCATCATACCATCATGCTGCCCTTTGAAGTGTGTGCCACTCCAACAACCAGGTGGTTCCTCTTCTCTTTAGAAGGGAGGACACAGCACCCATGACTTCCTAATGTCCATTTTGACTGTCAGACTGAGAGGAGAGTTTTACCTCTTCTCCATAGTTCATCTTAAACAGGTGTTTCTTCACCAAGAGATGCCACTCCTGTTTCTGTTTCTGGATCATGTTTTTACGTGGTCTCCTCCTTACATGGTACAGGTTTAACCTGTGTTTTTAGACGCAGCAGTGAAATATTTTCCAGACTATTGCTTTTGGATGTGATTTTTGGTCTATGCAGTGACTTCCACTGCAGAGCCATGTCTGGTTCTAATGCTATACTGCCCACAGGCTCAAAGATCATGGACATCCAGTATTTGGGTCCAGCCTTTCCAGCCCCTCCAGATCCTTAGATTTTACTAAAGTTGTTAAGAGAACTTAGGATGATAAAAAAAACACATTCTATGAATCTACAAAAAAAAAGATAAAAATAATTTATTTCTTTTTGATCATTTGAAGTTGTTCCTCCAGTTTTTTTTCCCCAAACAGTCACATCGCCGTTTCAGTCTTTTGTTGTGCCTTTACAAACTGGTTGATGCTCATTGTTGCCTTCAATTTTAAAGTAGTATAAACTGTTCATTTGACTACAATTTTGTTTTCAGGGTCAACAGATGATGTGTTGTTTCATGAGTTTTAAACAATTTGTAAATCATTTTCAGAATTTGGCACAAAATTTCAACTTTATTTGACTTGAATGCATGCCTCACTTATATCTATTCCTGCTATCATCAGGGATACAAAGGTTGTAAATTTGCTGGACAGTTTTACATCTTTTCGGGGTATCAACTTGCCTGGAAAATAAAAAAAATATCTTAATGGAGTTGTTGTACATGTTTACAGAACATAGCAACACAACATATGTATGCTCATGTTTGTCAGGGCTCTGGGTTTCCCCTTCAGTGAGCATTCACATGACAAAGTTGTTATAACATTAATATGCACTGTGCACTGACCATGAAGGTGTCAACTCATTTGCATCAAACATTTCCAAAATGAGATGTGCGATCATGTGAAGAGTCTGCATGTCAACCATGATGTACTTTGGTTATAAATAAGGCGCTATATTTTTCCTTCCATGAAAGGTTTTATTTATACTAATGTGTTTTATTACTGTACAAACTAAAGAAATGCAGCAGCTCATTTGGCAATTCAATAACAGCGGACAGAAATGTCCTTTGTTTCAGTGCTGTCTTCTATACTCACAGTGGGTTAAAACCTCAAATGTTTGTCACAAGGTAATTTTCTGCATATTAAACAAGAACAACGGAAACCTCTGTGCTAGGAAGACAGACCAAAGTGCTGAGAGGACATCTTTTGAAGTGGACTTAGGATCTCAAAGAGGAGGAAAAAAGAAAAGTAGCAGTCAGTCTATTTTAGCCTCTGTCTGTTATTCTGTCTGCTATTGAGTAACCGGCATCTGCTCCTCAGGAGATGCTGCTATCAGCCATGCACTGCTTGATTATGCAAAACCCCATCAGTGTTTCCTGACAGTGACCAAGTAGGATATTTGAGGAGCCGTTGCACTGCACTGAGCTGTTTTGTCTTCCCTTTTATTTCAGAGGAGACTTCACTACTGAGGGTGTGTTCGCTCATATCATAACCTGGGTTTATTGAGCTTTTTAGTTCTCAATTGTATTTCATTTCTAAAAGGGTTTATAGAAAAGTCCAACACTGAGTAGGAAATTAAGAATGTGTAATGTTGCATTTGTAAAGTTAACAATATTCACTTGATCATTTTTAGACACTGAATAATAAATGAACGCAGGAAACTGATGACATTTTGCGAATAGACAAAATTGAGGTCGGTTACTTCCCTTGTCTGTCCCTGCTGTCTGTGCTCTGGTCGACCACAAACTCCATCCAACTTTTTTTTTCTCACATGACAGGTTGAAATGGAAAAGAAAAGCACTTGACAAAAAGCACACAGACTTAACACATTCAATCCAAACAGCTTGATGAATTCACACACTTCTCTGTTTTTTGAGAATTACCTGAAGTTTCTACAGTCAAAATCCAAACATCCTATGTTACAGTTTCAGCATCAAGTTAGGGGCCTCAACACAGGAGTTTCAGTTAAGGTGTGCTTTTTCAGATCCTGTAATGAGTGATTTATTTTTAGATATACAAACTTGATACAGCTGTGCCTAACTTTAAAAACTAGTTTCCAGAAAGTACTGTAATTTTTGAGTACAAATATATGTTTTAGATTTAGTGCTGAAAACCACCAGACATTCTTTGGAATGGATCGGTCAGATATGAAAGTGTTGTCTGATACTGTAAGTTTTGTGTTTACTTTCCAGATTGCAGCACTTTAAAGAGTGCATCAGTTTCATCCATGAGTGTCGTCTGAATGGTGGATCTTGTCTTGTTCACTGGTAAGTTTCAAGGTATTGAGCTTTTGACCACTGCTGTTCTTGGTACATCTTCTGACTTTTGCCAAGACATGCAAAAGTGACGAAAGCATGAAAGCTCAAAAGTACATTTAAGCAATAAGTTAAAGAATGACATGTGACCTATTCAATGTGCCCCTACAGTTTGAGAACAGTCCAGTAACTAATATATCAAGGCCCGGTTTCACAGACAAGACTTAAGCCCAGTCCAAGACTAAAATGCAGTTTGAGCTGGTTTAACTTTAAATCACTTGCACAGATTAATCTTAAAATAGTTTTGATTTTGTCTGCTCCTGGTTAAAAAAAATCCCATTGCAAAGAGAAAAGATCAGTGCTACTCCAGGACTAAATTGAAGTTTATATTAATCCTGCAAAGAGGCAGGTTTAACTTCAGCTTAGTACCCTTAGTTCTCTTAGTTTGTGAAAGGGAGCACACAAATGGTTTGAATCAGTTTGATGAAATGTTTTTTCGAGACCGCTTTCGTATGTACAAAGAAGAGGTATTGGAGATAATCACTTTGCTTGAGTCTAGACTTTCCTCCATGTCTCAAAGAGGAAGGCCTGTACCCAGTTCTCTCCAAGTTCTGATCACTTTGAGGTTCTTGGCATCCCAAGTACTCCTCTTCTTGTGTTAAATGGCAGCAGTATGGCCTTTACTTTCAATGACAGCATGATTTCACACAATTTAAGTAGAGTTTTTTCTCCCATCAAAACAACAAAATGCTTAATTGTTATTATAGTTAACTATTGTTATACGTGTCCTCTCTGAGTGATGAGAAAAGTTATCAGACTTTTTTAACCAGGGATCGTATCCAACTATTCATCTATACCATTTCTAAAAAAAAGATTTATTGTTTTTATTCATTTCATTCTCTGGCTTCACATCTGCACATACTAATTGATAGGATATCCAATAATACTTCTATACTTAAATTGTTGCATCTATGGTTTTGATCAGTAGATTGCACAAAGAAGATGTTCATTTCTTTGATGTACATTTGACAGTAAGAGCATCTTTACTTAAAATCATCCTTATTTGGTTTTACTCTTATTTTTTTATGTTTTGTTTAAATCTTTTTTGACAAAGCAATGCATTTAGGTATAAATAGAGTATTTAATAGCCAAGACTCTTTGTAAAAATGACCTGAACTGAGTGCTACGATTTGCTTCAGCCTTGCAGGCGTGTCCCGCAGCACCACCATGGTGGTGGCCTACCTGATGACAGTCACCCGCTACAGCTGGGATGAATGTCTGACTGCAGTGAAGGCTGTCCGCTCCTTTGTCGGCCCAAACTATGGCTTCCAGCAGCAGCTGCAGGAGTATCAGTTGACACAAGTGTCAGAGGTAAACATGCGAAGAAACAGGGACATGATGAGTAAACACACTGCATGCAGACAGTATTCTATACAGAGAGCCCTCACCTTACAATCACAGGGGATCTTCAGCTATTACCTTAAAAACTTCTACAACTCACCACATTGAACTTGTTTTTTTCAACTTGCATTTTTCTGCCAGTATCTCCAGAAAACAACAGCCCTCTGTCGTCACATTTATGTGTTGTGTCCCATTGGTGGTGATTCAATTCCAGCTAGACATGCACAGGAACTGACAGGACATGACACATTAAACCATCACTCAGTGGTTAACCTGTCAGCCGTTAACTGTAGCTCTCTTCTCGTCATGGAACAGTGTATACCTGACATCTGCAGTGGAATATCTCAGGCTGGTTATATCCCTGCATGCAACTGTCAGTTATAACAAGATAAAAAGATAGGCTTTGTTTTAAAATAAACCATCAAGATGATGACTTTTTTTATTCACATTAGAACTCTGAACATCCATTTCTGGAGCAGGTTAAAAGGAGGTGTCCTCCTAGTATGCAATCTACAGTTTTTCTTTTACACTTCTTCCATGTTGGTATTTAATTTGGTAATACATGATTTAATCATTAGCACACAATAACTGCTGGATCAAGTTTTGAGCCAGAATAGCACAGAGCAGCAGTAGTGAGCTCTGTTTAAAGTGTATTGTGATCCATCATCACAGCATCGGTCCACTTCAGTGTCAGTGTAGGTTGCGTCTGTTTTGCATCATTTTACGTGGACACCTAGCATGTGGTTCCCTCACAGTGACTCGGACACGGCCTAGCTCAGGCTAGAGAAGGGGAACTGTGGGGGATTTGCTGCGATTGCATTAGCTTGGCACTGCTCATCACGTGCTTAGCATTACTGTCAGCATCTTGCAACACAACATGATTGAAAAAAAATCTTCATTGCTTGTAGATATTTCAAGGATTTAACAGGAATAGGTTGTGCCTCAGATTGAAAGTGAGGGGTGTTTGAGGCTAAACGCTGTTTAAGTTCTGTCAGCAGTCTAAGATTCACCAAAGTTCACATCCCAAAACTACTTCAAATGAA
The DNA here is from genome assembly GCF_033239565.1 of Halichoeres trimaculatus. Classification (NCBI taxonomy): domain Eukaryota; kingdom Metazoa; phylum Chordata; class Actinopteri; order Labriformes; family Labridae; genus Halichoeres; species Halichoeres trimaculatus. Next base: position 29,605,909 of record NW_027437181.1, read on the forward strand.
AAACCTGTAGTATATTAGAGCTGTGAATCAAAAGACAGCTGGTAGGTCAGAGAATCAGACAAAGAACTGTTATACTCTTGAGGACCATCCTCCTCAGGCTTCTTGAAAAAATAAAGCATGCACGATATCATGCATGAATTCTGTCAACAGAATTTTTTGAAGTGTCAGTAAAAATCTTTTCTGTCACACAAGTTATAAATCAAGCAGAGGGTTCCTAGAAAAACACTCAAACCTTTATTTGTGCATCAAAAATTATTAAATCTGTTTATTAGTAATATATAATGAGCCTAAAATTCAACTTCCATCTTACCTTCAAGGTGAAGTCTGAATCTGTAAATATAAATATATATTTTTAATATCCATTTCTTATTCCAAAAGAAAACCAAAATCGTTTCATTTTCTTTTTCGAGTTGACACAAGGCTATTCACTTACCCCCATGATATGAAACGGCTCATTGATGTGTTATCTTTCTCCTGTAGGTCTGATAACAAAATCATTAATAGAGTTGTGTCATGAATTAGTGCTGAGATTTTATGGTGATGTAGTAGATTGTATTAATTCTAATTTTAGGAAGATAAATGTGATACAATCAAAGTGACTTTCACTTCATTATATTTTGTAAAGATGAGACATTGCATAAAACTTCTCAGAATTCCTGGACACCATTTGAGAGTTACCACCCAACCTCTGGGGTCAGAAAAACAATATTTACTGGCAAAAACAGACGCTTCATTTCAAACCACCTCAAGTCAAATTGTCTTGCCTTGATCTTAAACTGAACACCTGAAGTAGTGATGAAGGCCACCAGATGATTTAACCATCTAGTGAGTATGCTTAGATTCACTGTTTAACCTCCCCTTATCATGAGGTTTTTGTGTATCTGCACTAAGTTGATATTTAGATTCTGATTTAGTCTTCTGTTAATTCCCAAGATGAAAAACATAAAGTCACCTTTTTATATAGAACAAAATCTCTTCAGAATTACAAGGAATTGTAAGAGTAGTTGAGGGGAAATCCTGAGTCTCAGGTGCTGGTGTGTGCAGGCATGTCAGTAGGGAATTGGCTGTTACTCAGAAAATTGTTATTAATACTTCTGTCATGCTTTGAATGTTCTCACTTACTCCCTGGAAGAAATGTGATTACCTCTTTGATTAGTCAAAGTTTAATGTAAGCTGTGTAGACTCTGTATCAAAAGGTTATTTTTTCTTATTTAGGTGCTGATAAAAGTTGGATTCTCCCAATAAGCAGAAGAAGCTCAGATACTGTTTTTGTTTTCACCCAAAACCAAAATAAAACCATTTTGACAGGTTTAATCAAAGCTTATGAATGCTGAGATATTTCATGTCCAACCACCTGTGTTGAAGATTAATGAAGTATTAACAGCGTCAGCTGTTGTGGCTTTGAACTGCATAAACCAGATACATTTAAATGATCCAGTATGAAGAACCTGCTCTGGCTCTGTGCTGATTTTAAGCTGCTCAAACAAACAAAAAAAAATCAGTAGTTCTTTTTTCTTCTATCATTTTGCATACCTAAACAATGTATTTTATGTTATTTATGAATATGTTTTTTTAATGTGTCCTTTTGTTCCCAGTATCGAGTCTGGTTGAGAGCCAGTTTCCGTCCCAGTCCCTTCAATGACCAGGAGCAGGTGGGAGCCCTGCTGAGTCAGTACACAGAGCAACAGGAGAGCCAGAGGAGAGGGGGAGACAACCGCTGGATAAACCAGGGTGTAGGAGTCAGTGCTCTTCCTTCTGACCCTAATGGTCCTGAAAGCAGCAGCTGAAACATGGCGTCAGCCAAAGTCCTGCCAAACACTGTCTACATGGCAGTAGTTATTGTTCTGTACTCAATTTCAAATCAACCCAAAGTTGTTTATAACAGTAATGCGTTTGTAATACTTAGCATAGAATAGAATGATTCGACTTAGAAAGCCAAGCACATGGTTGATACCTGATGTATATGTGGTTGTTTTTAAGGACTGAGGCCTGATCATGGACTGTTTAGTGGAGCTGAGGCTGGCTTTTCACCTTCAGGCAAACAGCACCCAAACAGTCACTCAACTCAGCCAAGCTCTTGCATAACCCATCAGTTCTGATATGTTCGTAAGGATGAGTTATAAATACCCACTTTTTCAAGTGCTTACAAAAAACTTAACAAGCTGAGCGTGTTTTTTCCTGCTGTGAATTCATACCAAGGGGCAAAGCCGATTTAAAAAAATGAAACCAATGTGGAAGTGGTAAAAGTTGCTGTCCATTAAGAATCAGCTTGAGGCTGGCTGCAGAAAGACCGGAAGTCACGTACACACCCAGCCATAAATACAGACTTTACAGCATTAAAAAGTACATTTACAACCTGGTTCAAAAAACAGCTTAGGTCTAAAACACTGATTTCCCGGCACACATTGTACCGAGTGAATTTTTTTTAACTCTGCAGTCCGAAAGATTTTTTGGGATTGTTTGATCGTCCAATCAGAGGCACACCTCATCTCACGTGACTGACAGGTGTCCTGTAGCTGTTGGAAAGGAAGCTCAAAGGCCATATCATATCCAGTGTGGCTGCGTCCGTGAATTGGCTTCAATTCTTGGTATCAGTAACAGACGAGTGACGTGGAGACCACATCCATGTTTTAATCATAGACTGTATAAAACATGGACGTAGCCTCCGCAATGTCCCTCATCCATTCCTGAAACCATTTAACAAAGCCAATCCGCGGCTGCAGCCACATGTGCTACAACAGCAGCTGTGAGTTTTTCTTCTAACAGTAACAGAGCGCCCACTAGTCACGTGACCTGAGCTGTGCCTCTGACTGGACAATCAAACGATCCTGTTATCCTCTAAACAACAGTGTATGAAAAAAAATCACTCACCGTACAGTGTGTGCCGATAGTGAAATCAGCGTTTTTGACCCAAGCTGTTTTTTGAACCAGACTATAAATATTCTTTTTCATGCCATAAAGTCTGTTTTTATGGCTGGGTGTGTACGTGACTTCCGGTCTTCCTGCAGCCAGCAGCCAGCAACTTTTAGCCCTTTTACAATGGTTTTATTTTTCTAAACTGTATATTTCCCCTTGGTTTTATACAGCCTATGATTCATACATTGTAACATAAGTCCCAGAGGGTATTCATTGGCTTTTGCAGCCTGCCTCAAATGGACATTGAAGGAACTGCAGTTTTTCTTTTTTTTTTTTTTGCACTTCTGCACTTGGTCATCTTTTTATCACTGGCACTGACACTTGGGGTTGATTTAGAACTGAGTTACAGACTCTCCTCCACAACTAGTACCGCCCATGCTTCCTTAACGAAAGAAAGCCACAACAGGGGTCTCGGTGCTCACAGACGCCTTACTCTCAACACCTCTGCACCTTAGCCATAACGAATAAACTTCACTCCCACATGGACTTTTTACACCTGTAATGTTCAGCTCAGTGGCCTTAAAGACGTGACTAACGTATGATGTCTTAAAGGAACATTTTGTCTCCAGTTGTGAAGATGTCTATTTGATGTTGCTGTTCACAACACTACAATGAGTGAGCCTCAACAAAACGCATGAAGCTATTCTGTCTCTTGATATGTAAATGCTGCAGAAAGAAACACTACTTCTTAAATGCACAAAGCAGATGTATTCAAATTCTAATTGAAAAAATAACACAAAACTCCAACTATTAAAAATGACAAAAATTACAAATAATTAGCACATAATTGATATTTGTACTTGATGTTGGAATTCTGAAAGTGGAAGTACGTGCTGTTTTCTTTAACTACTTGATTGAACAAGTTCATAGATTAATCTTTGCAGCTTGAGTCACTTTTATAGCAGCTACACTCGCCACTTTAACATGTTGCAGAAAGATAAATATGTCACTGTTTGCACACCACTGCCCAAGGAGTAAACTGTGTTTGTTTATACTGTTACATACTGTCTCTACAAACTATAGTATACCCATCTACAGCAGAATCCAGCACCACATGAAGACCTGATAGCTGTTAACACAGGCGTGTAGCTGGTGATTCAGCTCCTTGCGTTAATATACCAGCCAACAAAACACTGCTGAGTTATCTCATGATTCCAGATAAGCCTGATGTTGTATCTGCTCTCGTGACCTAATGGATAGAGAGCCCAAAAGAACAAACATTCAAAGAAGCACATCTTTATTATAGAGTACTTTAAAACATTAACAAAATGTTCCTTTAAGTGAAACATCACAGGTGATATGTAACTAAAACAACTTATGTCAGAGTAAAACTAGAACTAAACATGAAGGATCTCTGCAGTCCTAATGCTCAAGTCTTCCTGATTTTACTGAAGCTCTGATTGGTTTTTATTGTGAAAGAGATGATTTTTAGGTGGTTGTGTTTTTAATTCATGCATTCATTTAGCTGTTTAAATTGCATATTTATGGTGTTTTGTTTTTATGGTTTGTGTTTTATAATAAAATGCAGTGATGAAAAAAATATGGAAATGCTAATAAATCTCTACTATCAACACTACAGTATGCGTCTGTATGAATGCATGTATCTATGTAAAGGGAGTTGGAGGTTTCTGCTATTCACTTTTATGTTTTACTCAGCAGATCATCTACTTATGACACTTAGTTGGAAAACATCACTGAACATCTTAATCTTTCCCCAACAACCAAAAAGTAGTGTTGTTTTGCATGAGCAACAATAAGAAATTTGATTCACTTATATAGATTACAACATGAACTCCCTCTGAAGATTATCTGATAAGATACAGATCAAAATTAACGTCAATATAGATATAATAAAGCAAAACTTGACCAAAATAATTAGCCTGAAGAAGTATTTTAACTTTGCGTTGTTAGGTCATATTGCCTATCAGTGAATTAGGTGTAGGGTAACGTGAACTAGAATTAAAAATGAAATAAAATAAAAATGCTAACGTCCAGTTAAAGGTTTGATCCTAACACAATCATTTTTGCAACACTGTCAACAGGCAGAGATTAAATTTGATGGACTTGTGTAATAAGGTCACTCTTAAGCTGTTGAGAATTGATTACTGCTTTAACCTATCAGGATTACGACAAGTGTTTGTCACTGGTAACAGTGTCATATAACTTCTCGACATTGAAAGGGGCTACATTTGAAATTCTAAAAGTTATGTTTTAACTTTCAAAATCAAAATAGTTTTTTGGGGAGGTTTAAACATTGACCTTCTTCATGGATGTGCTCATCCAAATCAGTTATAGGGTTCCCTTTTGGCTGAAGTGAAACATTGATGCAAGATGTCAGACTGAAAATTAACTGGAATGCTTACTCCTTTGTTTCATTATTTTGAATGTGGAGCAAAAAGGGGTATTTACTCGGCGTTACTTGCTTTTTTACGGCATAACAGGAAATAAGATGGCATTTTTTTTCTGTCTGTGGCATTGATTCTTGAGGGGGAGCCACCAGGTTTTGTGAACTCAAGTGTATTGATTTGAACTAGGGATAAACTTAATCTGAAATAGTTTTTTTTTTTTTTTTTTTTTTTTTTACTTATTTTGCTCATTTATAACTGAGAATATTTACTGTTTGTTTTTTATGCGTGTCTATCAGTTGTACTCCTCTTTACAAATTCCTGGCTTGACTCCCTGACAGGAGAGCAAACAGCAACTCCAAATGGAAATTTATTAGATAATGCTGTAAGAATAAAATGATCGAAAATTCCTTTATAAGATTCACTTTGTTTCTGTTTTAATATCTGATATTACTTCAACATCTGATATGGATTTTCCCAGAGGATTTGGTCAAGAAGACCCATCTTTCCTCACCATCGTAGACAGTGCTTGCAGTATCTATTCTCTTAATATCGAGGTCTGTCATCGGAGCTGCGTGGGCGTATAAAACCACATCACCTTTGCGTGGAGCATTAAAAATCCCCCAAAGAACAAAACAACTTGTGATTCTCCGGGTTTATTCTACGCTCTGCAACTACGTACAGTTTGGCGTGGGTTGCTCTGTTACAACCAGCGTGTCTGTCAGGCCATTTCTTGTAAATGCCCGCAGTTAGAAGAACAGCGCTTCCTTGAATGGGCCGACCTTTTGAAGATCCTGTGCTCTCATTGGTCAGAGTGAGACTGCGCCGTCTGATCACCCCTCCTTCGATTCATTCATGTCACCGGGGGCTATAAACTTGTTGGGTACGAGTCAGGGACAAGATAAAGTGACTTCACACAATCCGACAGTGAGCGCGACTGACAACTGAACATCACTTACAGTAAGTGCTTGTACTTTTCATTTCTGACTTTAAGAGTGAAAGTTGTTTTGACATTTTGTCTTTATTAAGAAAAAAACGTTATGTCTCAAACAAATGTAAAGTACATTTTCAATGCATATTTATAAGTGACATCACCTATCCTAGGGACAAGTGAAGATCCATAAACAACTTTCCTTCATCAAGATGTCAAACTCTGGAGGTCGCAGACTGAAGCAGTGGCTGATGGAGCAGATCGAGAGTGCGCAGTACTCCGGGCTGCAGTGGGAGGATGACAGCCGCACATTGTTCCGAATTCCATGGAAACACGCCGGGAAACAGGATTACAACCAGGAAATAGATGCATCCATATTCAAGGTTTGACTAAACTCTTGTGTTTCGCCAAGGGTCATGATGACAGGTTATGGGTTTCACGCGTGAAACCAAAAGTTAGTGTCAAAGAAACTCAGTGGACATGTCCGGTGCTGCGTGAAGTTTGTGGCTGAGGAGAAACTTTCATCAAGACACTAAGCGGTCGCCAACTTGTGTTATATGCTGCACCTCTTGCTTATAGTGACTAATTAGCCTATAGTTTTTGTTGTTGTTGTTGTTGTTGTTGTTGTTGTTGTTGTTGTTGTTGTTGTTGTTGTTGTTGTTGTTTTTGTTGTTGTTTTTTACTAAAATAACAAATGTTAGCTGCTCAATAAATACATGAATCTTAAAATGTTATAAGTTGGAGTTTCCTTTTTCTTACTTTTCCCCCCTCTTCTTTTGTTCTTTAAGGTAGGATAAGAAAGGAAAGCACTATGTTTAAATTCTCTCTTTTATTTATTTATTTATTTATTTACTGAAGCATTCATCTTAAATATTGATATCCGATTGAGCTTTTTCTTTTTCCCCCACTATGCACAGGCCTGGGCTGTCTTTAAAGGCAAATTCAAGGAGGGGGACAAGGCTGAACCCGCAACATGGAAGACTCGGCTCCGCTGCGCCCTGAATAAAAGTCCTGACTTTGAGGAGGTGACAGAAAGGTCACAGCTGGACATCTCTGAGCCCTACAAAGTGTATCGCATTGTACCTGAAGAAGAGCAGAAGAGTGAGTTCACGAGTCAGATATTAGTATAAATACCACATTTGTTTAGGTTTTTTTATTTTACATTTGTGATTTTGAAATGATCCTGCCTCACTTGGAGTGATTTTAAACCATAAAAATACAGTACCGCTTTGCTTATATGCATAAAAAGAGTCATAATGTTCACCTCTTTCACCTCAGATGGTAAAAGCTCGATGGTGATCCTGGCGTCATCCAGCTCTGGTGATATGACTGACATGGACTGCAGCCCTGCAGCAATAGAAGAGTTTATTAAAGAGGTGAGACCTCATCCACCTCACACTCTGTATTGACACTCTACAACAGTGTTGATGTTTTCTGATCACAGCACTGCAGTCTTCTTTAACACTTGCTGCAATAAGAATGCACACACTTACCCCACCTACTCTAGATGAAGTACAGAAAGGTTTTCCGTTGTTAACAACTTGTGGTTGTTTTGTGTTTGCAGGAGGAGGGCTGCAGTATCCAGGCCAGTCCAGAGTACTGGTCCCAGAGTAGCATCAATGGTAAGATGAGTTTCTAGTTTCCTATACTGTGACTGTTATCTAACCACAGACCAGTGTGGTTATCCATGTACATCTCTGCTTCTCATATCAAGATGAACTGCCCTGTCTTTGTGAGATATGAGCTTCACACTGTTTGAAAAAATAACCACAGTGGAAAGCTCAATCACACGTCCCTGCTTCGGTGGGTGCTAAATAGAGGTTACAGGCTTGTCTGCTGAATTCTGCAAAGGAAGAATTGACTAACATCCTGTTGAACTTTGCTGACTAAAGTGATTATTTCTTTGTGTGATCGTGTTGGAGAAATGCACTTTTCTGATGATGCAGCAAAACAATGACATGACATGTGTTGTGTTGAAAAAGGTGTTTCTCATCTTCTCCTGTTATTCACAGCTTTCCCATTACACCAGGACCCTATGCCTTCAGGTGCCATGGGCTCAGGTATCTATCCATCTGTTTGTATCTGTCAAATAATATTTTTACTCGTGCTTCTTTCACCGAAAAGTTGACCAAGTGTTGTCTTCTCCAGTTTTCTCCCAAATGATGATCAATTTCTACTACGGAGGGAAGTTTATGCAGACTCAGATGGTTACACACCCTGAGGGCTGCAGGATCTCCCCACAGCAACACCTGGGTCGGGGCGCCCTGTACAGTTCAGACAGCATGCAGAGTGTTTATTTCCCCCCTGCTGATCTCATCGAGTATGAACGCCAGCGCCAAGTCACGAAGAAGCTCCTGGGCCACCTGGAGAGAGGCGTGCTGATCCGCGCAAACCAAGAAGGGATCTTCATCAAGAGGTTGTGCCAAAGCCGAGTCTTCTGGAGCGGGATGGGACAGGTGGGCTCACAGTACAGCACCGCACCCTGCAAACTGGAGCGGGATGCTGTCGTCAAGATCTTTGACACAGGAAGGTTTCTGCAAGGTAAGAGGCATCCATGTTTCATGAATTCATTTGTTTCACTGCAGCACTGTAAGGAATTCGAACTGCTCACACACTTTGTATTTCACAGCTTTGCAGCTGTACCAGGAGGGTCAGTTTCCTGCTCCTGATCCAACTGTGACTCTGTGTTTCGGAGAAGAGCTCAATGATCTCAACAATGCAAAGAGCAAACTCATCATTGTGCAGGTAGGAAACGCTCATTGCAAGCATCGAAAACGTCCCTGCATTAATGATTGATAATGTTAGAACATGATGTTAAACAATGCAGACAAAACAGCATTATTCAGCGAAAGTGAGAAAAAAACAGAAAAATAAGAAAAATTGACTTTTCGTGGAATCTTTATTAAATTGTTCAAAGGATGTGTTGGTTGATCACTTCTGTACATTGAAGTTTAAACACATCCCCTGTGCTTTTCTCTGTTTATGCAGATCACTGTGGTGCACTGCCAGCACCTGTTGGACTCGATGAGGCGTCCTCAGTCCTTCTGCAACACCCCAAACCTGGAGATGTCTGACAGCTCAGCCACTGACCAGATGGCTCGCATCTATCAGGACTTGTGCAGCTACAGCAGTCCCCAAAGATCAGCCTGCTACAGGGACAACATGCCCATCACTGCCTGAACTGTGAGCAAAGAGAGCCTGCCAGGAGCTCTTAAGACTGGACGTGAAACATATCAGAGAGCGTTTTTTATTTTCCTGTAGTGCAGAAAAAGTAAAGCAGGAGGGAAGAAATTTCAGCAAATAGTACGAATGATCACAGTGAAGACACATCATCAAGGATTTTATTGTGAAGCCTTTAAGCTGATTCTCAATGTGAGGATGTCTCTGTTATTCTGACCTGACCAAAGAGAAGCTGATGTTTAGCAGGATATTTCAATCTAGGGGGCAGTTGTTTTTATACATCAATTCTAGGCAGCATATAAAAGTAAAAAATAACAGGAGAGCATCCATCCACACGACCAGTTTCTCAGCTCAGCAGGACTCCTGCTACTTTTTATAAAATCTCCTTTTATCAAACCAGCTATTTTATATTTTGTACATGTATCTGTTTGTTTCCATTCTTTGTGGATCTGTAAAATAAGAGTTTAACATGCACGATTCTGAGGTGCAAGCTCAAGCAAATGAAACAACCTGCAACGCAGAGCAATATACCATAATTTTTAATGACTCGATCACAAAATCTGAGGTGGAGTAATACAGAAAGTTTTGGTTTCAAAAGTAAAACGCCCCTGTGCTGTTGTACTCTGTGTCAGCAGGGAAGAGATGCCTCCATGTCCATCAGATCACTCGGTCAGAACAAGCTGTTTTGTTTTTTGGTTCAGAGATGTCTGTGTAGAGCTGAGACAGTCTTTGTTCTAACTACTGATTTATTCTCACAGTGTTCTTTTTATCCAGTCAGCGCTGAAAATATGTCAAAACGGATTCATTCAGATGACTTTTTAATCTCTTCGAATGTCTTCTTCATCTCTGGAAAGCCTTAGATCAGCAGCAGCTCAGTACAAAACCATAGTTCTCATTTCTGAATTTTGTTTTGACAAGCACAAGCTTTCTTGGTTTTGATTTGACAAACTTGTGGATGAACACACAGATTAATGTTTGTAAAAAATATTTTTTCTAGTTATCAAAGGAAAAAAAAATGAAAAGTTGCATGGGGTTTCTAATGCAATGTGGGATTTTACTGATAGGTTTTACTATCATTTTTTTTTTTTTTTACCTTAATTTTTTTTCTTTAAACTGCCTTTAAAGTAAAAGGTTTTCACTCAATGACACATGTGCCTGTCTGGATATTATCATGTTTATAACTGTGTAATTACTACAAAAAAAGTCAAATACAAAATGGTATGGTACTTTCTAAATAGATGTGATGGGCTCAGTCTCAACACAATATAATTTTCTACAAAGGGATGATGGTACCTGTTTTAGCTCTCTTGCAACAGATACACTTTATTATTAACTATTTTCAACAACGTGCGAAGCATTCAGTGGAACTTTGTGTTTTTGACTGTCTAGACCTCCAATCAACCTCTCCTCTTTCTGTACAGTATTTACATAAGCTTGCATGAGTGCATGACTAGGCATGTAGAACACGCTGTTACTCAGTTTAAGAACAAAAGTAATCATGAGGTTTGATGATCGCCCACCTCGTGCAGGTCCCTGAAAAGTCCCAAAACATGACAGTTATAAAAAAAAGCTGTGCAACATGAGTAGATTTATAGAAAGCCACTCTGCTCAGATTGTTTCTGCACTTTACTGACTTCCTAACCCGCTCTGGTGAAACATACACGTTTATAACAGTCTTGGAGCTTTAATGCATTTATAATATTTTTAAGTTTTACCATCATTAGTTTCAGTTCTTTAATATTCTCAACAGATGAGAAGGGATGTGAAAAGAAATGTATTAGCGGCTTTTACAATTCGTAAGAGCTTAAACTATGAGCTTTAACTTCCAAGGTGTCTGGGAAACCTGCACTCACACATTTCTTTAACTCAGTGACATCAACCTCGAACTGAAGAGATGGAACTGCTTCCCCTTAGAGGCTGGCTTTACAATGAACACATACTCTAGTGTAGGAATGATGAAACTTAAACTGTATATGAAACTAAAAGAAGGATCTAGGATACTGAGAGCAGGGAAGCTCTCAGATAACCCCCCCCAACTCTTCCTTTGCCCTGCGTGAGTAACAAAGACTGGACTGAACTGATGTGGTCAACTCACACCAAGTTATTCAGAATAAGACAGCATCACCCTGCTTCTTCTTTTTCCTGTGTCTGACACAGTTTGGCATTTGTACCCAGAGGCAGACATCACAGTCATCCCATACGTCAGACTGGTTTCGGAGAGGTGAGGGAACTGGGTATAAACATGTTTGGATTTAGACACACACACGCACACACACACAAAGATTTTCACTTCCCAGTTGAACACACCTGAGTTGGTGTAGGTTATTCTAAATTTTGAACAGTGTACACACACCAACTGTGGCTCTGAGTTCAAGCTGCAAACTGTCACATGATAAACATACAAACTTGCAAGTAGTGCAAAAATAATGCAGCACCTCTGAAAAACCCAAAACTAAACTAAATCCGTTTATCATAACATAAATAAATGTAGAGGAGCCTTTCAGTGAAAAATGATGATGCCAGATTTAAACATATAATAAAGAAGACGGACTCATTATTCTGGTTTATTAACAACTTCTTTTTTTTCTGTGTTGACTCACAAAGTTCACGCAATGAAGGAAGTCATGCACTCCTCATATGACATCTCTGGATAGAACCTTTCGCCTAAATTAGAAAATCAAATCAATCAATGGTTCACTGAGTAAAATCACAGGTGGAACATCGTGGGTGTTCGGGGTTTATTCTTATGTCAGTGCTCGTGTGTGTATGTGTGTGTGTATGTGTGTGTGGTTTTCTATATGGGGAGTTCTGTATAATTTCCACAGAACAGGAAGTGACTTTAAAAAAACTGTGACAGGAAACTGTCTCTACCCCTCAACCCCAATCCCCCAATAATAAATCTTCCATGTTTGATGTGCTCTTGAACAAGACACCGAACCCTACATTTCTCCTGCTGTTGTTAGGCTGTGTGTGAATGTGACAAGCTAATACTGATGGTCCCTTTCTGTAGCACACACTGACCCTAATTGGTAATTTAGACTTTTTTCCAAAAAGGAGGAACCTACAAGTGCTAACCAACTAATTAATGACTGAATTATTAGCTTTTTGTATGTTTCTCATTCTCTACAGTTCTCTTCTGTTTTTCTTGAATACTGGTTTTATAGAATTAAAAAAGTTTTCAAAAAGATGGCAAATGAGCCCATCATCACAAAGTCAAATTATTTCTGTGCAGTTATTTTTAAAGCCTGTCAGTTAAAGAAATTATCAGCGCTTTGTAACAGAGTTTATTTCCATTTCTGCGGAACATATTTTCCACACTGATACTTAAAGAAAGCAGGGTAAGATTTCTTGTGAAAACAGGACATTGTCAGCCAAGAGAGCAGAGGGTGGTACCACTTTGTCCACAAGACGCATAACTGGAAGACAAGATCATGAAGTGTACCATGCAAAATCGAGTGCCAAAATTATCCTCATTATAAGAAATTTCACAAGGCAGTTTGAAGGTTTGGTTTAGTGACAATATGTGAGCACATTTTTATTTAGATAGCATAGGGATGGGCACTGAATTAAGTACTTTTAAAGGTCTCAACCAAATTCTGTCTGAAGTACCAGGTACTGATTCACATGAAATCGAAAGGTACCATGTTTAGGTACCTAAACGCATCGCAGAGTAGGCGATTTTTCCATACTGAATATGAACACAGCATTATAAAGTTATATATTGAAGAATAAATATGTCAAATTGAAAAAAAAAAAATTACTAAAAAAATAGTTTTTTTTTTTTTACCACATACAGCCAAAAAAAGTACCGTAAATTGGTACCGTTGAGTACTGATACAGATTACCAGGTTCCAGAGATCGATACCGTATCGTTTCAAATGTGAAAGCTACTGATCCCTAAGAAAGCATGATAAAAATTAAAAAGGAAAACAAAACCAAAGACTGAATGGACTCAGCAGCCACATAAATTGGCTTAGATTAGCTTTGTTTGGTTTAGTGTTGCTAAGAAGATGAGCTAAATTTGGCTTAAAGAGTGGAAGCAGCCTTCCAAAATAAAACACCCCTGTCTGTATTTTTTGTGTTTTCACAGTTATAGAAACATTACTTGTTAATTTTGAATTGGTAACAATTGTTATTGGTAACAATTGTTTATTGGTAACAATGTTTTTGTGTTGCTGAGGCTCCCCTTATTTTTTTTAGACCATATACAGCTGATCCATTTGTTCATTTCAAGACAAGATTTTAAACTATAAGATTTTGTAAAATGCCATTCTGCTCTTTTTTAATTTATGGTGATTAAAGATGAGTTCCAATCTCTAGCTACTTACACAATGAAATATAACAGATTGATTTAAAGTTAAATTGTGTTTGCTTTAAAACGTAACCATCACTTTGTTTCAAAGATTTTGATTTACGGAGGTAACTTGCAGTTTTACCTGTTTTGTTTCATTTTCTGTTTGCATGATGTTTGAAAAGTGCAGCAGCAGTTGTGTGAGACCAGGTGATAAAATTGAGCTACAGTCAAAAGACAAAATGAGGTTTAATTCCTCATCCAGCACAGGATGAGCAGTAACATCAGATGGAAAAAGAAACGCATATTTGCTGATAATTTTTGTCGAGCAGTACTTTGTTTCAATAAGTGTTTTACTTTAATACTTGGTGGCAATCTTTGTGGTGAGACTACTGGGAGGAGACAGAGAAACATGCTGTGTGAATTTCTGCTAACCCAGTGTCTTTTCTGCTAACATTTCCAGTGTCTGCAATGTGGTTCTCTGTGTATTGCAACATCTCTTTGTGGCGTCTGAGGCTTCCCACAATAAATCATTAGAAACGAGAAACAAACACTGATTTTGCCCTCCCATGTGTCACTAAGGCTAACGACTGGATGAAAGTGTCACTGTGATGCTTTAAAGCAGCGGTGATAGTTTTGTGAAAGTCGTGATACAAGGAAAGATGGAAAAAAGGACTAACTGCAAGCGAGAGCTTTTACTGATACATTTATAATCTTACTTTGTCTATTCTTGTTATTTCCTGATTTCTCCGTATTGCTGACTCCTCAGTCCTCTGCGTCTCTGAGGTTTGTGTGCAGAATCAGCACTGACCTTTCAGTTTAGTTGTTGTTGACCATTGAAAGTATCAGCTTTACTTTGAATTAAAATATGAGTAAACTGAAGAGTTTGGGGGCACCAACGTAAACTGTCTGCTTATTGGATGATGATTCTTTTGAAATCAATATCTTTTGCCTCTTAAGAAAGAAGCTTGCTGCTTGAGATAAAAGAGTAAAACATTTCAAAAGCTATATACGTACTTTCTGTAAAATATTGTGCTTAATTGTTGGTCTTAAGTACCATTGTTTGGTCTAACTATATGCCCCTCATGGTGAGAAGTAAGCCTGTGTCTCAGTGTTTCATTAGGTTACTTTAAGTTGTCCATGTATTTTTACATCTACCTTCATTTTCATTCGGATCATCTAACTGCTTATCATTTGTTGTACTTTAATTGTATTTTCATTTCATAAACACAGTTTATTGATTTGTAAAAACTCAATACATCAAGACGAAATATACAAATTACAACTTTGTGGCTTTATTTAAAGTTTGTTATATTTTGGAATCATTGGGTTTGCCATCAAAAAGGGCTGGTAATGGTTTCAAAGAGTAATTGTGGGTTTAATTCATGCCGTACCAGGCCAGAAAAGACAAAAGACAAGTGAAAAATTCCCTTCTTAATGGGAAGTTGTGATTTGCCGTGAACAGGTTGTGTTATGCAAGCAGTGGTGTGTAAGGCGTTGGTGGTGTCTCTGGGGAGCATGCTGGTTAAAGAGTAGTGTGGGTAAGATGAGAATAGTCCTCAGGAGAGGAACTGGGAGATCGCTGAGGAGGGACAGGTGGACGAGGAGCCCACAATCCGGGACGTAAAGGAAGAAAGCCACACAATAAACACACACACACTCACACACACATATACACATAGATGCACGCACCAAGGTGGCCACTGATCAAGGATCATATCCTCTAATCAGTATCAGTTCATGTCCTTCAAACTCAAGTCCCCCCAGCTTCACGTTGCTTTTTTTAGTCAACTCTTCTGATTTTTGTCAAAAGAAATTCAAAATGAGAAAAACTATTAAAAATAATTGTTCTGAATGAACTTAAAAAAAAAAAAACTGTATAGCAGACAAAGCCTCGGGTTTCCAATAAGTGCTTAAACATTAGAAACTGTGTCATGTGGCAAGCTGGGGTTGACATTTAAAAGTGAAGATAAGGAAGTACACTGATTTACAAGAAAGCAGTTTATTGTAAGCTGCCAACACTGACAATAATCAAAATCAGTCAGTGTTCCCTCAGGGTGACTTAGCCAGGGTTCACAGCCTCATAGGTGCAATAAAATCAAAGAGCAAAGGTTAACTTTTAATGACTCTGAAGCTCTCTGAATGACTCACGTGTTACTGATCTCACAGGTACTATCATATTGAGTGATAAATACATAAAGGAGTAATGTGTGATTTAAAAATGAACAACACTGAAACTGTTGGTGAGAAAATGTCAAGTGGTCACAGGCCTGAATCATGGGTAAGAGAAGACTGGGCACATTGTATCTGTATCCTGATCTGTGGGTGAAGACACAGCTGAGTGTTGCATCAGTCTTGCTCAGACTCTTTGACAACAGTGATCCCTGACCGCCTGATCTGTCTCTGGACAGGAAACACAGGAAGGAGCCCAGGAAGAACATCCAGCACACAACTTCTCTCTGAAAAAGAGGAACAGTCAACACATCTCCAGAAAACAGCAAGACGACACAAACCATCAGTAAACCTCTAGTTGTGGGAATCATATGTTTGTGGGTGGGCCTCCAACATTACTGATGAGAACAGCATTATATGTCTGAGATGGTTCACACCCTGAGTCCTCTGAGGATTCAGTCAGAGGGAGAAAACACACACAGGCCTATGTTTTTTTTTTTTTGTTTTTTTTTTTTTTTTTTTTTTAATGGGATGAAATACAGGCTTTAAGACAAAAAAAGAAAGAAACAGATGATCTATGAAGAAATTTAAAAAAATTTGATTTGACAAAACTATTTACACTTTTACAACCCTTAGGGTGTTTTTTTCATACCACTTGTGTCCAGTATAGTATGGTGTAGTATAGTATAGTGAGCTATAGTACGGTACAGTATGGTGTCAGAGTCATGAAAAGCACATACAGTCAGTAAAAAAAAAAAGTACTCAGATGTTACCATGGCTTCAAAACAACACAATGAAGTTGTTTAAGTTAGTGCAACCCCTTCAAGGGGCTGTGAGGATTTTCAAAATTGTCTTGAAAAAGTCTCCCTTCTGATTGTAATCCAAACTTTAAAATTAGATTATCACCGCCAATTTGGGTAAAACACAGGAGCCAAACTGTCAGACAGAAACAGTACAGAAGAGCAGAAGAAAGCTAAACAGGAGAGTGATAGAGCAAAGGCTAAAGGCTAAAAGGGTTAAGTAGTTTGTGATGATTTTTATTCCAGCCCAGAGTCAGCAGTTCTTCTGCAGTGGTCTGTTCAAACTTGAGAGTCTATCAATAAAATCAAGAGAGAGGTTATGTTAGCTCTGCTTGGTAGATGACTGGCAGGACATAACCAGGATTCTCTAACGTTACACATTACCAACATGTCTCAGGGCACCCTTTACGTTTGCTTGTTGTCATGCTTCAAACAACCATGCTTCGTAACTGTTGATGAGTACTTCACTGCATCACGCTCTCTCCAGTAAAAAGTTGTCTAGAGCAAAGAAAATTTGTTCCATAACAAACACACACCTGGTTAAGAGTCACATATTCACAACAACACATGAGACTCCAGGCCAGAAGGTGGTCAGGCAATTAAAACAGTTCCTCCTCATAGTATCATTAAAGCTTGCTAACACGTTGAAAGGTTTGCAAGGACTTTCTACATGATCTTGAAGATGTTTCACCTCTGGATATATGCCTGATAGTAATCCACACTTCAGTCCACCTGTGGTAAATTCAGTTGAGGGATATGGTTTGGAAAGGCACACACCTGTCTATATAAGGTTCCACAGGTGACAGTCAGAGCACAAACCAACTATGAAATCAAAGGAACTGTTTTCAGACCTCTGAGACAGGATTGTCTCAGGGCACGAATCTGGGGATGATCTTTGAAGGTCCCAATGAGCACGGTGACCTTCATCATATACAAATGGAAGAAGTTCAGAACCACTAGGACTTTTCCTAGAGCTGGCCATTTGTCTAAACTGAGGGGGATAAGGGCCTTTGTCAAGGAGGTGACCAAGAACCCACTGATCACCGTCAGAGCGCCAGTGGTCCTTGGTGGGGAGAGGAGAACCTTCCAGAAGGACAACCATCTCTTCAGCAATTCACCAATCAGGCCTGTATGGTAGAGTAGCCAGGTGGAAGCCACTCCTTAGTATAAGGCACGTCGCAGCCCGCCTGGAGTTCACCAAAAAGCAGCTGAAGAACTCTCAGACCATGAGAAAGAAAATTCTGTCTGATAAGACAAAGATTGAAGTCTTTGGCATGAATGCCAGGTGACATGTTTGAAGGAAACCAGGCGTCACCCATCACCTGTTCAATACCATCCTTACAGTGAAGCATGGTGGTGGCAGCATCATGCTGTGGGGGTGTTTTTCAGCAGCAGGAACTGGGAGAAGAGTCAGGATTGATGGAAAGAGGAATGCATCAATGCACAGAGAGATCCTGGATGAAAACCTGCTCCAGAGCGTTTTTGACCTCAGAATGTGGCCAGGGTTCATTTTTCTGCAGGACCACAACCCTGAGCACACTTCCAAGATATCAAAGGAGTGGCTTCAGGACAACTCTGTGAACATCCTTAAGTGGTCCAGAGCCCAGACTTGAATCTGATCAAACATCTCTAGAGAGATCTGAAAATAGCTGTTTACTAATGCTTCCCATCCAATGTGATGGAGCTTGAGAGGTGCTGCAAAGAGGAATGGACCAAAGTGCCTAAAGATAGGTGCATCATATTCAAAAAGACTTGAGGCTGGAATTGCTGCCAAAAGGGGCATGAAAAAAGTACTGAGCAAAGAATGTGAATACTTATGCCCACATGATGTCTTATTTAAATATTTTAATTAATTCAAATAATAAAAAAAAACACATTAAAAAACAGTCATTACGGGGCATTGTGTGTAGAATTTTGAGGAAAAATAGGAATTTATTCCATTCAGGGATTAAACCGTAACATAAAATGTGGATAAAGTGAAGCGCTGTGAACGCTTTCTGGATGCAGTATACTTTGACAGTGCCTTTGACTTTAATCCCAGCATGCCTTACCTCTGTTTCATTATCAACAAAACAAAACCTATCAGCAAAAAATAAGAAGGGGATGGACGAGGAGGTAGAGGGGAAGGCCAGGGTGTGGTGACAGTCCCTAGAGATCAAGAGCCAGGGGAGCATGAGAGACGCACAGATCACACCTCAGTGCTCACCGTGTGTGTGTGTGTGTGTGTGTGTGTGTGTGTGTGTGTGTGTGTGTGTGTGTGTGTGTGTGTGTGTGTGTGTGTGTGTGTGTGTGTGTGTGTGTGTATGCATGCAAAGCACCGAGGTAACGGGATGTGGGTAGCCAGAAAGGTGTGATTTATGAGGTAACAGAAAAAAATACCTGAAATATGCTGGCATGTCATGAATGAATTAAAAGCTTCTAACAAATGAAAACGGCTTTAAAGGTTTCAACTTAGTTGATTCTTTTTTATCCATGTTGCGCCTATCACAGAATTGAGACATTAATTTCTTCACATGAAAAGTAAACAGATGTAAAAGTCGATGTATCTGCCGAGATGTTCAGGGACGGCAAGCCCTGTTTGGGCTCTACAGATAAGAGGAAAGCTAAAAAGAGAGGGCAGAATGTGAGGGCAAAGAAGAGAAACAGGTTACACCAGAATTAGTAGGAATTCAAGATGAGGTGAGGTTGAGGTGTGGCCCTGCTCTTAAATTTTTCAGCATAACATCACACGCTGAGTTGGGGGGAGGTAGATGAGTTGACAGATGTCCTCTCTCATTGGAGGATTTCCTGGTGACTGGACAGGCTCAGTATGCGAGTTGTGTGTCTCATGTTATTAATCCCAAGTTGATCTTGGCTTGAACTGAGTTGAACAGAGACCTGAGAGAGAATAACACATAGCTAAACAGGAAGAGGTGGAGAGGGAGAGTAGATGGAGGAGGAAGGTGAGGGGGTGGATGATAAAATCAGAGACAAACAGGGAGAAGTGGAATGAGACAGCATAAGTCAGCTTTCTCCAGAATTTCAGTGAATACATTAGCTTCACTGACAGAGCCTCACTGTCTAAAGTGAAAGTGAAAATCTTTTAATGGATCTGAAATGCATCGGGGGCCAGTTCAGCAGAAAGTTATTTGATCAGGTGAGGAGTCTTACAGAGTGCAAATACGCAAAGAGAAGAGAGTGTGTGGCAGTCATTGGTTTGGGATGAATGTAAGGTGTGTATGAAAATCTTAAGCAGCTAAAGCCAAAATCTCAGTTCAATAATATTAATGTGAAAATGACATGATCTGTTTTGCTGCCGGCCAATGAGGACTGATCAAATATAAATCCTTAAATGAGCCTGTTTAGGAGAACAGAACAGAATGACAAGAGGCTCAATGTTTAATAAAATCTGTATCTAAACCGGATCTTTTATAACAAGCACAAACTTTTTATTTTGCCCATCTCAGTGCGTTTGGTCAGTCCAGGAGCCTGAAGGACACTCCAGATTCTCCAAGAAAGGATGTTGTATATCATCTTAGGCTATTATGGACACATCTATGAGAATACTATGAAAATACTTGTTTACTTTGTGTTGTATGCATGGAAACACGAAGCACTGTAGTTTTTGGTATCCAGCCTGATGTGTTTATGAGTGTTGTGTTTGGGTTTTTCTATGAAATGAAGTGGATTACTTGCATTCTGTTTTCGATTGAGGAACAGTATCTTTGCGGTTTTAAACCTCGCTTCCAACTTTATCGTTGGGCTGTCTACATCAGCCACCAACCTCTTTCTGAGTCACCAGCCACACACACCGGCCGGGCAGCAGGTGTTGCTGGTGCTGCTGGGATGGAGATTATTTAAAGTCGCTCTAAAAAGGTTTCTGTGCAGCTGAAGGAACCTGAGGGCCGAGCTGTCTGTCGACCACAAGTTGAAAGTACAGAGACAGTACACACTTCCCCCTTTGAAAAACCAGGATCCAAACACGAGCATCACATGACTCAGGTGGAATTACCTGGTGGTGGGGTGCTAGCGCTATTCACTCACTGAATTAGTTAAATTCACTTCAAAGTCATTTTGAAACTGGCAAGAGTACTGTCTCTATGAATTTTAAAATGACAAAGCAATAAACACTGTTCATAAATGAAATGTATTTTGATCCAACCCAGCTCTCAGGACGTGAAAACAGAACAAATTGCTAACACTTTTAAAGCTGTTGTGAGGCTCAAATAGGGATGGGTACTGGTACTTTCATAGGTATGGATCGAATTCTGTCTAAAGTACTGAGTGCTGATTCACGAAATATCAAAAAGTACCATGTTTTGATATCTAAATGCATCCTTATGACTGTGAGAGAGTTGAAGAGGAGGCGATTTTCCATACTGAACATGAACACAGCATCATAAGGTTATACATTGAAGAATAAACATGTTAACCCTTGTAATCCCAGGCACTTTCTGCTTCTGTCATATTTTTACTCACTGTGGTTCACAAAGTGAAGTGCAGCACCTCTATAGATTCAGGACAACCATGGCTATAGGCTCATGTAACTCAATTATGTCTTTATGAATTGTAAAAAATAAAATAAAATAAAATAAAAGCTGTAATTCATTAGTGTTTTTGAACCTGCCTGCGGGTTTGGGATCTTAAATTGAACAAAAAAAAATTACATTTTAATGTGAAACAAACTTATATTTTTTACCACATAAACACAAAAAAGTACCGAAAATTGGTACCATTAAGTACCGATTGCCAGGTACTGGGCATAGGTACCGTATTGTTTCAAATTGTTGCTAGGCGCCGCCCTGTTGGCTATGGCTGCCTTTTGCAGCAGCTCTCTCTTCTTTGTCCGTTTCTTGTCATTTTTTTGTCTCTTTTTTGTTATCTTTGTATTTAGAGTGGCTTATTGCTTCGTGTGGCTGGTTTGTTGGTCATGGACACCAAACTTTTTGTGGCTTCAGTGATATTTTTACTACTTTTTGTGTACTTCTGTGTTTGTCTGGAGATCCTACATGTAACCATGGCTGCATTGTTTACATGTGAACTCAGCTGTTTGCAGCCTGTAGCATGTCAATGCTAACTGGTGTTAGGCCTGATGTCTTCCCACAAGGTGAGGAGAAGGAGGTGAGGATGACGTGCTGGTTCTGAGGTGTGAGCTAAGAAGTGGCGACATGGACCTGTTCTTCCATCCATCATTATTGGGAACGTAAGATCTATCTCCACTAAGATGGACGAGCTAGCCATGCTAACCCAGCAACAGACGATTACCAGAGGGCAGAGTAGCATCAAGCTATTCACTAACATGGCTAACGGAGCTGACATCGGACATTGGTGGTGTGTTGGGGGAGCTTCTCCTGCTGTGAGCAGACAGGATACAGGAGACAAAGATGGAACATGACTGAAGAAGCTCAGTCCTGGACCCTGTGGAGGTGGAGGCTGGCTGAACTGGAGAATGATGAACAAGCTGTCATCATCTATTTTCTTATGGAGCTTTTTTCACTTTCTATACACTGTCTTACTTTTGTTTTCTTGTTTGCTGCTGTGACTTCAATTTTGTTGTACTTTTTACAAAGACAAAAAGTTCTATTCTATTCTATTCTATTCTATTCTATTCTAAATTTGAAAGGTACCCATCCCTTGGCTCAAATGAATTTCTATCATGTGATTTACACGCTGCGTGCTCTTCAGTGTCCCACAGAAAGACAGGGGGGAAAAGACCACTCAAGCAGATCTTCTATGGCTAGTTAACCATGATTGTTTTACACACTTGACAGTTCACATCAATAGAGAAAGCGGAGGGGAAAATCCTGCTTATGTAACCCGGGGCAGAAATGAGGCTCATGTCATAACAGAGCTGAAAAGTATGAGAAGGAAACAGTGAAGCTTAAAAAAAGAGGAAATGGTTATTTATTGGAAGATGCTCTGTTACTGAAAACCCTTTCATTTGAAAAAAAATCTCAGATCAGCTTGTTATAGCCTACTTTTTCTCAAAGAGTGAAAGACGTTCATCTGATGATCCACAGTGAGCTTCGACAGCTTTATGTTGCCATCTAGTGGCAACGTAGAGCTGTACTGGGAGCTGAAGGAGAAACAAAGCATTGAGCATTGAAATTAAAAAACAAAATCTAAATAATGCATTTGTTGTTTTATTTCATTATTTAGATGAAATTCATCAACAGGTTTCCAAAAAAAAGTACAAAGCAGAAGAGCATAGAGTCATTTCCTTAAAATCGTTGAGGTGCTGTTCTCTAGTTTTGATCTTTCTGTCTTCCAGCCTACAGTGACCCTCCTGATTATTCCTAAAGGTTATCCCAGTGTCTACAAAAGTTTTTTTTCCTCTTCAAAATTATACTTCCAATTTCACAGACCTGGTGAATGGTGTTTAAATTAATTTAATGCCACTCAGGGTTTTCATCATTTCAGCTGTCTAAATGACACTACATTTGAGGCCTCCTGAATTTTTATCCTCTGATAACAAACAGGTTTTTGTCTTTCCATGGCAGCATTTCTCATCTTGATGCAAGCTGCAGTCAATTCCAGTGCCTCATTTTCCAAAGTGATTCCTTCAGGGAAAGCAGATCGCATCTATGTGTGCACTTTCTGAGGAAATTGTTTGTTTGTTATTTCTGCTACATTAAACCTCCAGAGGTCATACACATGACCACCACAGTTACAGATATTGTCTTGCCACTGGCCTGAAGCAAAAAAAAAAAACTTCACATAAACTTTATTTTAACATCATAAAACAACACATCTGAACATTATAAGCAAAATACAGACTTATTTTACATCGCTGATATATCTCTTAAAAGTTCACTGGGAATGTGGCGTGTGCTGTTTTCATGGTTTAGCCTCCACAGTCTTCTCTGCTGTTTTTTCAACAATTACAGCTGAGCATAAAGGCAAAACAAACAGGAAAAAATAAATTAGGTAAAAGACTGTTGCTGTCAAACAGACTGAGGAGTCTCAGGAGACATTATTAAGAGAAAGTCTGCAGGGAGGTGAACACATTAACTAAGGTTGTGGTCTCGTGGAGGATACTGAAGTCTGATCTTATCAGGGGAACAGTCATTATAAGTAAAACTCACCACAATGATGCAAAAACACAACATGGCTCCGTATTAGGAGAATCTTGTTTTTCCTACAAAGTGTGGGATTTTGGAAGAAAACATGTTAATGTTGCTTTCTGTAAATGTTATTAAAGGGTTTAACAGTCCTCTGCTCCTCTAAATCTACTTAATGTGCTCTCATGTCTGTTCCTCTTTACCAGTTTTATTAATGAGCCACACAGGCAGATGGCGAAGAAGCCCCGGACAGCCCTAGAGACGTCTGCCTGAGTGTTTATGTGACCTGTTTAGAAACACTTTTTATTACTGAGTCACTCAAGACCCGACAGGAAACACACCCTCTCTCTTCGCTCTGCGTACATACATTTGAAGACTTTCCACATTAAGCCTAAAGATGAGCTCTACCTCATCTTCACCCACTCACTCAATGACTCTAATTGAACACTTGGCAGGGAGCGCCGCTGCTGATGGCGTGTGTCGAGCAGAGGAGTCATCAGTCTTGGTCATCGGCCCCATTAGAGAGCTGAAGTGACCTATGATGTCATTATGTCGAAAAGTTTGGGAAACTAATGGACGATACGTCTTAAAACTAGTCTGCCCCCCACATGGATTTTAGAGATGAGCGCTGGCTCGACTTGTCCCCGTGTCCTCTTTGTGAGAAACTCAGAGGAGAAAGTTGTTTTTCTGTGTTATTTTGGGCATGACATACAGAGAGTTCCCTCAAAGTTTGGGGATGTGAGAGTACCATTGGTAGTTTGAACAAGCATGTTTTCATGAGAAAGGGACTTTTTTTGTCTTCAGTCTCACAAGAAAAAGAGATTTCACTCATGTTGGGATTTCACAATATCCAGCAAAGTTTAGTGTGAACTGGCATATTGACATGATGAAACTGGACTTGAACACTGTGGGAGTTAGTGAAGATCTCTGAGGAAGCAGAGGTCATGATCACTTTTTGTAACTTTTGTCTGAGAAGTCATGTGCAACTGAATTTCAGCAACAAAACTGATGATTTTGTGTTTGATTTTCTTTGAGTCAAAACAGTCATTACTGTGATAACTGTGGTCAAGCTAACCAAATCAGTGCACATTATTTTCCAGAAATAACAGCGAGGTTTAAAGCTATGGTCTACAATTTGGAAACTTGGTAATTATTAATAACATTGTTTATAAGGCCGATGGTCCGACGGTCTGATCTACGTAATATAAAAAGCAAAAAGAAAGAAAAAATCCATTCATTGCATCAGCTGAAAAATTGACCAATCCGAACCGCCAGTCCCCTCATTTCGGATTTGTGCATGATTCCATCCAATCCCCTGTCTCCACTGCTCCACACCATCCCGCCCATGGTCCTCGCCTTTCCCCATTACCACTCTCACGTCAGCTAGCTGCTCAGCTACTGAAGCGTCGTGGAGCTGGAGAAGACCGAAACCAGGAAGTTGTTACTGTTACCCTCCACACTGAAGGGAAGAAAACGAAAAAGTTTCGAGGAAAAGGCTGAAGCAAGGAAGAATTATGAGTGATACAGGTGCCAACAGAGACTGAATATTGGAGAAATGTACGACCAGTGGAAAAAGCTGCAGAGGGATTTGGGACTGAAGACTGACGCTGAGACAGTCGAATGACTAAATGCTGCTGGTCGGAACAGGTAGGCTCTGTCAATAGATTTTAGCATAAGTTAGCCACACGTCTTTTGTGAACTGAGCTGGTGAAGACACGCCTCACCCACAGTCGGCTCTGCTCTGATCAGCTGGCAGAGGTAACGCCAGACCCGCTTTGCCTGGCTACTTTATGGTTTTGATTGCGTAGGTCCAATTGAAAAAGCTACCACTGTGTGTTACAAGGAGGATGACTGTCGTGTTTGTTACATTTTCTGCCATTCAGCTACTTGCTCTGTCAGAGGGGGCGCGTTGTTTGGAGGTGAGGTAGGATAGACCATAGCTTTAAATTGTACTATTTCTGACTCAGGAGTTTGTGTTTGATTTATTGACACTATTTCTGAGGTTTCACAGATCTGACTGAATATTATGAATAACATTTAAGTGCATACTCAGATTAGAAACAGACACAGTCAACACTGAATCACAGGTGTTTCACCCTTAAATCACATCCTGCACAAAAACACTTTGTGTAAATGCACCACAGTTAGTATGCAGTGAAGCATCAGGGAAAAATGACCTTTTATTTTTGCGTGCACCATATATGACCTCAGCTCAGTCTAACTCTGTGGAGTGTAAAGAGGGGACAGCTGTGTTTGAAGATTTACTCCACCTCTCCTGAAAGCTCTGCTCAGCCAGCAGAGCCCTTCATCGCATCCTGGATCCAGGACAAAATGAAGGAGAAGAGAGGACCTGTTCCTCCGTCAGGCTCTCTGAGGGCCTGAATTACGATTTCCCGACTGAATGTGAACCCAGGGAAACAGTCTGAACGGTCATCCATCAGCCTGGTGTCTGCATCCTCCTGAACAATGTGTGACCCCTGGGCCCAAAGAGGGTCAGAAGAGGGATGGCTTCCACCTTCATGAACATACACACATGCCACGATCATTTTCACACTCACACACAAATCACACTTAAGCATACCATCCTGCCCTGCTCTAAGACGTCCTTGGAGTCACCTCCACTGGGTGGGTCATTCCAACAAACTAAAAAACAAACTTGCAGTCTGACACTTCGTGACATCAGTGACTTCACTGCAATTTTACTGTTTGATTTTAACATTTTTATCACAGTGTTGTATTTTTAATGTTGACTTTTTTTGCATATGTTTTAATCCTATTTTATCAAATCTCTTCTGACCTATGGCTGGGACCCTCATTAAAGCTGGGTCCATTGTGGCTGACCAGTGCCATCCTCTCTTTGGTGAGTTTCAGCTTCTACCTAAAGCTGCAGAAACCATCTGCTAAGCAGGACAGATAGGAAAAAAAGCAAAACAACACTTTTATTCCAGTTGCAACTGTCCTGTCCTAAATTGTTTTATTTAACTGTTTTGTTTGTCCATCATCCTTGATTGAAAAAACAAATTGCCCAACAGGGGCAATAAAGAAAACCTTGAACCTTGAACCTCTTTTCAGGAAAGCTTTGGATCCATATAACAAAAACATACCCACTGAATGTTTGTAGACGTCTTACTAGGAGAAATAAGAGAAATGGACTATAACTTCACAGAAAACAGGCTTGTGGTCTCAAAAACATACATTTATTGATGTAAAACAACCTTTATGAGAGATTCTGTATGGATTTCTTTACACTTACACTTATTGCATATAAAGATGCTATGAGGAGGATCTGTTTTAATTGCAGTCCCTTGTCACCTTGTGGCCTGGAGTCTCCACACACTGTCGTAAATTAGTTTTCGCGAAGTGTGTTTGTTTTGGAATTCAATGGACATCGGATCCAAACAACTTTTTCATTGTTCAAGACAACTTTTTACTGGATATGACGCGCCGAAGTAAGGTATTTATCAGTACAGTTACGTAGTGATACGGTTTGAAACGTGACATCAAGCAGACGGAGCAGACGGCTACATGTAGCGTTATCGGCAGCCTGGTGCTCTGACATATCTGAAGGCTAACGTGACAAAAAGTAAACACTGTCAGTTTGTGAGTAGTTTACTAGCTGTTTATATTTAGTGCAGCTTGCAGTCCAGTGCTCTGAGACATGTCTGTAATGTGTAACATTAGTAAATCCTGGTTAGCTATGTCCTGCCAGTCATCTACCAAGCAGAGCTAACGTAACCTCACTCTTCATTTTATTGATAGACTCTCAAGTTTGAACAGACCACTGCAGAATAACTGCTGACTGTGGGTTACAATGGACAGTATCACAAACAGTTAAGCCCAAGTGTTAGCCTTTAGCTCGGGCTGTACCACTCTTCTGTTTAGCTTTCTTCTGCTCTTCTGTCCTTTTTCCATCTGACAGTTAGGCTCCAGTGTCCACCATCACTACAAAATTAATCATGGTAATCGTTTTCAGCAGAGAAAAACACATATCTCTGTGTTTTATCTCTTTTCACTACTAAACTTCTTCAGCCGGCATGGTGTTATCATAGAAACCTAGACATGCCATAAATCAATCCGGTCCTGGTTGACCCGACCTGGAAGCTAAGAAGAAGCATTTTGAAATAACCGGTCACCTGTAATATTGGCGCTGATAATCTCAATTTTAAGTGTGAATTACGGCAGGAGCACGCCTGGGTGAAGAGGAGAGTGACAACGAGTCACACGTTTAATACATCAACAGGAACAAAATTGAAAGACCCACGAATCATGCCTTACGTGAAAAACAGGATTGGACATTAAAGATCAACTATGGACACTAAAAGACAATAAATAATTACGCCAAACTTCTGTAAATGGAATCAAAATTTATATTAATCTGACGATATGTGAAAAAGAGGAGACTAAATATTGAGCAAACAGGGACGGGACTAGATAAGCTCTGCTTCTCCCGTCTTCCCTTTCGGACATGTACAATGTGATCATCTATTGACAATGTGTGACGTTGTATAAGTGTGCTGACATGACCGAAATAAAATCAATTCAATTCAATTCAATTTAAGATCACTTTCAAACTCCTCACAGCCCTTTTCAGCTTAAATCTTAGCTACACTGTTTGTAACGGTTAATGTTCAGTGACCAGCTCATACCTCTGTCTTGGTTGCTCCAGTTACAGACTTTAGTGGATTAACTGGTTTCAATATCAATACCTAGTCCAGCTAATTTAACAGGGGTTGATTTACAGAGGTATGAATAAGTAAAGAGATGAAAACAGCGACCTGAACATGTAAGTATAGCTTTTTGTTTTTTGTTGTAAGGCTATTAAAATTAGTGTAGTTAGTGTAGTTACCATTATAACTGTTATTCCGTCAGAAGTGTTTGATAGTTGTGTTTATTTTATGACATTTTCAGTGTGTTTGAACATAAAGTTAGATGACAAGTTTGAGACTGTGAGTGTAAATGCTCACCTCAGTGTAAATCTGATGCATGTGTGGCAACTGCTGTATATTTTCTGTGTCTAATTCTTTAATTTTCTGTCTAACCTTTGAAAGGAAATACCAAACAACAACAACATTTAGAAGATTAGAAACCTTAAACCTATGGTTAGGTTGTCTATTTCAAGCCTTACTAAATGCAACAACCAGGAATTAAGGCAGAGAGCAAAAGTTGCAAAATCATGCTGATCCTAAAATACATTTGCAAACTCATAATGAACATGTTGATTTATTTATTTTTATTCTGCGTGATTCAGTTGTGGCTCCACAGTGAACTCATCCTCTCTGGTGCTCCTGAGCTGATGGTTGGTGTAGTTTATGGCTTTTTGTGGACGGAGTGGCAGCGTGAGGAGGGATGAGATCTGTCTGTATCTCTGTCTGCGATCCTGACAGCTCTGGCTTCAGTCTGCACCCAGACCTCCTACATGCATGTCTCTCTGTTTATTGCCCCCCGACTCTGGCTCCTCCCTCTACACACATCTATCATTACAACAGGACCACACGCACATACATGACATTCACAAATACAAACACACTTACCCTAACTCAAAATGTTGGGATAGGGTTTATAATCTATTAATTATCTATTCAATATCTTTCTGTTGTTAGAGTTACTGACCAAAGTGAAGGTACTCTTACCCTAATCCCAACTTGTGTTAAATTTAACCTCTAAAACTGAAAGTAAAACTCATATCTAGCTGAGAATAGAGATGAGTAAGCGTTGCCTCATCTCTGAAACATATCCTCCTCTGCAGTGTTTAAACGTCACACACTAGCTCAGCCAGCTCACTCCTTACTTTATTCTTCATCCCCATCTGCGTCATCCGCTCCCCCTCTATCATACAGGGAGACAGAGTGGTTCTCATTCCACACGCAATTTCCTGTAATAAAAGCAGTTTGAGATGGAGCGGTCTGATGCCATTTAGTGATACCTGAACACAGGGGAATTCTGCCTGTGCCTGACCTCAGAAAAACGCTGCCCACACTCTAAATTGGTCCTATAAAGCTCCTTTTTTTTAGGTCCAGCTTCCTCTACTGTAGGTTCCTATTAAATTACAAAAAGTCTTCTTAAAGTGTCCATTAGGTTATTTTTTGTTCATATCCTTGCATAAATGAGGGTTGTTGTATTATTAAGTGAGCAAAGTATCTGCTTGATTTCCTCTGGTGGAAAAAAAAGTACAATTTTCAGGGTTGGCTTCAAAACCAAGAAACTCCTTCCTCACCCTCCATCCTGTCTCTTAAATCAATTTTCTCCTGTTTTGTCCATCCATCACCCTCTCACCATCACCCTGCCTCCAACCTTTAATCCCATCCTGCTTTCTCATCTCACCTTCCCCACATTAACAGACTTTCTCAGAGAGCTACAGAGCCTCTTTTCTCTCTTTCTCTGAGTTTCTTCCCCTGATAATAACTTGTATCTCTGGCTGCATGCACTCGCACATGATGTTTTTCTTTTTTCTGTAACACCACTCACCCTTCTGCATAGTGAGAGCATCCATCTGCTCAGTTGGGGAGTAGTGATCCTCCGGGTAATTTACTCCTCTTATTCGAAGTAAGTGTGTGAGATAGTGGAGGGTGGGGGACTTTACTTGGAATAAGGAGGTTTCTGTTCCCTTCCCTGTTAAATAATTTAAGTTTTTGGCTTTGCAGCAAACAGTAGAAAAAAAAAAGAAATCTTGGTTTGCTTAAGCAGGTATGAGACAACATGAATGATAAATCATCAGGTCATGCAGACAGGATGCTGATAACATCCTGCTAAAGTCTCTTTCTGTGTCTCCCTCTACCTTTCAACACTTACCAGAGTAAGAATCAAAACAAGACAAAGAAAGGAAAACACTTCCTTTATGTGACCGCAGCACTGACTGATCCCAAGAAATATAATTTACAACTTTGCTGAGTCATTTGGCGTCATCGATTTCTCATCCTACCCCCTGCAGCAGATGAGTGTTTTCTGGGTCGGAAATTCTGGCATTGGTCAAGATTTGAAACTTTTACTGTGACCGTAACTGATGTAATCCAAAATAAATGCTTTTAATTAAATACACATTACACTGTAACTAACTACATACACAGAGAACTCAATCTAAACCTCAAATTTACTTTAAGCCAATCAAGTTTTCAGCTGACTTCTGCTAAACACCATAGGGCAGTGACCACTAAGGGTTGGTATTAAAATTTTGCTTTAAACATGTTAAGCCCTTACTGCCTGTATTAATTAACAGTAATAGATTGTTTTATGTGTTTTTGCATTCTTACAGGTATTAGATTAAGTTAACTAAGTATTACAACATAACAATTACCTCTATGTCATCCTTTACTGCGATCCTCTCTCTCTCTCTCTCTCTCTCTCTCTCTCTCTCTCTCTCTCTCTCTCTCTCTCTCTCTCTCTCTCTATATATATATATATATATATATATATATATATATATATATATATATATATAAATATGTATATATATATATATATATGTGTGTGTGTGTGTGTGTGTGTGTGTGTGTGTGTGTGTGTGTGTGTGTGTGTGTGTGTGTGTGTGTGTAGTTAGTGCCATACTGTTGTAGATAAAATTTCTGTTTTTAGTCCATGAAAGAACTGTCCCATTAAACTGTCAAATGGTTTAACCACAAAAAACACCTCCTAAAAGTTAAGCAAGTGTACTGATGAAACAAGTTATTTGTTATGAAATATCTCCCAAAGTCCATTTCAAATATTTCATTTTGAAACGTGATATTATGGGTTTTGTAGTACTGAGAAAGTTTGGATGAAGTACACTTTAGTGTTTTCTCTTTACTTTTGGGTCAGTTGGTTCAAATTCATTTCAAATTTTTATTGTTACGGGGTAGTAGACTGCTGAACAGATATTCACTGTAACTTCTTTGAGCAATATCACATTTTTTATGAGAAACACTGGTTACACTACCTGACATCTATCAGTTTTATCAACTGGCCATGTCTTTCATCCCCAAACAGAAAAAACGGCTACCCTGAGTGAAGCCATGACTGTCAGAGCTCCCCCTGGTGACAGGCCCCAGCATAGGTTTTAAACCATCTTCTTTGATAACACCATAAGGGACACTGGCTGAAGGCTTTTGACAGTTACTTTAAATCAGTTATTTGGGTATGTCAATATGAAAACATTTTCCATACTGATACTGTCATCAATATCTCTGGCTGAGCTTTCTTTCTTTCTTTCTTTCTTTCTTTCTTTCTTTCTTTCTTTCTTTCTTTCTTTCTTTCTTTCTTTCTTTCTTTCTTTCAATACAGCAAACCTTCACCGAGAAGTGGTTACACCTGAAAGCTTGAATCCAAGACGACTGTTTTGTTTTTTTTTCATACACACACATTTCTGAAAATGTTTCCATTTTTTGCATCTTTGGAAACTTAGCTGTTTAACATTTCAAACACATTCCTGATTGTTTTATTGATTCTCATTACAACAACATGGCATTTTTAATAGATTCACTGGAGCAAAGCTGGTTTCTTGAACTTGCCTGATGCCTCTAAATGATGATCTGTTTTGTTTTTGATATTATCTCAGACTTATGCGCACAGCCAGAATCCTCTCACTGGTGTCATCAGAAGAGTCCTAATTAATTATGTTATTCAACATCTCCTAGCAGCACTGTATAAATGTGTCCTCTGTGCTCTGGCACTAGATCGAGGATGAGGGTTATGCTGTGTTTACTTGCACGCCTCCAGCGGGTTGGCAGCTGTCCAGCCAGCTCAGGACAGCTCGAGCCTCTTGTCAGGTCCGGCATGTAGGCAGGATCTTCAGCGCTTGATTACAATACTGTCACAGAAGACAGATGAACGCTCTAAGGATCTCTATCTTTAGCTCTGAGTAAGGCCTCCTCTACTCCAGCCTCTTCAAGGAGACACGCAGAGGACGGGAGAGATGTAGCAGCAGCAGATGGACAGTTAAAATAAGTTATTGCATGGGAAGAAAGTCACCAATGATGTGGCAAGAAATGGTTTACCAACAGCAAAAATATTCAACTAGATTAAGTGACGATAACTGAAAAAAATGACATGAATAAAAGTAAATCACAGTCTCTTTCTCTATACATCAAAAGAGTCATCTGAAAATAATTGTTTTCCACTGAGGAACTAAACATGAACTCCCCTCACGCTGTAAAAAAAAAGTGACAGAGAGAGTCTGACAAATTTTGGTACCCTACTCTCTGAGTTTACTCACTTTATGTTGTATTAGGAAGAAAAATGAAGAGCAAAGACTTTATTAGTTAATCCATAAATTGTCAGGTCTCATTTTGTGTTGTTTTTTAATCATAATATTTTATGAAAACACAGCACGTCCCAACTTTAGGACCGAGTGAAGAGACAGTGAATGCACCATTACACACAACTGACAGCAAGCGTCAGTTGTGTCTACAATGAGAGTTTCTTTTGTCGCTGACATGGATTTAAGGCTGTCAGGGAAAAAGACAAAGCAGCGTTTCTCCAGGCCTCCCTCTGCATGTCCGCCTCCTCTCTCAGGCCTCTGTTGGTTTAACCCTGGTGGGCAGCAGCCGGGCCTGACAGCACCCAGACACAGTCATGTGATTTATGGCTGGCTGTGAGAGAGGAGAGGAGATGACCACTCAGGCCTGACCCCTGACGTCTTATCAAGCACTCATCTGACGTAGATAGTTTACTCATGTAAACCATGAGCCAAAGCAAAACTAAGCCTGGTTAGTCAAAGCAGACAGAGAAGATAGTAAAGAAGTTATTCACAAACAGTTAAAAATACTGTTTTCATTTTAGAGGCATTGCTTTGTAATAGAAAGTGATATAAACTTTACAGAATCATTAACAGAGTTAATCTTCTTTGCTGTGTCTTCTGTTGTCTTATTATTTATTATTATTATTTATGGTAATATGTTAGCTGGCATGTCAGTGCAACATGGTGGCCTTTTCAGAATCATTTCCTAAAAAGGGCCATTTAAAGACTGTGGACCCATGTTGGAGGTACCTGAGGAAAATGAAAACATGATTTAAATAAAAACCTTTAAGATAGTTTCAGATACTGGTTAAAAAAACACACAAAAAAAAAAAAAAAAAAAAAAAACACAAAAACAATAACACAAAAAAATCAGTGATTTCATTTCTAATGACAGAGATGAGGAGATTTAATACAAAGGTGATACATAACATGTAAATTTGGCAAGTTTGATAGAATCTGAGATTTTAAAAAAGTCATTTATTTGAGTGTTTCTGTAATTATTATTACAATTATTACTTTTTTTTCTGAGGAGATCAATTATTAAACCGTTTAGTTAAAAAGCCACTGCAACTGATTCACCCCAATGGAAAAATTTTGGTTTCTATGACACAAAGACAAATACGCTTAATAAGGTATGTGGCAGAAAGATGCGGGTCATGGGTTAAACATAGAAATTAAAAAAAAAATCAAGTTAACTAATACTATTATTATGTTGTTTTACTATCTTAATGTTTTAAAAAAGGAGTGATAAGCTTGTTATTACATTCAGAGACCATCAAATGAAAAACTATTTGTATGATCAGATCTGAAGACAAGTACTGCTTTGTTTAGACTTTTTTGTTCTTATGTTCATTTTATTCAAGTTTTCCATTAAATTCTTCAAGAAAATAAAAAAAATTAAAAAAGAAATGGAGACCAGGACAGGAGATGTAAAAATGTTTGATGACTTGCAATACCTACACTCAATTAAAATGTTTATTTATAAAATTTGTCGACTATCATAAGAATCAAGCTAACCAATTTTATCTAATTTATATTAAACTATTTTGTAATGATATCAAGTTTTTTCTTCTTTGTAGTTCAATCCACATCCTGTAGGGGGAGTCCTGCACAATGCTAAAAAAGAACTCAAAGGAATGTCCCTGAATCCACGGCTATCAACCTGAAACTGACCTGAGGTGCTACAGTGGACATCACTAATACCCCCTCAGCTGATGACATTTAGCTGGAAAACACTTTCAATTCAACACAGAGAAAACTGAAACTGTTTTACAAAGCTGTCACAGAAATCAGCTTTACAACGTGAGGTTCCTGTTAATTCAACCATAGTGGATATTATATGTTCACCTGGTGATTTCTTTTCCAACCCGAAGGAAAAGAAACATTTTTCCACAGAGTTCACCACAGAACATCTTTAAAAACAAGCACCGGGCTGGGCTTAAGGTGATGTAAACACAGGTCTATTTCTGTGGCTGTGACACACCGTGGTTTCTCTGGAAAAGGAGCAGCAGCCCCACATCACAACAAAGGAGGCCACACAGACAGCTGTGGTCAGGGCATCTCCCTGGACCACGACATGGAGAGAAAGATGTAGGATGATTGAAGCCAAGAGCAGTGAATGTAAAGAAACCAAGTTCACGACACTGTATACGCTTATACGAGGGTGACTTCAGCTCCACATGTACATGACTGTCTGCAGACAGGATCTCAAGTGGGCTCAGAATAATCTTAGATATGTACAAATAACTCTTGATATCACTTGAATTTAAATGATAAAGGATTATTGCATTTCCAAGTTTCAGCCAGCATATATAATCCAACAAGCAAAAATCTGCAAATGTACATCAAGGAGTGTGAGGAAATTTAAAGTGTCTGGATATTTGAATGAAATAAAATTATGCACATTCACAGGTAGAAAAGCAACACAGTTTAAATTCATTTATATTACCACCTTCTCTGTAAATCAGCAGCACATGTGACGATTTCTTTAAGTCATCTCAATCAGATCTTTGGAGGACGCAGAGGCCTTTTCTGCAGAAACTATTCAGCCAAAATAAAAAATAAAAAAATTCATATATCAGGGAATCACAATTTAGTTGAACCCAAGGATTAAAAAATCTTTTGCTATGTGTCAAAACGGCAATCAGCAAACACATGCAGTGTCAGCCACATGCCCTCCCTGAGCTGTGAATGAAATGCTTCATGATGGCTCTGAGTGTTAGCTAGAGCTATATTAGCACAGAACCCAACACCTGTCATGAAAACCAGATCATCACCAGCCTTGAATGAACTTATGCTGCTAAAAATAAACCACGGTGGGCACAAACTCAACGAGCCACTGTTAATCATCAACAGTCATCGATATTTGACCAGCAGTTGATGGTGGGATGACCCTATTTGACGCAAACAGCTGATCGGCAGCTGTTGCATCCATACAATCCTGAACTTTTTGCACAGTGTAGTTCAGCAAATTAACTTAAAACATTACATTCATCTAAAACTTTAAACTTCTAAACTTGTGTGAGTAATCTTTTTAGGTCTTTTATATTTAGTTGCATGTTTTACTCCCCTCCATGTCAGGGATGAGTTATTTCATTTTGTCAGCAAAAGCTAACCAATGGACCGCTGCTTCTGGTTGCTTGCCTGTTCATTACGAAAAAATTGTATTTTTCAACATTTTTCCATGAAGATATTAAATGTGGAGGCCCCAAAGTGCATTGGCCCACCGAAATCTCCAATATGCCAGAGAACCTGTCCATTCATAGTGACGAATGTCTGATTACAAGCATACCTAGTGCAACATTTTACAATATTTTGATTTTAAATTTGAAGTTATTTTGATATTTTTTCAAGCACTGATAGGATTTAGGCAGTGTGTTTATTGAAGGATATTGTAGATTTGTGTTTTCAGTGGCTTTACTGTTTTACAGGTTTCCAAAATGATTTCCATGGAAAGAAAGGAGGTGAAGGAAAACATTTTCGAAGTGTTGGAGCAGAAGAAAGGAGCCAGATCAGTGTAGTAAAGTCACCCTGACACAGAGACACAGAACAGACAAGGAGCTCCCCTCGTAAACTCAGCAGACAGGCTTCAGCAATCTGACACACACCAACTAACCGTATCACACACGAACACACACTGAGATATCTGAACATACTCATAAACTCTGTTGCATGGAGGAAACAGCGAGGAGGTGGACTCTCTGGATGTATCTGCTGCATGTGAGCTGGCTTTATTGGGAGTAAGACTCTTCTCAGTGCCAGTGAATGAGGCTCAATCAGGCTGCAGACAGTTGACTGCAGACATCACCCCCACACTCCTCCTCTCTGTGAGCTCTGGCCCACCCAATCTACACCATCAATCAATGGGTTAGGTGCCAAAACTGTCTTCCCAATCCAAACCCCCCCCCCATCCCAAACACACAAACAGATCACAACAGAAACTGAGAGTGAACTCTACTAACCAAGCTGTGGCTCGTCTCTGAGGAGAGAGGGTGAACTTAAGCTGTGTGGGACGGTGGAGAGACACCTTCCAGCTTTCAGTACTGCCCAGCAGGAGCAACAGAGAACCTGGAGGGAGAGCATGTCACTTAGGCCCCGTTTACACGACAACGTTTCATCTGAAAAGGCTAAAACGCAGTGAAAGAA
The DNA here is from genome assembly GCF_033239565.1 of Halichoeres trimaculatus. NCBI lineage: Eukaryota > Metazoa > Chordata > Actinopteri > Labriformes > Labridae > Halichoeres > Halichoeres trimaculatus. Next base: position 29,642,938 of record NW_027437181.1, read on the forward strand.
ATCTGCGTTTACACGGAAACGCCGATGGACTGAAAACGCTGTAGTAAGCATGCCAGGCCTGTAGGTGGTGCTATAACTGTCTTGTCCAGAAGCCGCTTTTGGGAGATCTCCACCGAGTTGAGCCGGTCATCTGGTGTATTGGGGAATACTAAGTTAAAACATGGAGCAAAAGATGCACATTTTGTTGAAAGACAGTCAGCAGATCGAGCAGCACAAGCACAACACAGCAATTCGTGAGGATCGTAAGAACTGTACTGTTAGCCTGTTGAATGCGTGCACAAGGCAGAGTGTGACGTTTCCACTGAAAACCCCGGCTTACTGTTTACACGGCAACGGTTTCGGGAGCATTTCAGAAAAATCCCACTCTGGAGGGTGTTTTCAAAAGTTTGCGTTTTAGGTCGGCTGAAATGCTGTTTTCTGTGTCAACACAAGGCTAAACGACCCCTTAATGGAAGGGGGTACTGGATGACCCAGGCAAAAGGCAAGCAATAAATGATAAAAGCTATCCAACTTACAGAAAAAACAACACACATAATATAATGTACATACACACCGAAATTAAAGCTTTGTAGAACTTGATCTCGGTGCCTCCTTCAGACAAACTCATAACTTTTGTGTCTCTCTTATCACTTTCTTTTGAGGTAAAAATTGTGCTTTCTGATAAAAAAGATTCTGTAGTGATCACTCATTGAGAATCTTCAGAAAAAGTGTAAAATGTAAAAAAAAAAAAAAAAAAAAAAAAAAAGGCTGTTTATGCAACTTGCTGCAAATAACTTAGTCTGACACCGACCCCACAGAAGTAAGAATAGCTGTGAGGAGTTTCTAAGAGGTCTTGAAAAAATCACACTTCTGGATATATGCCTGTGTGTAATCCACACTTTAAAATAAGGTTTTCAGCATCAATATAAGTCATTCCTTAATGCTACGTCTTAGCTTCCCGATTGGGTCAAACCGGACTGGATTGATTTACGGCATGTCAAAGTCTCTATGATAACACCATGCAAGCTGATAATGTTTCATAGTGAGAAGAGGAATTTGTTTTCCTCTGCTAAAAACAATTTCTGTGACTAATTGTGTAGTGATGGTGGACACAGGAGCCTCACTGTCAGACAGAAAAAGGACAGAAGAGCAGAAGAAAGAGTGATACAGTCCGAGCTAAAGGCTAAAAGAGTTAAGTAGTTTGTGATAATATTCATTCAAACCCACATGCAGCAGTTATTCTGTAGTGGTCTGTCCAAAGTTGAGGGTCTATCAATAAAATGAAGAGTGAGGTTACGTTAGCTCTGATTGGTAGATGGGCGCTGGCGGGACACACCTGGCATAAATATAGCTAAAACTAAACTAAAAACTAGACTAAACTATGGTACAAACTCACAATGTTTGCTTGTTTCCACATTCCAAACAACAGTGTTACGAAACTGTACTGATAAATATCTTGCCTTGCTGTGTTGTATCCAGTAAAAAGTTGTCTTGAAAAAAAAAAACGAAGTGTTAAAAAGAAATTCTGAGCTCCATTCATTTCCAAAACAAACACACACCATGTTAAGAGTCCCGTCCTTCACGACACTGCGTGTGACTGCAGGCCAAAAGGTGTCACTGCAGTCTAATTAAAACAGATCCTCTTCAAAGCCTCTTTAAATACTCCATCCTGCTGATAATAATATTGTTTGCTTTTGTGGACCACATTTGGGCATAATTTCTAATAGAAGTTTCTCTTTCACTGGTTAAATTTGGACAAAGCAGGGCAGAAAAAAACAGAGACCTGCTAGCTCAGAGCTGCCTACCTGCTGGTTGCAACGAGCGTTAGAAATGACATGATTACACTGATAGCAGAGCTGACAACACTTCGAGATCTCCTTTGGTCTGTCATAGTAGTCCTTCGATGACACTTCATAAAGGCAGGAGCTTTGTTGTCAAAGTTTAAGGAAAATTCTCAGATCAGCTCAACAAATCACAACTCACAACAAGCAGGAAATGCCCGCAGGAAGTCATCACGAAAGTTATGGGATAGTTTTTTAAATCATATAAGCTGTTATATGTTTAACTCTTGAATGTAATGAGCCAGTTTTAGGTCACTGAGTGTCAAGTTAATATTTTATTTCACTAGAAAATGTGTTATTTGAGAGGGAGCTTCTGGAGGGACTTTTTTTCAAAAGCATTTTTAACGGGAGGTTTGCGACTCCTCACTGCCACTAACAAACACAAATATGCAAAGACAAATGTGTTTCAGACATGAATTTAACTGATAAGAGCTCATTCAATCTTTTTACACCAGAACATCAAAGAGGTAGATTTAATTGATTCAGTTTTCCTGCCAAGAAATGTTGCTTAATGACCACACAAGCAGAAAAATCCACATGGACTTGGGAAACTATGCAGGCTTACTATTCTCTTCATCACCTTGATGCGTGGGAGCTGGAGGATAAAACACAGATGGTGTGTGCAACATGACTGCACAAATCTGAGTGTATAAACCTGATGTGTCCCATTTCAGGATCAAGATAGCTCTCAGACAAAAGTATTGTTCTTTTTAATGACTGCAGTGTTTTTCGGACTATCCAGTTTCAGCCGAGTCAGGACCAGGGCAGATGTCTGCTCGGTGTGTGAGGTGTGGTCCAGGGGAGAGCTTCTATCTGGGGGAGTATGGCAGAGACGTATATATCTTACGAAGACAACTCTCAGAGCAGGTCAGCCACCTAGAGATTGAGAGTAGATAAGGCAGAGGTGATCCTCATCCATGGGTCTTTTTTCTACCAGTTAATAGCTTTCAAAGATGGCTGAAAAGGTCCTGGGCTATCTGCAGACATATGCTAACAATGACTAACCAGCCACAAAGGCGTCATCAGATATATAAACAGAGAGCTGCTACCATCTTCCATAGAAGTTCATCTGATGTCATCCCGCTGTGCCTGTAAGTGAAATAACCTGAGTGTGACAGCTTCAGTAGCAACACACACTCACAGAGTGAACACTAGGTCTGGTTAGAGGGAAGCTAAGTGTCGTGCATTAAAAGCTGATACAGATGATGATAAGATTTTCAGATGAGTGTGATGACACAGCCTCCTACCATGATAGGGAGTCTGTACAGCACATTATCAGACTGTCTGAAAGACGTGTCTACTTCTCCTCCCTCCTTCATGTCACCCTTCCACTTCTCAGGCCTCGCTTCTGGTTTATTTCCACCGTGCTCGGGTCAAGTGTGACGCACATTTGAAATGGCCAGGAAAATAATTGCTGCTTTTTATTGCAATGGTGTCATCCCAACTGTAAAGAAACCTCTCTGAGTTACTATTTGGGTCTCCAGCCCGGACCCACACATGTTGTGGAACAACAGAACCAGTTTGGCCAAGAAACCAAAGCTAACACCACAGAGAGAGCAAAGTCTTTATTCTGGTGAGTCTGTGTGGGAAAGCCTGACAGAAAGCAGTCCAGTTTAACTTCTCTGGTTTAAGATTTAAAAGAGAGTTAAGAGAGGAGGGTGATAGTCTTGATAAAAATCCCATAAATGTCAAAATCACACAAGAAAGCTGCATCAACACAGGGGTTTTGCACGGCCCTGAAGGGTTTGTTCATTTTGTTCTTATTCAGAAACTCAAGAAAGTTCTGTCCTGTTTCTATGAGCTGCTGCACGGGATTTTTTAACTTCTCCAAATTTTAGCTTACAGTAGGCTAAAGCATTACAACTTCAAAATAGATTAAATTAGTAAAGAAACAAATGAAATGAATTAAAAAGATGTACAAATGAAAAGACATAGAAAAAAAGGGATTTAATTGTTAGAAATAAAAACCAAACAAAAAAAACTGAATTGAAAATGTATAAAATATAAGAACATCTCAGATGAAAGTTATTCAATTGTAATATGATATTAATCAATTAGATGAAAATAAAAAATAGCGATCAAAAAATGTAGGGACATAAAATAGAATAAAATAAAAACAGAATGTCGTAACACATTAACTTTAAAGGTCGGCAAATGTAATCGCACTTAACTATTAATTAGACAAAGTTTTTTCTGATTTCTTTGAAATTACCCCTGAAATTTTGTGAAAATTTGGTAAAAATTAGTACATAACTTCTGGCCACATTGTGTTTTGCAGTGCGCCTGTACTTGCAGTGTCTATCACAATCAGGTTAGGCCAATTTACAATCCCACTCTTGGTGAATATCACACCCAAAGCCTTAAGTTGTATCATGTAAAACATTATAGGCCTAATCATGAAGGTTTATCATTTTGCATGTGATCTCACTTATGCATATCAACAAACTGGGTACTAAAAAACTTGGTGAAATTAAATAACAAATAGCTAACTATCAACTGCTTGTTGGGAAATTGAATTATTCACTGAACATTTCAAAGGTAATTATCAGAGGAAACAATAAACCTAACTTCTGTTTTCAAGAACTAAGCAGCTATTTATCACCTGCTTCTCTGGAAAACAGCAGAAACATTGGGATACTTCTAAAAACATTTTGTGGTGGGTTGGGATTTAATTTCAAATAAATTATTTGTTAATCGTCACCTTCTTACCTTACAATTTGGATTACATTTCAAAGAAACTGGAAAAAAACAGTAACCTACCAATGGTGACTTGGGACAATAAATTTGGACATTATTTTAAAGAACTTATGTGCTAATTTTAAAGAAATAAGAAAAACTTTGTCTAATTATTACCCAAGTGTGATGAAATTTGCGGATCTCTAAAGTTAAGTGTCACACAGAATGTTAGCATTCCATTTACTTCTACCTGTTGCTTCCATATTTCTGTAGGTATTGTCATTTCCATAAATATTGAATTAAGTTTTTGTATTTATTATAAATTACTTTGTCTCTTTTATCGTTCATCAAAATTGGTTGATTTTCTTGTAATAATTTGTGTTGAATAGTGTCATCTGACTTATCCTGATTGTATCACACTGCTTTGCTTTTATGCTTTTTTTTCCTTTAAAGAGCAAATTTGTTAATTATTACACTATGGATGTGTCTGTTCTCCATTTTTCATCATTTCCACCTTATTTTCTGCTATTCTCTTTATCATAAGGGACTCTTATCACTTCTTTCAGAGGCTACTTTAATCATCTCTTGTTGTGTGTTTAACAATGATTTAAAAATGCACTGTAATGTAAATGTTAGGGAAGCTTCAAAATCAAAACTGGGATGTGGGATCTTCCTACTAAACGCAGCTAGGTGTGAGGTGTCAGTATGAATTGCTTATTTGATGAAAATAAATAAAGACATTGAAAATTTAAAATAATTTGGTTGGTTTGGCTGAATTGATGTCCAGATTTATCCTTTCAGTTTGGGCTCAGTGTCAGCCTTTACAGCAGAACAGTAAGTCTTGACTTCTGAATTGATTTATCAGCTCCTGTTTAAAGGGTTAACAGCTCAGATAATGCAATTTATAAGCACAAATAAAAGAAATCTAATAAATGAATGTCAGATTGGGTCCTGTGGATGTGTTCTCATGCATGATTGTGTTTGCTTGCCTGTGTGTGTTTGTAACCATGACGCATGCATGTGTACACTCTGTGTGTTTAAATGCCACTGCTTGCCTGCTTGTGTTTCCCCCGCAGGGATTCTGATAGTCCTCCAGATAAGCCCCATCTCCATTTACAATTACAGCTCCTGAGATTGACTCTTTTTTTTCTCTAATAAGTAAATTACCTCTAATACCTTCTGTGCTGTACTTGGCTGCTCTCTGCCTGCTCAGGCCCTCATGGAAACCAGATGTTACACCAGCCTGCCGGCATGTACTCACACTGTCTGATGTACACTGGAACCACACGACCTGCACATTCACATGCATGCACATGTGCACGATAAATAGATGTGTTCATTCACCTTTTTGTTCCAAAGTGAACCCTTTACCTTATGCTCAGTATTCTTCATTTTATACACTTTCTTCCTTTCCTTCTCTCTTACCTCTCTTTATTTTCTCCTCTGTCACCATTGCTCCAGTCCTTTTTATCAGCATGGCCAGCTTTATCCCCACTGGACCCATTTTTTTCCCACAATAACAAACACAGACTTTGCGTTGAAGTTAGGCCAAATCCAATTGGCTAATGAAGGTATCAATCGATCTTGAGGTGTAGCGCGCTAGCTGGAGGGGGGCAGACCTCCTGGTGATCGCTAGCTCCACCTGGAAGACGTATTTATCCACACTGCTTGTTTGACAGTCCTCAAGAGCTGTGTATCAATAATGTAAACACTGTGAAGCTGCTAACTATTGCTAATGATATATCCCCATTTCACACATGTATTCATCTTTGGTTGAGGATAACTTCTGGTTTTGGACCCTGAATAGAGCGGGTCAAAACTGGTACCATATGGGGCTCTAAAATTCATGTGAGTGAGTGTGTGTGTGTGTGTGTATGAGTGTGTAGGTGGGTGGTTGCAGAAAACTGCATGTTTGTGGGTGTAATGTGTTTGTATAGTGACAGACTAGGGGTGTGTGTCCACACATTCATTGATAACCCTCTGTGAGTGCTAAGCAATGTGTGCAAGTTAACGTACCATGTGCTTTCCAAAAATACAGCGGTGTGGACACACACTCACCCCTCCACACCCAACAAAAACACACACGGGCGAACACTCAGTGCAGACACAGTGAGACAGCACAGGCTGACCCTCCATGCACGCTGTTTTCTGTGACCCTTACCTGCTTCTGTGGGTTTTACAGGAGGCTTCACACCGCCATGTCATGCATCGCCACACTGAGCGACCCTGAACACTGAGTCTTTGTGCAGTGGGAGCCCTGCGTGGGAAGAAGCCCTGCCGCACACCAAACCATGTTCATATGTGCTCATCTGGGCCCATCTGTATCTACACATGTATTTTTTTTTTCCAGAGGTGTGAATTTCCTAAATTCATCAAAAAAACACATTTATTTTGTGTCTATTTCAGTTCACTGCCTGACAGTCTTAAGGTTATGGTTAATTTGAATGTGATGTAAGTAAGAACAATATCACCAAAATTACAAAAAGGCTGCTTGCATGGACATTTTCACATTTTTACTTTTTTATTTTTTATTTTTTCTTCAGTTGTTTTAGTGAAAAAACTTGAAGTGCAATTCTTTTGTTCAGAAGAAAAACTTCTAATGTTTGTATTTCTGGTCTTTTATTTCTCAACCCAATACTGAAATCAACCATTGAATTCAAGAGTTAGGCTAGATAATTTATTACAATACCTTTAACACCCCTGGCGCCAGCACATCACCCCAGTCCTCTTTGCACTCCACTGGCTTCCAGTCTTCCAGTTTCTGCTAGAACAGATTTTAAAAATTTTACTTTCTGCTTTTAAAGCCCTTTATTTTATTTGATTGAGCTTCTCTCTGTTGGAAACCCCAACAGGAAGTTAAGGTCTTCACATCAGCTGTTTCTAGAAGTTCCTAGGACCAGGTATAAGCACTGAGGTGATCAAGGTTTTTCAATCGCTGGACCCAGACTCTGGTACAAACACCCCCCAAACGTACGCACCATTACCGACTTTGCCTTTTCAAAGCCTGGGTCAAAACATATTTGTTCAGACTGGCTTTTAATACACAATAAGTGGTGGCATGTTATTTTATTTTGTCTTGTTTTATCTGTTTTTATTTAATTTTGTTTTCCTGACATGTTCCATTGTTGCTTTCTTCTAATCTGCTTTTATTTCTTATCTTTCCATTTATTTTATCTGGAAAGCACTTTGGTCACCTCGAGTGTTGTAAAGTGCTCTATAAATACATTCTGATTGATTGATTGATAATACATTAGTTCTTTTTTTTTTTTTACAAATATATATATATATATATATATATATATATATATATATATATATATATATATATATATATATATATATATATATATATATATATATATATATATATATATCAGCTGATTGACAACAGGGGAGGAATGGACATTTTTTCTTTAAATCAGACCCCTTTTAGTTCCTCAGTCTGTTTACTTATATAGATAAAAAGATACACTAGTATTAAATACTCAGGGGGAACAGGCTAAAGAGAGTGTATATACTTGGTGTTATAATGTGACTCAATGTGAAAATATGTGTGTAATTCCCTGTTAAAAAAAAGACAGCAGAATGTCCTGACAGTGTCAGAATATTCAAACAGGTACAAAGGGAAAGGTCACTATCTACACACTTTACCATCAATTACACCATTCAACTATTTGTTTCTATTTGTCAAGCAGCTGTGTATGAAATGTGAGTCTATTTTCAAATTTGATCAATTTTTAAAAGTGATTCCATCAAGTTTTTCTTCCTTCCTGTTACCAGATAAAGATATTTTTGTTTTAACCCAGTGGCTTGACTGCATCATTTTTCCAGATGTTATCATATCTGAGGGGGAACATCCGAGGTGATTATGAGGAATCTTATGAACTGCTTTACCTATGTTTCAGTGGAGTTGTTAACTGTGAAAAGATGAATCATTTACAGTATATACTTTTATTTGGATGATTTTTCTGGACTAAATAAATGCAGTGCCTCTGTGAGTTGCAGAAGCCATAAGTTTTCTCACAAAAGCCTAATACACGCTAATCATATGACCTTAGATTAAGAAAATTTACACTGAAAATGACCCACATAAGCTGTCAACATCAGCTTTACTGAGCAAACTGGCTCCATACTTATTACAGTTATAATGAAACTCCTTGAAGTATTTGACGTTAATGCTGGACAACATAAGGGTATTCACTGTTATAAAATGTAAAGTAAAATATTTGGTGTGTATTTCAAGGCGCTGAGCATCTCTGGAGTACACAGACATCTTTGGATCAGGGACAGTAGTCCATGTATCAGAGTAATGCAGGGCAAATGAGGCTCATCTGGAAACCATTGGCAGAGGCTGAAGCCCTGCAGCCACAAGAGCTTCTGCCCTCCTCATCCTCCCTCACAGGCAGAGCCCCCCCCCCCCCCCCCCCCCCCCTTTCTGTCTGCATTTATTCTTCTCTAAAGCAGATAAACTTTCAGAGGATACATGCACTGAGTGACTGACATAACCCCCCACAGACACACAAAAAGATACAGAGCACACATAAATACACACATCCCAATAACATCCCTGTTATTGGCAGCATCTCTTCCATTCTGACCCCAGAGGGAAGTGGTAGACTGGACTGCAGATCCCTATCATCACAGCCCCAGAGACACTGAGCTGATTGTGTGTGTGTGTGTGTGTGTGTGTGTGTGTGTGTGTGTGTGTGCGCATGAGTGTGTGTGTGTGTGTGTGTGTGTGTGTGTGTGTGTGTGTGTGTGTGTGTGTGTGTGTGTGTGTGTGTGTGTGAGAGAGAGAGAGAGAGAGGTGGACATAGAGGAGCCCTGAGGCCACAGGAAATCCACAGAGACAGACAGGCTGAGAGAGTGAAGCCTGTCAGAGAAAGAGGCAGCAGACTATGAGAGAAACAGGGAAACGGAAGGAAATGGAGCTGAGCAGAAAACAGATTTCATGTCAGACCATGCTCTCAAAAAAGAGTGACAGTCTGGGCTCTGGTAGAGTTGTGGGTGCTGTCTATCTTCTCTATCCATCTATACTGGAATAACTCACAGATCTTAGGGGTCAGAGCAAAGCTTCAGAGGTGGAAGGCACAGAAAGCGTACATCATTGATGATATCTGTCATGTGTGATAAGCACTGATCGATGTCAAACTATGTGAGAATATTCATATATTACTCTTCTTAAATTGAGTTTTCTTCCACTAAAATTTTACTCTAATAACTTCTGAAATTAAAACAAGGTCCCGTTTCGATACATTCATTCATTCATTTTCTGAACCGCTTATCCTGTTCAGGGTTGCAGGTGGCTGGAGCCTATCCCACCCTATACACCCTGGACTGGTCGCCAGTCAATCTCAGGGTTCAATACATTTAAATCATTATATTTCATTATCATTATTTATTTATTTATTTATTTATTTTCATTTTGCATCATTGCATATTTTTAAAACCTAGTTTTTCAAGATCTTTCTTCTTCCAAAAGTTTTTGGTAAAATCACTCATGTCAAGACAATGCATGTTAACACCACAGTTAACCTCTTTGCAGACTCTGCCAAGCAAAATAACTCCCCATCCAGTTATTTTTTACCCTGAAAAGAGTTGTGTCTTTACTTTCAGAGTATTGTTTTTATTTTCTTTATTCAAAGCTAGAATAATTTAAGTTTAGTTTGTACAGTTACAACAATATCACCAGCTTCTTTCTGAAGTAACCTGAATGAATTTCAGAGACGTGTCTGTTTCATTTTTACCTCACGTAACAAGTTGTGTCTGTATTATTCTAAACACTTTCGTTTCATATTATGTTTTTGTTCTTTTGAGAAAGCCTCACAAAGAAAATACTGAGCCTTGTTTTTGTTTCTTGTATGATCAAAGCCCTACTTTTAAACACTTGTTATCTGATAACTTTCTTCTGATGAAAAGAAACCACTGTCTGAGATGTATTTTCCTCCTCTGAGTAACTCTTTCAGACATTTTCCTCCTCCCGTGGATTGAGGAGGCTGCGGTCACAGAAGCTGACAGCAGAAAGCTCTCATGACTCAGGCCTTCTGCTCGCTCCTCTCCGGCCTGCTTTTGGTTGTTCAACTATTTAAATCTATTGAAACTTTATTAGGCGAAACGGCCGACCCATGTAGGTTTCCCCTCATGAAAGAGTAGCTTTGTAGAGGGGAGCAGCCGGGCCCTCAGCAGGTCTCCGTGGGACCCCGTGAAGTTTTTTTTTTTAATCATTTGGACATATTGTGATTTCACTGAGGCCGGTCCTGCGGCCTTTAACAGTTCACTTCCACTCGCAGCGTAGAGCCTTCATGGCTGTGCGCTCTCATTTCACAAGACCACCCACACACACACACACACACACACACACACACACACACACACACACACACACACACACACACACACACACACACACACACACACACACACACACACACACACACACGCACATACACATGCAGTGCACAGTCAAAACAGAATGATTGTTGTCTTGCATCCATCATGTAAAAACAGTAGCATGTATTTTAAAAGGGAGAATAGTAAAAAAGGGGAATGTCTGTGTTTTGGATACCACCAGACTCCACCTGTGGACACACAAGTCTTGATCCAGTCTGAGTCTGATTCTTTTTTCCATACACATTCTGGTTCCTGATCACTTTTCGAAACATCTGTTTTAACTTCAGTCTACCTGCCTGCTCCAGACCTGGATGAGCTCCACCTGAGCTCAGAGTAAAGTAAACCATTGGTCAAGGGAAAGATCACAAACATATCCAGCAAGCCAGTGTAGTCAAAAATAATTTTAGTGCCACCTTCAGATGTATGTAAATACAGATTTTCTTTTAACTAAATGAAAAAAAACAAAAAAAAACACAGCAAAACCAACATTAAAAGAATGTAATATATATATATATATATATATATATATATATATATATATATATATATATATATATATTATATATATATAAATTATATATATATAATGCATGATTTGATAATGATCAATTGATGCACTGCATGAAGAGAAGATGTCAAACTAAATATGACTCCTTTGTATATTTTAGACTTCAACTGCAATTTGCATTTATATTGACAGAGGATAATACACACACACACACACACACACACACACACGCACGCACGCACGCACGCACGCACGCACGCACGCACGCACGCACGCACGCACACACACACACACACACACACACACACACACACACAAACACACACACACACACACACACACACACACACACACACACACACACACACACACACACAGATTCAGCCACCCACAGAGGGTTTTAGAGTGGATATCAGATGGATGGCAGATCCTCTAAAGCTCTAAAACTGAGCCTACAAATTACCACCACCTCCTCCTGTCTTTCATATAGAACATACCTATACTTTACTCACTCCTCCTCCTCCTTCTCCTCCTTTCTCTCTGTCTCCCTTGTGGACATACAGACTCAGGTTACTCTGCGTAGCTTTTGAATGGTTTACGAGACAGTGAGGTCTGGAGAGAGCTCTGTAACCGAGACAGGAAGACCAGAGTCACTCCAGAAAATGTTTCTCAGTGTTTTTCTGGCAGTGAAGGAAATACCTTTAGCACATCAGCCTTTTTTTTTTAACACAAAAAAACTATTTGGAATAACCCATCAAAAGTCTTTGTTGCCACTGTACTTTGATTTATTTGTGACATGTGCCAACAGGTTGTTGTTTTGTTTGTCATTGATTGTGGTGGCTACAGCAGCATCCCAACGTGTTACTGTCATTGACTTTATGTGATAAACATTTTAACTCATAAAACTGCAAAAGATTAAACAAGAAACAGAAAAGAAAACACATTGGAGAAAGAAATAAAAAAAAAAACTGCTTGGAAATAAATTTTCTGCTTTGCCCCATGTCCTGCAGCGTATAATGGAGGAGTTTTTCTTTTTTTGGGGAGATGTCACGTTGTCCATTTTTAGTAAGGTTTTATTTTGATATTGTTAATAACAAACTGATATTGTGTGTTCCTTACAGTTTCCCTGAGTAAAAATGTTTCATATCATTGCTCATGTTCATATTTATTGTCCTCATGATACATGTTAACAAGTTATTTCATTACTGGTCTCCTCTTTATTCTGAGCTTTAGACTCCTGTTGTGACTACTTCAGATTCTTATTCATTATTATATTTTTTCTCCAACATCTTTTTATTGCATTTTGGTGCAAAATTTGAATGTACGATGTATTAGATTATATATGTTGTCCATTTTTATACAGTCTTTGTTTACTATATTTGTCTATATCTGCTTTACAGTTTTAAACACAGTTGGCTATAATGTAAAAATAAATATATGTTTTTTTACCTCCACTCAACAAATGACTGTGATTTATATCTTGTAGATTAAGTGTATATTATCTGAAAACTTTATTGGTCAGACAGGAAAAATGAAAATACAATTAACCTCTGCAAATCACAACAATTTCATTAGAAAAAGTAGAAAATATTTTATTCCAACTTTATTGGTTACAATGTACATGGCCTCTGCTACTTAAACGTGATATTTCACATTGTAGTAAATGCCTCCTTTAGCAAACTGTAATTCTTACTAAATATTTATTTATTTATTTTAAGAGATCTTATATGATGTCTTTTCCGTGGGACTAGTTTTTTTTTTTTTTTGATCATTTTTTTTAATGTAATCTGACCATCTTCCTACAACACTGATCTACTCTAATACTAATACTACAGCTAGTTCAAAAACGGCTTATACTTATACCGACAAATTGATATGATGAACTGTTATAAATCATACACATCTTTTGAATATTTTTCTATTAGTACAATGCATCTATGTAAATTCACTATATTTGTAATCTGTTTATAAGTGGCATGGGTAAAACTGCAAAAACCAAATGGCCTCATGATGACACCACTTATGTTAAATGATGTTCAACTGTTCACTTCCTGCCTCACTTAGACCCCCTGAGTCTGTCTGCCTGAGTGTGTGCGTATATATATATGTGTGTGTGTATAGGTAGAGTAAGAGTGTGCATGTTTTCTGCACAATTTCATTTGAACACTTCCGCAGGTTTTAAGTTGTTTTACTCATTATTATGTGAACACAAGTGAAAGTGTAGGTATATTGTGGTGTATATTTTCTGTGTGTGTGTGTGTGTGTGTGTGTGTGTGTGTGTGTGTGTGTGTGTGTGTGTGTGTGTGCGCACATACTTGTATTTAACAGAGAGAAAACGGGGAGAAGACAGATATGACACAGTGAGAGAGCACCTTGTTAGGTAAACTGTTTGACATTCACGTGGAGGATGTGATAAACAGGAAGCAGTGAGACCCCCCGCAGTGTCCCACAGCCACACGCCAGGGTCAAAGCAAACATCCCCAATATAAACACGTCTGATACACACACATTTATAGTTATCAGGCCTGTCACAACTTCAAAGAACAGCATGAACACTGTCATACATAAAGAAACTGATTTCTGATATGAGTCTGACTCATGAACTATCAGAGTTTTTCTCTTTTTTTCTAAAATAAAGCTGGTTATCGTGAAGCAGCAACTTTCAGCTCTGATAAATGAAAGGCGCACAATACTGCAGTTCCATGAGTGACCACTTGAGGCCTGCACCGAAAGTCAGTGAGCCTCCTTTAGAGCAAATATCAAATGTCAAATCTTACAGTTCAGTTGAACGTGTATATTTATTTTCACTCATCTGGCTTAGAATTCATAGTTAAACATGATTTAGGGATTAACCAATTTGAATGTGAAATGGGCTAATTGTAGCTGTTTGCCAAGCATCTAGTCTGTGGCTTCTCAATTAAATCTCTTTAGCATTCAGAGCCAGCATTTCAAGTATGGTAATTGCCATATTTTGCCTTTATTCAGCCTCTTCAGAAACCAACTGGTGATGTCTCTGTGATGAAAGGCTTTAAAAATGTAACACATTACCAAAATGAAATTTGATATAGTTTTTAAATTCATTAGTCCAGTTAGCATTATTTTAAAAGTAAATAACCCAGTTCACTCAACACTTGGCGTTTTAATTTTTTAAGGTTCATTCTTAAAAAAAGTCTCTGCATACTCGGTTAGAAAGCCAGAAAAAAATATTTTCTACCACTTCTCATGACATGATTGTGATTTGCAAAGGTTAGTTGTGGATTAATACCCACTGTGATATGGTTGGAAGAAAATGATCCATGGAGTTTGGAGAACCTTTACACTTGATCTTTAAAGAATACATCACTTTATCACAATTATGTCATAAGAAGATGTAGAAAATGTTTGATTCCAACATGATGGGTAACAGTATATTTGTTCTCTTACAGTGAAATGTGACTGCAGAGACAGAAAAACAAAAAACAAAGCTTTCACAACATGTGTCTGTGTGTAGTACATCGCTGAGGCAGTCATGTGGTAAATATTGTGTTTCCTGTCTCCTCCTTAACTGTTCTGGTAATTGGCTTGTGTTAACCCTGTGACCCAGTGACTGCAGGCCTCTGTGTGTGAGTGTGTGTGTGTGTGTGTGTGTGTGTGTGTGTGTGTGTGTGTGTGTGTGTGTGTGTGTGTGTGTGTGTGTGTGTGTGTGTGTGTGTGTGTGTGTGTGTGTGTGCGTGCCTGCATGCGTGCGTGCCTGCATGCGTGTGTGTGTGTTTCAGCATGCACGCCTAAATTTGTTGACTGTTCCTTTCTTTATTTAATGTAATTAGGAAAAGATCATATATGTGAAACATTTAAAGATTGTGTGAAATTTCAGTTGTGTGATTTTTTTCCAGCCTGTTGTTCTGAAGCTCTCTATCAGGCCTGCTTCTAATATATCCAGCTCTTAGCTCTTAGCTAAAACAACCACCAGCTCTCACAGAGGTCTTTGTAAAGAGCTGAGCCTTTGCTGACTTGTAGAAAAAAAAGTCTCCAGGCCTGAAACCGTTCCTGCTCACTCTCTGCAGTACGTTCTACAGTGTCAGCTAGCTTCATCTTCGTAACTCTATAATAACAGCATTTCGCTTGGCTCCGAGCTCCCTGGTCGGCAGTGATTTGTATTTTCCATGTCATGTTCACAGGGAAATAAATTATTGTAACTAAATGCCATGATTACAAGTAAACATCTACTGTGTGGGCATGTGCGTGTGTGCCGTCAGTTAGTCAGAACTTGGAGAGGCTCGAGGGGCTGAGACTGGGGCCAGTTAGCTGAGGGAGATACAGAACAAAGCAGCAATTACAGGGAGCTCCTCTGTACCCCTCTTTCTGTCCTGTAAGGCTGATTGGATTGGCTGTGACATGCTAACAGCATACAGAAGGCTTTCAGAAAACTCTCCCCCTTTTTTTGGGGTCATCCACACAAACTGTACAGTGAAATGATGAAGACCTGCGAGGCTGCAAAAGAAATATGTTATCCTATTAAACAGTTTTTATAATGATATTAACTGATGACTCTTCTGATCAGTGCAACAGAAAAGAAATGTAAAAATGAGGTAAAAAGCATTTAATGCACTAAATTGTGCTGACAGGTGTGTTAAGATGTAGATTTCAAACTCAACACACTTTTTAATCATTTACACAAAATAAAGATGTATAGTTGTTCTTATAGCCCTGAATGATATAATTGGTTAAATGTGTCCAAATTAATCAATTTCCATTTTGAACAGGTGATATTTTTGTAAAAGAAACACTGCTTCAGGTGACTTTTTAACTATTCTGATAAACAACAGGAAGATACGAGGGAGGGCTGAAAAGTTGGTAGCCTGACTAGGAAGGAGTTTTTCTGTGGTGATGAAACTTGGCATACATTAAATTCAACATTTTCTGACATTTATGGCGTGGTTTGTTTTCAGATTAACTGATGCTGATGTAGTTTGAAGAGTAGAACCAGAAACATCTTGTTAATATGGGTAAAATGTGGCACCGTGGTGTTTTTCTTTCTTTCTTTCTTTCTTTCTTTCTTTCTTTCTTTCTTTCTTTCTTTCTTTCTTTCTTTCTTTCTTTTTTTCTTTCTTTCTTTCTTTTCTTTTCTTTTTTTAATATCTGCACTGTAAAATGCATTTGTTGTTCTAACATATTATTTGAAGTCAGGATGACAAAGATTGCTGAAGTTGTTGTGATAACGCATAATTATAGGTTAGCATCATCTCAACTGGGGAATAAAGCACGCCTGCCTACGTCATCACCTTTCTGTGAGTGTTACCCAAGTGCACTGTGGGCATTTTTTAAAGTTTCCTTTTATTTTTAAATTTTTTGTAGGGTTATTCATGTTATTTACTATTGTCAATGCATTTCATTTGAGTGAATGACCATTTGTATCTATTAATGGGTAACTTCAAAAAATGCACTTTTTGCCCTTGAAAGCAAAGTTTTCTTTAGTACACTGTCACATAGCCCAGAACCACGTACTCAATGATTTTTACAGTGCATTTAGTAAATTCTAATAAATGAGAGGTGTTGATGGGCTCCCTCCTTACTCACAGTTACAAAACACCATCACAACAAAAATTAAATCTGAAGTTACATTTTATAGAAACCAAACAAATGATTTTGTGTTAACTACACTCAAGGTTACTGCCATGACATGAGTTCTTTTCAGCTTTAATAACTTAAAAGCAATGATCTACTTGACTTGGAAATTTTGAGGCAATCAGTTTCCTAATTCTTTTCAAGTCAAGTCAACAAATGACATTTTACAGTGTGCAGAAAAAGGGGTTAGTCCCCGAGGACATTCACGTCAACATGGTTGGTACATGAGGGGATGATGCTCCAGCTTTATCAACTCTGAAAAAAGTGGGTAGCAGACTTCAAGAGAACAGACTTATATTACATAACTCAAATTATATAACAACAACAACAACAACAACAACAATAATAATAATAATAATAAATAATAATAATAATAATAATAATATAAACAATGTTCCTAGCAAAAACTAAGCAGAGAAGCAGCTTATAAAATAGATTGTACTTTTTAAGAAAAACACCAGCCAAAGTGACACATGAAGTAAGACCCTGCCAAATCTTTACATTATGAGATTGTTTTTGCCAATCCTGAACTGTTTGCAAAATTGCAAATCTGAACATAAAAACACTCCAATGATGTGTCTTCTCTGCAGCTCAGCTCTCACATTCCTTCAGTCACGTCATAGTCAGACATTAAAGAAAGTCTGGTCACTAACATCTCCTTGTTTTTACTGGCACAGGCCTCTCAACAGCTCTGACCTGTAACACTGGCCCTGAGCTCCAGTTTATTTGTGTGTTTGTTGCAGCATTTCAGTGTTTGTGTTTCCTGAAAACTCTGCCTCATGGTAAGCTTTCTTTCTTTCTTTCTTTCTTTCTTTCTTCAAACGGTCCACTCGCAGAGAAAGAGGGTATTTTGCAAGTGAGAGGAAAATTGCACCAGAAAATAAAAATAAAAGGAGAGTGTGACCAGCCATTGTGAATAAAGTTAATAACACACCATCTGCTGGAAGAAAACAGTCTCAGCAGCCTCAACACCAACACAAGCTACACCAGCATTTTCTTTTCTCTGATCAGCTGGTTGATTTCACCTTAACCAGAAGCCTGTCAGAGACTTCACATGCCATCACTCTAAAGTGAAACAAACTCTGCTGGAGAGCAGACACCATTTCAGGACAGCGGAGCGATGACTCATACTTGTCGTGCCATGTATGGCGTTGCCATGGCGGTGCAGAGACGGGCTATTATGGTCCATCTCAGGGGAAAAGTAACTTCAGGGAGAGATATGAGTGGTATCTTCACTCACAGAGTCCATGACCCCCGAGTGTAAACAGTTGGCTTGTGTGTTAATACAGGAGAGGACAGGACGGGACAAGGCTCACGCTCCAGCCAAAACTCTCCCATCAGCCACTCTGAGTCTGCTGTTAAACATCCTACACTTACAGTTAGACAGAAAGACAGACAGACAGACAGACAGACAGACAGACAGACAGACAGACAGACAGACAGACAGACAGACAGGCAGGCAGACAGACAGGCAGGCAGGCAGGCAGGCAGGCAGACAGACAGACAGACAGGCAGGCAGACAGGCAGGCAGGCAGGTAGGCAGGCAGACAGACAGACAGACAGACAGACAGACAGGCAGGCAGGCAGACAGGCAGACAGGCAGGTAGGCAGGCAGGCAGACAGACAGACAGACAGACAGACAGACAGACAGACAGACAGACAGACAGACAGACAGAGAGTTAAAGAGAGATTGTGTTTGAAAAGGTGCAATTAAGAAAAGAAGAGGGGAAAAGACAAATAAGAACAACCTATCAAGAAAACGTGAGGAAAATGTGTTTTTGGTCCCAACATTCCCTCATATAACAGCATCCTCTTACAGCATTCACTATATTTAAAAAAGTGAAGAAAAAAATGACATTGCACAGACTCAGGGCAAAGACAAAAGCTGTTTGGCTGTGTCTGACTGCAGCTACACAGCCTCACTTTCTAGCTGAAAGCACCAATTACACTAAATTAAGAGAACAATTCAGACTGAATGCAGGGATCAGGTTTCCAAAAATCCCCGTCACACAAATGAATGTTTTGGGACACAGCTCCTGTGTGCAGAGTGGGCTGTGAAGCTCATGAAGCAATATAATGTTGAACTATGAAGCTGTATTTAAAACATGTTGAATTGTTTAGGACTTTTGCAAAACTTTGTCCGATTAATGTTCTCATTTACCTACTTATGAAACTCGGTGTTGTGTTGGGTTGCAAACATTTTCAACACCTATGAAGAGACCAAAGATTTTGTTGGGATTTTAGTGGGTTTGATGCGTAAAAATCAAGAAATGTAATTTGATTAACATAATTCATTTGATAACAATGAATTTGTATTGTAAAGGGTACTTATGTAAATAAACATTTATTTGTTTTTCTTAGAAATCAGACCTTCATTTGATAATTACTTCTCTATTCTTCTTTCTAACTTTTTAACTTTTTTTTTTCCCCAAAAGGTGAATAAAAACATGACCAAGTGTCATGTTCTGTTATTGTCTTTCTAAAAGTCTGAATTATTTAAAAGTCTCCACCATAAAGAATTCCAATGAATTCCACTAGGACACCTTTAGCCCCCTCACCAACCTCCATGGTTGCTAAAATCCACATGAGAAACCCTCTAGTGAACTTTTAAATAAATGTCAAAATAAATCATAGGTTTAGCCATTCATAATAGTAAAAAAAAGTAAAAATAAAAGGAAAAAGAAGATTTTAAATCCAACAGAGGTATGTCCCCAAAGATTTTTTAAATCTTTCAAAACATCAAACTGTGTTATAATAATAATAATAATAATAATAATAATAATAATAATAATAATAATAATAATAATGATAATAATAATTCATGTTATTATTATTATCATCATTGTTGTATTTATTATTATCCATAAAATGTGCCTACAAAAAGCATGATTATTTCTTGCACCTTTTGTTAGCATGGCCTTCTTGTTCTTCCTGTATTAGGTTGGGCGTGCCTTCCGGTTTTAATGAAAACATTCAACAGCATGAAGCACAGAGGGCTATCTACACTTGTGCATCAAGAGCCAGCAAAAGAAAAAAAACATCCGAAAATAAAAGTTATTTTAGTTGGATGATGTGCCTGTAATGCTAGACATGTCTAATGCCAGTGAGTGGGGCTGGGACTGAATGACAGGTATCACTCAATGAGCATGATCAGTACATGACTATCCACTGTCAGGTGTGATCTGAGAACAATGAATTTTCAAATAATAAAAAGTGAAGGAACAGAAATGTTCAGGACAAGGACCAAACCCTTTTTTTCAATCAATTTGATTAGAAATACAGGTTGATGTCATGGCTAATACGGGACACTTGGAAACCCTGGTGTGAGTTAGCTTTGGCCTTGATGCAGCATTAGCATGTAAGCCAAAGGAAAAACAACAAAGCAACAGAGACGATGAAGAGGAAATAGAAAAAAATAGATAGATAGAGAAACACAGAGGAACCAGTGCAACTCCAGTGTTCTCCTGGGTGGTCCAGTTAAGGAGGAGTACAGAGAGGACAGGCAAACAGGCAGATGTAAACTGTAAACCAGCTCTGCTCTACAATGAGCCAGAATGCTGCTGGAACCAGCCACGGAGGCAACATTAGACCTCTGCCCTGAGATTTAGGAAAAGACTGAGAAAATGAAAACAACGAGAAAAAAAATCAATCTGAGTCAAGGAACACAGGGAAAAACACAAATTTGATGAGTCACTGCAACAGGACAAGAAAAGCAGTGAAAGATTGGACAACAGCTGGCTTTAAAGCAGAACAACTGCTGTTTCATTCACACAGGTCACATCTCAGCCTGCACACCTTTGTCTAAGTAAATCAGGCAGCCACACACACTCAAAGAACACACATACACGCTAAGGGCTCCAACAAGTAGGAAATGACACAATTTGCTTGTGATTCCAAATGTCAAACATGAGGACGTTGACCCCAGCTGAAAGGGAGCAGTGTAATCTCACAGCAATCAACTGTACGCTTAAACGGAGCCACGGCCCACCACTTTACCACGCCGTCCATGTAGCACAGAGCAAGGCCAGGAGGTGGGGGGAGACTGGCAGGTCGGGGTCACGCTGGTGGAAAAGGAGGGATCCAGAGACTCTGGTTGGTGACAAACCCTCTGCTTTAGAAAGATGCATGTACGCTTTCTCACTGCCTCCTCCTCTACATGATGGAGTGGACATTTTGAACGGGCTGGGAGAGGCAGGCAGTCATCATCGCTCACCACAGGAAATTAAAGTAAACAATCAAGAGCTCACATCCTGTCCATGAGACCACACTGTGTTCTGATCAGAAAGCTCTGGGACTGTGTGCACTGAGTGTTAGCGTGGGTGTGTGGGTCACTGATTTGTTCCTCTATGGCTTTTACTGACTGATCTGAAGTTTATTCTTGCACAACCATATTACTTAAGGTTAGGTGATATGATTTTAGATTTTATTATCAAGTGTAGAGCCACAATTTGGTTTTAATCATTTAAATGTTTTCTATTAAATTCATATATCTATGTTTTTATTGTCATGATGCTAAGATTGAAAATATACTTCCATTTGTCATAAATAATTCCTCTCTTTCAACTTGCAGTAAAATTCATAATCAATTTGTGACTTAAATTCAACACAACAAACTGCTTTTTTAAATCAGAGTTGTATGTTGGATTTTTTTTTTTTTTTTTTTAAGCTTCTTCCTTTTTTGGCTGCTTTTTTTAGTGTAATTTCTATGATAACTTTCAGCCACTATTTAACCATTTTTATTCCAGCATCCAAACAATTATTTAAATGGATCAGCGTGTATTTCCTTAAAAATTGCCACAATACTATAATATTAAATTTTCCCACAAAGAATTATTCCATTTGAAATGGGTTTAGAGCATTGAATTTAGATTTTTCACATTATTGATACCTTACTCTTTTTTTTTTTTGTTTGTTTGTTTTTTTGTTTTGATTTTTTTTTTTAATAAGAGAGGGCAGTTGATGACAGAAGCAATGAGTGGGCTAGACTGGCTGGGACTTCAACCAGTAACTGCTGTGGCCGGGACCTCTATATATGATAGGCAGATGCTTTAACTGGTATTTATTTATTTATTTATAGTCAGCTCCAATAATAAAATCTAACTTCTAAAATATAACTTTTCCTTAAAATGTGTTTGCATGAATTAAAGACTGAAATAACCTTAAATGTTTAAACATAAACAAAGCTGTTTTCATAGTTTAAAGCATAATAAAGGAGAGTGATACGACCGATATCTGAACTACTTTCCTAATCCTGATCCAGCAGCCCTGGATCTCCTCTGTGTCTGACACTTTTAAACACACTTGCACAAAGTTGAAGCACCTGTGCGGAACTTTCTGTTTGTGTTGATTTTAGCGCCCTCTGTGGACAATGCCATACTACTTTTCTCTCTGCTGTGCAATAAAAGCTAATTTATGCTCTACATCAGATTAGCATATCAATATGGGCGCAGACTTATTCATGTGGCTGAGCAAGTCCTCTGATCTGACACCTCTCAGACATTAGAAATTACATTAAGTTTTGTCACAATTGGTCTTGTTTGTTTCAGTGGAACATAAAAAAACAGTGCTCTTGATTTCAGTCTGTTTCATAACCAGCAAAAAAGTTCTTCACAGGAGCTTTAAAGTGGGTGTGTCTGATGTTTGTCCAACCTCACATTTTAAAGTCTGTCCCTTCTTCACCTCCATGTCCTGCCCTCTTAATCCACCTATTTCCCCCACAGCTTGTTCTGTCCTCCCTCCTGCCTCCCCTGCCTCCCCCTCAGGGCCTCTCAGGTTACTCTGCGTCACTGATCCAGACAAGCTGGGGATTCTTTCATCGAGCAAATTACAGGCAATTAGGAGCCCAAAGGATAACATTTAGTGTGCAGGGGACGGCCGCTGCAGCAGGAGAGAGGGAAAGAGGTCGTGCTGTGGAACACCCAGCACCAGGACAGAGAGGGAACAGAAGTGTGTGTGTGTGTGTGTGTGTGTGTGTGTGTGTGTGTGTGTGTGTGTGTGTGTGTGTGTGTGTGTGTGTGTGTGTGTGTGTGTGTGTGTGCGTGTGTGTGTATAGACCTGATAACCAAATCTACTGTCCTGAAAGCATGCAGCCTGGCTCTGTACACACACAAACACACACAGAGCCAGAGAGAGATGCCATAAGTGACGCATGCCAAAGGACAGATAGAGTCACAATGGGAGTGCCACACACAGGAGTGTTTATAGTAGCAGCATGGTTAAGTCAACCACAGCCGTATAAACTGCTGCATTCTTCAGGACCTCTGCAGCTTCAAACCAATCTCTCAGTCCTGAGTTTTTTCTCTGTGTGTCTGAGTGTGTAAAAGAAAGTGAGTGTTAGCGAGTGCTGCCATCACATATTTACCGTCCTGAACCAAATGTAAGAGAAGTCAGAGGAGATTAGATCTGAATTGGATGAATGAAGAGGAATGGAAAAATGTATCTCAGCATCTCTGCACGCTTGGGTTTGATTTCTCAGAGTATCTCCAAATGAGTCCAATTTATGCTCGGGGAGCTTAGCGCTAAATGCACATTTGGTTTGTGTTCTGTTCGAGTTCAGGAGGTCAAACTCATCTGAGTGATCACTGCTAATAAGATGAGGTTTCATCAAACAATGAGGGGCAGATTGTAACACAATTCCAGATGTTGCTTTATTATTCATCATATAGCAGAAGGCTGTATTTATTCATTAGATACTTATCTAGACCACAGAGAATGCTCATCTTGATATCTTTTTCATGCAGTTATGATCATTTTCTGTGCTTTCTGGGCAGACATGACATAACTACTTGTATGCAGAAAGGCTGCAAGCCTCTGGATCAAAAGTTAAAGTCAATAAAGAAATATTTTAAGCCTTCAGCAGGGTAGACATCACTCAGACAACAGGAGTAGCATGTGTCTGCAGAGCCTGAGGCTGCAGACTCAGGACCACAAATCCTTGTTGTTTATTAAAGTGATGTGTCATGCACCGAATCACAGAGCACCGCATTTTAGCTCTAAGCTGGTCATTGAAGTAAGAGTATCTAACCTAAGCTAATCCTGAAACTGCAGCCTCTGGCTCTGCAGACATAAGACTGAAAAACAGTTTAACAATTGAATATTCACCCCTGCAAGAATTTTCCTCATGGTTGTTGGCTCCACTGGCTGGTTTTAAGTCCTGGTCAGACTATTCCGTTTTGTCAATATGATCTAATTTAAAGGGGCTGTGAGGAGTTTGAAAACAATCTTGAAAAAGTCTCCCATCTAGATATACGCCTCATCATAATTTTAAATGAGATTATCAGCACCAATATTGTTGGTTACAGGTTATTTTAAATTGCTAATTCTTAGCTTCCAGTTCGGGATTGATGTGTGATGACATGTGTAGGTCCCTATGACAACACCACTCCGGCTGACAAAGTTTAGGAGTGAGAAGAGATAAAACACAAAGATCTGTGTTTTTCTCTGCTGAAAACAACTTTTATGACTAATTTGGTTGTGATGGTGGACACTGGAGCCTAACTGTCAGAAAAAGGACAGAAGAGCAGAAGAAAGGTAAACAGAGGAGTGACACAGCCCAAGCTAATGGCTAATAAGCCTTTAGCTAAGGCTTTATCACTCTATAACACAGGGGCTAAACTGTTTGTGATAATCTTCATTCCAACCCACAGTCAGCAGTTGTTCTGCAGTGGTCTGTTCAAACAGGACATAACCAGGATTCACTAACGTTACACATTACAGGCATGTCTTAGGGCTGCTAGCTGCGCTAAATGTAAATGGCTACTAAACTACTTAAAAATTGACAGAGTTTACTTGTCGTCTCGTTAGCCTATAGAGCACCAGGCTAAAATATAGCCAGCTGCTATAACGTTTATTTGATGTTTCAAACTGTAGCACTACGTAACTGTACTGATAAATACCTTACCTTGGCACGTTGTATCCAGTAAAACGTTGTCTTGAATAAAGCAATTGTTTTTTTTTTCAGTCCAATCTCCATTTAATTCCAAAACAAACACATGCCTCACTAAAGTATTTTACGACAGTGTGCAGAGACTCCGGGCCACAAGGTGGCGAGGGAGTTCAATCAAAACAGATCCTCTTCATAGCATCTTTAAATGAAAAAAAGTACAGTGAAGCAGGTTACACATAAGCAGATGGCTAGATGTGACTGCAAAGTCCTTATCACAGCAACCCGGAAAAAGCAAATATAAGTCATATCTGTTTTTTCCCCAAATGTGCCCACTTTGTTTTTTTTATAAAACAAGATATAAAAAGGCTAAAATGCCAAGTTAGAGGCTCCATACACGACCTCACCAACCAGTGTGTGAAATGATACCCAGCTCCAACTTTTTAACAGTTCATTCACTGGGCATATTATGTCCTCTCAGTCCATTCATTTGATTTCCAGTGTATGGGATTAACAGGCTTTAACAGCAGGTTACCTCACACTGTACTGAGGTGAAAGAGAAAAAAAACGATGCCCCTGAACCAGGACCCTGCAGGAGCCAACATCATAACTCCAGACCTATCAGCGTAATCACAACTCCATCACAAAATGGGTTTTGTCAGGGCATGCCAAGTCCACTAAGAGCTGCTCCTGCTTAACATTTAGCAGCTGCTCCCTTCTCCCTCTGTCTCTCTCTCTCACACACACACACACACACACACACACACACACACACACACACACACACACACACACACACCACACACACACATTAAGTCAAAGTTGCATATATTAAAACAGACATTGTCTGTCTTTGTGCATTTAAGAAGGATAAAAATCTGCTTGCAGCTGAATGTGCGACAATGTGTGTAGGTGTCTGTTTGTGCACATATGTGTGTGTTTTCTGTGTGTGTATGAGTGTGTTTGAGGTGAAGAGTGGAGCTGGTTTGGATTAGCTCTGTGTCTTGTTCAATCTGACATTGGTGACGTGTGGCCTGGTGGCCTGGGCTATAGCAGCAGTTTAAGTGTGTGTGTGTGTGTGTGTGTGTGTGTGTGTGTGTGTGTGTGTGTGTGTGTGTGTGTGTGTGTGTGTGTGTGTGTGTGTGTTTGAGTAATCTCCTGCTGCATCACAACTGGTGGGGAATGAAGGGAATGCTTCTAGCACTGACTCCGCCCCCTTATCTACTGGCCCCACCCACTCAATTGTGACCCTGATGGGGAGTGAAGGGGGGGGGGGTAGCTGCTCCCAGGTTCGGGTTGAGCTCTGCTGGGGTGAGGTTAGTGACAGTTTAGTAACACTCACCAGAGTTTGCCGTCCCCTGCTGCAGAGTGGCATCGCCCACCCTCTGTGCCAGAAGGGAGAGTTTATTTTTTTAGCTCCTGCTCTCCCCAGCGCCGGCTGCAGAGGACCACCGAGCATGGGGTCTCCTTCTCCGTCTGCACTAAGCCTCGTCTCCTCAGGCCGGAAAGAGATTTATTAGGGAGGGGAGGGATGAGGGAAAAAAAATGCTTGTGACCTCCACTTAAGTAAGGGTAAACACACGACTGTGGTAGTTTAATCAAAAGTGCCCGCTCTCCTCTGACTGTCACAGCAGGGTGGGTTATGGGGGGGTATACACAGGGTGGACTGTGGCTTTTAGAGCATCAAGTAAAAATGTGGGGACCAAGTTAATATGATGAACAGTTGTCTGCAAAATACTGACACTTTATATTACTGAGGGCTGAACATGGCTGAAATTAATGTTCACACTGAGCAGCTCGTTGCAGTTGTAAGATTGAGGCCATGTCCACATGAAGCCGAGTATTTTCAAAAACTAATATCCTCCTCTCGTTCTTTTTAAAAACATGTTTGTCTCCACGCAGCAGGCAAATCTGCCGATTAGCGCGGCTATGGCAGGCCATTTTAACATTTAAACGCTAGACTGGATATGTGATGCAGATATCTGTAATTCAAATTTGCCGAGACAAAAAGAACATTTCAGATATCCACAAATACATTCTGCCTACCCACAATTGCCATTTCAAATGGCAATGTCATTTTGACTAGGCAAAGTACGCCACTTTTTGCCGTTCATGTGTGGGGCTTCTCATTCATGATATCTACTACGTCATTTTGGATATCCAAAATGTGAATTAGGGATATCTGCAAATGAATTTCAGGTATCGCTCATTCTATTTCACGATATCACTGAAAACATTTTGACCAGACAGAATTAGAATAACAGATACCTTTAATATAAAAAAAAAAACAAAAAAAAAAACACAGTCATTCTAATTCTGTCTCGAGGCATTTCAAACACATATTTGTCAGTGTTTTCCAGACATAAACCCGTGCCAGCCAATCAGAATGAGCCCCCGTCCTCCAGCTGTGACGTTTGAGAACCTAAAACTCCGGTCCGGAGTTTTCCAAAAATTTTTGAGAGAACATTGATTTTAGGGACACAAAGCTACGGTTTTGTGTGGATGACAGGCGAAATACATAAAAATATATGCGGTTTTCCAAGTACCTGGCTATGTGTGGACATGGCCTAAATCAAAAATTTAAGGTAAGATAAATCAGTCCAGGTCATGTTATAACTCCCCTGGCTGCAGCTGCCGGGCTCATTTTTAAATGCATCATCATGTGAAACCAGATCTCATCTTCCTCCCCACAGTTAAAAAAGCATGCTGCACTAATAACCCACAGTATGTCTGTTTGACATCATATTGGTTTTACAAGGCGGAAGTCTCCAGCACTTGTTTAACTTTTTCAGTCCTTTGAGTTCACAGCAATCTGTGAGTAACAAACTCGGGGCACCTACGATGTGAAATGAGGCGTCATACTCCAGAAGTTGTGATTAATTCCTTTGAGCATTTTGAATACTATTTGATAAGCTATTCTAAGTTATCAATAATAAGACTGAGCTAGGAAAGTTTCAGATGAAATTTATAATTTATAATTTACAGAATTGGTTTTATACCTCTGACACCAACTGTGTAGGGGTGACTTGAACTTACAAAAGCAAGAGGGGTTCTCATGCAAGAATATTTCAGGTGATAACACCGAATTCTCTGCATTTTGATGTATAATTCTGCGACCATTTGTGGTGAAATTGAATGATGTACAAGACTGATATGTAATTATAAATAAACCAACTTGCTGCTTGAAGTCAGTAAGATGTGAACTTCTATCATCAACCAATCTTCAGAGTACAGTTCAGATCAAATGATTGAATTATTGATTCAAAACTAAAAAAAAAAAAAAAACAGAAAAAAAGAAAAAAGAAAATAAAGGGGGAGGGGGGCAATTAAGTTTTAAGTTTTATTATATGCAGCCAAGTTAAAAAGCAACAACGGCAACAAAAACTGAATACCACTTCTTTTTCTGTACACAGCACAGTTATATTGTATATATCTGCATACTAATAAAGAAGAAAGTGATGGTTGATGCAGAAAAATTTGACTCTACCTGCCTGAAATAAAACCAAAATATCTTCATCTTTAAGCTTCTTTTTTTATTCTTAGCTAGATGCTAAAATAGACAAGTTGTAAGATTTATAATTCCATATTCGATCACTGAATTTTTTTAATACACAACGTAAAAAAACATGCAGGCACAAAAAAGTTTTGAAATTCAAAATTTGTATTAATATATTAAACTATTTTGCTCAAGTTTAATATCTATATAACGACAAAAGAAACCCATTACTGTACAATATGGAGCTGCAGTGTTGAATATAACCATGTCCTCATCAGCTTATGATTGGATGTAGATAGAAACAATTTCTAGTTCCATACCAAGAGTTACAGTTATAGAAAAACACAATGACTGGCATGGTTTGGGTGTTAGGTTTGTGTATTTCTGGATTTGGATTTCCTTGTGTTTTAGTCTTCTTGTGTTTCTTTGTAATTGTTCTGTTCTTGTTGTGTGTCTCTGTGTCACCTGTGTCACCTGTGTTTATTCTTTTTGTGTGTTTTCTACTCACTTTGTTGTTCCATGTGCTTGGCTTAGTTCTCCTTGTGTTTCCCTTGTGGTTGATTGCTCCCCATGTGTTTCACCTGTGTCTTGTTGCACACCTGTGTTGATCACTCCCCTGTCTATGTAGTCTCTATGTTCCGCGTGCTCTTTGTTGGTTCATTGTTGCTGTTGCTATCTAAGTATGCTGTCCTGCCTCGTGTTTTTTTCCAGTTAGTAGTACTTTTGATTTTGCTTCTTTTGTTACAGTTTGTAAATTTTGAGTTTAGTTTAAATAAAGTTTTTGTTATATCTGACGACGACGGTGTCATAAACAGTTTAATCACACCACGGCATTTGCCCTCTCTATATATCAATGTTTAAATCTTATTTTTCTTAACTTTTATTCAGTCACGCTTCCTTGAATGATGTTTCCAGCTGCACACAGCTATTTTATGTTATGATATGAAGTATTAAAACTGAATACTTACTGCACTGAATGATAAGAAAAACTATATATCCCTCATATGTTCTTTTTTTCCTTGTAGTCAGGCTTTATAAGGTGACAATTTGGGCCTAAAAATAGCCCCGAAGTAAGGCATCACATAACTTATTGATCAGGCTCCACTCAAGTCTTTATCAGAGCTGTTTGTGTTTCCAGTAACTTGTCTGACACGCAGGTGCATGTTAGTGCTGATACAGAGCAGGAGTGAGACATTGTTTTAAATGTCAGTGATTACACCACTGCTCTCTCCAATGCCAACACTTACTCAATATTTTTCACTTATTCCACCACAGCTGTACCGCCAACTCTTCCACATTTGACTATGAAAAAAAAAAAAAGAAAGATAATCGACCCTTACTCCACCTCTTTGAAACACCCTCCAGTTTTCAAACCAACACCAACAATTCCTTTTTTTCCTCACATTTCCAACTCTGCTGTGTTTCGTGCACTGGCCTCCTCCTGACCTCCTCCTGCCTTCCTGCTTCTCCTCAGCTCCTGACATTTTCTTGGTTGTGGATTCAGTCAGTGCAGGACACAGAGAGATGTCCTGTGCATGTGAAAAAAAAACATTTGAAAGGACATTCTGTGCATACATACAGACCTGTCTGCTATACTGGCACTGGATAAATAGACCTCCTGCTCCTCTGGGGAGAGGGTTAACACAGGTCCAGGTCTTGGATCCACTCCACTCACAGGGCTGTGGTTATGTGAGGCCTGAAACTGGCCTTCCTGTCTAGACCAGTGGAGATGGGGTTAATGAAATGCTCAACGCTGTCTGAAATCTATCTGAACATTTTCTCCAGCATCCATCTTCAACTTGAAGTGGACCATTACACCTCACTATCCACCTTTATTTCTCCTCCCCCGCCTCCATCCTTGACTGCTAACTTACACTCTCTGTCACTGTGGAATTCCTCCTACTCCCCCCACCCACCCACGTCTCTTTAACTCACACGCATGCGCTCCATCTCTGAGCCGTTTATGAGACAATCCCAGAATAAATGGTGGTCAGCAGTTCAGCACGTTGGCTCGTCCAGCTCTGTAAATATGGACGCTTGGACGCAGCCAGAGGGGAAAATGTGTGAGTGTCTAAACCAGCGGCTCTGCCAACAGGAGCACCTGGATGGTGTTAATCACAGCTTAACATAAACACAGCTTCAAACCACTGCACACATACACTCCAACAACCACATGCACATGCTCACAAATGGTCTGCTGGATGCGTGGGGACACTGACTGTACATGAAGAGCCACACAGAGACTTGCTGATGGAGTGCGCGCACACAGAGCATCCATTACTGCGTTGTTTTGAAGGAAAGCCAAAAGAGAGGCGGGAGAGCTCATCCAACTGGCCTGATACTTTTAAAGGTTATTTCATTACCACTTCATTATTCTGTCTGGTTTTACCACCTGGTTAGCCAGGGGAGGTTATGATTTTGACAGAGCTGGAGGCTGATATATCCCCCACAGATATTATTATATGATGACAACAAAGCTGTCTTCCCAGCCTAGTTTAGCAATCATACAGTGAAAACAAGACACCACCTAGTTTCTTGATAACTACATTGATTTCAATGCAAAATGCGGCAGAAAATTTCTGTTTTTGAAACAAGAAAATGAAACCATCTTTAAATTTATTTTCATCTCACTACATTTGTTCCATGTTTTTCAGTAATGGGTCATCTTTAGGTGGCGTCTGTGCCAGGGAAACATGAACACTCACTACAGATTCTTGAGGGTTTAGAGGTATTCAAAGTGACTTGATACACTCTGGATGATTCAAAACTGTGGTTTCTCACCATCCCCACAAGTATGTGGCATTTAAAACTATCCGCATCTAAAAAAAATGATGCTAAAATGTGTAAAAACATTAAAATGGGCGTTCTTTCTTCTAATACAGATCATATTTTGAGTCTCTAGTGTAGAAGTTTGGCAGCTTTTTTCTTACAGATATCAGTAAAAAATGGGACATTTCATCTTTTCTTGACTCAAAAGGCATTTCAGACGAAGTGAGGTGTATGATATATGGGTATTTCATCCTCTATGTCCACACTTCTGTGTCAACCAAGCAGCAACCACCTGTATAAAAAATGAAGCCAGAGCAAAAAGCTGTAGTTCCTCAGGTGTCCACTTGAGGCTGACTTCATAAACCAGGGAAGCCCATTTAACAACCATGTTCAAAGCCAACTTTTCATCAGATTCATACAAGTTTACAGCCTGCTGTAAAAGACATTTATTTGTGTCTGAGTGGCTTCTCTATTGAAGCACATTTCATACAGGGTGAACTTCCTTGTATAACTTTTTTTTTTTTTTTTTAGATATAGGGTTAGTAGATTTGTATATGCACATACAGCCAGGGGTCTAGCTGAAACACCTGTGTTGCAGTAATTTGCTGGGTGAGCAAAGGCCTGCTTCAACGGCACCTTTTCACCTATTTTTTTTTAAATCTACATTATCAACTTTTCAACTGTATTAACACAAAGCAAAACATTAAAACAAAACAAGCAAAAAAGTCGCACCCCAAACTAGCAGAAAGCACTGCACTTTACTTATACACGCAAAATAGTAAATGAAAAGACAACAGGTAACGAGTAAACAAAGAGCACGTAAAAGAAATAAATTACAGTCCTGATCTTCCAGGTACAGATAATAAGTTATATCTGCTGCAAGAAGGAGTGCAGTGGTTCAACATCCTCCAGAACTTGTTTGGTTTTCGACTAAGGTCATGAGTCAACTTCTCAAGATGAATGAAAGCCGAAATCTGTGATATCCATAAGTTTTAGCCAGAAACAAAAGAATGATCAATGGATAGGTAGTGTCCGAGTCTGAAAGTTGTTGAAAAGTTACACCTAGCACTATTTTAATCATACGTTGCATTATTTCCAACATGGCCACCACCATTGTTCAGCTTCATGGCTCTTGTTCAGCCAGAGTGTGACGCCCCTAAGACCATGTTTTACACAGTCTATGGTTCAGACGACACTGATCAGCACTGTGTGCTTTTAACTCCTCTCACTTCGTTCTGATTTGTTCACCAAAGCATTTTAAATTAGTCTGGTGGAACTCGGCCATCTGGGAATTTATCTCTCTGGGAGCTGCACTCTGCCATAATGGATCATCCTCAGTGTCACTTGAGATAGAGTCATCTCTGCAGTAAGTAAACACATGCTGTCACACATCAGACCATCAGCCAAAGCTCTCCAGGCTTTCCAGAGGAGGGGGCCCTTGGTTCAACATCTCCATACCCAGCCTGAGAGTGTGTGTGTGTGTGTGTGTGTGTGTGTGTGTGTGTGTGTGTGTGTGTGTGTGTGTGTGTGTGTGTGTGTGTGTGTTTGTGTGTGTGTGTGTGTGTGTGTGTGTGTGTGTTTGTGTGTGTGTGTGTGTGTGTGTGTGTGTGTGTGTGTGTGTGAGTGTGTTTGTCCAGCAAACTGGATTGCACGGCAGGCCTGGGCGCTGAAAACGATCATGCTTTATTACTCAGTGCCTTGGCCGAAATAAACAAAGTCAGCATGCCATGAGGAGTGTGTGTGTGTGTGTGTGTGTGTGTGTGTGTGTGTGTGTGTGTGTGTGTGTGTGTGTGTGTGTGTGTGCCTGTCTGTGTATCATCAGTCAAAAGAAAAGACATATTATCTGTTTAAACTCCCTCAGTGCAGCCAGGCCACACAGCAGGCCTGCTGCCTCTTTTATTCTAGTTTACACAATCTCCCTCTAATATCTGTAATACTTCACATTTTTTAAAGACCATGACTCTAAATTTCCATTCCATGATCAAGTACGTAGTCAAGTGGAAATATAACTGAATCACGGCTGCTAAAAAGCTGAATTTCCAAGAATAAATTTGTGGGATAAATCTTTGTCCTTTATTCATGGTTAACTTGTTTTAACCTTTATAATGTCACTATTTGTTTTGCTAAATGTAAGCTGATCACCTATTAGCATCAATACACAAAAGTTTTTACACATGCTTCCTGTTCTGGCTCATCAGATGAATCTCTGTACGTATAATTCCTATCTACTGAGTTGAAATTCTGTGTTTGCTTACCCTCCTGTAATTTGCCCACAAACTGGCAGCCCCAGAGTCCAAGCCAAGACCACATAAGACCAGGTTTTGGTATTCAGGATGGGGCCTGGTTTTACGGTAAACCGACAGGATAATGGTGGTTTGAGGAAAAACTACAGTTAAAGATATACTTTACTGGCAGTGGTAGCAGAAGAACCTCAAAGTTTTTTTTTTTCAAAGTAACAATTTAGTGATATAAAAATCACTTTAGGTATGAACAAAAAAAGTAGAGGAGCATATTAAAATGTACAAGTTGCTAAGTATCCAAACTGAAGGTCGATGCTGTGACAGACAGGCTCTGTTGTTATCACAAGTATGAATGCTGTTGTATTAACAAGTAGACAGAATTTCACTGTAAGAGAACACTGGAGCTATGTAACTGCTCTTAATACAATAAGAATTTTAACATGAGGGTTTGATAACCAAATCTGATGATGTGTTTATATGTATGTGTATATTTATATATATATATATATATATATATATATATATATATATATATATATATATATATATATATATATATATATATATATATACTAAATATCAAGCTATTTCACAGATAAATGTAAAGAGATCCCGTTAATTAAGGGGAAAAAGCCCAACATAGATTACTCCAGTTCATTATGTAAACATTTGAACAAAGAGAACAATTGTTATAAAAGGTAGAAAAAGGTCTAATACCTTATGAACATTAATAAGTATACAGTATTAAAATACCATATGTCATCATAATACAGTGATAAAATATGATACAAAATGATACAATATATTATAATGCAGAAATATACGATGGAAAAAGGAATGACAAAATACAGGCAACAAAACAATACTATGTTATAAAACATTAAAAACAAATGATGCAATGCTATAAAAGGCAATACCAACCAAAACAATGGGGTATGATATGATATGATAATATGATACGGTATAGTAGATACATGAAATTATATGTTATAATGCAATATAAGATTATATATGTTATCATATGACACGACATAATGATGATGACATCATGCATAACATATAATATGATACTAGAGATATGATTTAATATATGATATGATATGATATGATATGATATGATATGATATGATATGATATGATATGATATGATATTACATGAAATGCTATTAAATATAATATATCATGGTTTTTGATTATGTCACATGTGATATGACAGACAACATATGACATATGTCATTGTCTAACATGATACACGACATATAATATAATATGATATATATGATATGATATGATATGATATGATATGATATGATATGATATGATATGATATGATATGATATGTATTGATATGAATTGAAATCACGTGTTAGGATACAGTAGGACATGCTACAATGCAGTGAAATCTACAATTTATTCAATCTGTTAAACTGTCAACTATAAAGTGAGCCTTGTCATACAATACAATACGATGCAATGCAATACAATACAATACAATACAATACAATATAATAAAATACAATACAATACAATACAATACAATACAATACAATACAATACAATTAAATACAATACAAAATAATCAACTTCAATGGGAACTGTGACAGAATGGATCACTCCAAATATCACAGATGCATTGTGTTAAAAGTCAATCAACATGTGATCCAACATGGTATAAATATGTATCCCATGAAACATTAGTAGATTGTATAATACAATCTGTATAATGTTCTACACTTTGAAACAATAAAACAAACTTGTCTTTCACTATGGAGACTTTCCCCCAAGACTTTTTTCCTGTCCCTTTCCAGGTCTTTTGTCATGTTTACTTGTAGCTGTACATTTTAGGGACTTGGCTTTACGCTGTTGTAGAGAAACTAAAACTGAACCATGACCTTACTTTATTGGAGGCACCCTTCCCAGGGAAGCCAGCTGGTGTTTCTTTACTCCCAGCCCATTAGTCCTGTACACATTCAGCACAGTCTCTGTCCATAACACGTTACTAGCTCCTCCTGCTGCACTGCTCACACCAGGTCCAACCACTCAGGGAGTGAAGTAGTAAACCAGTTAATTTAGTGGGATCCCTCCCTGAAAGCACAGATACTACTGGTACACACACATAAGAAGACATACACACATACATACACACACATTTAGTGTGGTAGATGCCCTTGTAAGCCTTGTCTCTCACACATTGATTAACCTTGAAAGTGTTTGGTCATTAGAGCCTGATCTGCAGAAATCAAACCAATATGTGAACTCTTTGATTAGTGTCAAAAGTGATCTAACGCCTTTCACTCAGAAACTAGAGCCTGGTGCATTCCAGTCCTGCTCCGCATATCTCTGGTATGAAATACAAATACTCTTGGATGAGGGAGAGGAGACTAGGAGAGTTGCAGGGTGGGGGTTATCGAGCTGCTACATTTTTTCCATGGAGAAAATGTCACCCTGGTTCTCCCTCTCGCCCACCTTCTCACACACAATCAGTTATGAAAATATTTCTCTAACGTCATATGTCCAGGGGCTACTGAGGCAACGCAATGCTCTCGAGAGGGAGGCGGATCAGAGAAGTCTGCTCTATACCTGCTTCAACCCAAGACCTCCCTGAAATTCCACTGGCTGGGTTTCAGCTGTGAAGGCCGCACAGCGCACCAATACCATCCAATAACCCCAGAGGGTGAAGAGTGGCGATACAACAGATGCTTTCTCCCAGTGCAGACAGAGAAACATCCCTCTGACTCTGAACAGAGGCCAAAGACATACTAAAGGCCTTACAGTGTCCAAAAGATCCAGAGGGCAAGGACAGGAAAGACAGACAGACAGTAAGGTTACAGTACAATAGCACAGCTAATAGAAGGATAGGGAGGCAACAGGAAGGACTTTTTACCACACTGCGTGGGTGAAAAGGACACAGAGGTGGTACAATGGAGGAGTGGGGATGTGTATTTACACTATTTCTATGCCCCAGCCCCACATCTGGCTGGAAACTGCAAGAAAATCACTTTCCATCTCACCTTTTGACCAGACTCGTCTTTGACTGTCTCACACATCAATTTCAGAAACTCTCTGACCTCAAGTTGAATTTTTAACATACAGCTTCACCCCCAGGAGACAGCATTTCTCCTGCTGCTACATAAGAATCTAAATTGCAGTCATAATTGAGATATGATATCATTTATCTCTCAGGGCCCACTGGCATGAAGGCAGAGGCTGAGCAGGAAGTTAGCGATAGGAACAAATTGTTAAGAGGAAGGAAATGTTTGGGTCTAGAGGGATGATAGCTGCTGATTCTGATAACACACCTCTCAGGACAGTCAATGACTCTCTGTGCTACTGCTCTGACTTCTGTATTTTATCTTCTGGAACAAAATGTTTAAAGTCTGTTGAATTCTGTCTCTGCTTTATTACTTCTTTTAAGCAATACTATATAAAAAAAGAGCTTGATTCAGGTTAAGAACAGTGCATGAACTGCCTATAGCCAAAAGCCCAAATTTTGCCAACAAAATGCTGGTTAGATTGAATTTGCAGGCATCTTTTCTGGTCGTTTTGGGATATCCACATGATCCCCACAGGAAGGGGTGTAGATAGTCGATGGCACAATGTGATTTTCCATTGTGGAAAAATACAATGAACAGCAGAAAGACATTAATCTGAGGGATGGAAAACACAGCTGAGTTTCATGTTGAAAAAAACCTGCAATGACTCCTTATTCTCTGTTAAATGTTTCACTTCTGTCATCTCCTCCTTGCCTCCATTTGAACACAGCTTCAGGTACACAACTAAAATGTTAAACTCTCCTAAAAAAATTCTGCTAGCAGTGTTATGACTTCATTTTAACTTAGAAAGTCATTTCATTCAGAATGTTACTCTGACATTGATCTTGACTGGATTTTTTGTTTCAACAGGGGCGACTATCCATCCTCCTTCTCTCCTCTTTGCACTGACATTCATACACTAACAAAAATCAACAGAAGCTGTCTTTCCATTGTGATTTTGTGGTTTTGGGCTTTGTTGTTCACCTTCTCACCTGGTTCTTACTTTTTCTGTCTCCATCCTGACCCTCCTTATTCTCACTCCATTCTCCACTCACCTCTGTGCGTCAACCAAAAGGCAAACCTAACCAAAGAAAGAATTTTTAATCTAGGAGAAAAACTTTTTTTTCTCAGTTTTAGACCTTTTTGCTGAAATGTTGGGTTAGTATTGGCAGTGCAGTCAGGTAACATTACGCTGGTTTCACTCGCTTAGAGAAAACCTAGTTACTTCTTAATAAAAATAGAAATAAAATAAAATAAGAAAAAATAATAATTGTCACCTCTTCTTGAGGAACAACACAGGTTTCGAGCCACTGTGAAAAAAGAAAGCAAAAAAAGTTATTGAAAATAAAGTCACGCTATGAGACCAGAGTTGCTGTATCTCAAGATTAAGGTGCATTGCTGTGAGAGTAAAATTGAGAATTTAAGAACATAAAATTTGAAAGATTAAGATAGTTAAGTGTATGACATGAAGATAATGTCAATGTTTTGCTGTGATTAGTCTGTACGTTTTTTTAAGGGGGCGATCAGAAGAGCATCCTGCATCCATCTAAACAATAATGAGAAATGAAGATCTCATGGAGAAATATTTAAAAAATTTCCTCAAGATATGAATACAGCACCAGGGTGTCAAAAGAATCAGGATCCTGAATTGATCTCAACAACCTGAGTCTGTCCCAAGGACAGGAAAGCTAATGAACAGCCTGTGCCCACACCTTTAACCATTATTCTTCCTTAACTGTTAAATTTAACTTCACAGGATAATCCAATACTTTAATCTTGTAACATGATTTTTGTTTTTAAACCAAATCACATTATTATTTTTTACTGGGGCCTTAATCCTTCTTCAAGAAAGTGGAAAAAAGTATCAATCAAAACTTAAATTTACACAATACATATAGAGAGAACTGCTTATTCACTTGATCAAAGTAACTCTTTCATACCGAACAGTCATGGACATATGCATATAAATAAGATCTTAATTTGTATGCTTCATAGCATATGTTCAAACTATAGGTAGTTCACATTTCTTCAAAAAAGCAACAAACTGCTTTAAATGTGCATCATAAGATGCCTGAAGAGAGGCTGATTCTTGATCACTTGTCCTCCCTTTTTCATGTGAGTTTAAAATAAATACTTTGAATGAATTAGGTAATGAGCATCTATATGGTGATATTCCTGAGGTGTGTTGATTTTTTATGAATTCAGAAACACTTGAGCTCTGTAAATTTATTTGGCCACATTGGCAATAGTTGGGAAGTGAAACTACAAAGGTGGACAGCTAGAAAATAAACTCCCACTGAGAGGCATGCAAACGTGATCCACCCGAACATCCAGATGGCCAGTCCACCCCAGGCATGGGTTAAACCCTTGTTTTGGGTAAAAACGTAAAAGTCAGGTCTATTTCTGATCCACATGAGGGGGCTGACTCCCCCAGATTACCCAGACTCCACCAGCCTGTGGATCCTCCTGTGATGCAACATACCAGCCTTATTGACAAGTTTTTGTTGCTAGTGGAGTGTGTAACGCAGAGTGGCCGTCCAGGCTGGATGGAGCACATGTGGGCTGCAGCCCTGCAGAGGAAGGCTGAGCCTGTGGAGGTCTGGAGCTCTACTCTCCACAGGTTTAGTCTACATGAAAAGAGGAGAAGGCCCCACATCTGGACTTGACCACCGTGAACGCCATTAGTGCCAGTGCACATACATATCTACACCCAGCACGGGGTATGAGAGGACAACGTAAGCTCAAGTGGAATCAAAGGGAGGGCTGTGATACTTTTCACTGAGTGCTGAAGTGGGACATGAAACAAACACTGATCAGGTAAAGGTGGGTATGGTGGACTCTACAGTTAGAGCATCTTATGCATGTTTTTTGCTCTTTACTGTGAAAATATACAAAATTCAGACTCCCTGCACATGGTTTCTCCTTTTGACAGTTTGCAAATTAGAGTAAATGCATAAGCATCCATGTGTGTTTTTTTTCTGGTTTTAAACGGTTACAGCCATGATGTACGCAGCCTCAGTGAGATGCTAGGGGGTTGTAAACAGATATGGAGCAGAGCGGGTCTTATGGTCTAACTACCAGCAGGCCACTCACAGTTCACTACACATCGCACACCAGAGTGCTCCTTCTCTTTATGACTCTTTGTCTGCTCCTCACAGCCTTCCTTAGCAACGGTGTTTCTCTGCTCAGTGTCAGGGAAGGACAGTGTCTCCAGTGAGATGAAAGTTTGTTGAGTTGCTACATTTCTGGCTGTGGATGAGGTAAAAAAACGAAAACGTAAAATACGATACCGATGCCTGGTACCTGGCATTCGGTATCAGTACTCAACTAATGTTTGGTACCTTCGTATGTTTATGTGGCGATAAATGATAATTTGTTTAATAATAAAATCTTACATTTTTTTTATTTAACACATTCATCCTTCAAATAACCCTGCAATGCTGTGTTCATGTCTAGTATGGAAAATTGCCTACTCTTCTACCCCCTCACAGTCACAAGGATGGGTTTAGGTACCAAAACATGGTACCTTTTGATTTTACGTGAATCGGTACTCCGTACTACAAACAGAATGTGGTCATTACCTATAAAAGTACGTAATTCGGTACCCATCTTAGTAAGGGGGTGAATTTTCTACTAACTAAGCAGTTTTGAGGATGTTAAGATCTCAACTTCACCCAATCAGAGGCACAGCTCAGCTCACGTTACTGATGGGCTCCCTTTGGCTGTCAGTGTGGAGACTCGAAGCCTGCGTCACTTCCAATATGGCCGCGACAGCCGATCTGCTTCAAAAATCTATTTGAGAAACGCACAAGTGACTTCACAAGGACTACATCTATTTATTATACATTCTCTGGTTGCACCTCATCATCTATGGAGGGCCTCGTATTTGCAAGTGGCTGCTCATCAGGCTGGCGAATGCAATGTGAAAGATATTAGCAAGATAATGAATATCCAGTGTTTTCCACATATAGATCACTACAAACTGGTATTTGACACAGTTTTTTTTGTTCAAATTATATCAGAGAAGTATACCAAATTACCGTCTTTTTTTCCTCCAGTGTGGCAAAAAGTTGGATCAGCCAGGTTGGCTGGTTCACTTTCTCCCTTGTCCTCCTTGTTAACAGGCATCATGTCCCCGATATGTCCCTTCTCAGAGGGGGAGTTCCCACCTCGTCTGGTTCATCTTAAGGCCTCTTTTTGCTTTATCTTTGTCAAACTGTGTCATTTGTGTGCAATGTCGACAAATGGATGGGCAATGGGAAAACCATTTCTTTGCTTTGTCCAATCTCTTTTGGGAGAAATCTGCTCTCTTATGGGTTTGGAGCTAAATTAATGAACCAGTTTTTAAAATGTTAGGTGGAGAAAGTTTAGGGGCACAAGAAAAAATGAAGATTGAGCATTTACCTCAAGATACTGAAATAAGTATCTGTAACACTTCACTTTCCATTTATCACTTTTTTTTTAGTTGATAATGTTTTCTAGTTTTATACGAACGCACGTTTGCGATCACCCTGCTTCACCAAGAAACCATTTTACAGTCACTGAACGACACTGAACAGATGGTTTTCCATTACCTTTCTTTTGTCTTTCGTCTCTCTGTCTTCTGTGACACAAACGGGGGAGTGGGAGCATCCAGAGTCACATTTAATGGCACATTTCCAGAAGCCGCACTCGGATGTCCCGTCTTCCTGCGATTCTATATATGTCACCAGGTCTGTTGGAGGGGGGGTCTTATGGGAGCCCTGCTGGCGAGAGATTTGTCTTTGCACACTCACGCACACTTGGCACGCACATAATCACAGAAACGCAACAGACGCCTGACACTTCCATATACACCCAGAGAGGAATAGATGTGTGGGATTATCTGCAGGGTCCTGGGGTATGACTGTGAGGAATGCCTGCCCAGGGCTGTGGTCGGACACCTCTCGCTGTCTGAGTCGCAGTCAGTGATGGGAAACGCTGCAGCCGCCCAGGAGAGCCCCGGCCAGAGGGTGACGTGATGGGGCAGGATGTGTTTCCAGTGGTGAGGTTTAACCATGCATGTGGACATGCTCAGAGACCTGTGGAGGAAATTCTCAGCACCCTTTGGCCTCTTCATCTTGCGGGTGTCAGGAGTGGGGTGCCCCAGCTGGCCACACACACACACACAAAAAAAAACAAAAAAAAAAAACACAAGCATGTGCACACACAGAACCAAAAAAAAATGCTTTTACAAATCTGCCTTTTATTTCCTCATCTGAAAACTTTACCTGGAAAGTTTCTTTGGCATAATTTTAGACTAAATACACTCTCTGACAGGCCAGTCGAGCTGTAAGAGGCCCCTTGGTGACCATATGGTGACTTAATAACACTCTCTGGAGTGATTCATCCAGTGCTGCAGTGGAAGTTATGACTGCTCCCTGATGCTCTCCATAAATCCAAGCCTGTGATAAAAGCATCATTCATTTACCTTTAAAATCAACCTGGAATTTTTATTGTTCCCATTGCACTGCAGGTTGATTTCCTCTGACAAGAATATGAATGGCCTTGTGCTAAATGGACTGTGACAACTGTTACGAGTCTCACAACACAGCATCAAGTTTTTAATCACAAAATGCACCCACCCAGGTTTTGCCTTCCTTCTCTAAGCTGCTCACGCTGTGTTTATTTCTCCCACTGCCTCTGTTAACCCATCCTGGCTGTGCTCCCTGGCTGTCAGTGCCCCTTTTTTCACCCTCTGATAGAATTAGTGAGTCCTTGAACCATGGTGATCACACTTCCTGAAGCAATTACTATTAAGCAGCGGTGACCAGAGAGGAGGAGGAGGGAGGCTGTTTACACTGATCCCAGCGAGGAGCCTGGTGACACCCACACCAGGAGCAGGCAGAGGCGCTGGTTTCCAAAGGCTGGCAGATCAGGGTTTTGGCTCGTGGGGGTGTGCGGAGGCAAGGGGCCTGCAGGGCACTGATCTGTTATTACAGGATTCAAGCTGTCAGGTTTTACCCACATGGTATGTTAGGAAATGTTACATTACAGACAGATGTAGCTCAGCGACACGTGGAGGTCGGGTTTCACATGGTGTTTACAGAGAGGAAGGAATTAAAGAAGGATGAAAAGAGGAAAGCTGATAAATAGGGGACTTCAGAGGTTTTACCAACACCAGAATTCTTCACATTTGCAGTAAATTGGCTTTTTTTTTCTTATGAGAGACTTTTATTTTCTAAACCCATGACATGAGGAACATGTTGGCAGCTCTGCCTACACTGTGCTGTATGATGTACAGCTCAGAGAAACAGCAAATCTTGTTGAAGCACATTTTTAGAGCCTTTGGTAATGCAACCACCAACTTTTTATATTCAGTCTTACCTCTGCCAAGCAGGTTATGTTTTTGGGAGAGTTTGTTTGTTTGTCTGTGAACAACTTAACTCAAAAAGTTACAAATGGATCTTGATAAAATTTTCAGGAAATGTTCAAAATTAGATAAGGAAGAAGTGATTACATTTTGGTGGTGATCCGGATCATAGTCTGGATCCAGGATTTTTTTAAAGGATTCTTTGTCATTGTGAGACAGGGCTGTTTTCACCATAGGTGTATATAACTCCACAATAAATGGTCAGATTGCTTTGCAAAACAATGCAAGACAAGGTCACAAAAATATCTGACAGATGTTAAAGTACGATCCAGATCCTGGCAATATTCTGGATACTAAGATCTGGAATATGAAATATGTACTGGGTCATCATCATTGTCAACACTGTCAGGAAACTAATTATCGCACAAACGTGCAACTAACACCAAATTGTAGCAGACACTTTGCTGAAAGGGAGTATAACATTAAAGTAGGACTAAAGTGTTGGTGACAATCACAATTTTCTTGGTGGAGGTCTGAGCTCTCTGAGTGCTTTCTGGTTATTTGTTAAATGAAACTTAAACTGTAATCCATTTACAAGTATCAGCTCAGTTTTTGAGAATGTTCTGGTACTGCGTGTTAAGTGGGTTGTACTCTCTTGTGTCATCTCTATATTTTGCAGTTAGCTCACTAACTAATCATGTTCTGCCTGTAATCCATCTGACTATCTGTCTGTTTGTCTCTGCTAAACCAGTACCGCTCAGTTCTGTTTTACCCAAATTTCCCAGAAAGCTCAGGGCTCAGCCAAAACTGCTCCATCTGGAAAGTAGACTTAAGCTCTGCATCTCTGCGTTTTAGTCTCCACTGCTCTGGGCATCAAAAGTTTGAGTGACATCTGTCAATCAAAACACCAGCTACCATGCCTACACAGTCCTGAGAAATGGGCTTACCTGGAAAATTGCCTGTTTTTAAGTGAGGGTTTCTAAAGTCACAGTTTTTCATTTTCACTCAGGTTTTCATTTATGCTTAATGACACATTTTATTTTGATACTCTATAAGAATTTCTCTTATGTCCCACAAGCCTTAAGGATCTTCTTTATCTACAGCTTAAATCTCACATTTGATATTTTTAATTGAAAAACACCAACAAGTAATTAGTCTTCTTCCTTTTTAGAAGATGACATTTTACAGTGTCATTCTTCCTGTCAATAAAGCACCTTCACCATCCCATCATCACATCATTACATCCAGCTTCATGCTCCTCAGGACAAATTCAAGCTTAAACCAGCTGTTTATTTTTGGAATGGTCTGCGTTAAATCTAATTTGTGCAGGATGGGTGCTGGGAGACCCAGGAATCCCCTGCAGCCTCATAGGAGTAAGAACTGGAATGTGACCCTCAGAGGTCAGCGGTCCCCTCTCCTGGGTTACAGGGGCTCCTGCACACGGGCTGGGCCGGGTCACAGGTCAGTGGGCTTGCTCATTGGGCTCTGTCCTGGCGCCTGCCGGCACAGCCCTCAATTTGTAAAGCGGCACAGGGTGACCCCAGAGGGCCTCTCCTGGCTTCCCTGACCAAACACAGGCCTTAAACACTACCAGCCTCCTCATGATTCCCTGTCTCCCCCAGACTGCCCCCCTCCCGCCTGAAAACCAGGGCCTGGAGTCTGCACTGGCACACACACACACACACACACACACACACACACACACACACACACACACACACACACACACACACACACACACACACACACACACACACACACACACACACACACAACACCAATCCATCCTTAATAAGAGGAATTACCTCGGGCATAGGCAGGAGTGGAGGAGGGGGCAGGTATGTCGCCGTCTCCGCCTCATTACTCAGTGGATTTATGTTGGATCATAGGCCCTGCGTGAAGTGGCACACTCTGACGCTTAACTCCTTGACCTGCACTGTAAAAAAGTTAATCAATTAATACAGGGGGAGACTGGAGATAGAGCTGGATCAGAGGAACCTAAAAAGTGATAAAACAGTGCACAGACTGTCGTATCTGA
This sequence comes from Halichoeres trimaculatus, assembly GCF_033239565.1. Lineage (NCBI taxonomy): Eukaryota > Metazoa > Chordata > Actinopteri > Labriformes > Labridae > Halichoeres > Halichoeres trimaculatus. The sequence goes on from NW_027437181.1 coordinate 29,687,724, forward strand.
CCTCCACTTTGAGATCTTAGAGAAAGAAAAAAAACTCGCCAACAAGCTGAAGCACGTATTTGAAGAAATATTTGGCGGAAGCTGGCAAAACAACAACAAAGCAAATTCTTTTCTTTGTAAAAAATGCATCGTAACCTCCAAAGTCTGCCTGTCTGCTTGTAAGTGAGTTGCCAGTCGGTCTGTTTCCACTGATTTGAGAGATGGAGCTGGTTCTGATGGTGACTCTTACAGAGAGACCAATTATCCCGGCCAATGAGGACAGGCCTCTGACAGCATAATTACAGGCAGCCCTGCCTTACAGCAACCATATGCCCGAGTATGGCTGCTAGTCACTCAGCCGTCAAGAGCTGGAGACGAGAAGAAGGCAGAGCCAGGGCACAGGCTGGTTTGGAGGTGTCTTAATCCACCAGGACCCAAATGTCCTGTCTTGTCCCAGACTCTGGGGCCTCTCCATGGACTACTGAGAGCTGGAGCTGGGGCCTGATTTGGCCCAGCTGGAGGAAGCGGGCGATCAGAGTTCAGTTGGTGCAGACAGAAGTAAAGTAAACAGCCGTGGTCACTGGGCAGGCCGTTAGCAGGCCCAGGACAGATGAGCAGGGGGCCGGGAGGACCACACACATTCACATGCAGGCAGACCACACAGGGGCCAGGGCTCAGGGGCCTACGCACGCAAGCACACGCCCCATCGGCAGGGCTCCCCTGTGGGCGCAGGCACGCTGCAGGTCAGGGCGGAGCAACAAGGAGCACAGAGGAACAACAGACTGGCACAGAGTTCCTCATCCAACACTCACATGAAGCTTTACATGAAGAAAGTTGCAGATCTGAGCATGTGACAGGAGATCCTCCTATAAGAGCTGTGAGAGAGTAAACACAAACAGGAAGAGATTCATAAATATGCCGCTGTCCTTCTGCCAAGTTTTGGAGTGTATCGTGGAAAGTTTTTCCACCTACATGTTGGATGCACGCACCCTGTTCGAGGGGAACAAAACACTGCGTATAATTTGGGAAATCACATCTTTGAGGTTCACCAAAAGACAAATAAGCAACTTTCAATACGATGTTTTTTTTTCTGGTCAGTGTTTGACTGGATGTCTTCAGAGAATATAAAAAAAGATCACGTTACATCATTTCACAGATTACAGATCTTTACCACGAGAAGTCTGGGAATAGTTCATTAGAGTTTAAAAAGTTTATAAAATAAATGTAGTAAAAGTGTCAGTGAAGCTTGTGTTCAATTTTTACTACACAACTCACTTTATGTACCGGGCAATATAATGATTTTTAACCCTTAAACTTTCAATCCATTTAACTCTTTACCTTTTACTATTTAAATTTAAGGGAATGAATTGTTTTTATTTTTATAAGAAGATCAAATTTAAATATACTGTTTTGGGGACTTATAATCTTATTTTGCCTATATGTGGCTGATTTATTGTATTTAGTACAACAAGCCTAGTAAAGTCAACCATAGTGACACATACTTTAAAGAAACTGAATTGGGTTCAGTTTTGGACACAAAGCTCACTAAGGTTAACATTTTTGGAGCTGTTTGATTTTTTAGAAGTGTCTGATGATATTGTTTTCTGTAAATCTTCCATTAAAGTTTCTTTAATACTCAAACTTTAACCCCTTGATGCCTGTTGTCACGAATTTGCATCCCACTAATGTCTATTGATTCATGTTCTACACATACCAAGGATCGTATCAAATGCACCATGTCCCAATATATTGGTCAGAGGGTGAACTTATTGTATTTATAAACATCATATAACTTATTTATAACTATTGCGTGTGCTATATTCAAATCAACAATATCCCTTCAATTAAGCATCAGTAGAAATGTAATGTTTCAAAAAGCCACTTTTTATAAAACAAATGTGGTGAGCTTCATGTGTTAAACAACGTGAAACATGCAAAGACACTTAGGGGTTTATTACATGAAAGAACAGGCTGTTTGTTTGTTTGCTTGTTTGTTGTTTGTTTGTTTGTTTGTTTGTTTGTTGGTATTTAAAGCTTTAGCTTCCCTCTGACCTTTGTTAAAATCAGAAGCACCAAAATAAAAAAAACAAACAAAAAAAAAACATATCACAACCCTGGAAAACTCCCTCACTCACATAAAAGTAAGGACTTGGCAAACACATTAACACGCAAAAGCTAAACAAAAATAAATATATACCACTCACACACACACACACACACACACACACGCACACACACACACATACATGCTCTTTCCCTCTTTTTCCACAAGACCACATAACCATCAGTCTCTTTCTTTATCTGGACAGTGTCAGAATGACCCAGTGGTGTGTGTGTGTGTGTGTGTGTGTGTGTGTGTGTGTGTGTGTGTGTGTGTGTGTGTGTGTGTGTGTGTGTGTGTGTGTGTGTGTGTGTGTGTGTGTGTGTTTGTGTGTGTCTAACATAGGGTGGGGAGAGGAGTAATGCCCTCAATCACAATTACTCCCCGCTGCCACCAGTCATGCCTCCTGCCTCATATCACCCAACCACACACACACACACACACACACACACACACACACACACACACACACACACAATGAAACACAAGGTCAGCATTTCCATTGGAAAGACTGGATGTTCTCCGTGTTGGGCAGTGAGTCTGGACTCACCTCCGCTGAGGATCGAGTGCAGCTGTCAGAGGGATCAGGCTGCACAGCTTACAACACACACCCTCCTGTGTATCAGTAATCCTGTGCACCCTCCCTCCCTCTGCTTTCATCGCTTATCTGCACATTTAATTCCACATTTATGATAACACATGACAGGTACCTCGGCCTTTATCTCATAATGGTACGAGCTGCATTCTTCACTCTTGCACAGAGCTCTGATAAATCCTGGTCACAGGGTGGGCTAACCGCTCACTAAAAGTTTTTCTGGCTGTAAAAGTGTGCAGAAGAGTAATAAGGGATTTTCTGTAAGTGAATTCTACAGTTAGTGAGATAGGTGTCAGTGTGCATGTGGATGAAAAAGGCACAGGGGTGTTTCCATGAGCAGGCCCAACATGGGGCATGGATCACAAGAGGTGCTGCTGACAGCTCAGACAAAACAAAAACATTGGTCAATAGAGATTCAGAATTTTTGGGATGCATTGTCCTGGTAAACTGGTCACAAGAGTTTTAACTTTGCTGTTAATGTAAAAACGTAAAATGTTGCTCATATAACTTTGATGTGATGAAAAGAGGAAGGGATGCAAAAATGATTTTTAGGAAAGTACAGAAGGTTGATAGTTTTTTCATTATTTTCAGTATTTTTTTTCTTCCTTTTTTGTTTTGTTTTGTATTAGCTCAAGTAGGATGATGGGAAAATACTCACATGATTAAAATCCATGATGGATCCACTTTTTGTTTGGTTTGGTTTGGTTTTCCCATTTTAACTTCATAATTTAAAAATGGGCTGCCAATACTTTAAAAAACATGATAAGTTGTATTTTGACACAATTGTAACATATTTTTTCTGCATTTTAAAGCTCTTTTAAGTCTGTATTTATCATGAGAAACTATTTTTACCTCTGTCTTAGTTTGGAAATCTAATGAATGCCATCAAATGTAGTTTTATCAACAGGTCTGAGGTGTTTCTTACACTTGTAAATAGTGCCCTTCCAGCTAATGTGATGCTATAGCCCACTGACATCAGTCTGATTATCTGCTCTTGTATTCTCGGCTTAGGCCAAAGTACGGTGTGCAGAAAGGGACAAATTGGGAAAACTATAATCCTGTAGATGCTGACAGCTCTATGTTATAGAATATTTTTGGACATACTGCAGTGTTTTAAACTACTGTCCTGTCACTGCTTTGTTTACCTCTAAACAATGATGAAGCGGTCACATGACTGATGATGCTCCACATCAGTGTTGTGTTGCTGTGGCTGCCCAGAGAAAGGAGAGGGTGAAGAAAGTCGTCTTTGAAATTTTTAATGGTTTGAAATCAGAATGAGCTTGTTTGATACTTGGAAATAAACAGCTGCACGGAAGTGTGACATCATTATTAAGACAGTTGCAACCTGATAGATCAATATCTTGTTAATTAAAAACAAAAGACTCATGGTCAAACCTGATTGTAGCAGAGTCGGTCTTCAGCCTTGCTCATGTTGACAGGAGATGACAGTTTGTGTCTGCAGGTCAAGCTGGACAAGGACACGGGTGAGGTTCAGTGTCTGGGCAGGAGACAGAGGTCACCCGGGTAAGAAAAGGCTGATTTCAGGTCACGGCTGTGAGTTTGAGGAAAAGGATCAGAAGTAGTCAGTGACGGTGGAAAATGCTTGTGAGGCAGACAGATGATTTAACATTGTGATGGTGAGGTGAGGTTAGGGCTGTGTGTGTGTGTGTGTGTGTGTGTGTGTGTGTGTGTGTGTGTGTGGGGAGACTGGGGGGTTCGTGGTCCTGGGGAGTGGAGGCAGAGGAGGTGGACACTTGTGTAAGGAGGTGGTGAGGGTCGTGGAGAAGTGAAATATGACTGTCAGGTAAAGAGGGGAAGAATAACACAGACTCTGTCCTTCCTGCTTCACCGTGAAAGCGTCTGGGTCCCTGCAAGGTGACAGGGTCATGCCCTGTTCGAAGACCCAGATAAGGGACTCATACACGCACGCAAGGGCATTAATATGAAGTGGACGTAAAAGAGAATCATCGTAAAATGATCACAGATTAATACATTAAACAAAATTCAATATGGGATCAAAGAGAATTTTGTGTCTTAAACAGAGAATTGGGATATCAGTGAAATAACAGGCTCAAGTTAGGTAATACTTGAGGCATGAACTTATTTTGACAAAATGTTTTTTTAATCAAATTTCATCTATAATAACTTTATGATATAATATTTAAGCCAATATTTTAAGCCAATTTTAACAGTAAAAAACTGACATCCACTGATATACTCTATGTATTGAAATCTATATAATAATAATTCAGGCTTTGTGAGGCCCTGTGCCAGATACTTCAAAGGGTGAGACATTAATGTAGTCTGTTTTTAGAGACTGTCTCAGACAAAGTTGAAAGAGTTTGGCTCAGATTCCTCCATTGTTCGATCAGACAGCTCAAGTCCTCAGCGCGCTAAACTGGTCCTTAATGAGACCCGCACGTAGGCCACTTCCCCCTGACCCCGACATCCCAGAGCTTGTCCCGCGGTTCCTCCTCGGAAAAGGAGCAAGGAAACCTTTCTGCAGGAGTAGAGCTGCAGCACAGGAAGAGGGGAGGTGGGGAGGGGGTGACTCATTATGATTTTACGCAACAAATCGTTTCGTTCAAGGTGCTGCGTCAGGCCGTGCGATCAGAGACAGAGTGATCAGAAGAGTGAGCAGTAGGTAGGATCTATAAAGCCCAACAAACTTAGTTATGATTAAGATCCCAGAAAGAAAACATATTTCTACACATCGTCTTTATTCTTGGACTCTTCAAATCCAGTACAGACGACGCTCTGCTCGGATTATGACCAACACGTTTCCCACAAACACTAAAGTCTGCGCTTTAAACAAGACCAGAGCGACGTCTGTTTTCTGCCCTGAATAACTATCACTCATGCGTTAGAGTGTAAATTTATTTATGTAAAATTTAAATAATAATCAAAAGTAAATCAGTATGATTTAATAGATAAACAAATTTCTGTTTTGATGGGAGACTTGAGGATTTGCGCCGGTCCGATGTTGACTAATTGGCGTCTCAACTTGAGGATCAGACTGTTTGTAACTTTTGCAGGGTAAATGTTTTATTTTTTTAAGTATCTACACAGGAAATAGGAGACATGAACTTGTCCCTAAAGACGTATAGAGTTTAAACATCAGGTCCATCTTGACATTTCGACAGGTTGATGATTTTATTTTCTTACCCCCATGTCTAAAATAAGACGAAATCAAACCTGTTTTGATACAGCACGACAGGGTCAGGCTGAGTCTTTAAGTTTGTTAATTTTAAACTCAAAATGATAAAAAATTAAAAGCTTATCCTTTAACCAGCCAGAGATCAAACACTTTTAAACTGCACCTAAAAGAAAAGCAAGAAGGAGATTTACACTATTACCTTCAGAGTAGGGATATTCACAGTTTTATTTAGAGGTAATCGATCTTATATGCATTTTGAACATAGTCGTGTTTTTTTTACAGCTAAGTTCGTTTTGGTTAAATTTCATCACGTGTCATCTTTTTGCCTCAAATAAAGTAACAAAGTGCTTTAATTAGTTTTCACAAAAAAATAAATAAAAAAATGATAAAAGATTTTCAAAAGTACACACACACACACACACACACACACACACACACACACACACACACACACACACACACACACACACAGAGAGAGTTCAGCGAGCACACTGAATGAGTGCGTGGTTTGCTAATAGGTCCCTCTAGATGGCGTTAACATGCTGTGAGGGCTTGTAGGTTATGATCTTAAAACTGAAACTGACTAACTGAAAAACACAGATCATATTTGTCTTTTGGATCTGATTCACAGAGTTCACAGATTAACTTTATTTTCGACTTTTTTTTGAGTCAGTGTTGTGCACAGAACGTGTGCACAGTTGCTTGCTGACAAAGTTATTTTGAGCACTCAAGTGCAGCACGGCATAAAACATGAATCTGAAAATAATACAAAGATCAAGATCAGAGATGTGCGTGAGAAATAGCAAAAAGAGATAACTTTTGGTACCTCAAAATCAGAGATTATTGAAGAAAAACTTTAGCAGAAATGAGGGGATCTGGAGCATCTCCCTCCCACAGGCACACACACACACACACACACACACACACACACACACACACACACACACACACACACACACACTGACCCGGTCATCTTTTAGAGACACTCTGGCGTGCCTGTTGCCCTTTCACATATTTTCACATATCTGCAGCGCTAAATGCTCATAATTGATGCATCTGTCGGTCAGCTGGCGGCCATGATTGGGCTAAAACAGTCCTGTGAGGAGAGAAGAGGGGGGTGCAGAGTCTCACAGAGCCCTTACATCTAATGATTTGGGGTCCCAGGGTCCCGGGCTGCTTGGCTGTGTGGTCCTGAGCAGACACAGCGGGCTCAGTGAAAAGCAGCACCCCCCTCTGGGACAGAAACAACATTCATCCTGTGGATCAAATGGCAACACAACACTCACATCGACATCAGATCTCACTGCAGCACAAAAGAAGTGTTGTGTCACTCAATATCAAACAGAGACGAGCATTTAGACAGCATACAAGGTCAGAGGCTCAGAGACAGGCCTGCAGCTACAGAAAGACGTTCACTATGTTTTAAAATCCTTTTGAAATCTCACATAAATTCAGTGTAATCAAAAGAGAAAGTTTAACTTTTTCCAGTGTTTGATTTAGAGGGATTTTTTAATTGCTGGTGTTCCTCATGTGTCCAAGTTTTTCCTTCATCTATATTTAGAAACAGTGCTGGAATACAATCCCGAGGCATCCAGAGACGGAATAAAAGCCAAAAGGGATCTGAGTGATTGCTGCTATAAAACTTCTCCCAGGCCTTGTAGAGCTGTAAAGGACAAAGAGAGATAGTCGGACGGGCCTGTTCTCAGGCGTTTGGCTGCCTTCAAGACAGCTCTACAGCTCTGTCTCTGTTACTCTCCTCCACTCCGTCCCCCGGTGTCTTCACTTTCCTCACTATCTCTTTCTCTTCATGTTCTTTCACCTACTAAAAACATGAACACGTCATTTTATGTCTGTTTCTGTCTTTGCAGAAAGCCTCCAGTTTGTCTGTCAGGGCTGTTAAAAGTGTGTATGCATGTGTGTGAGTGTGTGAGTGTGTGTATTCGAGGGGGTTATGGCAGAAGTCTGGGGAAACAGTAACCAGAGAGTGTCCCTGAAGTGTCGGATGGGGTCACAGTGAATTGAGAGTCTTCTGTGACCCATCACGGTGCAGAGCGGCCGACAGGGAGTTCTTATCACGCTGCACTGTCATTCACAAATCAACCTCTACACACACACAAGTATGCACTCACAAAAACATGCATGCAAAGGCAGGAAAAAAAAATCTTATGACTTTCTGTATATGCAAGTTTTGGCACCATATTTATCACTTGAGAGAAAAAAGACATTACATGAACTCGTGCACACAGACACCGACTCAAACGTGCTTCACTTTGCATACAAACAAGTACACAGCCAGACGTCATAATCAGAAAATATGAGATGGTAATGTGCAATTAAAATGATGTTGCGGATAAATCAGAGCATGAGTTACGTGCTGCAGTTGAAAATCGAGGTAAACAGATGAGATTTCAACGTTTCCAAATTTCAAAGTTATTCCTAACATGCAAAAGCTTTTAAGTGTGAGACAACTCATGAATCACAGGCGTTGAATCTAAATTCAAACTCAGAAAGTAGAGTAATGCCTGCATGAGTTTTATGTTTGTGTTGTGCCTGCATGTGTGTGTGTGTGTGTGTTAAAGTGTGTGTGCAGGCAGCTGGGGGGAGCAGCATAGCATGAGGAGAATTCATGTTAGTCAGCTCTCAGAGAGGTCTCAAATGTCTGTTTTCCTGACGTGTGATCCATAAATATTTGAAGTGGAAGGGGCTGCGCTGCGTTGTAGGACAAATCTAATTAACCCACAACTTCCTCAGGGTTCCTCCGTCTGCAGGGCTGCGTGGGTGTCTCTTACATCGCCAATTCACCTCCCTAAAAGGGTCTGACTCCTCATTTAAGCCACTCAAACTTTGGAGCATCAATCAGTCACTGCAGTCTGGAGCTGAGGGGGAATTATCCAAAGGCAGACGTGCTGATCTCTTCTTTCTGTGTGGTTTCTTTGAAGGATTGTTTTTATTCATCATAAATATTCTGAGAGTTGGCTTTAAAAGTGTTGTGGCTTCACACTTCAATTCAGGAAATCACGTGAAGCGAGTCAGAGTTGTATTATGAATATAAAACTGTTAAAATACATAGCAGGGAATCGGCATTCAGACACAGCTGCCTCAAAGATGTAACCCTGTATTTAAAGAGTGTTGCCACTGCGGTGAGACAGAAAAGAAAGACACAGACGACCATACTACCAAAGACAACCCTTCATTTTTTCTGTCATTCTGTCCTGTTTCTCATCAGACGATCCATATAAAGTTCAAATTACGTCTCCTGGCATTGTCTCGTACTTAACCCAGTGTGTGTGTGTGTTTGGTACACAACTACAGTAGCCTGTGATTCAGAGCATTATGCATCTCTGCTCTCTCTGTTCTCAATCTGACCCGGGCAGGAAACACTCTGAAAAACACTAAAGTGCTGCTGATTCCGAGATAGTCGTCCATCCTTTTAGCCCGCTGAGACACGAGGCCTCTTCTCTCCAAGAAACCAAAGCTGGAACGCTCAATTGCAAAGATGTCTTGGGTGAGGATGCAGAGAATGAGAAAGCCGTGCATGGATCTCATTCCTGAGGCCTGGGGTTGCTGATTTCATTAGAGTGCAGCACACTATTAGAACCGCCTCAGTTTGCTTTGCACTCACTCTGAGCCTCACATTTCCATAATGCAGCAGAGGATTCAGTTTCACACGAGAGGGCAGCGCTCAAACCATTTCCGCCATAAACCGCTTGCTTAAGTTATTATACATTTTCACAATAAATACAAAGGGAAATGTGGCCGGCGTCTTGTTAGCAGAGGTTAGCTGAAAGGCCACGTCAACCCACATGGCGTTCCTGTTAGTACAGTGTCATGTGTTGACTCTGTGATGGAAAACACGCCTTCTTTAGCACATGTATCCATGGTGTCAGGCATGTGGCAGCAGCTGCAGGAGTTGAAATGAGGTGAACAAAGGTGCTGCATACTGTAACAGGTATATCTCCTGCTAGGAGGAGAGTGGCCTCATGTGTTTTCGTCTGCACCCTGTGAGCTGCCAGCAGTTGTTAGACACACAGACGGAGAGCAAACGCCTGCTCCAGATGTTCAGGCACAGGCTGCAGCAGGGATGAGACCTTGAATTAAAAAGCATCACACACGGAGCATGTAGAGCACTTCCCCTGTGCCCCTTAGAAGTGCGATTCCATTTCACTGCATACCACCAACAGAGCACCACTGAGGCCGGGTAATGAGGAGGGCCAATTAGGAGCTGTTGGAAGGGATGAGATGTTTCAGAACAATACTGCCTTTATTGGGATTTTTCACTCGTATTGGTACAGCCAAAAGGAGAGCGTGTGTACAGAGTTGGGGCTGCTTTTGGAATTAAGTCACCAATGAAATCATCAAGGTTTACTGTTAATTAAGAACAGTATGAAAGAAGGACACCTGATACAAATCAGACTCATGATACCATACGATACAATCAATGACTGTATAATATATGAGCTTAGTCTCTGTGATGTCACCCACATTTTTTTATACTGAGTAGTGAAGCCTGTCATTGGTGGGTGCTGTATTGGTAAAGCTGAACTTAAAGCAGCTTCATTCTCGTTAGGATGAGATAAAGAGGCGGGTCTGAAGCCTCTTTGCGGACATGCCAACCTGTCAGTCAATCTTTTTTACATCTACATGTAAAAGTTTAATGATTTTGAAAATAACTGATCATGAAATTCACTTGCATACAGTGTGTATTCTGATATAAACAAGAAATTCATACCCTTTTTTTTTCAAACCAGGCTGTAAACAAATGTATCGGGCTGTAAAATGAGGCTCTTTTTAGTTGTGTTTTCTGCAGACAGCCTCAAGTGGATTCTCGAAGAGCTGCATGTTTTTGTACTTTTATAGTCTTCAGATTTTTAGACCAGAAGTTACTGTTTGGAAACGCTTTATTACTCTTTACTGTCCTCTTGGGTAAAGTTATCATGGTCTGCACATGCTCAACCCTCTCAACATAGTTATTATCAATAAACAAATAAAAACAACACATGCAAAGAAAGAAACACATGCTGAAAAATAACTATCAAGAAAGGAAAATTGTACATTACCTGTGTAATGTACAATTTTGTATGTATTAAGTTTTCATTTATTTCCCCTATTTTTTTTATTTATTTATTTATTTATTTATTTATTTATTTATTTATTTATTTATTTATTATTATTATTATTATTATTATTATTATTATTATTATTATAATCACATGCATATTTATAATAGTTGCACCTCTCAGATTAAGCTATTAAATACCAAACACTGTACAATCAGTTTAATAATAAGTGCAGTACCCCATAATATCTACTTCAGGGCTGTCAAAAAAATGCATTGTTAACTCAACAAATCATTTTTTTCTTGCATGTGAAAATTACTTATTTTTTTTTTCTAAAAAGTTTTATAAATTCAATCTTAACACTTAACACAGCAGTTTATACCAGGGTCACAATGTAACAGTCTGAGCTCATTTAAACAGCTCCGTAGTGAGGTTTTTCACTTCAGTATCAGCCAAAGATCTGGGGTGATTCACACACTCTCCAAAATAGTCATATGTGTGTACTTTGTGACTCAGTTGGCGGCTACATTAATCTAATTGGACACATCTTTATCTCATGGGTGGTACCTCAAACTTAAAGTACTTTGGTGATATTTTAATTCTGTTTGACACATTTGACTCCTGACTTGTCTGGAAATGTATTTTTTAAGTGAAACCTGCCGTTCAAAAGCAGAGAGGTGTTGTCTTACATCACAGCAGCAGCAGGAAGCAGAGAGGATGCTGCGGTGGCCCAGTTATAGTGTGCTCTAAATGACAAATTAACTTAATAAAATAAAATTGTGTGTAAGTTTAAGTAAAAGTCACACAACTGTGTCTTTGATGACTGATCAAGGCTTTCTTCATTTCTCTTCTACCATGACATGTTCTCTTTATTTCTATTTCTCTCTTTTTTCTTACACACACGTAAACACGCAATTACGAATTGCAGTGTTACAATTTTATTTATCTGTTTCTAGCACGATTCATTTGTCAGTTTTCAGGATTTCACTGATCCTGCTTGCGTGTTACGTTTCCCTGTGTTGTTAGTGCACGTCAACATTTTATCGCAAAGTGCAGACAAGTTTCTTCTCTTCATGCACACCGCTCACCTTTTTACGTAACAAGCAATCAAGACAGAAGTGCAGGGACATTTTAGCTTTTTTGAGCTGAGATGTAAATGAAAGACTCCTGCACAGAACAAATGAGACATTACAGAGCACTGTTTAGTCTCAGTGGTTGTTTAGTGTAGACCACCTCAAGCTCTGAGTGACCGACACAGATTTGCTTCAGTGGAGTGTTTTCTTCTGCCTGTTTGGTTTCTCTTGGCAGCTCTAAAGCTGATTTCTTTACTTATTAATGTCATACCTGTCTTTTGGAAGGAGAATACATACAGTATTTGCTCAACAAGTTGCAGTCTGGTCCAACGGCAGCGAATGCAGGACGGATGTAACATACTCCAAAATTAGCATCGTTCAGAAAGTGTCATCTGTATTTGGTGAGCTGAATAAACCTGTCGTTTTCTAGGTGGACCCTTGTTGTTTGTTCCTTTTTGCTTTATCTGAGTAGTGCTTTGAACTGGTCCTTTTTTTCTGGACCCATTCTTAGTGTGGGTAACCTGACACGGCAGAAGGACAGTTTCATATATCCGCCATGGAAATATTTCACTAGTCCATCTGGGTAGCTGCTCTTCAGATTTGTTTTCAGAGGCGGGATCTTCAAAAAAATTAGCAGCTGGTGATTGGATGACCATTCTGATTGACACACTCACCACAGACCAATCCACATTAAGCCACGGTATGACATAGCTTCTGTGCGCCGCTGCTGAGAAACAATAGACGAATGACTACAGGAACACGAGAAACAGCTGTGATAATGGCGTTAGACGACTGCTGACGTTTTTGTAAAGTGAACTTAAGAATCAAAGGACCGCTGACAAGTACGAAAGTCTGCTGACGTCACGTCTGCTCATCACTTCCCCTGCTCCCGCAGCTCCCGCCTCTCTTTCCTGATTGGACCGGTCAGAATTTAGCCGAATGAAATCGTTGGCCAATGGAGCCTGGCTAGATGGATATGCAGGATTTCAGAAACTGAATCGGGCAGGTCCATCTGCCCTGCAAGGTTAGGGTCTGAGCATGATGCCTGAAAAAGGAAGCAGAGGGAGCTCAACAAAGCATCCGTATCTCTGTGAGCTATTAACACTAATGGCCGATTATTATCTGTGACTGAAATGAGTTTTCTTTTTCATTTTATTTAAACCTTCCCTGTGACTCTTACCTCAAACTTGGTCTTTAGATGATGTGATGGCCCAGTAATTACCTTGACAAATCCCCTTGTGCCTTTCTATAGATCAGCCACTACTGGTCTGAACCCTTAAACAGGAAATAAAAGCATTTGGCCAGTTTGCCAAAATTTAATGCCGCTTTACCCCCTGTGGACAAACATTCTGGGGAAAACATCAGACTTCAATGCTCTCTGAGTCAAGCTGAACAACTTCCAGGATCCTTCTTCGCTAAGATTTGAAGATAAAGCACCTGATTACTCACCCAGCTCAATTAATACAGTCAGAAAGAGAAAAAAAGTCCATTTTGAGTGGTGGTGCACTTAAGATAATTCGTCAGAGAAAATAAGATTAAAACCATCAAAGAATGTCTTTGTAGATAGTCTAATTATTTAACTAGTTGTTAAAATCTGTACCCCAATTGATGAAAAACTGATTTGTGGAGCCTCCAAATTGCAGCCCCTCTTCCTCCTCTTCCTCTGATTTGGTCTTATCTGGCTTGTAGTGCTTTATGGTGAGACAGTGTTAGATCATAGAGGCAAATAGGGAACATGCATGCCATGTCGTCAAGTCAGATAAGAGACTACTCAGAGTGTGTGTGTGTCTTTGCTTAAGTGCAAGTTTATGTGTGTGTCTGTGTGCGTGAATGGCGTAGAAGAGTCTGGCTCTCTGATTGCCTTTGCTGGGCTTCCCACATTAAAGTGGCCTCAGCCTCGGGGAAGAGATTCCTGACTGCACGGCAAAATGGAGCGAGGGGTGGGGAAAACGGCGAGGAAAGATATGGGAGAGGGGAGTAAAGAGGGAGGATGGGGGCATTTAGGTGAAAAGGAGCTGCCAAAACAACTCCCAGGCTTCATCTGGCCTGCATCCAACTGTCCGACACACACTTGTTCACTCTCTTACAAACACACAAACACACCCAACTTCGCCCCCCACCACATGTCCCTGAGTGCGGACCGCACAGGGGGTAGCCCCCTAACCTCCCTGCCCCCATATCCCGTTCCTCTCTTCCCCCTCTCAGCTTTAATTGAGAAGACAAATGGATCTTTCAGAGCCCACTACCGCGCCGCCATACATCAGTCATGACAATGTTAGCTTTATAACGCTGAGCCTGCCGTGAGCCGAAACATATGTTCGGCCCACGCCACACGCACCAGCAAACACCTCAATACCATGCTAATGGCGCCTCAGTAATTGCCTGTTGTTTTATTATTAAAGGTAATTTGGAGCCTAATGGAATTCATTCAACATTGTGCGTCAGCCCCACCCAGACCGTGCTGCAGAAACCGCTCTTCCTGCTTCAGACATCGAGGAAAGCCTTTTATCTCTGATGAAATGAAGAATCATTCATGCCACCTGAAGCCAGACAGCTCCCCAGTGAGCATATTTTTTAGCTAAATTTGTTCTTAACACATGTTGAAAAGCACATCTTAAAATCAAACTGATCATGTTATTGTAATAACGGCAGAACAGAGATTCAGAGCTAGGTGCTGGGAATGTCTTGATATCAGTTTATAGTTTGATATTTTTGCCCCATAGTATTTCGGTTTTAGTTGTAAGCAGGAGAAAGTGTGTGGCAGGCAAAGTAAACAGAACACGTGGACAACATTAATCTATGTAAACATGTATCTACATTCAAGTGTGGCTATCAGTTACGTCTGAGACATCCTCCAGCTTCATCTCCAGTTAACTTCACATGTTGTGAGTCAGACCGTAAACAAACCAACACACTGAGGACGGAAGTCTGAGCGGGGACCTTGTATCACTTAACGTTAGCTTTACCAGAAGCACTGAAAATGTGTCTGTTGCACTCAGAGGGTAAAGAATGAGCAAAAGTCAACTCACATTCAAAGTTTCCATATTTATCTTTGATAATGAATCTACAGTTTATCTTACAGCGTGAATATCCTGTTGCTTGTGAGGTACAAGGTGCTTTATTTCCAGTTTTCCTCGTAGTGTCTAGGTTTCAAACTGGGGCTCCAGTAAGAAATCCTTTTCACTCATCTTTAAAGCTAGCCAGTGTTACAAAAAATTTTTTTATCTCATCAAGAAGTGGTTTGATAACTTTTAGCAGTTTAGCAGCTTGAATGACAGCAGCCAATCACCAAAAGTGCTTTAAATTATCAGCGGATCAAGTCTAAATAAATTGTATGATGTTTTAGCAGAGCTGCAGCTGCCAGCCCCACCTCTAGTTGTTTTTGAGGATTCATATCAAATAGACAAATACTCCGAGCATGTGCATTACAATTTTCCAAGTACAATACACACTAAGCTGTGAGAGAGGACACACAAAAACACCCTGCACCCTGAATTTGATCTCTATCTTTCTATTAATTGTGAAATTCACAAAAAAAATAGATTCATCAAGTGCTGACCATGATTTTGTGATACTTTCACTACTTATGTGATAAAAAGTGATCTGCTTCTGAAAACAAGGTAAGAGCAAAGAGCGTTCACTTATCCCCATCACTTCCAGGTGTATCCAGTGATCAAGTTTGATCATCTGCTAGCTTTCCTGAAACCACACAGAGAAGCACATGGATTTCACAAAAGCAATTGATTCTGAGCAGCATAAGTCTTTATTCATCATCTAAACATAGCCCGAAATTAAAGAAAATGTGTTGAAGAATGTAAAAATGTGACGTTGCAAGTAGCCTAAAAGGTCTCTGAATAGTCAAGAAACATTAAAAACAATGTGGAAAAAAAATAAAGTAAATAGAACCTGATCTAAAAAACTAATGTTGGATGAAAGTTTTGGTGTCACTTTGTTTTGTCAACACTATTGACAAAACAAAGGCTCAAATTTCTTTTGATGTGCGTCAATTACAAAATGTAAGACAAAAAATATCATTAAAAAACAGACTGACATGACCTAAAAATAATGCATTTTAAGCTTATCACGTGGGCTTAATCAGAAGGTTTTGGCCAATTAAATTATTACACAAGTATCACAAGAACAGAAAAGTTGACATGGATTAAAGAAAACAGCTTACAGTCAGTCTGTCTGGATGGAAATGGTCATGGAAAACTCTGCTGGCAGATGAGCCTGTAAATATAATGGAGATGTCAGGAAAATCTGCCCCAGAGAAATGTGAGTGGGCAGAAAAAGACCACTGAGGCCTTATTCATTAAAGGCCAGAAACAGAGTTACGTAATCGTGCAAACTCTGGATTACTGTATTGCTCTATAAAAATATGATGGTTTGTGTGACAGCAGTTTGTCATGGAGAGAAGTGGATACTTTTTTAAATGTGAGGAACTGCTACAGACTGAGAGTCCTCTGTTACCTCTTCTTAACCAAACTGGTGCTGCTGTTAGTTCCGGGCCAGTGCCTGACTTAGCACTGGTTCTTTGTGTTTCCACAGACGAAGCACGGCTCCAGGTGCTCAAAACTGGTGCACCTGGTGATTGGCCAGAGCCAAGCACTGACCACTGGGGGGCTTGGGACAGGGCTACAGTGACCATTGATCAGCATGAAAAATGGTTATTCTTTAAAAGTAAAGCTGCTAGAGTTTCCTTATTCATAGTTTGAGATGGAGGCAAAGTTAAAACACTAATGCCTTTCCTCTCTTATAGATCAGCTCTATACCTTGTTATTTTATTAAACAGACTGAACTACCTTGTGTTATTTATCATTCTTAAATAGGAAAGCGGCTGAGTGAGTGGTGTGTTGTTCTGCTGGTGTTTACTCATTCATAACTTTAAAGGGGCTGTGAAGAGTTTGAAAGTGATCTTAAAAAGTCTACCTTCTAGATATATGCCTGATCGTAATCCACACTTTAAATGAGATTATAAACGCCAATATTGCTGGTTACAGGTTATTTGAAATTGCTACTTCTTAGCTTCCAGTTTGGGTCGACCAGGACCAGATTGATTTACGGCACATCTCGGTCTCTATGAAAACACCATGCTGGCTGACAAAGTTTAACACAGACGCTACACTGTTTGTAATAATGTCCATTCCAACCCACAGTCAGCAGTTATTCTGCAGTGGTCTGTTCAAACTTGAGAGTCTATGAATAAAATGAAGAGTGAGGTTACGTTAGCTCTGCTTGGTAGATGACTGGCAGGACATAGCTAACCAGGATTTACTAACATTACATGTTACAGACATGTCTCAGAGCACCAGACTGTCAGCTGCGCTAAATATAGACAGCTACTAAACTACTTACAAACTAACAGTGTTTACTTGTTTTCACATTAGCCTACAGATAACGTCGGAGCATCAGGCTGCTGGTGTCGCTGACATATAGCAGGCTACTACAACATTTGCTTGATGCTACATTTCAAACCATATCGCTACGTAACTGTACTGATAAATACTTTACCTCGGCGCATTGTGTCCAGTAAAAAGTTGTCTTGAACAAAGAAAATTTGTTTCCATCCGATCTCCATTTAATTCCAAAACAAACACACACCTTGCTAAAAATAATTTACCTCAGCATGCACAGACTCCAAGCCACAAGCGTTTTATGGTGACGTAACAACATAGCCCCAACTTGACTCTTTGACGATGGAAAACCAAACCAAACTGGTTCTTAGAAAGAACGTGATTAGAACCAAATGAGCACCGGTAAATAAGGGGTATCTGAGATCAGCATCTGTTAGTTGAAGGGACTGTAAGGACTGTCCGTTTTAAGTGTTGTGATGACGTGACTCTGGACTTAGACAGTTCATTATTACCACAAAATCAAATCATTTTCAGCAGAGAAAAACACAGATCTCTCTTCTCACTACTAAACTTTGTCAGCTGGCATGGTGCTGTCATAGCCATAGATCAATCCGGTCCTGCTCAACCCGATTGGGCAGCTAAGAAGTAGCAATCAGGGATAACCAATTTGGCCCTGATAATCTCATGTTAAGTTGTGGGTTATGATCATGCATCTATAGAAGTGAGACTTTTTTAAGATCACTCAGAAAGTCCTTGGTTTTTAGTATGGTATCTGTTATCTTTTTCATAATTTTTTGACTGTCCCGCACTTCAACCATTACCGTACACTCCTCCCCTGATGCCCCTTTCTGTACCTTTCCTTCACCTCTTACCCATTTCTATAACTCCTTGTTAGTTTCCCAACACAGGAAGCCAGCACGGTGCCCAGGGATCATCTGAGGCTGAGTGATTATCATCATCATCGCTCTGCTCCCATGCTTTTTCATGCCTGGTGTCCAGCATGCCTATCCTCTGACTGGACTCACTCTCATCCTGGGCCAAAAAACACCAAAATAACAATCTCTCCTCCCCTCATCCGCTCACTCTTACACTCTGGCCACTTTTTCACTGTCGCATAGTTACCCACACACCCTTATTACCATATTTCTTTCATGGGCAGGTCACTGTTACAGCACTGCTGTTTAGCACATCATTTGGCTGTGATGAGAGGTTAAACCACAGCATGGCACATTCTTTCTGTCTTTTTCTTTAGCTATAAAAATGGGTTCTCTCACCCTCTCACTGTATTTCTCCCCCTCTGTCTCTTGTTTCCCAGCAGCATGTGAACATTAGCCAGAGTTTTTTATCAGAGGGCTTCCAGCAGAGCTCCAGCAGACCCTCCCAGGAGAGGAGGCAACAGGAAGTCGTAGGATGATAAAAACTGGGCCATTACTGGGCCAGCACAGGACCCCAGGGTTCATTACCCCCCTTCTCCTAATTTCACTGTGACTGCAGCACAGAGCAACCCTGAACACACCTCAAACTCATCTCTTATGGTTTCATCTTCACTTGAGTGTCAGTTGAAACCTGTGAAAACCATATATTTTAACATTCACTGGACAATCTGAGTTAATTTATTAATTTCTTTTCGGATTCATCATCTTTTTTTACTCTCTGTGCTTTGGATTTGGGAAGATCTAGCTATCTTGATAGCACTAGGCTAAATGGATCACAAAGACAACTTTGCACCAGTATGTGACAGAAATGAAAAGCTGTGAAACTGTGAAATTAATCTAATTAGAAACTGAAAGATAAAGCAACTGTTGGCAGATCATTCAGATTTTAACAACTATAAGAAAAATACAAGTTCCTGAGCATTGACCTGTTAGTCAGCACTCTGCCAGCTCTTGTGAGTGGGTGTGAGGAAAACATAAGAATAAAAACAGCTGCCTCTGAGGTGACGTCACAGCCTTGAGCACCGCTGATGTAGCTCCCCAGAATAGTACACACAAAACACGGAGCTGCTGCAGCTCTGGAATAGTAGCGAGGGGATGCAGTGAATTAATTGGCGGTGATAGTCTCCTGGAAGTGATGACAGCTGATAGAGGGAGCAGCTGGAAATGACAGCCACAGCAGAGGCCAGCAACATGTAGCACTCAGCAGGCTAACGGACAGAGAGCAGGACAGAAACACCAATGAGGGAAACTCAGAGAAGAGAATGTAAGTATGAGGGTAATACATTAAATGTGTGCTATATCTAGTGGCATTTGGCCAAACAGATGTGGCAGAATTTTTTTTAAAAAGTGTTTTAATTAGTGTATACTTATCTAAAATTTAGAATTGTGGGTCTGAGAAGCTGGCATCCTGTACTACAGTGTTTCTACTGGGGGTGGGAGAAAAAATCAAAAATCGATATACTGGAATTTTTTGTTTGACAATATCAAAATCAGGATTCTCTGTCAGAAACTTTTTTTTTTAAATTCAAATTCTTCATTTCAGTCTTTGTCTATAAGCTGGATGGGAAAAAAAAGTTACCTCTTTTCTCCAGCAGAGGGTGAAATGTTTATCCCTGTGCATTTTATGGGAAAATATGGCTCCTGATAAAGTCTGTAGACATAATAATCATCATACAACTATTTCACATGATCTTGTGTTAAAAAAAGCAAATTAAAAATCGAAAGTATCAAAGAATCGCAATTTAAATTGAATAGGCACCCCAAAAATCGCAATAGAATTGAATCGTGCGGATAGCGCATCGTCCCAGTCTTAGTTTCTATGGTGGCACAGAAGGGCCATGCAATTTTGTAATTAAGTAATTTTTCCCCAAAGAAGAAAACAGTGGATGTTGTGCAAAAAAATAATTTGTAGTTGATAAAAGCTTTCGATAGTTAACAGTTGACTGATGGAGGAACACTCAGCTGCTTCTTGTTGTGAAAGTCCACCTGAAATTCCCCAGCAGAAGAGCTGGCAAAGACGCACTGTATCTTATGTGTCAGCTTAATTAGCCTCCAGTGGAGCAATAAATAAGCTCCGAGAGAGTGAGAGGAGTCAAGTTATTACATTTACTATCAGTGAGGTAACATAAATCAAGGACACAGTAGCTAGCCAAGTCTGGCTCACTAGTGCCCTCAAACAGGGATTGTGTTTACCTTGTTTACCACACAAACGTCTACTATTCACATCATTGTAGGTCAAATCTCCTTGAAAGTTCATGAGCTGTGCCATGTCTGATGACACTCTCACAGATAACAAAGCCAAGTTTCTCATAACTACATTAAGTTACTCTGTGACTGATAGAGTCTGTATTTAGGGAGCTAAGTTTCTAACATTAGAAAGAGGGCAGCTTGTAGCATAGACTGACCAAAAGGAACTTTGGTGAGTGATAATCAAGATTTTTAAATTTGTTGTCTTTTAAATTTTTCTGTGCTGTGTTTCAGTACAAATAAAAGTAATAATAATAATTTTATTATTTCCACTTGAAAAGCAAGAGGGATAAAGACTCAACTTTTGGCGTCCATGTTGTTGTTGTCTCACAGTTGGGATGGTTGAATCACTTGAACACAAAACTACACTGAACCACACAACATCACAACTTTAGGAGTTCCAGCTAAAGGCAGCATAAATGTTTTGAAAGGTATTAACCTGATACTTGAACTTAATTCAACGTGTTATTTCCTTGTTTCATAAATATGTAGAAATAGACAAGCCTGCTGTCTTTGTGACACAGCCAAGCT
Source organism: Halichoeres trimaculatus (assembly GCF_033239565.1). NCBI lineage: Eukaryota > Metazoa > Chordata > Actinopteri > Labriformes > Labridae > Halichoeres > Halichoeres trimaculatus. The sequence continues at coordinate 29,708,753 of NW_027437181.1, forward strand.
AGCTCTTACCTCTATTTCCCATTACTTTAGCAACTAAGCTAGCCTGTATCTTGCCACAGCAACACACAGTATTTCATGCAGTTGTATCAATCTGCTCTTTAACCTAAGAACAGGTTTGACTCTAGACAAGTTAGTAAAAAAGTATCTTGGGCAAACTGTGATTGCACATGTACTCCAAATGTGTCCAGTAAACTCTGCTAATATTTAGATTTCAGAGTTAAATTTAAACCCAACGATATTCATTCATTACAAGAACAGATAAAACAATGCAGACTGCACTGAACCAGATGTTCATAGCAGTGTAATGAATAATATTAACATACATATTACACTGGATATTCATTAAGTGAGCAATTCAGAAAATGTAAGTAAAAGTTTTATTTTTATGGTACTTTTAAAAAGAGGTTAAGATAAGACTCACTGATTGATAAATACATCTTAAAATATGATAACAACTACACAGAAAGCAGTGATGTTTTTTGTCTTGTTTTCTTTTTATTTTGTGAGGATTACACTTGTTTCCAGTCGCAGGTCTATAAAATGTTTCGTGTTGGATCTGAATTCCAGAGAGGAGCCAAATGACCCTGATGCTTTTGGGACCTCGTGTTCCCCTCCCGGCTCATTCCAGCAGATCAGCCCAGCTAGTTTCCTTATCTGCTCACCACTCAATTACCCCGCACTGCAGAGGGCATCTAAAGCTGGAGCTGGAGGAGGAGGAGGCTCAGGCTGCTGACGGCCTTTTAACCCTTCTAACTGTGAGATAAAAGATGACGGGGAGGGGATGCAGTGACTGAAATGTTCAGAGTTAAATGAGGAAGTGAGATGCGGAGCACTTCGTCTGCTGTGTTCTTCAGTTTCAATTCTTCAAAATCAAATCAGACTGCCATAAATCAAAATTACGTTTGGGTAAATCTCTGCAGAGGCGCATGCGCCACAGGATGATTTCAGAATTCCATTTTATTCAACCATATTAATTAAACAGCGCCATATGACAGACTCTGATTCTGGGCTGACTACATTTTCATTCGTGTACATTTTTCTCTCCCCATCAAGGGAGTCAGTGGTGTGAGGTGATAACATTTTAACTTCCACATAGTTTAGATTGTGTCCTTGGTCTGTGCTCAGAAACATAGTTCCTGGTTGACAGGATGTGCCCATCTGTTTGAAATTCTCATCAGAGTTCTAAAAATGTATGCTTCATTAATCAATTGAACCTTATCTGTCAATGACATTTCTCTCTCAACTGAATGAAACATATATATTAATAAAGACAGGAGGTTTTCAGGGATATCTAATTGAAGTGTTAAGAGCCAAAGTCTGCACAAGTTGTTTTAAGAACAAAACTGCACCTGACTCATTCTGAGGTCAGAGCAAAAAACTGCACGACTCTTGAGTACGAAGAAGCTGCAGAATGTGACGGCTGTGAATGCAGAGAGCCACCATATTTTTGTCAGGTCTGTGTCTGCAGGATGTCTCCCTCCTTTTAAGGCAGCACTGATGATCTGCTTTCTGCAGCAGTGAAGCAACAGAGAACAATGCACCAGGATTACACGGGTGTTAAAGGAGCCACTTCATCGTCCTGGGATGCTCCTCAATTAAATGTTACTCTTTTTTATGCGGGCACAAATAAACCCTGACATTTACTTTGTTCGCTCTGTGAGCTCTTGATGTTGTGATTATTTTTTTGTTTTGTTTTGTTTTTCAGTGAAACACATTAGAAATGGCTTGTTACATATTTTGAATTATACATGCTTCTTCAATCCCTCTGTGACATTACATCAAATTTTAGTCAAACGTTAATTAATAGGTCCGCAAATTTCATCGCACTTAGCTAATAATTAGAAAAGGTTTTTTATTATTTCTTTGAAATTACCCCTGAAACTTCATGAAAATTTGGTGAAAATCTGCACATAACTTCTGTCCAGATTCTGTTTTACAGTGCGCCTGTACTCACAGTGTCTATCACAATCAGGTAAGGTCAGTTTACAACTCCACTCTTGGTGAATATCACATCTGAAGCCTTCAGTTGTATCATGTAAAACATTATAGGCCTAATCATAAAGGGACATCATTTTGCATCTGATCTCAATTATGCATATCAACAAACTGGGTACTAAAAAACTTGGTGAAATTAAATAACAAATAGCTAACTATCAACTGCTTATTGGGAAATTGAATTATTCACTGAACATTTCAAAGGTAATTATCAGAGGAAACAATGAACCTAACTTCTGTATTCAAGAACTAAGCAGCTATTTATCACCTGCTTCTCTGGAAACAGCAGAAACGTTGGAATACTTCTAAAAAAATTTTGTGGTGGGTTGTGATTTAATTTCAAATAAATTATTTGTTAATCGTCACCTTCTTACCCTGAAACTTGGAGTACATTTTAAAGAAACTGGAAAAAAAAACTGTAACCTACCAATTGTGACTTGCAACAATAAATTTGGACTTTATTATTTTCTTGTTCACCAACAGATGAGATGACTTCTCATCTCACCCCTTGTCAGTATCAATAACACTGGCCATCAGATCTGATTTCATCCATCTGTCATGTTATCCATCATCTACAGACAGGGACTTATCTCTCTGTCGACACCCGGCTGCTTCATCTAAGCTCTCACTCTCCCACTGACAGGAACTCCTCACCTGTCCATCCATCACGACCGACACACTCGCTGGGTGTTTGCGTGTTTATCAGTGATCACAGGGGAGGTGTTGAGACTGAAACCAGCTGTGTGCTGCTCGAGCTCAGCGTCCAGTCAGCTGACATGACTCTGACAGGGAGCCGACGACAGCAAGAGAGCAGAACCTCTTCAACATGTCTGCAGGTTACACAGTGACTAAAATCATATTCTGCCTCCTTAGAGCTGCAGCAATATGCTCACAGGATGTTTTTTATATGAAGCACATGGTCTGTTGAGGTAATCTGATACTGTGCTCAAGGACACTACAGCAAGCAGATTAGTTGTGACACGAGGGTCTGAACCAGAAGCCCTTTGGTTGAAGGGTGGTCTCTGTGCAGTCAGAGCTCACTCTGCCAGCCTGAATGCCGTCAGCAGAGACAGACTTAAGGAAAAGCTTTGTTGTAGATTTGTGTTTATTCGCCTGCATGTGGCTCTCATGTGCATGTGTGCAGAAATCCGACTGCACTGACATTCTCCCCTCTTTCTCTTTTCTTCATGTGTGTTCCACGTGTTCCAGCCACATTTCTGCAAATATTTATACCGGGTGTAAAACGCTCTTGATCTCTCTCCCCTGTTTACTCTCCTGTTCTTTCTCTCACACTGACCTTTTTTCATCCTGACTGAGAGTGACAGGAGGGAGGGGACAAGGAGTCAGGAGGGGGCAGGAAAAAGAGCAAGTGAGCGTGGAGTGAGGTCGGGGTACGAGGGAGGGAGGGAGGAGAAAAGTTTAGATGAACAGACGCAGAAAGGGAGGTGTAATGAGAGAGCGTGATGGATGACTTGTCATCTTCTAAAAATCAAAAGCTCAATCCAACGAGACCTTTTTTTGGCAGAAAGCACACAATGCAGTCGTGCAAACAGGCCTATTGGGTTAATTGTGGAGTAATTTGACATCTGTTGACGTCTGAAAGCGTGTCAGCTACTAGTGAGAGAAAGGCAGAGAGGGTGGTGTTGTAATGATCCCAGCTTGATTTCTAAACGAGGCACTCACTGTGGACGAATGAGAACAAAAACACAGCTCCAGTTACAGGAAAAAGTATCTTTGTCATCACATCAGCTGCAATCACAGCGGCTTGATCAATGGCTCTGTGTGATGATACTCAGCCTGAAACATGAAGTGATGTGTCGCTGGAAAAATGGGCTTTGTTGCTGGGTGGTCTCCTGGACAAACGCCCACATATAAAACCTTACATCACACCAATCTACCAAGAACTTATTTCTGCGTCACGCTGAATGAAATAGTCTTTAACCGGGGTATAAAATCCTAATCTATGGATACAAGCTCTTTCCTCAGGATCAGTTGTGGTTAATATTTTCCACCCATCAACAGCCGTGGGCCATAAAAGGAACACATCAGTCATGTAATTCACATATTTTGTAGCTACCTGTCATCAGATTTAAGGGGGCGTGTTATTAAAACAACTGTTAAATCATTAAAATCCAAGTACCAGAGAAGACATTTCCGCTGTCAAAGCTGCATTACAAAGCTAAAGCTGCTGGATTAATTTGAGCTAACAGGGTGCTAACACGTCTCCAGCTGTGTTAAGTCCTTCAACTCTACCTCCACATTCCTCCTGTGTAGAAAGTCTGCTGTTTTGAAGTGTGTGGAGGGGAAACAGAGCTGGTAGCTGGATTCCTCTGTGGCCGTGCGCTGGCAGAAGCTGTGGAAGAGGCCTTAGGATCATTAGTGAGGCTGGCACGAGAGGTCGGAGGAGATCTGCTAACACTCCACGCCATTATTCAGCAAGAATGAAGACAGCTTTTGCCTGACTGTAATCACCACAGCAGTTTTGTTCTCTTTTAAATGGCAGCTGTCAAAATAAGAGCTATAACACTAAATAGCTCCAAGCCTGTGCTTTAAGATAAATTGCTGACCACGTCGGCTCTGGTGCTCTGTGCCCTCCATTAAAACCCCAAGCACAACCTTGCAACACATCTGCCAGGCTGGCCTTCACATATTTTGTGCAGTTTTGAGCCCCTTCACACATGAAGTCCAGACATTTTCTAGATGATTCCAGGACATCCAGGCCCTGAGATTCAGCAGAATCACCTTTCAAACATGTCACACACAGCGGGAGATTTACAGCGTTGGATACACTCTCACAACTTTAACTACTCTGTGTGGTTGAGGTGTGAATATGTGGAGGGGAGCTTTAATGGTGACAGTCCCTGAGATGATAACACTGCAATGTTTACCAGGGTGTACATGACACACAACTGTGGAAAATGTATTGTTAACAGCAGCAAGTAGTTGAAAATGATGAGGGGGTATGTCCATAGCCAGCAGTTTTTGTCATTGGCAGCACCCACAAACTCGAACAAAAAGAGTCCCAGCAACCCACAGAGCACATAAAGCAGTTAGTGGACACAGGCCCTTGAGCAGCCCACCAAACTGTCTGCTGTGAATGTTACAGGTCCTTATCAGCCCAGTATACACATCAACTAACCCTGTATTCATGAATAGTCTTTGGAAAGCCAGCAGGAGAGCATTTAAAACCTTGGTTGTATGTGTTCATCTGTTAAAAGTTATACATATATGTTCACACCTACTCCCCTCTTGGACGGTTTGGGAATATTCATGTGTGAGGGGGGACATTGGTGAATACTCAACTTGAGCAAATTAAAGGACTTTAGGAAAAAACAGGAGTTCAGGGCATCAGAAGATTACGACAAACTTGCTATCAGGGGTCAAAAGTGAAATGGAAAACTGACGGATATAAATGAAGCAGCCATAAAACAGCGAAATGATGAGGGGAAGAAAAAAAACACCCAGACAAAAACTGTCCTCTCCATGCACCAACGCATGACATCACAGCACTCCCCGCTTCCATTAAGGCCTAATAAATGAAGGACTAACGAGGCAGAGTGGGTGGGAAATATGGGAGGGGGGTGGAGGGGATGCTGGGGGGAGGCCCTGCCACTCCAAGCCTCCGTCTCTCCCATCAGGAACACTTGAAGGAGGGGTGGGAGAGGAGGGAGGCGTTGCAAAGCAAGGGTGGAAGGAGGCTAAAAAAACCTCTCGGCCCATTAGAGAAATCAGGCCGGGACTCTAAAAACACCCTGAGAGCAGAGAGGCCGAGTGGCCCTGATGTAAACATACGGTGGGTGGCAGCCCCCGAGCGTTCTGACAGCCAACGGCGGCCATGATGGATCTGTGGAGTTATCTCATTTTCCACTGTTTTAATTAGAGGCCAGGCTGTGAGCCTCGGCAGCTGGCTGTGCTGTACTGACTCCTGCGGCCTGACAGAGAAAAATGTCCACCGACACTGCTGCCAAGTTCAGCATGACCAGAGAAAAAGAGAAAAAACCCGACCTCTAGGGTTAGTCACCCTGTTTACTGAGCAGGTTGCACTTTGATCATTATTACCCTCCAATGATTTGAGCAGATTTCTTTCACATTTGGCTCTTTTCACAATGTGTTTTGTTTTTTTCTAGCTCACTTCAAATGATAGAGTGCCATGTGCATAATTATGAGGGGGAAAAAATCAACTATATTTACAGTTAATTAGAGCCATGCATCTTAGATGACAATGATAAAATGAGTGAAGGTATCAGGTATCCGTCCACAAAGTGGGTCTCACTGTGCACCCTGTTATTAGGTGGCTCTGTGAACCCTGTAATCCAGCTGAACACCACAGTGATGGGACAGAGGGGATGAGCGACCAAGAGTCAAACGGTTTAACTTCACTGATATAAAGTCACCTGACGTCCACACCTGGATTGTAAAATCACGTTTTATTGACACAAAGTTTGTTTATTAAATTAGAAAAAGTTCTGTATATTGGTTATACAGAAGCACCAAAGTTATTTGCTGAATTTCCCAAGTTATGTAATGTAGGAGAGCTGAGATGGTTTCCATGGTTGTTTTGTCATTTTTGTGGATTTAGTTGGTGTAGTAATCTAGTAAAAATCCCCCTTTGCTTTACAGTTGTTCTGTAATTTTAACTGATATAATTTCAGGTTTATGGGAAACCATGAGAATTAAAGGCTGCAGAGTGGGTAAGAGTTGGTCACTTGGGGTAAAACCCCTCTTCTGTGATCTAACATGAATAAGGTTTCGTTTAAAATCTTCAAAATGGAAAACAAAGGCAACATTTTCCTTTTATTTTATCGATATTTCCATGTTTGTTTCAGTATAAAATCTTATTTTCATAAAACTCATTGTAGCAGTTCTAATGTGACACTTTCCTCTTCATAATGATATTGTGACTCTCCTTTATAAAACTGGAAGATTAGTGTGGTTTCTGGTTTCTGGTGGATCTTGACTGATTTATTTCAACGTTCTTAAAAAAAATCTGAATCTCTTCAGGGATATTACAAAAGTCTGTGAAAGACACTTTTTTTATTTTTTTAAAGAAAAACTGTTTAAATTCCTTTGAAGAAGAGCTGTGTCTGTTTCTGTCTTTATCTTTTATTAGAGTGAAGGCAAAGAGTTTATATGAGGACATTTCACGGTGAAAAGTGGATAACGAGCCTTTTACATCCTCTGATGGCTGAGGAGAGGAGAAATGGAACGAATGAAGGGTGAGCGTGAAAAGTTACAGACAACTTGGGATGAGGAAAATAAAATCATGTCATTGCTGTTTACACAGAACCACTCAAACTCAAAGTGTGTATGTGTGTATGTGTGAGTGTGTGTGTGAGTGTGTGTAGCATTGTTAGGCAGCCCCAAAGGAAATTATGAAATTCAGTATCAGAGACCAACTCAGAGTCACTGTGATGCAAAGTTCTGTGAACCTGCTCACATGAAAACTATTGCAAAAAATTGTTAATTCACTTAATGACTTTAGGAGATATATATATTTTAACATTAATTAAATTCTAACTTTGAAATAGTACAATTGGAAATAGAAAAAGTTTACATGCACATGTATTATGAAAAAGCTTTGTAAAAAAAAAAGAAAAAAGTTAACAGATACATTTTATTATTATTATTTGAAGGTTTTTCAAAAAAACACACACTTGCACACAGCAAAGAAAAGACAACTTGCAAACCAGACTACGCAGACAAATTAAAGTCCCATGTAGATCAGCAAATCAATGTCTCATGACCCCAGGGTTTGTAAAGACCCCTCTGTTGATCCCTAAACATGTAGAACTTTCCATGGCCATTATTTAATAACACGCAAAAAAGACAACAACACACCATCAGCATCCCACTCATACCTCGTCCAAAACTTCTCCACCGTCCTATTTTGTCACCATCCTCTCTGCTGCCTGATCCTCATCCTGTGTGTCTCTTCTCGTCCCCCCGCCCTCTCCTCTCCCCTCAGCCGTTAAGGATGAACAGCGGCCTCCGTTGTGGAATGGCAGGGTGTTATGACAGCAGGCTACTGTTAACTGTGTTTGCTTTGGGACGACAGGGGGAACACACACATACAGACAGACGCCCTGCAAGGAACACACATACTGTACGTACACACACACAGGGACATCCACATCTTCATCTGCAGGGCTGCCATTGCACAAAAATATGCATCACACACACACACACACACACACACACACACACACACCCCAAGACAATCAAAGACAAATCTGGAATCAGCTTTCCAGATGGAGCTCATCCTCTTGCTGCCTGTGGTCATATTTGACTGCAGACTTTCTATATATCTGGAGATTGTTAAGGATGCCTCGATTGGGAGTAAAATATTTTGTGCATGTATCAGTAGAGAAGAACAGTATAGTGTGTATGTATGTGCATGCCCAGATTTTTCAAGATCTGTTGGTCTTACGCAAGTGATGCCGTGCAAACATTTCTGTGCAGCCATCATCTTGTGAACTGTCTGACCTGTGCAGGTGGATGACATTCTCCAAAGCGCGTCCAGCCTCCTCCAGACATTTGTTTGTACACATGATGAGTTAGTGTAAGCTGCAGCAGGATGTTTAGGGCCTGAACATGTGTGAGATTTCACTTCAATGTGTGTGTGTGTGTGTGTGTGTGTGTGTGTGTGGGTCTGGGTGGGTTGTAGGGTGGATGGTTGGTGTATACGCACTTGCACCCAGACTTTGTGAGTTTGCAAATGCCCTTAAAAGTCGTGTTATCCATCTGAATTAAAGGCTCTCGTTGAGGGGCTCAAAATCTGTCACTGTGTAAATTACACGCCTCCTATAGTTGTGATGTACGGTGAACCATAGCTGCTGCAGCAAGAGGAAAGCAAACACGCTCAGAATTTTAGAAAACAGAGGAAAAGTGGAATGGTCGACATAGTGGAGCCTCATTGCGCTATTGTCGTCCTTCTTTTCTCCACATTCACTTTTTCCACATTTAGCACTGGCTGCTTTGATGCATGCTGGAGGAATGTAGGGTGAGTAATCACAGGGGGGAGATGGGGGAGCTGGGAGAAAGAGGTGGATTTCACTGATGAACTGAAGAGGTGATGGAGACAATTAAAGAGGCCACAGGGTGAGAAGAGATGGACATTAAAGAAGAAAAGGAAAGGAGGATGTGGAGTAGAAAGAGTGTGTGGGGTCTCCCCGCTCGTCGTTACGCCGCTTGCGATCATTTGGGTTGATTTGGATTAATGCTTTAATTGGGAAACACACACAGACTGTTTTAACATCTGCATCCCATAGCATGAGGAGTGGGCGCCAAGACAAACCAGTGCTGCGTCACTCTGACAGATTCCCTCCTGAAACCAGAGTGCTTGAGCAGAGGTTCAGAGAGAGACGGACTAGGGTATAATGGTAAAACAGGGCAGGCTCGAGAGCGGGGAGCAAGGAGTCAATTAAGTGGCATTGCGGAGGTAAAGCTAACATTACACACATACACACAGAGAAAGCATCAGAAGATCTGGAGTGCTACAAAAACACATCTGGCTTTACAATATGTCGTCACTGATCATCTTTTCCTGTGTGCACTCTTTACTTACAATCCCATGTTAGTTAGGTCAACAGATTTGATTTCATTGTTTCAGTTTTGTTCCACCCAAAACAGCGTCAGTCAATAAATTAGTTTCTTTAATAATAATGTATCCTCTTCAAAACCATCAGCAGGTTGATCAAAAGTGTGATGCTTTGATTGTCAGCTGTGCTGAGCTCTCCAGCTTGTGTCTGGCTTCTTGATGAGACTGTTGCTTGATATTTTGCAACTTTTCCCCATGTAATTTTTATTTCACAATTTCAGCTGACCTGATCCCAAATCTGTTTGTGAACCAGGTGGATGTTGAATTTTGAATAATGGACCAAATTGGTGGTATTGAACACAAATTTACTGACACACCTTTGCAAAATGATCTAGGAAAATGATGACCTAAAATGGTACCTTTTGATTTTATGTGAATCAGTACCCGGTACTTTTGACAGAATACCAATAGAAGTACCTAATTTGGTTCCGCACTGCTAACATTTGAGCCACAGAGTAGGTAATGCTAAGGTAACAGAGTAGAGTAGATGATATTGCTGTAATGTATCTGATTGTGCAAATGTATGATGTAATAATAAGTGTGGCTGCTGTTCCATATCAATGTAACATACTGTATCTTATCATTTTCTCATCAACTTTACAGTAAGTTGTGCTCAGTGACAGGTAACATGACTGTTGGGATGAGTGGCTAAAATGCTGATCACAGATCAATATTAAAAAATTCCCTGCTGAGTTCCAATCTGATGGTTGATATTAGGATCAGACTTCCTGTCACAGACCTTTGCTTTGGATACCGAATGAGTCTCTCCATAGAGGAACCTCCCTTATGGGAAGAACAGAGGAAACCTCCGTGAGGAAAAACAGAGAAGAGATCTCCAGATGTATAGACTGAAATCAGTGAAATATTAACAGAGACACTGTTAGATGGATGGCAAAAATATGCATAGCCTAAAAAGTGCTCTAACTGCTGGGATTTTCCAAGCTATGGGCAAAATGAAAAATCCGGCACTTTGAGTACTCTGATATTTCTGTCCCTGCCCAGCAACTGTTAACTTTATCGACTGGATGAGCTACATGTTTGAAACCTCATGATTTATAAATGTTTGATTTATCCATCAACCAGCTGGTAGTCCTTGACTTTGACTTCATCAACCTTTTTTTTTTTTTTACACCTGTCATTTATTTTGTCAGTTTATTTCAGAGACAGGGTGTCATCATGTTTGTGATTGCGTGAATGAATTAATTATATTTTTATGCCACATATTATGTGTTAAGGTTTCACAAGAGCCTCATGGCTGCCATCAACACAAATCGTGACCGTTTACAAGTCCCTAAATGGAGATACACTTCACAAAAACAAAAATACATGAGTAAAACTTTTTTTTTTTAAGAAGTTTATAAAGAATTATTTGTCATTATAGTAGGGCTGCTGGATGTTATTTTTATTATTATTATTATTATTATTTATTATTATTATTATTATTATTATTATTATTATTATTATTATTATTATTATTATTATTATTATTATTAATCTAAAATTATCATAAAACTTGAATAGTAAATTATTATTCTTCAAGTTTTAATTGCTTAATGCTTAAGTTCCATTATTCAACATTTCAAATTTAAAAAAATATAGTTTTACAGTCTATAATAAAAAATGTTGATGTTAATGTCTTTATTTGTGAACGAAAGAAACTGATGAAAACAGTGGACCTTATAATCTTGACTTTTTTATTTAGATTTAAACAAATGAGCTCATCCTTTAGGCTTATGTTTTAATAAACGCTACACTGCTTCACTCGTGACGACTGGAACCTCAACTTAGAGGTAGGAGACAGCTTCAAAGTGCTTATTCTCTAGAGTTCAGCGTTCATATATTAATTTCCTGTTAAACATCCAGAAATATGTTGGAGCACCATTGAAAATATCCAGTGCGTGAGAAAATTGTGATACTATCTGGCCTGATCTCTGTTTGTGTTGGCATTTGCACTTCTTAATGCTTCCAGTTGGGTTGTTTCCCCTGGTAGGTGCAGGTCCAGTACACATGACACTGTTGTTCCCTACAGTAGTATGACTGTTCTCAACACGCCAATGTGAGAACGTTCCTCAGTCCTGTGTCTTCCCATGATTTACTTGCAGTCAGTTCATACTCATTCAGCCGATGCTGTTGACAGCTTTTCACTTGCCTCTTTAACTTCTCACTTTCCCTTTTAGCCTCAATCTCCCTTTCCTCAAGATGCTTTAGCATTTGGCCAGGCTGCCACTGTAAATAAGGATTTCTTCCTCAATGACTTGTTGAGTAAAATAAAGGTAAAATTAAAGAGAAGAGTAGAGTTGACCAGGCATCTCCATTGCTAATTATCTAGCGTGGCTTGCTTTTGGCGCCAGGTGGAAGGGCTCACCACATCAGCTGTGCAGTTGATCAGAGAATAGTATTTGAGAATCAATGTACTCTGCTGGTAACTGAATTCACACTGACAGGAAATGAAAACAGCTTCAGTCTTTTGGACAGAAACATCTGTCAGGTTTTAAAAACCTGTTTCAACATCCATTTCTGCTCAGGGAGATTGTTTCTGCTTGTCATCCAATGTTGTGAATTTTACTTCTGCATCACTTCCTAAATTCAAAAACTATGGGATGAATAAAGTGTGTGGCAAATGTTTTTTTAAAAAATGAGTGATGTTAAAAAGAAATGTGTGTATTATTGAATCAACTTTTTGTTCCCTAAATTTAATGACAGTCACTGACAGGTTGGTAAAGGCTTCATAACAACACTTCAAACAACTCAAACAATACATTAGCGTCAGTCCAAGGTCACATATTACGACACTGTAGTACACACAGAAAGTAAAAATCATTAGCTGGCACATTCTTACAGACAATTGTGAGAAAGTGCTTTCATCGTGACACACCGTCACTCATTCGGCCGGCTGCCCCAGAACAATGTACGGCTACACACCCAGTCTGTGTGACTGTGTGACTGGGTGACCCCTGTCCCCCTCACTACCTCTCCTGCCCACGCTGGATCCCCACTACGCCACTCCAGCGCTGACCCCCATTCATTCACACCGACCCCTCTTATCAGGTCTGCCAGTTTTGGCTGCAGCACACAGATGCATGTAAGCAGCCCTTCCTCCTCCCTCCTCTCCTCCTCTCTGAGCCATACACATGTCAAATCTCCCTTGTTTCCTCCTCATGCATTTTCACACACCACACGCTGTGGGAAACCATGCTGACTCAATGCCGCAAAAAGCAAAGTCGAGTGTCAAGGCCTTAAAATCAGCGCACAAGGCCAAGAAATCAGACCTTGTTGAGGGTGATTAATACAGCAGAAAGCCCAGGCTTAGTAAAAGGCCACAGGATCCACACAGCATTCCAGGCTCACACACTCACACACTCACACACACACACTTACCCGCAAACACATTGCCAAGACAGCTTTCGTGACTGCTTCCTCTGGACCCTGTAAGGTTTCGTATTCAAACCACCGCGTTTGATCACACAAGCCTGTAAAATACTCACATCACCGTTCCTAATTAACAACGAATGGAAACACACACGCAAACACACAACAGAGAGTACAGCAGATACTCCCCTGGCACAAAAATCAACACACTCCTGAGCAATTTGACCCCTGACTCATGTATGGATTAACAGTGCTGCCTGTCGGATACACACATCCACTCACAGGCCAAGAACCACACACAGTCACCAACGGATCTGTAACAACTCTTACACACACTCTGCAGGAGGGCACAGCAGGGGGAGGTGTTTGAGAAAAATGATGATGGAGGAAAATGACAGAATCATTTCGTCACATTTCATGAGTAGAGTTATTTATCCAGGGTAAAGGAGTTCTGAGCGAGCAGTAAACAACGATGTGTACAACAAAGCTCATATTTCAGACTTGTCACATGTGATAACTGAGGAGAGGTGACAAACACAGAGAGCTCTGACACTTACTGATGGCTTGTCTTCACAGCATGTCACTGGGCTTTAAGGACGTGGTGTTTACACCAGCGATGGGGGGTAAGATACTAATGACTTTACACTGAAACTACATCTAAGCTACAAGCACAGTGGTTCATCTACCAGATTCATCTGAGAAAGATAAGCTCATTCTTTTGTAATAAAATACTCCACATTTCGAATTAACATTTTTTATTTGATGTTTGTTTCTTTAAAACTAAAACAAAACAGACCTCATTCAGGTCAAACAAGTCTTGTTTGATGAAGTTAAAATATTTTCTTCAAGGGAGAGCATGACAAATGTCAACTTAGTTTTTATGTATGATGAACTGGAATTCAGTTGGGGCTGTTTCTAAAAAAAAAAAAAAAAAAAAAAAAAAAAAAAAAAAAAAAGGCATTGAATTCTGTAAAAATGTATTAAAACTGAGAAAATAAATAAATATGTTTAAAAAAAAAAAAAAAAAACTAAACACAAATTTCCCTACAAAAAACTGAAATCTTACCAAGTGTTTTTGTCCTATTTTCAGTAGAAAATGTCTTTTAGACCAGTGGTCCCCAACCCCCGGGCTGGGGACCAGTACTGGTCCATGAGTCATTCGGAACTGGGCCGCACACAAAGAATACTCAACTTAAATTATTTCAGTTTGATTAATTATCTGATTCTGAATGACATTTTATTTTGAAAAATGAACGAATTCTCTCCATCATACCTGTCAATGACTTATTGACAGGAAAGTTAAAAGAGTCAGTGAGAAGACAGAATAAGAGCCGGTCTGTGAAAATACTGTCTGATATTAAACTGGTCCGTGGCACAAAGAAAAGTTGGAGACTGCTGTTTTCGACTTAATATGAGCCACATTCACCTGAACAGTTCAGAAACATGTTTTATATAAAGTTATTTAAAGACAAAAATGCAGTCTGATTTGCTTTGAACAAGTAAAAAAAAAATCTGCAAATAGAAAAAAAGAAAAGTTACTTGTATTAAGACATTATTTTAATTTCAATCAAATTTTAAAGCAAATTGTTCTTATTCAATTGGCAGATTTTTTTGTATTTTGCTTGTTACAAGCAATTCAGACCTCATTTTGGTCTATAAATAACTTGAAACAAGACATTTTCTGGACTGGTCAGTTAAATGTGGCTCACATTGAGTATAATAAGACAATGTTGACTTAAAACAAGACAAAAATACTTTATAAGATTTCATTTTTTGCAGTGTTTGTACTAATTGTGAATGTCTGTACTCCACAGCAATGAAGTGGAGCACCCACTGCAGTTGTCTTGTTTGGTAGGGACATAAAGTAAACCCATATCATGAGCCTAACTGGGCTTTTTTTTTTTTTTAGTGACAATAATTTATTTATTATTAATTTATTTTCATCATTGACATCACCTGTCACTGAGAACATTTTCTGGTGGATTGTAAATGCTGCAGTGTAAGTCTTTTCCTATCTCTATACACAAAACTGGGAAACTTCATGGCACAAACACACATGAGCACAGCCAGCCAGATTATAAAAACTGCTTTACAGTAACTCTTAAGAGACAAATGGTTTGAAAACGCTAAAAACGACACAGAGCAGTCCGTTATCTTAGTTTTCCTAAGAAGAAAAAAAAACTGCCCAGAAGTCACTTGCAATACAGGTAAAATCATTTTGCATGTGGGTAACAGCAGAGTTACCAATTTGATATAACATCTAAAACCTACAGACATTCACTCACCAAACATAGAGTAGGTTGCTCCATTGAGGGAAGAAACTCTGGACTCATAGGAGCAATAGACATCCTTGAAAGAACAAAAGGCCAAAAACATTACAGAGATTTAATCTCCATGATAGAGAATGTAAGTTTAAGAGGGTTTATTGGGTCCACGGTGTGTCATGCCTCCTCATCACCACATTTCAGACGCTGCATCAGTGAAGCTGTGCAGGAAAGTTTGTGTAAAAGTTTGAGGTGATTTAAACATGATGTGACTGTTGTTAGTTTAACAGCTGTCACTTGGAGCTCTGACCTTTGTCCAGTGTCATTTCTTAATCCTTACTGTGTGCTGGATTGATTCATCCACTTTAAGTTTAAGCCATACAAGCAGAGCAAGCAACACAGATTATACACGGGTTTCACGATAAGGCTAGCTGGAGAAAGGTAAACAGAGTCAGCTAGATGTAACTTTAGTTTTTTGTTTGCTTTAGTTACTGTTTTCAAAAAACTGACAACAAAAGTGTGTAGCTTTATTATCCAGGGACATAAAATGAGACTCATTATAATCAAATTGTAATTAACGGTTGGACAGTGGTTTTCCATCAAGCCAGCCCTGTAGTTCACTTCTTTGATTTAGTATCATCCATAAGTGTACGGTGAATCACACAATCTTAAATAGTGCAACAGTGCTCTGCAGATGCTTGTGATGCTTTTGCAGCTGATGTGAGGCCGAGATGCACCTGTATGCTGGAGGTGGGAGCTCAGACCTGATGACGTAGGTATCAGTGATTTTTTTAATTCTGTTTGACGCAAAGTTCATTTGACTTTTGACTTGTCTACAGAGCTGTCTTGGAGATGTTTTCAAGAGAAAATGTGTCACTCAAAAGTTGAGTGATATTAATTTCTGTCCTCAGCAGAAAAAAGGAAGACACTGTGGCTGTTTAACTACGGTGTAAGGAAAGGGACAAAATAGTTTTAAAATAATCAAACGTGCTAATTTTTTACCTTGATTGCATCATTATTAAGTGCTGACTGCCCAGGTGCAGAAACATCCATGACTGCATGAAAAAAATAAACAACAGTAAAGTTTTTTTACATTATCTTGTAAAAATGGTTAAAATAGCAAATTTATTTTAAATTCCTCCAGGCAGCACCTCCAACTTCTGCTTTTCAGGACAACCAGAAACTGAATCAGTGCTCAAACTTTTCCAGCTGTGTTTCTTTGGTCGAAATGATGCAGCTTGCACTGTGTTATTACTGCCAACTTAATGAAGCTATCCTTACCCCACTGTGACAGATTAACACTACGAGAGTGAAGCAGACACAATGCAAAGACGTGGGAGGGTTTCTCTGTTTATGTCTCTGTGAGTGTGTCCAGTTAGCGGTGACCCCCTCATCATTCACCAGCAGGAAAACAAAGAGATCAGTCCCCGGGGAGAGTAAACAAGGGGTGGGCTAAATTATGGGTGCTAAAATGTGGCGGAGAGAGGTGGTTTCTTTATGTCTATTTAGCGCTAAAAATACAGCAATGCCAAACCAAAGAAAAGTATCCATGCCTGCATCTTTTTTATAAATCAAGTATCATCTTCTGACTTGTGAAGTGAAATAAGCATCCTGAAACATTCAATTACAGATTTCCTACCAACGAGGTAAACGAAGCATCAAACACAGCTCCAAACAAAGCTCTTGATGAGGAGTTTGTAGTCAGGTAATACTGGATGTGCTGGATGAGTGTGAAGTTATGGGACTGGAAGGTGTTGACAGTGTTAGTGTTTTCCCTCAGAGAGCAGCACCGGTGTTTTCTCATATTCACGTCAGTATTTACGCATGTGTGTACAGGTCCACGGAGAGGTTTACACTTTGAGGGTAATAGGATAACTCTGGCCCCCGACAGCAGAGAAACAGGTGCTTATCTTGTCAAAGCTGTTGTGCTAAGCCGACCTCTGACCCCTGGTTAAGAGCCAATTGAGAAATTAAAACAAGAAATTTGCACGCCTCCGCCTCTGCCCCTTCCCCTGATCCTCACTTTTCTCTCTTACTCTCACAGGCTCAAAAATGCATGCATGTGGTAAAGGTCAGCCAGATGATGAATCATTTTACAGCTATTTCCCAGTATCCCTCACTGGTGTGCTTTAAGCCAAAGAGCGGTAAATGAGAAGAGAAAGCAAAAAAAGCTGGAATAAGGAAAGAGATGTGGAGGGTTTTTCCCCCAATGCTGGACACACACAGCTGAGTTTGGGGTTTTTCTGGTGTAATGTGGAGAAAGGGAAGATGAAGGAGTGTGAGGGGGAGTGGACAGGGAATAGCTCACCGCTGTGTGGGGTCCGCCTCGCGTGCGTTCACCACCAGGGTCTGGGTTATTGATTTTCAGGCTTGGAGCAGAAATATCGTCCAGAGTTTTGACTTTTCTTCAGTCTGCCAAACTCTTTCTAGAAAATCTTCTCCAGTTACACGTGTCTCTCTCTGACAGGCTGTTTCTTCATTAATTTAGCTGTGAACTGTAATATAAAAAGCATCATGAGACCGTGAAACACTGAGGCTATTCATTATACGTTTATAGTATAAAAGCCAATGAAAACATGTTTTTTCTTGTTGCTGCGGTGCTGCTCTTAAATTTGACATTACTACCAAGAAATACAACCTTAATCGATATTTACCATTGAAACAAGAACAGCTCAACGTTACTAGCACAGCTTTTTACAACAGCCTCTTCATGGCTGACAAGTCCTCTGTTTTAACCGTGACTTTAAGAATTTCATCACAACAGCACAGAACATTACTCATCAATAAAACTGAAGTAATAACACAACGTGGCCATAAAACTTTCTGACTCAACTTCAAAACTCTCTCTGGGCCTAAAGGTATTTTTTTAATTGGTTATTCATTTTAGGAAGATGAAACAACTGCCTCTCTGTGGATGATTTGCAGCTTATTTTGATATTGTTCCAAAGCTTTCATGCATCTTGCTGAGTCTAATACATAAAAATAAAGTTTTAACTCTTCAACATCCATAAATAACTTGTTCTATAATTAATTTTCTTGTGCTGTTACTCACAACGCTAACAGCTAAAAGTCCTGTGGGGGGCAATGTGGATCATTGGTATGTGGCTGTAATGTAGTTAGCAAAATACTCTCATTAGTGAGTGTATCTTTCTTGTACTATCTGATAAATGGTCAGAAGTCTGTGCATGATTTTTTTTATTAACATTATTATTAAAGATCCCATTCTGCTCCTTTTCTGCAGTTTAAGATGTCTTCATGAAATGGTAGTAACATGTTTTGGTCCAAAAAGCTAATAAATCAAGCACAGCAGCATTGTTTCCAGGCTCTCATAGCCCCTCTGTTCAGAACGGTCTGATTTAGTGGGCGTGACCTTCATATGTAATTAAGCCACTGCTGATACCGCCCCGCTCTTTAGCGTCACTGAGAGCGGTGCCACGAGCTCCTAGTGCACAATGTTTAGAAAACAGCGAAGCTCGTTCACCCTAACATCACAGGCTAAAACAACAGGCTAACCGCAGCTAAAGTTAGCATCCTGAAGCTAACACAGAGACAGGGGGGGCACTGAGGAAAAGCTCTTACATCTGCTCCACAGCACACAGCATTTAAAATACTCACATTTCCAGGGTCTGAGGTTTGTTGGTGGATGATAGGTAATGCACCTGGATTCAGGACCAGTCTATTTGCTAGCCCTCTGTTGTACTGTCCAAAGTTGGAAAAGCAGTAGGAAGTGAAGTGACTAGCACACACATGCACAGAGATTTCCCTCCAGCAGCGGGGAAAGGAGTGGGCGGGGAGGAGGTTCGGGGGTATCTGCTCCGATGGACCAATCAGGTCAGACTTGCTCCTGATTGGTCAAAAAAGGGAATCGCTGAAGTCTGTGAACCCCAAAATCCAAACCGCTCGTTTCAGATCACGATTTTACATTCACAAGAACGACTAAGTACAGGTTTTGTCAATAGATATCACATTTTGTGGAACCCACAAATTTTACTAAAAGACTTAATAAAGTGATTTTTGCATAATATGGGACCTTTACTATTTTTTTTTTTAATTTACAGGACTGTTGGTGCCATCTCTTGTCTGATTTCCTGTTAAGATTGATCTTCTCTATTTAGCTCAAGGGGCAATATCTGGTTTAGAAAAATTGAAGCCTATTTGGAAGTCGTAAAAGTTGCTGTTCATCGGTAAGGCTGGGAAACCCATACATTCCAATACCAAATAAATAAATAAATAAATAAATAAATAAATAAATAAATAAATAAACAGATTTATCTTATACAGCATTTAAATAATTATTTATGACCTGGTTAAAAAACACACACAACTTAAGTCTGAAATGCTTATTTTGCAATGCAAACTGACTTTATGAGGGTGAGGGTTTTTTTTTTTTTTTAGCTTAGCAGTTTAGAGGATTTATAAATCTAAAAGTCACAATTATTCAGTACATTTCATGCTCAAATCAAGACACTGATATTCACAATGTTATTCACAATGGTAGTCAGATGTCATTTGTGTCATGAAATAAATGTTTTGACCGCCTGAATCTAAAATGTCCATGAAAAAGTTTCACTGCTATCAGATTGATCAGTGTTGGTGGGCTGTAACTACAAATGCTTTCACCTTCTCAAGAACCTATCTTAATTAGCTTCTGTCATGTCTTTCATCACTCCCTACACATCAAACCACACACACACACACACACACACAAACACACACACACACACACACACACACACACACACACACACACACACACACACACACACACACACACACACACACACACACACACAACAAGCAAATGCATGCTGACAGGAACACTCCAGCAGTCATACATAAACAGAAATGCATAAACAAGAAGCTTGATGGCTGAAGGAAGAGCTCAGGCAGAACCAGAGAGAGTACCAGGGGAGGACTTATAGAGAGCTGAACGATATGAGCCCTGGATATCACTGGCTTATGAACATAAGGTAAAAGCTCACCATGAAGTACCAGATAATAGATTTTGAATCATGTGAAGAATTCAAATAAACAAAACAACAAACAAAAAACAACAAAAAATGTCAGTGCAGAGCAGACATACAATAGTTTCCATTCATAAAAATGCAGAATATACAATCTTTGATAAAGAAAATAATTTATCATCACCCTTGACAGGACGCAGTTCCCCTCATAAAAACCCTCTTACACACACCAAAGCTAAACAAATGAAAGCAGTCCAGTGTTTTGCTGCTCAGAGAGCGTGATGAAAAATATGTGGCTGTGCGGCAGATACCAGAGGCCAGGAATAACAGCCTGAGGTTTAAAGAAAGTTTTCATATTCGTGTATTAACACATCACTTAGGCCTCAGCTACTGGCTGCTACAAGTTTCCTTCTGAATAAGTCAAATATGAGGAGAGCAGGAGCCTGGCCGACAACCTGTCAGCCTCAGGAGGCCACAATGGTCAGACCTCAAGCCAGACCTGCAGCTCTGGAGTGATTCAACCTGTCTGTGTTAGGAAACACATGAAGACTGATTGGAGAGTTTGATCTGTTTAAGATAGAAGGAAATTTGATATTGGATTATGTTTCTGTCTAAGATATGGAGGAACTGACGCGTACAGTTGTGGTTCAGATGTGAGGAAACAAGAAAGTACGTCTAAAACACTTATTAGGTGATTATAAAAATCTGCTTTTAACAAAAGTCTTGTAAAAACAAATCTTATTTTAGAGCCAATGACAAAACATTTGAGTCCCCCTCCCACATAGAGAAGCTGTGTTGTCAGGGTTTAGTCAGACTGAGCCTGTGTGTCTCCTCAGTAATCTTCCTGCTTGCAGAAAGCCGTGTAAAGGTGCAGAGCGGTGTGTCCTGCTGCAGCCCGAGGGCTCGGGTCAGACCTGGGATTGAGGTTGATAATGAGCAGGGGGATAAAGTAGAGTTATGGAGGTCTTATCACCCTGAGCCCTGAGGTCACACAGCTCTGCTGGTGGTCACAGGCCTCTTAATCATTATGAAAACTCACTGCTCCGCTCTGCAAACACAAATTAGTTGTGTATTTGAAGGTGAGTGTCCTGAACAAATAGGGTCTTAGCCTCATTGAGGGGCTGATAACAGCTATTAAAATGCTAGTTGTGTAAAAAGTAATACATTG
Organism: Halichoeres trimaculatus; assembly: GCF_033239565.1. Classification (NCBI taxonomy): domain Eukaryota; kingdom Metazoa; phylum Chordata; class Actinopteri; order Labriformes; family Labridae; genus Halichoeres; species Halichoeres trimaculatus. The sequence continues at coordinate 29,730,110 of NW_027437181.1, forward strand.
GCGATTGGCATTGATTATTTTCCTTTACTTTTTCATCCACTTTTAAATTGTCTCAGTTGCATCGTGTCTTAAGAACAGTACGGCTTTAAAAATGACCCCAGGGTGCTATCTACACACTCACACCATCAGCGTGAGCTGTGTGGGGGTCAGAGAAGGAGACAGAGATGAGTGTGTTGTGGGTTAGCCAGACCTCAGGCTGTGATTTGTTGAAGTGCATCAGACGGGAGTCGACCAGAACCTGAATAAATCACCTCAGTGGCACCAGTGACAAAACCGTGATAATGCTTTTATTTTAAGTGCATCCGTACACATCCAAACAACCATCAATAAAGTACGAGGGGCGGCTGATGCCTTAAAAAGACAGAAGTGTCACTGTATTCTTAAAACATGAAGAATAATATACAAAAATGTTCTGCAGTTAATTTTGTGAAAATGTTTCTTTCTCTCATTCTTGACTTGAGCTCACACTTCCGTAAACATCAGCTGGTAAAATTTAATTTTCTCATGGCCTTTGACAGTGAATCATGCTCCTTTATGATCAGCTTCTGGGTTAAATGCTTTGTTTTCATCCTTTTATTTGTAGTAGAAACATACATATTGTGCTCAAAATTTGTATTTCCTATTTTTTTTTTAATCTGTTATGATAGATTTTTCAAAGAACACAGTTGTGGCCCAGGTGGACTTTCCACCCTCTCATTCCCATAGATTATTCCGTTTTCTATATTTTGAGATAACTTAATGTGTAACTGCTTTTCAGAGGCACAACCTGCAGAAACAACCTGTTCAACGAGATGCAGGGAGAACTGCAGGGTCTTTGTAATGATGCACGGCACAGAGCTGAAGTTTCACTGGCACGGTAGTGAACAGAGGGTCAGTGTAACTTGTAGGAGTATCATGCAAGAGCCCAGCCAGGATGAGACAACCCAGTATTGTCTTACAATTACTATTCTTACTCCAAGCCGCCTGCAGACACCGCAGCTGACGAAAAGATTGATTGGAGGAGGTTAAAAAGTAATCTGATAGTGCTGAATTTAATTTAACAACGTGTTTCAGGATTAAAACCGTTTCAGCAGCACTCAGCCCATGCTGACAAAGAACAGCTTTCTACTAATCTCCCTTTTCCACTTGTGGGGTAGCTGTGTCATCCTCTTTGGAGTAAAAAAGGGATATTTTTCAAATACAGAGATAACCAAGACAATAGCAGCAGAAGTTCGTCTGCGTTTTCATGGCAACAGTGGGGAAAACAGGAGCAGGCCTCCACTTCCCCCCTCCTGCCAGTGTGTATCCCATTATAGTCGCACAGTGCGGACAGAAGAGCTCTGCCTGCTCGCCACAGCTTTATTTATTTTACTGTCTTTCATCTGCAAACCACCACCAATCTGCATCAGAGGGAAATCCACTCTGTGTATCCCATAGGTGTCATTTAGGATTGATTCCCTGGAATTAGCAGACGTCGAAGTGGAACCATGTGGCTGTCTGTCTGTCCTTCCCGACACCTGTGATAAGCCTCTTTGGACACAGAGAAAAGGCGTATCATTTGCTCCAGTAATCCACACATTAATTATGTTCCACTACAAGTTCACCTCCACAGAGTCTGTCGCTGAATACTGAAGGCAGAAATAATCATAACAATATTCTCTCAGCAATTATCCACTTACCAGAAAGACACAGTGTCTGAGATCCCTGCTGCATTAATTCAGTTTTAATTTCTTTCCATCTCTGTGGAAACCAGTGAAATGCCGGGTCCTGCCATAAGACAGTGAAATATAAGCAAACTGATCAACTCTAGGTTTTGTCTCAGCATGTTCGAGCTCCTCTGGTTCACACGACCTCGACAGAAAAGCTGATAAACTGTCAGGCATAAATCCCAGGTCAAACAGAGATAACAGGGCTCTACGGTGCAGGACCCTCATAGTTCAGACTGGGATCATTACTGATACATTTTAGGCTGTAGTGGATCATACTTGGATCTGTACCCGACATGAACAGTGATCCATAACCCTTTGGCTGTTGGGAAATCGTATAACATGGGAGTAAACAACAGGACCACCAAGAGCTTCAATGCAGTCGAATTCATCCTCGCTGTGTTTATCAGACGAGTCTCAGCAGCACCACAGAAAAACAGGGAATTCATCACACGGTCTTTAAGTGGTTCTTCACTTGAATTAGGAAAAAGAGAGAAACTTTGAGGATAATTTGGCCTCCAATAAAGTGGTAAACACACCAAATGCCTTGTTTGTTTCTTCACAAAGAGACATTCTGATCATCTTCTTTATTCCTCGAGTGAATTTTAATCTGCTTCTTTGACCTCATCCTCACTCTATACTCCAAGAAATCCAAGATTCAAAAAGATTCTTCTAAAAAACAAATCTTTATTTTGCATTTGTGTAAAGGGTCTGAGTATTCAAAAAATATATAAATATATAGCTCCTATCAATTTTTTTATTATCACCAAATGTTCTACGAGAAGAAAATAACAGGACAGTCTGAGAAATGTTGATAGCACAGACAACTCCTTACCAGGCACAGACTGAAAAAACTGAAGTCAAGCATACAAACTTAATTCTGAGAATTCACATTATGTCAAAAACAGAAAGTAGTGACTCAGCAATAATGTGAAATACATGACGAGGATGAAACATTTTTATTTTTCAGGTCATTCAAGCAGACAAACATTAATTCATAGAGACACCTGAGCACACATAATCTGTCAGCATCTCAGGTTATGTACAAATGTTCATGAGAGATGTAAAAGGCACTCTTCTTCAAATGTAGTTCAGTTTGACTTAAACCTGAAAGACTTGAAAGAAACTTTGCAAACTGTGCTCTCAGGATGCTTTTAAACAGATCCTAAATGATTTGGAGACAGATTCATCTGGTTTTGAATCCTGGTGGTATTTGTCATATTTACATGTTGTGTTGGACGTATTTATGTCTGTGGTAATAATGTAACTGTGCTGTTGCTGTCTTGGACAGGACACTCTTGTAAAAGAGATTTTTAATCTCAACGAAAAGAGTCTGTTTCCTAATTAAATAAAGGTTTTTAAAATAAGCCTTATTTTAAACAGTGTTCACTCTTCGTCTTTTAGCGCAAGACATTCTCTCATTCAGTTTAAGGTAGTCCATCTCATTCACTGGTAAAGGGCTAAACTGGGAAAGATATTTCCCAGTTTAACATCGATCCTATCTGTCCTCGCTAATAGGAACCACCAACTTTATTACATAAATTCTGGACATGTCCAAAGATTTCTGATTTTGGGGCCTTATTTTTAAATGTTTTTCAGAAATCTCTGAATTTGACTTCCAACCTTGCCCTCTCACTGCTATTTTCGGGATCACTCCAACTGGTAGCCCTTTGACATGCTCTCAGTCTGACTCAGTAGCTTATGCCACTCTGTTGGCCAGACGTCTTATTCTGTTTAATTGGAAACTTACCTGTTTGCCCTCTTACAGCCAATTGATCGGAGACTTAATAAGCTGTCTTGAGCTAGAAAAACTTAAATTCAGTTCTCCTGGAAAATCTGAAAGTTTTCACACAACTTGGTCTCCATTTCTAACTTATTTCAGCCTGGTCAACCCTGTGAGGTTTTATTTTATTTTCATTTTTTTGGTCTTGCTGCCCTGCTACACAACTGACAGTCATAGTTTTTTTTTCTTTCCTTATGTGATGTGATGATCAAACATGCAGTGAGTACTTTTATTTTACCTTGTTTTTTCTTTTCTCTATACTGCATTTTATTTATTCTTATTCCTTTTTGAGTGAGACTTTATTTTAAAATGTGGGATACATTTTGGTTCAGTGGATATATATATATATATATATATATATATATATATATATATATATATATATATATATATATATATATATATATATATATATATATATATATATATATATATATATATATATATATTTGTCTGTGTACTCTTTTTGATAGTTTTTGTTGATCTTTCTTAGTTTTGTCAAAAAAACCCATTGAAAATTACTTAAAAAAAAATAAAAATAAAGGTTTTTAAAAAGAATTGAATAAAGAAATCTAACATAAATATCAACTTGATATTGTAAATAGATTTGGCAGCTATTTCTATAGGGCTGCAGGGACTCAAAAATATGCAGGGGAACAAAAGCTGCTGCCATAAAAAGAGATTTTTTTTTCTGTAATCTAAGTTTCATTGTTGTTCCTATATAGAAATAATACTGTAACATTTTCCTCCTTGTTTTAAGATGACTCAGCTCACACACACAGCTCCTATCACAACGGCGCCACTGATGTTGTAATGTAACTGCTAAAACACTCATTCAAGCCTTTTTTTCTTTTATAGAGTTGAAACAGAGACCGAGACACACTTGACTGATCCAACATGAAACACCTGCCACCTGATGATTCCTGAATCAAATCACCCATAGCACCGGCTCGACTCGGGCTTTTAGAGGAGCTATTTTACACTAATACATGGCCCATTACCACACAGCCATTCATCACATTAGCCCGATAGCTTTGGAGTGGCTGTACAGTGCCACAGAGCTCTCTGTCTCCAGTCAGGACACACTCAGCAGAACGTCCACTTTGCCGTGACTGTGTTTACCTGAGCCATACACAAATGCAGCCTGCCGCAGGCTCTATTAACAGAGTACGAACAAACCTGTGCCCAACACACACAGCAATGACTGATTGACCCTCTCATGTTAGATGTGCAAATAAAACTGCGCTGTTTCTCCTCAATTTGTCATTTTGTGCATTTTACAGAAAGGTTAAAAAAAGAGCCATATTCTGGTGGTTTTTACACCCTACATGCTGAATTTGCAGCTCTGTACATGTGAGTAATCATGAACTCACACATAAAGATACGACTCTAAATGTGCCTGAGAATATGTACTCTCATAAAAACATAGACAACTATGTTTCAAAAATTCACAAAAATAAACACTTTGGTCAAACCTTTAATTAGCATGAAGCCGTGTGCTTTAGCCGGAATTAAGGAGCTTCAGGCCCAGCTGTGGTCAGCCTGATTACTTAATAATACAGCGATAAACACAACTATCAATCAAAGCCCCTGACAGGACTTACAATTCAGGAGAGATCAGCCCAAATAAGAGCTGCTGACTCTCTCATTGTGGCAGTGTGCGTGTGAGGGTGTGTAACAGAATATACTGTCTCCGTTTAGAAATGAAGGTGCTCACACCAATGTAATGATGGAAAGAAATAAAGTGTCAGTGTTACACACTGAAGCTACAGCAGCTGTCTGTGAAAACAACAGTTGTGCAATCTCACATCTAAAGTCGCTCGGCGTGGAGGACATCAGTGACACTGTTTCAAACACTGTTTCAAACACTGGTCTCTGTACGGTAAACACACGGCGCAGAGCACAGGGAATGGAGTCCTGCAGAGCGCCATGCAACAACGTGATTCTGTGACAACATGTATTCACATACATCAACACACTTTATAATGTAATGACTTAATTCTCAGTGTGATTTCGTCTTTTAGAGGCTGTAGACTAAACTGTGTTTTCAAAGGCATGTCAGTTACGCTATGTCATAAAATAAACTGATACACAAACTGCCGTATGTTGTGGAAGATGCTGAAAACTTCAGGACACGATAAAAGATGAGCTGAAGAAACCTGAATAAATTATCTGTTTTTTGGTGATTTTACCACAGTCATAAATCTAACCTGCTAGATATGAGACATGCTCCTATTTCCCTAATTTTGGGGGATCCACCCATCCTTACATATGAAGCTAATCTTATATACCTCTGGGAAGGTCTGACAGCCAGCCTTTCGCTCTGAGACCTAAAATTCAGAACACTTTAATGGTTGTTCAAGTGAAAACATTAGGATTTTATTGTTTCACAGGTATTGTTCAATGATTTTCAATAAAATAAGATGGGCACATTGAAGGTATTTGATGGCAGTTATAAAATAAAAAAATAAAAATCAGTATCAGCCCAAATCAGTATGGGCAGGTCAGGCTTTTTAAAGATCGATGATCAGTGATCAGAATCGTGAGAATTGTGATCGGTGCAGAAACATATCAAAGAACAACTGCTTTCAAAAATTTTACCAAACTATCAAAAATGAAAATTTTGATGTGCACCTTTATGCATCTAGAAATAAAACCAGACACTTCATCATCATTTCTTTGGTCACTCTAAAGGGCTTGAAATTATTTTTGATCTTATTCTATTGCAACCCTGTTTGATAGGAATTGCTGATAAGAAACCTGAATTGTACATTTAGGTAAACATTATATTAAAATCTCCTGTGATGAGTGTCCTGGTGATGAAACATCCTGATGCGGATACTGATTCTTTGTTATGCTGTGGAAGCAAAAATGACCATCAGCAAGAAGAGTGATTACAGCAGTGTTAATACTCATAACCACTGTCACAGAATTGGTGTCAGATGAAGAGTGTTACAGCATGCTGCTGTAGGGATGGGTACTGAATTAGGCACTTTTATAGGTACTGACCGAATTCTGTCAAAAGTACAGAGTAACGATTCATGAAAAATCAAAAGGTACCATGTTTAGGTACCTAAACGCATCCTTGTGTCTGTGGAGGAGTGGAAGAGTAGGAGATTTATCATGTTGGACATGAACACAGCATTATATGGTTATATATTGAAGAATACATATGTTGGATTGAAAAAAAAAACATTTTATTATTAAACAAATTGCTATTTTTTACCACATCAACAACAAAAAAAAAGTACCAAAAATTGGTACCATTGAGGTACCAGGCATGGGTACCGTACCGTTTCAAATGTGAAAGGTGCCCATCCCTATGCTGCTGTAACACTCTCATTTTCACAGTGAGATAAGTTTGACTGTTACAAGAAAGCAGGATGAGATGTTGGATCAGAAAACTGTCCTTCTACATGTTTATGAAAGTAAAAATAAGACTAAATTATAGCAAGTGATTTGTTTGTTTGTTTTTTTCTATATATAATGTGTTTTGTTCCTGTTGTTCATGACACTAGCTGGGATTTCTGTTGCAAACCAAATTGTCCTTTCTGGACAAAAAAAGATGTTCTACTCCGACACAGTGGGCCATTATCTATTCAATCAAGTAAAAAATACAATAAATTGACTTTTAAGGTTCTTTTGATGTCATTTAAATGAGCAAGAGACAGATATTCCTGAGAGCACAGAAATCAGGTTACTCAATTGTGTATAATCATGCTAAAAAATGATTCTCTGATGATTGATATTTTTCTCTATCTATTGTCAGTCATTCTTTATTTTTGAATGTGCTTTCCTCACATTGACTCAGTGTAGTAGCTGCAGACTTAACTCACACCAACATCAATTCTTACACAACTTATGCCGTTGTCCATAACCAGCTCCTTTTTGGGCCTTGCTGTAGCCGGTGTTGCCTGCTCCCAGACAACAATCCACCACGCTGCTAATGTTGCTGTTGTCTGTGGGTCAAAAGTCTTTGCAGATGAGCTGAGGTGAAATAAATTCAGTGTGTGAGAGGTAAATCAGTACAGCTCGGGGGGACTACAGCTATTCTCTCACACCTCGCCACTTTTAGCAGACCGTGGCTGATTTCCTTCCTTGCGTGACTCCTGAGTGTAAACACTCAGCCGGAGTGACTCATCACTATTTCTCACTTCCATGCTCTGATATAAACACACGAAGGGGTCAGGTGTCACGTCAGGGTGGTGAGTGGGTGGGGTCGAGGGAGGAGGGGAGCGGTATGTCTCCTCCATAAGACATCTTCCATTCTCTGAAGAATTCACGGCTTCCTGTGGCCAAAGCCGCACGCCAGTCCACTGCAGCCTGCAGGAAGGAGAAAGAGAAACACGGTTGGGAATAAGGACAGAATAATCGGTTGATGGATTACCTTCTCTGCTCAGTGCTCTTTAGCAAAACGGAAAGAATGTGGCCGTGATGGGCTTGTATCTCTTTTTTACCACAGACAAAAGGAAGAGTGGTGGTTTTAGACGGAGGGGATAAAGTTTGGTTCAAATGTGCGGCAAAAACTTCTTTCTGTTACTTCAAGTGGCAAAATGATTTACAAGTCATGAAGCCTTGTTTACATCTGCCTGCCAACTTGTCTTTTGAGACGATTGGATGCCTAAGAAAGTCATGATCAGCACTTTGCCCTCTTTAGCCCGACATTATTACATGGTAGTTGGCGTGGAAGGGAGGGTTAGCCACTTCCTGTCAGGCCCTCAGTCTGAAGAAGGGCCAAATACAGACCAACATCAATCACTCTGCACTCCACAGCTTTCCCTGTACCATTGTTGTAGAGCAGACTGAACGGAAAGAGGCCGGTAGCAGGTGGAAATTAAAAGCCCTTTGACAACATTAGGCCAAGATTCCTCCTGAGATCGTCACAACATTTACACAAGCTCAAGGCAGCGACGTCTGGCTGCCAGGACCAGCGGTCTGCACATTCAGATATGTAGTCAGCAACATTCTTACATGTACTCATATGTGTACACATGAGGCTACTGCGAACGGCCAGCTCAGTATACAAAGGCAGAGGCAGAAGCACAACAACCAGCAGCTCAGAACAGCCATGACACGCATTAGCACATGTTCACAGAAAAACAAAGAGACACCAAATTTCTAGCAGTTAAAACTGAAAATACACCCGTGATACTTGCTGGAGTGATCTGTTTTGATACAATAAAATTGAAGTTAAAACAATAAAACTGAAATTTGAATAAAATCCAGCAATGTGTTCGGGAAAGGTGCAAACTAACTGACATTTTTAGAAAGATGTTTGACAATCTTTACTGATACTGGCTAACAAAATACACCACAAATTATTATCTCAGAGTCAGAACTTTGGTGCATCTAAACAAACAGACGTCACTCTCTCGTAGATTCATTTGAGCCTCCTCTCAAAAGTGAGGGGAAAAAATCCATTCACATTAAAAACTAGAAAAGCACTCAGAGAGCGCAGGCCTCCAGCAAGCACATTCTCACCAACACTTTAGTCCTACTTTAATGTTATACTTCCTTTCAGCAGACTGTCTGCTACAATTTGGTGTTAGTTGCAGGTTTGTACGAAAATTTGTTTCCTGACAGTGTTGAAAATCATGATGACCCTGGACATATTTCATATTACGGATCTTAATATCCAGAATATTGCCAGGATCTGGGTCATACTTTTACATCTGTCAGAAATTATGGTGACCTTGTCTTGTATTGTTTTGCAAAGCAATCCGACCATTTATCCTGGAGTTTTATACACATATGGTGAAAACAGCCCTATCTCACAATGATAAAGAATTCTTTTAAAAAATCCTGGATCCAGACTATGACCCGGATCAACACCAAAATGTAATCACTTCTTCCTTATCCCATTTTGAACATTTCCTGAAAATTTCAAGCTCTGTTTGTTTCTTCTGTTGTTGACTCATGGCGGGCCAATTTTGATTAAACTCACAATTTTTTTTGTTTGTTTTTTTTTCTGTTAAGTGTGTGCTGCTCAGAGCAGCGAGGGTGTTCATTGTGCATAGCGTCTGAGAAACAAACAGTAAGAAACAGTATGAACACAGTTATTACCTGTCAACTAGCATACATTGGACAAAGAGCACAAAACAGCAATCTCTCCAGGTAACTGTGGTTATGCAATTGTAAATATGATATCAAAGTATATCATGGTGAATCTTCCTTTTTCAAGTCCAAGTAAGAGTGTGTTAGAGGAGGTGATTTTCTGAAGAGACCGGCCCACTTAGAGACATTTGGGATTCATACTCAGAACATAACAAGACTAAAATAGATTCACTTATGAATTCAGCTTGAAATGTTTTTCAGATTAGGACAACTTAAAATAACTATATGCTCTATTATCATTACAGTTTAATGTAATGTGGAAGTTAATTTAGCTGCAAAATCTCCTGGGTTGTTTCTTGAATAACTGGACACAGCATCCAGCTGTGTAGTGACTCTGCTCATGTGTATTTTAATGAATGAAACTTTTACATTTAGTCTAAGGCTCTATGCTGAGATGCTTTGTTTATTTATTGTGATGTGAGCCAAATAAACTAGAAAAATTAGTGTTTTGTCCTCGATGACTTGGAATCTGGAGAAAGGACACTGCAGCATTTTCATCTTTACTTCATGACGTGATTTCTTTGCCTGGCAGGTTGTGCAGCATGTGACATCAGGAGGGACACTGATCTATTTCAGGAACAGCCTCTACCTTTATTTTTCAGCTCACAAAATAAGTGTCAAGTTGCACACAAATATAAAGTGCTTAAAAGGTTGATTCATATCAAAGTTAGTTTAAAAAATTAGTCATGCTTTATGAAGTTTGTGTTTACATTTTTAAAAGTTGACCAAAGAGTGTATGCACGTTGAGTGGCAGAGGACAGCATGTAATGAGAAATAAAGCAGCTGATGGTTTGGAATAACTCCCAGCATGCTCCTCTTCATTCAGCCAAATAAACAGATGTGGACTCTTCTTTTCCTGATGTCTTATTTTTTGGCGCTCAACCATCCCTTCATCCACAGGTTGCATTAGCACAGCTAAAGCCTTGGTCTCTCCCTCGTACTGTCCTCTGCACCCTCCTCCTCTCCTCCCCTCCTCCCCCACAGCTGTGCTCTCCTTCTCCCTCTTCATTCTGGATCATATAAGCTGGAGCCTGGCAGGATCCCTGTCACATGATGCCCACGCGTGTGATGCTTGGCTGGGACCCCCCTCCACTCAGGAAATGCTCTCGGCCTTTTTCCCACCCTCGTGTTCAGGCTGTGGAGAGCCGGGCATTACAACCCAATCCAGTTACCATCCCAGAGCATTCCTGACTGATTCAAACCGCTGCCTGGCTCTGAGTTCCCACAGACAATGAGGACACGCTGTAATTTCAACCCGGCCGGAGCACTGGGTATCAAGTTGTGAACTACTGAAGCTGTTTATGGCAGAACAGAGGAGTTTGAGCTTCACAATAGGCAATTACCAGTCCCACTCATCCCCCTCCCCTCCATTCAATTTGTGGTTTGACTGTAGGTGGGTTCTTTCGTGCACAGATTAAAAATAGCCAACCCATCCCAGACACGAACTGAAGAGACATGGAGCACATATTGCACAGACGATATCTCCCATTGTGGTGGACTGTTTGGGAATTCTTAATTGCTTTTTCCGAAGCAGGCTGCCACAGGAAAATCCCCCTTCAGAGTACAGAAAAAACGAGTTGGTGGGCTGTGCGTAAACAGCATAGATATTCTGTAAACGTGGATGTAAACAGATTCATATAAAACCCATGTCGCCCTGTGTGCACCCATCAAACTGTCATTACAGCAGAATCAAAGCAGCTGACCTGCAGCAGAGCTGACTGTGGCCGAGGTCTGCCCTGCCTTCCTCTGTGGTTTCTGCTTCAGCTCGTCTTATTGACGTCTCTCTGCATCAGACATGCTGTGATGGATCCCCAGAGGTGAGCAGGGTGCAGGGTGGGGCACCACACAGGCTCCCACTCACTGTATGGGGGCTGAGCCTAAAGCAAGGCCATGGTGGAGCCCAGGGGAGCCGTTCAGTGGTGCTGAAAGTTAGTTCTACTGAACTTATTTGGGAATAAAGAACAAAGTAGAAATTATCTAAATTTTTCATTTTTACATATTTTTTAGAGTGTCTGGTTATAAAGTAGAAACGAAGTCTGCTTAAAATCATTATGCACTGTCATTATAATTGACATGATAACAGAAATCTTTATGGGATTCCAAATATTTTGAAATCTACAAGCTTGTAGAAAGGAAAACATGATGCTCTTTCCTAAATTACTGTGAAATAATCACCTACTGCAACACTATTATTCAACAGTCAAAGAGTCTGTTTGAATATTCAAAGCGAAGTGAAACTTTCGCAATAGTTCAAAATAAAAGTATCAAACTTCTGGAGCAGTCTTTACTTAAAATTACGCTAGGCCACAAAAAAATGAAACCTTAACACTGAAGTGATGACATAAAATGTTATTTTAAATTAGGGTGATATGATTGTGGGATTTTCTTACAAATTTTTTTTTTTTTTAGTCAATATCTGAAACAGCATCAAAGTTTGGTCTGTTTTACTTTTTAACCACTATCTTGTAGCATTAAAAAATGAATAAAGGAAGAAAATAATAATAATAATAATAATAATAAAATAATAATAATAATAATAATAATAATAATAATAATAATAATAATAATAATAATAATAATAATAATAAATAAATAAATAAATAAATAAATGAATAAAATTAGGTCATTTCATTGTAAACCTAATAATAATACCTCCGAAAAATGGAAAATACATTGCAATACATTAAGGAAATCAAAATGTTTTGAAAAATAAAAATGTGTTAGCCAGTTGAGCATTATTAACCTAAACAGAACCCACATTCACATTTTGTCTTTATGCTTTAATTTATAAATTAATATATTTCTCTTTTGTTTTGCATTATTTTTCTCTTTTATATATAGAAAATTCCAACTAGCTGAAATCCCTTTACAGGTATTTACAACTATGAAACTTTTCTCCTCATAGTGTTCACCACATTTGGACAGTTTGGTATTTCTAAGACCTCCGGAGCCGCCAAACCCTCCCCACCGCTGCCCTTCATGTCTAATCGTGCTGCCAGGGATCATGAAATCTACCAGAGGATTTTTGACGCAGTGTTTTATTATTTTTTCATTGCCTCAGAGGAACTGTTTCCTTTTAACCTGTAGCTCTCAGAATGAGACCACCTTGAAAATAGGACTCAACTCGGATATGATGAGCATCAAACTGGTGAATGCTGAATCTGAAAAATGTAGGTCTGATGATGTGAGTGTCTCAGATTTGACAGTATGACACACCAGGGATCAGGGGAGGTCCGGGTTCTCACAGCAATGTTTGTACCATGTGACTCATGATGAGCTCTCTATCTCCAATGAAGGCTTTTGACAAAATAAATATTTTGTGCTGAATGCTACATGAAGCATGACACTGACGTCAAAAGAGGAAAACTTTGAGCTGATGCTGACAATCCATGTCGGGCTCAAAAATCCTTATGAGATTTCATGTGCTTCAAATAACATATTCTTCGCTGAATATTTAGTTTAGAAAATAATTATTTCACCTCTGTTTAAGACATAAATTCAGTGGCAGATACACTCATAACATTCGAGTAAGTATCTTCAGTTCTTAACAGTGTCAGAGGAGTTCAATGGGTAACAGGTGAGCGTGAGGATGCACTTGCCTTTAACCCAACCACTACTTGTTACACACCGACAATATTTTGTTATAGCATTTTCTTCGACGTTTATTTTTCTGCAGAATTTGACAGATTTTTATAAAATGAACAGCAAAATTTACCTAGAAGTTCAAACGTGTTTAATATAGTCAAAATAACGAAAGCAAGCTTTTTCCTTTAATCGTGTTGAATATCAGTCGCTCTTTGTAGGAATTTCGCGATCCTTGATTTAATGAAATTTCGAATAAGTATCCTGTATGGTCGAGCACTCTTTTTTTTTAAATTACGCTAAATGCGCTGCTGATAACAGCGCGTCATTATGCACGTGCATAAAAACAGATAAAGATTCCCCGTCAGACTGTAACACCTGCAACGCCTATAACGCGACACGGAGCCTGAAAACATGTGGTACTATTAACAGCATGCAGCGACATCACTGAGAAAAGTATTAACTCAAACATGAACGAGTCCACTCTTTTCTGGAGGAGTTGTTGTGCCAGGGCACTATTTTCTCATGCGCTCTCACACACAACAGGGCGCGGAGCTGATACCACGCCAAGCGAATTAAAAAGTCATCTCGTGCACTCGTGCTGCAGCTGATTAGCCTGCACGAGAGGGTGGTGCCCATCAAAAACACTTCAGATCCATGCAAAGACCCAGTGCACGCGCAATCAGCGGTCTGCTTGCAATCCCGTCTTTTTCTCGTTCACATAAACAGCACTTAAAGGAAAATATACACGGCCACCTACAGCGCGGGGAAAGTGATGAGGGGGTACCCACCTCCACTTTACACTGTTTTCAATTAAAGCGACAAAGCTGCTGAGTGAACCACAGGCGACACTAAGGACAGAGGAAGAACATTGGCATTTTAAAATATACTCTATGACGCCAATAAAGTCTTGTGCGCAGGAAAATATGTCACGATTGAAGTGAATAAATGTACTTTTCTCATAAATGTTATCATATTTTTAAAGAAGGTTTGTTGAATTATACAAATAAAGCGCTTAAAGAGCTCCTACAATATAAAGATAAACCAGCAGCACTAATCTTCGCGCAAATTGCAGTGGGTACCCTGCATTTGGTGAACCAAAGTTTCCATTATTTACATGCTTGTCACGGGCATTTTCTGGTCCTGCTTATCATAAAAAAAGACAAATTAATTTATCCTAAAATTATCCTAAATAAAATGTTAATTTTCAGTCTTCTGTTTATTCCAAACCATGCCCAAGCCATTAAACTAATATTCTGCATTAATTTTGCATTTCGGTTGAAATCCTTTACGCTAAACAATATTAAACACATTTTAACCTTCGCGAACAAGAAAAAATAAATCAAACAAAACATTTTAAAAACAAATTTTCATGTATTCTGTATTTGGAAAACATTCATTTCACGTATTCTTCTTGGAATGAAGATGGCATCAATGCGTAAAGAAGCACATAAAGAGGTAAAAGAAAGCCGTTTGCTCATTTGGGTCTAAGATTTGCTTCAAAATCTAACTCAAGTTCAAGGCGGATGAACTTAGAGCCAGCTGATCGATCACTCTGTCGCCCTCAGGTCCAAACAAAGTCCCTGTGGCCTCTCAGTGACCCCCCGCGTCTGCCTCTCTCTGCCGAGCTCAGAAACTGGATTATTTCACCCAAAAAGATCTTTTTAGTGGACATGTTTCATCTAAAAGTTTAACACTAAGCCTCTGAGTCACTTTTGGTCATCTTCTCAACACCTTAATATTTTTCTGATACCACAACAAATTATTCTGCAGACTGTTGCAGAGTTTGACCTCCTATTAGAATTTAAAAGCGTGTTTTACCGTGCTAGTGTCATGGTATTAATTTTGTTAGATGGTAAAACTGAGACTTCAAAACAGCACGTTAATAAATGTGCATAGTCTATTCTAAGTTGTGTTAATGTGAGGTCTTGAGGGAAAATGCCTCCCTATAGACTTTTGGCCTGTTAGTGCTCAAGTGCTTAGTTGGCCATGAAAGATCATTCAACCAATGAGGGCGACATATTTCGTTTATAGATCTGCACAGCTTTGCAGTAACGTGATTTTGGAGAGGGACAAATCTGGCGTGAGGGCACTAAATAACAGTAAAGACCGTCCGGAAAGGCTGTCAGGACTGCGCTCTCTGCGGTGTACCTCCACCTAAGTGGCCGAGCATTCCTGAGGATGCAGCGCTGTCAAATATTTCATGATGAGACGTCATGGAAAAGTGCATGACTGTGTCTGCGATGGTGCAACAGGGAAGCTCTGACCTCGGGACTAAAGCCCCGGTAATGAACATAATCCGCCACTGAGGCTGTTATGCCAGCTATTTCCCTGAACGAGTGAAATATTCCTTCACACTGGGCAGATTAGAACATTTAAACCGAACATTTGAAAAGACTTAATTTGTTGATTTTTGAAGAAAGTGTTATGAGTTTAAAGAGAAAAAAATAAAGTTTTGGGAGTTTTTTTAAAGGGTTGAAGATTGTGAAGAAGAGCAGCGCACCATCATCCAACAATGGCGTTGAGCGTAAACATTCAACCGCGGACACTGGCTTTAAAAGAGGCATAAAAACAGTTTTTCAGAGTCAAATAGCGATCTATTTATGAGAACGAAAGAATAACATCAAGGGAACGTGTGCATGAGAGAAAAAAAAGGCTCTAATGGAATGAAGTCATCAGCGGTAATTAAATGCAGTGGGCAGAGTGGGGTCGGGAGCGCGCCTGGCCCTGGTGCGCGCTGGGTGGTCCACTGCGCTGATAAATGTGTGGCCCTCACTCCAGGCAGAGAGGCCGAGCAAGCACCGGTTAAAACAATACCTACATTCATTTATCCACCGGTTTAAATCTCTCCAGCAACAGCACAAACTAACAGTGGCACGTCCGTCACCTTTGGTTTGACAAGAACATTTTGCCAATAAATTCACTTCTTTTTTTCCCTGTGGCGAAATTCCTGACACAAGACGGCAGCGACGCGTGTTTTAGGACTGAACAGTTCCGGTAAATTTCAATTGACCATTTAATTTGTTAGCTGTGCAGCAGGGTTTTATTCAAATATGTTTCCTCAAATTTTACTTAAAAACATGCTGCTACCTATTTTATAGAATAATACATCATAGGAGCTACTGGACTTTTACGCACAGACAACAAAGTCTCCAAAACATTGGCTGCTTCGACGCACAGGGTAAAAAATGTATAAGTGTTTATGCACGTTTTTTTACACAGTGATATTTTCCATCCTGCCTAAATCAGCACTCACTTTACGAGAAACAGAAACGCCGACAGGGATCAGAAGCACAACTGAACCCACGGAGAGGAGAAAGGTTGTGGGCTGCAGCTTTCGACCTCTCCAGGGAACAATAAGCAACCTACTGTCAACAGTTTAAGGTTAGGGACTGATCGTCTTTCAAATAGGCTTCGCTCGCAGCTGTAGAAAAGGCAGTAAACCCAAATAAGATCAGATTTTATAAGTTGGAAAGACAAACAGACAAACAAACTGGAGCGCGCCTTCTTCTGAGTGAATTACAGCTGAAGCCAAAACATTCTCGAGACTTTCAGGCATAATTTTGGCTTCACTTCTCTAAATATCATATAAGCTATCATGTCAAACTTAACAAACAAAACATCCCATTGTAGCCCAAAATTACAGCAGCCACGGTTCCCCTGGTGATACTGTGATTGTGAAGTTTTTACCTTCATTCCTGGATCCCTCGATGTTAAACTGTCTGAAGGAGTCGATCTAAAGACCACGTCCGAGTTTGTGCACTCACAGCTCGGCAGAGCTTCCACCTCACTCCTCCTGCGTCCCTGCGTAAATATTATGACTTCATTACACAAACAATATTCATGTGAAAAAAGTGTCCAACATCCAGACAAGACGCTGCGAACAGACGCATCAGATTGAGTATTAGCTGATCTAACCGGGCTTTTGCTTGATTTTTTATTTAAAGAAGGCCAGGGAAAATGTTTACATTCTGCTGTATAAACATCCTGCCCATGTTCCTGTCTATCTTGTACAGAAATCAGGCGGGTGGCTTTGAACAAGAGGGGCATGTTCTTTGCTAACATCTTCTCATACGTTTAGAAATGTTTTCAAAATATTTAATAACTTTTGTAGAAGTCGAGGCATGGGCTGCCTGACGAGCTGTTGCTTTGGTCGTGTGGTATCAAATGGAGCCATGTGAAAAAAGTCCTAACACTGGTCTGGTTTTTAGATTTACAAAATATTTAGTGTTCAAAATGTGATTTAATAAAAAAAAAAAAAAAAAAGGAAAGTCATTTTAGTTAGAATAACCAATCAGATCCTGTACCCCAAAGTATAAAAATGTATAGTACATTTGAATGGTTCACTTTAAAAAAAACTGTTTAAACTTATTTTTAGTTCTCTTTTTTTCAGCTTTAATTGGAGTCTTGTTGCAGTCTTTATTGCAAATTTACTCCATATTTTGGCATATGGAAGGAGAAAAAACATTTCATGAAAAGTGAACGCACACAGATGTGCATGCTCACAGCCCACCACTGGAGTAGGAGGGAACTGGGCGGGTCCCAAAATTAGGATGGCCAAGACATCCAACTTCCAATGCGCTGATGGCAACAGATAAGTAAAAAGTGAGCTCCTCGGACGCACGACAACACACCAACCGAAGTGGAAAGCGGCTCCTGTTCTGCTCCTTATCCCGTTTCGGACGCTGTGTACAAGGCGGTTCGGCTACAGACAGCTGCAGGACTCAATTAGAAGGAAGAAGGCAGAGTTAGGAAAACAGCCTCGCCTCTGACTTGTGCGTAAAGTCACACTACCTACGCCTCTTCTTTTTGGCTCTTTATGCCAGTGACTACGTATCATTTTGCATTCTTTGTATGTGGACAAGTCAAACAACTTTTTTGTTTACCATCTCGAAGACTAAATTTGTCTAATGACGGCAGAGGTCCAGCAGCCCCCAGCGCAACCTCCTGCCCAGAGCAGCCCGATGTCTGCTCCGGAGAAGCCGCACGGCCAGACAGCGGTGATGGAAACCGCCTCCTCCACTACAAAAACCAAAAAGACAAACGCAGGGATCCGCAGACCGGAGAAACCCCCGTATTCATACATCGCTTTGATAGTCATGGCTATCCAGAGCTCTCCAACGAAGCGCTTGACGCTCAGTGAAATCTACCAATTCCTCCAGAGCCGCTTCCCGTTTTTCAGAGGCTCATACCAGGGATGGAAGAACTCCGTGCGTCACAACTTGTCCCTGAACGAGTGTTTCATAAAGCTGCCCAAAGGCCTCGGTCGGCCAGGGAAGGGCCACTACTGGACTATCGACCCGGCTAGTGAGTTTATGTTCGAGGAGGGCTCCTTCAGAAGGAGACCCAGAGGTTTCAGGCGCAAATGTCAGGCACTGAAGCCCATGTACAGCATGATGAACGGCCTGGGATTCAACCACATCCCCGAGTCCTATAACTTCCAGGGGAGCGGCGGGGGTCTGTCCTGTCCGCCCAACAGCCTGTCTCTAGATAGCGGGATTGGGATGATGAATGGACACTTGGCAGGTAACATGGAGGGGATGGGTCTGTCCGGACACACCATGTCTCACTTGTCGACCAACGGAGGACATTCCTACATGGGAAGTTGTACAGGATCCGCTGGGAGTGATTATCCCCACCATGACAATTCCGCCTCCCCTCTGCTAACCAGCGGAGGGGTCATGGAGCCTCACCCCGTGTACTCGAGCTCAGCCCCGGCGTGGGCTCCGGCGCCATCGGCCTCTCTGAATAACGGGGC
The DNA here is from genome assembly GCF_033239565.1 of Halichoeres trimaculatus. Taxonomy (NCBI): domain Eukaryota; kingdom Metazoa; phylum Chordata; class Actinopteri; order Labriformes; family Labridae; genus Halichoeres; species Halichoeres trimaculatus. The sequence goes on from NW_027437181.1 coordinate 29,749,032, forward strand.
CTCCTACATCAAGCAGCAGCCCCTGTCTCCTTGTAATCCGGGGACCAACCCGCTGCAGCCAAGCCTACCCACACACTCACTGGAGCAACCGTACCTGCACCAGAACGGACACAGCACCACGGACTTACAAGGTAAGATCAACGGCACAGTTTCACCTTAAGAGCGTACGGCGGTGCGTAAAAGCGCGAAGGACCTCCAAAGAAAGGCTTGTTAAAAGCCAGAATTATAGAATAAATAACTATTCAAAAGCAAAGAAAAGCAAAGACCGAACGATTAAATTTTGAATATTGTTTTCTGTGCACAATCATTCTTGATTGTGCACACATTTGTGGTTTCATGCCACATGTGGGCCCGGTGGACAGCCAATTACGTATTTCGCCCTTCCAAACTTATCTCTGTTGCACAATAGAGAAAATTTCAAATCAAGTCCATCAGGGAAAAAATGGCGCAACCAAAGAGACCGCTCAAATCTCCCACGAAAATTAAACTTACTCACTGTCCTGCTCCCAATTAAATAGAACACAGAGCTCCGGAATAATCCACAGTGAGGGTTCAAACTTGCACAACTTTAGTTCCTAGAGGCCGGAACCAAAGAATGAAAAAAAGGTGCAGTGAAGTCTGGCAGGACAGTTTATGGCCATGCCAATCTCTGGACAAGAAAAACAAGCGCGGTTAGAGGCAGTCTGCCTCGCCCCGAGGCCCCAAGTCCACCGGGACTGGCGTGCAAGAGGGCCACTGTCAATTAGCCCTGCAAGTCCGCCTACCCACTTTGACTATCTTAATGGTGCCTGCTAAATGGACTCTTGGTCTGTGAGGAATAAACACATGTATGCTTCATATCCCTGACAAGTTAAAAATAGAATTGATTTTGTAATACAATAATTAAAATGGGTTTCAAGGGTCGTTTTGAGGCCTACGTTTTCTTGAAATATGATGAAGGAGGTCTGGAAAAATAGCATCAGGTAGAGCTTGTTTTTATGTGATTTTACTATAATTTCTTTCACTACTGTCTGCACCATTAATATAATTATAATAATAATAATTATTATTATTATTATTATTATTATTATTATTATTATTATTATTATTATTATTATTATTATTATTATTATTACTTTCTTACTTACACACTTGAGACTGTTTTACCTTGTATAATGAAGACATGAAGATGCAATAGTCACAACCATTAACAAACATTAACAAACACACTGCAGAGGGTCTCAATGCCCAAATTTCTATTTCTTTAAAAACAACAGCTTTACATGACATGCTCAGAATTATCAGTGCTCACTTAAACGTAATTTTCCTTTTCATAATTAAAAAAACATGCTCCTACTTTATCAGTGTGATTAAACGTCCTAATTGCTGAATATTCTTCTATTTCTCGGTCAGGTATTCCTCGGTACCATTCCCAGTCCCCCAGCATGTGTGACAGGAAGGAGTTTGTCTTCTCGTTCAACGCCATGACGTCCTCAGCGATGCACACACCGAGCAGCAGCTCCTACTACCACCACCAGCAGGTCTCCTACCAGGACATCAAGCCCTGCGTCATGTGATGCCTTTGAGGACACTGTACAGACCCGGGGATGGTGTCACAGACTCGAGCCAGCGAACTGAGACGAAAAAAAAATCGAGTAAAAAACCACTGGGGGAAAGAAAGGCTCGCCTCGGCCCTGCGTGGAGAGAAAGCTCACTGTCTGAGGTAGACCGGACTACTTTTTTACTAACGACACAGACGCGGAGGCAGATCAGTTAATAATAAGAATGATATATAATAAATAATGACACATTTTCGTGACATCATCTTCAAGCAGCAGGGCACAGACTGTGTGTGAATCCTGCTGCTGTTTGGTACGAAGTCCTGCGGAGAGGATGACTACCATTTCACACTTTGATTAATCCTCGTGTTAAAGTAGGCCCATGTAAAAAAAAAAAAAATGCACATGTTCCATTTTCTCCACCTGAACTTTAAACTTTCCTTTCTCTGACGTATTTTCTTTTTCTTTTTGGACTTTTCGTTGAATTTTAAAAAGAACTTTTTTAATGTCCATATTTACTGTGTACAAACGATGAAGGCACTTTTTGAATAGCCTATAAGCGCAGCGTTTTATTTATTCTGTAGGCCGACATATTTTAATTTCAGGCGAATTGGCCGAGGAGGTATTTGCTTTATTGGCAACATTTGTCAGGGCGCTTGTTATTTGTTCTAAATGAAAATGGAGGATATATTGTCAGCACTGTTACGTCGTTTGTTAGATATACGTAGACCATTACTTCCAGCACTGTATACTTGTATATTAGGAAACTAGCAAAGATCCATCAATGGGGGGGGGTGTAAACTTTTGGCTTTAATGCATAAAAACATTTGTAAAAAAAAAAATAATAAATAAATAAAAAATGTGTTTTTGGCCTTAATCTACCAAATTATTTTGATTTCTTAACACACCAAGATTTATTTTAGAGGACATTTCAAATGAGTTTCCCAGTAAAAAAGTAAACCTGTATAGCTCTTTGGTCAGTGATCATTTTTACTTGAAGGGTAAAGATATTTATGGCTTATTTCAACACTGTTCAAAATTATTGATTGGCACATCAATGTGAAGTTTGGGGTTACATGTTCAAATTTGAAATATAAGTATGAACCAAATTCATGGTGGTTTTATTTCATCACTCCTTGGAGATACTGACGACCAATATTTTAAAAGAATGTCTTGCTGATAAAGTAATGGAGCACAATTAAAAACACAGATATGTAACGTGTCTGTTTTAACTGATTGTATAAAAGATCTAAAATCGGTGGTTTTAAAGTTAACCAGTTTCCTTGTCTGTTACAAAAAGTGTGTGCAGGAATAAAGGTGTAACAAATCTAAAGGCAGAGCTTTCACTGTGTTAAACTGCAGAGTGATAATCTGCACTTTCTACTTCTACTTTGGCAAAGACACAGATGATTTTTACTGAGGCTCTTTCTGCCTCAACGATCCATCTGCCTAATAGCCTGGTGCTCTGTAAGATTCATACAAATATTTAAAGTCTACTTTGAGAACAGTATTTGAAACCATTTAAGTGTGTGTAGTATTGTACAGTGAGGGGTCATAAGGAAAATTAGTTTAATGTGTTAAGTAAAATACAAAGCTATGGAGGAGATGCAAATGCTTATTTTCCACACTACAAATGAGCAGGTTATGGCTAAACATTGCCCAAAAGCATTGTTTAACTTCTTAGTCATTTTAAATGAAAAACATGTATTTAAATGTGCTTTAACTGATGTCTGTATGAAGCTGGTATGAGGAAAAAATAGGGCTACATTCGGCAGGGCACAGAAGCTAATTTCCTAACATTGCCTTTGTTTTTTGTTTTTTAGTTGTAATAGTCTCCAAATAGGCAATAGTGAATTTGGCAGGATCTAACTGAAGATTTTATATTATACCTTTTCCTGGGAAGTCTGTGGTGCTGAAATAAAAAAGGTGCTCTAAATGGAGACACACTTTGTGGCCATCTATTTTTACAAAAGTTAACCTCAGTCAAAACTAAAGAAAACTTCCTGCAAGTTGAAGTTAGTGATTTTAAAGATGTCAGCACATCTCTGCTGAACATGCTGTTTTTATACCTGTGAAGGTTTTTAATGTCTTAACATGACCACTGACTGAACTCAGTGAAATGGTTGTGCCATCGCGCACAGTTAACAGGCCGGACAGCAGTGGAGCAGCACATTAACAAACTGATGACATTAACCGAGGTTCAGCGCTCTGGCAGGCTCAGGGAGAGAGATGGAGCTCCACAGCTGTTCCCCTCGCCAGGCCTGGATGACAGCTCCATAAAAAGCTCTGTGTTCAGTGAAGACAGACACACTGTGTGCATGTGTCTCAGTGCAATAAGACTTAAGTGAAAACAGGACAGTCATCTGTAGATAAGACAGTGAGCGGTTAACAGCTCGTAGTCTGTGCAGAAACACTGAGGGTATGATTAAAACAGTGCCGTGCACAGCAGGGTGCTTACTGCTCCAGGAGAGGTTTTTGTGTACATCATACTCTCAGTACTGCAATTTGAGTTCATTTATCGTAAAACCACCACTTCTGCAGGCATTTTCAAGTCAATAAAACTTTGTAGGGCTTTTGAACAAACTTGATTTACCGTAAAAACTCACTGTTCACTATTCAGAGGTTTCCTGAACAGGCTGGCCCTAAAAGTTATAATACTTTCAAGTTTTAATACTCACTTTTTTTCAAGTGTCTGTTCTGAAAGGTGTGTTTTGAATGAACGATCATCTTATGTGTTGGTGTCTGATGCTGGCTGTGGTCTCTTGTCAAAAAAAGTCCTTAATTAAATACTGAAGAGTTTTAGAGGTAACAGGTTTAGCTCTTTGTGATTCAACAACAACGCAGTTTTGTTTTTCTCATGCCGACAACATGTGAAAATCAATGTAGGATAATGCACAGATTGAAAAAAGACAACAATCAAGAAAATGTACATTTAAATGCTTTAGTAGAGGATGTGGTAAAATCTTACAAACAAATGTGTTAACACTGTAGCTGTTTATTCTGACATAGCAGTATATTCAATCTCTTTGTTAGAATTACTTCAAACACAAACTGACCTATCACACAAAATCCCTTCAATGTTATTATTATATATAAAGAGGTACAAATAATGTAGTTTTAAATGTACAGTATTTATCTTTAACATTTCAGAAAAAAAACAAGCCAAAAACTAAAGCACTTTAAGTAACTAGATTTAAGAAGCAAATCTCAAGTGAGGCAGCAAAAACTCTAAAATCAAAAAATGTTTAGAAATTGAAAAGATTTATATTTCTGAAGTACGAAATGTGCGCATTTCAGTCTGAGTCATGAGTGTCAAAACTAATTTATACTGTTTAAAGGTTCTTTTGATGTTGGTTGAGTTATCTATGTCCAAAGGACCACATCAGTTTCACTTCTTTACTACTTTATATTCCAGTGGAATAAAACACACCTCTGGGTCGTAGAGATAAGATGAGAGTTGTACAAGAAGTAATAAGAAACTGCAGAAATATGAGATAAATGTGTGTGGTCAGATATTGGCCTTTTTAATCTTGCCAAGAGTATTTTACAGTGTAACTGTGTATTAGTGGAGAATCATCCAGATCCTTAAACTATATCAATGACCACACAGTGGCGCTATAGGCAACCCAACTAACCAGCTCTTCCTTTGCCTATGGCCTTAGCGAAAGCAGAAAGAGATCTAACAACATGATCGTCTTAGACAAGAACACACTGTTAGTGTGAGAAACAGTGGGTTTGATCCTTGTTTTTTAACCGACCGTGTGTGGTCTTTGTCTTTAAAGACAAAGGAAAGGTGGTGCAAGTGAATAAACAAGGCACAGAGGTGTTTGTTTAACTACAGTGAAATGATAATAATACTTTGTGGATTGCTTTTTCCTGCTGTGATCCAGCAACTGCATATTTATTTAGTTATAGTCTGTTAAGCTCATTAGCCTCAGTATTAACGTCCATCTTACTAATGTCAACTTCTGATCACCCCAAAATCATGACAAAACAACTTAAACTCTTCTTTAAGGCATTGAGTTTTGCTCCACAGGTCATGCCGTCTGCGATCTCATTACTCAGTCACCTCATTGGCTGCACTCTTAGCATCCGGCCCTGCTGGTTTAGATCTCGGAGCTGTTGAGGGCCTTGGTCTCCTGTTGGACTGTCCAGACCTCTTGCCTCCCCGCTGACTCTTGGCCAGCTCAGCCTGCAGGCTGCTGCCATTAAGGCTGAGACCTTGCAGAGCATCCAGGGCCAGCTCTGCAGCCTGTGGGTCGCTGTAGTCCAGGAAGGCCCTGTGTTGAGCTCCCTGCCAGGTAAGCCTCAGCGGGGCAGCCTCCCGCTCTCTGAGGGCCGTTTTCAGCTCACTGACACGCAGCCCAGCAGGGATCCCCCCAAGGTACACTGTGGTTACACTCGCTGGGAGCTTACGCTGAGACGTGACTTCACTTCCACCCTCCTCTGAGCCCCTCTCCCTCATGTTCCCCCCACTCTTCCCCCTTCGTCTCTCATTGGTTTCTCCCTCTTTACCTGAATCTCCTTTGCTTTCTTTCCTCACTCGCGCCGGGCGCTGTCTGGCCCTCTGTTCTGATTCTGCTCCTTTCTGCGCTCTGGGTTCTCCCTCAGCATCCTGTCTTGGTCTCCTTCTGGTTTGTCTTGTGGGTCGGCTGGTCTGCAGACCTGGCTCTTCTTCTTCAGGTGGGGCCCCCAGGGTCACATCCTTTCCAGCCCGTTCCTCCAGATCACGCAGCTTCTTCAGGATGGGGATCTTCTGCAGCTTTTCTGTGTTCAACTGAAGACACAACTCAAAATGTTCAGTGCCACGATGAGGAGAGAGGTACCAACACAGAAAATAAATAACCCTGCTCTCAGCCAACACATCATATCAACGGATGACTTGAATTAATAACAGAGCTGACAAATTACTCAGTATTATTCCATCCTGCCCACAACTTATGCTAAAGTAATAACTCTCTTTATAGAAGCGGGACACTTCACTTCCCAAGCAGTTAAAAATAAAGTCTGCTCTCCTGATTTGTTGAGCCTGTAAGTGTCTTGGCAGCCTTTGATGCTGACCAGTCCTGTAAAGGATATACGGGGCTATTGTTTTTACCCTGGCCTGTTTGACCCGTGGCTCCCCTGCCCCTGCAGAGCCACGCTGGCTGGGCAGAGGAGCCTTTGATGATCAGACATGGCCTTCCTGCCGGTGAGGTCACTGGGTCCTGTTTACTTACAAGCCAGTCTTAAGGAACCCAGAGGTTACACTCAGACTCAGCTTATATAAGAATAACGCCTTCATCAGATATGATGTGAAATGGAAGAAAACACAACAAAATCACCTCCATAAAAGTATGAATCAGATTCAGTGTGAAGCCCATTTTCAAACAGTAACTGCACAGTGGAGTTCTTCTTCTTTTAGATACATTTCAGTCTTTAAATGTTATTTCTGTGTCTTAAGATGCATAACCCTATCCTCTAATGATAAATGAGGATTTTAAAAACGTTGGGTGTAAAAGGAACAACTGTCAAACTATTACAGCACAGAGAAATTCAATGCATGCTGAACCTGAGTTCTCTTACAAAGTGTAGTGCTGTTACACGTCCAGTAGAGGGCAGTGCTGCGGAGCAGAGGTTAGATACCCTTGTATAGGACAGAGTATGCATCTCAGTCTGGAAGGTCCTTATAAAAATTTAAATAAACCATTAGGGGCCCAAAAGATGTCCATTAAAAAAATGAGAAAAAGATCACTGGTCTTTTGAAACATCACAGAATCCTGTTGATTTTTTCATTAATGATCAGTGATATTCAAGAATTATTTAAATAAAGGCACTTTCAAATATTGCAATGCATGTATTTAAGAGATAACTACTTTGAGACTTATTACTAATTTATACATATAAATCTTATCTTTAAATAGTTGATTCATATGAGTTATCACTTTTATTGTATCCTCTATTTTGTTAGTCTCAGATTTCTATCTTAATTTCAAACACTTTGTTTTACCTGTGGTGTTTCTTCTTTAAAACCTCATAAAAACTTTCTTCAGCTTATCTTTTTTTCACAAGGCTTTCATTTAAAACATTTTCTTTAAATGTCCAGATGCATTGAGGGGTGGGAGGGGACAAGGTCTTATTTACTGTGTGTTTTATAAACATCACATGTTGTGTATGTTCAGCCTTTAACATTATGCTGTGTCATAAGAAAAGTGCTTTGTGAATAAGGTCTGATTAATTTTTAAATAACAAACATCTACACAAATCTGAAATATTAGCCTAACTCTGTTTTTCTGTGTGTCAGACTTGCAGCTGAATTTTATATAGCAGAGTAAGTTGTATACATTTGTTTTTGCACACCTTGCTCCAGATGATTCCCCCTGGCTTTGGATACTTGGAATTTGTTTGAATAACTCTGGTGGGAGTCAGTATGTAGTCCACAGTTAGGTCATGACTTTCTCTTAGCTCCTCTGGAATGTCCACCACCTGAGAGCACAGATATCACATTTAGCAACAGACTATCGGATCTGCACCCACACCCAAAGAGATTTTACTACTGAAGTCTTATTTTCATGTGACGTAATTTCCTGTTTACCTTAATATTTTACATGACATATTAATGCTATGGTGTGGCTATTTGATCAATGACACAAAATGTTCAGAATAATGCATAGTTACATTAAATTAACTGACCTGGCAGTCATGGACAACAGTCACCACCACAGTTGACTCATCCACAGCTCCCATTGAGACCATCATGCCGTACTCCATGTCAGCAAAACCCTCTCCTTTTCCGATCCTCACGCCTGCAGAAGACGATGGAGCATAACTTTTCAGAAAAGTTTGGTATCATTATGTATGTGTGTATTATTATGTGATTTTAAAAGCTCATGCCTTTGGTGCTGAATTTTATTATGTGATATGCAATGTGACACACCTGCATTACATTGGATAGCACTTCTACCACAGAATTTGTGGGTTTATTTCAGAAGGAAAGCATTACTGTAAACATGTCTGTTTCATGATGCGTTAGAGTCAGTAATATCAGAATGAAGATAACAATGTATCCAGAATAAAACAACATTTTACATATTAAAGACAAAAGACAACCTGCAGGTAGCAAAATTAATCCAAGTGTGCACAAGGCCCACATTTTTTTTATTCCTGCTTCCTGCTTCTTTCTGAATTTCCTCTTCAAAAAAGGTATGTTGTGATCATAATATTTGTTTAAAAAAAGACATTTTTCACACGATGTGTCAAGTAAGTTGTTTTCCTTTCCACTGATGAGCCAAAGGAGCTGATAGCTTACTATGTTCTGGTTCTCAATCGTGAGTATCAATGAGAAACTGGGTCTTTATTAAATCAGCAAACTTTTGCAACCACGCACTGTGATGTTTATTATTTTTAAACTGCTTTACAGATAAGTGCTGCATGGAATAAAATCACAATCATTTTGCTCTTTGTCTAACCTTAAGGAATTTCAAGGAATCACAAGCAGCCTTAATGACTGCATGTTAATGAGTGAGAAGTGTGTTTTGATGTTTTTCAAAAACTATGTACAGTCTACATATTAAGTTTAAGCACTGCTGATCCGTCATAACTATAAGAAAACATAATGGATCATCTTTTACTGGGTTTTATTTGATATCTTTAAGCTTCCAGTATCATTTCAAACTGGAGTGAATCATAAATAACAGTTGTTACCTTTCTCTGAAACTGCCACAGAGCCAACCACCACCAGGTCCACTTTCACCTTTGCATCCAGGCCAACAGGCACACTGAAGTCCTTCACACCCTGGAGAAGGAGGTTTGGAACACAGGAAAATACAATTTAGTGATAATACAGTTAAAGGTGACAATGCTGGAATATGTCGAAAAAGTATGTTGAAACCTGAGCGGAGGCACAGATGCGTAGCTGTTCTTTGGTTGCCCCTTGAGGAGGAGTGATCTTATTGAAAAGACCGGTACGAAGGCGAGGTGTTGGGACCAGGAGAGTTTTCCGAGCCTGTGAGGATTACATCAAAAATTAGCCAAAACACATTTACAATCATGACTGCACATACAAAAAAAAAATCTGTTTTACAATTTTTTAACTGCAGATATTAAGTACTGATGTGCCTGAAATAAGGATGCAATAAAAAAGCTTGCAAGCTTACTTGAAAATTCCTAAGGCTAAATAGAGGATTTGATTTCCTAAACAGACTCTTTTTAGTCTAAAATCATGAGTGGGTCATATGGACTTGGTTACAAAACACATGACACATTGAATATTTTATTCTTGTCTGTTTCTGTCAGCTGCTCCCTTTGATTTCTGCCTACAGCGCTACCTGAAGCACTGCCATCCGGGCACCCTCCAGAGTTTTATCAGGATCCACCTTCACCTCACTTGTCTTGCTGAACACCTGCAGCTCAGACACTTTGTTGCAGGCTGAGAAAGCACCCTGGTTGAAAGAGAAGAAAAAATAAGTGCCGAAACGGTCGACTTACTTCCAGTGTGACAAAGCGTGCCTGCTGCTGTGGTCTGTCAGGGTTAACTTTGACTGTCAGGCTGGAATTGAACTCCTGCAGGTCTGCAAGCTTGTTGCATGCTTGGGTTGCACCCTGGCCATTAGTGCAAAGTAAGAGAGATGCAAAAAATGTACAGACAAAGGTTATTTATTAAAAGCTAAAGATCAAAATTCATGATGTATTCTTCAAACCTTATGTCCTGGTGTCTGTGTTGTGGCTTTAGCGATATTCACATTAAAAGCTGTTATCTACATGATGTCACACTTTTAGACCTTGCAGCAAACTCAGTGTAGGTTATTTCCTTCTGTCTTCATTCACATTCTTATTAAGAAAAGATAAGGTAACATATATATTCCTGAATTATCGAACTACTTGACAGGAATCAATTGACATTTGCTGACCGTCAAGTCTTCATAACATGTAAGAGTTGTTCTATACAATAGGCTTAACATTATAATTTCAATGTGTGTACAAATTTGGCCTGAGTTTCAAGTTTTACACAAAGTTAAAAACTATTAAGGGATTTTTTTAAATACAGTATACTTTCACTGCTTTAATTATCTTGGGTACACGTGGTCCTGTGCAGAGTCATGTTACAAGTCACTTAATAATAGCATGAATGAATGAAAAAGAAGACATATGAACAGTCGTATATGTAACACCTTCACTACTTCCTCGACATTAACACTGAGTGTAACTTTGAGCTTTCGGTTAATTTTCCAGTGTGCTAATTTTGAACATGGCTGCACAGAAACTATGACCCACAATCGGCTCCTATGGCAGCCTATATCTGTGTGGACCTGCCTTGAAATTTGGGATCCTGTTGTGAACAGGCCTCGGAAAGTTGGCCAGATTGTTTTCCTCGATGTAGTCCCAAACTTTCTCACGGATGTCCCACTTCGTCGCCCCTGAATTGAAACACAGAAAAATTAAACACAAGTAAAGCAACACGATGCAGCAGCGTTAGCCAAACCGTTCACTTCCAACTGGTCAACATGAGCGTGCATCGAGAGTTTTTCTAAACGACGGGAAAAAAGGAGAAGAGCATTTCACTCACCAGGTTTGATTTGTATAACAGGCTCCATCATTTTATTACTGGCGCAAATTAAAGTCTTGTATAACACTCGGTTACACTACACGACGTAAAATCTTACACGTGAGCTCTGTAACATAATACTAAGAGAACAGCTGCTTGTCAGTGTTTATCAATGCTATGGCGGCTCAAAGGAGACAACCTTATCCAAACGCGAAACTTGAGCGTCTACGAGGGACTGCGAGGGACAGAAATAAAGTACTTTTCGGAAATCACTCTTTTGGAGCTAACCACCGTCGACTTCCATCAGTTTTCATCCGCTACGGGCCCAGAGGAGGTAGGCTAATTTTATTAGCCAACTACAAAGGAGGCTTTACGAGACATTACGGGGAATGAAAAGCTAAACTCGACAGCAGTTGAGCTTACCAAACAATTAAAAAATGCATCCTCTAGCAGAGAAGATATTCAAGATGTACAAAATGAAAAGAGATCATAACCTCACATTTGAAAATTTGCTTTAGTCCCAACAGTCTGTACAAAAGTAGCACAAAACCAATTTTGCATAGCCAACTGTCGTGTGGAGTTTAAAACCAGAAAAACTGCGCTGTTGCCCGTAAAGTTGGAATAAAATATATTTTTGTTAACTCTTCTCATAAAATGATTGTGACAATGTGATTTATTCTTGACAGATGGGCTTTATAACAAATCGTATCTAAATTTTAATGACCAGTCACTTCCAACCATGTTATAGTTTAAAATTAAACCAATTAACTACTACAGTTAATCTTTTCAAATCACAGTCATTTCATGAGAAAAAGTATTTCAATCAAACTTTATGGGAAACAGTGTATGAAGGAATTTATTTTTACTATTCTTATTGAAAAAAGGATTATATTTAGATTCTGAAGCTTTATAAAGTTAATCTAAGTGATGTGGTGATCAAACAGGTATATGAAGGGTTTTGTGCTTACTTGAAGCATCTCCATACTAAGTGTGACACTGTTCAAGATGTCACTGAACCCAACTCCTCTGTGAGACTGTTCTTTACTAAGATGTCAAGTTATGTGTCTTTACCTGATTGTATAGGCACCACACAGGTATATCTGTCATACACTTGCATCATGTTCATAACCTTGCCACAGCATCCTGACAGAACTCCATTTCCACACCCTGCACTTAACCTCACCGAATATAACAGCACTTATGTTGCTCAAGTCATTTTTACCGTAACCCTCTGGTTCTTTGCAGAGGACTTCTAGGAGCCTGTTGTTGTGTGTGTGTGGGCGTTTTGAAGTAGTTGCAGATGGCCTGAAATATTTCTGTTACGACAGAAGAGCTGTTTGACAGTCTTCCCCCAGATATTGAGAAACTGAGGAAAGTTTCCAGCGTCAGTGAGCCCTCTTCTATACAAGGTGCTGTAAGAAAAGAGGACATCAGGGGAAAAACATTGCCCCTGTGAACTTATAAGGATTTTTTTTTCTGTAGTGACACTTATACTCTGAAAGTATCTGTGTTAATCTGGATAAAAACGAAACTACAGCATAAAACTAACATTAAATATTTTACCTAACTTAAATATATTAGATTTTAACTTTTGTATAGGAGACATTGTTTAAATTACCTGTGTTAAGGGGCTGATGTTAATATGTTTAAGATTCTCAGTGCACATTAGCATGCTTTGTGTTTGTTTTTTCTTTTTCTTTAATTTTTTTTTATTACCCTAGAAGACACAGATGTGTGTACCAAGGCAAACCATACAACAGTTGTTTAGACATTTGAGTTAAAACCACAAATGATACCTCTGTACCAGGAAGAGTCAGAGAATCACTCAAGTCAGCAGGTTTGATCCTTCGGGCACCATGGTTATTTAAAACCAACTTTATGACAATCAATTCCATAATTGTCGAGACATTCCACAAAAAAGCAAAGATGTTGGTCAGTGTGGAAAAGTTCATGCCACGGCTGTGCAAGAGAGTATAAACAGAAGTTGGTGGCCGAGCCTACAGAGCAGTAAACAGGAGTAAACAAGTCAAACCGCTTTGCTCTCTGAAGGATTTCACACACAGTATCTGTTTCAAAGTTCCCACAGTGTTTTAGCTGATCGTGCAGGTGCTGGTTCTAATAACACTAAGGTCAAGATTGGCTTTGTAAGCTTGTGGATATCCTTAATCATAGTCCATACCTTATTGTGAACAGATTGTGACGCTCTTGTGTGGGCCCTGTTAGACTACTTTACATGGTACTTTTACTACGTACGAAACGCATAGTTGTTGTAAGAATGTAAGTTATTTGTAATTGTGAACTCTTAATCAGACTAGTTTCCAACGATTCGTTTGTAACTTTTCCACATTTGATCCAAAGCTTACAGTTGAGTGTCAGTTAAAGTTCCTGCAAGGAAGTGCTGGTTTACATTGATTTTGGCGCCGCAATGTGGACAAGTGTCTTTGCTCAGCTTCTCCTGTCTGTGTCGCTTGTCTTTTCTTTTCTGCTTAAGAGGTTATGTTTTTGGGAGAGTTCGTCTGTTTGTCTGTGAACAACATAACTCAAAAACTAAAGAACAGATCGTGATGAAGTTTTCAGTAAATGTTCAAAATAAGATAAGGGAAAAGTGATTACATTTTGGAGTTGATCTGGATCACCGTCTGGATCCAGGATTTTTTCAAAGGATTATTTATCATTGTAAGATAGGGACGTTTTCACCATATATGTATAACTCCACGATAAATGGTTGGATTGCTTTGCAAAACAATACAAGACAAGGTCACCATAATTTCTGACAGATGTAAAAGTACGATCCAGATCCTGCCAATATTCTGGATACTAAGATCCAGAATATGAAAAATGTACTGGGTCATAATTTTCAACACTGTCAGGAAACAAATTATCGTACGAACCTGCAACTAACACCAAATTGTAGCAGACAGTCTGCTGAAAGGGAGTATAACATTAAAGTAGGACTAAAGTGTTGTGTGACAATCACAATATGCTTGGCGGAGGTCTGTGCTCTCTGAGTGCTTTTCTAGTTTTTCAAATTAAATGTTCTTTCCTGCAGCGCCACTAGTTTAGCAAACTGGTTAAATTGTGCATAGAGCATCCCTCAAAACAAGCAAACTGGGTTCAATTCAAACCTGTGGCTCTTTGCTGCATGTCATTCTTTTTCTTCCAGTTGTGGAGCAGTTCCTGCTTTATCTGCTCTTCTTTCTCAATAACCCCCGCCATAACCAAACACACACAAGTAGATATTTATTGTTAAAAATGTAGGCTAAGATGGTTTGGGCAGCTCATAGTTTCACACTTTATCTGACACCAACCCCACAGCAGCAATTTCATGGATCAAAAATGACTGCAGAGATTTGTCTCTTTAATCTCAAGAGCCAGGTAAAGTCCTTCATGGGAGCTGTAATATTTTTTTACTTTGTAAATAAAACTAGAGTCAATGACAGAGGCTTTGAGTCTAACTTGTTGAATGGCTGCTTGGGATTTCTGGACGTTTTCCTGCATTGTTGAGATAACCTGCACCTGTCAGATCTCACCACTAGAGGGTGAGCTTTACCAAGAGGCTCCAGAGATGTTCATCAGTGTCTGCTTTGCTCTGATTAGTAAATGATTAATTACAGCTTTTCCCCTCTTTTGCTTTTATTGTGAAGAACACAGTGCAGTATTCAAGAAAAGCTCATGATTATACCCAAATATTCAAATAAGTGATTTGATCTCAGATAACTGACAACTGTAAGAGGTTTGGTCATTTAAGTGTCAGATTATAAATCTCTGAAGTCTCTTTCTGACCTACAGAGAGCAGACTGCATCTGTTCACTTTAAAGACCGACCACCTCTGTGACCAGGTTGCTGTCCACAAAGCAAGTCACAGCACACAAATATGATGCTTAATGTACGCTTCTCCAGTTTTCTTTCTTTCTTTTTTTGTTTTTGTTTTTGTTTTAACCTCTCTCTGTCTCTTTTAAATAAGAAAACAGTTTACACACGTACTGGACAAAATCCCTGACCACAGAAGTCAACAAGTCCTTTAGGATGACTTTAAGCAGTGCTTTGCGTCCATTCTTTTTCTTTTTCTTTTTCTTTTTTTTTTTTGAGTTGAGCATGATGAGCTCATTTAATTGCTCTATATAGAATAGAATAGAATAGAATAGAATAGAATAGAATAGAATAGAATAGAATAGAGTTTCTTTATTGATCCCAAACTGGGAAATTTCTGTGTTGACAGCAGCAATTGATGGAGTAAGTAGGAAAATACAATTATAGAAAAAATAAAATAATAATAAAAAATAAGATAAGATAAATTAAAATATATACATAGGCACTCTAGTTTCAACAAAATGCAACAGTAAAGATTGTGAGAGGTATGTGCACAAGCTATAAAGTTTTAAAAGAGAAATTAAAATATCATGTTAACTCACATCTACTTTATTTATATCCGAGGGTAGATTCGTCTTGCAGACAGTGATCACATTTCACAACACAAACAATAAACACATTAAACCTTGGTCAGAGTGAAAAGACATGAAGGGCTCGTTGTTTCACCATGTATATAGCAGCATATTAATATCATGTTAACCAATTAACCATTTTGATTTTTCTTCCAGCAAAGAGGTCAAACATTTACTTTTTCCAGCTTTTCAATATAAGTTATCTGCTTATTGCAATTTCATGAATTACAGACAAAAGTAACAGTTTGAGGAAGTCATTTAGGGCTCAGCGATATCATGATGTGCCTTATTTCTTAATATTGGTCATAGAAATAATCTAGACTTTTGTACACAATAAATCATACTTAAAAATCTATCCACACTGGATCCTTAATTGTCTGGATCCAGCGTGTTTGGTCAGAATTATATTTGATCATCTCCCTTTTTGTCTGCAGGCAAAGAGCTGCTCTGTGTGTTTGGCGTGAAGTGACCCATCATCAGGTTTTACAGTCAGTCGCCTGGTTTATCCACACAATGTTGAACCACATTCATGAACATACGTGCTCATTCACACACTGATTTTAGCCCTCCACTGATCCATAAACCTCCCTGTCACCCCACTCCCCCCCTCCCTGTCGGTCTGGGCAGGCTGCCAGCTCCTCCCTCCCTCTCTTTCTCCCTCTCTCCCTCTTTTTGTGTCCTCGGTCTCTCTGTGTATTCTGTACATAGCAATCCAAGCCTCACAATGCTGCATTTACTAGACCAAGTGGCTCAGAAATTTGCCCTGATGTCGGTGTTCCCAGACCTCCCTCTCTGTGCTGGACTCTGTCAGTGAGGTGGTGCAGAGCGGGGTGTGCGGTCCACACAAGACTAGAGAAACCAACATCACCTGTCTGGGATCTCCAGACCATCAGAGGACAATAAGAGAAGGAGGAGCTGAGTCTTTGGAGAGCTGAGTCCTCCCATCCTGCCCTGCTCTCCCTCCCTCTTTAACTATCTCTCTCTCTGATGCACACACACAGACACACACTCCCCCTGCCTCTCCCTTCCTCCCTCCCTGTTTGTCTCCTCCGCTCTCCGATGCTGGCGTGGTGAACAGCAGGACTCTCTCGGCTGAGCTGCATGGAGGCTCAGGGAGGGGCAGGGAGCCCAGGTAAGAGCCATTTTTCATGATTTCTTTTCTCTACGCTGCTGCTCATTTTGCTCCACACAGACTTGCTTGATGCAGGTCGTCTTTGTGCTTTTTTAGTAGCCTGCATGCTGTAAGTGTTCCCCTTAAGCTGCATTACCAAGGGGCTTTTAACTGCACAGACACTTTTTTTGTATGATGGTGTAAAAAAATATGTGGCAGAGGAGCTGCTATGAGTCATTTCATCTCCTTTCCTGAAATGTGCATCCAGGAGTTTCTCTCAGAAGAACTGGTGGATTAACAAACTAAAGTGAACCTTTTTTGCTTTGTGTAGAGTTCTTTTCTATAAGCTTCATGTTTAATCTATTGACCTGGCAGTGGAGCTCTTTTTATATCCACTCACTGTAGGTCAAGCACACAAAAGCCGGGCTGGTGATGAAGTTGCAGTACAATAGTGGCACATATGGTCCTTTGTGTAAGGTCCATCCAGAGAAGCCTGTACTGTGCAGCTCTACTGCACAATGCCTCAGTGCAACTATAGCACATAAAGCTACAAAGGATCATCATTTCAGTGTTTGTCTGAAGATCTGATGTTCATCGCTTCTCATTGAGGTCTCAGTGAAAACGGTTGCAAGCTTTGAGAAAATTTACAGATGCACAGACTACGAAGTACAAAGTCAGCTAAAGCAGTGTGAAGATGGCTTTTGTTGTGTCAATGTCAATTTCTTTGAAACAATGTTTTATTCTTCAGTGGACTTCGAAAATAAGAAAATCTATTTGGAACATGACTTTATATCTCAATGGGAATATTCCTGCCAGTATAACAACTGATTGAATATGATGGACAAGCTCAAGACAGTCTATCATTTTGAGGTGGACTGTAAACTTAACTTTTCTTTTTTTTTTTTTTTAATCGTACCGCTTAAATTAATGGACAGATTTTCTGTGGAGGCCCTCACATAAATCTAATGTCACCGTTCTGCTTTAGGATGAGAGCCAAGCCACCATCATATGCTTGATTTTAAAAGCTCCTGTGAGAAGTTTTGATTTGGTGATGAAAGAGGCTAACAATGAAGACAAATTACTCTATAAAATCTACTGAAGTACATTTGGCCATTAGAGAGAATATCAATAACGATGAATGTTGTGGCTTTTAATGCCTCAACCTCCTCGGCCTCAGAGGTGAATTACAGCAGGGGTTCCCAAACTTTTCAGCATGTTAGCGCCAAAATAAATATTGGAGTCCGGAGAACACCTGCCATGGGAGTACTCTAAAAGGCAAAACAAAAAATTGCCAAAATAACTAAAAACGCTTAAGATACCTAATTTTGCTGGGTGAAAGAAAATTAGACTACCAATGTGTGCACATTTCCCAAATCAACCTGCCGCCTCTGCCACTGTTGTTACCCTGGCTTGAGTCACCTTGGAGGTCTTGTTGCAACAAAGAAATGAGGGGAAAAGAACAGTTGTTTGCTTTTTGCATGGTTTTGTATAAAATTTGACCTTTTTAAAATATTAAAATCATGGTTGAGATATGCACCCTTAACTACTAGTTTTTGATTTAGAAAGATGGATCATAGTCAGAGTCCTGAGCTCTTCTTTCGGAACCTCTGAGTCACAGCAAATATGTAACACAGCCTTTCACAGCAAATGTAATTTTTTTGTAATTTTGCAATTTTATGTAATTTTTTTAATGAAGTGATACAGCAGGATGAGAGATGTAGTACAACTGAACATATGTACTGTACAATTCGATAAGTAGGGTACCATTTTGTCCACAGGAGGCACCAAAATCCATACAAACCTCAAGTTCCTCTCAGGAGATTCAAGGGTGCAACACTGTCATATGTGGAGAAACATTTGGGGGATTTAATACATCCATAAATCACTGTGAGCTGTAGGGCTGGGACAATATGCTATTCTTGCAATCTGATTATATTGCCTTTTTTGGGGCGCCGATTCAATTTAAAATGCAATTCCTCGATATTGGCGATTTTTGTGATTTTTTGTTTCCTTTTTCATAACCAGACCATGTGAAAAAGTTAAATGATGATGATAGTGTCAACAGACTGCATCAGGAGCCATATTTTCCCATAACATGCACATCACGTGAGTTAGCGAGAAACATTTAACCCTCCACTGGAGAGAAGTGGAAACTTTTTTTCCAATCCAGTTTATAAACAAAGACTAAAATGAAGAATCTGAATTAAAGAAAAAAAAAATTGACAAAGAACCCCAATTTTGATATTGTCAAACAAAAACCCCCGATATATCGATTTTCACTTTTTTCTCCCACCCCCAGTGTGCTGTATTCAGCACATAGTCAACGTTGCTTTTATGACCTGTATCCACTGTTAAGTAATTTATTCCTGCTATGACTTTGTTTCTGTTTTTTCTCTCTGAACACTTCATATTGAAGCCAACAGCTTGAATGACCTGATTTATTTGTTCATTATGATGGAGTCAAATGAGAAACAAAAGCTTAATGAAGATGTATCATTAGACATGCTGTGACTTCATATTAGGGCCAAACCAACAGCAACCCCTGAATAAAGAAATCTGCAGAAATGAACATTTTCTAACACTGCTTTCGCACACAAAGACTTAACATAGTAGATACAAAAATAAGCTCACTGCATTCTATGCGGTAAAATTGAAGAAAAAAAGGGTTGTACTATAAATAGATTGCAATCAGTGAGAACAATGAATGACCCAGCTAAAAGGGTGTTGAGAGAGGATTTTAATTCCCTCTGCCTGCACAGAGAACAGCAATTGATTTTTTGAACCGAGACACTGAGTTTGATTCAACTTTTGGCAAACATGCAACGCATCACTCTCCCTCTCCATCAGCCTGTCTGCGAAAGGTGGACTGATTCATTGGCTATCAGCCTGAGTAAGGGTCAGACATAAAATGAACTGACCATATTCTTGATAGCGCTTTGTCTTCTGCTGACAGTTTTTCACCGCTGGTTCAGCAGGTGGTTGTTAGATCAGTCCACTGACGCTCAGATCCAGAAAAACACTAACCTTAATGGAAATGTGTTTTAAAACAGACTTTTTCTCCAAAACTAACAGTGAAAAGCATTTATATTGACATTAAAAATAGAAAGCTCTGCAGTACGATGAGCAGAAAGCAGACGACTATAGATTGAAAATGTGTTTTAAATGAACTATGCGTGAATCAAGAGTCTTCTCCTCCCTGGAGCTATGTGTAGTCCACATTAGAGAAAAAAAATTAGCTCATTAAAACCTCCACAGTAGTCTTACCTCTCTCCCTCCATGAATGCACTGCTTTAAGGGTCTGCTGCTCTTGACATGACATTTCCCAGATTTTTTTAATGGCTAACTTAAAGCTTGGCTGGGTGGGGTTGTGATAAAATGCCTCAAAGCAATAATGCAAAGGTCAGAAACAGTAATGAGTCCTACTGTCTGTGTTTGCAGACGAAGGTGATGGAAATTGAAACCAAAGCTAGTCCAAATATTGAACAAACATTTCATTATACCAGCAGAGGTAATACCATGCTCCCTTCAGTTTGTCCGGCTCCTCGCTGGGAAAATCGATCAATACCCAACAATGGATAGTGAGCCTCTCAGCCTGAACCCAGGATGTGTCATTCTCTGTCACACATGAGAAATTTAACTGTCCACAAACAAACTGCAAGGAGAAATAGCTGCACCAGCCATCTGCTGTCTTCAAGCATCTATGCGTGTTTTCATGAGAAACTCACACTGCCATATCTTCTGCCGACCCTTATTCCAGAGGTAAAGCAGGGTCTCTTTCTCTGCCCATTAAATGACAATTGTGCAACTCTGGGTTACCCCATCATCAGCTGCAAGTTGATATTTGAGGTAGTTAATGTTGCAGCTTTGGTCTCCTGAATCACTCAGTCAAATCAAACCCCCTGCTGTGTTTCAGCTGTTTCGGGCTGACAAGCAGAGTTTGTGCAGACTCCTGCATTTCAAGAGATGCTATTTAAAGTCTCCTCTATTTTCAGACTTTGTTAACACCCTGTGTCTATTTTTGAATGAATTTTTGAAATGTTTTTCAGCTTGCTTGACAAGCAGACAATAATTTATCAAACATATCATTTAAGCCTGCCTGCAGTCGAGGGAATTGATTTCTTTTACACGTCCTACACATTGAGGAATCATTGTCAACATGCCCACATACATTAATGTAAACAGACATTGATGCTAGAGTGTGTAGGCTTGAGTGGCTAAAGGGGCTTGGATTGTTTATGGTAGGTGCTGATGATATTTGACACAACAACAAAAACAAGTGGTATAACTGAAGAAAAATGATTTTCCACTACTGCAGTATGTTTTAGTTGAGAGTATCAAAAAACAGCACAGGTCTTCCACATCTGCCGAGGCAGGTGCGTCGTGTGAAGACTAAACAGTCCAAAATTAACGGAAGCAAACGAACAATCCCGCACACTGGCCAACTTTCAGAGAGAAAAAACTTTAATAATGAAACGTTTCAGTCATAGACCATTGTCAAGTGTATGTTTGTGCCAGCCAACAAAGGCGTCTTGAATCTTAAATAAGAGTGGCTGTGTGGCTCCAACTAGACATGCCCCCATCAATCTATGCCAATTTCCTTAATTTCGAGTAATCGGCCCATCCTTACTATGAAACTGATCTTATATACCTCTAGCTTTTTGCCCTGAGACCTAAAACTCAGGAGACTTAATTGGCTGTTTAAGTTTAACGTAAATATTTTATTGTTTCACAGGTGTTGTTCAATGATTTTCAATAAAATAAGATCGGAACATTAACATGTATATGCTGTCAGTCATAAAAAAATAAAAGGAAAAACCAATATCAGCCCAAATCGGAATTGGCAAGTCAGGCTTTTTAAAGCTCGGTAACCAGTGATCGGCTAGAAAATTTTGATCGGTGCACCCCTAGCTCCAACCAGTTGCTTCTCTGCAGATAAGAGGTTTAAAAGTTGAAATACAATTAGAATTCATTGATGAATTACAAAACATTTAGAGGGAACACTTTCAAAACATGTCATGACTGAGTACATTGATAAAAACTAGTGACTTCAGTCAGAAAGAAATATGGCATGATCACTCTTATAATAGAAAAAGAGACAAAACTAATTATTGATTTATTTAACCTGATGTTTTGTTCTTACTCACGTGTAAGCATACACTGCAAGTTTTTTCAGATTTTTGCAGGTATGAGTGTCTCTTTTCCTATAATGTAAATTTTTTGTCAGTTTTCAATGAATTCTAATTGTATTTAACTTTTAAACCTGTGACCTACAAAGAAACGATTGGTTGGAGCCACACAGCCACTCCTATTGAAGATGGCTTCATTGGCTGGCACAAACATTTTCTCAACAAAGGTCTATGACCAAAACGTTGAATTATTAAAGTTTTTTTCTCTATGGAAGTTGGCCTGTGTGCGAGATTTTTCCTTTTTTTCAGTTGAGAGTATCAAGAAAGCACTTTAAAAATGAGGCCAAGGACAGAAAATGAACAACAATCAAAATCATAGTCACCAATAGAGTCCTGAGGAACAAGGACTGTTTCATAGACCACAGCTGGTACAGCACTATGGTAAAGCAGATTCATTACCATGGAAACACTCCAGTTTGCTAAGAGCTGCCTGTTAGTTGTTGCTAACATTAGCCCAAAGCAAACATCACATGACTGAAACAGCATATTTTCAGCCTCAGGAGCATCCTCACTTTACTATGCTAGGGTTACTAATGACAGTTGCTCTGCTCATCCTCCACTTTGTCCACGTTATTTTTTCATGTTTGGCATGTTAACCTCTCAGTTTGCAGTTGAATCCTCTTCCCCATATCCAGAGCTACAAAGTAAGCCTGTAACTAGTCAATAAGCTTTGACTCAAAACTTTTTTGTACCTGCGCTTCAAGTTGAAGTCAAGTCAAGTTTATTTATAGAGCACCTTCGAGAAGACAGCAGTCGATCAAAGTGCAGTAAACAAATACACACAAATAAATATAACATTAAAAAATAGAAAAACATTGTAATAGAACAGTAAAAGTATAAAAACTAAAGACTAAGGCGCCTGTGATTTGTATGAGCTTATTGATGAAACGCCAGGGAGAAAAAGTGGGCCTTTAAGGAAGATTTAAAAACCTCTATGGTCTGGTCTGTTCCACAGTCTAGGGGCAGCCGCTGCAATGACCCTGTCACCTCTCAACCTAAGTCTGGTTTTGGGGGTCTCTAATAGCAGTTGGTCAGAAGACCTTAGGGCTCTGGTTGGGGAGTTGCGATGTAGGACTTCAGACAGGTACAGAGGGGCAGGACCATTGAGGGCGAAAGCTGACTGGGAGCCAGTGGAGGGGCGCTAAAACTGGTGTAATGTGGTCGCGCTTTTTCTTGCCAGAGCGGAGTCGAGCAGCAGCGTTCTGAATGAGCTGAAGGCGGTTAATGGATGTTTTATCCATGCCAATGTATGAAGAGTTACAATAGTCCAGTCTACACGTAATAAAGGCACAGAAAGTCTTTTCAAGATCTGCCTGTGAGAGGTAGACCTTGGTCTTAGCTAAGAGACGGAGTTTGAAAAAGCTTGCTTTCACATCGGCACTGATCTGCTTCTCAAAGTTAAAATGGTTATCAAAGATGACACCAAGGTTCCTAACATTAGACTGAATGATTGAACTCAAAGGGCCCAGATTTTCAGCAAAGCAGGTCATTGTGGAGGTGTATCCTCAAAAGAAGAAGTTGAAGGTTCAGCAGAAAATATCTTAATGTTTTCCTTCAGTGCAATAAGACTCACAGTGACACGAACAAATCAATGAATTTGCACAACCGCAGAGATAAACAGACACAATAACAGAAGGTCATGATGTAAACAAATCCTGCCAGACCATGAGAGCCGGTGCTTCCTTTGCTAATATTTGTGTCACAATCAGGGTCTATTCTTCTATAATGCTATAATCTTTGCCATTTCTACGCCTCTTCATTTTTTGAAACAGTCGACAAAATGTTAGAAGTTTGTCTACACCTGTTTCATTTTAATTCAAACACCTGTGATCGATATCACCTCCATTTCATTTCCTTTGCTCCATTTCACCCTCTGTTCCTGTGTTTCTTGTCCTCATAGAGCCCAATAAAGACATCCAGAAGTTGATAAAGCCCTCCAGCTCAGGTGACCTATCCAAGGAGCTGTTCCAGCACTCATCAGTGGGGGAGGAGGAGGGCGGACTGTCAGGGCACACTGCTAGCCTGCTACACATCACCGAGAAGAGACGTGAGTACCAGTAGGGCAATATCATGAATGTGAAACAGGCAGTGCTGAATATTCATAGATAAGGAGGTGTTATAGGGGTGTTATGGGGTTAATTATGGATGGAAATGCCTCCAGCATTTCCAGTAGGGAGGGATGTCAGAGGAAAGTTAAATGGGAAGAGGAGAGGATATCCTTCCTCTGTGTTAGAGTTTCTTTACAGAGGAGGCCATCAGCCTGTGGAGAACTTATACATTAGTCACAGATTTCACATCTCTCTTGTTTTGATCTTTCCTCATCTTGAAACCTACTGAATGATCACTCCCTCTTTGAGGTATTCTGGTCCCACATTCTCAGAGACCAGTACAGCTCAGCCTTGGTTGAAAAGACTCATTGTGCCCCCCGTCCCATACAGAGGCTTCCCTGTACGTGCCAGACTCACGGCCAAGGGCTCAGAAGTACAGAGACGGATACTGGGGCTGCATGGGTGGCAAGGCAGCCTTTATCTGCTCCACTAACTAAACACTTTTTCAGGGAGACAGCTCATCCAGACGCTAATGTCTGTGTATCTGTGACTGAGTGTGACCTACTAACAAGCTGGGCCACCTGGCAGGTCAGGGGGGAGGAAAGACATCACTGCTGCCTCCAATAGTCACAAAATACTCTACAGATCCACTGTGTAGATGTCACTCTTTCATTATAGTGTGAACTTTTCAAAAGGTAGTTCAGTCTCATTGCATCATCTTCAGTGATGTGCTGCTGTTTCATCTCCAAAAACGGAGAACGAAAGTTGCTCCTGAGTCATCCATATTTATTTTTACACCTCAAGCAATCAGCCTCAAAAAGACATACCTCCTAATAATACACCTGTCATTTGCTTTGTTGCAGCCACACAACAGAAAAAAAACACTTTCAGCATAACCCCTAAATCTGCAGTGCAGATAACCCGTCTATTGTTAGTTTTGTTGGTTGGATGTGGGGGAATTTGAGATTAAAAATTTATTGCACTGCTGTGAAGTCTGAGAGCAGAAAAAAGGGCTTTGCCTGCATTGATCTTTAATTGTAGAAACCTGTCGAGCTGAAAAAGTGAGACATTTGGGAACTGAAACAGTTTATTTTACAGCTTATGTTAAAACACATCCACATGTTTTTTTTTTCTGGTTTGCTTTGTTCATCAAACATTTTTGCCTCCCTCTTACCACCATGTCATCACCCTCTTTAGGGGTTTTTGAATAAACCATGATGTACAGGAGAGGAGTTTTGCGACATGCTCATTGATGCATGTGTTTTCTCAAAATTAGAAAATGCTGCTTCGTGACCTGCCAGTCTTTGATTAACATTTGATTCTCTATAAATCTGAAGTGAAGGGCTTTGAGCTTCATGAGACACACCTGCAGCAGAATATGTTCTCAGAAAATAGCTCAGTAAGTCCTCTTCACTCCTGCTGAGGCTGGACTATTTACCTCTTTTTCCAGCTTGCAGGTCTCTGCCCCTCTCTTCTCTTCTCTGTTCTCCCAAATGTAAATGTGAACCCCTCCCTCTCACCAGCCTCACTATTCTTTCTTTCTTTAATTCAACACTTCTCTTGCAGAGAGAGTAAAGGGAAATGTTAAAGAAAAAGCTTTTTATAGAGCATCAAATTGACAGCACAAGACAAATTATTTTCTCTGTGTGATGATGTGTGATTAAAAGTGTCATATTGCATCTTCAGTGAATTTAGGGGCCTTTATTTCACACACATTAACTACAAAGATATGGTTATTAAGTGTGACATGAAGGCTTCGCTGAAAGACCAAAATATGCCAGGCAGGATTTTTCAAATGGGGCTGAACACATTATCAGCTGTATGTAAGTAAGTAAGAAGAGAGAGTGGTCCATTACATCATCCATCTGCTTCAGACACAAACTCCTCTTTTTTTCCTTCTTTTGGTCTCAGCGTGAATTCTTCATTGTCAGTCATCCCCGCTGGCGTCTCAGGGCTCCTCTGATTGGCTGGCGAGACCGAGGCAGTTGTTTCAGTGTGTCTGCCTGGGAGAGAAAACGTACTGATCAATTATTCAAAGAAAAGGGTGTGGGAGAGTGGGGAAAAAAGAGATGGGGAAGAGGTGGTTAAAAAAAACATGGGCAGTCATAATGGATAGCCCTCGTAACCAATTGGAAATAATGGGAGCAAATAATGCAGTGTTTTGCTTTATGCCATCCTTCCTCTTCATCTCCTTCTTTTTCATCCCCATCAGTCTGCCCCTCCTTTCCTCTGACTACACCCCCACATTTTCCACTATCCCTGTTTCACTGCCTCCTGCTCCTCCACTTGTCCTGAAAGAGGTGAAAACCTTTGATAGCTGTGAGCAGACAGCTTTTAGCCCGAGGGAGAAAAAATCACAAACACAGTCAAGAAGCAAGCAACAGAGAGGAAACGACATGAATTAAATGTTTTTCTATGATTCTTATTCTTGTCACCCTATAATTTCACAATGCATCATCATTATTGTTCCTCCATTCAGAGTAGCCAACCATTATCAGACAGCAGACAGGAAAACGGTTGAAGCTTTCGATTTGAAGAAACCATGTCGACTTCTGAGCCTGTCCTTGTGGCTGTTTAATCGTACGTGGTGCTGTGGTTTATGGTGTAACAACAGGATCTAGTTAGCTTAGTGTCTAATTAAAGCACCACATGTCTCTTGAGCCTCCTTCTATCCATTATATGAATCTGAGGTCATGAAGGACTGGATCCTCTCTCAGCTGTCAGTGGGCGAGAGGCAGGCTACACCCTGTGCTGAGCATCAGTCAACCAGACTCAAGGAGCACGTTTTTAGACTGTGGGAGGAACACCTGGAGGGAGCCAGCACGTGCTCAGGGAGAACATGCAAGCTCCACACAGAAAATACGCCAGGTGGGATTTAAACCAGAAACCTGGATGCTGAGAGTCACTATTCAGTAACATTAAGAGCCACTACTAGCAGAAAGCGATGGAAGCTCAATGTTTGTGATGCATCAAACCAGCTCAAACCACTAATGGAACTAGAGGAAATAAAAATGTATATGCATTTTTTAATATGGGATCTAAACTCAAAGTATAAATAAAATCTTAATATTAAAGGGTCTGTGAGGAGTTCCTGGGTGATCTTGCAAAAGTCTTTCTTTTAGATACATGCCTGATCGTGATCCACACTTTAAAATGAGATTATCAGTGCCAAAGTAGGATATTTCAAAATGATATTTCTTAGCATCCCAATTTGGTCGAGCAGGATTAGATTGATTTTCAAAGTTTCTGTGACAACACCACGCCGGCTGATGAAATTTAGAAGCGAGAAGAAATAACTGTGTTTTTCTCTGCTGAAAATGAGCAGGAGAAAGCCAAACAGGAGAGTGATAGAGCAAGGGCTAAAGGCTAAAACACAAGCTAAACTGTTTGTTATAATGTTCATTCTAACCCACAGTCAGCAGTTATTCTGCAGTGGTCTGTTCAAACTTGAGAGTCTATCAATAAAATGAAGAGTGAGGTTACGTTAGCTCTGATTAGTAGATGACTGGCAGGACATGGCTAACCATGATTCACTAACATTACACATTACAGACTTGTCTTAGAGCACCAGGCTGCCAGTTGTGCTGAATATAGACAGCTACTAAACTACAAAAATCTTTTCTTTTTTTAATGACTTTTATAGTAGAATACAATACAATACATGACACTAGGTACCCCTGACTCCCACCCCCCACCCACAGTAACATTGAGAAGGCCACTAAATGTCAAAGAGCATAACAAACAAATAAGAAGAAAATTTCACAATAGCAAAAATAATAATAGTAAGGGGAAAATAAACAAACAAACAAATAAATAAAGATAACAATTATTAAAAAAAATAAATTAAATCACAGTAGGCAAATAAAGTATAGTATAACATTAACGCACTGCATCACTTTGGTCACAAGCAGCTGCCTGAGAACACATAAGGGAAGTGCAGCAATACACAAACCAATAGGTAGAAAAATAAAAAAAATTAAAGTTAGGATATTAAAGAACACTCATTTGTAAAATAATCAGAGCTTAAACTCTCAACATGATCTAAAAATGGCTGCCATAGCGATAGTACCAACTTATAATGATTGCTTTTTGTCCTGTTTCAAACCACAGCACCACGTTACTGTTGATGAATACCTTACCTCATTGCATTGTTTCTGGTAAAAAGTTGTCTTGAGCAAAGAAAACTTAATCTGATCCATTAATCTTTTCACTTCCAAAACAAACACACACTTTGTTAAAAGTTACGTCTTTACAACAAAGTACATAAGACTCCAGGCCAAAAGGTGGCGCTGCAGTTCACCTAAAACAGATCCTCCTAACAGCATGTTTAACATTAACAGCCTAAAAAGGCTAACTAAACCGTCTGCAACAAGACCAACAATTCCTATTGTAATAACTCACACCTGTGACTGTGGCAAGGGGGTGAGTATCAGACAAGGTGGTTTAATGGGCAGTCAAGAAACAGACTTCTTTTACTTCTTCATAACAGATAGGCTTTTCATTCATTTGCTTTTATTTGTTCCATTCATGAGAGTGTACGACAATATGTATCACTGAATACACAAATTTATCCTAAACGTGAATCAGGAGTGACATATTCAACTGTTTCAAGAGAAAATACAATGATTTTTTAGCAAACACTTTAAACACTTTAATGAGACAAAATCAGCAGAAATCACTTTGTCCACAGGGGGAGCCAAAATTGACACAAACAGATTGTTCCTCCCAGAAGCTTCAAGTAAAGATCATGTGGTGCTGTGGTAGAATCTGAGCTATTATCTGTCAGCTTAGAGAGGCTATTATTAACATTTACCACCTGGTAGATTGAAAACTTACCTCCTTACCTCTTCTTCTTTGTCTCTTTTTCGTGGATTATCTTGATGCAGAGTGTAAGAACAGGACACATAGCTATAGGATTTTAAATCATCATGCATGAAACATTGACGTAGGTTTTGCTGCTCTGTGGAAAAAGGGTTGAGCTGCCATTAAGGACAGTAGACGCTGCTCTTGAATCATCTTGATTGATGATCGATGGCTCATTAAGACTTTAAACTTCCACGTCTCTAAATAGCTCTGCTTTTTCTATATTTGTATTCTCTTCGAGCCACCGCAGTCTTATTTTTCATTCCTCATTCCTGCTGGCATTTCTGGCACTGAGTGTTTCTATGAAATTTGACAAAATGTTCAGCCGATGCTGGAGAATGATGATCAGCCTTAAAATCAATCTATGCCCATCAGGAGGACAGAATGGAGAATAAAATGTAACAGAAGATAAAGAGCAGCAGGGGAGTATCTCAACAGCCTGAAACAATTTCACAAACAGCCTGGAAAGCAGCAGGCAAACAACATGGGTTAATAACAGCTTTCAAACTGTCACACAACCCGTTGTTTTCTTCATAAAATCACGCCCACAGACAGACGCTGGAGTGAAGTGATTCAGACTTGACGTTGCATGGCAGGTGGATATCCACAGCTTCATAAGGCTTCACAAACACATCTTCCTCCTGCTTCAGTGCAGTCTCCTCACAGCTTTGTTGTGATAATGGTCAGTAATGGGAGATACATTCGACACTGTTACACTGAAGTGCTTCCTAATTCAGGTGATGCTGAGACAAGCAGCTGTGCTTGTACCCTTGCTCTTCATATGCATGTATACCTAGAGGTTGAATACATACATAACATTATATATTCAGCTTTGAGGCGTCCTGACTGGAATGCTGAGCCAGGCACGCTGATACACTCCACATGTGAATTTGACCCTGCTGTCTGCAGCGGTAGCTTGTGCAGAAATGAACAGGTGCAACACTCCCAGGAGAAAGATGGAGATCACAATGCATTCAAGAACTAGCTATTTTCATCTCCACTGACTTCAGCTCGTATTTCTGTTCTTTAGTCACTGCCTGTGCCAAAACCACAGGTGTCATGCTGAGACCGAGACGCTCGTTGAGCAGGGAGCTCAGACACAGAAGGGAGAAATGTACTGCATCATGCTGAAACATTCCCAACCATCCACACACATGACCTGTTCAGATGAAGAGTAAATAAGATCTTTGTTGAAATTGATTTTACAACAGGACCACAAGTACCAGCCATTGACCTGCTAATGGCACAGTGTATATTGGAGCGCAAGTAGGGGATGAAATCTGTGCTCAGAATAAATGCAATTCCTCTTCTCCTACTTCTTAATAAGCAAACACTTTTCTTCCTCACTGTCAGCAAGAACCTGAGGATCATCCTTCTAATCTTTCAACTTCTCCTGCTCTCTTTTCCCTCCTACTTTGCAGAACCACTGAGTAGTGTATCTTCTCTGGAGGTGCATTTTGACCTCCTGGACCTGACGGAGCTGACTGACATGTCGGACCAGGAGCTGGCTGAAGTTTTTGACGACTCTGATGAGGCGAATCACAACGAGTCCCCAGCAGGTAAAATTTAATGCACGTCTCCATCAGATGTCAATGCAAAATTATAGGATAGAATAGAATAGAATAGAATAGAATAGAATAGAATAGAATAGAATAGAATAGAATAGAATAGAATAGAAAAAACTTTATTTTTCCCCGAGGGTAAATTCAGGAACAGTCACAGCAGCAACCAAGAAAACAAAAATAAAAAGGTGTATGAAAAGTGCAAAAAGGTCCATAAGAAAATAGATGATGACAGCTTGTCCATCATTGTCCAGTTCAGCCAGCCTCCACCTCCACAGGGTCCAGGACTGAGCTTCTTCAGCAGTCTGTTCAGTCTCTGTCTCCTGGATCCTGTCCGCCCACAGCAGGTGAGGCTCTTCCAAAGGTGGTGTTAGCTCCGTTAGCCATGTCTGTGAATAGCATAATGCTACTCTGCCTTCTGGTATTCCCTCTGTTGCTGGGTTAGCACAGCTAGCTCATCCATCTTATTGCTGATAGATCTTATGTCCCCTATAACAAGGGATGGAAGGACAGGTCGATATCGTCACTTCGTAGCTCACACCTGATAACCACCGCGTCGTCCTCACCTTCTTCTCCTCACCTTGTGGGGAGACACCAGGCCTTGCACCAGTTAGCATTGACATGCTACAGGCTGCTGCAGCCATGGTCACATAGTGGATCTCCAGACAAGATCTCCTTGTAACACAAGAGAAAAATTAGTAAAAATATCACTGAAGACACAAAAAGTTTGGTGTCCATGATCAACAAATGAGCCATACAAAGTAATGATCCACCCCAAATACAAAGATAACAAAAAAAGACAAAAAAATCTACAAGACAGAGCTGCTGCAACAGACAGCCATTACCAACAGGGCAGCGCCTAGCAATTCACTATTATTTATATGATATATAGTATTTTTATTTATTTTATTTATATTCACTGAATATAAATGAGTGAAGGAGGGTCAAGATGTAAACACTAAGGAAACTAAGAAATGCACCTGAGGCCATGCACATTTCAGTTAATGCAAACATGAAAAAAATCAGTGGAGACTTCCCTTTAGTTTTATTCTATTTTTGAAAAAGTCGTGATTGGGTCAGTGTGTGCCACTCATATCTCTGACAGCTGAGTGAAGCATTTGTCATATTAAATTCTTCCCCGTGGTCCTTTTATTCATGTCTAATGCCTGTGTGAGAGAGAGATGGAGAGATAGAGAAAGAGAAAGGAAAGAGAATGATCTTTTCTATCATTATGGCCCTGCAAGGCCCTTAAAAGGCCTGCTGAGCCATAATGGTTCCTTCAGGGACTCATAAAAACATATTTCACAGCCTCTGGACAAACTGGACCAAGGGTATAAAAAGCCTAGACCTCTTTTTCTACACTGGCGCCTTCTCTTTGATTTCTATGTGAAACTATTTTATTTATTGGTTGTTTCCATGAAAAGTCATTTGTTGGATCCATCTTATTTTGTACAGTCAGAATGAGAGGAAACAGACAAATTGGTGAATCTTATGCACACATTTTTACATGGAGACAAATGGTTCACCCTGTGTTTTGTGCTTGTGTATCACAGCAGCAGGTACACAATAAAGGTTAGCATATCTTTTTTTACCAGTTTCCTAAAGGAAGCACAAAAATCTTTGCCATGTTTTATTCATGACCCAGGAGCCTCATCGAGCATGCGGACAGTGAACTCTCTCTTCCTCCTCCTCCAACACTGTGCTTCTCAGCATGCACACAGGATTTAAAGATTTAAAGGTCCACTGAAACTGTCTTGTATTCTGTGCATGGACTGTTCCAGGAAAAAGTTAATATCATCATTTCTTGATAAAAATGTCAGACTTTCATGTGTGATACTGGAAACATTGACGGGTGGAACTGATCGCTGTTTTAGCCTGGAAATAGAAATAGGTTTCCACCATGTTTGTCAGGACGGTGATTAAACAAACCCTTAAAGGGAGCTGAAGGCTAATCACATGTGTTTGTAGAGATCTTAAAAAGGAATTGATTCATTTCCCTGTTTAATCTACTGTTTAACCTCAGGGTTGAACATATCTTATTTGGTTGAATGCTCTCTTGGTCGTCTTAAACTTAACAAATCAGAGTTTTGTGTCTGCTATCACTTCTTTGGGCTCCTCCTTCCCACATTTCTTTTTCTCCTGATTCCTTTTCTTTCCTGTTTATTGCTGATGTTACATTTCATTGCACAGCTTGTTAAGTATGAGTCATGATCCCTGTGGGCCATCTGGGCGGCTTGATGCTGTGCACTGCTCAGACGCCAGTTATTTAAGTCAAAGATGTTAGCGCCACAACACAACAACAGATGTATTTTATCCTGATATATTACCATTATGAGTTGGTGTGATGAATATCTTAGCTACCAGCTACTCTTTGTACAGAACAAACAGCACAAAGTGATACAGTCAGTAACTGGAGTCATGTTTCTAAATGACCTGGCCGATATGACCCAAAGTTAAGACTTAAGCCAAGTTAAACAGTATCAGTTCCTGATACTGAAAAAAGGGGGGAAGTATATCTGATACCAGAACCATCATCTGTCTTGTAGACGGCAGATTATTGTGATTTTTCATGGTATCTACTGAGTGCTTGATTTTGACACATGATCTCATTTTATTTGATTTAACTAGAAATTTAATTTTAAAATCCACTGAAAAAATGATAACAAAAAATCAAGGTCCCCTTATGTCTTGGTAGGTACCTAAAATTCAAATCATCACTTTATTGAAGGTTTTTCCATTCTCATGTCCTCAAGAAGAAAGTTTCCTCTTCCTCAGGTGCTCAGTGATGAAGTATTTTTGAGCTGGGTGCTTTCTACAGCTGTTTGCTTCCTGGTACTGTGCAGGTAGAGGGTGTGGTCAACTCTCAGAAGTATTGCAGCTCTCAGAACCACTTCTATCATTTTTTTTAACTTCAATTCAACTATATCAATCTTTATTGAAGTTTGAATAATTCAATCAGACCGAAAGTGTAAAACCCTTTAATGGTCAAGCACATACAGATATATATGAAAACTACTTAATTGCTATTTTCTGCTGTAGGCTATGATAACACACTTCCATGATTTATTCCTAAATATGATCTCTATTTTCATTGCGACAGTAAATGTCCCCAACTTCTCGTTAGAACATGCATAGCATGGTTTAGTATAGTATAGTATAGTATAGTATAGTATAGTATAGTATAGTATAGTATAGTATAGTATAGTATAGTATAGTATAGTATAGTATAGTATAGTATAGTATGATGATGATTTGATTTATTTCGGTCATGTCAGCACACTTATACAATATCACACATTTTCAATAGATCACATTGTACATGTCCAAAAGGGAAGACGGGAGAAGCAGAGCTTATCTAGTCCCGTCCCCATATATCCCAGTATCCATATCCCCAGTATAGTATAGTATAGTATAGTACAGTATAGTATAGTATAGTATAGTATAGTATAGTATAGTATAGTGCAGTATAGCCTTAGTATACATATATACTATATATTGTGTTTTGCTACACTATACCTTGCTATACTATATTTTACTATACTACACTATCATATACTATAATATACTATACTAAACTGTGCAATGCTATATTATACTTGTTTATACTATACTTTCAATACTAGAGTGTACATTGCTATACTTAACATAAATTTACAATACTATACTATTCTTTACTATACAATATACTATATGTTACTTTACTACACTGTACTCTACCATAATATACTATATTTTACAATAATATACTATGCTATATTGTGCTATACTGTGCTATACTGTACAATGCTATTCTAAGCCAAGTTATCCTATACTATACTATACTATACTATACTATACTATACTATACTATACTATACTATACTATACTATATTACAACACTGTACTCTACTATGCTATACTAAACTATGCTTTACTATAATGTACTATACTATACTGTACTATACTATACTGTACTATACTATACTGTACTATGTTGTGGTTTGCAACACTACACCCTACTTTTTATGCTCTAAAATGCTAACCCCTTACCCTTCTATACTACACTTATGTATACTATGCTGTACTTTACAGGTATAGATTATTATAATTAAGCTTAGTGCAGTATAGTAACGCATTGTATAGCCAAGAAAAGAATAGAATAGTGTATCATTGTAAAGCACTGTAAAACATTGCTTTACAATAATGTACTTTACTATTCTATACTATACAATACTTTACTTTACTTTACTTCACTTTTTCTCGTAGGCATAGAAGTCTCATGATCAGGTTATTGACCCATCTCCCTTAATTCCCCCACCAACCAGCCTGCCAGGTGTCTTTATCTCCCAGGATATAAAAACCATTTAAGGGTTAAAAACTGGACAGGGATGCGGTCTCTTCATCTTACTTTATATGTCTCTCTCTTAATTACTTGCAGAAGCAAACATACCTGTCAGTGGCAACACAGAGTCAGATTCAAGGGAAGTTATTTACAGCGCACAGACCCGAAGTGCGTTGTCTTATATCCTCTCTGAAGTTTCCCTGTGCATGAAACTCTTGACAGCTAAAAGATTGTTACAAAGTGAAGCTATAGCTGTGCAAAGTAACAAAGAGATATGATTCTCTGCTTCGTCTGAGTAGAGCTGCAATACTCAGCACTGAACCAAAGTTTCCCTCTGCTGCATCGACTCAAGGTGTCTTCTTACATCATGCAGGATACAGTCTACAGAATAATCACAACAATTGTTCCAGAGACTGAAGATAAATGCAGCAACACAATTGATTTGATGATAATTTGATTCAAACAGTTTTAGATTTGATGCATCAGTGGATGTATTCTGCTCTGATTTGTCTCTGTGATTGATCTCCTAATTACTGACACGCTAACAGGCACTCTTTCATTGAATTCAACCTGATTTCATGGCGAGGCATCAAATTGCTGCAGTCTAAACAGTTTCAAAGTTTCAGCAGTCCAATTTTTCCGCTGTCTTCTTTGATATCACAACATCAGGGTTCCTCTTTGTTAGCCACAGGACACAGCTGTTCATGGACAGGTGCAGGGGAAGCAACAGCCAATACACTTCCAGTCCAAGGTCTAACATCCGCCGTTCTGCTTTCAGCTAATCAAGATGAAGTCCTGCTGCCAAGACAGGCACAGCTGAACACGGCTGTTAAGATACAAAATGATTTTATTTCCACTGCCTGCGATCTGTGAGAGAAACTAAATCCCAACAATGATTCAGTGTTAGCACACACAGGATGACATATTCAGATTCCTGATGTAACTACCTGGAGGTGAGAGCCGTGTGTCAGTCACTCACTGCATAAATCGTGAATAAAAATAGACTAGCCATCTGGGAACATGGCAGAGTTTTCTTCCTTGTCAGAAGTCTTTAACCTTTCAACAAAAGATTTATCATCTTGTGCGGCTCCTTCTTACAAAGGGTTTCAAAAATGTCTCGCTTCTCTACCTGGGAGCTGTTTTTGTCTTTCAGTCGAAGCAGACGCAATCCTCCTTCTCTGCCAAGCTCTGTCTCTCAGCTCGCCTCTTTGCTTCGCTGCCAGTATCAGTGTCTGCTCATGTCTGCTACAGATTGGGCTCATACAGAGGACAGATAACAATCCCAGAAGGATGCAGAGAGGGAGATTGATGCCCATGATTTTTAGAGTCTGCAGAAAGATACAGCCAAACAGCTACAAAGTGTTGCTCATGGGTTATATAAGGCCTATCTGAAAATAATGTGATTTGAATTATACTTATTTTTACATTAAAGAAACTATGAGGAGGATGTTTTGATTGCACTCCCTCGACACCTTGTGATCAAAACAAATTGTCTTTGTTCATGACAACTTTTTACTGGACACAACGCGCCGAGGTAAGGTATTTTATCAGTACAGTTACATAGTGCTACAATTTGAAACGTGACATCAAGACGGCTATGTGTAAGCGAGATTAGCAGCCTGGTGCTCTGATGTATCTATAGGCTAACATAACAACAAGTAAACACTGTCAGTTTATTAGTAGTTTAGTAGCCGTTCATATTCAGCGCAGCTGGCAGTCCAGTGCTCCAAGACATGCCCGTGATATGTAATGTTAGCAAACCCTGTTATGTCCTGCCAGTCGTCTACCAATCAGAGCTAACGTAACCTCACTCTTCATTTTATTGATAGACTCTAAAGTTTGAACAGACCACTGCAGAATAACTGCTGACTGTGGGTTGAAATGGACATTATCACTAACAGTTAAGCCACTGTGTTAGCCTTTAGCTCGGGCTGTATCACTCTCCTGTTTATCTTTTTTTCAGCTCTTCTGTCCTTTTTCTGTCTGACAGTTAGGCTGCTGTGTCCACCACCACTACAAAATTATTCACAGAAATCTTTTTCAGCAGAGAAAAACACAAATCTGTGCGTTTTATACACATATACTTCCATATATGTAGAAGGGAGACTTTTTCAAGATTACTTTCAAAATCCTCAACACCCTCTTAAACCTTGAGTAACGTAAGTGAATTTATTTGAAGTTCTAAACGTAAAAATACAGAAACATAACCTAATTAAGACTGGGTTTGCTAATGTCATTAAAGTACGCCCAATGGAAGGCACATACAAGAGGATGATGGTGTGAGAGCATTCAAACCCAGCCTACACTGCAAAAAAAAAAGAAAAGAAAAGAAAGAAATTTTATTGATTGTTCTTGTCTGATTTTCAGAAAGAATATCTTTCTAACATCTTTCCACTCTTACCCAGAGAACAGTACAGTATGGTATGGTTATTGCAAAAAGAAATATTTTAACTCAGGCAAAGGATGAGGATGTCCCTTCTTTGAGCCCTGGCTAGCAGAAATGACCAATATGTTACACATGGTCTTACATATCAAGAATAACCTAACGTAACTATTTATGTATATGTATAAGTAATGTATAATGTCTAGGGTTCTTTACTGTTAGAGCAGGGTTGTTGTTGTTTTGTTTATTTTCTTTTCTTTCTTTCTTTCTTTCTTTCTTTCTTTCTTTCTTTCTTTCTTTCTTTCTTTCTTTCTTTCTTTCTTTCTTTTGGTTAATGTATAGGTATTGTATGTGTTTGTACATATCTATATACTTGCTTTATATCCCCCCCCCCCCCCCCCCCCCCTGCTCTTCTTATAGTTTTTTTGTATATACACTGAAAATTTAGAAATAAAAATATTAAAAAGAGAAAAAAAGGACAAAAATAAGGTCCAAATTGCTTTTTACAAGTAAAAAAAGTATCTGCTTTAGGAGTAAGAGAAAAATTGCTT
This sequence comes from Halichoeres trimaculatus, assembly GCF_033239565.1. Classification (NCBI taxonomy): domain Eukaryota; kingdom Metazoa; phylum Chordata; class Actinopteri; order Labriformes; family Labridae; genus Halichoeres; species Halichoeres trimaculatus. Next base: position 29,786,561 of record NW_027437181.1, read on the forward strand.
GTATCAGGACATTATTGTACTTTCAAGAAACTTGACGAGCACGTTTTCCTTATTCAATTGGTAGATTTTTTTTTACGTGTTATAAGCAGACCTCATTTGTGTCTTCTGATAACTTGAAACAAGACATTTTTCTGTACTGGTCAGGTGGATGTGGCTCATGTCAAGTTTAATTAGTCAAGTTTTACAAAAAATAAGGCAAAAACACTTGGTAAGATTTCAATTTTGCAGGGTATTGGGACGCATTTATGATTTTTTATTTTATTTTAAGGAAGTCTAATCCTAACACTAAACTTTGTAGCTCTTTTCTTTGTCTTCTGAAAGCCACTTTGTTTGATGTTTCATCAGTTGATAAATTCATAAATCAATCAATAATTATTTACTTTATTTTGACCCTGCTAACAGTGTAATATTTACATATGCAAACTGACAAAGTGGTGTAATGGGAGCTGGTGTTTGTCCTTAAGTCATCAGTGAGTTCAGAGTGAGGGACAATGAGATGAGTGTAATGTAATTACCTGGTGTCACAGTTTGAATTGCAAATGTGTTAATATTGAGCTGTGAAGTGCTGTGTGGGTGCTGGACTCAGTAGGAAACTGCTGAGTGTGTATAGAGCATGTTGGAGATGAGAGAGATTAAATGGAGAGGAGAGGAGAGGAGAGGAGAGGAGAGGAGAGGAGAGGAGAGGAGAGGAGAGGAGAGGAGAGGAGAGGAGAGGAGAGGAGAGGACTGGGTTAGTGGGTTTGTGCTAAATGTAGGTTCCTGAATAATTCACTCCCCCTGCTGGAAACAGGGCCATCCCTTCAAAGCCATTTAGACAGTTATCATAACCTAAGAGGAACACTGGCACATTATTTATACATAGGTTTGTCATGTTTGTTATTTTTACCCTGCTGTTTTTCCTTCTCATCTTCCTCTCATCCATTCCTAAGTCCCTCTTCATCACTTCTAAAAATCTGGGGTCTAAAACATATTCTTTCCTTTTGTGAATTAGTAAAACACGATCAGCTGTACTTTCCAGCCAGAACCCAGGGAACAGAGTACATACAGTAATTAGTGTTTCCATGTGCAACTCCCTCTTTCTAGATCAGCTCCAGAGCCGCAGAACAAAAGACTGACTCTGTCCAGTAGGTCTGCTCTTTGTGTCACACTCAAACAAGCTTGATCAACCATCCGTCATACCCACATCCCTGAAAACTGAACACACGATTGGCTTTAGCTTCCTATCCCTAGTCCCCGGAGAAGCAACTGCGCTCCTGCTTGGTTGATTTATTTTTATGTTTAAGCATTTGGAGCCAAGTCTGAGCAGGTATTGTTCAGAGCTTTGACCACGTTTGTGTTGAGGAGCATGTGTGTTTTAATGTGATTACTTCATTCAGGTAAGACGTATTCATCCCTGACAGTTTAAGTCTGAAGTCTGCTGCAGAGCACAGAAGATCTTCCTGGAAACACATCTGTACAACATGGACTAGAAAAAGAAAATGACAACAAGCTGCTCCTGGACTGATGATGTCACCACAGGTGTTTACATTCTGCTGTCAGGGGAAATAACACCTGCAGTGATGTCACTGCTTCAGATGGAGCCAGACCACATTTTATAGACTGAGTCCAGCTCATTTGCTTCATTTGGAAGTTTCTTTGGGCATTCAAGGCATTACAGATTTTAGCAGTAGAGAAAATCTTGCCCTACTTCTCAAACATTGATTGGGCTTAGCCAGGATTAGCACGCACAAAAAACAAGTGGTGTTCTCTGAAAAGGTTTAAAGAAAAAAGGGTTGTTAGGGACGGATACATGAAATAGAAATATGGTTTTTACAGCATTTTTTCCTTGCTCCTCCACCAGTTCCCTATAGAAGGATCTGCTCCTTCAGGTGACGTACAGATCTAATGGCTGCCAGCCAGCGGCACAGGAAAAACACAGAACAGTGCCCCATAGATCAGGCTACTCTGTATGAGACAGAACAAGGAGAAAATCCATACACATGGTGGGCAGCTGTGTAAATGTTCCCCTGTGTGTATTTCTATGGTTTTCTTGAATTTGTGTCCTTCAGGATTTAATTAGATGCTATGATAAATAGAGCATCAGCGATGCATACACAAATACAACATGCACCGCCCACACATGGACATTAAACAGAACATGCATATCTCACAGACACGCTTATATATCATCACATAAACACAACAAGCTGCCATCAGCAGGTGTTCATGGCTGTGTTCTTGCAGCAGCAGACCCATGCTCATTAAAATCCAGCAGAGACGCCATCAATCTTCTAAAATCAATAAGTGTTTTCAGCCCTCCACTCATCCTTTTCCCCTTTTTCCCCATTTTCTTCTCTCACTTTCTAATGTGGGTTAATTTAAGGCTGCAGCTTTAAGCTGTAAGTGTGAGGTGTGTGTGACCTTCAGGTATGAGACCTATCATAGGCTGGAGGCAGAGAGAGTTTGATGCTCACTTCCTTCTGTTCCTTTGTTGTAAAGCTTAGGTTGGATAGTGCCACCAAGTGGTATAGAGAGGAACTGCAAAAAATAAAAAATAAATAAAAATGTATGGCAACTTCTATGGAACCCCATAAGATCCATAATTAAATCGATAAATACAACATTTTGAAATATAAGACATTTTGATACTAGATAAAAATTCTTTAAAATTCAATTTTTCAAAATTAAATACATAATAATGATTATTTTAACAATTTCATACTTTTTAAAAGAATTACTTTTTATTCATAATCCAAGCTTTAAAAAATAAAGTAACCCTTTTCCAAAGTCTGTTTAACTCCATAATGTTTTTTTTTTTCTACAATGGTCTTTTTATTTCATAATGTCATTATGAAATAAAGGTTGACTGTGTAGAGAGTGTTTTGTTTTGTTTTTTATTTTATTTTACAAAAACTTGGATAATAGATAAAAAGTCATTATTTTAAAAATTGTGAATTTTTTTAAAAAAAATCATCATGAAATATTTAATTATAATAAATTGATATTTAACAATAATAAAACATATTTCATAACAAAAGTATTATATTTCATAATTTAATGGCCATATTACATATTTTTCAGTTATTTATCAAAATGGTTTTTATTTCAAAATGTTGTATTTATTTATTTTTTCATTTATTTTTTAATCTTTTGGTGTTCCATAAACAACAGATGCTAGAGAAAATATTAGAAACGTTTCTGAAAGTATGTAATCAAAGATCTGTGTGCTTTAAACACACTTGAGGCTTTAAATGGCCTAAAGACAAGTTTGCATCAACTTTTTTGTAGCATCTTAACAGCTGACCTCTGACATTAATTGTAAAAATGACTATAGCAATTGGTGAAAACATGGCAAGTTAACATGACAACGTGCGTTTTTTTTTTTTAGGTCAAGTTGTGTAAAAAGTGAATTTCTCCCGATAGTTTCCTGACTCCCCAGGTCTCCCTCTGGTATCAGACTGTTATGTGTTTGTGTCCCCAGGTTCACACCAGCCTGTACTTCCCAGAGGTGGGTACATGCGCTCTCCTTCGTGGACACGCTGCAGCAAAGTTGAGCCCCCCAGAGAGCGAAAGCACCACAGCGACTCGGACACCGCGGAGCCCTTAATGAGGCTGGAGAGGTCGAAGCAGCTGTGAAATCTGCAGAGTAGCAGCAGATCAGCAGAGAGAGAAAGGGAAAACCCAGAGAGAGGAGGCACAGCCAGAGTGGGACCACAAAGCGGACCAAGAGGCCCCCCATCTCCCACTGTGCACTCACATAACGTTTCATGGTGCTCAAGTTCAGGCTGAACTCTGGACAAAGAACTCTGTGCTCTAACTTAAGATTTCGAGATGTGCAATACACACTCTCTCCTTTTAGACACACACATATACACACACAATCATTGTGTTTTACATGCAAGGGGCTCTTAATGCACTCTGAGCTGCCATGATTTGAAGCTTAGTTTCGGAGTGACAAACAGGGTATGAGGTCAGCCTCCATCCTTACAGCCTCTCAGGGTGGGAAACAGCCAGGTCAGCCAGATCGGTTCCTCGTGAGTGTGAGTGTTGTGAAGTGCAGACTCTGGGATTCACATTGAATTCCCAGGATTAGAAACACAAAACAAGAGCTTTTCCAAGTAAAATACCACGCTGAGGCTGCTGCTATGTGTTGGCTTAAACATTTTACAGGGTTTCTTTTCTTCCTTTGCCTGCTGTTAAGGGAACTTGATCAGATGAAGTGGATACCAGTGAGGCTCCTTATATCTGCCACACCTTCTCCATCTTCATGGAGATCGTGTGTTGTTGCCTAAATGAGTATTTTGCACTTCTCTCACTGAACTTTATTTACAGTGCCCTCAAGAATTATTGGCACTCAGTGCAGACGACACAAAAGATAAACAGACCAAGTAGCAAGCTATGTGCAACACACCTTCCTATTCTTCAACTCTGTTTCTCCTGTTTCTAAAACTGTTTTTTTTTTTCAAAATTATCTTTAGAGAAACACCTGCAACTACTACTCCTGTTAATTTGTTTCCTTCAGAGTTTGTAGCCACACACCATTGACAGAGATGCATTAACCTGATGGGAAATACTTGAAGTTTGATATGAAGGGAGAGTTGCACCAGTTGTTAGCTTTGCATCAATGCCAAAAAATGCAACCAAGTGCCAACAATTTTGTAATCCTGTTTTGAAAATGCATTTAAAATTTGATGCAATATTTCACATCTTTCTAGGCAAAGGTTGTAGCTGTTACTTGATTTATTTATCACACCTTCAGCTTGTCTTCACCAGGAGTGCCAATAATTCTGAATGCTGTGACACGATGGATCAAAATGACACTGGGATGATAGAAAAATAAAATCAAGTCCTGAAAAAATGTGTTTTATCATGTCATTTATTTACTGTGAATCAAAACTGATGGCCTGACTCAACACTGCACCCTGAGCTTATTTAGCACTGAGAGCACTGAATATTGAATGTTGATGAATGTTGATGTTTGTTGACCTTCACTGATGATTTTGAATTATTAGTTGTGGTTACCACATTTAGAATAGATTTTTTTTTTAAAAAGACAGTTCTTCTGGCACTAGAAGGCAGCAGCTAAGAACAAACAAACTTGAGCACTTCGTAGCGGTTTTTCCCTCCAGTCTAAATTCTTGCTTGTGTTGTACGTTGTGTTGAGCAAAAGTGTGTATGAAATAAAAATGACCAGTTGTTTGGCATGGATGAACTCAGAAGCACGGAGAAGCACAGAACTTAAACTTGTTTTCCAGATTGTGGGTGTTAGCTGTATTATTACCACCAATCACTGGTCTTCCTTGCAGGTTATGGTCCATATGCTTGTGATAGTTGCATGCCAGGCTACCACACATAACTTTTATACAACTTTAATTCCATTTTCTAGATAAAAAATATTGCCAAACCGTGCTCTACTGAGAGGTACAAGCTGTCTTCTGTGCTTCTTTACATCAGTGTAGTGGCATGGTGTAATAGCCATTAACTGGAGCTAGAGCCCCCAGCTAATGTTGGTTGACTTCTTATCAGATCTCCAACTTAAGGTGCACTTCACACAGTGAAGCTAAAAACTACTTGATGTGTGAGACAGATTTATTGTCCCATAATTGTTCACAAGTTAGAATGCCATCAGACTATTATAGTACACCGGTATATTTCATAATAAATATCTTAACTTAGGTTATTGCACAGGTGCCTTAATACACCTTGTGTAAATTATAGAAACACGGTGAATATGGCTGATTGAGTTTATTTGGGGGATCGATTCACAGGGTTGATAGAAAATAACCCTAAAGGTTATTTCTACTGTTTCTTCTGGTTCATCCATCTTACACTTTTTTGGGTGATTTTAAACTCAAAACAGAGTGATCAGGACATACTGATCACCAAGGGCATAGAATCGTGTATGGACCATTTGGACATGTCCACACCAATCTCAAATGATGGCTGAAATGCCCTCACCAACATTAAGATTGAAGTACAAAAAAAGAAAAAAAGAAAAAAGCGCCTTCTGTGGTTAAGTCCTTTCAAACTGTGTCACCACATCCCAAATATGTCTTTGAGACTTGTCTGGATGTTGGGAAAGAAAACAAAGGTGGAAGGCTTTTTGACCAACTTGTGTAAGGCAACAGAGCTGTCCTGTTCATCAGACAGGCAGTGGAGTGGTAGGGTTGCAGCAACAGGTGATATTGACTTAAGATATGGTGAGTCAAAAAACTGAAGAAGAAAAAAAGAAGAAGATTGAGGCGCTCTGTGGTTGAGCTGTGATTTTTATATGAATATGAGGAGCAGGCAGACAATGTGTTTCTTTTCCAAAGCCAGCATAGTGCTTATATGTGAGCAGCTTGTAATGGGGGGGGGGGGGGGGGGGGTTTGCTGGCTATGTCCCCACATAAGGATGGGTACCGAATTAGGTACTTTTATAGGTACCAACTGAATTCTGTCAATAGTACCAGGTACCGATTCACATAAAATCAAAAGGTACCATGTTTAGGGACCTAAACGCATCCTTGTGACTGTGAGGGAGTGCAAGAGTAGGCAATTTTCCATGCTAGACATGAACATAGCATTGCAAGGTTGTATATTGAAGAATAAATATGTTAAACTGAATAAAGTTGACATTTTACCACTAAACAAAATAATATTTATTATCACATAAACACAAAAAAAGTACAGAAAATTGGTATCAATGAGTACTGATACCGATTGCCAAGTACCGGGCATCGGTATTGTATTGTTTCAAATGTGAAAGGTGCCCATCCCTATCCCCACCAGTGTCAAATTCAAACCTAGGCCACTGAGAGGGCCCCTTCACACATGGGGCCCCCAGGCTGCAGCCTGAGCGAGCCTGTGCATTAATCCGCTCCTACCCATGTCCATTTTGAAAATGTCAGAAATCCTTCAAGAGGTGATTCCCATACAGAGTCTATACTTGCAGATTCTCAGGGTGGAAAATTAGCTACATTAAAGTAAATAAACCTGACTGACTCAGATACTGAACCAGAATACTCAAAGATCAATTATCCAGAATCTAGAAAGACTTTACAATCAAACAAGCCTGTAAATACTGATTCTTATTTTGTTATTTCATCTTCATCTTGCGCTCACCCAATGTAAGATGGTAGCCTCAGTGGAAGAGGACCTGATCCCACAAAGATATAAAATGTTTATTTTAAGATCAAAGTACAAAAGAGCACAAAAGTTAAGTACATGTGCTTGTACGCTACAAGGTCTGTTCTACATGCTCTTTATTACAGCACACTGCACCTTTAAAATGACTTTTTCCTGACCTGCCAGTGATTTGGTAAGAGCATGTGAGGATATGTTGATGAATTGGTTGTAAAATCATTTTGTTTTCAAAACGTGTATTTTTCCTGAGAGAATCTTTGCTGATAAGACAGATTTTAAATATTTGAAATGAAAAGTCAGACTAATTTGGTGTAAAAACATTTTATTTGGTGAGTCATCACAGCCTCACAGATCATGTGATGACAATATAAAACAATAATTCCTACATGTAGAAAGAAATATTCATCAAACAAAAACAATACAAAGTGGATTGTCAAGCAGGCACAAGTAACACACAATATCTTTATACACAACCAGCCTGCTCATTTTTACTGAATGTTTTCTTCAACAGTAGGAGACAAAAATGTTCCAGTGTCAGCTGGTCAGGGCCCTTTAAACAGGAAGAATGTGATAACAGTCTGTGACCCACACTGCAAGGCATCAAGAGTTCAAGGAAACTTCACATTAGATCTGTTAACTCATCTCAGGAGCCAACGCCATAAACATTAAAAAGACCAAATTTTGTAACTACTTTATGGAATTACTGCTGTCTTAGTTCACAATCAGGAGACATTTCAATATAAGCTGTATCAAGCTGAAAGGGGATTTTTTTTCTAACATCAAATTCAAAGTAGTTTCACTAAAAGTGTGTGTAGAGAGGATTTAAGAAAACATAATCTGTTTGAAGAAAAGCTACTCCATACTTTTATTTGAGCCTTTACTTGGCTCTTACATATCCAGATATTCTGCAGTAAAGCACAGAAATTGTCAGAGGAAATTTCATGTTATAACTTGGAAAACCTGTTTTAAAGAGACTGTCCAGAGGGTGAGGTGAATAGTTAAAAATCTGTCCAGAGTAAAAACGTCAGTCGTCCTGACTTGAATTGTAAAAAGACAGAAAACTACAGTACCTGTGTTCAATGATATTAGTAACAATTATTTTATATGCACCATCAAACAAGCATTTAGCTCTGACAGCTGCCTTTACTGGGTTATATTCATGAGAAATGGGACGAATGTGAAAGAGTTAAAACAGTACAACGATATGAAGACGGCTTTGAAACTGTCACATAAACAGATGAGCCTCACTCGAGCACATTTGGTCTTCAGCTATTCTCAGGATAATGTGGTGGTCGGGTGGTTGAAGCGTCCTTTAAAGGTAGAAAAATTTTAAAATTAAATTTAAAATGTTTTAGTGACTCATTAAATTTGGATTGGGGAAATAAGCCTCAGAGTGTACTTCATTCTGAAAGCTTTATCAATAAACCCATCAGTCTTTAATCTGTCTTTACTGCATTGAAAACAGGTTATCATGTGGGATGTCTATCCATGTCCTCAAGAGCTGCAACACTAAGGTGATCTGAGTGTACGTCAAAAGATATTTTAGTTTTTCCAACCTTTTTTTGGACCGCTTAAGCTAAGCAAATCTATAAAGCATGGCTTGTTCAAGTCTAAAAACAAGGTTAGAAGCTTTTCCATTTTTACAAGTCTTTGAGATTTGGATTTGAAAAAGTAAATTTTGCATCTGGGGAACTTGAATGAGCGCTTTTAAGGGTTTTTGTCAAATTTAATAGACTAAATAGAAAATTGCATAATCCTGAAAGCAGCAGATTTACAAAAACTAAAAAAGTTTCAGGCCTGATGTTATTGCAGCGAGGACAGCACCAGAATGTAGAAGAAAGGCTTCCCCTGTATAATGCAAGCCACATACACACACCAAACAGCCCAAACATTGTGACAAACAAACATTTTTGGCCATTACAGGCCCGTGCAGTAGATCTCAATACTCCCCTCCACAGCCGTCCTTGAGATGAATAAGGTTCAATCCAAAGCTTGGACAGGCTGCAGTCTGGACCAGATGGTTTTACAGTTGGATCCAGTGGGATATTTTCTTTTCACCTACAGGTACACAGATGATCTCCTCTGCTGTTCCTGCTCCTGTTTTTCTTCAGCTTTGTTCTTGTTCCAGCCTTTCAGTCCTTCAGGTAGAGACGTGTCCTCAGATTCACCTATTCCTTCGACAAACTCCTCATAGGAGTACTTCTCCTGAAAGGGGCGAGCTCCGAGCAGCTCCACCATGTCTGCTTTGTCCAAAATCTCTTTTTCTAAAAGACGTTTTGCCACCTGCAGCACACAAAAACATTGATTTAGCTTAAGCCACAGTTTGTGACTCCACATTTTTATTGATCCCTTTCCTCTTTTTTTTATAGTGTCTTTCTAGGAACTGACAATCCTCCTCACCTTGTCGACCATGTCCTTCTTATCAGTGACCAGCTGAAGCGTTCTCTGGAAGGCAGCATCTATAAGCAGACGGACTTCCTGGTCTATGAGCTGAGCTGTTGATTCGCTGAAGGGTTTCTCTGTCACTATATCCCCCTGCTGAGGGAGGTCGAAGGACATCTGACCCACTGCATCATTCATTCCAAACTGTACGACCTGAAGCAGACAGAGAAAGTGGAACTGAGGGTCAGAAGTTGCTCAAATGCAGATCCATTTCTTTCTGCTCAGTTAAAGTTTTAGCAGTAAAATAAAAAAAGATTGCCTGACTATCTCATAGCTACCATTACAAATAATTCACAGTTACTAATGAGTCATTTTACTCAGTTCAAAGTGATGTTGTGAGCAAAATTGCTCTTCCTCAGACTGGAAATTTCTGAGGAGAAATTCTTTGATTTCCACTCCTCTAAAGAAATTCCTCAAATTTAAGAGAAGGGGATCTTTCCTGTGATGAAGATCTCATAAGTTATATTGAACTATCCTTCTCTAGAAGATGGGACTACTTCAGCCCTTTTTCATCATGGCTGTCCTTAAGGCTTCGATAGGGATTCTGAGTGTCAGCACGTCATGTAATCCTATAGACCATGCAGCATGTTTTAAATCTTTATATATTTGCACCTTTTACTTCAAATCTTCCTGGGCAAAAATGACACGACTTGTGTTTTCAACTCAAAGGCATGATGACTTCTTTTTGAGTCTGAATTTAACAACACATCATTTTGCTATCTAGGTATAACCACATACAGCAGTCAGCTGTGTTCTGTATTTAGCACATGCTTGTTATGAAATGTTATAAAGGGTTAGTCATTGTTTTTACCTGTGCATAAGCAGACTGTGTGACTTTCCTGAGGTCATCGTGAGCTCCAGTGGTGATCCGGCGAAAGAAAACCTGCTCAGCCACTCGACCTCCCAGCATCATGCACATTCTGTCAAACAGCTGCTCCCGTGTAAAAAGGTACTGCTCTTTAGGCAGATACTGGGCATAACCCAGACCTTTACCTCTGGGAACAATGGACACCTGAGGGGGTCAAATATTATTAATTCAACAACCTGAAGAGTAGATTGGGGATATCTGAATGTGATGCAAACTGCAAAAACACGACTGTGAATTTGGAGACGAGGTAGGAAATGCTCTGAGTACCTTCAGTAAAGGGTCTGCATGCTCTAGGTACCAGCCCACAATGGCATGTCCAGCTTCATGGTACGCAACAGTGGTTTTCTCTGGAGGCTGAAGTACTTGAGATTTTTTTTCCAGACCTGAGAGCAACACAAACACCTCAAGAAAATGCACATACATCCATACATGCAACAAATTATCAGGGTGTGCCCTGCTGAGACTACTGAGGGCTCATAAAATCATATTCTAATCTATCAGGGATTGAATAAGTGAGTTAGCGCAATTGTTTACCTTTTTTCTAGGTTACGACATTGAGGGGTATATTTGTTTATCATTATATTGCATGAAAAAACAGATGTGTACAACCAAACGAACCCTTTAAGACCATTTCTGTTAGCAGATACTAGGTTGATGAGGATTTATTACACATGATAAATGTCATTATATTTCTGTTGTGAACTTACCTCCAATCACTCTGTCCACTGCCTGCTCAAAGTGCTTCGTGCTTACATGTTGGTGGAGGTGACGTGCAGCGATCAGAGCAGCTTCATTACATACATTAGCAATATCAGCCCCTGAGACACACAAAGACACAACGATCAACTCTGCCCTCAGAAATCTGTCAGAAGCCTGGGCTCACATGAGAAAGCTTTTTTCTGACCAGTAAAACCTGGGGTTAGTGCAGCTAGCTTCCTGGCCAGAGCCTCTTCTTCTATACTGGAGTCCAGCTTTAAAGGTCTTAAATGCACCCTGAAGATTGACGCCCTGCCTTTGATATCTGGTGGACCTGCATTATGAGAAAACAACCAAAAAAAGGGATTCAGTGTTTAATGTGGGTGCATGACATATTCAAAATAAAATAAAATTTAAAAAATATAATAAAATAGGATAAAAAATATTAAAAGAAAACTGTATCTGGAGAGAAGGCCTGATTATGATAACAATATGTTATTATTACATCATAATGTTACTGTCACAGAAGCAAAATATACTTGAATACAGATAAGCAATAGAAGAAGACATTACACATCCAACTTGATTGTTTTTGAAACAACTCGTCGGAGTGTGGACTCAGCCTGAGATTCTGGAGAGATTACAAACACTTCCCAGAAGCTCATTCAAAACATCTAGGGTGTTCTTGCATTACAAAAAAAAACCCCAAACTTTATTTTTGAACATTGGCCAAATGCTCAATCTCCTTTACATTATAACTCACTGGCTTCCACTGACAAATACATATGTCAATTACAACTACTTATTGTATTTTTCAGCAGGGGGAGGTGGGGTCTGGTGGAGCTTGTCAGTCAAAATCCTGCTGTAAACTACTGTGGGTGAGAGCAGTGTGCTCTTTTGATAAGAGCTCAGTATGGATATGAGGAGGACATGTGAGATGACAGAGGTATAGCAAGACGCTGCAAGTCAGAGAAGTTCAGGCAGCTCACGCTCCAACTGAAGATGTGCCAGGGTAGCTTAGGGAGAAAGAGCGGTGCAATCATGAGAAAAGATGACAGAGATCAGGGAGAGGATCAAAGGATGGAGATGAGCGTGATCAAAAAAAGCATATTTTTTCTGTTTTGATCAAAAACAGGAGGAGAAGCATGAAAGAAGGGATTCCACTTATTCAGGTAGTTTGGGTGTTTACATAGTCATCAAAAACGTTATTATTTGGGTCTTGAAAGATTGTCCAAGATGCTCTGAAAAAGGCCAGAAGCCAATGAGTTCATATTTCCAGAGACTGGAACCAATGGCTGAAATAAGCTAACTTGATTATCAGTCCAATTGTATGTCAGGATTAACAAATAATGCTAATCCTGTGATACAAACGGACTGACACACAGAACTTCACACAAAAGCACAAGGAGGGAACTGTTTCAGGGGGTAAGCAGAGTCACAAGGTCAGACTTTTATGACTGATCTGACTGTTTACATGAAACCACAGACAGAATAAAAGCAAGAGAATCCAAAACGTCAACAACGAAGCACAGAGGAGTGGTGACTGGCTCCCTCATGATGGCCTCAGTTATCTAATCTCTCTTTTGTAACAGAGACAGCTCACCAGTTTGGACTCTGTTTCCCTTTGTCAGGCAGAAAACTGCTTATTCACATTAGTCCAGCACAGCTGGTGTAAACGTTAATTAGATCTCAAGCGAGCAGAAAAGCTCTAACTACTTCAACTTCAGAGATAAAAGCACAAAGTCTCTGGTGCATGCTTATAATGACATGATTGAAGAGACGCCAAAGAAAGAACAGAGGTCAGTCTAATAGGATTGAAGCTGCTTTGAATGGAAACCAAACAGTTACAAGAAAAGAGGGTCACCTGTTTTTAGGAAGGGAAAAACACAAACAGCTTCATCAGTGACACTAAACAGTGCCTGCAGTGCAGCTTTGTGGCTTACCATGCTACAAAAAGGTATGTTCAAAGGCTTCAAGAGTGGCATGAACAGCATGAAAATAAAGTCAATGCTAATGACTCTTGATAACATAAAAACCTAACTCAAACTGTCTGAAAAACTCAGTTTATGACTGTTTTTTATCCAAAAAATGCAAAATGACAACAGGGTTTTGTTGATGGTGAATACTGACAGGTGATAAGATAAAAATATTTAGAGTATTTCTACATAATAAATGTCATTTTATGAAACCAGATTCCAAGCGGGAGCTCAAAAATGCAGATTTAGAGAGTGGAGGACAACATTCAGGATTCGGATCTGTTACCTATGTATATATGTCGATCAAATCTCCCGGGCCTCATCAAAGCTGGATCCAGGACATCAGCTCGGTTAGTGCCGGCTAAAACTACTACATTAGTGCTACTGTTGAACCCTGTAACAACAAGAATAAAGAGTGTTGTTAAATGAAAACGAACAGGGTATAGATGAAAGATTGCAACCATAAAGAATGTAAACACTGCTTACCATCCATTTCCACGAGCAGCTGGTTGAGAGTGTTTTCCTGCTCACTCTGGTTACCAAAGTCCCCTCTGCCTCTCTTCCTGCCCACAGCATCAATCTCATCGATGAAAAGGATGCAGGGGGCGTTTTTACGAGCTGTGGCAAACATATCTCTGATCTATCATGGAATAAAAGAGAAAAACCATTTGATTAATTTCAGATTTTCAAATGTTCTCAGCATTTGAAAATTGAAACCACAGATCTGAATTGAGCTCTGTACTGACCCTCGCTGGTCCAACGCCAACAAACATCTCCTGGAACTCAGAGCCATTCACAGTGATGAAGGGGACGTCGGCCTCTCCTGCTGTGGCTTTAGCTAGCAACGTTTTGCCGGTGCCAGGAGGACCTGATAATACTGCACCCTGAAAACAAAGTACTTAAAATTAAAGCCAATAAGTTACTCACTCTCAGCCCGCACTCTTCCTGGTAAATGAATATTTAATAAAAAGATAACAAGGATCACACACAATGCCTCTACTGAGTGTATGATATGGCTCACCTTTGGGATCTTAGCTCCTAGGTCTCTATACTGCTGTGGATTCTTCAGGTAGTTGACAAACTCTAAAATCTCCAGTTTGGCCTCCTCGCAGCCTGCCACATCTTTGAAACGAACACTGATGTTGTCTTTCACGACCTTGGCTTTGGATTGGCTCATGCTAAAGAGGCTTCCTCGCCCTCTCCCTCCACTACCTCCTCCCAGTGGCCGCTGCCGTGAGGCAAAAAGCAAAATGCCAACCAGTAGTAATGTTGGGAAGACGGTTAAGAAGAGAGTCCTGTTAGGGAAGGAGAGAGAAGCTCTGTTAGACAAGAGAGAAAACCTAATGTGCAGAAAAGAAACGGTCATCAGCTTATCAGAGGAGAGGCTCACCCATCACTCTCAGTGCTGTAGTAAACAGGAACCTTCTGTTTGGGCTCTACACCCAGATCTTGCTGGGCAATCTCCAGGTTACGCTCAAATGAGTCCACACTGCCGATGTTGAACCACAAGTAGCTCTGAAACACACAGAAGACAGAAATCGTTATACAAGGGTGCTGCGTTACAACCTTGATCAACTTAACTCAGAATCATAGTGAGTTCACGCTTGTTTACCACTGCCTCTAATGCCTTGATGTATAAGTTAATGTGAGACCACAGTTAAGACCTTTAGGTCTACGTGTGTGGTTGTAAGAGAGATGATTCACACACTGGTCGGGACGTCGTTCTCGATGGTGCTCTGTCATTCCACACTCACATCAATATCGACACCAGTCTGTGCACTTCCATCTGCACAACATCAACTGCCTCTGCCCCTCCTTTACTCCCAAAAGCACCCCCATCCTGGTCCACTCACTTATCATCTCCCATCTAGACTTTTGCAACTCCCTTCTTTCTAGTCTCCTGCTAGACCAGAGTACAGAATGCTGGTTATGGCTTATCACCAGGACTCCATGTTTTCACCACATCGCCCTTGTTCTGCAACTGTTTTACTGGCTTCCCAACATCTGTTTTTCATTTCATTTTATCCAGTCATGTCAACACCAAATATTGTACACAATATTGACATTTCACACAAAATCAAGAATCATGTGTTGAGTAGTGACTAAAAGGCATAGGCAGAAGCAGACTGCTTATAAAGGCCTATCCTTTATTGTCAGCTTTTTAGGCTACCAGTCCCCAGAAAAGCAAAGAAACAACAACACAGATAATTAATCACACTTATAAGCTTCAAAAGTAGATTAACAAACCATTTTCTTAAAAAAAAAAAAAAAAAAGAAGAATGACATGTTTTAAAATTTATGTTGGCATCACTCCAATAATGGAGACGCATCTCCTTTTCACACCTTGTTTAGCTTTTTTGCAGTAAATTTGCAAACACCTCTGAGATTATACAGACTGTCCTGAATTGAAAAGAACCTTTGTATTGAGTCAGGGAGCATTTTTGATTTTGCCCTGAAAATAATTTGCATTATTTTATAATGAAACAGATCAGAAAATTTCACAACATGAGAACTCAGAGACAATGGCTCTGTGTGAGCACAATAGTCAGCCTTGTTGATAATACATATAGCTCACTTTTGCAGTTTTATTATTAAATTTATGGTGGTTGTAAAGGTGGGTCCCCACAATTCAACACAGTAAGACGTATAGGGAATGCAAGGCCTCAGAGTTCAATACATTTCTGGTTTTATACAGGATTGCAAGTGGTTTTGAGATTTTCCCTTTAATGCATTCAATGTGTTGTTTCCATGTTAGCTTTTGATCAATGACAGCCCCAAGGAATTTGGTCTCAGAAACTCTTTCATTGTCAACATTACAGAGTTTTAATTTAACATTACAATCACTGTCATTCAGATTCCCCAAAACCATAAATTTTGTTTTCTTAATATTTAAATATAATTTATTGACATCAAACCAAGTCTTGAGATTTTCTAGCTCCATTTCTACACAACACAAAAGCTCTTTTAAATTCTTACCAGAGCAAAAAAAAATTCATCTGCAAATGTTACACATCTAAAAAAGTTTGTTACATTGCAAAAGTCACTGGTGTAAAGAATAAATAGTATCGGACCAATTACTGATCCTTGTGGTACACCGCATGTAATATGTATGCATTGTGTTATGAATAAATTTAATTGTTTCACAAATAATTTCTCTAGAATTTTAGAAAATTGCGGCAGAAGTGATACTGGTCTTTAATTTTCCATACAGTGTTTATCTCCATTTTTATAAACTGGGAACTCCTTTGCTAATTTCATTGTGATAGGAAAGATTCCTTTTTGGAAGGACAAATTAAATCAGTTATAAAATCCTGCTCCTCACCTTCACAGCCCTCCATAATCTCGCCCCTCTGTGCCTCACTGATCTCCTCATGATGATTTACAAACCCAGCCGTACTCTCAGATCTTCACACTCCTTCAGCCTCATCATCCCCCCAGCCCGCTTGACCACCATGGGGTCTAGAGCCTTCAGCTCTGCTCCCTCCCACCTGACATCTGTAACATTGACTCATTAGCTATTTCAAATTCTGCCTCAAACCCGTCTATTCCACCTAGCCTACTCAACCTGACAGCCATCCATCCATCTTATCTTCTTAAATTAATATATCCATATTTCTTTTCAGCTTTTATTGACGTAATGTTAACTTTGTCTTTTACAGTGTCCTTGAATGCCTTGAAATGAAAAACTGAAAAAGGTTGATGATGATAACACAATAATCACTGGGCATTTTATAAACTAGCAGGTCTACTGTTTGGACCAAATCAAGAATGCAATCTAGGAATTGGAAAATGAAAAGACAAAATTTAACAAGGGAAAAAATATTACTAACCGCATCTGGTAGGTTCACTCCCTGGACAAGAACCACTTTGACATAATGTTTATTGACCACCTCCAGGTGATCCACCTGTGTGTGGAAAAGCATAAACAAGCAGATTAAAAACACAAACATGCTGAAGATACCAAAAGTAAAACTCTCCGGCTCTCACCAAGCCTCTGTTCAAGTAGTATTGCACAAAGTCCTTCCATGAGATCTGGACTCCGGTCTCTCTGTAGTACAAATACAGGAAAGCCGAAGTCATGCCTGCTGCTCCAATTGCAACATTGCGGACCACTTTTGCATCCAAGGGGAAATCCTCCTGTTAGATAGAAAATATTTTTCTTTCAATATTCAGAAAAAAAAGCATAGAAAAGTAGGGTTTGTATCAGAATTTCATAAAAACACACAAGTTTGTTGAGAGTGGTAAGAAAATATGAGTGTTAATTGCAATATTTTAGGTTCATCAATTTCTAATCGTCATCATTTTTATCTAATTCATTTTTTAATCCGTGTTCAGCTAATAAGGAAATCAGACAAATATATGAATAGAGAGGGGCCTTTTTACTGAGGAAAGAGTTTTCTCTCTGCCATCTACAATCTTATCATTTCAACAAATACAAAAATAAGTTTGTTGTACTCCTGAGTAGTACATCCAAATTTTTTTGCATTGCTATGTCAAACCAAAATGTATGTTATATATATATAAATTGTAGAACTGACTGACTAGTTTAGAGAAAGTTAAACTTGTATGTAGGACGTCTAAGTAACCCTCGCCATGATTCTCACCTGAAAGCGCGTCCATGAATACCATTCGTCCTTTTTATCTCCTCTTTGTCTTTCGTCCCCGTCACCATTTGTTTGCTCTTTTTCACTCACAAGAGACTCTGGCTCTTTGGTGTTTTCTTTAAAAGACAGACAGATGATTGGACCACACAATGCAAACAGTAAACTGAGGAAATACAAATGCTGCTTGTTTTGACCCAAACATTCCTCACCTTCAGTGGGTTTGTTGACACTTGAGCTTTCTTCACTCTTTGGGAAGAATTTCTCAAAACCTGAACAAGCAGCGAAAGAGACATGAAAATCTCAAAAAGAATGTAGTGCAAAAGCTACAGAGTGACATGAAAGCAATGATAGGTCATTGTGTACACATTTCAAACTGTTAAAGCATTAGATGATACAGACCCCTCGGTGGTTTGTTGGAGCTCTGGAACCGGGTTAGTGCAAAGCTGTGTTGATATAATCCTCCACATCTCCTTTGGATCAGTGATGATTTCTAAAATAAATTTGCAAAATGTTACAAATTTAAGATGTGAAGCCTTAAAGATCAATGTAAAGACATAGAGCACATGGTCAATAACTCAACATGCTGAGAATTAGTGGTTAGACAGGCAGTAAAAGTAGTCTGATAAATCACATTGCACTGGTATCCAGAGCAGGCAGGTAAATGCCACGCAGGTCAGTTTTGATGCTAATATAAGAAATCTGTCTTTCTTCATGTTTTTGTCCTTAACAACCTCTAACAACATTATTTACTGGATAACTATAAATGAATTGGGGCCAAAGAAGAGTGTGGCATAGCTAATCTAATATCATGAAGTCTGTTGATGACGATACATTTATATTACAGGCCCACCATAAAAATAAGCTGTAAAACTCATACAGTCAGTTTGATACCTGTGCAGATTAAAAGGAATGAAATTACTCAGATGGCTACAGAGAAGCATTTGTGATCATAAATTAAGTCAAATGAACCTTAACAAAAATAAACTAATAAATAACACTTTTTTTCTCACGCCTGCACTTACCTTAATGCGAGATTAAGAAAAAATTTAATTGGCGGGGGCTTAATTTACTATCTAGTCAAGCAGACAAGTCACAGCTCTAGTGGACCCTGAAAATAATACTCCACATTTGATTCATAATGTGAGCCATAATGAATGGCTCTTATCCTGCAAATGGTCAATTTTAATATTCTCTGCTTTGTTCTTAGAGACAGTGAAGCAGGACATCTTAAGATGCAGGTCACAGTCCAGAGGGTGCAACTCAGGCACGTTTCATTTCAAAGGAAGACTACAATAAGATCTATCTGATGGGAAAAAATGTTGCTATTTGAAAGGTCAACTTCTATCACTGCAAAGCACATGTGCGTCTGCTAAAATGTGACCCCTTTTTATACAAACAGGATGAACAAGAGAAAACATAGAGCGACACGCCCCCTTCGCCAAAGCAACAAGGACACACCCCCTTTGGTGAAAACATTATGAAACGGAAAAACAGCGTTTTTACACAACGTTTTTTTTTTCAATAGGAAATCTCATAAGAGTGCAGTTTAAACAGGAATAAGCCAAACACTTTGCAGCAGTTTGTTTCTGAAGGTTTGAGGGGGTTTGCTCCGTGATCAGAAGAACACGATGTTCTTTTACAGACGGACTTCACATTCAGTTTTAGAGGGCTCCTGCTCATGCAGCACATTGTTAAACAACAAACAAGCGAAGAGATTCTGCAAAAGGACAATTTGCATGCATTTCTGAGTAGAATCAAGCAAGCATGCATGTTCTTAAGACAAAAACAAAGTCACCATACCGCCGTGAGCGCCCTGTTGTTGCGAAAAGTGGCTGAAATTGTGGATAAGTCTCTGCTCCACGTACGGACCGTACGGACCGTCCGGACCCGGTTCCGAAAAGGTCCAACACCAATGGAGAGGAGACCCATCACTACAGCTCCTACACACTTTGCTCACTCGCTGAATGGACCGTAAAAGTATCGGACAATAAACCCATTGCCTCCGACCACGCGTCCTCTCGCGAGATTTCCTTACAAAGAGACTACGTGAACTTCTAATACCAGACTGTTTTGCTGCGGGGACACTTTTTACTCTCAGATTCTTGAGCATGTGTCTGATACTGCACAAGTTATATGTTGGAAGATATGGGGATTTATGGGATTTGAAATATGTCAAAAACGCTTATTTTTGTTTTAATTTGTTCGCTGAGCCATCTGCACAGGCTGGTTCAGAGAGTTCAGTGTGTGTGATCCGTGTGATCCCAATGCAGTGTTTGCAACCCATATTTATCCCCAAATCAACTTATTTCAACTGTGTGTAATCTTGAGAATAAAAGACGAATTTAGGGCGTACAGAACGTCCTGTACATTACATAATAACTGGCAGGAGTCCAAGTCCTCGACCTCATTTCATGAACACTTGTGCAGACTGCAGATGTCAGTATGCTACTTTGGAATATAGGGGAGTGGGACACTTCTTCACCTGTCACCTCTGCCTTTCACTGAACACTTTATGGATCAAAACTCAGTTAGCGTTTGTATTACATAGGATTTTTTTTTTTTTTTTTTTCAACATTCTTTTTTATTGAATTTTTGGCACAAGGTGAGCAAAAATTTACCATTTATTACAATGAACATGCATATAACCCCCCCCCCCCCCCCCCCCCCCAAAAAAAAGGGCCAAATCTGCATTAAGTTTTTCATAAGAGAGAAAAAAATAAAAATAAAAAATAAAAAATAAAAAATAAAAATAAATGAATAAATAAAATAAGGTAAGATAAATAATAATAATAGTAATAATAATTTAAAAAAAAAATAAATAAATAAAAAATAAAAAAATGAAAAAAAAAAAATAATTCAATTAAATATTTAAAATATTTAGAGAAAAGGAAAAGCAAATAATAAGCTTTATACACATACATATACAAAGTAATAATAACAATGAAAACTAAGAAATAAATTAATAGTAAAATACCGTTATAAGAATTAGAAGTAAAGTGAAACAATGACAGTGAAATAAATAAATTAAAAAATAATAATGATAATTATAATAAAAAATAATAATTATAACATTAAACAAATAATTAAAAAAAAAATACCTAAAATAAATAAAAGAATAAATATATATATACATACACATGAATACATACACACATATATACATGTATGTATACATACAAATACATACAAACATACACATACATGAATAATTAAATAAATATAAAATAAATAATAATAACAAATATTATATAAAAAGAAACACAGAAACTCATATTTAAAACAACCACAAGGATAAAAAAAAATAATAATAAAAAAATTAATAAAAATACTAATTATAATGATTACTAATAGTAATAATAATGATAAAAAAATAAAAATAAAAATATAATAAGTAATAATAACTAGCAATAATATTAATAAAAAAAATAATAAACTAAGCAATGACAATATAATAATGATAATGATGCTAATAAAAAGTGAAGAAGCAGGAGGCCAGAAGAGGGAGTGCACTGCTATCTAGCAAATCAGACATTGGTATTTCTATTAAGAAGTGCTTATTTGTGCCAGAAAATTGAGCAAGACAAAATTAAAAACTTTCTGAGAACACTTACCAAAGCAAAACAAAATCATTAACAACAAAACAAAATGTGGTCTTCCTTAGGGTATCATTACAGGTAATGATAATGATCAGTTCCAGGCACTCAGAGGGCATAGACACAAAAAGTCACTGGCATATAGTCCCACCAACCCCCGAAATTAAAACCACATGGATAGCTACTGAAAAGACAGCAGTTACAAGAGAAAAGGAAAGGACAAAAGGGCCGCATAAAAGTCACCTTAAGTGGGCTAAGGAGTAATCTCTATCATAAGCCAGCTAGGGCCTACATAACGTTAATAAGATCAAAGAAAGGTTGCCAAGTTCTGGTGAATTTAGTAGTGGATCCTCTCAGTGTGTGTTTAATCTTCTCCAACTTACTAAAGTGGAGAGCATCCCTGATCCAAGCTTCATGTAACGGGGGGAATGATAACTTCCAGCGTAGCAATATCTGTCGCCTAGCTAACAAAGTGAGAAAAGCTACAAAATCAGTTTTAAGCTTTGGGAGGCCTATTGAGGGCGGTGGTACTCCAAAAAGAGCTACTAATGGAGCTGGATCCAGACGAACCTGTAGTGCCCTTGATAAAGTATTGAAAACCTGTGACCAGTAGTTCTGGAGAGATGGACAGGACCAAAACATGTGGATTAGTGAAGCGGGTGCCTGTTTGCATCGCTCACAAGCAGGACTGACGTCAGGATATATTTGAGAAAGTTTAAGTTTGGTCCAATAAACCCGATGAATGATTTTACATTGAATTAAACCGTGTTTTGCACACAGTGAGGACGAGTGCACTCGATGGAGGATCTGATCCCACTGATCTTCACTGATTTCCTCACCAACATCCTGCTCCCAAGATTGTTTTAAAGCTGAAAGTGAGGAGTCTTTAAGCGAAAATATTTTCTCATACAAACTTGAAATAACACCTTTTGATGGAGAAGGAGGGAGCAAAAATGTGTCAATCCTGTGAGATGGGGGTTGTACATAGGATATTTTATATGTTTATCTTTCTTCAGTTGTGCAGGCCATTCTTCACTCCATGCATCTGCAAACTTAACTTGCAATTTAAAAAAAAGTTTTAACATTTAAGAATAAGATTTCTTTTTTTTTTCACTTTTGCCAGTATTTTTGCAAATTTGGCTGATAGAAAAAAAAAAAAACATTCCCTCATGTTGTTGACATCTCACACAGCAGGACTGATTACCAAACAGTCCCACCTAGCAGGGTTACAGGGGTAAGGAGTCAGGTCAGAGTTCGCCTGAGGAAGAGCAAAAAAGTGGCTTGTCACTGCATCTTTTTTTCTTTTTTACCTGTTTTAGATTATGGTGATTTTTTTTTTTTTTTTTTACATGCAAGTCTTAACTCACCACTCTGAGGTGTACTCTTGGGGTGGATGGCCAGCTTTGGCAATGCATAGGCTGTTATACTGGTTTACCAATATTTCTGAGACAATGCTTGGTCTGCTTTCCCTCAATGTGTCGTTACATGCAGAGATGTACGGGATACTATTCTTTGCATTCTCGGGACCTCTTCATGCTCTCTGTCCCTAAACCCAGACTAAAACTGGGAAAAGGGCTTTTGGGTACACTGCAGCCTAATCTGTTTCAGAATGACTTGAAGCTCACGGAGCAAGTGTCCTTAAATGTTTTCTAAAAATAAAAGTGGTAGGAGCAGTTTCTGTAGGATGTCAATGTTTTGGCTCGGCTGTTTTCATCTGAAATCCAAAATGTTGTGCTTTGTGAATTGTACTTTGTCTCTCTTTGTATTTCTCCCTGTAACTTTGTATTTTTGCTGCTACCTGTTTTGACCTGGTCTCCTGCGGATAAGAGGTTTTTAATTCCAAAAGGGTCAGCCTGGTTAGATAAAGGCTGAGGAGAAGAAGAAGAAGAAGAGGAAGTATTTTAAGTAGTACACCAAAGTAGCTCAGTCAGAAACAGGGATTAAATGTTGATGAACTGTTTAAAAACAAAGTGCAACATAATGCTTACTTTATTCACTGTTCCGCTATTATACCTACATATTTGCTCATGTTTGAGTTTAACCTAATGAGAACAAATCACAAAAACAATAATGCATTTCATAGCTTTATTCATGCATTATTCCACAATTTTTCCAACAGGAAACATCTCTTACAGAAATCATGTCAACGCATTAATTAAAAAAAACAGTACGTTACATCATGCTGAATGATAACACAGCCAAAACTGATTATTCTAAAACAAATACTTCAGCATTAAACATTTAGACATTTTCAAAGGTGTCACATAACATCTTTGTCGTATCAGGATATAATGTGCTACAGGAAATGTAAGACTGAAACCATTAACGTGATGGTTAGTGTATTAAGACGCCTTTGATAACAGCTGCTTGTAACCTGATGAACTTAGGCACACAATGTTCATAAAGACTTCACACCTATTTGCTACACAGTGCACTAAACTGAACCTGGTTCTACACAGATCAGACTGGCTACAATGAGTTCACAGTATTCAACAAAAGTTTGTGATTCTTCTACAAAATAAAAATACTGATGTTGCATGCTTTGTTTCTGTTGCAGATATACGTATGTTTATTTCACATGATGCTTTAGTTACTGTATATATGTCATCTTCTTTGATCATAACTTACAAGTCAGTGAAGTTTTAAGGTATTGAAGTTTGCTTGTGGAAAACTGTACTATACAGCACAGCTGGCCTATCCCAAGCTACTACTTAGATCAGTTGCATGACTCAAATAAATCTTACGAATGTTCAACCAATGAAAGGAATACAGAGTTGAATAGAAATGTAGAATGAAAAAAAAAAGTTGCAAGTATGAGCTACAGATGGAATGTGTGTAAAGGTTGACAAACTACGTTGTCTAATTGAATTAATTCACTGATGTGAAATATTAAACAATAGAAATCACGAGAGTTCACATGATCCAAAATCTATGCTTAGAAAGGATGTTATCAGTGCAAGGTTACTCAATTAGCTCTGAGCGTGTTTATGGTTTTCCAAAGAAAAGCATACAGCTGGAGGCTAAAAGGCAGACTTCTGGTTGATATAGTGTTCATGATTTGGTGTCTGGAGTCTGGAGTTGTGATGCTTCCACTTTTTAAATACATGCAACCTCTAAGCTAAGTGATTAGCTCCGTTGGCAGTAGAGGTAAAAACAGCTGAGGCTTGTAACAGTTGATATACCACTCCTTCATGCAAAATGACCCTCTGTTCTGGCGCCATTTTCTAAAGTATTTTGTTCACTTGTACGACAAGACACCCACCCAAACACACAAACAGTGATCAGTTCATCCATTACGAATTAAAAAGTTTGATAAAAATATATATGTATATATTAATAATTTTCAGGTGGGTTTTGGTTACCCTGCTTCATTAAGTAGTGCACAGGAACATTAAGACACTACAGTTTAAACATACACACAAAACATACCAAGGACGAGACAGAAAGCTAGTCTTCTGTCGGAGTCGGGAACACAACGAGGCAAAGTGCAAAATACAAACATCCTCTCCAGAGTTATGCATCCTTCACATCAGACTCCTCATCCTGCTTGCGATCAGTCATCCTGGCACACCGAGGACATGTTGTGGAGTTGTCATAATAGCAATCCCTGGAGGAACACATGAAAACAGAAAATCCTTGTTGAAAAACACCATAATATGGAACATTGTCTTGTTTTTATTACCAGTATGTGGGCAACCACTTTGCTTCAGTATCATACACTCACTGGCCACTTTATCCGGTACACCTGTCCAACTGCTCATTAACGCAAATTTCTAATCAGCCAATCACATGGCAGCAACTTAATGCATTTAGGCATGTAGACATTGTCAAGACGATCTGCTGCAGTTCAAACCGAGCATCAGAATGGGGAAGAAAGGTGATTTAAGTGACTTTGAACGTGGCATGGTTGTTGGTGATAGACAGGCTGGTCTGAGTATTTAAGAAACTGCTGATCTACTGGGATTTTAACCCACAACCATCTCTAGGGTTTACAGAGAATGGTCCCAAAAAGAGAAAATATCCAGTGAGCGGCACTTCTGTGGGCCAAAATGCCTTGTTGATGCCAGAGGTCAGAGGAGAATGGACAGACTGGTTGGAGTTGATAGAAAGGCAACAGTAACTCAAATAACCACTGGTTACAACAGAGGTAGGGTCAGAATTTGGCGTCAACAACATGAAAGCATGGATCCATCCTGCTTTGAAGCAATGGTTCAGGCTGCTGGTGGTATAATGGTGTGGTGATATTTTCTTGGCTCAGTTTGGTCCATCCCTTTATGAGCACAGTGTACCCATCTTCTGATGGCTACTTCCAGCAGGATAACGCTCCATGTCATAAAGCTGGAATCATCTCAGACTGGTTTCTTGAACACGACAATGAGTTCCCTGTACTCAAATGGCCTCCACAGTCCCCAGATCTCAATCCAATAGAGCTCCTTTGGGATGTGGTGGAACAGGAGATTCATCATGGATGTTCAGCCGACAAATCTGCAGCAACTTTGTGATGCTATCGTGTCAATATGGACCAAACTCTCTGAGGAATGTTTCCAGTACCTTGTTGAATCTATGTCATGAAGTATTAAGGCAGTTCTGAAGGCAAAAGGGGGTCCAACCCAGAACTAGCAAGGTGTACCTGATAAAGTGGCCGGTGAGTGTGTGTATGCTGAGTACAGTAAACACATTAATGCCTTGTTTGTTTTCTCTGTGCACATTATCCCTGAAACTGGTTGTCCTTAGGATTAAAAATAGCAACATGTGATTTGACCAGTTACCACACAATGCAGCAACATTTCATAGAATATTACAAAGTCCTCTAAATGTCATTATTTCCCCTGTACTTTCCAGAGTGAATGGTTGGTGGTGACCTACCGATGGAAAACAGCAGAGCAGTCATGGCAGACTGAGGTGTGACTGTCAAAAGGAAACAGGATGTCGCCCTCCTTACAAAGCTCACATACAAATCCTTTGGCCTGACAACGCTAAATGCAAAACAGGGTAGAAAGAGCAAGAAACACAAAATCCAGTCATCAGAAGTGTGCAGACTCTTTATGACATGGTCATCTGTAACACATATGCAGTCATTAAAAAAAGGTGACCATTTGAGACAAGTTTTGCTTAGAGTTTGAACTCACGTCACAATCTAGTTTGATGTGCTTTGCAAATGTGGTGTGGATCTCAGTGAGGGAGCAGCTGAGTCTGCCGCTTGAGATGTCGATCAAATCCTGCAGAGAGTACATGTCATCGTTCTCCACAAAGTGCTGTCGGTCTTGTAGCTGAGAAACACAAACAAAAATGTTTTTCTGATTTTGTATAAAAGCTTTTTCAAATTTGTGTGAAAAAAATCTGTTATATTGTAAAATTCTGAAGCACAAGCACAAGAGTTGTTCATAAAACTTGAGCATGCACTGAATATGAAACAACAAAAGTCAAGTCTACAGCATTTGTACTAACTTAACACCACATACTGAGTCTTAATGATACAGGGAGAACCTCGCCAGATGTAGTGTGAGTTTTCCACTTTCACCACATGATGGTGTTGTTGTAACACATAACTTGAAGGTGGGATTGAAATGGTGCGACTATCCCTGTGTATCTGACACAAAAACTGGGCTACACAGATTACTGTACGAGGAAAGGATAGAAAAGTGATGCTGACCTGCAGCAACAGCCGAGCCTCCATGGCCTCCTTACAGGTGATGAAATACGGTTTCATCAGCAGAATGTCTTGTCGCAGTTTCTGTCAGACACACACAGAGCTGTAAGTTGAATTATGGCATTTAGTTGATATACTTTTCTCATCCAGCTGCATATATTAGCAGAAATCCATAAGCCAAAACATCATAAAAATAATAAGAAAATAATCTACTCAGGTGGTTTAATTTACAAAAATACAATTTTGAGCACCTAAATAATGTAACCTTTTTATTTACACTGTGAATCTGAGAAGTGAGCCACTTTCATACCCGGATCTCAACCAGCTCCTCCACAAAGTTGAACAGCAGCGGGTTGATTTCTTTCAGCTTCAGCACAGGTCGTGATATCATCAGGGCCAGGTAACGCATCGAGGAACGACAGACCTTAAAAAAGAGGCGTGCTGTGAGCATGCAGATGTGTTTAGGGTATGAACACAGTGACTAAGATTAAAACTAGCATTGTGTGCATCATCTGACCTTGAAATGAGCAAGATCAAACTGGATAAACCAAGGGTATGATGGGTAGATCGACATCTATAAATAATCCTGATGTTTGGCAGGAACATGTATGACAGTAAAGCTGCAGTTATCTCACACAAACTCACTTGATAAGTCTTCCAAATCAAGATATAATTTGCAGTTGCGGTTACCTTTCGGGGTTCAAACTCCCAGTTGTGAATGACCCGGGCTGGTATGATAGCTGTGTCATTCCAATGACATGTGCTGCAGTAATACTGGCCTGTGTAGTCACACTGTCTGGCTTCACTTGGCACGCCCCCTAAAAAATAAACAATGTCAAACAATGTGAAAATAGGAATAAAAATATAACACCATGGCTGCCTGTTGTAGCAGCTCTCTCTTCTTTGTCTGTTTCATGTAATTTTTTCATCTTTTTTTCGTTGATCATTAATTTGTATGGCTCATTTGTTGGTCATGGACACCAAACTGGTTTTGTCCTCAGTGATATTTTTACTATTTTTGCTTCTGTGTTTGTCTGGAGATCTTACATGTAACCATGACTGCATTGTTTACATGTGAACTCAGCTGTTAGCAGCCCTCAGCATGTCAATGCTAACTGGTGCAAGGCCTGATGTTTCCCACAAGGTGAGGAGAAGGAGGTGAGGACAACGTGCTGGTTCTCAGGTGTGAGCTAAGAAGTGACGACATGGACCTGTCCTTCCATCCATTGTTATTGGGAACGTAAGATCTATCTCCATTAAGATGGACGAGCTAGCTGTGCTAACCCAGCAACAGAGGGGAAGGCAGAGTAGCATCATGCTATTCACAGACATGGCTAACAGAGCTAACACTGGACATGAGCGCCACCATTGGAAGAGCTTCACCTGCTGTGAGCAGAAACAGGAGACAGAGACTGAACAGACTGCTGAAGAAGCTCAGTCCTGGACCCTGTGGAGGTGGAGACTGGCTGAACTGGACAATGATGGACAAGCTGTCATCACCTATTTTCTTATGGACCTTTTTGCACCTCCTATAAACTTTCTTACTTTTGTTTTCTTGATTGCTGCTGTGACTCCACCTGAATTTCCCCTCAGGGATAAATAAAATATTTTTAGGGCCCGAGCCCCGGGAACCGGGGGCGAAGCCCT
Source organism: Halichoeres trimaculatus (assembly GCF_033239565.1). Classification (NCBI taxonomy): domain Eukaryota; kingdom Metazoa; phylum Chordata; class Actinopteri; order Labriformes; family Labridae; genus Halichoeres; species Halichoeres trimaculatus. The sequence continues at coordinate 29,815,141 of NW_027437181.1, forward strand.
CTTGTAACCGCTAGGATTATTAGGGCCCGAGCCCCCGAGAATCGGGGGGCGAAGCCCTATTGTAACTGTTAGGATTATTCTTCTTCTTCTTCTTCTTCTTCTTCTTCTTCTTCTTCTTCTTCTTCTTCTTTGTTTCTGCCAATACAATGCCATTTTGCGTGCCTTTGGCTTGAAAAAAAGGCGAAATGACCTAGCCACAAAATTCAAACTCGGCGAAAAATTTATGATTCCACTGTCTCTGCAAAAATTCATCCCCCCTCGCGCCCCCTAGGGGCTTAAAACTGCAGCCCCTTGGTCTGCTTTCATCTACAGCCTTGAAATTTGGTGGGTATAACAAGCATGCCCACATGAACAAAAAAGTCTCTTATGACTATCGTGAATTCTCAACACGAACTTCGCTATTAGCACGTAAACATGGGATTTTGACGATTTGTAGCCTACGCATTTGAACGAACTAGTCCTAGGGCTTTTGTCACAGCAACTCCAAACTTGCCATGTGTATACTACACACATTGAACATTAATAATCATAGCTAAATTTTCGGAATATTTTTCCGTTTGGCTAGGACACGGGCTCAAAGTTCGGCATTTTTCAACTTTGTCTAATCTGCACCAAAATTTACACACATGTTCAGTGTTAAGCCCTGGACACAGCCATGTCATTATTCCCCCCAGAAATTACAACGCCTCCTGATGGCAATGGCCTGAAATTGCCAAAATTACGTTTATAGGCTATGTATTTCAATGAACTACTCCCAGGTTTGGACTAAGATGAACTCCAAACTTGCCTTGTGGAAACTACACACATTGAAGATGAACACTTACAATACAATTGTCATTATCTTGTATGGCTTGGCCACAAATGGCCGCCAAAGTTCACCATTTTGCTACTTCATGAAAATCTTAATAGCTCTCTTGTACAATGTTGGATCAGGCCCAAAATGCACACATATGTTAACTCTCCCATCTCCAACACATCCATATACTTCTTTTCATCTAACACTACAGCGCCCCTTACTGTTAACAGGAAGTAATGTCTTTTACTCTCTGATTTATAGCCTCTTCATTTTTTGCCATTTTCTTTTTCATTTAACTTGCAAATCTCTGTCACGCCTTCATAAAGCATTACAAATCAGCTCATGTCCTCAAGGTCAAGGGTGTGTCTATGGCACTAGCTTCACCTCGCTAATGTCAAAAGACAGCAGGAAGTAGTACTAACTCAGTCATTTAAGGTCTAATTTCTTCCAAACTTCACACACACCATGAAAGTCCATCCCCAAACTCTTCTATAACCTCAAATCTCTGCTACTGCAATAGCGCCACCCACTGGAAATGCTTGATCATATTATTACATTCATTTTAACGTTTGCTCCAAATTTTACACACATGAAGTCACTCCCACTCCTGACTGCTGTTGACATGAATTACAGTGATAATGCTGCTCCCCCTATGGTACACTAATCATATCAACTATGATTTCAATGTACCATGTATGCTTGCTTGCAAGGCGACAACCTTATCCATACACAGAGCTCTAGCTTGAGGCACATTTTGCTGCACTTAGCCCGCTTGGGAATTACCCCAATACGGACCATTTTCCGCGGGGCGAGGGCCCGTCATTGCTGCATGCAGCTATATTTATTATTATTATTATTATTATTAGGGCCCGAGCCCCCGAGAATCGGGGGGCGAAGCCCTCTTGTAACTGTTAGGATTATTCTTCTTCTTCTTCTTCTTCTTCTTCTTCTTCTTCTTCTTCTTCTTCTTTGTTTCTGCCAATACAATGCCATTTTGCGTGCCTTTGGCTTGAAAAAAAGGCGAAATGACCTAGCCACAAAATTCAAACTCGGCGAAAAATTTATGATTCCACTGTCTCTGCAAAAATTCATCCCCCCTTGCGCCCCCTAGGGGCTTAAAACTGCAGCCCCTTGGTCTGCTTTCAGCTACAGCCTTGAAATTTGGTGGGTATAACAAGCATGCCCACATGAACAAAAAAGTCTCTTATGACTATCGTGAATTCTCAACACGAACTTCGCTATTAGCACGTAAACATGGGATTTTGACGATTTGGAGCCTACGCATTCGAACGAACTAGTCCTAGGGCTTTTGTCACAGCAACTCCAAACTTGGCATGTGTATACTACACACATTGAACATTAATAATCATAGCTAAATTTTCGGAATATTTTTCCGTTTGGCTAGGACACGGGCTCAAAGTTCGGCATTTTTCAACTTTGTCTAATCTGCACCAAAATTTACACACATGTTCAGTGTTAAGCCCTGGACACAGCCATGTCCCTATTCCTCCCAGAAATTACAACGCCTCCTGATGGCAATGGCCTGAAATTGCCAAAATTACGTTTATAGGCTATGTATTTCAATGAACTACTCCCTGGTTTGGACTAAGATGAACTCCAAACTTGCCTTGTGGAAACTACACACATTGAAGATGAACACTTACAATACAATTCTTATCATCTTGTATGGCTCGGCCACAAATGGCCGCCAAAGTTCACCATTTTGCTACTTCATGAAAATCTTAATAGCTCTCTTGTACAATGTTGGATCAGGCCCAAAATGCACACACATGTTAACTCTCCCATCTCCAACACATCCATATACTTCTTTTCATCTAACAGTACAGCGCCCCTTACTGTTAACAGGAAGTAATGTCTTTTCCTCTGTGATTTATAGCCTCTTCATTTTTTGCCATTTTCTTTTTCATTTAACTTGCAAATGTCTGGCACGCCTTCATAAAGCATTACAAATCAGCTCGTGTCCTCAAGGTCGAGGGTGTGTCTATGCCACTAGCTTCACCTTGCTAATGTCAAAACACAGCAGGAAGTAGTACTAACTCAGTCATTTAAGGTCTAATTTCTTCCAAACTTCACACACACCATGAAAGTCCATCCCCCATCTCTTCTATAACCTCAAATCTCTGCTACTGCAATAGCGCCACCCACTGGAAATGCTTGATCATATTATTACATTCATTTTGACGTTTGCTCCAAATTTTACACACATGAAGTCACTCCCACTCCTGACTGCTGTTGACATGAATTACAGTGATAATGCTGCTCCCCCTATGGTACACTAATCATATCAACTATGCTTTCAATGTACCATGCATGCTTGCTTGCGGGGGAACAACCTCATCCATACACAGAGCTCTTGCTTGAGGCACATTTTGCTGCACTTAGGCTGCTTGGAAATTACCCCAAAACGGACCATTTTCCGCGGGGCGAGGGCCCGTCATTGCTGCATGCAGCTATATTTATTAGGGCCCGAGCCCCGGGAACCGGGGGCGAAGCCCTCTTGTAACCGCTAGGATTATTATTAGGGCCCGAGCCCCCGAGAATCGGGGGGCGAAGCCCTATTGTAACTGTTAGGATTATTAGGGCCCGAGCCCCCGAGAATCGGGGGGCGAAGCCCTCTTGTAATCGTTAGGATTATTATTAGGGCCCGAGCCCCCGAGAATCGGGGGGCGAAGCCCTATTGTAATCGTTAGGATTATTATTAGGGCCCGAGCCCCCGAGAATCGGGGGGCGAAGCCCTATTGTAATCGTTAGGATTATTAGGGCCCGAGCCCCCGGAACCGGGGCGAGGCCCTCTTGTAACCGTTAGGATTATTATTATTCTTATTATTATTATTATTATTCTTATTCTTCTTTGTTTCCGCCAAAACAATGCCATTTTGCGTGGCTTTGCCTTGGAAAAAAGGTGAAATGACCTAGCCACAAAATTCTAACTCGGCGAAAAATTTATGATTCCAGTGTCTGCACAAAAATTCATCCCCCCTCGCGCCCCCTAGGGGCTTAAAACTGCAGCCCCTTGGTCTGCTTTAAGCTACAGCCCTGAAATTTGGTGGGTATAACAAGCATGCCTAGATGAACAAAAAAGTCTCTTATGACTATCGTGAATTCTCAACACGAACTTCGCTATTAGCACGTAAACATGGAATTTTCACGATTTGGAGCCTACACATTTCAACGAACTACTCCTAGGGCTTTTGTCACACCAACTCCAAACTTGGCATGTGTATACTACACACATTGAAGATCAAAAGTTATAATACAATTTACAGAATATTTTGCCGTTTGGCTATGACACGGGCTCAAAGTTCGGAATTTTTCAACTTTGTCCGATCTGCACCAAAATTAACACACATGCTCAGTGTTAAGCCCCAGACACAGCCATGTCATTATTCCCCCCACAAAGCACAACGCCTCCTGATGGCAATGGCTTGAAATTGCCAAAATTACGTTTATAGGCTATGTATTTCAATGAACTACTCCCAGGTTTGGACTTAGATTAACTCCAAACTTGCCTTGTGGAAACTACACACATTGAAGATGAACACTTACAATACAATTGTTATCATCTTGTATGGCGTGGCCACAAATGGCCGCCAAAGTTCACCATTTTGCTTCTTCATGAAAAACTTAATAGTTCTCTTGTACAATGTTGGATCAGGCCCAAAATGCACACACATGATACCTCTCCCATCCCCAACACATCCATATACTTCTTTTCATCTAACAGTACAGCGCCCCTTACTGTTAACAGGAACTCATGTCTTTTACTCTCTCATTTAGAGCCTCTTCATTTTTGGCCATTTTCTTTTTCATTTCACTTGCAAATGTCTGTCACGCCTTCATAAAGCATTACAAATCAGATCATGTCCTGAAGGTCAATGCTGTGTCTATGGCACTAGCTTCACCTCGCTAATGTCAAAACACAGCAGGAAGTAGTACTAACTCAGTCATTTAAGGTCTAATTTCTTCCAAACTTCACACACACCATGAAAGTCCATCCCCCAACTCTTCTATAACCTCAAATCTCTGCTACTGCAATAGCGCCACCCACTGGAAATGCTTGATAATATTATTACATTCATTTTAACATTTGCTCCCAATTTTACACACATGAAGTCACTCCCACTCCTCACTTCTGTTGACATGAATTACAGTGATAATGCAGCTACCCCTATGGGACACTTGTCATATCAACTATGCTTTCAGTGTACCATGTATGCTTGCTTGCTGGGCGACAACCTCATCCATACACAGAGCTCTTGCTTGAGGCACATTTTGCTGCACTTAGGCTGCTTGGAAATTACCCCAAGACGGACCATTTTATGCGGGGCGAGGGCCCGTCATTGCTGCATGCAGCTATATTTATTCTTCTTCTTCTTCTTCTTTGTTTCTGCCAATACAATGCCATTTTGCGTGCCTTTGGCTTGAAAAAAAGGCGAAATGACCTAGCCAGAAAATTCAAACTCGGCGAAAAATTTATGATTCTACTGTCTCAGCAAAAATCCATCACCCCTCGCGCCCCCTAGGGGCTTAAAACTGCAGCCCCTTGGTCTGCTTTGAGCTACAGCCTTGAAATTTGGTGGGTATAACAAGCATGCCCACATGAACAAAAAAGTCTCTTATGACTATCGTCAATTCTCAACACGAACTTCGCTATTAGCACGTAAACATGCTATTTTCACGATTTGGAGCCTACGCATTTGAACGAACTAGTCCTAGGGCTTTTGTCACAGCAACTCCAAACTTGCCATGTGTATACTACACACATTGAACATTAATAATCATAATACAATTTACAGAATATTTTTTCGTTTTGCCAGGACACGGGCTCAAAGTTCGGCATTTTTCTACTTTGTCCAATCTGCACCAAAATCAAGACACATGTTCAGTGTTAAGCCCTGGACACAGCCATGTCCATATTCCTCCCAGAAATTACAACGCCTCCTGATGGCAATGGCCTGAAATTGCCAAAATTACGTTTATAGGCTGTGTATTTCAATGAACTACTCCCAGGTTTGGACTAAGATGAACTCCAAACTTGCCTTGTGGAAACTACACACATTGAAGATGAACACTTACAATACAATTCTTATCATCTTGTATGGCGTGGCCACAAATGGCCGCCAAAGTTCACCATTTTGCCGCATCATGAAAATCTTAATAGCTCTCTTGTTCAATGTTGGGTCAGGCCCAAAATGCACACACATGTTAACTCTCCCATTCCCAACACATCCATATACTTCTTTTCATCTAACACTACAGCGCCCCTTACTGTTAACAGGAACTCATGTCTTTTACTCTCTGATTTATAGCCTCTTCATTTTTTGCCATTTTCTTTTTCATTTAACTTGCAAATGTCTGTCACGCCTTCATAAAGCATTACAAATCAGCTCATGTCCTCAAGGTCAATGCTGTGTCTATGCCACTAGCTTCACCTCGCTAATGTCAAAACACAGCAGGAAGTAGTACTAACTCAGTCATTTAAGGTCTAATTTCTTCCAAACTTCACACACACCATGAAAGTCCATCCCCCAACTCTTCTATAACCTCAAATCTCTGCTACTGCAATAGCGCCACCCACTGGAAATGCTTGATCATATTATTACATTCATTTAAACGTTTGCTCCAAATTTAACACACATGAAGTCACTCCCACTCCTGACTGCTGTTGACATGCATCACAGAAATAATGCAGCTCCCCCTATTGGACATTAATCATATCAACTTTAATTTCATTGTAACATTTATGCTTCAGGGGCAACAACCTCATCCATACACAGAGCACTTGCTTGAGGAACATTTTGCTGCACTTCGCCCGCTTGGGAATTACCCCAATACGGACCATTTTCCGCGGGGGCGAGGGCCCGTCATTGCTGCATGCAGCTATATTTAGGGCCCGAGCCCCCGAGAATCGGGGGGCGAAGCCCTATTGTAACTGTTAGGATTATTAGGGCCCGAGCCCCGGGAACCGGGGGCGAAAGCCCTCTTGAAACCCTTGTGATTATTATTATTATTATTATTCTTTCTCTGTGCCTCTTTAACCCCAAATTGCGTGCCTTTCACTTGAATTAATCGTGAACGCGCGTGTACCCAAAATTCTGAATGTGCGAAAATTGCGTGATTTCACTGATTGCACAAAAATGAACGAGCCATAGCGCCCCCTAGTGGCTTAAAACTGCAGCCCCTCGGGCGACTTTGAGCCACAGCTCTGAAAATTGGTATGTATATCAAGCATGCCCAACCAAACAAAAAAGTCTCTTACGACTTTTGTGAATTCCGAACACAAACTTCACTAATTGCACCTAAACCTTGAAATTTAGCGATTTTGGGCTAGGTATTTTAACGAACTAGTCCTAGGTTTTTTGACTTTTCAACTCCAATCTTGGCCTGAGTTTACTACATGCACTGAAGATCAATAATCATAATTAAATTTTTTTTATTTTTTTCGCTGTCGCTACGACATCAGCTCAAAGTTCGGAATTTTTCAACTTTGTCCAATTTGCACGAAAATAGACAAAGATGTTCAGTGTTGCACCCCGGACACAGCCATGTTGTAATTTTTACCAGAAAGTACAGCGCCCCCTAGTGGCAATGGCCTGAATTTGGAAAAAATTGCATTCATAGGGTACATATTTAAACGAACTAGTCCTACGATATTTCTCAGATCAACTCCAAACTTTGCAGGTGTATACTAGAGACATTGAAGATTAATAATCCAAATGGAATTGTTATAGTTTTTTTGGGCGGGCCCACAAATGACCGCCGAATTTGACAATTTTTCTACTTTTTTCAAATCTTATTAGCTCTCCTGTACAATGTTGGATCAGGACCAAAATTCACACACAAGTTCACTGTCAGAGCCTCATTCCATTTCTATCATTACTTGCATTAATAGTAATGCTCCATAGCGCCACCCAGGGGCTCAAAATTTTGGCCTCCCCGGCTACTTTGAGCTACAGGTCTGAAATTTGATGGGCTTAACAAGCATACCAAGACCTACAGAAAATTGTATTATGACCATAGTCCATTCCGAACAGGAAGTTCGCAATTTGCCCGTAAACATCGGATTTTGACGATTTTTAGCCTCAGACGAAATGCAACAATTCCTTGGTTTTTCATCAGATCCACTCCAAAATTGGCATGTGTATACTACACGCACTGACAATGATATGTTCCAAACGGATTCTTTCTACGTCAATGGGCGTGGTCAGAAATGACCGTCAAAGTTGACCATTTTGGCTGCTTCATTAAAATCTTCATTTGTCTCTTGTGCAGTGTTGGATCAGGGCCAAAATGCACACAGAGGTTCAGTTTCACAGCCTCAGTGCATTTCTATCACTGGTTGTACTTATATTAATGCTCCACAGCGCCACCCGGGGGCTCATATCTGCAGCCTGTCCAGCTACTTTGAGCTACTGGCATTATAAGTTTTGGGCTTAACTCTCATGCCCACAACTATGGCTTTTGAATGAGCCACATTTCGCTGCTCACGCGGCAGCTTGGACATGCTCCACTTGGCAAGCCTTGAACGAGCACATGCGGCAGCTAGCACACACTACAACTGGCGCACACAGGGCGAGGGCCCGTTCATCGCTGCTTGCAGCTTTAATTAGGGCCCGAGCCCCCGAGAATCGGGGGGCGAAGCCCTCTTGTAATCGTTAGGATTATTATTCTTCTTCTTCTTTGTTTCTGCCTATACAATGCCATTTTGCGTGGCTTTGCCTTGAAAAAAAGGCGAAATGACCTAGCCACAAAATTCAAACTCGGCGAAAAATTTATGATTCCACTATCTGTGCAAAAATTCATCCCCCCTCGCGCCCCCTAGGGGCTTAAAACTGCAGCCCCTTGGTCTGCTTTCAGCTACAACCTTGAAATTTGGTGGGTATAACAAGCATGCCCACATGAACAAAAAAGTCTCTTATGACTATCGTGAATTCTCAACACGAACTTCGCTATTAGCACGTAAACATGGGATTTTCACGATTTGTAGCCTACGCATTTGAACGAACTAGTCCTAGGGCTTTTGTCACAGCAACTCCAAACTTGGCATGTGTATACTACACACATTGAACATTAATAATCATAATACAATTTACAGAATATTTTTTCGTTTTGCCAGGACACGGGCTCAAAGTTCGGCATTTTTCAACTTTGTCCAATCTGCACCAAAATCAAGACACATGTTCAGTGTTAAGCCCTGGACACAGCCATGTCCATATTCCTCCCAGAAATTACAACGCCTCCTGATGGCAATGGCCTGAAATTGCCAAAATTACGTTTATAGGCTGTGTATTTCAATGAACTACTCCCAGGTTTGGACTAAGATGAACTCCAAACTTGGCTTGTGGAAACTACACACATTGAAGATGAACACTTACAATACAATTCTTATCATCTTGTATGGCGTGGCCACAAATGGCCGCCAAAGTTCACCATTTTGCTACTTCATGAAAATCTTAATAGCTCTCTTGTTCAATGTTGGATCAGGCCCAAAATGCACACACATGTTAACTCTCCCATTCCCAACACATCCATATACTTCTTTTCATCTAACACTACAGCGCCCCTTACTGTTAACAGGAAGTAATGTCTTTTACTCTCTGATTTATAGCCTCTTCATTTTTTGCCATTTTCTTTTTCATTTAACTTGCAAATGTCTGGCACGCCTTCATAAAGCATTACAAATCAGCTCATGTCCTCAAGGTCAAGGGTGTGTCTATGCCACTAGCTTCACCTCGCTAATGTCAAAACACAGCAGGAAGTAGTACTAACTCAGTCATTTAAGGTCTAATTTCTTCCAAACTTCACACACACCATGAATGTCCATCCCCCAACTCTTCTATAACCTCAAATCTCTGCTACTGCAATAGCGCCACCCACTGGAAATGCTTGATCATATTATTACATTCATTTAAACGTTTGCTCCAAATTTAACACACATGAAGTCACTCCCACTCCTGACTGCTGTTGACATGCATCACAGACATAATGCAGCTCCCCCTATTGGACATTAATCATATCAACTATAATTTCATTGTAACATTTATGCTTGAGGGGCAACAACCTCATCCATACACAGAGCTCTTGCTTGAGGAACATTTTGCTGCACTTCGCCCGCTTGGGAATTACCCCAATACGGACCATTTTCCGCGGGGCGAGGGCCCGTCATTGCTGCATGCAGCTATATTTCTTCTTCTTCTTCTTCTTCTTCTTCTTCTTCTTTGTTTCTGCCAATACAATGCCATTTTGCGTGCCTTTGGCTTGAAAAAAAGGCGAAATGACCTAGCCACAAAATTCAAACTCGGCGAAAAATTTATGATTCCACTGTCTCTGCAAAAATTCATCCCCCCTTGCGCCCCCTAGGGGCTTAAAACTGCAGCCCCTTGGTCTGCTTTCAGCTACAGCCTTGAAATTTGGTGGGTATAACAAGCATGCCCACATGAACAAAAAAGTCTCTTATGACTATCGTGAATTCTCAACACGAACTTCGCTATTAGCACGTAAACATGGGATTTTGACGATTTGTAGCCTACGCATTTGAACGAACTAGTCCTAGGGCTTTTGTCACAGCAACTCCAAACTTGGCATGTGTATACTACACACATTGAACATTAATAATCATAGCTAAATTTACAGAATTTTTTTCCGTTTGGCTAGGACAGCGGCTCAAAGTTCGGCATTTTTCAACTTTGTCCAATCTGCACCAAAATCAAGACACATGTTCAGTGTTAAGCCCTGGACACAGCCATGTCATTATTCCCCCCAGAAATTACAACGCCTCCTGATGGCAATGGCCTGAAATTGCTAAAATTACGTTTATAGGCTATGTATTTCAATGAACTACTCCCAGGTTTGGACTAAGATGGACTCCAAACTTGCCTTGTGGAAACTACACACATTGAAGATGAACACTTACAATACAATTCTTATCATCTTGTATGGCGTGGCCACAAATGGCCGCCAAAGTTCACCATTTTGCTACTTCATGAAAATCTTAATAGCTCTCTTGTACAATGTTGGATCAGGCCCAAAATGCACACATATGTTAACTCTCCCATCTCCAACACATCCATATACTTCTTTTCATCTAACACTACAGCGCCCCTTACAGTTAACAGGAAGTAATGTCTTTTACTCTCTGATTCATAGCCTCTTCATTTTTTGCCATTTTCTTTTTCATTTAACTTGCAAATGTCTGTCACGCCTTCATAAAGCATTACACATCAGCTCATGTCCTCAAGGTCAAGGGTGTGTCTATGGCACTAGCTTCCCCTCGCTAATGTCAAAACACAGCAGGACGTAGTACTAACTCAGTCATTTAAGGTCTAATTTCTTCCAAACTTCACACACACCATGAAAGTCCATCCCCCAACTCTTCTATAACCTCAAATCTCTGCTACTGCAATAGCGCCACCCACTGGAAATGCTTGATAATATTATTACATTCATTTTAACATTTGCTCCCAATTTTACACACATGAAGTCACTCCCAATCCTGACTTCTGTTGACATGAATTACAGTGATAATGCTGCTCCCCCTATGGTACACTAATCATATCAACTATGCTTTCAATGTACCATGTATGCTTGCTTGCTGGGCGACAACCTCATCCATACACACAGCTCTTGCTTGAGGCACATTTTGCTGCACTTAGGCTGCTTGGAATTTACCACAAGATGGACCATTTTACGCGGGGCGAGGGCCCGTCATTGCTGCATGCAGCTATATTTATTATTATTATTCTTCCGATTCTTCTTTGTTTCTGCCGATATAATGCCACTTTGCGTGCCTTTGGCTTGAAAAAAAGGCGAAATGACCTAGCCACAAAATTCAAACTCGGCGAAAAATTTATGATTCCACTGTCTCTGCAAAAATTCATCCCCCCTCGCGCCCCCTAGGGGCTTAAAACTGCAGCCCCTTGGTCTGCTTTCAGCTACAGCCTTGAAATTTGGTGGGTATAACAAGCATGCCCACATGAACAAAAAAGTCTCTTATGACTATCGTGAATTCTCAACACGAACTTCGCTATTAGCACGTAAACATGGGATTTTCACGATTTGTAGCCTACGCATTTGAACGAACTAGTCCTAGGGCTTTTGTCACAGCAACTCCAAACTTGGCATGTGTATACTACACACATTGAACATTAATAATCATAGCTAAATTTACAGAATATTTTTCCGTTTGGCTAGGACACGGGCTCAAAGTTCGGCATTTTTCAACTTTGTCTAATCTGCACCAAAATTTACACACATGTTCAGTGTTAAGCCCTGGACACAGCCATGTCCCTATTCCTCCCAGAAATTACAACGCCTCCTGATGGCAATGGCCTGAAATTGCCAAAATTACGTTTATAGGCTATGTATTTCAATGAACTACTCCCAGGTTTGGACTAAGATGAACTCCAAACTTGCCTTGTGGAAACTACACACATTGAAGATGAACACTTACAATACAATTCTTATCATCTTGTATGGCTCGGCCACAAATGGCCGCCAAAGTTCACCATTTTGCTACTTCATGAAAATCTTAATAGCTCTCTTGTACAATGTTGGATCAGGCCCAAAATGCACACATATGTTAACTCTCCCATCTCCAACACATCCATATACTTCTTTTCATCTAACACTACAGCGCCCCTTACTGTTAACAGGAACTCATGTCTTTTACTCTCTGATTTATAGCCTCTTCATTTTTGGCCATTTTCTTTTTCATTTAACTTGCAAATGTCTGTCACGCCTTCATAAAGCATTACACATCAGCTCATGTCCTCAAGGTCAAGGGTGTGTCTATGGCACTAGCTTCACCTCGCTAATGTCAAAACACAGCAGGAAGTAGTACTAACTCAGTCATTTAAGGTCTAATTTCTTCCAAACTTCACACACACCATGAAAGTCCATCCCCAAACTCTTCTATAACCTCAAATCTCTGCTACTGCAATAGCGCCACCCACTGGAAATGCTTGATAATATTATTTCATTAATTTTAACATTTGCTCCAAATTTTACACACATGAAGTCACTCCCACTCCTGACAGCTGTTGACATGAATTACAGTGATAATGCTGCTCCCCCTATGGTACACTAATCATATCAACTATGCTTTCAATGTACTATGTATGCTTGCTTGCAGGGGAACAACCTCATCCATACACAGAGCTCTTGCTTGAGGCACATTTTGCTGCACTTAGCCCGCTTGGGAATTACCCCAATACGGACCATTTTCCGCGGGGCGAGGGCCCGTCATTGCTGCATGCAGCTATATTCTATGTTATTCTTTTATTGATTCCTTTTTATGAGCTACAACAATAAACAGGACCCCTTCTGGAAGCCATACAGACCACATTTACACAATGATGGCACAGCTCATGGGGCAGTTCAGGGTTCAGTGTCTAGGCCAAAGGACACTTTAAACAGCAGGACACAGAATCAAACTCTTATCCTTTCAATGGAGAGACAACTGACTCTACCATTGAGCCAAAGCTACCTTTTTGTTTTAACTGCCTCCTAACCTCCTTAAGCCAGTGTGGGATCAGTATGAAAGGGCAAAGACACAATAGCCACAGTTACATGAGGAGTTTTTCGTCTTCCCGAATGGAATCTTTCTGAATGACTTTTCCGAAAACAATAGTATACATAAGGAAAGGAATATTCCAATCTCTGGTCTACATGCGCTGCTGTAATCAAACAGAATAGTCAATGGGGCATGCGCAGAAAAAGGTAAACATCCCGTCATTTATCAAAAACAGAGGACAACAGTTTCTCTTTATCACGGTGTTGCAATACTTGTATTGCGAGTGTCCGTCCAGTCTTGATATTATGTTCAGTTCTTCAAAGTTTGGATCAAAAGCAAACTGTCCTCCAGTGCTGACGGCTCGCTGCCATATTTTAAATTGAGGAACGTCTCTAGTTGCATCTTACGTCATACCTGAGCATGCGCTGAAAGAACGCACCCTGACAACTTTCCATCTGAGTGGATACATGATACCTCAATCGGTTTGGGGAAAGGAATATTCCACCCCTGTGAAACCGATTAAATTTCCATTCCGATTGGCACTTTTCTTTCAGAATGAGGTGTATACAAAGGTTAAATTCTTTCCGTTTGAGCAAATAAACCGAATGCAAGCGGAATATTTGGGTCCATGTATACGTGGCTACTGAGAGCAAAGCTTCATCACTGTGAGAAGGATAAACTGATAATGTCAATTTGTACTTACTCAGTGAAATAGGTGTGCGGCACTCTGCACAGCGGTAGTCCTGCCGGTCCAGTCCTATCTCAGGACAGATGCTGAGCTCATACTCTGACTGGTGGCTGACCTTTGACCTGACACAGGGCTTGGTGATCAGGTTCATGCACTTACTATGGCAACGATAATAGCAACCTGAAGAGAACAAAGGGACAGTTGAAGTTGTTCGGCAATATTATTTTGCTTAGGTGGTTCAATATGAATATCTTGTTAACAGACTTACAGGGCTTCATAGTGAAGTCCCTGTCCTATAAAATCCACACTATAAGTTTGCCTGTGGTACTTCTAAAGAACACACATAGCTATTTATTTAGAATAAGTTTAAGTTTTAAAAATAGGTAAGTCTTGAAAAATCCAGAATTCTGAACAATGAGATATTGGTTAATTGGGAAAACACAGATTCTTTGCAGAATGGTCCCTGCACAGTATGTCTTACCTGTGCAAGTATACCAGGTCTGGATAAGGCCCCAGATGATAGTGCTACACTTATCACAGGTCTGTTTCACACTCTTGCTCTTTTCCTTGGAAAAACGGTGCTCAAGTAGAGTTCTCAGGTTAGGCTCATCCTCCTCTGGGTCCTTCAAGGGCACAAAAAAATCAACAAGAAAGTACTTTAAAATCATACAATATGTTACTTGTTTCTTTGTATGTTTTCATGCTCCTCTGTCACTGTTGCATGACTCTCCAGAGAAACCAAAGAAGCACAAGAGCGTTCAACTTGTGTCACGCTATTTGACATAATGCTGCATTATTACATAACCCAGTACAGAGTGTGGTATAGTTTTAGTCAGCTCCTTTACATGATGTGGTACAAATTGGTTTGAAATCAGTAAAAATCATCACGAAGGAAAGGATTTGGATGGGTTTTCTATAACATGCATCCAAATCTCAACATGACTGAAACAATCAATGTAATGGCTGATTATTTGATTTATTACCCCACAGCACACCATAATGTAACAATATCACTGCTCCTGAAACTCTTCATAAACAGAAGCATTCCTGTATTACATTTGAGAGCTTGTAATGATCTCTATACAAACCTTTTTTATCACCTTATCAGTGGAATGTCTGCTATGTTTGCTTGGGCTAGCTTACGCAAGGCAAATGCCAAAAGGCCAATGTTGATCATAGTCGTCCACATGAGCATCAACTTTCTTCCTAAACTTTTGTACACAGCGAGGTACTCTTTGGCGAGGTACTCTTCAGGAAGCGTTTCCCCGTAGAAACCCAGTAAAAAGGCATGCTTTACATAATGCATTCTGCTAACTACTGTGAAAGGCACACATTCCTCAAAGTTGGACACATGCAAGTGAAATAAATCAGTTATGTATATCTTGTTCTGATTACATCAACAATATCATGTCATCTTCTCCAGTGCTCAAACCTTAAGCTCCTGTAGTTTGAGTCGAAGGTGGATAAGTTTCACGACGGTGTCTTTCTGTCGCTCTGAGTGTTCTGGCAGCTCCAGGATCAGTTTTTTGCACTCCTCTATGGCCAGCTTCAGTTGTTCAATGTCAGATGCCACAAATGAACCCTAAAACATGTAAAAAAAAAAAAAAAAAAAAAAAAAAAACAGCAAAAACATGTTAAAATTTAAAATAAAAGAAGAGAAAGTTTAACAATTTGACTCAAAGGTAAAGTGAAGATTCCTTCACCATGGGCCTTGAGAAGTGGTCTTCAGCTAGACCCAGGTCCATAGTCCGGTCTGAACTGTGGGTTCTGGTCCCAGAGAACAGCTCTTGTCTTGCTTCTGAAAATACAAACACACACACACACACACACACGCCTGAACCACAGCGTCTCTTCTCAATGTACACCCTGCTGAATGGTGAGTGCACTTAGCCACACACACTAACTTCACACGCATGACTGTAAATAGGACAACCCTTAAACTCTGACTCAACACTTAAGATGTCAAGAAGAACGAATAAAGCTTGACATGGACAACTGAAGCGAACAGTTATGGAGGTTATTGTCTTGTCAGTGTTAGTAATATGTAACCAGGCCAGTTGACAAGACAGACTCCTGCCTGACCTCATTGAAACTGCAAACAGAGTTGCATGACCTCCACAGCTCTAACAAAATCTATCAAATTAATCTGCTTTACATAGAAGAGTATTGTTATTGCTATTTTATGTTGAGTCATGCCTTTGATAATATACAGATTTAGGGTGCTGATAGAATTTGTTTATCAAAGTCAAATGCCAGCAATATTTTTCTGGGAATACAGCATTACAACTCATCAATATACGTACTCAATATCAAGAGTTTAAGCTTTAATAACATCATGATTTAAGTACATCACCACAGGCAAGAAGTTCTAAAGGAGATGGATTGTTTTGTGGAAATAAGCAGACACCTAATGATGTTTGTGACCTTTTAAGCTGCAATAATGGGTTTTATCTTCAGCAACAGATCAAGTGGGAACCAAAAACTGTTTTTGAGAAGTGGAAGTAGCCTCAAGGTTTTGAAACGAAAGCCACAGAGAGCAGAGACACTGTACATGAACATATAAACTACATAATCAAGTATATTGGTTATCTCGATCTCTGCTTATTGTTAAGCTTTTACTTTTAAAGCTGAGTAACAATCTGTCAAAAACAATTTAAGATATTAAGTTTTAAGAAAATTCAGATTTTGGACAGTACATTTCCTGAGGTTAAATCAACACAACAGAAGAAAACAGCAGACACAGTATAAAATTCAGGGCCAACACAAGTCAATAGTGATTTATGCCATAATAAAACTTTAAACACTCTTTTTAAACTGATCAGAATATATGGAGAGAAAAAAAGCCAAATGGTCCAGAGGAAACTCCACCCTTACAGAAATTTACTCTTGATCTCAAAAACAAATTAAAACATATACGAGGTTGTTACCTGCATACACGTCAGAGCAAAACATGTTGGAGTTTTTCAGCGTCTCAGAGAGAGAACAAAAACAGCAGCCAAAAGAAATCAGCTGATCTAACAGTGTGTCAGGTATGCCAGTCAGAATACATTTAATCAAGCAGAAACGTTTTAATTCCTTAAAACCTGAAGTACAGGAAGTGTTACTGGGGTCCTGCTGAACGTAATACTTTTCATTTCCTCTGTTTTCAGTTACAGTATTTCCAACTTCCTTTTCCCTGAATGTAATGTTACAACACTCCCGTGTTTTTGTTCTTAAAGCTCCAAGAGCGAGATTGAAAGCTCAGATTAAACTTTATTAATAATTGAGAGGATAAATTTATCTGGAGCAGGTTTTTGAGTAAGGTCTTTCACAAGACAGTCTAAGCCACTAGCGTTTTCTCTGCATTTTGTGTTTTGGGTGGGTATAAATCAACGTCTAGGTACCACTTTGAACTGAAGAAACCACAATTTAAGATAAGCTCCTCAGTGTTTGGTGAAAGGGTCATTGAGATGGTGTTAATAGAAATACTATTACAAAATTTTCTCAATCATAGCTCACAATCAAGGGAACACTTTGGCTGTTATCCGAATGTGCCTACAGTGAACAACTCAAAGACAGTTAGGTGTTTTATCCTCCATGAAACAGACCACAGAGAAGGAGTAATTTTCATGAAATGCAAGTAAATATCCCAGTCATTGCCTTGATGCCCTGATCATTTTGCCTCTATCCTCCAAAAAAGGCTTCTTATCAAAGCACATCACTATGTACTACTACCAATACAAGCACAAGCAAGTTTTTGTATCCAGGGGTGACATTTACCATGATGTGAAGGTGTCTTGCCTCCATGGGGACCATCTTCTTCCTCTCCACGGTCAAAAGGATTGAGGCGGGTTTGGCGAAAATGTGCAAGTCTCTCATCGTACGCCATGTCTGTGGGCTACATCTGAGGAAAACAAGGCAGAGCAGAGTCTCACTGGCTAATTGTTCTTCTCCTTTGTTTTACGCTGACACAGAGGTTGACCATGACCACCAGACAGCAAATGTATCTGCACAGTCATTTCTAATTCCTGTTTTGTTCATGTCTATAATGGCACTGCCAAAGGGTAAACACATTATATCCACAATTTTCAACTTAATAAAAAAGAAAATCTATAAATCAAATCAGAATAGATGAGATATAATAAAAATTAGTTAAAAGCCACTGATTGCACTTTAACACAGCTTTTCTTTGATGCTAATGCTGAATCGTGCGTTTCGAAATGTTAACAGCTCTTTCAAATTAAACAGGGCCTTTTTTAATATATATTACCACACTTTGTAGGTTTCTGTATCACATGTCGAGACTAGCCTCAATGAGATAAATAACAAAATCCATGACACTAGTATAATTGACATAAAAGGTATTGCACGATGTACAAGTGTTGGGGATTTGTGAACACTTCCAGGGCTTACTTAGCCTGCAGGTATAAATAATAGTGCGATGACTAGCATGGACAGAAATATTTAAAATAGTAAGCTTGCATTATGCAGCATTAAAACTGCACAGCCTGCAAACCGTTACAGACAGAGCTACCTTGACTTATCACAGCCTAACAGAGCTGATGCTGCAACATTAAATAAATATATTTTTTTATTTTAATGTCATTACTAAACACGTAGCTTCTTGGTTACTGCATACGACCTAAATTGAGCTTTGTTACACTCAAATTAGGAAATCATTGAGACTCTACAGATGTAAACAGCGAGCTAACGCTAGCATGCTAACTGTCTTTAAAAACAAATCAGTCATGTGTTTTGATGCTTATGTTAGCTTAGCTTCTCTGATGGCTGACTCGGGTCAAAACTTACCCCGTTGTTGACCTTATAAATCATCAACGTGTTAACATATATTTCAAGTCGACGCTTGTTGTTATTATGAACAGTGCTGCCCGTGGTGTTTTTTTTTCTCAGTCAACATCAGTCTGTGGTCACAAGGTAAAAAAAAAAAAAAGGCATCAAGTCACGTGTTTTAAAATGACTAGCTTCCTGTTGGTATTTTCAGAATAAAACACGTGAGCAGCTTGAGGCAGACTTGGAGAAGCGACGATAGAAATTGCCCTATGTGAACATATTAATGTGGGCACATTCACATTGGAAACAGTAGTGTGGTATTTTGAAGACTAGCACAACACAAGCGAGGTCATTTCAATATGGGTTAGTCTACTTGTTTTATACTGTAAAGCGTGTAGATATTAAAGATGTCATCCTAGCTTACTAGAGGATGCTACATATGGTTACCATGTGGACTAATCTCCACCAACAGAAAATATTTATATCTGTATTTATTCATAGAAATAAGGTTGTATTACATTGTCCATATGAAGCTGATTCATTTATGAAAGTAAAATGTTCATATGCACAATGCAAGCCATAAATCCTATTGATAGACAGTCTTAAACCTTTTCATCCAAGTAGTGGCGCAGACACACCTATTATTCACAAAGAAATTATTGACTGTTAATTTTCTTAAGTGACTTCCTCTTTATTTCATAAATTCATATTAAAAAGAAGGGAGGAAAATGCAAAAAAGCATCCTCATGATGATTGATGCAGAAGGATTTTTTTTTGTATTATTATTATTATTATTATTATTATTATTATTATTATAATTATTATTATGATGATGATGATTATTATTATTTTCAAATAAGATCAGTGCTTACTATTATCTGAAAATCAAACGCCTCTATAACGAGTATAAAATGTGGTTTACTGAGCTATTCCTTTTACTAGATGTTTGGTACTTTTACTTTGAAAGAGAAAAAGAAAAGCTTTCTCTACTTTTTGGTCTAAATTATTCTTCTTTAACCAGGAAACGGGATTTTTAAACTGATCTTTTCAGAATAAAAGCATTAAAAAATCTTAATGAAGTCACAAAACAAATCAGAGAAGTTTACACAGTTTTATGCAATATAGATCAAGCACCATAAATCACATGACTGAAAAGATTATCAAGGACATTTGCGCAAATATTTCATTTCTTTGGAGTAAATAATTTTGGTCAGCAAGAGATTTCTGATTTGGATTTAGATACAGTAGGGAGAAAAGGACAGGCTGACAGGCGGCTCCACAAACAAATGTCTGTTGCTTTTACATATTTTTGCTCAATCGTTTTCATTTTGAGCTATATGTATTTATCAAGTGGGTTCAAAGGGTCTGATGGAGGCTGTTGGTGGGGTTTCGGTTACCTTATGCTACATTTGCATGTCATACTTTTTCCAGTTGCCTTTTCCAGATAATAGAGGAGACTTGCTATGTATCAATAACAGAAGTCTGCCTTCCTTTGATGAAAAATGTGGAATTTATAAGACAAATATGTAGAAATCTCTTGTGTTTTTTTTTTTAGTCCATTCTGGTCTGTTACTTCCTCTACTCTCAAACGCTACTGTTGAATTTCAACTTAGAAAGACAGTAGGTCAGGAGACTTGGTCTAAGGGCGTTACTTCCTGCTGAAACATTAAAGCAGGCAGGTGTTAGGATAAATGCAATGACCACTTTGCTGCATCTGTTCTCATGAAAGCAGCCATATATATGTAAATAGTATATGTTGATAATTATATATGTTAATGTAGCAAACACAGTATTTGCACTTGCAGCCAGATTATTCACTTAGCCTATAGCTTATTCTTTGCAAATTAATACTTTGAAGATCATTTCAGTGAAACGTGTGATAAATAGAGTTGAATGAGTGATGGAGCTGGAAAGCCTCGAGTGTTTTTCACGAATATAAAGCTGTATCCATAAATAATCTCACCAGCTACCGTTTCCTCAACCGCTGAAAAGGTCAGCCTCTCAGAAAACAACTATTGAACACTAGTGTCTACACTGATTCAAACAAAAAAGTATTCATAAACATCATTACCAGTGCTTGATATTCCTGGAAGCTGTAATCATATGGGTTCAGAGGAACTATTACTGAGATAATGCATCTTCTGTAGAGTGTAAGACAACACATTTTCAATCCAATCAATCAGTGTAAACACCATAAGGTCAATATAGAGTTAAGCAATGTAAGAAGAGTCTGCCATGCTTCACTGAATCTACTCAGGGAAAACTTTAATGTTTATCTTCTGCTGGAGTTATCTGTAACACAATAAAACACAACAAAACTGCTCTGTGTGTCTTTCTTTCATTCTACTATTCTTTTTGTATTTTTATTTTTTCTATCAGTGACTTGGTGTCAAGTATTTCTAATGATAGAGAGGAAAACCATATCAAGGAACTTTCATCGACATTTAAATCAAAGCTTATTTTTATAGACATGCTATTTGTTTCCACCCCTCAGGGTCGGAGTCTTGGTTCTCGGTCATATGTATCTGAATCATTCTATCTTAAGTGTATCTGTTGCTGTGATAACAGCTGTTTATTAGTGTGAGACAGAGAAGCTTTGTGCAGAAATGAAAGGAGATGTCAGATCCCTGTCCCTAACTGTAAATACACTGCTCCCTGCAGAGAATACTGTCACACTTTGAACATCCTTTGGGCTAATCAGCAATTACAGCAGTCAAGGCATCTGTCTGCTTCCTCTCATCAATTCACTTAGCAGTCATCACCCTGAACTCGGGAAACAGAGTCTGCACTGAGTGCCGTCTAAAAACAGAAAGCTTCTGAGATTGCACTGAGTGAGATTTTTTTTTTTTTTTTCATTTTTGTGTCACACACATTAAACTATACAGAAGAGGTTTCTTTGAGCTCTGACACAGTCCCGACTTTTGCGTCTCTATGCATCCAAAAGTGAACAACAAGGCCTCGTTTGAAGTTAACGTTTGGGTTCACAGACAGAGGGACAAAGCCAGGCTGGCACAACTTTGCAACAATAATGCTCAGAAACCAAACTAATTGTACAAAGATCCCCAGCTCCTCCTAGTTATGCTTTGGCATCTGAGTTATAGAGAGCTCATAATGATCCAAAGTGCACAGGACACCAACAGTTATTTGGATTCAGGGATTGATGTTATAACTACTGAAACAATCATGCTCCACAGCAGGAACAACTGAGCAAAAGAGAAGTGGTGTGCACATGATACATCACCAGGACTTCAAGACATCGTGAAATACCAACAGTGTCACACAGGATCTTGTGTTAACCATTGCCCTGTGTGCTTAACTTCTGCAGGGCATTGAAGATGGCATGTGAAGAGGTAGAAGTCAGGGTGTCCTTGTTTTCTGGCATCCTTCAATATATCCCCCCCCCCCCCCCCCCCCCCCCCCGCCAAGGAAAAAAAAAAAAAAAATTTAAAAAAAAAAAAATTATTGTTACCAACATGTCAGGGGACATGAGGAAAAAAAAAGCTCACCATCCTCAATTCCTCTGTCCCATTAAAGAGTCCTAATTTAGGTTATTGGCTGCACTATAGCACATATGGTAGATATGTGGCTTTAGCGATATTTTTACTACTTTTTCTCCTGTGATTTGTCTGGAGATCCTACATGTAACCATAGCTGCATTGTTTACATGTGAACTCAGCTATTAGCATGTCAATGCTAACTGGTGTAAGGCCTGATGTCTTCCCACAAATGAGGACGATGTGCTGGTCCTCAGGTGTGAGCTAAGAAGTGACGACATGGACCTGTCCTTCCATCCATCGTTATTGGGAACATAAGATCAATCTCCAAAAAGATGGACAAGCTAGCCATGCTATCCCAGCAACAGAGGTAATACCAGAGGGGAGAGTAGCATCATGCTATTCACAGACATGGCTAACAGAGCTAACATCAGACACCAACGCCACATTGGAAGAGCTTCGCCTGCTGTGAGCAGACAGGATCCAGGAGACAGAGATGGAGCATGACTGAAGAAGCTCAGTCCTGGACCCTGTGGAGGTGGAGGCTGGCTGAACTGGACAATGATGGACAAGCTGTCATCATCTACTTTCTTATGGACCTTTTTGCACTTTCTATGCACTTTCTTACTTTTGTTTTCTCGGTTGCTGCTGTGACTTCAATTTTGTTGTACTTGTTACAATAACAAAGTTCTATTCTATTCTATTCTATTCTATTCTATTCTATTCTATTCTATTCTATTCTATTCTATTCTATTCTATTCTTTGTCTTCTCAAACAAAAAGTATACAGAAGTATCTAAGCTTGACACTTTCTTACTCATGATTTTGCAATTAACTGAAATAACTCAAGAAAAGTTAGCCTTGAATATTCTACATTGCCTTAATTATATATATATATATATATATATATATATATATATATATATATATATATATATATATATATATATATATATATATATATATATATATATATATATATATATATATATATATATATATATTAATCACTGAAATCTATTTGTATACTTTTTTTTTTAGTTATTTTATTTTTGAGCAACATGCTATTTTAAGGCCGGCTGGCCTTAGAGGTCAGAGGCATTCTGGTTTGGGGACCACTGCCCTGCCTTTTGTCTTGGGATTTTGTGCAGTATGTCTTCTGTTAAATCATTTCAATCTGTCAGTGCAGATCAATCTCATTGTTTTAAAACGTGTTATACGTGTATTTTATCATTTTTGTAATAAGAACTAGGGATAGGTACCAAGTTAGGTATTTTTATAGGTACCGACTAGTGCCAATTCAAGTAAAACCAAATGGTACCATGTTACAGTTTTTCTCAGTTGTTTACACACATTTTCTGAAAGGATGCCTCATATTCTCAGAACTCTACACACAAATCAAAAAATCACTCACACATTTCTCAAAACCCCTCAATTCTCCTGCAAAATGAAACTTTACATCCAAAACAGTCTTTATTCTTCTCAAAATGGTGTTTTGTCTCCAAATGACACACACAAACCACTATATGGACAAACATTTATATGAACCAGTTGAACACTGATGTGCTCAGTGTAAAACACTGTGATTACATAATGTTCATCATGACTCTGGCCTTTCTGTGTTCAGTGTGACACTTCTTGCAAAATATTTTAGAATTTTTTTATTTTTTTATATTTTGACTCAGAACACAAAATGGCCGATGATGTTCCTTCCCCTTCTACGTCTTTTTGTGAGGTTGAATCCAACCTCATCAATAAAGACAAACTGGTGCTCCACTGCAGCCACCTCTAGCTCAAGGACCAACTGAAACACACAGGATAATATCAGAAATAGACATGGAGTGGTCACTATTGTGAAATACATTCATTATGATTCCAATACTAAAACATGTATAATATTTACAGTTTTCAGGGTATGCATCAGTTACAGGATTGTAGAGGACTTGCACATAGTTATATCGCAGTTCTTTGACTCTGTCTGAATTGTGTTCAAATGGAACTCTGTAGACTTGTTTCATCTTCAGAGAATTTCTTCACAAGACACGGTCCAGAGTGGATAAACTTATTCTATCAACATTTAGAAAAATGTCATTGTTTTCTAGTACTTTTCTTTGAATTTGTCGTAATGTAATGGCATTATTCTCTAGGACCATGTTCACAATGTGATTTTCCTGTTCAGGAGACAGTAGACGCTGCCCACCTCCTCTTGATGGTCGTCTTTCAGCTCTGCAATACTCAGAGTGAAATACTGTAAATATTGTGAAGGGATAAAAAGAAGGAAAACATTTCTCAAACAAACACTTTACTTTTTTTACAGTCCTTCAGAATAGTCCACTGACAATACTGTAATACTGTACTCATTGAGTGCAGTGTTGAATTGCAGTACAACAATTTCCTAATACTAGTACGACTAAATTTCTTACCTATTTTCATTTTGGAAAGTCGGGATGATGGATGCTACTGTGTATCTGCTCAAATTTGGCTGCACCCTTTGCCCAGCCTCCCTCATTGTTAGACCATGGTTTACCACATGGTCAACCAAAGTGACCCCGATCTCATCAGAGATTATGGCCCTCATCCTTCCTCGTCCTCCTGGTCCTCCTGGTCCTCCTGGTCCTCCTTGTCCTCCTGGTCCTCCGCGTCCTCCCCGTCCTCCTCGTCCTCCTCGTCCTCCTCGTCCTCCTCGTCCTCCTCGTCCTCCGTGTCCTCCGCGTCCTCCTCCTCTCATTCTCACACCTCTGGCTCTCCCTCTGATTTCAATGTTGGTATCCATTGTTCCAAAACAGAGAAACTCACCTGTTGCCCTTTTATGCTAAAGCTCTGATTGCTAATTGTAAAAATGTGTGACAGGTGTTTACCCATGTGATGAGTCAGTGTGCATAATAGGAATATTCATTTCACTGTTTTGAGTGGCATTGTGTTCTTTGTGAAAACAAGAAGTTTACTTCATGAAAATTGTGCCAAAACTCAGAGAATTGTGTGTAGTGTTTTGAAAAAGTGTGTTGTACCTCTGCAGTCTGAGTGTAAAGCAGGAATTGTGCTTTTAGTTTAGCAGACTTGGTTCATGGAGTTGGTGCATTGGTTATACATTGTGGTCATCGTGTCTCAGGCACCAAAAATTGTGTGTTAACAATCGAGAAAAACTGTAAGGTACCTAAATGCATCCTTGTGACTGTGAGGGAGCGTAAGAGTAGGTTTTCATGATTTTTCATGCTGGACATGAACACAACATTGCAAAGTCATATATTGAAGAATAAATATGTTAAACTGAAAAAAACACTTCATTATTATATAAATTGATATTTTTTACCACATGAACACAAAAAAGTACTAAAAATTGGTACTGTTGAGTACCAATACCATTTGCCAGGTACCAGGCATCTGTACTGTATCGTTTCAAATGTGAGAGGTACCCATCCCTAATACAAACATTTTGCAGTCTGCTGTCAGCCCAATAGGGACACCTAAAGCTGAGGCACACCAAGGGACACCAATTTGCAAAGTAGATAAGATTACTACAAACCAGTGGGTACTGTGTGAAACTATAAGAGTGAGACAGGCTATTTTTTTAACAATTAAACTGAAGCTACTGAAATTCAGAATCAAAGAAGAGGTTAGAAAAAAAACATTTTGGAAATGAATGATGGTTACATTTTTATGCCCCCCATCATCTGAGCCAGCAAAAGTTAAATACTTAATTCTTAAAAGTCGATTTCTTCTCTTGTCCTCTGTTTTTTCTAAGGCTGCTGAAAATAGAATACTTTTATTGAAATGTACCCAATGGCGTCCCCTGAATAACTCGTATGAAACCCAGCACTCAATGGAAAGACTTCAGACAATTAAGATTTGATTTTTTTTTATGGGACGGGTGGAAGAAAATTCCCCTTCCTTCAATTATACTATTTGCAGCGTGGTAACCAAACTGGATCATGAGTTAAAAAACAGAGCATTTCAAAAAATGTCTCTGTTGTGTTTCATCTCAATACCCCCTCTGTCTGCCATGGACAAATGATGCATAGCGCTTTTTTTCTGTGAAGCAGATTAAACAGTGATCATGTATTATTTGTTGAAGTTCTGAGGATGAAGGTTTTTCTCCTCTGTCTGCTTTTGGGGAACTTGAGGGCTGATGAAAGCGAGACCGTTCTGATGTGAAGAGATGAATAATGAGAATAATCTTAAAACCTTAGACAATATGTTTTCATCAGAGTTGGATCTAATTAAGAGGACAAATAAAGCTCTTAGAGTCAATATTTGGTCAACAAATATTAAAAACAAAAAACTTGGCTTCTAAAAATTGATTCTCACAGAGTGTAGAGACAGGAGAACTCAGCTACAGATGAGAAAGATCAGAAATGCTTGGCTCAAAGTTTTGCAGGCTTTATTTGAAACAACAAATAACATGCATTGCTTCAAAGATGACACCATGTAACACAGGCTCCCTCTATGAAACAACTGTACAGTATATTCCTGTTTGACTTGATTTCAAGTAAACATGTTGGTGTGCTGGCACTTGGCACATATTACCACAGTCTCAGTGACTCTCACAGAGCTTATTCTTTAAGATTCATATTGGACACAAGACGACATGAAATCTTCACATTCACTACCTTACATGAAAACTCTCATGGTTACATGATGAAGATACTGATGATAGAGCAGGGATGTCAAAGGTATTACATTTAACGTTACATTTAGAGGTTTAAGGAAAAAAACAGGCCAGTTGAGGCCTAGAGTCAGTAGAAAAATCCAACTGAGTGGCTTCAAGGCCTGAAATCAGCGACATTAGAGATCACATGAATACTCAGCAGCAAATCTGGAAAGCATTATTCAAGTAGTTTACAACAGTCTGCATTATGTCACTATTGATAAGCATGTTTCCTTTAACAGGGTAGCCTTTATCCAACCAGTAATGTTTGATTTATACAGTCTTCTTCCCAAGAGTCCTTTTCATCCCAAAGCATTTCTACCCAGAGCTGTGCAGGGAATGAGACATGTCTACATTTAACGGCTTAAATACAAAAGAGGAAAATAGAAGAGTATTTATTGTAGATCCTGCTTTCAAAGGATCAAAGGAAAACATTTAAGCAATAAAATATTTTTAAAACAAGTATTAGGCTCAAACCCTTTGAATTCCATAGCATATATAACAGGACAGTTCCATGTATAGTACAGTAAGCCTGTGTTGTATTTAGGGTGGTTCTATATAAACCACATGTTGTATAAAAAGGTTTATATACAGCAGAAAAAGACCTTAATCACTGTACCACATGCAGAGATAGAGACGAAATAAAATCACAGTGTTTTACGCTCATTTGGCCAAACTTCCTCACGTGTCGCGGAAAGTCGTCTCACTTGAATGACCAACAAATCTAAAAATTAAGGTCCAAATCTGCCGGCACATTTTGCGCGAACAAACGTGTCTAATGTGCGTCCTTCCTTCGAGCTTGCTGCCCTGGGCACCAGGTCCGCCACCAAGCGAGGCCGTGCATGTGATCGTTTAGGATTTGAAGTCCAGACAGTTGTTTTAGTGAGACCCCGAGGGTCTTCAAAAATAGCTCGTAACAAGCGTCGCTAACATGCAGGGTTTAAAACTGTACGCTCATCTTAATTCATCCTCCTCGCATCGTGAAACTTGTTCCGGCAAATTCTCCCTGCAACAAAGAGCAAATGCGCTTCTTCCTTTCTCTATTGGCTTGGCACGGTGCGTACATATGGAAAAAAAAAAAACGAAGCAAAGATGCGTGTTTTCTTCCTTTTTTTCTGAGCCATAGAGGATAAAGCCACCATATTCAGCTTTAACATTGTTGTGAAAATAAATGCACAAAGCAATCCAAAAAAAAAAAAAAAAAAAAAGTTTCCACAAATAAAGGAGATGAAATTAGCACAGGAGAATTATTTGATAAACAAGAGCTCCCAGATCACTTTCTTTCTTTCTTTCTTTCTTTCTTTCTTTCTTTCTTTCTTTCTTTCTTTCTTTCTCAACAGCTCAGTCAGCCACGGAAGATGTACAACGAATAGCTACAAAAATATCCCAGGTCGACATACACAGGAAGAGACAGGGACTTAACTTTTCTGTTCGACATAAGATGCTCTACAGGTTTCCAGCAATCCCTCAATGCCTAAGTAGAGGGTGTCTCAGGTAAAATACATGTCAAAGAAAATCATTTGCATCAGTATTGCGCAATAAATAAATACGCAAATGAAATCATACGTCAGAATAATCAAAATCCACGAGGTGATGCTCGGGACTTTTAATGAGAGAGTCACAGTTCGTGTCTGTTCAAGCATACAACAGTCAAAGTTTTGGATGGCCTCCGCTACATGTCAGAGAGTGGAGGTAGCCAGCAATGATGACCCGATTTGTTTGTTGTTGTTTTTTTCGTGTGCCAGCACATGAGGTCACACACCGAAGCACCAGGAGCACAGTACCAGCTCCTGCAGAGTTTTACGCAGCTCCTGGCTCCGGTACGCGTAGATGAGCGGGTCAATCAGAGAGTTACAGATGATGAGGATGAGGAAGAGGTTAAAGTTCCTGAAGAAGCAGTTGCAGAAGGGGCTGGTGGGGCAGGTGAGGATGAGGATTAGGTGGAGGAAGAAGGGGCCCCAGCATAAAATGAAGACTCCGAGCAGGATGGTGAGAGTGATTGCGCCCTTCATGCTCGTGGACTGGCGCCTGCTTTTGTTGAAAGCCACGATGCGCCGCGAGTGTAAATGCGCCAGGAGGAACATGTGCAAATAGAGCACGGCGTTGAACACCAGTGTGATGCAGAAGAAGGTCACGAGGCACACAATGACGGCGTTGTCGGTGTGGTACACGATGAAGAGGATGCTGGAGGTGATGCTGGCCAGCCACACCACCACGATGATGATGACGGCGCGCTGCGTGGTCATGATGCTGTGGTAGCGCAGCGCGTAAAAGATGGTGATGTAGCGATCTGCGGCGATGGTGCACAGAAAGGAGAGCGAAGACACCACGGAGCTGCAGATCATCACGTCGATGACGTTATCCAGGTGCCTCAGCATGCCAGGGTGCACGTCCAGCAGGCCGTTGTCGTTCAGGAGCATAAAAATGGTCTCCACCACATTACTGACGCTCACCAGCATATCGGACACCGCCAGGCAGCAAATGAAGTAGTACATGGGCGAGTGAAGGTTCCGGTTCTTGAAAATGGCCATGACCACCAGGATGTTCTCCACTAGGCTGATGAGCCCCAGTGCCAGGAAGAGCTCCTGAGGGATCCGGACCTGAACGCAGCTGAACAAGTTCCTCTCTCCGGCGGTAGAGTTTGTGTCATTCTCCTCCATGAAGTCAGTGAGAGGGCCAAAGTCCATATGAAGGATGGAGGGGTTGTGATGGGTCCTGTTTAACATATCCATGCTTGTTTTTCAGATTGTCTCGATGAATTCGACAGATATGTAATAATCTGAAAAGTGAAGTTCAAACGAGCGATCTCTGTGGTCTGGGGGTTTCCCTGGCATCAGCTGATGTGGTCACACGCAGGATGGAAAAGTTAGGCGAGTTGTCCTAAAAGTTGATTAGTTGTGACCATATTCAACCTTTTTTTTTCCACGCAGGAGTTACATTACATGTTAATGAAATGGTTTCAAAGGAAAAATAACCCTCCGCTACAGAGAGGAACAGTTACGCACCGCAGCCGCCCTGAGAACTGGCGCGTTTGCTCATGTGGAAAGTGCGCTCCTTCGCCTCGAGTCGTCTCTTTTCTTATGGGTGCAATTTATCCAGCTCAGAGATCCACAAATAGTCCATCTCCATCAAAACATCACGGTTAAAATTCATGTTTTTTATTCTCATGGCGCCCAAACAGACCGATAAACTCCTTGTGTAAGACGGTGCCAAACCAGCGCGCAGACAGTGGACCAAGTGTCTGGTATGTCAGGAGGCTGTGACTTGCTTTAACATTTCTCAAGTGATGCTGTGAGACTGCAGGGCTCCTCCTCCCGCCCAAAAATCAGCTGGGATGTTTGTAGGAAAGTGGGAAAGGAAGTGCAGGAGGTTGTTTGTTAGTGTTGTTTAACCTCCAGTTTCACCCCCTCCACACACAAACACACACAATTAAAAAAAAACAACTTTTTTTTTCTTTTGATATTTTAAAAGAGGTTTTTCATACACTGAGGCAACAGTTTAAATCTCACTAAAGCCAACAGTGCATTAAGAGCATAATGTCTCGGGACTGACGTGGAAAAAAAATCCTCATTCCTCATCCGAGATGTGCTTTGGTTTTCTCACCCTCTGTTAACAGATAACAGATTATACACATCGCAGATTTTACAGATAACAGCAGACATAGAGACGCCGAGTTAATGGATTTGAATTCTGCAGTGAATATCAATGGCATGAATGTTGTTCATACAAAAACAACAACAGAAGAAAACTTCACATCAAACATTTGGTGTGTATGTGAGAACTCAAACTGCCAGAATTTTCATCCTACTGTAATCTTGAATTTTATCCTCCCTGGAAAGTGAGCTGATGCCAGCAATAGGCAGGAAAAAAGCCCACCACATGTAGGAGGATAGACTTCAATGATGCAGATGATGTTCTGAAACTGAGGTCCCATATCGAGTGACTTACTGTAAAGGGAAAACTTCACAGTGAGAGGGGACCTGTGTGAACTCCAAAGAATTTCTATCTGGATATCATTTCAGTTAGTTGTCAAAAATTATAGTTGTCCTAAACCATCGCTGATGACTGCAGGACTAACTTTGACCTGTCAGGTAATGCTGAATGGATTTGTGAGTGTGCCTTTATGTCAGGCGGTTTTAGTCCTTCTCATTGTGGGTGTAGGACTTGGACCATGTGACCAGTTGTTTTAAGGTGTGAGTGTGACATTGCTTTCACTTTGTTTCACTGTATCACATATACTTGTTTTCCTTTGTAAAAACACAATATAAAATAAAACAGATCAAAGTGGCCCCAAAGGCAATAATTAAAAAAAAACAGCGCACTTGACCTCAGTGAACAGTTTGGTCTAGATAGACAGAAGCCCAGTGTGAGGTGAAGGATTGCTAAATGTGTTTTGACATTTTCATCCAAAATAACAAATATTCTAAGAAGTATTTGGATGCAGAATTATGTTAGTTTTGTCAGTATTTTATGTTATGTAGTTTAGACTGTGGTCATCATCATCAGTTACAGAGTGTTAAATTACTTCCGCCAAGGAGGTTAGGTGTTTGGGAGGGTTGTCTGTTTGCTAGTTTTTGAATTATGCTGTTCACAGACAAACAGATCTTGATGAAATGTTCAGGAAATGTTACAAATAAGATAAGGAAGAAGTGATTAAATTTTGGAGGTGATCTGGATCACCGGCTGGATCCAGGATTTTTTTTAAATGATTCTTTATCATTGTGAGATAGGGTCGTTTTCACCATATATGAATATAATGATAAATGGTCAGATTGCTTTGTAAAATAATACAAGACAAGGTCACCATAATTTCTGACAGATGTAAAAGTACAATCCAGATCCTGGCATTATTCTGGATACTAAGATCCAGAATATGAAATATGTACTGGGTCATCATAACTTTCAACATTGTCAGGTAACAAATTATCGTACAAACCTGCAACTGACACCAGATTGTAGCAGACAGTCTGCTGAAAGTGAGTATAACATTAAAGTCGGACTCAAGTGTTGGTGACAATCACAATATGCTTGGTGGAGGCCTGCGCTCTCTGAGTGATTTTCTAGATGACTAAATTATGGTGACTAAGTGACATTGCGGTTAGTTAAGTCCTGATTTGTAGGACTGTTGACAGGGACACACACATCCTTTCACACTGTATCCAGATAGTCTCTCTAAAACTGTATTTTGGGGCTCATATCTTTCAGATTTACAGTTTATTATGATTTACATGTAAATTTATGTGTTTACCCTACAGCAGCTGAAATTACAGTGGGTTGCATCATCCAATCTAGGTTTCTACTTCTATAATGCTTTTATTACTCCACTGACTTGGAGAGTGACACAGCAAAACCAAGTTATTGAGGAAGTGTTAGTCCAAGTTAAGGGTTCGGTTACAACAATGCCCAAATTTCTGCACAATGTCTCTGACTAACAGGTGAAGATTATGCAATAATAAAACAATCTAATGGCAGAAGTATTTTTTTAAATGATAGTTTTTTTTATCCAAAGGTGAGACAAATCTTAGTTTTGTTTGTTTGGATTATTCTGTGGCTGAGCTGGTGATAGTATAGGAGGTCATTTTTAATGTGTCAACAAATCTGCCAACATTCACGCTGTTTACAAAGGAATGTCTTTTTGTGCAGCAGTTGTGGCACCGTTACAGTTGCGTCAGATTGTTTCTGATCGTCAGACTGCATCCTCTGAGGGGACATTATGAAAGCATTTCTATACCACTCTGGGATCACATGAAAGCTGTCACCCATAGCTCCAGGTAAACCAGGAATAATGACATCATTTGACCATCGGACACAGTCACACTAAATCATCATGTGCCTCACTAAGAACCGAATGTAGCGTATGGTCTGCTGCAAAAAGAGAGCAGAGGTTTATTTATTTATTTAGTATTTTCAGTTTTCTCCATTTATAAAATAAGTTTTATATTTTCTCTAAAACATGAATCTTAACCAGAAAGTTAAAAATTGATGAAAAAGATTCAAGTCAAGTGATGCTGGTTAGGAAACACAGATAATAACTTTGTTACCAGAAGTACAGATATGACAGTGTGTCAGCCCTGAGGTCATGAGTTTGGGATCGAGAGCAAAGGAAATAAAAAAATCAGTTTAGGGAAAATTGATCAAATTTCTGCCATATTCTTTGACTGAATTTAATTTGATGGAGAGCAGCAGGCAAACAGAAAAATTCAGGTCAATGTCCCCTTCCTGTTTCTCTGGTGAAGTCAGCCACAAATAATGAATTATTGGCACATGGGCTCAAACTGACCAGGAGGGGAAACAGGAGAGGCAGCATTACAGTAAAGATAAAATAGCAGACATCCTGAAGTACTGATAGGATTTATAGAAAAGTAAAAGAACAGGCCTAAAAATTTCGAAAATGTGATTCTGTTTTCAGATTTTTTTTTACTTGTGTGCAGTAAAACGTCAAATACCTAAGTAGCAGTGGCATTTCTTCTTGCATGAATCTGAGCGTGAACTCATAGTAGAGTCGCGGCTTGACTGAAAAGCTGAAGATGTTAGCAGTTTCCCACATTTGAAGTGCAGAAAAAAAGATTAAACTGGGAAACTTGAGTTTGCTTCCATGTTTAGAGCCATTTGAAAGTAAACATGTTTGACTGATTTGTCAACAGTGCTTTCACAGGAGCTGTATAACTCAATTCATGAGTTAAAAATACCCAATGCGAGTGAAATTTGTCAAAGCACGTTTTGTTCTTTGTAACACAAACGTGCAATCTTATCTTGTCCCTAAGAACTCTGGTAGTTGTTCTCCTTTACAATGATTGCACTGTTTGAGAAAATGTTGGACACTCAAAGCAGAGGAGGAAGAGTAGTGTCCTTTGTGTTAACAGAGGATGATTTAAGTTGGAAGAGCTGTTAAATGATTATTATAAAGACCGTCAATCTTAATGGCACCGCAGGTTTCACTCCGCATCTGTTTTCTGTCCACATTTCCCCAGAGGAGTCGTCACGAGCTGAGGAGCACACAAGTCGTCTCCTTCAGCCACTTCAGTACCCTGAAATCGTGATGATTAAAATAGACTATTGCCAGTCCCGTTCCATTGTTTTAATTATAATAACAGCATTAAATAATTTATTTTCCTCCTTTACTGTATCAAGTTTCTGTTGGATTGTTCTTCATCCTCGCATAAAACGCCACCCGTCACCCTCTGCTCTCAGTCCCACTCCTCTTCATCTCTATAGGGGTTGTCCTCTCTTGGTGGCTCCTGAAACCTGATGTTTGCTAGCATTTCCCTCATCGCCACCATCAGACGATCCACCTCCTGATTTAGCTCCTGGCCGGCTCGAGCCACTTCCATGTCACCCTCCTGCCTTGGTCCACCCTAAAAAACAAGAGAGACAATAGAAAGACTTTAGGTACCATGTCAATAATTCTTAAACTGTTCAGTCTAAAGAAAACAAATCACTCATTATTGACCATTTGTGTCTTGAACAAAATCCTGGTTCTGATTGGTCAGAACCGCAATACACAATCAATCCATGTAAAGAAGTCTGGCACACTTTATGCCTGCCTGTTGACACTGTGGCTAAATCCTTAGTGTCCGTCTCAAGCTAAATAACAACATTAATGTCTCTGCAGCTTGTGCCAGGCTCCTGCTCACAGACACATTCACACATCCACTCATCCTCTCACTTTGCATTAGCCCTTCCAGAGCTATGCAGGCAAAGCAGAGTTCTGTTACATAATATAACAGAATGTAGATTCCACATATGAGACTTTATTTCATCTGTATGAAGCTTGGCTGCACATCAGCCCGAGGCTTAACTGTATTTCTTCGATCCATATGTTATCTCTATCTATAAGTGAACTGCTTCGAGAAGATTGATCGGACTGTCCTGATGGAAACAGGCATTGGCCTGTCTTTTAATGATTTGCACGCAGAGCTGAGCCACTGTATGCTCTTTGCAGGAGAGGACCAAATCTATGTTTTTCTTTTTTTTAAATGGGTGCAGATGCTTTATGCTACAAACTGAACTCTCAGAGCACTGATCAGACAGGCAGAACTTTCAGACTTCAGTTTTTCCATACAACATCATTACATAACATTTATGATTTCCTGAGTTTTAACTGTTTACGAACCTGAAAATATCAAAACCTTTTGGTTATGTAGTACCTGTGGTTCTACACATTTCGAACAATTACTGTAATTCAAGATCCTAAGCTGCCTTTCATGTTTGTAAAGGTATATTTGAAGGACGATGCTACAAGTTTTTGTAGCAATTGAACAATGCAGAAGCCACGGGCCATTGTTATTTGCACGGTAGATAGATGTTTTAACATTCTAACCCATAACTGCTGAGACAGTTCAAAGGGAACATGAGGTTTTTCTTTGTGCATACTTTAGAAAAACTTGAGAAAGCACCAAGTGGTCAAAAACCCCACAGGGTATCTCTGAATTCATAATCTAAAATCATTTCCTTCCCTTACAATGTTGCATCATCTTGAACATCCTTTAAAACAAAACTTATATTGATAAACACAAACACATTTCAAAGTATTTTCTTTTCTAAGATCCACATGTCTGAGGATGCACTTCCTTCTTTGTTGAAGCAATACTATCCCACACTCATGTTTTTAAGTAAGAGGTTGCATGTGAAAGCAGTGCATGATTTCCTCATTTATGAAGCCAAACATCATCCTTTGTTGAAGCATATAATGCTGTTACTGTCTCCAAAAAGATTTTTCCACTTTGGTAGGGACCATAACAGAAAGTAAGCCATTGATGCTTTTTGAGACCACAGATTCACACTGCTAATCAGTTCTTCACCCTCTAATTCTCCTCTGAGGATTGGCTGCACTATTTTAGAAATTAAGAAGTCAGATAGCTCCAGTCCACAGTAACCACGAGACAAAACTGGTGTTACAGGCTGAATTAACCCCCTGTCCAGAGTTTACACGGGTATATTTTGGCCCAGGCTTGATTGTGCCCCTGGGTATGAAGTGGCCTGGGCCAAAATATACTTGAGGATGTATACCAGACTAGGTCAGACTATACCTCTCCATGCCAGAATACATCCCTCGTGAACAAGGGGTTTTGTGTTTTTACATTGTGTTTAGTTCAAAGAAGAATAATCACAGTACACACAGTACATAAAGCATATGTTTTGTTGTTCCATTTAATTACAAGAACAAAGAAGCAACATGATTCGTCTAGCGTCTGAGTTAACCACACCTGACGGTCTTGTTTCGATTCAGAAAATAGCCAAACTTGTTGCACAAAACCACTGAAGAGTGAATACGTCTTTAACACATATTCACCTTATGTTGAATCATGGAAGACCAAGTGTATCACCAGCTGTAGGAGACATTTTTAATTACCTCAAGTACAAAGAGAAATATATCTTTGTTTAATTTTGGAAATACTGTAGAATATTTACTGATTTGCCTCCTGCATGTAATACCTGTTTGTTGCCATTCTTAGTGGCTCCTGTAGTCATGACAGGACAAGAGTCAGAAAGTGAAGTTTGCTTCTGTTGTTCTCAGTAAATCAGTGCAGTGTCAATGTTGTTTTACCGCATGCACATAGGCAATCAAGCGGACTCAAAGCAAAAAAACAAAAAATACAAAAAAAACATTGTGACTCAAGAGTGGTTATGAAAGTAAATAAGTTTAGAAATGCAATATTTAGGAAAGAAGAGCTATACACACCCAGCGAAATGTTAAAGAATATTTCTTTTGTGGATCACTCATCGTTACAACCAATAATAATGAGGGGTATCATCTGTCGTGGAAGGTATGAAGTTGCCTAGGTCAAAGTATTGGTGGGGTATAATCTAGCCTGGGCCACTTGAAGCTAGATGGAGGTAAATTTTGGCCTGTTAAACCACGAAAATGACAATAACACGGATTCAAGATTTTAAGTGTTTCAATTGCTCTTTTATGTCTAATTTTAGTGAGTTCTTATCTTCTATAGTTATGTTGGGCAGAGGTCTTATGCTTGGTGATTTTACTACCCATGTCGATGACATTTTCTGCAATTTTGCAGCAGATTTTATTAATCTCACTGAATCATTTAATTTTATCCAAAATTTGTCTGGTCCCACACACATTAAGGGTCATACTTTGGAACTTATTTTTACGCTTGGTTTCGTGCGACTCTGTTGCGTTGCATCTTGACTGCCATTGTCAACTCACACTGGCTGCGTGTTCAGTCCAACAAGCTGCATGACTGACCAACAGCTGGGGTCACAAATCAAGGAGTTCCCACACCTCTCTCTTCACTGATAAGTCTCTCTTCATTCATGTTGGGCTTTAAAACCTCAAACCTGTTGACTCTTGGTCTGGCTCCGCTCATTGGCCCTCGTTTATCAATTTTGCGTGGCAATTGGCACAGATCTGGGTGTAAAAATCAGCTCAAGGCGACGTTCACATGTGATTTGTTAAACGTGCGTACCAGGGCCAATCACGGTGTACGCCTGATCAGTTGTTGATAAATGTAGCAGCTGTTAAATAACGTGCCCCTAAATATTCAAGGTTCAGCTAGCTGGACCCACAGAATTTACAACACGGAGGGACACATTACTATCAGGAAGAAAAGTAAGCTACTCCATTCTGGAGATCCACAACTTTATGGTAACAGAGGTAGAGAGAAATGACGCCGTGTTGTATGGCAGCCAGAAAAGTGGCGTTAAAGCGAGTCGGAAAAAACTTTCCGACTCACTGCCGATTTCAGCAGCGTAGATGTGACAAATTAAAGCACAACAGAGTTTTAAACATTCAATTTACACTTCCCTCGTTTAAACCTTGATTAATTCATCCCTGATATTCAACTATTAGAAGCCACAATATTAAAAAATGTTTCCGATCAGATCCAGAAACATGGAAAGTTGGCTTTTAAGAATGTGTTTGAGCTCTGAAGAAGCTGCAGATTTTTATACAAAGAAATCAGCTGACAGATCCCGTTGCTGCTTTTTCATAGCGAAAATGTGCTACCTTTATCAGTTTTCTTGAAAAAAAATTGAGAGGCTGTTATCAGTTTTTAATATTCAATACAGATTGAATATTGATTGATTGATGATGATTGAATGATACACAAACTCAGACCTGGTGTGGGATTTGAGTGTACCCGACTGCCATGTTTAGATTGCTACATGCCTATCTGTACATGGAAAGATGCGTACACCCATTTTTCGTATGCATGTTTGATAAACGAGGGCCAATGTGTCAGTATGTCATTGTAGTCAAGCTAAATACAAACTGCTTTTGACACAGTTTGTTTTGTATTGAAAGTCACTTGGTGTTTTGAGGTAGTTTCCGGGCGCCATGCAGATATAAATTCTTTAGTCAAATCTTTCATTGTTTTGCTGTTTAGGAGGAGGTGGCCCCATATAAAGTGAGACGAGTTTCTGCTGTCAAATTGTTCCATTGGTTAAATGACACTTTTCATTGTTTCTGGTGTAAATGTTGGAGAGCTGAGAGACTTTGGAAATCCAACAAGATTCCCGTTCACCATCTCCATTACAAGGATCTCATCATGGAGTTTAACACCTTGGTCAAGAATGAGAGAGGTTCATACTTCTCCAATCTAACCTTCTTCTCCAAATTTCTGTTTGACACCATCAACAACTTAGTTAATCCTGCACCTCCAGATAACCCCATTTTTCTAACAACCACCGTGAGGCCTTTCTCTCTTTCTTTATGGGTTAAGTTAGAGATGTCAGGGTTAGAATCACTTGTCCTTTCACTTCTTACTCTGATTATACAACTGATCCAACAACCATGAGCTTTTTCACCAAGATGTCCCAACAAGATCTCACTGATGTGGTGGATAGCATGAGCACTTCATTGAGCCTGTTAGACTCTGTCCCCACTTCCTTGCTTGAAACTGTACTTGGCTCTGTCAGTACATGCTTGGTTGTAATTATAAATAGCTCACTGAGTTCTGGTTGTGTCCCAGCTTCCATTAAACAAGCTGTAGTTCAGCCTTTACAGAAAAAAACAAATCTAGATCTGTCTTTTCACAACAGCTACTGGCCCATCTCTAAATTGCTGTTTCTTTCTAAAATCCTAGAGAAAGTTGTTGCTAAATAGCTCATTGTAGTCTTGACCTCACACAACACCCAGTTTCCGACAGAAGCACTCTACTGAAACAGCTCTCCTGAGAGTGTCCAATGATATTTGGATGTCTTCAGATGTTGATGAATGCTCTGTTTTGGCTCAGCTCGGCCTTTGATACAGTTGATCACTGTGTCCTTATTGAGCGGCTGAGGCAGTGGGTGGGTGTCTCTGGCATTGTCCTGGACTGGTGTTCTCCTTTTTCTCTAGCAGGAGTTTTTTGGTATCTGTTGATCCATACATGCCAAAGTTCACTGCTTTTTCCTGTGGTGTTCCTCAGGGTTCTGTTTTGGGTCCAATAATATTTGCTCATTTGCTACCCTTGAGCCATATTATCAGCAAGTTCAAATGTGTGTCTTATCACTGTCACGCGGATGATATACAGCTGTACGTGTCTTAGGCCTGATGACACAAACTGATTGCCTTCCTTGAATGTTTGAGTGTCCAGTTGTCCCGGTCCTGTTTCTTCTATTAACAAAACTTTTCTAAATGTAGGTCCGTATCACATTCTGAACTAGAAATGATCATTCATGCCTTTGTTTTATTCCGTCTGGATTTCTGCAATTCACTTTCACCAGCCCCTGTAAACCCTCTCTTCACCATCTTCAATTAGTCCAGAATGACGCTGCAAGGCTCCTGGCCAAGTCCAGCCGGACTACTTGCATCATGCCAATTTGAGCCTCCCTACATTGGCTTCCAGTCAAATTGAGGATTAATTTTAAGGTTCTTGTTTTACAGAGCTCTCCATGGTCAGGCTCCTGAATATATTGCTAACCTGCCACACCCCTGCCTCACCAGTAGGTCACTAGGGTCTTCTGACCGGGGCTTGCTGGTTGTCCCTCGAGCCCGTCCAAAGACTAAAAGGGATCGTGCTTTTGAAGTGGTGGCTCCAACATTGTGGAACAGTCTTCTTTTAAGTATTCGTTCAGCTGTCTCTGAGGTCATTTTTTAAAAGCTTTAAAAAGAGGCATTTATCTAAGCAGGCCTTTGACTCTTCCTGTACAGACTAATGTTCAATTACTCTGTTGTTTGTTTCTTTTATTGTTTGCCAACATTTTAGTGTCTTTTCTTGTTCTTTACTCATACTGTATGATCTTATTTTTATATGTTTCCTGTCAAACACCTTGTGATTCTGTTCTATGAAAGGTGTTTTATTAGATAAAATTTACTCAACTTACTTAATTTACCCACACACTTTAGTCTGGAGCTTTGAAGACAGATGCTTTATTTACCACAGTCTTTGCTTCACAATGCCCCAGTCTACTACGACTGTCTCCTGTCCTCTTTTATCTTCTTCTCCACCCCTTGAAGGGGTCTTTATGAAGCCTGTAACAAAAGCTAGACCTATTTTCAGATTCAGTCTGGTAAACCCCTGAGGAGAGTAAACTTTAATACCTAATAAAATCATGTGAAAGGCCAACTGTACTATTCTTTAAGTTATGTATAGATTTGCCGTCTATTCTCAAGCTCTGTGATGTGATATAATGAAATGTTTACATAAAAAGGCCTCAGGTGAGTTAATGTGTAGGGCCTCTTGTTCTGTACACACTAAAAGACTTAAGTGCTAAGAGGGGAGTCAACATCTTGTGCTTTTGTGTGTTGAAAATGACTTTGTCAGGGTCCATTAGGCATGTCCAGAAAACTCTGATTCTACATATCCAAATGCTTCTCTAAGTGAGTCTATAGCCATGTGATTGAATGTATATTTGTCCTCCCACACATGATGTCTGCTAAAGTGCAGTCCAATATGAGGGAATGAGGCTGAAGAGGATCATGAGGAGCAGCGGGGTAGAAAAATTAAGCACATTTGTGTTGCTAAGCACAGTATGATCAAGGATTAATCTAAATGGTATCATCTCTGTGTTAAACTGCAAATAAATCCACAACATTGGAAACAAAAGTCATGTGTGGTTAGCGAATGCTTACAAAAAACATCAACATATCCCTGAACCAACTAGCCAGTAGGGGTGGAATGGTACACAAAACTTTCGTTTTGGTACGGTTCTTAGTTGTAAAGCTTCAGTTCGGTACATTTTCGGTTCAACAAGGGACGCGAATGCAACCTTTTTTTTTTTATTATGAAGATTTTGAATTTCTGTCTTCAGTCTTTTTCTCAATTGCAACATCAACGGGTTTTTTAATAAATAACATTTTAATTTAAAAATTGCAAAACAAAACAAAAAAGAAATAAGAATATTGCTGCAACCTTCAACTAAAAGAGTCCACAATAGAGAAAAGTTAGTTAAAGCATTCCATGATTAAAAAAATTATAGGTTTATGTTGAAAAAAATGACATTTTCTCAGTCTCTTGTTGTAAACAAATACACAAAGTCTCAAGTGCAAAATGAACAGTTCAAGCGTGTAAGCTGACAAACTAAAATGTTGTCTTTCCTTTTTAAGGGAAAGGAACTTTTCCACATGGTCCAAAGGGCAGCATCAGCGGTTCAGTTCCAGCTTAAATGTCTGATTAGCTTCATTTTACTTTCATGTTTTTGCCAAAAAAATTAAGCTTGCTTCACGATCTCCTTTCCCCTAGTACCAGTTAAGTTAATGTTTGCGTGGTGCCTCTTGAGATGCTTTAACAAATTAGACGCGTTGCCAGCACTGTAGCCAATGACCGTTGAACATCAGCACACTATGCATGTCTTGTCAACTTATCTTTGTCTACTGATGTGCTTCACTGGGAAACCAAAAAGTTCCCACACAGGAGACCTCAAAGATATCAGGGATCTTCCAGCTCGAGCTGTTGATTAGTTGTGGTTGCTGTGCCGCTTTTGGTCTGTTGAGTGCTCCCTCTTTGCAGACTGTGAGGAACACAAGTACATGTGGAACAAAACTTTTGTTCCGCATGTACTCGGATCGGTTTGCATTGCCAACCAGACGGAAGGCACTGTAGCGAAACAGTCCAGTCTGAGTACTTGTACCGTTGCAACCCTATTAGCCAGATAACGCGACAACAACTTTTGTGAACCATTTGGACAAAGATGCGTGTCTTATGTGTATGGAGACCTTTTCCTGTGCATGATTAAGAAGTACGTTGTTGAAGACAGAAAATACTGTTTCTTGCTTCTCCTTTTTTTAATCAACACTACAGGTGATTTTTTCCCCTGAGGTAATAAAAACGAACGCACAATTGCATTCTCCACACCTGGTGATACACACACTCTGGGAGAAGGGAACATTTACTTGTAGTGTGTAATAACATATTAGGTGTTGCAGGGATTTTTAAAAGTAATGGGAAAACACTTATAAACCTCCTTTTCATTGCACATTAGATTGAGACGATAATGTTGCTTTAGTCTAAAATGCAGCTGATTGTGCTGACTTTATTTTACACTTTGCTTGGATAACTTTCTAAAGGGGACAAATCAGAGAAGAATATTCTAGATGTAGAGAGGGAAATTCATACTTTGAGTGCTGGGATGTTTAATGTTTAATTACACACATCAGCTGAAAAATGAAGCTACTCCAAGTTATTTTAATAATAATAAATATAAAGTTACAATCTTGTGGCTCTTGGTTTAACTTAGTGGGAATACATTTTACCAACATCTCACAAACATGATGCACTGTCAGATTAATTCTTCAGTTAATATTGCTTGCTGCAGTCTGACAGCAAGTGCAGATAAAAGTGTAAATGCAACGCTGCACAGTTTTGATAGCTGTAGAAATGGGACACACTAAAGGAGGAGAACACTAAGTACATCAACGCTCACATCAAGGGCCAGAGTGTTTCAGTGTAAGCATGTAGGGCAGACCTAAAGACTCTGTTTTTTGTCAGTGTCCTGTAAACCACCACAGACCCTGACACTGCAGCAGCAGTTGTGTGCTTTCAAAACAAATGAACAGGAACACTCAATTGCATTGCTGGTTCCTGGTTCTTCTTTTCTGATTCATTATTTATTTATCTTTCTTTTTATTTTCATTTTTACAGTCATTAATGTCAGCTTTAAGTTATAAAAACAGAGAAAGGACAGAGAAAGAAGAGTCAGAGTCACAAATGGGATGAATGTTGTCATTGTTTTGTTGCAGAGAAACGGTGAGACGGGATTAGCTGTCACAAGGTCATATGCCTTCTTTGTTATTTTGCAGTGAGCATCCCTGCAGGGAAACTGAGGGTCTCCAGAGGAAATACTCCATCACTGAAGAAAGTGTTTGAGATGTTTTTTTAAACCTTTAACTAGTTCAGATGTTCCCAGCAGCCCCCTGGGGCTCCATCACTTAATTTGTGCATTTATTGTTTCAGTAGTTGTTGACTCTGCTGAACATCACCTGAAACCAGATTTCTTTTGTGCTTCTTCAAAATTATGGAAAGAAAACATGATTTGAAGGAAAAATCTGGCAGGAGATTAAAGCATTAAGAAGATGATTTACAACTTTATCAGTTGGGGCAACTGTGGGTCAGTTCATGGTGAGTTATTCATAGAACCGAGTCTTGAAGATAAGTTTTCTTTGAATGTGGCACTCACAGTTGTATATCACATGATTTCCCCACATCCACACCACGGGTTCTTTATTAATGTCCCAACAAAGTGGATCTATTTCTGAGCAACACTCATCTTCAAATGACATCACTTCAGCTTGATCTTTAAATTAACAACAATTGGATTGGCCATTAAAGACCTTTAATTAAAACCATGCAGAATTTGTAGTAATTGTATACATCTCATATATGTGATATTTTAATTGTAACCTTCTACATTTGTTTTAGTACAGTTAGAGAAAACAAAACTCATGACCTAAAACATTGAAAAGGGTGTTGTGAGCTTTGAAAGATGTTGACATGAATTTCTCCTCTCAACTATTCTACACATTTACTTAGCTCTGTGATGAATTTCTAAAATCATGTGGAGCTCAAATCTGGCAGGTTTAAGTGCTTGGTGGGCTTCTGTTTTTTGACAGCAGATGGCTGATATATGGATATGTCTCGAATCAGACTCGGGGGACTAACTGTGATCAAATCAATGCTCAGAAAAGAGATCCAATTAATTCAACGTCTGTTTGCTTTAAACAGAGGACCACAAGGGATACAGATGGAAAGAGCAGAGAAAGGGAGGATAGTTGAAAGACACTTTAACAGAGAAATCTATAAATAGGAAGATGTGTTGGAAAGGAACTCTAAATGAGATATAGATAAATGAGATGGCAATAAGATGAA
Source organism: Halichoeres trimaculatus (assembly GCF_033239565.1). Lineage (NCBI taxonomy): Eukaryota > Metazoa > Chordata > Actinopteri > Labriformes > Labridae > Halichoeres > Halichoeres trimaculatus. The sequence continues at coordinate 29,859,311 of NW_027437181.1, forward strand.
GGACACACAGCTATACACATAGGTGGTTAAGTTTCTTATACATCAGACAAAATAAATATCTTCAACCACTTTTTCATTTATTATCAGTGCATCCCCATGGTGAGGGGTCATAGGTTTTTGGAACTGCTCATTTGGGTGTTACGGGAGAAGAAGTTTGCGAACCCCTGTCTCAGAGCATAGTATGTAACAGCAGACATCAATTCGGAAACAGGAATTTGAGCGCCCACTACTCCAACCTAATACTCATAAATGAATTTCCCATCAAGTCTGTTTTAATTATTTGAAGCAACTCACCTGAAGGTTGAAGTTTGGCAACAAAGATCGGAAAAACAAGGAGAGCGTGCTTTCATTTGAGGCCCCAACATGCTGCCTGAAGACACACAGTAACACACACACACACAAAGAAAGAAATCTTGTTAAAGTAAAAAAAAACCTCAAACAGAGGATAAAAGCTATGGTTTAAAAGGTTTGTGAACAGAAATGTTTGTTGTTTCATTTTTTAAGCACAAAAAAAATTCATGAGCACAGGTGTACAGGTCCCTCTTTACCTCTCTGGTCGGGTGTATGAGATCACAGAGTCCAGTGGAGGCAGAGGGTCAAAGCTCATCACAGGCTGACTAGTCACCTCCTGGGTGTTGAACAAACAAGCAGGTTTGGGGTTACTTTCTCAGTCACGTACGATTGATACTAGACTGCATCAGTGATTGACCTAAGCAATTAAAAAAAAACCCAAATCATTTCTGCAGACACCTCATTTCAAAAAGTGTTTGAACTTTTTTTTATGTGACGCTGGCCCTGCAGCGTTTTTTACCAGTCATGTGATATGAGGCTGAACCGGGGTCATGACTACAGAGTGTTTTTGCGGTAACAATAGAGATAAAACGTGATAGGATTTCACCATCTTTCACTTATTTGAAATTCAAAGATGGAAAACTATGATAAACAAGATTCAAGCCTGCTTAATTTAAGTCCTCACATAACTGAAAATACTTATATGAAAAACTTATCGAATATCCACCCCTCTCCCGTTGTTGGTTTGATCCAAAGATGCTGCATAAGACCTTCACTGACTGCAGTCACAGAGACACACAGAGACAGGTAGCTGTGTAACACTCAGTGATGAGGAGTTTATCACAGCCTCAGCTATTTTTTAATTTCAAACGTGTTAACATGATATGATGTCACGAGTTATGCTCTTGCAATGGTTAAAAAGTTGGTTACCTATGGTGAGCCCTGATTTCTCTGTCTAACGTTTGTCTAACGCAGCATCCTCTTTAATAAGGAGAGGTTAGAGCTGTATGAATCTTAAGGTAAGGAGTCTGATTGTCACTATCACGACAAATGGTGAAACACTTATTGTTGAGGAGTTCTGTCTGTCTTTATTGTGTGATGTGCATATGTGCAGCATGTGTACGCGATGGTGCTCTCGTCAGAACAGGAGTGAAACAAGTGGAAGAGACTGATGAAAAGAGAGCGACTTTAAACCACTTTGTCTTACACAGTGCCAGTGATAGAGGAAGCATTGAAACATATGCAGTCGCACGAACGCGACCAGATGACATTCTTACTCACACGTGCTGAAAGAAAGGTCACATATGTAACTGTTTTGGTCGCAGTCTCGAGTCCTGGTCTAACAAAGTCATATTAGGTGGCTTCTGATTGTTGCTCACCAGAGGCAGACTTGAAGTTGCTTCTTTGATCTCTGAGAGGAGGACATGACGATGGATGTTCCTCGGTGCACTTTGGTACCTCTGCTTCCTCCTGAAGCAGAAAAATGTAACACTTATATTCAGCATTAATGCACATTGCAGGGCACTTATGGTGTTGGTGCAGCTAACTGAGGTCGTACTTGTTCTGACAGTCCTCCACCAGTGGGTCTTTGGCATCAACTCGACGTAACACCTCTGTTACAGACTCTTCCAGCCACAGCATTACTGCTGCTTCTCTCCACAGGCTGCAGGTCCTCCCCACATACAGCGTGGTAAGCTCAGCCAATGCCGGGGGTTGCCTGGAAACATGAGGTGAAGTGGGGAGAATGACGAAACTTTCATTCAAATTAGGACAAACGCAGGCTGTGAAAAGATTTTAGGCTGTGAAATTGAGCATTTATTACACAGAACCTATACTTTCTGTATTTATAATGAAGCATTTGTCTTAGTGTTATAAAATGCTAAAATGTCAACAGTTTAGAAAACAGAGGGAGCATACATTACCCTATCTGACTCTTTGGGCCAAAGAAGGCATGCGAGGTGACTGTGGTGTCCGGTTGCACGGTACACAGATCCAACAGAGGCATCAGGACTGAAGAGGACATGTTTACAGAACAATTTGAGAGACACATATCCACAACTTCCATGATGTCAATAAATTTGTAACACATAATATTCTTAGGAATTTACTGTAGACCCTTTTGGTCATGCTGTAAACTCTGAACAAGCCACGGAGGGGAAATCCTGTTTGTGATCTAACCTCCAGGGAACATAATGAGAGCATTCTGCAGCATCACGTCAGCTTTGTGCCTCTGTTTATTACTCTCCTCAGGATCCAAATCTTCCTGCTGACTGATGTGGAAGTAGCAAAGTGCAGAGGAGAATGCAAAGTTTGGAAGCTGGGACAGATTTCTGTGGACCTGAAATGCAAAAACAAAAACAAACACTCCTGAAGTCAGACTGAAAATTCAACACTGATCTGGCACAAACAATAATCTGCAAACATGTGCTTATTATAAGAAAGTTTACCTCCCAGTCCTGATATAACTGAAGAAGGGGCTGGTACTCTCTGGAGCGCAGCATCAAGAAGTCAATAAGGAGGAGCATGCAAAGAGGGTCAGCGTCTGGGTCCAAACTAATTAAAGGGAAAGACACAAGACCACAGGCCAATGATTAGTACAAGGTTGGGAAAAAAAGTGCTCATCTCATCATACAACATGTCTCAATCTTTAGAATGCAAATTAATGCCTTCACATATGCAAAGAGCTCATTAAAATAATTTTAAAAAATACTGAAAACCTTTCCATCCGTGGCAGTATGAATGCAAACAGCAAAACTTTACACTTCAGCATTGTCGTTCTTCAGGAAACTTGCCATGAAACGCTTGGCTGTGCATGGGCGCAAGTTTTGCTGCTCGCTCAATAAACGCTTCTGCAGCTTAAACCCTTAGCAGACCACTTTTTTCTTTATCCGCAAACTTTTTAAACCAATCCTCACTGTTATCATTTGCAACAACACATGACTGAATTCACAATTTAATACATAATTGAATACAAGGGGTTGTGAGAAACAAAATCATAGAGAACAAGAAGTGAAGTGAAAAAAATAACTTAATAAAAAGTTCACATGAATAAAGTAAATAAAGGGATGGGCAGTTTTAATCTGGGATAAGATAAAAAGTTTATGCCCTGACTTCAGCACACTTTTAATGTTGTGTCCAAATTCCTCTTCTCCAGAAAAATTCTCAAATGGATGATAATATGATGTAACATATGACTTAAAACTGTATGTTCAAATCTTAAGTAGCATTATTCAGGATGAAAGTCTAAGTTAACTTGATATTAAAGATAAACATATTTTTCCATGAAAGTCATTGCTTTACTTAGCTTGATATAGAGAAAGCACCAGATACCAAACATCAGTCAAAAACATAATCTGTTTGCTCTGAGGGTGAATTTTGGATTTCTGGTAGCTGACTGACTCAGGTAGCCACAGTCCGCTGCTCTAAAACAAACAATGAATTCTGTATAACATGACCTAAGCATGTGTGCTGAATGTTCCAAAAATGATTTTTTAAATGTTTTCTTTGAAAAGAGATCCACAGCTAACAACGTGTATAAGCTTTCTCCTAAACTATTCAATACTGTGATACATCTCATCCCATCTCAAAATCTCATTGTATTTTAAAAGCTAACAGTGATTTAGTCTCTGGTGGTCTTAGACCGACAGCTGTCAGCTTTTATTGTCACAGTGCTGCTTTACAGAAAACCAGAACACAACTGTCATGAGGCCAGAAAGACAGAGTTTGATCAAAGTCTTAGATAAGGACTGACTGTAACATGAGCGAGCTGTAATGCTCTGACTCTGTCAGACTGATGGCTGCAGTGTGGGAACACTCCTCACAGTGTGTAAAAAAACTTTATGTAAACAGTTTCTGGGGCAGTAATGAAGTGGAAGGTTTTATGCTTCACTTGAAGATTTAAAATAATGATCTTGTTGGCAGTTTGAGTTATTTTGTCGTAACATTTTAGATCAGAACACCTTCTTACATTTGCATTACATGAGACTGATATCAAATAAAAGTTCCTCTGGTTAAAAAGCTTTACATCAGTATGTACCAGGACTTACACCTCAACAATTTCAGTTAATCGCCACTTGAAAATGAAGATTGAGGGGTGTGTCTTTGATAAGGATCAGTAGTGACACAATTTATCCTGGCAGAAGACAAACCCAAGAGTTGAGACAACAATTTTCCAAGTCTGATGACTGTTCATGCTGATGTTACTCTTGAAAAAAAAGTTCCTCTTGCAAAGCAAAAAATGCATGTGATCTTATGTAATACTTTTCAGAGAAAAAACAATTTCAAAGTACTTAGTGTGAAAAAGACATCTTTTCTTTTCGTTTTCAGTGCTGGTTTCCTTTCAGTTATTTCTGGCTCTTTTTACAGAGAAGATGTACACTTCATCCCTTTTTATTCAAGCTACAGTAAGGAGTTTTTCTATGGTTATGAAACAGCCTTTGTCTTTACTGATGCAGCTTTAAAGCCTTCATCAGCAAACAAGACCATCAGTGTGAAGATCAACATGATCAACTTAACATCATCACAAATGCTACAAATGTTATCAGGAAGGTGTCAGAAAATGTCCTTTACAGCACATTGCTGTTTTTTCCCACAGTAAAGATCCAAAGTGAATGATACTTTTGACAGTTTGAAAAAAAGTGAGATTGATTGGATTGATAACATTTGTCAAGGACAGAGAAGAGAGGAAGTTTTTACCTCCAGCATCTGTTTTGAAAGAGACTTCACCTTTTATATATCATCCAAAACCTGCAACACTTTGATGGTTACTTTAAGGCAGGGGTTCTCAAACTTTTTTAGATCATGGATCCTTTTCAGGTGAGACACTTTTCTAAAGATCCTGTCATTAACGTAACATTAATTAGCATGATATAAATACCATGTAATAATGTGCTTTGTCTACATTGCAACAATAGAGTTACATTTACACCGCACTCAAATTGGCTCCAGAACGGTTGCAGTCCAGATTCTGTGCGGATTTTCCACAAGCTGCCACTCACATCAGCTTCGGATAGAGGCTGCGGCTGGCTCGCGGTACCGGGTGCGGAAAGGGCATCGCAAGAGTAAAAGCTCACGTGGGTTCACGTTCTTGTCTGGACTTCACTGCAAACTTGTGTTGTCTAGTGCTTTTGGAATTGTTTTTTCCTTCTACAATGAGTAATTACACAAACCTTTATTCCTCTAATGTTTATTTTTTAAAATAAAATTAATTCTTTTCTTTTCTTGTATTATCATTACAATACTGATGGGATATGTCATATAAAATGGAATGACTTTCCACTTCAAGGATGAGTCTCTCTTCGTCCATTTTTTTTGTCAAAATGAGTGAGGAGATGCTGTGCTGCTCACTTTTGCCACCTCGTGTCACTGGGTGTGAGGTAATGTTTACATTTACAACTAGCATGACGTTGCTGTCAAAGAAGAATCAAGTTACATTTGTTTGTACACCGATTTTATTTTGAAAAACAACAGATCTTCACGCCATCCGCCAATTCGCTTCCTGTATAGCTCGTCATATTTCATTCAGCTTGACGAAGACCCTCTCTGGTGTCCAGGAGAAATTGACCTCTTGCGGATTCTTTCCAGTGTGCGGTACAGCTCCTGCAACCGGATTGGCACCGCGTGGGGCTAATGTGAGCCTACAACAGTGATTTTAATGATACGGATTACATGCGGAAGCCACACAGGATTCGGTGTGAGCCTGGGGTTATACTGTCCAAGTAAGTTTGTTAACTATGAGAAAATGTAGGAATTGATCTCACGACACAAAACTATATTAGGTGAGAGTATTGGGAAAAAAAAGATTTTGTTTGTGCAAGAGATTTCAGTTTGTTGATGTACTTTTTTAATGATATAACACACTTCTACATTTGTTTTGAGTTATTCCATGGACCCCTTAGCTATAGTTCTCAGACCCCACTTTAAGAACCACTGCTTTAAGGAGAATAATCAAATCTCTATAAGATCCACTGAAGGCTTGGTTGATTTTCTGGCATCACCCACCAGAAACACCAGAGGGCATTAAAGAAAAAAGGACAAATTGGACACCGTAAACATTAGGGAGCCGTTTCTATGACCTGCAATTCCAAGACGTCTAAGTTTTTTTCTGAATGGCGAATTTTATGTAATTCATTCTTTTGAGAGGATGTGAGTGAAGACCTGCAGATGTGTAATTCAACTGATTTAAAAGAAGTCTAACTCAAACAGTAAAATGTTAAGTTTTTTTCAGCACTTTGCCATTTGACAGCTGAATACTTTTTACTCTATCTTGGATGCACATAGATGTTCCTTAACCTGCAGTGAACAGATCAGCTCAACCAAACTAAAATCTGAGTGATTCTCAGAGGGACCAAGAGGTGATGTTTCCTTGGAGCATGATAGGACATGTCTTCAAACAGAGAGCAGGAGAGAGTCTACCGAGTGGTCCGTGTAAACCATAAGCCCCTTACCTGGAAAGCCACTACTGTCATTAATGGAAGAAAGATCAGAAAACCAGAAGAGCCAAATAGAAGCTTTTCTTTTTACCTCAGGATCAGTTTGCAGTACTCCAGAGCTGTTCGTGGGCAACCCCTCTTCTCAAGGAACATCATGTGTTTGTAAAGAGCGAGATAAAAAGCCCTGCAACAGAAATTACTGTGTCTGAAAACAGCCAGGTCACTCTGGAGAGATTCAACATAAGATAGGACCTGTAATCCAGAGATTGGCTTTAATCAAACAAAGTTATGGTTTTGAAAAGAAAAGCAAAAAGTAAAGCACCCACCTGTTCTCCGGTCTCAGGTAATCAAGTCTGCTGGTACCTGACGTCAGACTGAAAAGGGGATGGAAAGCACACTCAAAGCTGTACAAGGCTCTCTCTGAAACAAAGAAAACCCTTATTATTAAAACATATATTATTAGAACATATAACAGGTTATGTTTGTTGAAACTGTTTCTGCAGCACCAGCAGAGCGTGATTTGTGCTTGGTGCCTTGGATCCAACCTCATCACCTCTTGCATTTCTACTGCCCACCCCTCAACCAAGGAGAGCACCCAAGGAGATCTCTTACGTAATGTTTCCTCTCACAAACCTGCCTCTCACCTGCAGGACTCAGCATCCCTAAGATCGAAACAGCTCAATCACTTCTCTGAATTATGTAAGGCTTCGTACAATTTCATATTATCAAACCAGGAATGAGACAAATCTCTGTTTGTTGAATCATCCTTCTAGTTTTTATCTGCTTCTTGTGTGGTGAGCTTGTTCTTTGCATGGTGTATGAACTCCACCTTTTGACTTTTGGCAATAAAGAACAAACAAAGCTGAGCACTCACTGAGTTTATTGAAAATGTCAATATCTTGAGTTATTCTAGCTGGAAAAACTATAATCTTTAATTACTAGGATAAATTTAACAACCTAGAGTTCTCACACACACAGTGTAGAAATCAGCCTAAGGTTTTTGAAGAACAGTGTTGTGGTATTTATAAACCCTCTACTTTATATAAACTCAAAAAGATAGGGAATTCTGCTTTTATCCAGCACCTGACACAAAATGACACACTTTAAATACACAAAAATTTCTATTGTTGTAGCATTTTATCAGCAGACTTATTAAAAGAAAAATGAAGAATAAATAGACAGTCATAGATTTGTGTATTCCTCCTTTTTATGTTATATCATACAAAATCTGGCCTGAATGCTTTTTCAGACAAACTACAGAAACAAGTTATTGCTTAAAAAATATACAGCATGTGTCTGGCCTGCCTACCCATGAGGAAAACCAGAGCTTGACCTACTATAGGCTATTTAAGTCAAAAAGGAGTTGTGTTGTGTTATGTTCACACTAAATCTTAGTAAAATGATTATGCTGAAAGAAAGGGGCTTGTGTATTGAGCAGGGTCTATGCAGTCAGGTTATAAAACTCACTTTCATATAATAGATGACTATTTTCCTGAAATCCCAGTGATGTTGCTAAATTAAAGATTATGTTATTAGAGGAATTAGATATGGATGCTCACCAATAAGATCCCTGGCCATCTCCTGATCCTCTTGAATGCGGCAGACATCAGAGAGCTGCAGCAGGGAGTCAATGTGGTACGGATTCAGCTGCAGAAGAGCCTGAAGAGAGTAAAAAAAACCAAGAGCGAATGGTTTAACTGTCAGCGCTTTATGAGCTCTGACATTAGAACAGACGATATATTTCTTTGACAGAACAACAGAAGGCATAGATCGTAATAAGAAAAAAAAATCACTATTAATAGGTTTACCAAGAAAACACTGAAGGCGACAGAAAAAAAATCTGATGGAGTTTAACTTTTTTATTTTACCACAATGTTGTTGGGATCCATAGACTCTACAGCATCCAGAAACTTGAACTGTACTTGCTGGTAGTCCCGGCTGTGCTCAAAGGAAAAGTACTGAATGCCGTCTTTTGACTGCAGTAAGGTCATAGAGATTCCTGTGAAAACCCCAAACAGAATGACGCTCAGAGAAAAACACAACACAAACTAAAAATACTTAAATTACATCCTTCCTCTGTATACCATCAAAAGGGCTTGGGAGCAGGATCTTTAAATTGATATCAGTGAAGAGGACTGGGCTAGGGTATTGAGGAAAACCTACTCATCATCAATGTGTGCGAGGCGCTCTCTGATTCAGTTTTAAGTGGTTCATTGTGCTCATCTCCCCCAAATCCCCAAATCAATATTGACCCTACGTGTGACCGATGTAAATTGGCAGAGGTCACTTTATTACACATGTTCTGGCTCTGCCCCAAAATACAGCACTATTGGGAAGGTGTTTGAGAAGCTATTTTCTGATATGCAAGGTGTCACAATAACCTTAAATCCACTTGTAATGCTTTTTGGGATCACTATTGAGGGGCTAAGACTACCTGCTGGAGGTCAGAAACTCATTGCCTTCTCAACTCTGTTAGCACAGCGATTGATTCTTCTAAGGTGGAAGGATGCGCCTCTCCCCCACAAAATCACACTGAATCAAATACATGTTGTGTCATCTTAAACTTAAAAAAAAATAGATATGTAATGAGGGGCTCTGAAAGAAAATGTCATCAGGTGTGGGGACCTTTCCTGGCTTTCTTTAACAGACCATCAACAAAGGTATAAGAATGAATCCTTTTTTTATGTTCTGGCAGACTCCTACAATGAAGGTCTATTTATATGTCTTACAGACTTTTTTTTTCTTTTTGTGATAGTGAGCAGGGGGAATTTGGTTCTGAGGGGGGTGTTTATTTTCCTCTCTCTTTTTTTATTTTGCTGTTTGCCCCTGTATGTTATCTAAAATTCAAAATTCAATAAAATACTAAAACACCAAAATGCTTAAATGACACAAGTAGGACTGAAAAGCACTGATCACGCAGAACACCAGACAAGCCCACAAAAGTGGTAGACTGTAAAAATCTCTCCCATATTATTTATCACAGGTTTGCTTCATAGATCAAATAAAGTTAGTGATATTTAGCATGTTTTGTAGAAGGACAGTAAGTTGGTCCACACCATTACTTCTAAAAGAGCAGAATTATTTTTCTTGCTGCTTTAAAGATTTTTTTCTGATGTACTGACCAGTTTTTGAGTGTTTTTTGAGTGTAGCTCATGACCTCTGCACAACACAAGCTATTAAACAAGTTTTCTGATATAGAGAGAAGCTATGACATTTGCTACTTAATATAGTCATCCACAAAAAATAATATACAATCAAATGTACATGTATACCTTGGCTGCCTAGCAGTAATGTAGCAATACTGTAAACTGTACCCTCTTTTGAAAACTGCATCTCAACAATCAGGCAACAACAAAAGAAGAAATCAAGCATTTGATGGAGAGTACAACCAAGGCATATGACACAGTACTGAGAATAATTTCAGCTTGAGAAGTCAATCCCTAAGTGGAAACCCTGGGTTTCAGAATTTAAGTTACATCATTTAAGCATTTCAAACATTGTACAGTTTGGCTGTTGATCATGAAAAACAGCATAAGGGGGAAAAACAGAAATTAGATAACACATCAATGGTGATATTCAGTAAGAACACAATGGGACAGTCTTTCTGATGACGTGTGTAAACAACAACCATAAAAAAAAAAACAGTTAACCTACTTGGCATCCAAGTTTGAATAGCCTCTAAGGTAGTAAGTGGCGTCAATGAGTGATTAATTGCTGCTTCAAATAAAAGCAAAACACAAACATACATACCAAAGGATAAACTCCAGCAAAAAACTTTGCCTTACCTAAAAGGCTCACAGAAACATGTTATGAAAAGATGTCTCATTTACGTTTGTGTTGGAGTGGTGTTGAATTACTAAAATCTGCCACCACAATTTCAGACATTTAAATATATAGAGTCAGTTTCAGCATAAACATTTCCAAAGCTCTGCAGGCTCCTGTTCACATGAGGGTGTGGACCTACCTGGACGGCTAAACCGAGGCCAGCTGTCCTTAGGGCTGGTCATCCAAGTGCTGCGGTGAAACTGTCGGTTTCTTTGTCGCGGTCTGCTGAAGAATTTTAAAAGAAAGGAGACCTCATTGTTTGGGTACACACCATCATTACTGGTGGATATAGAGATTTACATACATAACCTCTTTTTTTCATTCCGTTTACCTTTGATCCCCCTGAACGGCTCGAGCTCCAAAATACCTTTTCAGCTCGGTCTCTGGGTTAAGGTTCCTAATGACATGAAGCAAGAAAAAAAGGAAACATCTTAAAGAGATAGAACAAAGTATCATATGAGGTGTTACAGTGTATCATTTTAATGTTTCAAAGACTGTATCCAATGCATGATCTAACGCTACAGAGAAAAACAGCAAAGGAAGAGAAGCTATGACCACTTATTTATCACACACACACATATCACATTACATACAGTAAACATATAATCAAACTTCAATTCTTCTTGTCCAATTAATTCAGTAAAAAAAGAAAATCTTCCAGCTATGTATATTCATTTCTAAATAAAACCTGCTCTCTCTCGGAAAGAAACCCAGCCTTGTTGTTTGCAGGCATAAAAATCATTTTAAACTGCTAACTTGTTTAGTGAGTCACCAGTTATTTACTTCAAGGCTGCAAGTGCAGCTTTCTATGAAAGACTTGCTCTCTTAATTCTAGCAGGGATTTATCAAAATCAAGTGTACAAAAATTAAGGCCAAATTTATTTATTTTGCTCTAAAGACAAAGCTGACTGTTGAATAAAACCAGATTTTGTTTTGGAAAGTAAAAGTAACAATAGAATCATTTCACATTTATTGGTAAACGCAGGGCAAACAGATTTCAGACTGTAATTACTTGTTCTGACATTGCTTGTTGAGTAAGTAGTCTGACATATGATAAGTTAGCTTTTAAAAAATGTTCTTTACCGTGAGTCCCTAAGTGAACAGGCTTAATCCTGTTAGCTTTACAGTCTCCTGTGAGCCAAGCTCCGCCATGTGGTACCAAACAGAATAACAGGGCAAACGTGACAAAACGAGGCATAGCATTCTCTTCAGACACACATTGACTTAATCAAGACATGTCAAAAAACTAATGTTGATTAGTTTAAGGACAATTTCAAATCAAGTCTTACATCTGGCCTTAAATTGTCAAGTGCGGGGCCAGTCTTACCTGTGCTCCACATGTAGCACTGATCTTCTGTCTTGGGCTCCACAATCTTCAGTTTGCAAACTGAAACCATTCGACTGCTCCAGGTTCTGCAGTAAAACATCAATGTCATCGTCAGGTGCAGCGTCCTGAAAAGTTAAAAAAGGAAACAGGAGATTAAGTAGGACAGTAATTAAGCTATATAGATGGTGAGGCAATGGGCCTCATTCACCAACCGGTCTTTAGAACAATTTTGTTAAAAAGTCCCACAAAGTTTTTCACTAAAGTTTCTTATCAGGCATTTTTTTTCCAAGCTAAGAACAAATTCTGAGAACACTGCACTGTTCTGCACAGTTGATGGATATTGTGCTTTCCTTCATTAAGGACCTTTTAATCACTGAAAGACATCTATGAATATGTGATGGTCCTACGCAGAGAGTTGCAGCACAAATTCCTATGTCTCAAACTCATTGCAGATTCAAAGGAAGAATGGATGTGATGTTTTCTCTGCAACCAACAGCTGCATATCACCAGAAGAGAAGGTTCTGCACGTCCCTCCAGGTGTGGAGGATTCACAAGGAAAAAGATGTGGAAGGCCGTGTAAGGTTCAGGTTTATAAAGAATCTGGTTTTGTTGTACCTTCCACACCTTACCTCTTATTGGGCTATTCCTCTCTTAACTTTTATTTTTAAATAGATAAATAAATAGGGATTTTGAGGACCACTGTTATAAATGTTATAACAAGACATTTTCACACAAGACACTACAGTCTAATTAGTGTATCTGACAGAGAACATAAAAATATACCTGTCCACTTTCTGGTGTGGCCTTTGTCTTCTTCTTTTTCTTCTTCTTTTTGACTCTGTCTCCAGACAAAGACTGTTAAGAGATGAGGAATAACAGTTTAATATAAACAAAGATACATCTACTCTGTTAGGACCATTTCAATGATCACAGAAATACATCCTCTACAGTTGCCAGTTACCTTGGAACTGGCTTCCTCAGATTTGTCAGCATCCCTGTTGTCATTTTTCTCTGGGCCGCTGGTTTTATTTTCTCCTTGTTTTTCTGCCTCTTCATCAGGAGAGTTTTTCTCTGTCTCATCTGCGTCACAGATCTGAGGAAAAGTTAGAAATCGCAAAAGAAGAGAACTCAATGAAGAAGTGCAAAAAATTTTCATAATCCACAGAACGATAAAACATTGCAATAACAATACAAAAACCTGAAAGCAGAGTCTTCTTCTAGAAAAGTTGTGTATACAAGGAGACAGGAAATAAAGCCCATGATGTGAACTGTTTGTTATTAATTCATTGAAGGAAACAGTTTTAGGTCTTGAACAGATTTCTACAGACGGTTCATCCATTATCTCAAGGTAAAAATCTTTGTCTTCTGATGTAATAGTGTAATTCTCTGGAAATCCAAAAAATGAAAAATAACAGGCTGGACACAGCAACAGGTCAGACCATGACATGTAATGCCATCATTGCTTACACTAATGAAGCTATGCACACAGATTAGTATGTTAAACTCTGTGCAACTCTAGGAAAATAATGTACGATAATCTAATGTTGAGATTTTGACAAAACAGCTGAAATAATTAACAGAGTATAAGCTTATAGTCGCAAAGTCAAAGTTACATATGCCAATAATGAACCAACATCAAATTGTCTTATTAATTGTCTTATTTCTAACATCAGAAATTATTTTAAAATGAAAAACCTTAATCACCTTGATTTTACAAGCTATGGATATTCATAACAATGTACAAATTTCAGAACTAGGGTGTTACTTTGACCTCCAACAGAAAGGTGTGGTTGGGTGAATCCTTTATATTTTTAAAGACCAGTCTCTAAACTGTGTCATTTAAAAAGAGGCCAGTTTTAAAGGCTGTACTAACCATGTTAGGTTGTACACATTCCTTTCAATGTTTGTAGAAGGTGAAGCTGGTTGTCAGTGTTTCTTCCATGTGCTTCTTTCACGCAATAGACAAGTTACTGTCAACCCATATCCTTTAATTGAACCTGTGCGAAGTTAACCTTTAATAAGATGAGAAATGAGCTAACGCCACGTTAGCAGGTGTTAGCAAGTTGTATCAACAGAGATGTGCTTTAAGGAAACACAGGCTGACACAGTGTTTGAAACGACACCCTGGTTTGAGCATCATACCCTCTTCTTACCAGTTCAAAAATGTTGCTGAAGTTTTTCTGGGCCTTGTTTTTCTTCGACTTTCGGTTATTGGGTTTTCTCTCTGTTGGGGGAGAAACGTTAGCTGTGTCCAGCTGCTCCTCCGGGCTGTCACCCAAAGTTAAGTCCCCGAGGTCCAAGGCCTCCTGACCGCGCTGTTTTCCTTTCAGCCTTCGTAGAGCCCGGGAAGACATCTTCCACTTGTCAAGACTTTCATACACTTAAATGTCAGAAAACGTAAATCTTGTTTATATCAGCTGACAGGCAATAGAAGTGACTGACACAGAAATGAGGGTGTAAAGTATTGGTTGATTTATCTTCTTCTTCTGAATGTTTACAGGTTCTTTGGCGTTCCACTGCTCCCTATAGGACAAATGGAAAATTGCAGGTAAGGTGAATTCCTGTAAACTGGGACGGCTTCAGGAAAAAAAAAAACTAGTGTTTCTGCTTTTAATAATGAATTTTAAAGGAGTTTATACAAAGTGCTTTCTTTGAAATAGGGTAAGCAAAATCACATAAATAGAATCATGTGATATTATGGCTTCAGTGTTGAGTGTACAAGTAGTGTCAAAGCAACAACAACTGAGTGTTGGAGCCAGTGCATGTTTTTCCCTTATGCCTCTTTGATCACTTTGTCCAATCTATGATTTGATCTGTATTCATACTTGATTTAATTCCAGTGCGAAGGAGAGTTGAACATCTGTAGTAATGTAAGGAGAAAAACTTTGAACAAATTGACTTCAAGAAAAAAAAAAAAAAAAAAGAAAGAAAGGCGACAGAGAAGCACTATATGCAGGGGGGAAACCACCTCAGTTTAACATCTTTAAGAAAAAAAAAAAAAGAAAAGAAAGAAAGAAAAATTAGCCAAAGGTCAGCAGTAATGTTTTGAGCTAGTCAGAGCTCCAAATCACCAAACATATTTTAAAAATTAATTTTGTGTGAACTACAAGAAATAAGGAGACAAAGAAACATATTGTGTGCTGGTTTATGTTTTGTTCATGCCAAGAATAAAACCTCAAGAAGGAATTACACAAGCTGTCCCAGTATACCTGAATTCACCTTATAAATAGAGCAGTTCAGAGAGCTTCGCAAGTTATGAAAAACTGATTGAGATTATTAACAGGCAGTTAATCAAAAAGGAGGATATTGAAAAAATCTTATGGAAAGAAAAAGTTTGATATAAAGACAGGACATGAGACATTTGGCAAAATATGTGCTTAAGTTACGAAGTTAAGAGTCAGCAATTGCCATTGAAATGCTTCAGAGACTGGGCTAAAATGAGATATTCAAGTATGCAACAGATTGAAATAATAGGGCTAAAATGACGATTAATGTGTCAATTTGAGGTCAATTTTCATTTTCCACAACATTTTTTTAGACTTCAGAAAAAATGTGCTGATACAAGAGAGTCTTAACACTCAAAAGGATTGCTACCTTGGCTGATCTGTACTCCTCAAGCAAGCCCTGCTAGAGCCTTGAACATCTCTCAGTAAATGATATTTTCTCTTAATATACCTTAATTTATTGTACCCTTCTGCAAAGATCACATCCATACAGGTATGAAAATTTTATAATGTTTGGACTTGAACAGAAAATGCATGTTCCCCTCTCGATTTGTCATGCTATTTTATTTTTCATGTTTTCACTCTACAGGTTGATGATTCACATTTTGTTCTAAGAGTGGTATTTTCTGTCTGCCTATGAATACTAACAATTAAAAGTTACTTGGTCACACAATTGTATCATTTTACATTTTTGTGCTTTTTTAAGCCCTTGTTAATTAGACCCATTTGTGATGCATTTTTGTGTTTTATGTTGAAAAAAAAATCACTTTGATCCCACTGATATATTTAAAAGTTGACTTAAGAATCTCCTTGTCAAAAATGACTTATATTAAACAGACTCAGCCTTATTGAATCCAATACATATGCTGATCCGGATCAATGTGTTGCATTGCATGTTCTGTTGAGTGGCAGGAGGGGGCAGCATTAGCTGAAAAACTGTTTCAAAAATGCAAGCAAGCTTAAGATGAAAATAATTAATTGAGTCTTTCCACTGAAAACCTCATATTGATGAAAAGGGAAATAAAAGATTAATTTCTGGAATTACGAAAAAAGAAGTAATAAAACAGGACACAAGGTAGAAATAGAAATATGTAAGGCCTTAATTTATACCTTGAGATTGGAGCAAAGCACACAGCTCACAGCCTCACAAAGTAAAATGAGGAAGTTGTTTTCACATGGAATCAAGTCAGTCCAAAAGGTCAGCTGTTGCAAACAAAAGGAAAACCTCAAGACATGACAGAAACAATAAGACACCAACCAGCATGACTTGTCTAACAAGCAGCAGTAATGCCAGATGTATTAATGTGTCATCCTGAGTTAACAATGGCTGGCAGTGTGACAATCACTGTGATAGAAAGAAACCTGCAGCTGAAGGCGGGAACTTCTAATATAATGAAATTCAGTGTTTACGAAAGAAGGAAGTTACAAATGCCATTGCTCAAAATAAATTTCCGCTTTAGGCTCATCAAGTAAGACATATGAAAGAAGAAGGTCAAGAGATGTCATCACTTAAGGAAAATGTGATTTATTTACAAGTACAGGGAAATATGGCAACAAACAGCCACATACAGCCACGATGCCAATCTATGTAAACCTACAGTACTGTGATCAGATGACTTCAAGAAATTCACACGCACATCAGAAGGAAGAATAATACAAGTATGTAATACAGTTGATTGTAAAATCTGACACCCAGTTTTAAGAGATGTCACATGGGTTAACAAAAATGATAGTTAGTGCAGAAAAATGATTTTTATAACAGATTTAAAAAGGTACCAACCTTGGATCCATTTACATCAACATCGGTATTCGAGGGTCACATAGGAGGGACTGGATTTACACCAGCCTCTTCATTTCCTTCATAAATAAAATAGAACAAGAGCTCTACCAACCCGTCATTGACCTCCCAGCCATCACTAAGAAACAGCTTTATGCTTTCAAGACACCCCTCTGCGGGCTGAAAGGTGTCTACACAACACGCTAGTCACTAGCTTCAGTAAACTTCAGAAATCTCTTCATTTGTCTCCAGCCACAGTGTTTGTCAACAGCTCACTGTGACTGGATTTGATATCTGTACCAAAATCAGACAGGCAGGGGGTGAGAGAGACAGAAAAGAGGCACTGGACTGGTTATTCATTGGCTGTAACATCCATGGGGTTGTCATAGGCTGCTCCCTCCAGGTCTTCCACCCGTTTCCTGCGCATCTCTGGAGGAGGTCTTGGTGGTGGATTCTGAGGAGGTTTATTGATGCTCCCGATATTTGGCTTGTAGGTTTCCTTTCTTGGAAGAATAGGCTCCCAGTGTTCACCCCTGATAGCAGCCTGGAATAGGGGATACATGTTACACTGGTTGGTCAGAGCATGATCACAATAACGCTGGAGCCTTTTGTTCAATGCATGTAGTAATTGAGTAATAACATGGAGCAGTAGCCCCCACTTTATGCTCATTTACCTATACACAAATACTATAAACAAACTACCCAGAATGTAAAGGTTTATAGCTTTGATTGACACATTTAGTTCAGTTAAAGAATTTAGGCACACCCCTGAGGTCTTAGATTTCATAACTACAGGGCTATGTCTCAACACAGCTATTGAAACAATCTCTTCCGTGTTGGCATTTCCTTGTTTCCGCCAAAAAGACACTTCCTGCTTTATCTTACAACCTTATCAGTGCTGACCCTAATTAACCTATTTTACTGGAGGTTAATGTGATAAAACTTAACAACTTACCACAAAGTAGATGATGCTAGCGATACCCAGGCAGACGCACCCCAGGACAGTAGCAAGCATGAAACCTCCCGGTACACACAAGCTGTACAGTTAGACATACAGACAGACAGAGAGGGATTATGAGAACAAAAGAATCTAAGTCCCCAAGTGTTTTGCTTCAGAAACATGTTGTGAACAAGAAGAATGCTGTCTGGTGAAGGAAAGCTTTTAAAAATAGCACTCACGCAGCATGTATAAATGCTCTGACATAGTAGTTCCTTGTCAGCGGCCCAAAGGCTTTGACGACCATGGTGAAGCAGTACTGGCCTCTGTGGGACAACACAAGGTAGCGTTGAATGTTATACTCCAGTTTGTCTATTAAAATGATATGCAAAGTGTCTACAGATTGAAAATGACTTTATTACAACAAACTATGTTTACTTACGTTCTCCCAACACTTGTCCCTTTGGCCCTCTTGCTTCTGGGATACTCCAGCAGACACACAAAGACTCCAGCAGCACTGGGGATCTGTCAAGGCTGTCTCACATTACATAGTATACTAGGTCACATTATACCAATGATAAGACATCAAAGCCGATTCGTAGAAAACTGGTTAGGTCTGATAGAAAGGAGAATATATGCAGAATATGCAGGGAATTCCAGATTAAAACGAAAAACAAAACAGGATCTCTGTATCATATCCTCTTAACACCTGTGACCAATCTGAATACGTCATCTTTCCTTATAAAGGAGTCCAAGAATTGTATTCAGTCTGTCACTCGTCAGAATATCAGACCAGGTTTAGGATTAAGATTTCATCATAGAAATTCTTGCAAACGTCTAAGATGTCCTCACCTGTAGCACAAACACAAAATAAGCCCAAATGTATATTTATTTGACTGATGTTTTCAGTAATTTCAGTCACTAAAACTAGACCTGTATAACCTTAGGGCTTTAACAAATCCTCAGGTATAAATATTTTTTGTCTTACACAAGCACTAAATAACAGCTACTGCTGTTTTATAAGAGCAGCAAAGCATAAAGCTCAAATTTATTCTGCACTGACATTTTGGGTGATATTATATTAAAATTAATGCTGGTGATGATGCTTTAAAAAGGGGCAGTGAAAATTAAAGTTTTACAAACTAACCAATGCAGTCCCCTCACTTTAGTTTAAACACTTGGTTCATCCAACACAACAAGGATACACGCCAAAAGCAGCAAACTGCCAGCCTCTGAACTGTCCAGCCACTCCAACAATGCCTCCAGTGAGGTAGACTGAAACAAGGAAACAGGAAGAAAAAAAAAATCACACATTTCAAGATGAAAGTTCCTTCTTTTGGAAACTATTTAGAGAAACAAGTGAAGCTTAGTTGACATCACTTTTAGCTTCTCATTCACATTTTTCATTAGTGGCAGCTTGCTGAGTGCACTATGAGTTAAATACATTGCTGAAGTCAATAAATGTATGAACCTTATTATGACGTAATTAATGAACAGTTTCTACTTGACCAATGAACGTGCAATGAGAGCTACAAACAATTTCCATTGAATTACAAAATAATACTCATACCAAACATGTACTATTTTTAATAACTTTTCAATTTTGGCAAAAAATAAAATCCCAGATAACTTTTATTATAAGATAAATGTGAGTTTTAAACAGAGTTTATACTTACTTAATCCCGAGGCCAGAGCCTGCTCATTTGCCCACATCGCCCACTCTATTCTCCCCATCGTGTTCACTGAATGACCTCTCGACAGACGGCTCCAACCCAGCTGTTCAGCGGCTCACACAGCACTGACTGTTTCTAAGAGGAAGCAAATGAATTTACGTGGTGTGAGCTATGGGTGTGAGGTGTGGAGGAGCGGGCTGGTCGGGGGGGCGGGGCTTTCCCAGTCGTCATTTTCAAACAATACATGACGGGCAAGGCATACCTGAGGAGCCATACAGGTTAATAGGCAAGGACAACCTGTGCACCTATCACTGAACTCTCATTTACTTCTTTTTCGGCGGTCATAGTGTTTAAGGTCCTTTAATCCAAGCTCTTTTCAAAGATGTGTCCTAACACATAGAACATATAATTTAGACAAACCTGAGTCTGAACACAAAACATGACACACTGTTGTTGACTAAAATATACTTTATTTTATGGCTTGAATTGACAGAAGCATATGACATATTGATTTGAAAGGACCATAACGAGAACGTAACTCTCAATGGACATCATCATATAGCACCCTTATATAACACATGAAAAAATAGCCTCATTGGGAATATGAATATGTTTTACAGCAGGGGTCACCAACCTTTTTTTAGATAGTGGGCTACCTCAAGGGAAACGAGTGGCACGAAGGGTACTTGTTTGATAAAAACTATTCAAACAAAAATGCACAGATCACTTTTTAATGATATTAATCATAGTAGAGGTGGTAATACTATGTGAAGAGGTTGTACATAGGTCAATGGTAATTATTTTTATTATTTACACAATGTTTTACACTATAATGATGGTAGGAAGGACCCCCATTGTGACCAGTGCTGTTTTTTTGGACCATGCCTCGCAGGCACTTTAAGTGGTTCTTGCGGGCATCCAGGTTCCCACGGACACCATGTTGGTGACCCCTGGTTTAGAGTGAAGGATGTGCTGTTTATTGTTAACTATCATTAACCAGATACCCCTCATATAACATCCAGTTGTAGGGGCTAAGAAGTGTACATGAACAAAGGAGAAATTAAGTGGGACAAGACACCAGCTTACTGAAAAAGACATACATAAGGAATCCAAAACGGCACGTTTCTGATGTTATTGCAAATTGTAAAAAACTAGTTACTGCATATATTTCTAATACAAATGAATTTTCTGAAGTTTGTCTTCTTTATGTCTGCTTTTCATCTTCGTCCACTCAAGATTGCCAGAAATCACACACTTTCTTTAGGAAGCCCATCAGGTCCAAGTAGATGCTGAGCAGGATCCGTCACGGCACAGGGGCCTGGGCCAGCCTTAAACACAGAACAATAAAAATAAAATTAATGTCCAAGATGCTTCATTTCTCCTAGACCATCAGATGTCTTGTGCTAAGAAAAATATTAACATAATAAGGACCAAATTTAGATGCTAGTGTTACAGCCCAGCAGAGGAACAACTGTATACCAAATGTGCAATGTGTTAAAAGGAAATGTTGAAATACATTTGAGATCGTCTTTCAGGCTGCCAACAGATAAATCATACCTTTACAGTGTAATATGCACCCTTTCCAATTACAGCTCATAAAAAATCAAAGACAAGACTTTCATTTTCTGTTCAAAGTACACTAGTAAATACCATGCAAATAAAGTAATCTATCGGTCTGTTCCTGTGTACCTTAGTACTAATAATGTAGCTTATTCCCTTTGGCATTGGTTCTAAACCAATAGTCTGCTTCAGCTCCTCAGACAGGGTAGCACTGCTGACTGGAACACCCTTGATAAACCTGCAAAGAAGGAAACAACACTCAATGAGTCATTTTACAGTAACGTGCCTCAGGAAACAACAGCAACAAAAAAAAGAGAAAAAAATACACATCTTTTATTGTATAGTTGTATTTGACAACCAAAAAATAACAAATAAACTAATAAGTTTGTTTGTTGGCAATATTTCAGACATCTGGTAAGTGTTAACTCACTGTCCTCCATTGATCTCTGGAGGGAAGAAATGCTGAACCACTTTTACAAACTCAGGAACATGCTGCTGAAGTGTGAAGATCACTGCGTTGGGTCCTGCATCAAATGTGTAAGCCAACTAGAAGGAAACAAACAGACTGTGACCATCAAATATAGAGTTTTCTATTCCCCTAAATGCAAAAAACCCTTTGGGTTTCACATCTTCATTACACCATCTCTGGAATTCAACAGTGCGCAACAGGGCAGGAGAAAAAGAGTGTAGACTGAGTTAGAAGTGAAGTGAGCTGTGGAAAAAAGTTTGTATAATAAACACTGAACAGCGTGCCATGATATGTTCTTATGCGACATTCACACAAAGAAGACTCAAGCTTAGTTTCCAGCCTGAATTAATTTCAACTCTTCATTTGCATCAACTTCTATTCATTTCACTACTTCTAATACAACAGAGAACTGAAACTAACACCATCCATCACTTAATTTGCTTTCTTTTTTGTCATGTATTTTGTTATTCAACAGTGCAGTCACAATGTGAAAGTTATTAGATCACAAAATGTGGAAAATGTGGAGCTGTATAGATTAATACAAACATGAAACACTCAACCAAGAGGGTTAGTGTGAAGTTGCTCACCCGTGTCTCCCCGTAGTGTCTGTTATACCTATGAACCACATTGATAATCTGCTGGGACACGCTGTTGAGATAGAAAATGGGAGGGTATGTGTCAAGGCAGGTGGCGTGAAACTGGTTACTGTCCTTCATGGTTAGCTCAGCAAATGCCACAAAGTCCTTTCTTCGTACTGCTTCAATCATCTCTGCCATCCGGCCGGGGACAATGGACTCGGCACGGTGCTACACACAGACAGAAAAGACTGAGATAAACCTTCTTTTATGGATTTTAACTCGGCAAGTTAGTGCTTAGAGTTTGATGATACATTGTTACCTTCAGCAACAAGCTTGTCTGAACACTTGTTTGCATCCCAGAAGTGCTACCCACTGGTTTCCTCTCAGCACTAGCCTGTAAAAATGTGAATTTATTACAACAAATATAAGAAACTTGAAGCCCTATTAGACCAGTATAACTGTTTATCTATATTTCAAACTCACCACAAGCACGAGGATTCTGAGCTCAGGCCAGTGTGTCTCTGGCTCCACCTGCTGGGCCAGACTGTCCTTACCATCTTCTTTCTGCCCCATGATCCACTGGACAAAACCCCCATACATACTCCTGCAGGCGCTGCCTGAGCCTTGCCGAGCAATCCCAGATAACTCCCCTTCAACTCCAAACACTCGAGCAAGAGTGTAAACTGAAATACACACATGGGAAGGAAAAGCAGAATAAACTGAATTGAGATGACTGTCATTTATCAAATATGTATCCAAAAATTCTTCTTGATGAATAGGTCATAAAGTTTACATTTTTACACATAAACACACACTCACCAAGACAAGCAAATCCAGCGGCTGAGGATGCGAGCCCAGCAGCAGTGGGGAAGTTATTCACAGAGCAGATGTGGACTCTGTGAGACAAGCCAGTAGAATCCAAAGCGAGTTCTTCATCATTACGTCTTTTTCTTGCCAATCGTCGGACTAAATAGACAACACAGACAAATTACACAGAGGCCCAGAATTTCTTCAACACTTTCTTATCTTACACAGGCTTTTGAGAGGAATGATACAAACCAACAGAACTTACTCTCTCTCAGACAGGATTGTAGTCTGGGGTGGTTTATGTCTTCCTCTTTGCCGTTGAGCCATATTCGGTCTTCTTGAAAAGATCTGCTGGTGGCAACTGTTGTGGTTGTTTTTAGCTTTATACAAATAGGAAGACAAGGCAGGTAACTGAGAAACTGTTGGCATGTTATCACTAAATAAAATCCCAGCTTTCAAGATTTTAGCTTCATCAAGACTTCTGCAGTATAGAGACACAATTTAAGGTGCTTATCATTAAATCACTACTGGAGAACTAAGTTAATGTTACCATTATTTTGTACCAGTATAAACTTGTAATGTGTCTAAAATTTTCATAGCACTATATGCTATGTAAAAAAATGGGTTTTTTTTACACAGTTTTGCTCAACTGGGGGAAAAGTTGTCCGGACAGAAGGAACATTAATCATAAAGCTGACAGTTTCATTAACCTTTGATCTGATTTTAGAAAAGAACTTTACTTAGATACCTGGTCTTGATGCAATGTGACACTCAGAGATGAGTTAATAGGTAGGATTAATTCTTCGTTTCTCTTCCCCCCTGAAAGTAAACGTTTGGCTTTATCATATTTGTACAATTTAATGCACACATATAGCTTGACATGACACACACTGGTAACCATGTAAGAAAAATATCAAGTTTACTCGACTCTAATCCACATATCTAAAACAAGGTTAAATATAAAGTCGATGTGATACTTACAGTATTTAATCACAGCTATGTTCACAGGAGCGGTGCATGTTACTATATTTGGCTCGTCCATACTGTGTTCAGGTACAGCTCCTCGAGTCAACAGGTGTCCGTACAGAATAAACTTTACCTGAATATCTTTTAATGCTCTTTACAAAGCTTCTCGCGTGTCATGCTAACAGAATTCAACCTTACCATAGTATTTCCGGGAGGTCTCTGTCGATTGGCTGGTGCGTAACACGTGGCTTATGCCTCTACCAATCAAAGGCTAGCAGTTTTGAGTAAACACTAAGAACAGCCAATGAGAAATCATCTGACCACAGTCGTGCGAAATGGGGCAAGAGCAGAGTGGTCCAACCCCCTAAAAATATTAAAATTATACATGACTTGTTTAACAGCCAAAAAAAAACTATCTTGCACTGTTTTATGTAGTGCCAAGAGTAGGCATTATGCTGAATATTACCCTCAGTAAACATTTGAAGTCACTGAACTTTTATAGACCATTGTTATTATTTTTTTCTCCAGTATCCTTTTTACTCAACAACAATGAGGGCTGCACTAGTTGTTCATATCATTTATCATTATACCTGAGAAATAGTTCTCCTGTGAAAAAGAGTAGTAAATTATGCTTTGGTAAATCTTATATAAAGTTAACATTTTCTAAAGGTCAATTTAACATAGATCACATTTTAATTTTGGTTGGCATCAGTAAGTTATAAAAAGATTATATTAAGGTATGAGTTTAACACCTAAGTGGTAGTACCTCTTTTCTACTGTGCCTTGCTCAATGAAACACTGGTGAAGGGAGTTTTCCACTTGACTCTGATGATGTGCTGTGAAATCCCCATCCAACTTCATGCTTTGACATTCGGGGCCATATGGCAGGTGAAGACAAAGGTTAAATGAGGGCCTGCTAAGACAGGTTCTTCACTGAATACTTAACCTTTCAGGGGTAAACAAGTACTATGTTTGGGGTGACATTACAAATTGAAAACATAGATGCTCCCTTCATCCACTTGGAAATAAAGGAACATGCATATTCAAAGCAAAGAGAAAGTGTCAGCAATATATAGAACGTACAGTAGCTTACTTGCATATTTGCAGGTGTATATTTGGGGTTAAGAGTGTTTCTTACGGATAAAAAAATACATTCATTCTTTTGTGCCGTTTATTTGAAAAGTACTTGGATACATTAGGGAATCTGTCAGGTATTGATTCAAACCTGAAGCCCAGTAGTTGGAATTGTTAAGGTTGCAAAAATAGTCAATCATTCCTTTTTATTAACACATCAGCAAAGTGAATTTGGGATTCTGCAGCTAGTTTTTTTATCTGACTTTGTGTATTCACAACCAAGAGAACTGTGTGCCTGATGCCAATGGAGCATATGTAACTTTAAATGAATTACTGAGCTGAACATCTGTTCCTATGATAAATAATAATTTTAGAAATGTTTGTAAGAAAAATGTAAGGCTTTTTTCATGTAAACTTTGAGATACGTCAGCAAAAAAAGGAAATATTCGATCACAATCTAGTACTAATGGAGAGCTGTCAGTAGAAGGCTGTGCACTGTGTCCTGTCTGAATGGTCAAAATAAATGCAACAGCAGCATTTTATTCAACATCTTTTCCTGAAAAACAGAAGTCATGGTAAAATAAAAAAAGAGTAACTTATGGGAAGAACTAGTGGACTCAAAGAGCTATTGGGTAATCACAAGCAGTGCACAGCTTGTGCACTTAAGAAAGATGTGAAAGGACACCTAATGATGCTGTGAGTACCCTCACACCCCCCCACCACTTATGCAGCATTGTCAACTCCATTTTGTTGATCTTCCCCCTTGGCATACAGTTTCCAGACATACAGATGCTGATGTGGACTCCCAGGATTGGGCTAATCAAAAGTGTTATTAGAGTCCCAGTAAAGTATGTCCTCTTCAGATTTCTTGGCTCATTTCTGGCTTCCAATTCAAAGTTAGTAATCATCCTCATCATCTGAGTCCATCACCCTCCGTCTGTTGAACTGACAAACAGAGAACACAAAAAATGTCAGACTCATTAGCGAGTGTAATGAATTAAACATATCTTATTATCCAACAACCTACTGTGACTGTTGTCTTCTTCTCTGTTTGCTGGCTGACTTTTTCTAGAATCTCGATCAATCCTGACTCTGAAATCTGAATAAGAGAAACTACATTAATTAAGCTGCTGGAAAATGAAAATGTGCAACATTGAAAACATAAAATATTGCAAGGTAATTTTCTTGCCTTTCCCGCTAACTTTCCAAAGCGAGCCATCTGAATGAGATAATTTTCAACTGCATTGGCCTTCTCTGGCTTCACCAGGGCCAGGTTGCTCACTGAAAAAGAAAATAAAAACATTCATATCCTTGGCTCACAATCGGGTTTCAATTTTCAACACTGGATACTTAGTGCAATAACTTGAATGTGAACATGAATTTGCTTAAATGTATTACAAAAAATGCTGTGATTTACATGTGCAATATTCATAAGGTTGGCAGATAGTGGGGATTATGACAAGTCTACTGAAAAGAAAAGCCTTCAGTAATCTTTGACATATTAAAAATTGGCTTTAAAGCTGATTTTTCACACAAAAAAGTACAGTTAATATTTTTTGCATCTTTTGATTTTACAAGAACATGATTACTTGCCAAAGGAATCTCTTTGAGAATACTGCAATAAATCTGAGTGCATACTTACATCTGGCACGTGCGGATTGGTCGAGGACCTGAGCCAATATAGAATTCCTCATCTCTGTTTCTCTGTGAATATGAAATTGAGAATAACAAAAATTCTCAAAACATTTGCCACACCTTTGAGGTAGAGATGTGTGTATGATGTGGGTTCAGTGGAAACTGTGATACTGCTATTATTGTTTGGATTACAAAGGATTTATCAAACTTCCAAGTGGTCAGAATATCAGCCTGGTCCTCCCAGTACACTCACATGTATTTTTTCTTCTTCTTTTTCTTTGTTTCATTAGCAAATCAACTATAGTTAAAACATTTTGATCTCTTAAAAGTTTGCTGCAACTCACATACAAAGCAGTAAATTTGTATTTTGTTTCATGTTCACTGTTAACCACTTAAAGTGAACAAGTATTTAACCAATCTTACCGTTGCTTGGCCTCCTCTCCTTGCTGATTATTTGAAGCATTCTGAAAGGATATAACCATATGTGAGATTTCAAACAAATCAATTGCAAAAAAAAAAAAAAAAAGACTTAATAGCCTATAAAATTCCCTTAGATTAGCAGTTTTATGTCAAAAGAAATTCTCCTTAATTGCCTTGATTGAAAACCTAGTTAAATTATTCAACTAAGCCAGTTTCTCTGTACACATTGTCTGAGATATGCAGTGGGTGGGGCACTTCAAATCACTAAATTTAATATCATTTTTAAGTAGTGTGACCTCTCTTCTATAACTCACTAACATAAGAGTATTAAACTGTTTGAAGATAACGTGGAGATAGTACTCACATATATATATTCGTCAGACCTATTTTCTGTGGCCTAGAAGCCATTTAACCTCATATGCACTGATGTCTGGTGAATTGGCTGCCTTCATGTACTGCAGTGTTAACAAATCTGTTCCGACAAACTGTCAGCTTCTGCAATTCATTCTACCCAATCGATCTGCCGTGCTTGCAAGGCATTGAATGAGATATTAAGAACGACTTTTGTCCGAAACTACAATTAAAAAAAAAAAAAAAAAACCTTTGAAATCTGGGATAAGCTTGACAATTTTTAATAAAAAAATCTTTGAAGAAATAACGTTCATATCCCCTTTGAGACAAAAACGACGGACAATCTAAGAAATTAATCCACCCAGGTAAACCCGTCTGCTCATTGTCAAAAATAATCTTTCTGAAACTCTTTTGTTCTGTTTCTCTCAACTAGCTTTGTCATCAGTGGGGTGTGCGCTGTCAAGCTCGTGGTGAGATTACGTTTATTTACTGTGTTTCATCTACTCGACAAGCAAAACAAGAATTCATTATCACTGTTTGGTTCTCATGAATGAAGCATGATCATCCCCTGAGTGTCTGACAGATCAGGAGAGTTGTGGAGACCAGTTTAGCTCCTCCAGCGTTAGCTTGCAGCATACTGTGCCCAGCATCTCCTTATAAGGCGGACTCAAACACGTTACAGCCCATGGTTTCACTCACCCCGTGCTTTGCCTGCAACTCCGCCATTCTCTGCTGCCTTATAGCTTCTAACTCGTCGTCGGCCATGATTTATGATAAGTTTAAAGGCCCAGGGGATTGAAAAGAGAAGAGGTGATCACATAAAAAGCACCTAAACTTTCATCAGAGGCAAGGCCCTGCGTAGCTCAGGCATGTGTAATCAAAATCCAAACAACCGATTCATCACAGGGTAAAGCAATCGAGCACAGAACAAAGATAACCGATTGCCAAAGCAATACAGCTGTGACTGAGCTGCTCTTTCATGTCAACTGATCCCTTTTCTAAAATCTTGTTCTAAATAAATCTGAATGTAAAGACCTCATACTCATTTGGAGAGCAATGTTTATTCATAAGATTAACAGAGTTTAATCAGATAACTGAATACAAGTACTTTTTAATGTTGGAAGAAACAATAACAGGGCCAAAATTAAGGTTTAAAAACGGTAAGTCATACATCTAGGATACAAAGCCATACTTATGTGATATTTTATCTTACACATTTTCATTTTTAAAATATTTACTTTTTTACAGGCAAAAAATGGTCTTCTATAAATCCACAGAAATAAAATTCATCTCACAATGATTATTATTCAGAAAGTTATTTTTATGATAAGATTTACATAAAATTATTACACATTTCAAGTACAAGCTCATCTAAATGTATTGAAAGTTTTAACTGGAATGACTTGGTCTTGGCCATACATAGTATAGCTGAGAGGTGATAGATGAAAGCATCCTCAGCATCAAGTCAGCTCTCTAGCTCCCTCTGTATGTACTGTAGGAGAAACGACTCAGCAGCAGAGGTACATGGTACTTTTGGCCAGGGTCAGTTATTGTGAAAACAATCTGAAACCAAACAGAAGGAAGATGATCACTGGGTTTTACAAATTTAGTTTTTCACTCATTCTGAAAAGCACACACACACACACACACACACACACACACACACACACACACACACACACACACACACACACACACACACACACACACACACACACACACACACACAATTTGAAATTATATCATTATCACAGAAGCATGAAAAGCAGCAGTTTGCCTGGTGATGTAAATTTGTGATGTAGATTTCCTCACCTCAACATATGGGTAAAAACTGGTCTCGCCCATACTCTGCCAATACTGAGCCGTCTCGAAATGCATTTTATACACACCAGGTATGAACATTTGTTTAGTGATAAGTCCTGGACAGCGACCATCATCATTAGTTTGTCTGTCAAGACAAAATGGGATGAATTTGAAATTGTACAGCACAATCCATTTTGAAGATATCTTTGTGGCAATAAATTACGACTCTTTGTGCTATTTTACACATGCCAGGTTTTCCCAGGATTTTACCCTGCAGTTATCAAACTCCAGGCATCTGTGGCTGGATCTTGTCGATAGAGATTGAGTGTCATGTTTGATCCTGGGACACCCATGGCAGTGTTCAGCACGTGGGTGGTCAGAGGACTAGGTGAGCCGGCCATACCTGTAATCTGCCAAAACAACAAAGAAAAGAGCTGTGATGTAACATAACAAAGGACAAAAATGTTTTGAAAGTATTCCCACACATCCTATATTGAAAAAAAGAAGAATAAGAAACTGTGCAATGCGACAACTTCTTCCCAAATTGAAATCACTATAAAAAAAAAAAACTAAAAAAAAAAGACAATATACGCTTTCACTTTTTTATTAAAAGTGAAAGTGTATGGAGTTCTCCAGATCAAAGAAAAGCTACTGAACACATACGAATAGGAAAAGGTATCATCTTGGATCCACAATGAAGTAAGTCAAACCATAAATTCATTTAAAGTTCAATACTTACCTTACTTTCAGGCAAAATATGACCCTTGAGTTGCTGCAGCCTATTAGCACTCATGAGCTCTCATATATATATATCCCGACTGAGTCAGCAGCTTGAACCAGAATTCAATTTTATGGTTTAATTAGATAGAATCAGATTATTTTGTCACATTGTAGTCATGCAGTGCAGTTATGCAGGCTCTCCGTCCAGTCTGACATTTACACACATGTGCTTATCTCTTTGTAAACAGAAACCTGGTTGTGTAAGAGCTCCCTGTCACACTTTGAACTCAGTGGAAAGTGGAAACAGATGATCAAATTGGATTGCTCAGAAGCAGAAAAGAAGTAAAAAAATGGAAATTAAAAGGGCCACTTTAATTTCATAATGATTTTTTTTTCTGTTCTTTATCTAAAATTAACTCTCAAAAGTTTAAGTGCTGCATGGTGGTAAAGAGAAGTACCGTAAGTGCTGTAAAGTGCAAGAAGGTCACCAGTTGAAACCCCAGCCTGCAAGGTGGAGTTTGTATGTGCAGTAGGTTGGAAAACGCTGTATTTTTAATTTTGGTATTAAAATAGATACTCCCTATTTAATACATGAACAGATTTATCACATTTCAAACCGTTTGGTATGACAACTACTTAAAAGTATCAGTAGATAGCGCTGTTGCGCCGTTGTGGCTGCGGGGGAAACTATGTAGCTTGTTCTGCTCATGCGCAGCTCGGAATAAATGAGCGACGGCAAAGCAAGACGCTAAACGTGTCCTCGTCTCTCCTAGATCCACAGGTACGTTCAAAACTGTGTTTTCCAATACAAATTGTGTTTGATAACTATTGTAAAGTTGTGACATGAGGTTTTGTGACGTTTTGGCATGCGTAGTGATAAGAGCGTTGGTGTATTAGCTTTGTGAGTAAGTAGACAGCGCCGAGACAAGCCAGTTCTTTTTTTATTAACTTTTGCAGGAAGCGTGTTCGCGCCAAGATGCCGCACTGCATTGAATGTGCAAGTGCATATGTGTATGTGTGTACACGCATGTGCATGTATGTGTGTGTGTTGTAGTAGATGTGGATGTTGATATGTGATTTAGAAAGTGTGATTTCGGAAAAGGTAGCATTTTGGTTTAGCTATTGAGTTGAATGTAGGATTTAGTTCGCACTATTGTACCTTTGGTCGTATTTATTTATGTTTAAAAGGGTGTTTTATATTGTTTAGTGTCTATTTTGTTTTGTTTTATTTATGTTATTTATGTTTTATTTGGATGTATGTTTTTGAGTCTTTTATAGTCAGTATGGAATATGAGAATGTTCTATGAAGTTATTCAGATTAAATGAGCTACGGCAGAGCGAGATGCTAACTGTGTCCTCGTCTCTCGTTAATCCACAGTGTTTTAACCATTCTTTTGGGTGCACCCCTGCCTGTGCTAACCCTTTGCTATTGCCCCAGATTCCCTTAGACCTGGCGCCAGTAACAATTGGGGCTTGTCCGGGATGCTGTAGGACGCTGCCTGGTGTAGTGAGTGCCTTGACAATGTGTTCCAGTATCCAAAGCTTCAGGTAAGGCTACAGTCTGTTGTGTCATCCAGAGAGCAGAGGGTACTTGTTCCTACGTCATCATGGCCACTGTTATGGAATGAATTTTCTGTCTTAAATCAAGAGCATTTTTTGTTGTTTGGGAGCAGTATTTTTCTCTGCTCTTGCGCTCAAATTTGCTTTGTGCGTGCTCAAACTGTGTCCTCGCGCTTGGTTATAATGCTGCTTGCGCAGATTTCCTGCGCTCACACTCAGGTTCTTCCTCTTGTGCTGAGGGAATTTCTGCTCACAGAGCTCTCTCACAGGTCTGCTTTCGAATGTGGATCAACCAATAGAAGGTCGACTAGTATTGACCAGTCAAATTATCCCTGTTTGTTTACGGCTGTGTTCACTGTTCTTCACAGCCCAATATAGTTTTCATTAGGATGAATTTAAAACAACTTGCCTGATATCCTTGACTTTGCCGGTCCATTTTTGCATGAGATCTGTTGTCTCATTAGCTTCATGATGGTGAAATGTTTTCTCCACCAGCACACTGCAAAGAGCACTGTGTTATGAGGCTATGATTACACAATATAGCTATTCCAGTGAAAAACACAGGTGCTTTTGTATTCATTGAATGATATTTGATTCCCCCAGCGGACAAAAAAAATGAAAGAAATCACATTTATTACAGCCCCTGAGGTCAGGGGTTGATAAACCAGGTTGAAATAGTGCGTCGCTCCGTGAAGATCTCTGCGAAGTACTTTGTGCCAAGTTTAAATGTTTAAAAACACACACACAAAAAAGCAACAATAAAATTGCAGCATAAAATACATACCATGGCATTGTAGTGATCATAGGGAGGTGAATCACTTGTGAAATTTGATTGAGACAGAAATAATCTTCTTGTACTCTCAGTTACCCAACGCAAAATGAGCTGATCCAGCAGAGGTTTTGACTAAAAAACGCTTGGTTTATAGTGGAACACTCACAATCATATTGTTCTGTCAGTGTTGAATGAGAACGAAGAGATGTCACAGGTGTTTTATGTGAAGTTCTAACTAACTCAAATGTAAATAACCCAGGAATGGCATGAATTGAATACATTAATTAAAAGACGTGAGTCTATTCTTACTTTAAGTTATAGTGTCAGCTTTATGTTGATTGATCGATTGATAAATTGATTGATTTAGTCAATGTTGTTGCAATGTTCATTTGGGATCTATGGTAGCCGGAAACAAGTACTATGAAGTTATATTACAAGATGGGACCCCTAAGCTATATAGATGAGGTGAAAAAGATAATCATATACTTACTTTCACATATTTTCTGTGTCCATAGGGATAACTTTTTTAAAATTCCTTTTTGGCTGTACTTCGGCAGTGTTGTAGCTTTTCAAATCGTCTTGACACCCACCAGCTATTGTAGTGATCAGTATTTCCTGATCCTGTTGAGTTTACAAACCACCAAAATGTGTAAGAAAAATGAATCATAAGAAACAGTATTAACCTTTAGGGATATTGTCCATTAACCCTGTGCATCCCCCCAAAAAACTCAATCAGCCATTGTCACTGTGTTTCTGTAATGGATTAAGGCACCTATGCAATTAACGAAGTTGTGTACTGTGATGGACTGATGGTATACTAACTTGTAAACACGAGCCATGCATGCATGCCCCTGGGTACTGCGGCTTCCTCCCACAGTCCAAAAACATGCTCATCAAGTTAATTAGCGATTCTGAATTAGGTAGGTAAATTAGCATGTGTGAGTGTGCGAAAGGCTGTGTGTCTCTGTGTGTCAGCCCTTTGAGTGGCAAACAGTCCAGGGTGTACCGCGCCTCTTGCCTGAAGACAGCTGGGATAGGCTCCAGCCACCCACGACCCTAAAGAGGTTCAGTGGTAGAAAATTAATGGATGGATGGATGTACATTTGTTTTACCCCTTTTGCCTGAATTAATTAACAATTATAAAAATAGATTATTTTTATGTGTTTTTGCATTCTTAGAAATGTTAAATCAAGTGAAGATTGCAAATTTAAGTGTAGTACACACAATAACTACATTATATTTTACATATAGAAATGAGAAGTTCTCCCCCTGACCAATATAATGTAACATAGTGGATCTGATACAATCTGTGGTATGTGTAGAATATGAATCACTTGGTAATAATGAGATACAAAGGTCTTTTCAGCTGCATCAAGAGCTGACAGGGTATGTGGCAAATTTGCGACAACAGACATCAAGGGGTTAAATGTCAGGTTGAACCCTTAACACACTGTCAACACTATCTTGTTGAATTTTTAAGAATGATACTCAAAGAGTA
The DNA here is from genome assembly GCF_033239565.1 of Halichoeres trimaculatus. Taxonomy (NCBI): domain Eukaryota; kingdom Metazoa; phylum Chordata; class Actinopteri; order Labriformes; family Labridae; genus Halichoeres; species Halichoeres trimaculatus. The sequence goes on from NW_027437181.1 coordinate 29,893,009, forward strand.
TTGTTAAAAGTGGATATGACTGTTGTTCTGAGTCTTGCACACTCATTTTGTATAGCAGTGCAAGATAGCTTCATGAGGGATAAACTCAAACATTTTTATAAAAGTTCAGAATATTACAGAGTAGTGTAGTTTAGTTACACACAATGACCTGTTTAACAGAGCGTTCTCCGAAGTATTCCTCCTTCTTTTGATCCTGTAAGTATTTCATGGCTTATTTTTCAGTTAAGCTTAAGAGATGGACAGAAAGTGTTAAGAGAGTGGAGAAAAACACGCATCAAAACACGATGGCAGTGGCACCTTGAATGGATCCTGCGGCCACTACAAAGAGAAATGTTGCCTGTGTACGAAGGTCAAATGAGCATCTGAGCTACACTTAGCATTAGAGTTTCTGTATTCACTGTGTGACACCCGCTGTGGTCTTCGGCTGAGCAGGGTCACACAGTACACTCAATACAGAAAATCCATCGATCCATCCATCCATCCATCCATCCATCCATCCATGCCTCATGAGATAATGTATTCCCTCGCTCTTGTCTGTTTCAGAATAAAAACACACTCTCATGTCCTGCAGTTATACTCAATATGAAAATACTTTACTACTGTGACAATGAGTATTTCCACTTGGCTCATCTTTAGTATGCAAACAAAAACATGTAACACCTCAGGAATTATAATAGTACATTGTTGTTTTTCTTTAAAAAAAATGAAGGAAAAAAAATATGAGAAACCCTAAAACAATAGTCAAACAGACAGCTGAACAATTACAGAAAAGTTTACAGTAATACACAATATTACACACTGACCTGGGAATCTGCATGTCTTAAAGTGCCAAACACATGGTGGAGGAGTGTAACATTCGTCTTTTACATCCAAGTAGATGAAACACCTTTGTTTCTGCTACAACAGCATTTCTTCAACCTTTCAAGGCAGAAACAACCTTTTTTCTTCTCTTGAATGATACTGAGCAGTGAGATTATCAAGGGATCACTCTGATTCATTTTGCTACATTTTGATGTCATTAAAAAGTAAGTCTACTGAAAAATTACAACAGTCTTCAAACAAGTCGTCTAAACACTTAAAATCTGCCCACACTAGATTTTGCATTATCCACATCAATATTGATATACTAATAAAGATGGAAAGTTGTAATTGTGTCCTAAATAGATGTATGCTTATTTGGGACAAAGAAGATCTGTTTTTGTACGTGTCTGTTTTGAGAGACGCTTCACAAACATTGCAGCTCCTCTTTTACACTCCAGCCTTACACACGTTGATGACTTCTGCATATACAGGAGCAACATTTTTCTGCCTGTTTAAAAGAAGGATTTTAATGAGAACAAGCTAAACTGGTAAGCTGCTTATATAATGCTCCAATCAGGAAGTCTATTGTCTCGTTTGGATTAATATATTACACTATTTGGATTAATACTGGAATACTGGTGCTGCATGAACCCAGCTCACACAGTACAAATAAAGGATGTGATTAGGCAGGATTATAAAAAGTTTAATTCACCACCATGCCTTCAGGTAATCTTTATAATTACTCTCTGGATAAGATCTCTGTCACTCTCCCTCAACCCTAAACCCAACAGAGTGAATTCCCCTGAAGTATGAGCACGTAGAAGTCACCAGTCTCAGTGTTTGTCCTCACAGGTATGTTCACAGAAACAGGGCAGCTGTGATACAATGAATGCTTTGTGTTGTTGAAATGTGGACCCAGTTGAAGGGGAGATGATCCTCTGATATGAATGTTGGCTTTCTGGTTGTTTTTCTCTTCCTCCATGTTTGGCACTTTATCCACGTCTGCTATGTTTTCTAGTTTTCCTCCTTCATATTTCCTCCTCTGGGTCAGAGCTGTGGTTGCTCATCTGTAAAAACACAGACAGACAATGAGACTCAGGACAGAGGAAAAAGACAAGGAGAAGTTTCATTAAAGTGCAAAGTCAGAATGACTCAGTAAAACGTAATGCATGAGTATAGATCGATTTCACAGCCGAGGAGACTCAGTAGTTGTTACGTATCTGTTCTCTTTAGAAGATGGGAACATCTGATTATCCTCTCTGCTTTGTTCTAAAACTTGAGCTGAAGTTTTTTTGTTGTAAAATACTAAATGTAATAGTAACTTTATTACATTTCAGAACATAAAATGATCTTTAATTGTTCATCTCTGAGGCAAGCTTGGAAGACAAGTTTTTACCCATATTACAGGACGTTATAGAACAGTACTTTTTAAAAGACACAAGCACATCTTGCCCAAAAGGATTGATCAAACTTGGAGTTTACAACATCAGAACTTAAAGACTCTTGGTCTGAATTTACTAAAATGTGGGGCGGTCTACGAAGATTTATGAGAGGTGGAGACCGAAAGAAAGCAGTAGAGAATCTCAATACATATTACATGAGGTACCGTGACCTGCCATGCAATGTTGGTGCAATCTGCCTCTGTGTTTGGGTTTTGCTCTGCCTGTCCTTGAAACTGAGTGATTCAGAGAAATGAGAAATCGAAACAGGGAAATGTTCACAAAGCATTTCCTTTAAGGCCAAGAGTGATGTCCTCTTCCCCACATACACACACAGATTCTAGGTGTGTTTACCGTGTGGTGGTCATCATCGTGGTCCCTCAGGTCAGGGCTCTCCCTGTGGATTCGATGGCGAGAGCTGGGAGGAGAGAGGGAGGACAGGGAGTGCTCAGGGCTGCTGGCAGACAGAGCGTACGGTGAGCCGGCTGGGCTGTCCTCTCTCAGGGGGGAACCTAGAAGACACACACACACACGCACACACGCACACACGCACACACACATCAGAGTTACAAGACAAAGATTAATGGCGATCTCAACCCTGCTTTTCATTTTGGCAGGGATGTGAAGGAAAAAAACATAGCAGGACAAACTAAATTTCCCTCTGACTTTGCACAAGATGACGGGCAGAAAACAAGAGTAGGAGTGACAGGATGAAGGACAGATAAGGAGATGGTGTGAGGAAGGAGAGAGGGAGAGGAGTGTGATAGTGAGAGACAGGGGAATGAAGCGGAGCTGGAGATAAATTAATGTGAAGATGAGAGCTATCAATCGACACAAGGTCATTCTAACTACCTAGAAACATGCACACAAACACACACGGACACACACTGTCGTTAAGGCGTGCCTCTTCATCAGCCAAGCTGCAGTGGACTACTGACTGCACATTGCCTTTCTGATTCTGTGTGTTTATTTTTGTGACAAAGACTTTCTTGTTGTAGGTCATATTTATGTCTCTGTGCTTATAATGAAATCTTAGCACAGAGATTTGGGATGTAGAGTCCTGAAGAAGAGCATGAAATGACTGGACTGAACTTTTTTACAGTTTATACTCACTCAAACAAGATTGATGTTAAAGGTCTGGCCTTGAGAAGATAAACTCTTGTTTAGTTTCTTCTTTTTTCTGTGGCTCCAGATGTCCAGCATAGCAACTGCATTGCAACTAAATGTCCACAAGGGGGCAGCAGCACATCATTCCTTATGACCCACACTGCCCCACTTGTAGTCTCAATTCATGGTTTGTGGGGATGGGTACTGAATTAGGTACTTTTACAGGTACTGACTGGATTCAGTCTGTAGTATACCGAGTTCTGATTTACATAAAATTGAAAGGTACCATGTTTTGGTACTTAAACCCATCCTTGTGACTGTGAGGGAGTGGAAGAGTAGGCAGATTTCCCGAGTTGGACTTGAACTCAGCATTGCAAGTTCATATACTGAGAAATAAATATGTTACAATGGAAAACTTTGAGGTTTTATTATTAAACAAATTGATACTTATTACTACATAAACACACAAAACTACCAAAATTGGTACCATTGAGTACTTTTACCGTTTGCCAGGTACCGGACATCGGTTCCATATTGTTTCAAATGTGAAAGGTACTCATCCCTTATGATTTGTGTCCATTTTTTTTTACAGTTATTATAAGTTATTTTAGGGCTTTTTAAAGGGGACATATCATGCTTGTTTGTCCTTTTCACTATGCCAGAATAGGATGCCTGTAAAGCATTTCTGCCCTCAGTGCAAGTCATTTAGTTCCTTCATTGCCCCACAATAGCGTTCTCAATATCCTCATTTTAAGCCATTCTGAAGATCTTGAAATGCTCCGTTTGGAGAATGACCTCCAGTTACCTCGCAACGTCACAGCCCTTTATGCTCTGATTGGTCAGTTCCATCAGAGGGGCGGAGGGGGTAGAGCCAGGGGGCGGTTTTTGCAGCATGGCAGTATTTACAAAATCGCGACATTGAAAAGAGCAGACCGAGCAAGTTTGCTGTTTGCCAAAACTTCACTATAAGGCATTGATAGTAGGGCTGCACGATTATCGCAATCGCAATCGCAATCGCAATGTCAGCACATGCAATTCCGATTTTTCTCCATGATAACCAAGCAAGTCTGTAGACTCATCATGACACAACTTTTTTTATTAAATCGCAAGCACAATCGCAATCGCAATATTGTCCACCTAATCACAAATCACACCTTTTCCCCAAATCGTGCAGCACTAATTGATAGCACTAATAAAATGGCAGAGTGTAGGATACGTCCTTTTGTATTGAACCCTGAGTCAGACCTGGACGGTTCTGCAGCTCAGGAGGAAGAAAATCCACCTGGACACAGATCATCTCAGGACGCTTCAGTGTGGTGAGTCAAACCGGTACTGTAACATGTATAGTTTATACGTGGAAATATAGGCAGACTTCACCAATAAACTATTTCTATAACAGGGCTCCATCCTGCTCCTTCACTTTTCTCTGTTTTATCCATCATGCTGAAAGTGTAGTCTAAAGATCGCCTCTACCCTCAGTTCCTCACTATGTTAGCACTCAGTCAAGTTAGCCAGAGCTAGTAGGGAGCTGTATTTATACTCGGCTCTTGGTGGGTGTATCCCTCAGTGGCGGTTGTGTGACTAACTGACATCACAGAGGAGGAGCTGCTTTATCAGATTACTCCAATAAAAAGAAAGGATCCTCGTGTTGTCACAACGGTTGAAATCTCGAAGCCAAATGTCAATGACCTATTTTCAGAGGCATCAAATCTCGTTCTATGATATCAGAAAAAATACAATATCTCATTTTTTTTAAATTCAGGGGATGAAAGGTCTTGTTTTCAACTTTATTATTCTATATGTAAGTATTAAATCACAGATCAGCATATGTCCCCTTTAAGCTTAATCAGGGAGAACACTGTTCAGCTTGTTCTTTAATTCCCCCAAACCCAGCCATAAATCAAAAGACCTGCTCCACAGTTTTGTCTGGGCTCAACTTCTTGAAAGCGTCCTGACTGGAGGGAAATAACTGATTTGTCAGGAGTAATAGAAGAGACTGTACCGGTGAGGTGAATTCCCCCCGGTGTCCCTGTGGCTCGGTACCTGAATCATTTCGATCTGGGTTGTGAGGGATGAAGCTAATCAGGCAGAAATCTTTAAAAGGCAAACTCCTGGAGTCTCCTTTTGAATGTTTTTGATGTGTGTATCGATTATCCATCATTGGATTGCACACTGACACTGCCTCCAGTGTCTTTGAGAATGAGTGTCTTACCTTTGTGGTCATTCCTCTGTGTGTCCATCCTGTCCAGACTGTCAAGCAGCCCATCGATCTGTGTCTTTATCAGAGTCAGCTCCTTTTTAATCACCTGCAACTCCTCCATGCCTACTGCAGGGACAGAGAGGAAAGCAAGATGACATATCACACAACTGCAAAATGTCTACTGGGAGGGTTTCAAAGGCACATCTAGGAATATTGTTTGTTTTTTTTTTGTTTTTTTTCACAGAAGATTGATGACAGTGATATTTCACGAACCTCTGGGCTAGATGAAGACTGGAAACAAGTTGTTTCCACGGTTATAAAATGAATAAATAAATAAATGAATGAATGAATGAATAAGAGAACAACTTGAACTCAAAACTTCAACCAAATGATAAAATAAGTTTAATTGTAAAATCAGAACAGTTTTTTAAGGGAGCAGATTTTATAGATTAAACAACATTTAACTGCAGATTGAGTAAGTTTTTTGGTGCTCATTAAATACAAGTTTCCTTTTCTTTTTTATATGCTTTGGGCTACTTTTCTCTAACAGAGTTTTCCGGCTACTTCTTTTCTTTGTTAAAGCCCAGTATGATTGGGCTCTAAATCTACTTCTTTAAATATAAGCAGGCAAGCAAACATTTTAAAATGTCTAACTTCAACTTAAAAAAAAACACATTATCAAACAAGAAGGAGAATTTGGTTAGTTGTTAAAAGTTGTTTATGAAATAGACTTAATATAATATTGATGCCTTTTCATTTTGCAAACACCACCACCAGTGTAGAGCTGGTGTACTTCTATACTGTTGTGCTTGTATTCTGAAGCCTCAAAGGGGGGTCGGTGTTGGATGAAGTGATAGACAGCATTCTTTTAAACAGTTTTTCTGTGTCATGATAAATATTTTTGTTTAGTGATAACTTTGACAATAAAAAAAGGACAAATGAAATACATTCTGGAAAAAAACAACAATGAAATCTGAGGTACCACTTTGTCAACAGGGGGCACCAAAAACAACATAAACCTAATGTTCCTCGCTGTGGCTTTAAATCAAAAGCTTCATTAATGCGTGACATCTTTAAAACAATGAGAACCTAAAGATTCAATGATATAGCCTTTAACTCTTTGAGCCCTGGATTTTAAATACAGAAAGGCAGGTGATGTGAGTCCACAGCCTTTAATGTAAATATGCATTTCCAACATAGTCCTTTAGGACCACTCACACTTGGCTGTGGACGAACCAGTGGAGTGAGCTCTGGAGCTTTTGGAGTGGGTTCTGTCTCGACTGCGTCTGTGACCGGTGGAGTGGGAGGAGGAACGGGATCGTTTGGCCAGACTGGGTCCCAGAGACAGAGGAGACAGGGCTGCTGGCACACGCTGGTAGTCATACACCCTAAAACAAACAAAAAAAAAAACACTTTTAAAATCAAACTTTCAAAGTGTGTTCATGCTTAAAATTTTTCTCAACATAAGTACGTGTTTTAATTCATGAGGAATGATGGGAAAATATTTATTCAAACATTATCAAAAACTCTAAATATGAAAGTCAGGGCTGCTGACAGCTTCTGGTCTGTCAAGGGAGCAATTAAAACAACATTTTTGCCAGCCAAAGATTGTGTGTACATCATGTTTACTGTTTTTATTGAGCCAATATTTTAAACATCTGACCTCATGGCTTCAAGAGGCTTTTTATCTGGAACAGGGTTGAATTTCACTGATATTGGCAGTAACACTGTGAAAAATCAAAGAAAGCCCTTGCTCAAACAAGCTGCTATACAAGCTGTTAAAAAAGATATAAAAGAAGAGCAAGTTGGAAAGCAACTGTTGAAACATTTCTAAGATAAATATGGATATTTATATTCCGTCGTTCTTTGTCTTTTATCTCAGTCTCTGGCTCGCACACACAGGCGTTGTTTCTCCCCGTGGACAGCTCCATGTCTTTATCTGTCACTGAATGTAATTGGTTCTGTCAAGGCCAATCAATAGCTCCCTGCCGGGCTCGTAGTGCTGCTGACAGAGGGTGTATCACAGTCAAACTCTATACTGCTTACAGAAACCACACTGTGTTTGTGCATGTGGGCTGGTTTCACTACAAACTGACGGGATGCTGTGATAGAAGCAGAGGGCATTTGACCTCAACAATCAGAGGGGGCAATGACCAAGTAAATTACAGGTACATGACTGACCAATCACAGATGAGAAAAGCTGCAGGGAGCCCAGCACTGCTCTGACAAGTTGACAATTCAAATAAATGCCCCAAAGACCTGAGATGACTCGCTGAGCTGTTCTGTTCTAGCTGTGCCAGAGTACAACATAGAAGAAACTAATAAAAATAAATTTTAAGTGTGAATTTGTTGACATTTTACTGAATAAAGCAGTTTATTGTAAAAAAAAAAAAAAAAAAAAACAGTGACTCTCTAGATGACTGTAAGTCAGATAGCAAAACAAGTTTGTTTTTGTTATGAAGGGGATTATGAGCAGAGATTCTTCAGCAACCAGAAAATGAGCCAAACACTGGTATAAGCAGTTTCCTACTGAAACTTGCTTTCTCTTGGGTGCTTTTTGACTGCTGCAAGGCTTTTTCTCATCATGCTGAGTTATAAAGTTAATTAGGGTGACCATTTTGTAAAAACCCAAAAAGAGGACACTCTCCCTCCTGGAGGTACTGCAAAAATACCCAAAGATACTCAAAGACCACACAGCAGCTTTATAAAACCATACATTTGTTTTAAAACATTTTTCTTTTTTTGATTTTTAAAGGGACAGTTCTTTAAAATGTGAACATAAATAATCCCTGAAAAAAACACATTTTGCACCTTTTTTTAAAGCACTTGACAACGCACAAAGTCCCCACAAAAACTCAAAAGGAATCTCTCCAATGTTTTCAACAAGCAGTTAAATCTAATACAATATGCATATTTACTTTTGTCTTCTTATAGAAAAGCTTTCACTTGTATTTATATCATGCAGCCAGTCTGAAAAACAAAATAACCAGCCAATAAGATTTTCAAAATGAAGTCCAAGACTTCTTTACTTTAAACACATTTCACTCCTGACAAACAACTTGCTGCTCCGATTTAACTCAGACCCTAGAATGTGTGAAACTACAACCTTGGCACTTTTAACCTTTCTCCAGCCTTCAAGTTTATTTTTGTGTTTTTCCTTTTTTTTCATCATGCATCTGAAGGACACAACATTACTGCTGAAAAATGGATCATTCATAAGAAAAAGAAAAAAGAAAAAAAATTAAACTACCTCAACTAGCACTACTAAACACACTAAAAAACTTGTCTACTGAAACCATACATCTTCTTGTTTTTATAATTAATTTTATTATTTCAGTGAAAAACAATTATGATATTTTTTATTAAATTGCTGTGTGGTTCATACATCAAAATTACTACAACTATTCACTCGTTGAAAAAACTCATTACTCCATCCTGAGCTTTATTTTATTTTTGCTTATTTGAATTATTCGTTTTTCAGCAGTAATTGAATGTCCTTCAGATACATAATTGGAAATAAAACTGGAGAAGACTAGTGAGAGATGAGTTGGTAAAATAGCGCGGCCTCTCGCATACACACCCAAAGTAACACCACAACCACACTGAGTGTTGATGTTAGTTCATGAAAATATTTTTAAGATTAACAAAGAATAACATGAAAAACAAACAGAAGAGACAAAAATAATGAGGAAAGCAGGAAAATCTTTCTATTAGGAATAAAGCTGATGCAGAGCTGCAGTTCACTGAGTCTCAAGCAATAGAAACCACACAAGCACACACTCAAGGAAGGTGAGGGTAAATTAATGATAATATTAAATAATACCATTATTATTATTATTATTATTATTATTATTATTATTATTATTATTATTATTATTATTATTTAGTGTAGTCCCCATTTAAAGCGTTAGGTAAAGTGCTTGATAATAGAACAAAATTAATAAAATGGAAAACATAAAGCCAGTAAATCTTCAGTGAAATATTAAAACTCAAACAACTTTAAAAATTGTTTTAGGGGTAAAAGAGAGAAGAGAAACCAGGCAGCACATGAACCCAACAACACAGACTGAGACCACAAGGACCAGAGGTAAGGTTTCGTAGGGAATAGAAACGATAGGAAGATTAAAACAACAGAAATAATAAATTTGTTACATGAATCAAAGAAGATAAAAGTTATAAAAGGAACAATACAAGTTTAAGAAAATTACTAGAATTGCTAAACAATATTAATTTTAGTAAATTATGAAGTGAACTGGTGCATCCAGTTACAGTATTACAATGAAAAAAAGAGTATTTGGGGGATTTTTTAAAGCAGCCAATTGATTCAGTTTATTTAAAATGCAGTTAGTGACTTTTGTACAGACAGCCCTACTTTTGAAAAGTTCCATTGTGAATATGGGATGTTAACTGCCTTTAATCAGTAGATCTGTTGGGCCTGGCTGTACTGTACGGGGATAAGAGCTCTGTAAAACAGCTGGGAGTGAGGCCATGAGGGGGTTTGAGCACCGACAGAAGAGTTTAAGAAGGGATTCTCTCATAACTTAGGAGCCAACGCAGGGATGCTCCTACCGGTGGGAAGTGTTTTTATATCTGCATAGCATTACTGCAGCAGCATTCGGGACAGGTTGTAATTGTTGTGTGGATTTATTGAGGTATGGATGACTTTTCTGAGGTCTTTGTGTTGATGTCTGGAGGACTCTGGTGGGCAAACAGTATGATCAGATGTGTTTTTATGTTGGAGTAAAAGCCTCTGGATTTCTCATCCTTAAATATAATCTGGACAGTTGATGAGAGCAGAGAGGCTGGTTTAGATTCTGGTTTGGTGTATAAAGATATAAATCTTTTTTTTTTTTTTTTCAGATCAACACTTGAGTTTTTTATAAGTAAGACAATGAGTTTCTATTGTAAATTATGACAACAACAGCCAAATGTTTATCTTCTCCTGTTGGTTTTCATATTTGAAATATTACATTTTAATCTCAAAACTCATTCACTCATAGAAGAATATTATCTATACTACTCTGTGATAATGGTGATTCATCATAACTAGATCAAGACACAATCTGGATCATTGACAGTCTGGTCAGCCCTACAAAGCTAGGAGACTAAAACGCTCCTCTGCTGTTTATCACGAGCCAGAAACAGGTAGACCAGCTGTCAGCTGCGAGGACATCGAGTTGGACAGAGATGTAGATCAACAGAGTGAGCTGTTAAATAGTTGGTCAGATATAACGCAGCTTCCTGAGTTTTCCTCAGTTGTTTTTTCTATGAAGTCTGTTTGATACAGAAAAACCTGCAGTCTGTCTCTAAGTCTCACTCTCAGAAACACATGTTCATCACATGAGGATGACGTTAAGCTACCACAAGAGTGTGAGATGAGATGTTCTGAGTGTTGTCCATGTGGAGAGACACTGACACCAAAGACTTCTGGGAGTTGCAGGGGCAAACATACAATGTGTTGTTACACCGGCTTTGAAGTGTCATCTCAGAGAATGGAAGCACAGACAATAAGGGAGCGTAGACGAGTGCGGATTACAGAAAAGTGTGTGAGTGGATGTGAGAGGGAGTGTTTGTCTCTGTGGATTAGAGCCCACACAGAACGCAGCTTTGTCAGCTCAGGCTGTTATCTGTGTGCTGGAAGACACTTTTCTTTTGCGTTTGCACAAGAGGACATCTGGAAAAGAAAGTCATTTCTCTCCTTCCCACATATCGATGTGCACGAAAAACAAACACAGGAACAAACACACACGCGCAGGCACACTGTCCCCACGCAGTCACATCCAGAGGCAAACGCATGGAGACACAAACATAAAAAGGCAGAGATACACTTCCATTCCCACACACGAACAAACACAAAGCTGTCAGCAGTGCTAGCCACCAGCATGGGGAATAATCATGCACTATGTTAAAAACAAATTGAAAATCAGTGGTGAGTGTTCCCCCCTGAGCAAACAGAAAAATGCAGAGCAAGGAGAACCAGGGTAAAAAAAAAAACAGGCAAAGAAAGGAAGAAAAGAAAAGATGACAGTTAATACTGGGAGCAACAGAGCATCAATATGTGCAAGAAAGGCAAAGCAATGAAGTGTTTATTCACACACTCTCTTTCTCATTGAGTGTGTGTGTGTGTGTGCGAGAGAGTGTGTGTACTATGTGACTGCATTCTGGTATTCAGATGTGCTGAGTGGGGTGTTTATGAGTGGGGCCTGGGGGATGTATGAAGGTCCCTGCACAATTTCAGTGGAGGACCTGTAATACAGAGCCACAATCCAACCAACTACTTCATCTACATAACCGGTGCACTGACTGTACACATGCTCAGGAGTGTGATCTGTGGGGACACGGAGAGGTAAACACACAGAACAAACTCACTGCTGAGACTTAATTTCATGAGTCCAGGATATTTTCAAGTATTTTAAAGGGTCATTTCAACCATATTATCATCCAAAAGTGTGAAATACTTCAGTCTGAATTAAACTGTATAGAATTGCCAGGGACAGCCTGAGCTGACACATCACATCAATTCAACTCACAGAAAGATGTCTGACACATTTCAGCCTCCTGAAGCAACACCAAGGTGCAGCAAGTATTATAAATCAGTAGAAAACTTTTCATTTATACATTTTTACATCCATGGTTACTTACAGACCATCACCAGCAAACAAAAGACGAAAGGGCAACAACAGCACAGACAGCACTTGACCGATATGAAGTAAACAGACACAAAATAACTGCCAGACTCTCCATGGTTTGGGCTTTGGCAGCTTTTTGCAGGACTGACTGAGTGGCATTTGAACAAACTTACGAAGCTGTTCAGCAGAAAAAGCTGTATTCGTTTAATGCATAAATTCAAAATGCTTCTTGGAAAAAAAGCTTTGTTTGATATCCTGTGAGGGGATATACCAGTAAAGATTTTCCACCCTATTTATCTAATAACAATCATACTTGTGAATATTCTTAATCCATAAAGTCTCTTTAAAAAAAATGTTTTGAATTTTTCCTTTCCCTTTAGAGTAGACTATTGAGCATCTGTTCACCTTATACCATTCTTATGCTGGTTATCAAACAGATCTTTTTGATTTACTGCCAGTAAAATATGTTACATCATTTAAAGAGAAAGTTATTAAACCTGGGAAATGTTCTTACAACATGCTGACAGTTTTGAGTTATTAGTAAGTAGTTATCCAGTAGTACAGCTTGCTATGAATGGCTAGAATTAGAGCTAATTCATCAAAAGACTTCAAACAAGTCATGTAATTATTCAAGATTCATGATTGCCTTTATTGTGTCAGAGAGAAAATTGTTTTGGGCCTTTTGCCCCTGCTGCAACCACATACAGGTACCATGACCGTAAGAAAGGACAAAAACAAGATAATAACATTCAATAAAATAGTAAAGATTAAAAAAATAGATAAGAACCAGCAAAGTGCTGATCTGTGCAAAACATAGTGCTAACTGTGCAAAAACAGAGTGCTAACTGGAAATTCATATACGCTGATCAATCAAGCTCATTGACTAGTTTGATCGCCATAGGTATAAAAGACTTTTTAAATTTGTTTAAATCGCATCTAGGCACTCTGAACCTTCCCATTATTAGGCAGGACTGGTCCAGGACTTGTGATTAGGTGTTCAGTTGTTTAGTTTAGTTTTAAGAGTAACAACGAAAAACAAAAATGTCCTTCACCTTTATGTGGTTTAACACATTTTACAAATATGGAGGGAATATCTTTATGCAACATTTTTCTCCATGGCCATAGCTGATCAGGGCCTGTTTGGGTTCAACGATATGTTTGAAATATCATATTTTTCTATGGGAGAACCACAAACTCAATTTGGTACAAAAAAAAAAACACATTTGAAAAAATTGGATTTGATTTGATTATTTTAAACTCTTTTGAAGGTTACTTACCAAACAAAACTAATTTACCAGCTTAAAAAATTGAGTCCTTGAAGAAAAAAATATGGCCAAAATATTCCTTTCACACACCCTTAGGCACAGTGATATAACACTTACATTTGTGATTCTGCGAGAAATGTTTCACACACAAAGCGGGCTGTCAGACAGTAGTCACTGAGGCTGGGCTCTCACTAATACTCTGCTCCAGTGGTTTTATGCATTGTTATTCTATCTTTATTCTTAGCTGCTATTTTGGTTTCATAAACAGTACATTCATTAAATCAGAAGCCTGGTCTCACTCTCTCTCAGGTCAAAAATCAAGCTGCTCCACTTAGCACTCCCCCTGAAGGTCTGGGGGCTTCAGATGTGATGACTAGATTTTAAACATTTTCCAGCTACAGCTGCTTTTGGGTTTGATCTTTTTTTTTATGTGAGCAACATAAAAAGATACGTTTCCACAACCTTTTAGTTTTATACAGAGCTTATCTTTTTTCTCCTGAGATGTATGTGTCTTTGGTTTCTAGATTTTAACAGAATATGAACCAAAAAATGACCTCTCTCTGAAAAACACAGCATCTTTAATTTTACTGGATTTACTGTATGAACAGTTTATATTAGAACCTGTATGATGTGAAATTGTGTGTATACATATTTGATGTAATTTTATGTATTTGTCTGTGTGGGTGTGATGTCTGAGTGTGTGGCTGTTGAGCAGTAACAAGCCTCTTTGTAAGCAAAGACAGGTGGAGTGACAACTGAGTGGCAGACAGTGATGGGGTGCAAAGACTTTTGGAGGCCGCAGGGATGAAGGATCCACTTTAACCCCCTTCCTTCAGCCTCCTGTGACACAAAGACAAGCCGTAATGTGTGAGAGCTGCCATGCGAAGCTTTCTGACAGTACCTGTCATAGTAGTCCTCGTGGTAGCTGTCATAGTCCAGGTCCAACTCAGATCTACAGAAAGAAAGACAGATGAGGTGGTTGGGAAATTTCACTTAACAAAGCGTAGGCTTAGTTTGTGAGTCAGAGTGCAAATGTGAACGGGTTTCATCAGAGTTATACGGTACAATAACTTCATCTGGAAAGAATGCAGCATTATGACCTCCAGTCGGCTAGAAAAAGACATGGATTTGTTCTGCTGCAGCATCCAAGGTGGAAAATCCATAGAAAATGTCATTGCTCTAACGGTACCCCTCACTGAACACCCCCATGTGTGAGCTCTGTGAGGCAGCTGCGTGTCTGTGTGTGTTGGAGAGTTGGAGTCTGGAGAGCGAAGTGACAGCGGTGAACTTATGGGCTGGTGTGTACCTGCAGAAAAGGCCAAAGGAAGTGGAGGGGAGAAAAGTGACACTAAGCCAGAGTGAGATCACATTTCTGGTGTGTCAGACCTCAGCGTTCCTCTCTAATCCTCACACAGAGTTGCTAATAATCCCTCCATGTTGCTCGCCCTTCCTCTGTCTCCTTTGTCACTCTGGCCAACTCATCCCCTCTGTCTATCACAGTTTGTATTTCATGAATCTCTAATGATTTTACACTATATAAACTGACCTTCTCATGCCAACTCTATGACTACTAACAAATCATCTATATTCATATAAATGTCCCTCCATTTAACACCATACCCACTTAAATAACATGTTGACATATTTGTTTTTTTGTAGAACCAAACGATACTAAATTTAAAGGGTACAAATGATGATCACCATGTTTGACGTCCTAACTCAACTAGGTGAAGGGGCAGCGCCAAGGCAGGCTTTTAGTTGCCTGGCAAACTGCTGCAATGAGCCTGTCGGTGAGAAAAGTCAGCCACACTCCTAATTGTTTATGTATATATCTGCAGGAAATTGGCCATTCATTTAAGTAATTTTTTTCGGGCTTTTTTTATGTCTATGAAAAATAGCGGCCAGGACAGTGGGTAGAGCCTAGAGTGGGGAGTAACGTGCAGGAAAGAGGTCACTGGTGGGGTCAGCAGAAGGCTAGCCTCATGGGCCGCTAAAGCTAAACCAATAAGTCGTACCAGCTCCCAAAAAAATGAGCCTCTGATGAAAACCATGTTTAAACCTGGTTGTTGGTAGGGATGTCCCGATACGATACACTGATCGGTATTGGCACCTGCTTATTTTGGGGGGATTGGATAACATCAGATTTCTTTACGTGATCAAAAACCGATCTAGTTTTCACACGTTTTCAGCACCGTCACGCTTTATAGCTGCTATAGATCAAACCACGTGGTAAACATGTCAGCTGTGAGGGAATACTTCTCTTTGGAAAGTAATGATAGTAAAACAGCGTCTTGCAACATTGGTAAAGTGAGTGTTCTTCAAGGGGGTACCACCAGGGCTCACTTTGATACAACAAATATTATTCGTCATTTACAAGGCAATCACCCAATGGAGGATTTACAAGAGAAAGACATCACATCGGATCAGTATTGTCAAAACATATAAAAAAAATTGGATCGGAAGTCAAAAAAATCTGTATCAGGACATCTGTTGAATTGCTTTAAAACTTGAGCATTTTATCATGGTTCTTTGATTTTGGGAGCAGCCTCTTGTGGACACTCAAGGATTTGCATCTTCTTCTGCACCTTCACATTGGTTTCTTCTCTCATGTTGCTGCTTGTCAGAAATATATGTGTGTCTGTGAACATGTGCTGTTTGAAATCAATTACTAGGGTCATAAACTCATGGAGAAAATACTCCTTGAGGTAATTAATGACTTGAGAAACAACGATGCAGCAGTCCTCAAATGTGCTACAGTGGTGTCTGCCTCTACTGGTCATTAGAAAGAATACAGGTTGATTATTCATACATCTCTTGTGGTGAAGGCATTGTACGGTAGGATATGAAACATGACAGGTTCCAGAGAGAGGGGATTTTCTCTAAATATTGATAAAAAGCCATTGTTTATGTATTTCAAGTGAACAAGTACAGTCCTGGCCCTGAGCTTGATCACAATATTCATTCATTTACTTTACACCAGCTCCTACACTCTCCTCCAAATGGTTCCTGTGTCTCCTGAACTTTCCCATCAATTAAGGCAAAAATGGACTGAAACTTATCATGAAAATGTGTTTTTTTTTCACTGCAGCAAATTTTTGATAAGTTGCACCTGCTTAGCTGGTACCCAGGGAGGTGATAATCCTCCTAGTAATGAAATTTATCATCAAATAGAGATTTTTTTTTTTGCATTCATGTCAGAATAAATAGCATGGGCAGCAGTTAAAGCAGCATCAGAGTGGTCTGAACTCATCTGAACCTCTGTGGAGGTGGACTTATTTTGGAGAGGACTGCATTCTCATCTCCTCCAGTGTTCCTCTCACTGACCCCCTCTCTGCCTCAGACCAGCTGGTTTCCAGAGCTCCGAGAGAGGAAAACACAAAATAATTCATGACAACTGCTCGTGTCGGAGCTGGACTCCTGCCTAAAATGGAAAACATAATTTCATTCCAATTTAAAGACTTCTGGCTGTTATCCTTTTGGAAATAGAGGAAATACAAGTGTTGTTGTAGCTCATCTGAAGCCAGTTGTAACATGTTGACTCGCTGATGACACAACAAGAGCCGGGCAGTTGATTTTCTGCTCAGCCGGGAGGTTTTTAAGGACATACTTGAAGCTGAAGGACAGACAGAAAGCAAAACTCCTCAGCTCTATAGCTTTTTGTTCTGTGAGTGAATTTACCCCAAGAGAGAAAGAAAATTACAGTTATTCTCACAAATCCCCACTGAGAGAGAAACAAGCGGCTGTTAACTCTGTTACTTAAAGCTTTCATCATTATTCTCATTTGACAAATCCCTCTTTTTAGTTTTTTTAAGCTGCCATAATAACCTCTCTTAGCTTATCTATGTGTTTCACACTAGGCGCCACATCTTTAATGTTTAAATTCAACATCAATCTTTATTTATGAACACTAAGCTCTCTTGAATGAAAACACTCACTTGTTTCATTAGTGACTTTGGTTATGTAAATATGTGGGTAAGGTTACTTGACATTCAACACCTCTAAGTTATTTAGCTTTCATTTTAAACACACCGATCATTAGTTAAAGGTCTCATATTCTGCTCCTTTTCTGCAGTTTAATACGGATCATTGATGTCTTCATGAAATGGTAGTAACATGTTTTGGTCCCAAAATCCAATAAATTGAACACAGCAGCATTGTTTCCAGGCTCTCATAGCCCCTCTGTTCAGAACGGTCTGATTTAGTGGGCGTGACCTTCATTTGTAAATGAGCCATCGCTGATACCGCCCCCCTCTTCCGCGTCACTGAGAGCGGCGCCACGAGCTCCGAGTGCACAATGTTTAGAAAACAGTGAAGCTCGTTTACCGTACCATTACAGGCTAAAACAACAGGCTAACCGCAGCTAAAGTTAGCATCCTGAAGCTAACACAGAGACAGGGGGGACACTGAGGAAAAGCTCTGACATCTGCTCCACAGCACACAACATTTAAAATACTCACATTTCCAGGGTTCGAGGTTTGTTGGAGGATGGTTGGTAATGCCCCTGGACTCAGGATCAGTCTATTCACTAGCCCTCTGTTGTAGTGTCCAAAGTTGCAAAAGCAGTCGGCGGTGAAGTGACTAGTGCACACATGCACAGTTTTACTGAGTGTAGCTGACACATTATCTTGATAAATTAACTCTAGCCAGTTAGTCTTGTCTTCTTCCAAGATGGGAAGCTTGTGCATGAAACTATGTGGCTGTTTACAGCCAAAAACAGAGCAGTGATGGCTCTTCTGCTTTGACATTCTCCTCTCCAGCAGCGGGGAGAAAAGTAGGCGGGGAGGGGGGTTTGGGGGTATCTGCTCCAGTGGACCAATCAGGTCAGACTGCTCCTGACTGGTCAAAGAAGGGAATCGCTGAAGTTGGCAAATCCCCAAAATCCAAACAGCTCGTTTTAGGTCAGGGTTTTACATTCACAGGCACTACTACGTACAGGTTGTGTCATTAAATATCACATTTTGTGGGCTGGGAGGAAAGCCAAAGACCCACAAATTTCACTAAAAGACTTAATAAAGTGATTTTTGCACAATATGGGACCTTTAATCATAGAAACTACCTACTGATGTATTTTCACCAAATTACAACATACCCTGACTAAAATGGATGACCAAGAAGTTGAATCAAATTCTGTGCACAGTACTCTGTTGTTTATTACAAAAGTGTTGAATATACTTTAATTAATTAAAGATGATGGTCTGGTCGGAAAAATATTGAGGATGTTGAGGAAATGTTGAAATGAACAGGGTGATATTATGACACAACGTGATTTAAACACAATAAACATGTGACAGGTAAACACAGCACATTTAGACCCTAATTACCACTGAACTGAGCAGCCAAGTGCCTGTGTGTGTGTGTGTGTGTGTGTGTGTGTGTGTGTGTGTGTGTGTGTGTGTGTGTGTGTGTGTGTGTGTGTGTGTGTTAGAGTGAGAGGGAAAGAAAGAGCCAGGCAGATGGACAGCAGGGTCACTAAAGGCTAATTAATTTCTTTTCATAATTTCTCAAGTGCCAAAGCAATCCATTAGACATGGTCGGCCATAAATCATCTCAGCTTCTGTGTATGTGTGTGTGTGTGTGTGTGTGTGTGTGTGTGTGTGTGTGTGTGTTTTACAGTGTGTATGTGTGTGTGTGTACGGGAAAGAATGACTAAACGTGTGCATCAAACAAAGAGGAGTTGTTGTTTTTCGTGAAGAGAGCAGCTCTCAGAGCGATCTCCTCCAGCATGCAAACTCACCCTCCTCAAAGGCAGAAAACCACCAGATCAGCCACAGCAGCCGAATCAATGGGAGAGCCTCAAAGGTGTGTGCAAGCATGGGGGTGTGTGTCTGTGTGTATGAGATGAATTATGGGAGATTCAATTGGCTCAGAGGCTTGACAGATGCAATTTAAATCTCGCTGACGATGAATCAAAGTGACATTTTCAGCTGGATTCATGCTTTCTTGACAGTGGTGACATATCTTGGGTGATGAATAATCACTGCTTTGGTTTTTTGTCTGGCTCTTTCCTAACAACTCAAAACACAGTCATTTGTTCTTTGTATGAGCAGACTGGTTCATACAATTTGTTCAAATAATTGTGACAAATTAGGGATTCTCTGTCTTTTCAGGGCTGGTGAACATCTTTAAAAAGTAGTGAATATATTTTTTAAACGTTTTGTTTATGGAGGGTTTACTGAATAGGATAATTGCTGAGAACATAGCAAGGACTAAAGGCTGATTTATGCTTGGCGCGTCTGCAGGGTCCTCGAGGCTTCGGGATGAATGATGTCATTTTCGCACCTACACTCCGCATGTGGTCTTTTTCATGCGGAAAATGTCTACACTGCGTACACTCGAAAATTTCTATCCTGCCGGACGGAAATGCACAGACAAGATGGTAGAAGAACAGGATCTCCTAGTGGTCGAAGTGCAGAAACACTGGCATCTGTACGACTCTTCACACAGAGATCACCGTGATAATAGAGTGGTAAATATTTCATGGCGTGAAATTGCAGCCACTCCCTGCAGAGAAGAGGAATCTTTTAAAAGAACTTGTAAAAATCTCCGGGACAAATATGTCATGCTGTAAACAAAGTCAAACTTCTTCAGCTCTTGTTTAGTACTCTGGTAGACGTAGGTTTCTGATACATCGCCCCCTGCAGTTTGGGAATGGACGCCAAAAAAGCCTCATGCATTCTCTCGCATGGAACTCGTGTGTCTGATTTCCGTGCATCACGTTTGCACAGAAATCATAACACAGCCTTAACAGTTTGGCAGTGGATCTTAAAAAGTAAAAGTATCAAAGTTTGGCTCAACCTGACTACATTTTAAAGACGAGATAATCAGCTTTTCCACATTTTAAACATCAATGTGATATAACAATACTGGATGTTCAAACTAAACCTGTGCAGACTTTGAAATGGCTACATGCTTATAGGTTGTAGAAATCCCTGAATCTTATTAGAAACTGAACAAAACGGTCTGTTCTGGAAAACAACACAAGATCTTTCCATGATTTGCTTAAATGATGAAGTCATTACATAATGATCTTCTAACTGGTTCATGACATATTGGAAGGGTGGGCCTCAAACACAAAGACCTGCTCATAAATCTGCCTCCACAGACCTCCAGAGGTGAAGGGGTTTGTGCAACACAGAGCCTTGAAGAGGTGGTGCATTCCAGATAGAAACTAAAAAAAGGGTTTTCGAAAACACCAGAGTGAGAAAAAAAGGGATATTTAAAAAAATCAGCGAATCATTTAAAACTAGAAAAGCACTCAGAGAGCACAGACCTCCACCAAGCATATTGTGATTGTCACGCAACACTTTAGTCCTACTTTAATGTTATACTCCTTATCAGCAGACTGTCTGTTACAATTTGGTGTTAATTGCAGGTTTTTAGGATAATTTATCTCCTGACAGTGTTGAAAATTGATGACCCAGTACATATTTCATATTCCTGATCTTAGTATCCAGAATATTACCAGGATCTGGATCGTCCTTTTACATCTGTCAGAAATTATGGTGACCTTGTCTTGTATTGTTTTGCAAAACAATCTGACCATTTATTGTGGAGTTATAGACGTATGGTGAAAACGGCCCTATCCCACAATGATAAAGAATCCTTAAAAAAGTCCTGGATCCAGACGGTGATCTGGATCACCTCCAAAATTTAATAACTTCTCCCTTATCCCGTTTTGAACATTTCCTGGAAATTTCATCAAGATTGATGCAGAGGTAACTACTACAGTGGTACCAAAGGGACAGCATAAAGCCTGAAAAAGTGCTTAATACTCCCTCTTTAAGTGTACTGTAGCTAAAAACAGCAAAAATCAGCCCAATCAATTTTTAGAACCTTTTCATGTTTGACTGTTTTTGAAGATGACAGTCCTTGATGTGCATACTGTCCCATTTTCCTGCCCATTAGCTACTGACAAATAATTATATAAATATTCACTTTTTGTTCCTTCCAAATCATGACTGCATTAAATATAGTGTGCCACACGAACTCCCAGACTCATATTCCAAATATTAATCAAATATTAATAAATAATATCAAATATTAATGGTATTAAACAAAGATTAAAATCTAATTTGTCATGCATTGTGAAAAGATTTGTAGAGCATGCTCATCACAGGGAAAGGGGAAATTAGTTCCACTTATTTGATTTCAACACCTTTGAGGGGCTCTCCCTCAGTCCCTCCCCTCCACCTCCTAAAGACTCATTGATTTAACATTACAGCCGAGTTATCGAAGGAGCAGACGAGCTGTACGACTGTCTACTCTCCTTTAGAGAATACAAATTTCAGGAAAGACAGGATACAGATTTAGGTGATGAGTTGATGATGTGAATGAAACAATCAAGAGGATCATTGCTGGTCTCTCAATGCACCAAGCAGCGCAGGGTCACAGCATATTATGGTCTGATCTGAACAAAATGGTGAATTATGAATGTACTCTTGGAAATACAAGGGTATCATCAGCATACTGTTACACAAATAATTTATTCAAGCCATAAATTGCTCATGCCTCATGAAACACTTAGCCAATCTTCATCATAGTCCCCAGCTTTGCACCCAGACCAACTGGCTTGGACTCAGCAACTCACCTGAAAATAGTTTGCTACACTCAGAGTTTAAGTTACGCCAATTCTGTTTTTAAAATGACTTATGCAGCTGTTGTGACTCACATAAACTGAACATTCCCAATGATGGTGGAGAAAAACAAGGTAAACAAGGCCGAATGAATCAGCGCTGCACCTGTTTAGATTTTTCTGCTGCGTCACAGTTACAGTCTGTCATTTTCTTCTCCATTACTCAGCCTTAAAAAACGCCATATCCCGTCCTGTGAAGTGTTTACTCCCTGTTCCAGCTTCAGTTTCGCAGATTTCTCTTCTCTGTAGATATATGAATTTTTGTGTCTTTAAAGCCTTCTTTTCTTTTCTCTGCTGCTCTCTGATGGTTTTCCCTGCTGAAACAAACTGATGTCATTTTACCAAAAGTCTGTTTGTGCATTAATTTGATTACAGTAAGTTCTCCAGAGTCTGTCCTTCGCAAAGATTCCTCAAAGAAGCAATCTCTTTTTGAGAAATGTTGCTTTTAAATGATTAAAAAGAAGAAAGAAACCAAAAATCCTCTTAGAGCAGTTGTAAAAAACTTGATTTGTTTTTCATTTTTCGGGTGTCCAACAGTATACTCTTTGAGACGTTTCAGAGCATTAATGATGTAACTTGGTTATGAAATCATGTTATGCATGAGCCTAAATCTTTTATAAGTTATTATACTCCTCTCTGTTTCCCCTCATGTACTTGTGGTTTCCACACCTCAACACCTGCCAACCATCAACTCAGGAGGAAATCTGTCAGAGTGGAAACTACACAACTTCAGAAATATTGCATGCCATGAAAAAATCAGTGAGAATCAACTTCAGACCTACAGACTTCCTCTTTCTTATGCTGTCTCCCTCTACTTACAACTAGCCTGGATTTCTTTCACACGTATTACCAAATTTACTCAATCTCCTGTTCAGAAATAAAGCTTGGGTGAGACATGTTCCCTCCTTTAAAGTGCTGAGAAATTAATCCGCTCTTTTGTGTCTTCATGCTTAAATTACTGTAATTCTCTGTATGCCTAGCTCTGCCAAGAAGCGGCAGCTCGCCTTCGGCTGGTTCAAAACACTGCAGCTCATCTTTTAACAAAGAGGAAGCACAGGGAGCAAATTACCCCAATGCTGGCCTCTCTCCATTATCTACCAGCAGAGTTTGGGATTAAATATAAAACTCTGGTAATTACCTATCAAGTCGCACTGCAGGATGAAGTGGCTGAGAACATCTCGGGATTGTTTGGGCTCCTGTCCACGTACATATAGCAACATAAGGAAGAGAATACTTTTGCTTTTTTTGTTTGTTTTTTAACCAGTAACATGAAACATAATATCTATTGTATGAGATCATCATCAATAGACATATTTTTTAAAGACATTTTAACATATGTCCACTTTTCACACTGATGCATCTGTTGCTTTTATTCAGCGTGATAATTCTCCTCGTTTAGCTGTGTGAACTGCAGCTAACAGGAAACAAAGCTCAGCTTAAACTCAAGCAGGAAGACTGTTACATTCTCATTTATTCATTCAGTAATCCCTCATTCATTTCTTTTTCTCACTTCTAATCTCATTCTGCTTCACTCGTCACCTGAAAGAGCCGCCTGCTCTTCAAAGCCAGCCAGTTTATCCACCAAGCATCCTTCTGCAACCAAACTTCAGATCTGTCATTTCAAAACAGGATGTCACGACCCTCCTCATCCAAGTCACCTCTCCTCTTTGACAGTGCCTGGATTTAGTTCCTCAGTTGTCCAACCTTCACATTCTTTATCCTTCCAAAGACATTACACATTTAGCATCCTTTCCTCATTAACAACTGTTCATCCAAAGATAAGTCTGAGTTTTCTTAAAAAGGTTTTAGTAAGCAGAGTTGAATTTGTGTTGATAATTAAAAATTGTCTTTATAACTCTGCCTCCTAAAGTGCTGATTTGCATGTCTAGAGAATAAATGGACTTGAAAAACATTAATATGCCCACTTTCTAAGTTTACTTCACTATAAAGAAAAAAGTTTCAGCAGGAGACAAAGTAGAACTTTCAAAACAAGGTTGAAGAAGTTGTGATATTTATTGGATTGCCAGAATATTGAACGCCATGGGAAACTTTTTCAGCAGGTAAACTTTGTCTGAAGCTGTGAGATTAAAACCGTCTCTTAATATATTGAGTTAGTTTAGATTAATTAGTAACGAATACGCCACAAAAATTAAACAAACTAGTTAACTGCACATCACTGACCATAAAACAGTTCATGGCAGCTTTAAAAACTCAGGGAAACACACTTCACTTGATGTTGGTAATTGTTTTTAAGCATCCCAGAAGTCTTTGGGATTTCCATAAAGTTTATAAGTGGACAACCTCCCCTCTCTCATTCCACCCTTTAAAGGATTTGAAACAGTCTGCAGTAAATTTAAATGACCATTTTTCAGACATGAAAAACAACAATAACATTGTTGACAGGGAGTTGAATTGTAATCAAAGCTTGTAAAATGTCAGTTTCCTTTTCCCCCTCCACATCACGGCTACTTTGATTTAACTGGACCAAACTGGTTCTAATGGCTGATACTCAAGACAGGAGACCAGGGTCTGTATCTATTATGAAACATTTACTTTTGCAACAAATCAATTGAAGCAGCGATATTCTTACATGCTGTTTCATATTATCAGACCTCAGTCTCCCCTTGCTGGATGCAAGACAATATTTGAGACAGGCCATTATTTTTTCCACAAATAAAATCAAAAGGCCACAAACTTGTATTTGATTTCCTGCTAGTATTATCCAGTAAAGTGTTCTGAAGGCCACCTTTATACCAAGAGGCCTCACATCTTCAGTATTAGACACTAGAAGTTGAAGCTTTGTTGTTTGTGTCACGTCAAAGCAAAGTGCTGTTATTATTAATGACAAAAGCCTAGCTTATGAAACCAAAGGACTGACAGCTAGACAGGAGAGAGATGAAACACTAGGGGTGGGAGAAAAAAAATAGAAAATTGATGTATCAGGAATTTTTGTTTGATAGTATCAAAATCTTGATTCTATGAAAACAAAAAATCTTTTTTTTTCTTTCAAATTCTTAATTTAGTCTTTGTTTATAAACTGGATTGGAAAAAAAGTTACCACTTTTCTCCAGCAGAGGGTGAAATGTTTCTCTTTGACTCACGTGACGTGCATTTTATGGGAAAATATGGCTCCTGAAATAGTAGACATTATCATCATCCTTTAACTTTTCCACATGGAAAAGCAAACTAAAAATATCAAAAATTGTAAATATTCAAGAATCGCAATTTAAATCAAATCAGCACCCTAAAAGTCATAATAGAATCAAATCGCGAGAATAGCTATTGGCTACATCCAAAAAGGTGATAACTCTTTTCTTTATTTAACCATAACACGGTTTCAGGCTCTAAAAACATTATCAGGATCATTCTAGCCCAGGGATCTCAAACTCGTGCCATGGAGGGCCAAGAGGCTGCAGGTTTTCTTTCCAACCAAAAACTCCAACCAGCTGATTTCACTGATTACCTCACCTTCAAGCAGAGGGCAGGGACTAATCAGTGAAATCAGCTGGTGGAGTTTTTGGTTGGAAAGAAAATCTGCAGCCTCTTGGCCCTTCATGGCATGAGTTTGAGATCCCTGTTCTAGCCAATCAGAGAAGACCAGGAAATGGACCACAAATGAAGCATCGAATGCCACAGGAGTACATTTGGCCGGAAGTGACTCTGGGTATAGTATTTCTCGTTAGCTAGAGAAAAGTAAACAGCATGATGTTTGTTTGTTATTGTGACACAACACAGTCAACAAATGAGAGAGTCAGGGTGGATCAGAGGGTCAAAGGAACAGTTTCATCTTT
Source organism: Halichoeres trimaculatus (assembly GCF_033239565.1). Classification (NCBI taxonomy): domain Eukaryota; kingdom Metazoa; phylum Chordata; class Actinopteri; order Labriformes; family Labridae; genus Halichoeres; species Halichoeres trimaculatus. Next base: position 29,918,873 of record NW_027437181.1, read on the forward strand.
AAAAAGGTGATCTGTGGGGCGCAGATGGCCTAGATAGAGGTCTAGATTGTGCCACGCGGGGTCCACCCTCAAGCAGGTGGCCTGTTTCCTGCATGTCATTCCCCACTCTCACTCTGTTCCCTACTCTATCCACCGTCCTGTCCTCTACAATTAAATGCATGAAAAGCCTGAAAAATAATTTTAAAGGTGGTTTGTGACAGGTTTGGAAACCCACTGACAAACACTGACTTCCTCACATCACATCAGTCACCACACCAGTCAAATAAAATGGATGAAAATACCTCACTGAACACTCTGTTCAGTTCAAAGTGCTTTTTCAATTAGTTTTTTTTTCTGAGGCAAAAGAAAATCTTCAGTATTTTCACCATACCCACAACATTGCAACACTCAGGGTGTATTTTAAATGCTCTCCTCAACCAAAGTCATGGTACAGTATTGGGGACACACAACAAAGCAGAATAATTGAGAAAAAAAAAACATGTTGGAAAACAACCTACACTAACATAGAGAAAGTGAAAACAGCATGCAGCCAGGGATAAATGAGATTACTTTGTGTAAAAACTGTGCCGGGGGAATTCTTTTTCTCCTCACCATGCAGAAAACATGATGGAGCAACGGTGGAAAACTATATTTGTGCTCATGGATTGACAATCACGGGGAAACACAAAGAGGGCAGGAGAAAAGAGAGCACGATGGGATGTTCGGGGTGAGTGTGATCAAGATGAGAGCAGGGAGGCTTTGATGAGGGAGGAGGAGAAGATGAAGGGAGAGCTGGCAGCTCGTCCTCTCTCTCAGACACTCTCCGAGGACAGACTGAGCTAATCTACTCCCTCTTTCACTCTCATTTAATCACTGTCGCTGTTATTTACTCCTCTTTACTCACATGTCTTGCTAGATTTTTGCAAAATGCATGAGTGATGCTTCAATTACCTCTACCAGGAGATTCACACATGCATAAAAACATGTCCACAAAGACACAGGTAATTACAGCAAACACAGGGTCTATCATTTCAGATGGACTCATGTCAATTTTACATCATTTGTATGCCACAGACAAGGTGACAGGATTTCTGTTTTGTTCATGGTAGCAACAAGCACCAAGTATTTCTGTTACACTTTCCAAGAATGTCACTAAACTAGAGCCAGAGGAAACCCGGATCCATGTTAGAGCCTCTCCTGTGTTTGTGATCTGAGCATTACTCGCTGCCATTAACATATGCCACTATGAAACGCAGCTTCTTGTTAAGTTTTAATGAGGAAGGTCTCAGGTAAAACTGTTTACATCACTATTAAACTGTTATACTTAGCGCCCCTCAAGAACTCGATTTGCAGCTTTTTCTCTTGTTGGATTTGCATCATTTTTACATTTTCATTACTGCATTTCATTTTAACTTTGTGTTTTTGGAGTCATTTTATTTCTGGATTTTCAGCAGAGTTCTGTGACAAATATTATTCCAGCCTTCACAGTTGCATTACATTGATAACAACTATGGCAGGCTAGTGAAATAATTTCTTCTTGTCAGAGCTTCTGTTTTCCTCTTAACTATTGATTGCAGAGCATATAATATACAATCCATGCATTTTAAAGACCACTGTCACGTTAACAGGATAAATAGTTTTCTTTAAAAACCTTTACAAAAATGTAAATAGAAAAAAAGTATTTTACCCCCTAGAGTATTATCATTTTACTACGGGCAGCTGAAATTGTATTTTAACCTTTCTCAAAAATGCTCTCATGAAATCAGCCACACACTTTTTTTTTAAAGAAATATCAGTACTAATTTACAAGATATTGCAATAACATCTAAATTCAACTCATTTCTTAAAATTGGAATACTTTTTGCATCGACAGAAAGGAAATTCACGAAATACTTAATTTAAAAACGTGATACAAAAATATATCATAAACAAAACTAGAAAAGTACTTAGAGAGCGCAGACCTCCGCCAAGCATATTGTGATTGTCACCAACACTTTAGTCCTACTTTAATGTTATACTCCCTTTCAGCAGACTGTCTGCTACAATTTGGTGTTAGTTGAAGGTTTGTACCATAATTTGTGACCTGATAGTGTTGAAAATGATGATGACCCAGCACATATTTCATTATATTAATATTGCCAGGATCTGAATCGTATTTACATCTGTCAGAAATTATGGTGACCTTGTCTTGTATTGTTTTGCAAAACAATCCAACCATTTATGGTGGAGTTATATACACATATGGTGAAAACGACCCTATCTCACAATGATAAAAAAATCCTTAAAAAAAATCCTGGATCCAGACGGTGATCCTGATCACCTCCAAAATTTAATCAATTCTTCCTTATCCCATTTTGAACAGTTCCTGAAAATTTCATCAAGATCTGTTCGTAATTTTTTGAGTTATGTTGTTTGAAGACAAAAAAAAAAAAAAAAAAACTCTCCCAGAAACATAACCTTCTTGGCGGGGATAATTATGTAGTAATATTTTTGTGGATTTTGTCAAAAGGGTAAATAAACAACTCTGTTCCAAAAAACCCCCTGTATTTTCTGGCTATTCTTTAGATGGGTCAGGCTTTACAGGGCTCAATCACATAATCCATAATAAATAAAATAATGTTTCACACTCGGCCTGATTACCGGCGCTGTCGCTTCTTCACCATGCGAACGTAAATAAAAATGCTGTTTGGCAAGCATTGTGTCAAGCTGTTTTATCAGCAGCAAAAGGGACGGTGTTTACTTTGGATTTTAAATGGTCATGACGGATTATTTTCACCCACACTTAAGCAAAGACTCAATAAGACTCAGTGAATGCCATACATGCTTTTTCAAGCTACATTTTAAAGGCTCTTATGTGCTGGGTTACATAACAGTGAATGCTGGAAATCTATGAGCAAAGCTGCTTTATGGATTTACAGGATTTTTACAATGAGGTTGATTTTCCCATTTGTCCCTTTTCAACATTATTTTAATGAATGTAATTATTTTAAGACCGCACCATTGTCGAAGCTCTTATTGACATTTTAAACCTCTACTATAAAGCTCAGCCTGGTGAAAGCTTTTAAGGCTTCTCCTGAGGGAGAATTTAACACTTGACAGAAGCATCTTTATTGTTTCCTGAGAAGCTGCTTAAACATGCAGCCATCACACTCTCTGCTGCCTTAATCAATAACGTGTGCAGGACAGTAGCTGATCAATAACACATTGCCTTGTAATGCTGCAGCTGACATCCATTACCGCTAGGCTCGCTGGTCTGTATCACGCTGTATGAACTGCAGGATGGTGATATACAGCTACAGGCCCAGAGCATGAGAGGAACCGCAGTAATGTCAACCAAAGGAGCTTGTAAATTTATATCCTGCATGCATCGAGGTTAAATTATGACTCCAGGGCAGTTTATTCAGTCTGAGGAGCAGAGGTACATAGATAAGGGTTATGTGTCAGATTGCACTCATCCCTTCTCACTTCAGTTTAAGTAGCAGTGAATGGCTGACAGCCCTTTAGGTTTGATTGCAGCCACAGTGAAAAAGGGGAGCAGTGCATTGATAGAGAGGAGCTGGGGAGTGCTGCTGCATCAATAAGCTATTGAACAGCAGCCAGGACGAGAGCTGGAGCATAACAGGCAGTACTTATCAGACAACAGACACTCATCAGGGAACAGGAGACTCAATAAAAAGTGTCCCCCATAGGAGACAGATTTTTCTTCTTTGACCCTCGATTTGTCCATCAGTCTTCATCCTCCTTGTCCCCTCACACTCATCCTCGGTAAACTAACACTCAAATGACAGGAGGAGGAGGAGGAGGAGGCTGTGCTACTGTGCCAAAGCTCTTAAAGAAGAGTGGATAAAACGCAGAGGACAGGGAGGGCGAGGAAGGATGAGTGGTTCGTTTGTCAAAGAGACAAGGAGGACGGGGACAGAAAGAGGAATGAGTCAGATTCCCCTACAGCTGTCAGGGTGTGGACATTCCTCTCTGATACAGCCGGCTTGGAGGCTCAGTCGTGGCAGCGACCGGGCGAAGTATAATGTGGTGTGGTTAATGTTTGATTAGGCCACCAGCCAGAATGGTTAGGGCTGGAAATTATGAGCAACCCTCATGAATCAGCCTGTTTTTAGCATCATTACCAGATAACAGTGATCAGAAGTGACAGTCTCATTGTTTGAGGGTATGTGAAAAATGTCTATTTGACACCACTGAGTCATAAGTAAGAGTTATTTTAAATGTTCCCTACCACAGACAGAAAAATGTGTCATTACAATCCAGATTGAGCTGTTATGCTAGCTATTTTATTCTTTTAGATCCACACAACACATGTTATAAATACAGCTAATACAATCTCATACACAGCTGTCTCATTTCTGAGTGTTTCATGTTGAGCTAGCTCTTTATTTTGACAGTTAAAGCTTTTGAGAGGCTACAAAGCTAAAGTTAGAAACAAAGAGGCTAGGCTAAAAAAGCAGAAAGATGCTCTATTTAGTGTTTGTGTTGGTTTAAATTAAAAAATGTCTTTATTTCAGCTTTTACTGAGAATCATGTGCTGCTGAAAATCTTACAACCAGGAACACACAAGGCTGCTTTATCAGGTTTTAACCACCGGATTAATTAGTTTGTGAAAAAGGAGACATTCGTAAATATTTCAGCTTACTGCAAAAACTTCAAATTAACCCAAAACCATCAGTTTGAGATTCTGCCCCCCGTGCTCCTGCGTTTCTTCAGGTTTAATGATGCAGCAAAACACAAGCGTGTGTGTACTGTATTTAGAGGAAAAAATCACAAACTACTACTGCTTGATGCCAGAATGAAACCATTAAACCTTAATGTCTGCATGAAGGCAGGTCTTTGATCAAACAAGCTGAAAAGGTTCAAAAGACTTTACTGAATCTCTGCAACACCAGAAACATGAAAGAAAGTGAGATGAAACAGTGAAGTTGCACAAACAGAGTGGAGGTAAGGACAAAATGCTCAAGACAGCCGAGGAGATGAGCTCACTGTAAACGGTCCTGGACTGTTTAAACACAAGATTAGCATAATCTGCCTTTCAAATCAGACTGTAGTACAGGTTTTACTGTGATTAAAAACCAAAAGAGCTTTTACATTAATTACACATAAAGCCCTCTTTCAGGACAGGATGTGAATAGATGAATAATGGCGTACATGTTTTGTTGTCATGGTCGAAACATTTTATATAATCCAGCTGGATCAGGTGCCAGATTTTACTGACCTCGGTTTGCTACAGAAACACAAAGCAAGGCTTAGAATAAAAAAAGACCAGGGAGCCAAAAACTCCAACCTATGAATTTAGATCACCAGAAGCTGTACAGTATAATCCATACTCTACTGTAGGCCTGTGTGCTGCTACAGTGGCTGAATGTGTGCGCGCAGTATGTGGGTGAAGGTATGTCGGCACAGCACAAATGTGTGCATTTGTAGATAAGTGTGGGTTTAGCTGGATGTAGAAACATGCTCCCCTCAGTGGTGTCGACAATGTGGCCTAATCCTGCTGGAGGCAGAGTGTTTGGAGTGGGATGAGTCCGATTCTCCTGCATGACTTAAGACCATCTGCACAAAACTCAGCACAGAGCCCAGCAAAGGATGCCACTTTATTTCTGTATTTTCCTCCAACTTTGAAAACCCCTTTTGAGGTTTTTTTAAACACTTATGAGACGGGAAGAGGCGGCTGAAACAAGGGCTGGTTAACGTGTCATTGGCCCGTTACTGATGCAGTGTGTGTATGATTTTGTATACGTGTAACGCCTCTGCAGGGGGCTGCCTGATGTGGCTTTATGCCATTCATCCACAGCTCAGGGTCTTGCTGGGAGCAGTAATTTGAAATTTCAGTGCTCAGGATATTTAGAGCTAATTAGTGGCATTACACAGCGGTAAGGTGACAAGTGACATCTAGGGCACTTAAAAACACCCCTCCTCTCAACCCATTATCCGTAAAGAGCGCGAGTCACACAGATATCAAGACACTTCCTCTAATAGGGGCGAATACCCCCTATTCAAACCGACTCAGAGCACAATGTTAAAAGGTTACCCAAGGCTGCCTGGAGTAATTAATCCTTCCAGCCTTTTCAGCTCTGTCAAACCACCGCACCGTTTTCTAGCCCTGAACTGCGCTGTTGTCCTGAATTTACCAAAGAATTAAAAGCTAAAAGTCACTTCAGCTCCAGTGCATGAAGGGCAAGGCAGCCTGGTTACAACGGGCTAAAATAAGCTTCTAGCCTCTTCTGGAGGAAAGAGTACAAGAAAAGACACTGTCACGAAGACGCCAACACACTGAACACGTGTGTATGTGAGAGGGAGAGGAGGAGGGAGGGAGAGTTGCTGAGTCTAGTTAGACTTTTGTCATCCAGCTGAAGTCCAAACACATCCAGCTCTCTCCTCAGAGCCCTCCAGAGGATTGAAATATTTAAGGAGATATCAGCGGCAAATACTTCACTGCCATTCAGAAACGCCCTCAAGAGGGTTTAGTATGATTTTAACAGTGATCGACAGGACTGACATTTACCCAGTAAACCTCCAACTGCAGCCAGCCATTCTCACTGGACACAACTCAAACTTTAGCTAACATTAGCCATGTTAAGTCAACAACCCCACTCCCACCCCCACATATAAGTCTGCATGACTTCTGTCAGAGGGTCAGAGACTAAAAGAGGCAAAAAAAGAGAGAGATTTTATCAAAGTGGGGGAAGAGTGAGCATCTTTGGACTCAGAGAAAAAACCACCTGGACTGGCACTCAGGAAGTGAGACACTGGCAGTGAGGGATCAAGAGTAAATGTGCTTCAACAATCAATAATTACACTTAAGTGTATATAAATACCCCTCCTCTCTCTTCGATCCCCTCTCCTCTGAGCTGCAGTGAGAGCTTTGAGCCGCTTCTTGCTGCTTGAGTTTATTTAACAGAGGACTTGGTGGAAAATGACAATGCTGGGCTTGAGGGCATTAAATGGTGGGTATTACAGGTTGATCTGAACCAGAAGAGTTTGAACATGTACAGCTTGTGTTGAATATGTCAGTCGATGTCTAAGTTTACTTTCTGTATTTTATTGCTTTCACTGTTATGTCCTTGTGGCTTTTTCAGTTACTGATTTGTGCTTGTGTGCTCTGAGGAACTTTTGTGTCTAGAAAGGTAAAGTCTGCTGGCTGCCACTTTCTGTGGGACTGTGAAAATTTCCAGACGGTCAAGGTACAACTTATCTGTATGAACATCCAAAAAGTGCTTCTAAGTTGGCGTTAGAGGAAAAGTTCTGTTGTGTGATGTTGTAAGTGCAAATACACCTTTAAGTTTTTATTGAAACTCTCAAATCTGCTTTTAATGAATGGTTCTACATTTAAAGTGAATTCACACTGGCCATTTGAAACCATGCTGTACTCAAGCACAATTGCCCCCCCCCCCCCCCCCCCCCCCCCCCCCATATGGAAGCAAATAAGAGACATAATAATTCAAATTTTAAAAGCCACTGACATTTAAATACTTAAAAACACCACTGAATTCAAAGAATTGAATTATTTTGCTATAAAAACCATGTATCTGAATGTATTTGTCCTGGATTCACTTATTGAAAATGCAGATCCAAAAATTCAAGTTTCATAACTCAACAACAAAAAAGTTTGGGTCACTCAAATTTAATTTGTCAAATTCAGTTTTCATTTCAACTCGTCAAAATTTAGATTCAAAATTTCAAATTAAAAAATTCAAATCGCAACATGCGGGCTACCCAGGACAGAAAAGGCAATATACTGTATTAACACAAATATAAGAAACATTTTTCTTTCTCTCTTTAAATACAATCTTAACATTAAGATCTGTGTTTCAATGCAGTTCTGATGACAGCTCTGGTAATGGGCATGCCTTTGTTACGTTTTTCAATAGACTCAAACACCCTGTAATGCCACATTATGTATAATAATGTAATAAATTTTCACTGCATAATTTAATTATGCCGCATTTCGTAATAATCTGGCACATTTTGTGATAAAATTCTTGAACACGATATGTAATAAACTTTGCTGCATTATGTAAAAAGTTCTTACTTATTACATGCGGCAACCTGCATTTTGCAATAAGTGATACAATAAATATATATATATATGTATTTTTTTTTTTAACATTATTACATATTTGGGGTATTACTACATAATATGGCGTTACACACCCTCCTGTCAGTCTCTTGGAAACTGCTACTTTGGGGACCACCATAACACTCAGCTACTGTTTAAAATAATTGTCAAGAGCCAAAGCACACCTCTCTGTAGCATTTCAAAGCTGAGAAGTGAATCGTGCTTAAGCACAGCACACTTGTAGTCACACTGGCCAAACAAACTGGACTTTAGGGTTGAAGTGTAACAGCGTCAGTGTAAACTTGACCGTCATTATTTTCAAGCCCTAGCTTTGACCTTGCATGAAAAAGGGTGAATTGAGTGATATTTGATATTAAACAACTTTTCAAGACTCAAAGATCATTTTCAACTCCTGGTGAAATGTTCTGAAATAGTGGAGCAGATAAGTGAAAAAATCGTTCACATGATGATGCAAGCATGAAATTTGGTACAGATACTCTCTATGGGACACTCTTTTGAAATAAAACGTTAGACACGCCAGAATTCAAGATGGCGGCCATTTTTTCAGATGGACGCCATTTCTATCAGCCGATTCTTATTTCAAAAGTTCAAATGGTGATGCAAGCATGAAATTTGGTACAGACACTCTCTAAGGGACACTCTTTTGAAACGAAATGTTAGACATGCCAAAATTCAAGATGGCGGCCATTTTTATAGATGGACGCCATCTCTATCAGACGATTCTTATTTCAAAAGTTCAAATGGTGATGCAAGCATGAAATTTGGTACAGATACTCTCTAAGGGACAATCCTTTGAAACAAAACATTAGACACGCCAAAATTCAAGATGGCGGCCATTTTTATAGATGGACGCCATCCTTATCAGACGATTCTTATTTCAGAAGTTCAAATTGTGATGCAAGCATGAAATTTGGTACAGATACTCTCTAAGGGACACTCTTTTGAAATAAAACGTTAGACACGCCAAATTCAAGATGGCGGCCATTTTTTCAGATGGACGCCATTTCTATCAGACGATTCTTATTTCAAAAGTTCAAATGGTGATGCAAGCATGAAATTTGGTACAGATACTCTCTAAGGGACACTCTTTTGAAACAAAATGTTAGACATGCCAAAATTCAAGGTGGCGGCCATTTTTAAAGATGGCCGCCATTTTTAAAGATGGCCGCCATTTTGTTGAACACTTGTTATTTTAATATATTTCTATTGGTGATGCGAGCATGAGTTTTTGCACATACACTATCTAACACTCATGAAAAATCAATTTAGACACCCCAAAATACAAAATGGTGACCATTTTTCATCATGGGGGCCATTTTATTCAAGATGGCTACCATTTCAGTTGAACGCTCATTATTCCAACTCAAACTCAAACGGTGATGCAAATGTAAAATTTGGCACAAATACTCTTTAAGGGACACAAAAACTATGCTAGACATACAAAAATTGAACATTGCCGACATTTTTCAAGATGGCCACCATTTTGTTTTAAAAGCTCTGTTTTCAAACACATCAATAATAATGACAATACTAATAATTTAATGGTAAAAACAATAATTACATGAATGCTAAAAAGAATACATTAAAAGACGTTAAATAATAATAATAATTGTTATTACTATTAAAATAATTTTATGAAGAAAAATAATAATAACCTGAAAAAATGATATATGTTTTATGCTACACAGGTAAGAGAATTAAAATACAGGCACTTATTTTGGAGGGAATTTTTTTTTTTTTTTTTTTTTTTTTAATCAAACAGCTTAAGTTGGGAGGTGCAAATGTTTCAGGTTGGGGTTCACCTGCACAGCACTGTGCAGCTGCAAGTGTGAATAGAAGAGTAAGCAGCCAGCTTGAGTCTTTGGTATGGCTCAGTCTTTGTGTAGTTATCTTTTCTTTCTTTCTGTGTGTCTCTGTTCCCCTCTCTCTCTTGCTCTTAAAAAAAATATATATATATATATATATATATATATATAGTTTCCTCTACACTCAGACGGGGCCATAATTTACTTGACGAAAAACACAAATAAACTGACTCCCACCAAAAAACGCTGATATCGGTCTGCATTCAGGCTTTATTTAGAGAATTTTCAGCGCATTACTTACACCGCTAAATAAGGCTCTAATTCTCATCGTGTCTCTTCGTCCTGGCAGACTACCTGCGTTTGTTTATATCTGGCACGCCGTATACATTTTGGTTACTCATCATGTTTTTCCGCCAATTTCACTCCCGGTTCCACCGTGGTCAGCAACAGACATACAAAATAAAAGCATGTGAGCAACATGCACTAATGCGCGATAAAATATTCAACGGTGTTAATAGATTGACGGGTTAGCGTAAAAATAACGCGTTAACTTGCCCAGCACTAGTATATATATATATATATATATGCATAAAAAGCAAAAAAACAAAAAAAACAAAGCCTTGTGACTGTTACCTTGTTACGGTAAGGGAGCTTGTGTACTCTGATGAACTCTGTGAGCTATGCCGTTAGGGGGCAGTTCTGGCAGGTTTAACCAATTCGGACAGGTCAAGGGTAAGGAGTTAGACAAAACACAGCCAAATAAACACTCTTGGCTTACAGTTTTGAAGTTTCGAGTGGCTGTAAATGGTTCCTTGTAAAGGGACCTCACGAGCACTCTTAACACCAGTTTTCTAGTACGGTGGTGGTTATCCTGAAAAATGACTACCATTTTGAACATTCCTTGTTCAAATGAGTGGCTCAGAAGGAGTATTTGTGCCTTCTTTTAAGCTTGCATCACCATTAGAACCATTGAAAAAAGGAGCATATAATAAAAATAGCAGCCATCTTTAAAAATGGCCGCCATCTTGACATTTTGTTGTGTCTAACGTTTTGTTTCAAAAGAGTGTCCCTTAGAGAGTATCTTTACCAAATTTCATGCTTGCATCACCATTTGAACTTTTGATATAAGAATCGTCTGATAGAAATGGCGTCCTTCTATGACAATGGCAGCCATCTTGGAATTGTGTCGTGTCTAACGTTTTGTTTCAAAAGAGTGTCTCTTAGAGAGTATCTGTACCAAATTTCATGCTTGCATCAC